>NC_088604.1:73110546-74360546 GCF_036013475.1 Columba livia
ACATGGTCAGGTCATTTATATTCACTCAGCCTTATCTCTGGTGCACAGCAAGGTCCATCTTGGTGCTAGTACAGAGTCCTGGCACTCCATGGGAAACTCAAAGAGCAGTGGCAAACAAAAGAGGTCAGAGCTACCTGAATTCATGAAAAGGAGCATGCTATCTCAGCCCTTTGGATAGCAGAGTTTCCCTTCCTGGGGTGAGCCAAGACTCCCCTAGCCTAGCTGGAGGATGCTATGCCTCACTGATGTCAGTGACCATCCCCATTTCACGACAATATCTGAAGACTGAGCATTCCTAGATTTAGAAGAAAGGAGCTGTTGGAAGCAGTTTCAAGAAAAGCCATGATTAATGGCATGTAGCGAGCCCTCTGCATTTTCCCTCGCAAAATTTAACTCACCTCCAGAATCATGAAGTAACAGCAAACTGTTTCCTTTAGGACCTCCATACTACTATGCCCAAGAAAAAAGGATATGCACACGCTGGTTTTGCAAGCTTAAACATGACAGAGAGCCTGTGTTCACTGCTTGCCACCTAGCAAAGTGGAAACAGGTTACTGGAGTCAATGAGAAAACATCGGCTGTATCTTTTACTCACACACAGGTTACATCAAAACTCCTTTTAAAATAAAACTGGACATGACTCCAGCAGGGCATATTCTCTGGAGGAACGGTATTAAGGTGGCTGACATATGCTGCTTGGTTCAGAGGTGAGATGAGGCAACAGATAGCTTGCAGATGAATCACATAAAGCCCTGGTGTAGCCCCAGGGGATTTGGAGCAGTTTGTCTGAAGTTGGAATTTTCTTGGTATATTTCAGCCAGACCTTTCCTATTACTACAGAATTTTTAATAATTCTGTACTTCTATAACCAGCTCTGTGATGAGCACAAAAAATAAATAAATAAATAAATAAAAGGAACATTTAAAATTACATCTGCTGATAAGTTGAAATCTTTAATACTCCTTAATAACACGTCATCTTATTTGCTTTTGACAGGAAAAGAGAGCAAGTATCCCATGAGGATAAGCCAACATAAATTATGAACCATGCACTGCTTGTCATTAGCAAGGGTGGAAAAATATGGGAAAAGATCTGATTTGACCAAAAAAAAAAAAAAAAATCACAACCACACCACCATGGAATGAGTTACTGATACAATAAATGTGCTGAGCTGCTTCACACACTCAAGAAGCCAAGGGGCAAATGAATCAATCTCCAGTCATATGGTTACCCACCCCTATTAGATTAATTCAGTCAAACTACAGGATTTGCTATTTATATCAAAGAAACTGGAAAAAATATTTACAACATGTTTGGTTATATTTATTAGAAAGCTGCAAAAGCATGAAAACCTTTGCAATGATGCTTTCCTTTTTTATTATATAGTTGAGAAGATAATTTGGCTCTTATTTTTGAGACCACAGAAGGGGATCATCTGCAACGCTGGAATAGAGCAATTTTTCGGTTGCTGCAGAACTACAAAACTGCCTCAAGCAAGGATAAAAAACAGCCACAAACCTAACCACTAATATAGGATTCAGACAGACATAGTAGGAATTCTACACACAGTCAGCCTTCCAGCCCAAGGGGCACAATGATGACCTCTGCTCCTTGCAGGTCACAGCTCCAAGCTCAACCTCCTTTCTGTTGAAACAGCCTTGCTCAGGTGGTGTCTGATGTGCAAGTGCTCTAGGTCTAGAAGAGTTATTCTATTTACAACACTACATTTGAAGAGCAGATGGCTTTGTGCAGGTACTAGGGAGCTGCTACCCACCATATGGGTTTGTAGATGTATATACTGCATAACAAGATATGCTGCACTAACTTGCCTTACTCTTAATAGTTTGTTTACATTAACATCTCCTAAAACACTCCCTATAAGGGAGCGATTTTTTTTAGCATTGATCCATCTCACTTGGAAATAAGACAGCAGAGGGAAATAAAATCCAGCTCCTAAGATGTTTTACCAGTGAAATCAGAACAAAACTATTGCTTCATGATTCACATGCAGCTAAGTGGTACACAGAGAATAATTCTCCTACTTGTTGATGTCAGAGTCCCTGCAAGATAACTAGAACCATTAAAATGAGCTGAAACATATAAAAATTTATAGCAACAATAGCAATAAATTTCACTTATTTTCAAACAAAAGAACATTTAGAAGCCAGATCATTCAGCTTTTGTCCACTGAAAGTCTGAGATTAAAAATATAAAGATAGAGCACAGAAAACATTTTTTTTTCATTAATCTGTTATTTAGCCAGTCTGACATTTTACTTAGGCAAACCACCACAGTAGCAATGAGAATTCTGACTCACAGATTATATATAGTTTAATTCTTCATTTATCCATCTTTCCCAAAAGAATCTGCTAAAATAAATCATTACTTTTTCATGGGATTACACAGGTGCATGTAGGACTCCTATAACAAATAATTAGATTAAAACTGCAATGAAATAAACATAATTTGTGCTCCTGAAAATTTCACTGGACCACTGGTCTTTGTTTCATATGGGTTATTCTAATGTAATTGTTATTTTTCATAAGAAAACAAGATAACACATTTGAAATGCTTATGATATGAATGAAATTTAACATGAAAAGGTGGTAATACTGCTCTCTCATTCTGTTTCTCATAATTTTTCCTGCTGTAAATTAATCAAATGTTCCTTAAATCCCCTGAGAAATTCAAGAATCAACAAAAATGTTTCCATGAAATTACCAAGAGTCAATTTCCATTTGCCATAAATCTCTGAATATCTGTTACCAGAAAGAGGTTTTGTCTTCAAAGCTTATATTTTTCATTGATAGGAATGCTCTGAGTGGCATCGCACCTACCAAAATAGGCACTTGGTTAAGCTGCTTTCCAGAAACAGAGGCTCTGCCTGTTGTCTGCATGAGGCAATGATGATTTTGTACATAAAGCTGATACACACAAGACACATTCCCCAGTAACTGAGTTACTCATGTTTCATTTCAAAAAGAGTTGCAGTGCTTCCCAGTTCTTAATAAAGAGCTATATTTTCACATTTAACTTCTTTTTTTTAAATGAGGAAACAGATATTTTTTTCCAGCTACAATGATATTCTCAATTAGTACCTTCTTCTGAAGCCCTTCTTCTCTGCATAATTTCCCAATAATAAATACAAAAAACTATATTCACAATATTATAGAAAGAGGGCTAAACAGACTAGGTAAACACCTAACTATTTAGTTGCAAATATGGGCAACAGTTTCGTGTTCCTGGTAAAACAAGTAGTCAAACCTGGACCAAACCATGTCAGCAGAAATCTTTCCCCTTACCTAATGAGGGATAGGATTTCACCTTAAGTCTTTAAAGCAAGTCAAAAGAAAGAGCAAAGCTTGCCTCTATAACAAGAAAAAAGTGCAAAGAAAGAGGAAAATGGATTTTTTTTTTTTAAGAGTTAAAAGGTCATTCATCTTTAGAAAAGCTAACGAAACAAATGTCATTAGATGTAGGAGATATGAAAGGTCAAATAAATATCCTGAACACAGAGCTAAAATGTTACAAGACTAAAGGAAGAGGAGAAGCACACTTCTTCCTTTGAGGATAAAATGACTAAAGAATGAAAATAATTTTGTAAAAAACAATCTCAAGAAAACATGGCAAACATCTGAAGTAACAAACCTGCATTGGAAAATAAATAAGATCCCTTTATTAAAGATCTAAGGAGCAAGCAGTAACAATAAGCCATAGTGACCACACTGGCTAGAATGTTATTTGACTTCATTTTTAAAATTTAACATTTCATAGGAATCATGCCCAACAGAAAAAAAAAAAAAAGAACATTTCATGATAGAATATTAAGTCTAATAATCATCTTTCATCAACTGCTGAAAGGCAAAGGGAAAAAATAAGCAATTCCAAAAAGAAAACAAGCCACAACAGGAAAAAATCAAGAAGAAGAAGAGAGATATTAATTTATCAATGGATAGGTTTACCAAAGAAGGCATTAGACTACACTGACCATTTAACTCAAGGATAAATAACTCTTTCCACAATCATCCTTGAAATAAAGGTATTTACCTTTAGGGATTTTTCTTTAAAAACCACAATTGAATTGTAAATGGAACACAAGCCTAATGCAAGAGGCCAGATCAAAACAACGTTCACTGACATTGCCACCAACTTCCAACAAGATCAGAGCTATCATCCAAAAAGACACATTCAGGATACAGCATGTATGTCTAAGTGCTGCAGGTTTGGGGTTTTATACGTACTAAAATTATTGAGCAAATTTTATTTATTTATTCTTCTGTATTTACTATCTTTTCATCACTAGACATTGTCTACAATTTTAGATGCTTTATGATAAATTATATGCATTACACCATTTTTCTCATTACTTGAGAAACTGTCAGTGGTCTCATTTGTTTCCCTTCTTGATTCTGACAAGGACTCTGAAGAATAAGTTGATTATTTAATGCCAAATACACTGGTTTTAGAGAAGTGTGTGTTCTGGTGAATTCATAGCATATTTTGCATATTTTCTAATTTGGTTATATGAATTCGGCTATGATACGATCCAAGACCAGGGTGCACTTTCTCCTAATTTAATGCTTTATTTTAGAAGTATGACCCCTCTCTTCTGACTCAAAAAATATCACCTGCTCTCCAACAGGATAAATATGAGTAAACTGAAAAATGTCACATTTCTACATTCAGTCACGGAGTACATGCACCTGTGTTCAGATGCTAAGGATTTCACGCTGTTACATAGTAAGTGTGCTGTTGTAAGGTACATCTATGAAGGAACTAAATGCAACTGTCTGCTGCTTTTCAATCTTGAGATGTCTAAGAATTCCACAAAGCATAGTTAAGCCTAATCAGCTCTACTGTACGTATGGGGCAATTAAGCACAGAAGTAAGAAGTAAACTACCCAACATCTTCTGATGTCTCGTGATTAGGACAGATGTCATTTCTAAGCGCCAGTCTCAAGTATCATGATTTTCCCATTTCTCCCCTTGTAAGGGGCAGGGATGGACAGAGATAAATGTGTCACAGTTTGTCAAAAGCAAACAGAATTACAGCCAGACAGCAGGGAAGATGAGAAAGGAACCTGGCATAAAACACACCTCAGGGTGTGGGAAGAGTAGCTCTGGGGTAGGGTAAGATAGGAATTTACAGTCTGTCCAGGGTTCTTCAGTAAACACTCAGCCATTAGTACACACAAGGTAGCTCAGCCAGCCCTCTGCCTCTGATGGTAAAACTACTGTGTTATTTCTTTTTTGCTGCAAGTCATGTGCATGCAAGCAGTATCTGGAAAATTACTGATAGGTTGTAAAAATACACCTTTGATTGTTCAGAAATAACTATTTTGTTGTCCATATCCCCCTGAAAGACAGAGGGATGGGACAGAGGAGGGAAGCATATGCAGAAAGGAGTTCCTTTTTGCCAGATCCCAAATGACACCAGCAGTATGTACAACATTGACACACACCTTTGAAAGTGATGTAGTTACTCAAACAGCCCAAAGACAGGCTCTCTCTGATCCCAAGTGAATCTATAAAGGTCAAAACTCCTTCTCAGCTGCCTTCTCTATCCAAAATGATACTTTGTCCTCTTTTGCAATTAAAACATCTACAGCATTCTCTACTGGGGAATAGCTGTCACCTCTAGCATATTGCTTTCCTAATCATGCACAGAGTAAACACGCTCGTCCTGCCTGTCTCTGGCCTTGGCCAATACAGGCTTACCCTGCCTGCTTCCATGCAGAATGAAAATTTTCCTAAATCATTGTTTTAGCCATGTCATTACTCTCTTTAATCCCATTACAGGGTCTGACTTCTCTATAGGATAAAAGACAAAACTATTTAACTCTATTGCACAGTTCTACAGGACTCACCACACCTATCATCTCTAATTAGCACCAAGTGGTTGAGTGACCTATTCACTCATACTTGCATCTTTTTCCAGCTTTTCCCACTTCATCAGTAGGTGATCTTCATAAAACATCCATGAGTGTCTCTCTTTCTTCATACCCCACCAAAAAATTCCTGTCTGTTGTAAAGCCTATTAAAATCTCAACTATAATTAGGTTGTTAAAATACCAGAAGTTAAAATACCAGAAGTTCCACTTTCCATTTTGACCACTCTCACTGCTTCCTTTCTGCCCCTTTTCCTTCTGCATTCATCGTTTGTCTCATATTATAACCCTTTTTTGTAGCACACTTTTATGCTCGATTTTTTTGTAGAACACTAAGTAAAACGAGACTTTGGTCCACAGCTTGTGTCTAATTACTACAGTAATGCTACTTCTAATATTAAATTGAGCTAAACTATAAATTACACAAAATTATCGTTTTTGCATGACAATTAGCATGCTGAGATACAGTCTGAGGCCACTGTACACACTTGCATTTCCCACCAATACTGCTATTTGATATGTACTTCACATACACAGCTAAGCTACAGATAGGATCCATAACTCTTTCCCAAAAGAAAATAAATATGGTCTTACCAATAAGCTGCTCTTTTTGATCACAATACCCTTTAGTTAAAGTATGATAAATGGATAAGAATGAGGCCGAATTTCAATTTTTCCATTAAAATTTTGCAACTACTGCAGATTGTACACTGTGTACCTCACAGTTCTTGTTGGAAAAAGCAAAATAACCCTAATTGTCCCAACGCAAGAGGCACACAGGATCATTCCTATTCATTTCCCTATACTGTGGATGGCACATTCCCCTCTGATAACCTGGGTCAAATTTCAGGCTCCCCAGAACAGTAAAGCTTAATGCAGCAGACCAGTAATGTCACAAAATTAATTTTCCATTTACTACTGTTCATTTTTATAAAAGAGGATATTCCTACCTATTTAGATTCAAGAACCTCTGAATTTTTTTTAATTTACATGTTTATAACATTCCTTCTACAACTGTTCCAGGGTGCTGCCTGCATTGGTCTTAGCGGCCTAGAGAGTGTTTCAAACACTGCTGCTGATTTAGGTGTATAACGATGGTGTATGCAATATATATGGTATTTTTTGGTTTATTGGAGAAACAAACATTTTGGAGAATGTTTTTCTGAAAAGCTAAGTCCTCATAAAGAGGAGAAATAAAATCAAATCAAGTTTTTTCAGGTTACAGGACAAGGAAGACTGCCAGATATCCAAGTATAGTTCTTAAAATATTCACAGTACCCCATTTCATTCCTACAAAGAACTGGAACACATGAAACTGAGGCTCTTTTTTCTGATCTTCCAATGTCTGAAGTGTATTTGAGAAGGAATTTTAGTTTAGTCCTAGAGTTCTTTTAGACAACACCAAAAAATCCCAAACAAACAAACAAGAAAACATGAAACACACACAAAGATACAACAAATTCCAATTATTACTTATCTTGAGGAGTACGTAAAACCATTTGTTCAGATGAGAAAGAGGAAGAGATAAAAATAAAAAGGGAAACAAAAATCCCACACTTACCAAAAGTGATATGGGGTTTTTTTTAGTTTTGTTTTTTTGTTTCATTTGATTGTGGTTTTTTATTAGTTGTTTTCATTCTTTTACCAGCAAAAACTAATAATCAACAAGAAAACAAAGAAGGAAGAATTCTGAAAATGAACAAATTAATGAGTAAGGCTTTTAATTTTTAAATTCTTCAACATGAAAATCTTTTATTTGGGTAGTTGTTATTTATCTATCAGAAATCGTGTCAAACCAACAGTGCATTTAAAGAAAATTAGAAAGATCAAACTGAAAATTTAATTTAGAAATAAACAGTAAAACAGTGATCCCTGAGTTTGGAAGCATGAAAATATGCTTACAATCTTTAGCATTAAGTCTCCACAAATCCTATCATTTTTAGCAACAAACAAGTCTGAGTTATTCTTTTCTAAAACTACACTATCAAAAGGCTAAATAACAGCTAAAACCAACCTCTAGCAGAATATTACACTGGATGACATTAAACAGGGGTTAAAAACTAGTAGCTTCCTTGGTGGAAGCAAAATACCCAGAGCAGCATGTAGTATACCAAAGAAAATATGTGTTCACTGTGAAGACACAGTACTGAATAAAATAATTGTTGGTATTTTAAATCCAGGTCAAGTTAGCTTTGTGACAAGAGATAAGAGCTGATAAGAATCACTCCACATAATGATTTAGACAAACCAAAGTCTATTATATTGCCAAGAAGATGTTTAGAGTGATTTTCCCTTTGTGAAGAGCTGCAGCAAAAGTCCTCTGACGCACCAAAACTCTCAGGAAATGGTACAGAATCTGCTTCTCTGGGTAAAATTTCTATTCAAGCAGGTGATGCATAGTCTGCACATTTTACAGTTATAACCAATGTGTATGTCTATCTACTAGAATAATTTCTGATTCAACATCTCTTCTGTGTCACAGAATAAGATTAAATAAAAACAAACTGGAAAACACAATGAAACTGTACTTCACAAAGCAAAGATTACCACACATGTCTTCAACCAGAAATTTATTTGTGATGCTGAGGAAAATCTGTTGCCCAATTTTACAGCTGGAAAATGGAGATTCTGGCACTTAGGAAAGCAGTGTCTAGATAACCCCATAGTGGATCTGGAGAGCTGCTTTAACAACGGAGTCACTTGTTAATTTGATGTTATCTATGGAGGAAAAAAACTTTAAAAATAATAATGGGTTTATAGTGTCACCACCCCCAGACTTTATAGAGTCATCACCTCCAGACTTCGTCATCTGAAAAATGGGACATGCAAGATTAGGGAAAAAAAAAAAAAAAAAAAAAGATAAAGAAAATGAAAAAGAGAAACAGAATATTAATTCTGTCCAGAGAAAATGAACCAGCACAAGAAAAGTTTATTTTGCAGTACCTCAAATGCCAGTCTGTGGTAACCACCAGCAGATGGTGAATATTGGATCCTTTGGCCCCAGCAGGGAAGTGTTTTGAAGGGTAAGACTTCAGAGAAAGTCTTCAGCAGCATTCTTAAATTTCAGCTTAACAACCCAATTAATAAAAAACCTTGCAGATCTTAAAACTCAAAAGCAGCTCAATTATACATTATGACTTCTGAAATAAGGAAAACTAAGTTAATTTAAACTTTCACCCCTGCCATCTTGTTAAAAGAACTATAGATAAGTACCCAAATGTGACCTGTTTCACCCCCTTAAATACTTGCAGAGACATTCACACTCAATATCTGTAACTTTCCCACTCTCAGATCTTTATACTACACTTGGGGTTTTTTGCAAGTAGTTTGACATAGCACAACATCCAGAACAGGAGTTCTGCTACAGAAATGCCATTGACAGCTGAGAGGACTCTATACTATTAACACCTTTAAGAGTTCACACCAGCTTAGCCTGATTTAAATGAGGCAACACCAGCATAAAACTTGACTGATTCTGGAAATCCATCTCCCCTCTCTGTAGAAGCTGGATGTCAGCTGCTGGAGGGGAGCCCAGGAAGGTGCATTAGCAAGGGTGGACACAGCACCAGGAGAAAGTCATGACACTTATTGGCACTGGTTCTGAAGGAAGCCTAGGGTCACATCAGTAGGGATGCAAACAGGAGGCAACAAGTCATCTGTGGCCTCCACCAATGTGCAGTATCCTAAACAGGAGAAGAAATTTTGTTGCCAGCTTCTGTGGCCATTGAGGAAAAAACAGATAATTCACCAGAAAGTCACAGAAAAGCCTACATTTCTGGTAGAGTGGGCCTAGTGCTCCTCTACTGCTCAGGGTTATCCTTCTTTTCTGGGAGAGCAGGCTAAGCACCTGAGGGTCTGCAAAGTCCTGGTGTACACCCACTAACCCCATACCAGTGCCCTTCTCAACCCATACTTTGAAAGCCTACACAGCATGGAAATAGAAAAGATCTGTTGCTTCCCACACCTACCCCAAGTTCAAGTGAGCATATGGATTAAAATAATTAGAACATTGCAGTATGTCACAAGCACAGACATCCAGGCTACTACCCAAAATTTGTAATTGCAGTTGCAGCTGGGCACTGACATTGCATGCTGCAGTTGTCTCCCATACTTATGCCTACTGATGGGGTCAGCTTACTTCTACAAGGTGTTGAATCTTTTAGAGAACTGTACAACACTTTGCACAATACCAGTAATGCTTGTAAAGGACTACGTAGGGTGAAATGCTCACAGAGAATGTTAGCTCAGATGACCTCATGTTTCCTCTGACCTCAAAATCTGTTAATCTAAAATCTAAAGAGTAAATGACCTTCTGATGTTGCTAAAAATGTAAAATATTGATTACCTAGAAGGAAATTTAACAGGAAAAATTTTCCTCAGAAGAAATTCTTTAGATTTGATAAATAGTCTTCTAACAAACTAGATGACAGTTCTGCCCTTCTCAGGAAAGTTTTAGAATTAGTTCTTAAAACAGTTACATGCATACATGTATACACAGCTGTACATCTATCTGATTAAAGAATTTATTAGCTTAAAATCTATTCTGCCAGGTTATTCACAAGAGGTTGCTCCAGAGCTCTAGTCTTTATCCCCAGCATCCCTAAAACTTGTGGAAATAACTAGAGAAAATTGTTTTCAAATAAATAACCCAAGATAATGTTGTCAGTCTTGAGATTATATATAGCTGTATGATGTATATCTTGTGCTATGTATGTCTTGTATGTCCACACAGAAACAGGGACAGGGCCTTTGCAGGGAGAGAGAGAAGGAAAAAGAAACAAACCTGCAAAACAGACACGTATTTAAGAAAATGTGCTGCTGTAGGGTGGTGCCACAGCTCTTCAAGCATTATTCTTTCACAATTTTATTGGTTAAATTGGTTAAATATTTATGAAGAATTTATGCTTGAGGTGGAGAAACACCTGTCCACCTCTCAGATGTCAATCTGTCTTCCTGCAGGATGTTAATTCATAAAAGGGAGCTAAGTAGCAAAATTATTCTAAATCAATTAAAAACATCCACCCAAAAAAACAAAACAAAATGAACAAACAAAAAAGTAATAATTCAAGTAGTACAAAGAGTGGCAAAGAAACGAGAGGATGAACAAGTACACTTTGAAATGACACCCGAAGTTATGCTGCTTCAAAATCATGTGGTCAATAATGTACTAAGTGATTTTACTCCTTAAGAAACACAGCTGTGCCCACTACGCACAACACAAAGCTCTAGTTCTGCAATACACATACTTTTAAACTTAAAATATTTGTAAATGCATGCACTTTTCCTATTAAAATTGTTAAATATTATCTTCAGTTAAGCAATTAACACAACTTTAATGGGTGAAATCTACACCATCACTACCTAATTACGCAAACGTGTTTTCTGGCATCTTCCAATCATATTATCTGTAAGCAAGGAAGCATGCTAAAATGCTTTGCACTTTGTAGAGCAAGAGATGTAAATCAGGCTTGATTTACTTAAACTGGGGCACAGGAATGGAAGAGGCAAGTGAAAAAAACACTGATATGGCTGTGATTATTTGATTGTTTTTTCCAGAATGCAGCCGTGCCTTGGATATAACTCACACGGTCATCAGATGGTGATTATACAAAATAAACACACACACACACAAACAAAGAAACAAACAAACAAACAAAAAAATCTTGATCCTTACTGGCAGCTAGTACTTTTTGCTGTAAGTTTTTTTCAAGCTATAAGAGAAAAAAAAATTCAAATTCCATATTTCCAAGATTTTTTTTATTTTAAATGGTATAAATGTCAGAATTGTTATGGGAATTGCAGCTAAAACCTTAAAACCTTATACATACAGCTTAATGAGACTCCTGCAACATTACAAGATTTGCACTATTTGAACCGCTCACATCAACGTGATTCAATATAAATAAATAAAACTGAATGAATATAAAAAGTGCTCACATCTATGTGCATGAAGTAATTAATGTTACATGGAAACAAGAACTGATACTATGTGTGGGCTTCAGGATGGGACCCTCAAGTACAACCGGAGCAAAATGTGAACGTACTGACTGCCATCAGTAGATGAGAACTGTAGCTCTTCTCACAAATACACTGTTGTTTATAATAGTCAGTTTGCATTGTGCAGTGAGAGGTGCATGAAACTTTATAGTAAGCTGAGGTAATATAATCTTCTCACTTTAATTTATCCCTGACACTTCAGAGAGAGATGGAGGAAAATCAGTAATGGATGACTTGGCAACCATTGTAAAGAATCTTTCTAGCAGACAGGACGTGCAAGGTGGCTGGATTATACATACCTCAGTTATGATGGCTTCAGCATCTTTTCTGGTATAAGATTTGCAGCTTGGCTAAGTATATATGAAAATATTCTGCTACCTCTGCTTAATGTACACAATTACAGCAGCTAAAAGGCTAATGACAGTACCTAAAAACTTTCACTTTATTCCAGTCCTAGCATACTCTAAGTTTCATATCTTTTCCTTTCCAGTTTGTTTTATTTGACTTGTCGTCTCTAAACCCTTGTGTGTGTTGAGATATGTATCACACAATGCATAAGGCAAGGCAACACTACTGTGCAGCAAATCCCTTCACCCAAACAGGAGAAAATTGAATCCTTTCTTGTGGGTGTTATACGGGGTTCATTTACCCCACCACAGTGACTTCTGTGGTCATAGAGTTCACTCATTATACAAATGACCACAAAACATACATACCCACCAGTCCTCAGAGGAAACCAGAAATCATCAGTACCTGATACTCAGCTGAAAAAAGAGCTGAATTTGTCCCCACAGGCACTATTTGTGCACTCATGCACTCAGTATTTCACATCACATCTGACTGAGTAAATAAAGTGACTTTTTGATTATGGAACACATTAGAGACTGACAGTAGTTTTATTGATCTATCAAAACATTTGAAGAATTGGTTACTACAGTTTCAAAGTCATTCATTTTAACAGAGGTGTGGGCACCAGATGACTATAGTCCATGGCAAGTAGCATGAATATTCAATCTCAATTAGAAATGTGAGTCTAAGATTCACAAGTGAAGAAAAAATTTTATCATAAGGAGCCATTCCACAATTTTTGCTTACTGCAGTGATGCAGCTCTCTTTTTATGGGGACTTACAAGATTCTACCTTCATACTCTGCCCTTGGTAATCTCAAGGGAAAATAATGTGGTTACACTAAAAATCCCATAGCATACAATAATGTATGTCCAGTAATGAATCTAAACCAATTTCTTTTTAATTCGGTGTATAATGATAATTATGCAATTTAGATAAGTCACTTCAGGTGGGCTTCACCAGTAATCCTCTCTCTCACATTCCTTAGTGTAACCAATGCAGAGCACTTTCCTAGTTAAGAACTACCTGTCCAACAAATGAGCCTTCCAGATTTCACAATAAAATGATGGTCATTTGCCTTCCAAATTGTGCTGCTACCCATGCCTAGTAATTTAAAGCCTCCTAAGGTTCCCTAAAGACCCAAGAAGAGTGGAAGGCAGAAACAACACACACATCTTCAGCAGTGCAGTTTTATCACTGTGATGCCTTCAAATTGTAGTCTCAGTGTTATCAAACCCTTTAACATAATTACCTGCAGAGCCAAAGGTGGAGAGAGAGTAGAGAAGAGAATGTAACAAAGAGCAAAATGCTTTGAGAGGTGTCATGGCCTTTGTGTGGCACAGAGATGAAGAGAGATGAAAGAGGAGGTTAAAAATAAAGGCTTGAGACATGGACCTCTTATGAGATGTATTTAGTAGCATCTCAAGATAGAAAAATGCCACAAGACATGACCAGCATGAAAGAAACGCTAAAACAGAGTCAGAAACACAATGTTCATGGATCACATGCTTCTACAAATACCTGCATCACAGAAGGGGATCTTCAGTTTTACAGCAAATTTTGGTTCCCCCCTGTTTTCCTCTGAAGGCAACAGTGAAGTATGTCCCCTCTTCTAAGAAAACAAACAAACTAAAACCAAAAGAAAACAAAACAAACCCCTTAGACGAAACTATTGCAAGAACATAACCATGCTGTACAACAGGGAAACTAATGGCATAGTGAGAGAGATTAACTAATACTTTTTCCTATTGTGATCTTCACTCTTCCTACACAACAGGAGAAAGGTCCCTTCAAGCTGCAGTCCCTGCCTGGACCTCCCATTCCCAAGACTTTCTGTCATTCCTTTCAGAGAGACAAAAATGAATCTCAAAATTGACCTAAATCCAGGTTGGTATAAGGGTCTTATTTTGTCTTTTTCCTTGCATTTATGGCAACACAGTAAGACCTTCACATATAGACCTCATTCCAAAATCTAAGTCCAACCCTTTTGTCAGAAGTTTGGAACTTTTGGGTGGTTTTAGTTCTGAAGCAAAAGCAAATGGAGAAATAGCGAATACAACATCTGAGAAAAAAAAAAAAAAAAAAGTTTGTTAGCTGAAGACACTTTTCAGTGAGAATAAAAAAATAAAACTTTAAAGACAGTTAAAGATACATTCCACTGTATTCCCAAGGGGAATAATAATTTTAAATGTGAAGAGAAGTTTATCAGTAAGTTAGCACAAGCAGACTTGGTCTCCAGAAGCCCCCAAATCAGAGAAAAACACCTTTACTATAATGTTGCCACTGCTCTGTGGCTCCTTCTGGTCCAGGAGTAAGCAAGCTAGAAAAGCCCTCTGAACGTCCCACCACATTTATTTCTAGGGAGAAGAGCCATTCCCATAAAGAGAGTCATACTTATTCGGACCCTCCATAAGCAAAATTTACTCATCAGCCCAGTATTATAACTCAGTTAAAAAAACATCATTTACTTTAACGGACTACATTAATATTTCTTTCTAGAAAAAACAGAAAATACACTGACTTTATCCAGTACTGGAGAAAATAAAAGACCACAAGAAGGAAGGAAAAAAAGCAATGTTCCAAGTGCAAAGAGATAAAAAGAGAGGTGAAGAATCACCCCATCTAGAGTTTCCTTATGAAGTTGATTTCATTTTTCTCTAGCTTCCTACAGTTAACTAGCTAGTGGATTGTTATTATAATTATTACTATTATTTTATTTTTAATTGAACTATTTTAAAAACCAGAAAACAAAAAGCACAATCCTAGATGCCAGACTCTTTCTCAGTTGAGGCATAAAATTGCCAAAAACCAATCAAGAATTTGGCTGGTTTTAGTCCTTTATCAGCACATGATACTTTAATGAGAAGTTTTAAATACACACCCAAAACTCATTACCAATATTTGAACTACATAGTACCAGATGTTTCCAACACTTAGGAAAGGTAAAGAAGAAGGCAGAATGGCACATAAAGCAAAGGAATGAAACATGTAAATTAGCTTCATTGTACCAAATGCATTAGCGCACAGAGTGCATGTGTTCCATCAGCAGTTCATTGGGCTAATTTGCACACAGACTGCTGTATCATGCTCACAGAGAAACAAGTGCCAGGAAGAATGCTTTTAATAAAATGCTTTCTGTAACTTCCAGTACAGAATGACCATGTAAATTTACTAAACCTCTGGATCAGAGGAGCAGACAAAGAACTTCACCATATCAATGAATCCCAGGCAGGGCAGCCTCTTCTGTTCTATTGTAGATTTGATTATTGCGGCTGAACATGAGAGTGCTGTATCCAACATTAAAATATAGCTGTAATGATTCAGTCTGGTCCTTCTGAAAAGAGGCACAACTCTCTGACATCAATCCCAAGCAAACCATTTACCACTGTTTTAATCTTCCAACACCATTTAAGTTAGGCTGTGGACACATATATTGTAGAGATGAAGTAAATAGATGTTTTAATTGTCATATTCAGTAAACAAGAATGATTACTCCATTGTTTTAAATAAAGATATTTCCAAGGGAGTGTCATGAATGCCTGAAAGACAGCCAAGAGAATGAATCGGAATAATGAAAGATGACCATCTGCACTGCAGAAACAGTGTTATGACTCTAGTCAAGAAACTGGAAGACAACCTTCAGATTAAAAATCCACTGCAAATTCAATGAACTGTCCCACAAGCCCATTAGAATATTAACTGATCTGTCATCCTTTCAGAAAGTCTATCTGTGCATTAGGTCCAGGCCTTTATGAACATTGCTAGTTATGATTTCAGTTGACCTCACTTATTATCTGCATTTTCTTCTAGAAAACCTAATAACATAATCTTTTTTCCCCCCTCTGGGTGTTGTGCTTTTAATAAAAGTTCTACCTGTTCTCCAAAAAGATTTCATTTTCATTGGTTTTAATAAGCCACCCCATTCAAAATATATTGACATTCATACCTCCACTGTCAGACATACCCCATGTGAATGGCCCCTTAGAGAGCCCAGCTGCAAAGACCATACTTCCAAATATTGAATCTGTTACCTGGAAGTAGATTTCTGGAGAGTCTGCAAATTCACTGTATCAGCAATTCAGGTTTTTATTAAAGTGTAAGTCTCAGTATTTTTTAACACATTTCAGAAAATCATTATACCCAGCATAGAGGATAGTTTTCAGTGACCCAGAGCTGCTTTATCAATGGCAGCCACCAGGATAAGGATTGCAAATGGAAACAAAAAATGTGTGGCCAAAGTGTTGCCTTTGCTGGCCACAAAAACAACCCTCTAAGAACCACAATTAGGTCAGGACAGCCTAAAGGCTGAGCTAACTTGCACTGAGTTTGAAAAGAGTGGCAAGGCTTCAAGCAAGCAGAAGCTGATGTTTGCATGCTTCTCATCCCTCTGATCAGACTTCATCCAAATGAGGGAAATGGACATTTTTGGTCTCCAGAGCTCCATTCCTTATCAACAAGCCAAGCCACAGCATTCTTAAGGTACTTCAAAGACATTTATTTTCATTTTTGCAACTTTGTGTTCCCCAAGTTAAGCCAAAATGGTATAAAATATTCAAAGCAAGGTTTAAGCAATCAGAACAAAGAAATGGGCACTGAGTCACTCTTTGGACTGAGCTTTGTAATATAATTTACCCCTTATTAAACTCCTTATTATGACACCTGACAAGACACCATCCAGGGCCTCCGTGAGAAATGGAGCACACAGTTTAAGTGGGCAGGTAGGAGTGTCTGGAAGAGGAGAAAAGTAGATCATTAACATTTGCTAATTGAATTGAAATCCAAAAATGAGAAGTATTTTTCCTTCTATAGGACTTTAAAAACTGCTCTAAACAATAACAAAAATCTCCTAAATATAAGCTTCCTAAATGAGCTACATAATGTTCCATGCCATAATCACCACTGTAACAAGAAAATTGCTCAAATCGTTTTTGAGCCAGATTTGCCAGTTATGCTGCTCTGTGCTCTGAGTAACAATGTTTTGTGCAATTAATATCAAACCTTCCAAGGCAGCACTGAGTTCTGATGTTCTGTGTGCTTCTCATTGCAGCAACTGCAAAGCCATGCTAGACTGTAATACAGAGCACTGATGGGGAGAAGAGAGAAAGAAATGGGGGTGGGGGGAATAGAAAAAAAAAAAGAAGGAAAAATGTTCTCCATCCAGAGGCCAGAAATAGTAAGATAATTAGGGTGTGTTTTTTCACAAGATTGCAGCAGCTTGAATTGTTCTCCCCATTTTATGTTTAATTACAGTTTTTATTGCACTCATAAGAAATTCAGCTGCCGAAATAATCCGAGAAGCCAAAACCAACTCATTTCTCCCCCTTTTTCAGAAACTTTCAGCTCAGCCATTACACACTCTCTCTTTGTAATACAAAGACGGAACAAAGCACTATTGCACTCTTGTTTATGTTAGGGCCTTAGATGCCATCATTATTCTCAATCTGCATGAAAATCCCAGCACAAGAAATGAATGAGGGAGACACAAGGACAAAAAGAGGATAGAATTCTTTTTCCCTGCATCTCGCTGTGTGTCGACATTGCAAAATTACCACTTACATCAATAAAACACACATCAGGTGATAATGAATGTATAGATACCTCGCAGAGGGAAAAATCACAACTCCAATACATACAAAACATCAGCCTCCTACATATGCTTAAAATTGTGCACCGTATGCTGAGACTTCTGAAGAGACATTCGCTCAGTGGAAACACAGGGATGGGAGAGGAAGGAGTACATACAATTCCATTCCTAAATAGCATTCCAATCTGCTAAATACTGATTACCGTCAAATGTTAAAGCATAATATATAGTACAATACAACACTCAAGCTACTTAATATCTGTAGCCAGATCAGAAATTAAGCCTATACATTGCCAAGCAGTATATGAGAACAAACAGAAGGCCACTAAACAGGTTGCATGGACCTGTCACACAGTATTTTCTGGCTTTGATTTACAGCCCTGGCCCACGTGGATAATCATACTGAAATCAATAAAATGTATATAATAAGAGTTAGTGGATTGGGCCAGTCATATTTTTCATGGGAGGAAAACTGATTATAAAAAACAGTCACTTGAGTTCAGATCGTGTAAATAAGACTTTTCATTCAGGAATTCAGCAGATACAGTTGGAAAAAGGAAAAATGAACTCTCCTTTATATTGGAAGTTCAAACAGCTTGAAAGAAAGAAAAACACACTAATGCACTACTACTGACAGAGAATTTCTACTGACAGAGCTCTCCAAATGAGCCCTGCCAATTCCTGAACCCACAGGGGCAAAAGGATGGAACTGGCAGGGCTCATTTGGGGAGCTTTAAACTAGACTTGAAGGGGGATGGGGTTCTAGGTGGGCTTGCATTAGTGGGGCAGCATTCTAGAATTGATGAAGACTGGGAGGCCTTCCATACCCCTAGGGTAGAATCAGTATGCTCAGCCCGCTCCCTGAAATGCCTGTACACCAATGCACACAGCATGGGGAACAAGCAGGAGGAGCTAGAAACCTGTGTTCAGGCAGGAGATTATGATCTGGTGGCAATTACAGAGACATGGTAGGACAGCTCACATGACTGGAATGTGGTCATGGATGGCTATGTCCTCTTCAGAAAAGACAGGACAGCCAGGCGAGGTGGTGGTGGAGTTGCTCTTTACGTGAGAAAGCAACTACAATGTATTGAGTAATGTCTGGGCACAGATGAGGAGCGAGTTGAGAGTGTATGGGTGAGAATTAAGGGGCAGGCTGGCAGGAGTGACATGGTTGTTGGTGTCTATTACAGACCACCAGATCAAGGTCAGGAAGCTGATGAGGCCTTCTACAGGCAGCTGAGAGCAGCCTCACAGTCACAGGCCCTGGTTGTTGTGGGGGATTTTAAGTTCCCTGATGTTTGCTGGAAGGACTGCTCAGCCAGCCAGCCACAGTCCAGGAGGTTCCTGCAGTGCACTGAAGATAACTTTCTTGTGCAAATGGTGGAGGAGCCAACTAGGAGAGGAACACTGCTGGACCTTATCCTCACTAACAAGGAGGGTCTGGTTGAAGCGATAAAGGTTGAGGGCTGTCTTGGTTGCAGCAACCATGAGATGATGGAGTTCAGGATCTTGTGTGGCAGGAACAGAGTAGCAAGCAGAATTGCAACCCTGGACTTCAGCAGGGCAAACTTCGGCCTTTTCAGGCAATTGCTGGGGGAAATCCCATGGGCAAGGCTGCTTAAAGGTAAAGGGGCCCAAGACAGTTGGTTAGTGTTCAGGGACTGTTTCTACCGGGCACAAGATCAGAGCATCCTGACACGTAGGAAGTGAAGGAAGGGAGCCAGGAGACCTGCGTGGTTAAACAGGGAACTGCTGGGTAAGCTCAGGTGGAAAAGGAGAGTTTACAGATCATGGAAGGAGGGGCTGGCCACTTGGGAAGAATATAAGGCTGTTGTCAGGGGATGTAGGGAGGCAACTAGGAAAGCTAAGGCCTCTTTAGAATTAAAGCTGGCACGAGGGGTCAAGGACAACAGAAAGAGCTTTTTCAAATACGTGGCAGATAAAACTAACACCAGAGGCAATGTAGGCCCACTGATGAATGAGGTGGGTGCCCTGGTGACAGAAGATACAGAGAAGGTAGAGTTACTGAACGCCCTCTTTGTTTCTGTCTACTCTGCCTGAGGCTGTCCTGAGGAGCCCCGTACCCCTGAGGCCCCAGAGGAAGTCAGGACGGTGCAAGAATTTGCCTTGGTTGATGAGGACTGGGTTAAGGAACAATTAGGCAATCTGAATATCCACAAATCCATGGGGCCAGATGGGATGCACCCACGGGTGCTGAGGGAGCTGGCTGCCGTCATTGCTGGACCACTCTCCATCATCTTTGCCAAGTCTTGGGAGACGGGAGAGGTGCCTGAGGACTGTAGGAAAGCTAACGTCACCCCAGTCTTCAAAAAGGGCAAGAAGGAAGACCCGGGTAATTACAGACCAGTCAGCCTCACCTCCATCCCTGGGAAAGTAATGGAATGACTTATCCTTGGTGCCATCTCAAGGCATATAAAGGACAAGAGGGTCATTAGGGGCAGTCAACATGGCTTCACCAAGGGGAAGTCACGCTTGACCAACCTCATCGCCTTTTAGGAAGATACAACAAGGTGGATAGATGATGGCAGGGTGGTAGATGTGGTCTACCTTGACTTCAGTAAAGCATTTGACACAGTCTCCCACAGCATTCTCATAGCTAAACTGAGGAAGCATGGTCTGGATGATCGGGTAGTGAGGTGGACTGCGAACTGGCTGAAGGGAAGAAGCCAGAGAGTCGTGGTCAATGGGGCAGAGTCCAGTTGGAGGCCTGTATCTAATGGAGTGCCTCAAGGGTCGGTGCTGGGGCCAGTACTGTTCAATATATTCATCAATGACTTGGATGAGGGACTAGAGTGTACTATCAGCAGGTTTGCTGATGACACCAAGCTGGGAGGAGTGGCACGCCAGAAGGCTGTGCTGCCATCCAGTGTGACCTGGACAGGCTGGAGAGCCGGGTGGGGAAAAATCTAATGAAATATAACAAGGGCAAATGTAGAGTCTTGCATCTAGGCAGGAACAACCCCAGGTTCCAGTATAAGTTGGGTAATGATCCATTAGAGAGCAGTGTAGGGGAGAGGGACCTGGGGATCCTGGTGGACAGCAGGATGACCATGAGCCAGCACTGTGCCCTTGTGGCCAGGAAGGCCAATGGCACCCTGGGGTGTATTAGAAGGGGGGTGGTCAGTAGGTTGAGAGAGGTTCTCCTTCCTCTCTACTCTGCCCTGGTGAGACAACACCTGGAATATTGTGCCCAGTTCTGGGCTCCTCAGTTCAAGAAGGACAGGGAACTGCTGGAGAGAGTCCAGCGTAGGGCAACCAAGATGATTAAGGGAGTGGAGCACCTCCTTTATTAGGGAAGTCTGAGGGAGCTGGGTCTCTTTAGTTTGGAGAAGAGGAGACTGAGGGATGACCTCATTAATGTTTATAAATATACAAAGGGTGAGTGTCACGAGGATGGAGCCAGGCTCTTCTCGGTGACAAACAGTGGTAGGACAAGGGGTAATGGGTTTAAACTGGAACATAAGAGGTTCCACTTAAATTTGAGAAGAAACTTTTTCTCAGTGAGGGTAACAGAGCACTGGCACAGGCTGCCCAGGGGCGTTGTGGAGTCTCCTGCTCTGGAGACATTCAAAACCCGCCTGGACACATTCCTGTGTAGCCTCATCTGTTCCTGCTCTGGCAGGGGGATTGGACTAGACGATCTTTCGAGGTCCCTTCCAATCCCTAGCATTCTATGATTCTATGAATTTCGTTTATCATAATTGACTTGATTCTTGTCCGAAGCCGTCTTCTCCTTGATATACTCCCTAGGCTCAGTTATCCCCCCACAAACTGAGTAAAATAGCTATTTTTTCTACAGAGAAGTTTAAATGAAACACTCATAGCACGTCAAGAACCCGGCAGGAATTTCACCTACAACACCTTCACAAACAACTGTCGTGTTGGAAGGGACAACTATTGCATTTTAGTCTGATTTGGCAACAGTAAGCTTTTACCAGAATTAAGCTCAATAGAAATGCCCCAAATGCTACACACTTAGAAAAGAGCCCAAAGAAACAAGGCAAACTAGAACGTTCCACTCTGACTATGTCACAAGGATGAAGCCAGGCTCTTCTCAGTGACAACCAATGATAAGACAAGGGACAATGGGTACAAACTGGAACACAAGAGGTTCCACTTAAATACGAGAGGAAAATTCTTCACAGTGAGGGTGACAGAACATTGGAACAGGCTGCCCAAGGAGGTTGTGGAGTCTCCTACTCTGGAGACATTCAAAACCCACCTGGACACATTCCTGTGTAACCTCATCTATGTGTTCCTGTTCTGGCAGGGAGATTGGACTAGATGATCTTTCAAGGTCCCTTCCAATCCCTAACACTCTGTGATTCTGTGACTGAGGAAACTAAACAGCAAAATGTGTAAGTAAAACAAACAAACAAAGAAAAGGTCATTGAATGGAAAATCAGCATTTACTATTAGTAGAGTGCAGAACAGAATATTAGCTACAGTAAATGAAGAGATGCTCAGTTCTCCCCTCAAGATCAGTCGCTCAAGGAGGGAACCAGTCAAAGTTTTCTAAAAAAGACCAAAATACTTAAAGGCCTTTGGATGACTCGACACATCTTTGACCATCAGAAATAGGCACACTTAAGAAGAAATAACTCAGGAAGTAATATTTAGGTATAAAAAAAAAGTTTCCTTTGATCAAACAGGCCTTTGCAAGAAGTTTTCAGCAGAAATCAATTTCAACTATCCCCTTGAACATGAGTCAAAGCCTTCTGATGAGACACAAGGTCAGCCAGGTGCCTGAGACTTGACTTTTTACTTTGAAAGGCTTAGACAACTGTGTTTTCCAAAGGTTCAGATGGTTAAGAAAAGGGCTAAAGATGTGCCGACCTTCAGAGAATTGTTATAGCACTGTTAATGATGGACAATTTTATCTCAAGACATGCAACCTCAAAGCGTGTTCTGCTGAATAAAAAAGAAAACGAACAATGTTTTCCTGCCCCTTATCTAATGACATCAACATTTCAAGCCCCTGGCATCTGTCTGTCTGCTTTTCTCACTTCCCCCTTAACATCTGCAAGCACACTTTGCAACAAATGGAGTTCACAAACCATCTCTAATCCCACCTGGCTGTGATACGGTTTGTAGAAGATCATATTTACAATAGCATTGTATTTTAAGGTCCTTATCTTTCAGAGGCTGTCAAAGCCAAATAGGGGAAAAACTTTAAAGAGGAAGAAAAATCAAGTGGTGCTGAGAAAAAAAAAGTTCTGGATCTGAAGAAGAAAGCATAACTAACACGTATACAAATTGGAACCTTCACAGCAAGCCTAGTTCAGCCATTCAGAGAGTTGCATCGTCTGTGCTGAGAGTCTGGTGACATAATCAGAGTTGTGCTCTGTGTATAAAGCCTTCCATGACCTCTGTGATAATACCTCTGATCTTCCTGTTCATGATTTCAGACTTTTATCTCTTCTCAATAGGTTCGACTGATCTTGGATTTCTGGAGGAAGAGGAGCAGGAGGTGGGATACAGCCTCAGACTGGAAGAGGGAATGCTACATTTACTCAGCTGTACAACAAAACACAGGAGCGTCACTACTGCAGCCACCTCTACCCGGAGGAAAGCAAACATCCCCCTCCATGCCCCATGACACCTGTATACCTGGGGTATGGCATGAAACAGACATAAATTCAAACCAAGGAATTCTCATGAATGAATGGAAGAATACCAAAGTCCACTTCTTTAGCACTGTATTTACTCTTGTCTGTGAAGATGTTAAGCATGATATGTCCTTTTCAGTTTACACTGTTATACCTCCAAACTTAAAGCCCAATTAAGTCTTGGTCAAAATCTTTTGTGTACCTAGGTCTCCTGGGCATGTTGATTACCAAGAATTAGCCATGCCTATCTATCTCAAGTCTTTTATCATTTATGATAACAGCTTATTAAAACAATACATCTTTCAAAATATACTTATCATAAAAGATTAAGTGATGATTTCTCCACTTCAGAATATACACAAGTAAGCTAGCATGAAATGCCAAATTCTTTTTGACTGTATTCAGTCTTTCCATTTGACTTACAGATAGAGATTTCTCTTTTGGTAACTTGCCATTCAATTTCATTTTCCCAGACATTAACAGATGCTGTTAAGCTTGAACTCTTGCTCATGTACTTAAACTTTCTGCAGTGTCATAATGTCCAAACCTTTCTCAGATGAAATATCATTACTTTCTATGTCCCATAAGACTTTTTAAAATCAATAATTGATACTATTAAGATGATGAGAAAAACCAAGGTTTCCAGTATTCATTAACCTTGAACAGATCCAAATTCCTTATATTGTTTTAAACTTGGAAGAAGATGGAATATCAACTCCATAAATATCTAGGAAGACTCTTCAGCAGGCTTTCATTTATACTCACAGAGAGCCACTGACTAATTTTTCAGGAGGGACACAAAGTAGTTTCGGAAGGCCCAAAGAAAAATTAATTCTCTCACAACTTCTAGACTGTATTATAGCTCAAGAAGTCACAGGTCTCCCTTTCTGTTAGCTTCTCAAAAAAGGTCTGGACCAAAATACCCTCCTTGCTCTATTGCTGAGGTCTTGCCTGCTATTTACTAGAAGTAGCTCTTATATGTCTCTAAACTCCGGTGAAAACAACTGTAATTAAATCAACTGAATAATGCATAGCTATAGAAAAAGAGTCTTGCTTTTCTCCCTCCCTGAGACTCACCTCCAGCAGGTCAGTGATGATGGTAGCAGAGATCAAAGTAGAAGCTAAGAAACCTCTTCCCAGCCTTCCTTCTCTTTCCAGTCAGCCATCAGCAACAGCTATCCCTGTCTTTGTGACACAGCAATGCTTGACTATGCACACAGGTGAGCAGAAAAAAGGAGTAGTTCTGAAATTCAGCTGGTCTTGTCATCTCCACTTTTCCTGTAGCAGAGATGATTGACTTTTCTTGTCTGCCAAAAACCATATTCCATCAGGGCACAATAAAATGTTAAGGCAACTAAAAACAGCAATAATCTTTGTGTAGGCATTTGCAGTAAGGATGGTACAAATTTGTTGGAATGGAGAGCAGAAATTCATTTGCTATAAATTTGTTTGCTTTCAGTGCTTCCAGCATGAAGAGAAGAATAGGGGGAGCTTATCTCGGCAAGTGGGTGGTAATAATGTCCATTCCTACTGCTGTTGCTAACCAAGACTCATATGTGTCCCAGAAGTCTGCTCCTGAAGAAGGAAATGTTACTCTGGGACAACGCCAGTGTTTGACTTTCCCTCTTCAGTAAGGAAATTACATGTTTTAGAGTTGATACAGTCAAGAGAACATTTGAGTTGGTGAGAAAAAGTGGGACATCTTGCACTGGTATGCAGTTTAATAACAGAGAGTCCATTTTTCTACCCGCTTCGTTGCTTATGATTGTAAAAATATTTTCTCTAATTTAGCCAAAGAGAATGTCTGTATTAGAAAGCTGGAGGTAAATTGTTTGGCTTCTTGTGGCATGAGACTTATAAATGAAAGTGGAAGTTTTGTGGGGAGATGAGAAGAATAAAAATACAGTCTGAGAGAAGCATTTTCTCTTCTTCAATAAAAATTGATATATTTAAACAAATAAACACAATGGCAAAAAACCCAAGACAGAAACCCAGTCTCTGGAACTGGATTCAGTTATGTTAGTTTAAAACGCTAATTTACTCACAAACGAGCAATCATGCCTGAAGCACAGCTGAAGTAGGTTTTGTATGGGAGTCATTTTTGTATATTCTGTTAGCTTTTCCACTTCTCATTTAAAAATAAAAAGGATATTTTTAGCCAGCAGGGTTTTTAAAACAACACTCATATTACTCACTACTGGGGACTTTGTAAGTACTGAATGCCTTGTAAGAGATACTCCTCACTCTCACACCAGACTTCTGTTCCTGAGAGCCAAGGGGATTGTGATTGTTTCACTAATCACTCACTTTTGAAAAAGCAAGCCTCACATCTTCTCTCTTCCCTCAACATTCTGGCAGGATAATGTGTAATAGAAGGTCACGACTGCTCCCATTTTGACCATCCTTTCTTCAGCATTACCAGTTTCCTCTTTCCCGCTTACAATGGTATGGGCATGAGAAGCCTGAAAGCTGTAATTATTCTGTCAAGACAACAGCTACTCTGCTGATCTTCTAGCAAGGCAACACTGAAAAGAACAGCAAGGAGTCTTGAAGCAGCTCCTTCATGTTTCAATCAGCTATCAAAGAGGTTTGCTATCTCCTCTTTGACAAGATCCTACTCTGTTAGAACAGTTTTTCAGCACTCAAGAAAAACTTTTAAACAACTGAGCTTCAAACTTGGAGAATTCAAACAATTTAAACCAAAATTTGGGATGCAAGTAAGTGATCAGCACCGGACAAAACTGCTTTTCTCATCAAAATTCTGCCAGAGGTAC
Organism: Columba livia; assembly: GCF_036013475.1. Lineage (NCBI taxonomy): Eukaryota > Metazoa > Chordata > Aves > Columbiformes > Columbidae > Columba > Columba livia. The sequence continues at coordinate 73,136,771 of NC_088604.1, forward strand.
ATTCAGTCATATCAGCCTGCTATGGAGGTAAAGCAATTTCTTGCTGATCCTGCAGCATTCGATCAGAATAGAAGTAACAGAAAGGTTAAGCGTAGTCTGTCCTTTGGAATACTAGCACTGCTGTGCAAATTTCCATTGGTTACACTCAAAGAATTGCAGCTAAGTCTGTGGGGGTTCCACAGGTTCCATAAAGAGCAAAATACAGTTAGAGTAGAACTGTATTACCCTTAATGAAAATAATCCAGCTTGATATTCAGAGCAAGGACTGAATTTAGACTGTGCCCACAACTTTTACAAGCATAAAAGCTGTTAATGACAGAACATGCCACCAGGGAACCTGTATCTCTTCAGATAGTCTAGGTTGGAGTAGGCTTGAGTTTAAAGAAAGACATAAATTCGTAGCAAAATCAATTCCTAATTTTTTATCTCAAGTTGTACCAGTGATTGTCTAAGCTGGAATAAGCAGAAAAGGCTCAAATTATCAGTACCAGGAAGAACAGCTCCTCTAGCCTATGGGTTGACATCCAGCCTGAAGAAGTACTTAAAAATAACATAAAACTTCATGTTAAGCCCAAGTGACATAGGCTCAGGAGCAGAGTGAAAGCTGCATCTGTGCTTCTCCTGTCATCAGAGAAGTCAAAGCTATGATTTGACTTGTGGACAAAGAAAGCTTCTGGTAATCAACTTTTTTTTTTCCCTCTGAATGCTGGTTCATTGGCAATAGATGGGCAATTATAGCTATGCTGTCCCAGCTGTAGAATGCTGACCAGACACATACAGCATGAGTTTGATCCAAGTCAGATACTTTCGGGGTTGATTCTCTGCATTCCATGGTTCAACCCCAAAGATAAGAGCTAAAAGAGAAGAGGAAACTGGCAACTGTAGACTAGGTAAATAAACTGATAGAAACTGGAGACTATTTATAGAATGGAACCAGAATCCCCAAAGCATTTCTAAAACAGCCTCTCCAGAAACTCTAGCACGGCTGCATTTTCTATCCCCTCTCACAGGCTTGCTCTCTAGCTGCATGGAAGATGTAAGAGAACCAGTCCGGTGTTTTTCCACCAATATAAATCTGACATTTGAAAAAGGTAACAAAGCAAAAAGAAGTTTCATTTGTCTAATGCTGATGAAGATTTGTTTCCAGGCAGGCTGTAGGTGCCAAGCAAAGGCAGATTCAGAAAAACTTGTAATATCTTCATGCACCACATCTTCCAGAGAAGGAATTCTTCTCTCCAGGTGATAGCATTACCACTCCAATGTCGCATGCTTCTTTCTTCTTGATCAAACCTAGTGACACCTACAGAACCAAAAAGAAATACCTGAACAGTTCAGAGAAAATGCTTCCTTTATGACCATATAAACCAATTAGATACTGTGGGAACTGTGCTCTTTAAAAAATAACAGGATACCAAAATATGCACTAAGCGAAGTAGTCTTGCACATGAAAACACACCACCTGGATGCTCCCAGACACAGGAACAACAGGGGAATAATTCACAGAACCACAATGAAGACTCAAGATACCACAATAAAATGCAGATAACCTAATTTCAAAACAGAACAGAGTAGACTAGAGCTGTAAGCTTCCTCTTTGACCTCTCTGGCTCTCTTCATTTACTCTGTACATTTCTGGAGAAGCAGGAAAACATCTCCAAAAAAGCAAAAGGCTACAACAATATGAATTGATGACTGTGAGTTGCCCTGTTGAAAAAAATAAGTACACTCTTCTGCCAAGCTTGTTTTGAACTTCACAAATGCCATCTTCCTGAAATCCCCAATGTAATAAACCAACACTCACCTATTAGAAGTGCCAGATAATCAGGACAACGTTACTGCCTGACCACGAACTCTTGAAAAAAAGTGTCTTTCACTTCACAGACAAGAGATTGTTACGGTTTTAGTCGTTGCTCCACAAACCAAACCTGCTCCTCTATGGGGCTAATTTAATTATTAAAAAATGTAGCACTACACACATACACAAAATCATACCATTTTCACATACAGATTTAGCCTATTTGGAAGCTTCCTGTTACAGAGAATAATAAGGAGAACAGCAGATCCATAAGCACTTGTCTTGGCTGCGTGCACATTTTGAAGCTTGTCCTTTTTTTTTCTTGTCGTTTGGAAAAGATCTGCAGCCCCTTGCTCACACCCCGGTTTTCAGTCTTGGCAAGTATCTTAACATTCTCTGTAGGGTCTAGCTCATTGCCTCTGTGCTGGCAGTGAGCAATTGCTCTATGATACTGGTTTTTCCCCACCGTTTGTCAGTACACACACTCTGGCCTTCCCGCTGCCATCTGGCAATCAGTGTGAGATCACAGTTCCTGATCCCATGAGGAAGGCACCACAAGACAAGGTCACAGATAAAACAATATCAGACTACACAAACCTTTGTGAAGCTGCACCACACACTGTCTGGAATTCCTGTGACCCATATTTTGCCTTTTTGTAGCAATTCAATCAGTGGTTTTGCTACAGTAGATAAGCATGCAATGAATCTTTCACGGTTGCTTACCAATACCACAAAACCATACAGCTCAGGAATTCTTGTAGGTTCTAGTGCTTGTCAGTTCATTTGTATTTAATCTTTGGCAGGTGATTTTGTTTAGTATCAAAACCAGATTGCATAGGTTATTTTCTTTTCTTCAGAAATCATGTTGCTGATGTCTCCTTATTGATTCTTCAGAGTCTAACAAGAGCATTTCTGCTCCAGTTTCTTCAGCTACAAAGAGCACATTACATTTCTCTTAGCATTTGCACTACCCCATTTCTTATATCCCTCACACATTTTGCACAGACTTACAGGATTATTGAGTCTGGATAAGAACCTTGAGCGTTGTTTTATAGATAGATGGGGACAATCTATGTGTAACAACAAAACTGGCAAACTAATCTACGAAGGAGAAATGGTGATACCCATAATTTGCAGCAATATGACATAAGCAGTAGAGGGGAAGGGACAGATCGGTGTCATTTAGGGTGTCTGGACCTGACTAGGTCAAGAGGCAAGTAAACGACCAAGAAGGCTGAGACAAGCATTTTAATTAACTGAAGAAAAATGTGTACATTAATCTGTTTTAGAAACAAAACTTCTTATCCAGCTTCCCATATACTTCACCTTAAATTACCTTTAATCAAAGGTAAGAAAAGGTTAGAAAAACTAAAATCCACCAACACACAAATTAAGATTTTTCTCATTGGTTCTGGTCAGCTATTTTGTTGCTCTAAATGTTACTTTCTCATAAGTAATAACCCAATATATTAATGCATTTGCTACAGAATGGCAGAGCAGCGAAGACTTTCTTTGCCATGTGCAGTACATTCAGAATATCACAATATCCAGAACTCTTGCCTAAGAAAAAATTTTCTCATAGTAATTTTCAATGAAGATCTGTGCAGTTTGTTCCATAAACAAAATTGATCTGTCGACTTTTTATCTAGTGAAATGGAAAATTCAGATGAGAAAGCCAAGCCTTTTAAAACATGTCAAGGAACTTCTCTCCTGAATGTTGAGTAGTCGTGGAACCTATTACCATGCTGTATGGCTGAAATATTTTCTTGGTTGAATAGAGTTTTCTTAATAGTTTGCGGTTGCATTCAATTTCTAGTTCACTGTCCCTCCAGGGATATCAGGCCCTTCATCAAGGTAAACATGTGCAGTTCAGATACTCCTTAAAATATACATTTCTCCCTGTACTCTTCATTAGTTCCTGCTTAAAAAAGACTTTATAAATACGTTGAGTCTTTCTGCAATTCCATGAAGGTACATATTTACTCTCAGCTCTGAGAACATTTCCTCTCTATTTATTTTTAGTTTTTAAAAAGGACTGACTCAAAACAAACTCAGTAAAGATTGTATAACCAAAGAGACACATCTGAAATACAAGCAGAAATGGAGTTGAAACTGTAAGATGCAAACCTAAGTAACGTCTTTGAATTGTGAAGATATTCAGAGTACTAAATACGGTACTGATTTCTTCACCTGAAATTGCATATTTGTCAAAACTTGAAAGAAACCAGCAAGCATCTGAACTTGTTTCTCTGAATTTCCCTCAGTACTGAGACTGCTCTTTCCGTATACATTTGGCTCAGGTTCTGCAACATTATTAGTGCAAAGCATTATCTACACAGGCACATAGGATATTACTTGTGTGGTAGGAGTTATGGCTAAAAACAGAAGCCTGAGAAAGGGAGAGGGAGAACATTTTTATCAGCTAATGTTGTGTGTTTTCATCACTACCACAGAGTTTGTCCTGTATATCATGCAAGATGATGAAGCCAGAACTCCCTGCAGCCAAGACCTGGCAATGGGAATTTATGCAGAGCCTCAAGAGTAATGGGGTTCAATTTAGTTTATACTGCCCTGGGAAAATAACCAAGATTTGCCACATATATATTTTATCATGTTTAACATATTTTACTGCAAAACAGAATCTTTTTGACTATATTATATTGCTAAATTTAACTTTGACCTTAATCAAACCTGAGACTGGAGTTGAAGAAGAGGCGTAGCATTTTATTGCACAAGGTAAGCGTGTGCACATTTGAGTTTGGTGCTTAACCACTAGGGACAGGTGTCAGGAAAACCTTAATGTGGCTTTCATCACTGTGCTGAAGCAGGTAAAAGAATTCTTTCTGTGGGAAGGGCAGTTGTGAAAACTAGGTCAAAGGAGGAAAGTGAGATAAGTGAGAATAAATCAGAAAATAAATATATTTGAAAACTGACAGTGTTCAACCCTGTAGCAACAAATATACCCAAAACACCCTTTTAGCCAGCAGTGTTATTTTCCTTCAGGCTAAAAGGCAACATTTCTCACACATGTAAAGGCATTTAGTTGTTTAAAATAATTTTCACACTTGAAGGCTGCTGAGACCTCAGATAAGATACTTTGTGAGGTCCACTACAGGGCTCACAATGTTACCTTTAATTGAACACCAGAACACCACAACAGCTCCATACCTATGTTGTCAGCACTTAAATACTATATTCAGGAAATAAACAGCATTCAGTAGCCACTTTTATGAAAAACAAATTTGCAATTTAGCTCGCCTGAACTAGACTCACTTACTTTTTATAAGTGTCATCCCTTCATGGATAGTTTTTCACTTACCATTACTCCTGAGATATTTGATGCTCTTCTTGAGGAGCAACTTGCTGGAACCAAGAGATTATGCAAAAGTCTCAGTTTTGGTGTCCTGGAGGAACATAAAGGGATTCTTGCCACTGCACTCACAGAGAAAACCTTAGAAGAGTTCATTAAGCACATCATTTTCAGATTACTTTAACCCTTGTAAATCTGATGCACTGTTTTTTCCAAGATTTGGCAGTTCTCGTAGATTATTTTTACAGCAGTAAAAATATTCTACAGCAGTAGAAGAGCAAAGTACCTAGCTGACCCTCCCACACATAGTCTTCACCTGGACCTCTAAAGATATGTTTGCTATAGATGCAAAACATGTGGGCTCTTTCCTCCCTGTCTCTGTAGTATAAAAATATTGCAAACTAAAATGAAAAAAAATATAATATAAGCAACATACTGTACGTCCAAATACAGCATATATGTATTGTCTTCTAGCAACTTTGTATTAATTTTGTAGTATTTATTTTTGCCTAAATGGATAGGCAATGTTACTCAACCAATAGAAAATATAGCCTACTATTAGATTATTTCATCCCCCCAAAAGCACAAAACATATGGCTTTCCATCTAAATTCAGAAAATAATCAAGCAATTAAGACATTCCAAGAACGAGACTAGGGAAGAGGGGAATGGAAAGCTTTACTTTCATTGTTCTTTTAAAAATTAAAATAAATTAATATAAAATGTACAATAACAGCTGCACTATGTCAGATCCTTCTGAAAAAAAATGGAAGCTGGAGTTAGTCATGTCCATTGTCAACATCGTTTCAAAAAAAAACAAACTTACAAGCAGGAACTAACATCTGCAAGAGCGTTTGTTCTCCACAGTGAGAAATTATCCATCAATCTCCTTGTGATATTTTCTGCTATGGTGCTGACTTGTTATCCTCCCATATTTTACTCAATGCTTTGAGGAAAGAAAAGAAAGAAAGAAAAAAAAATCCATGCATATGCATCCTTGAATAAATTTGTCTATAAACCAGAGAGGTTTCTGTATTACTTCTGTCAACACAGAAACTCACCCGTCAACTTCATGCATGCAAGTTTATATGACAGACCAAGAGCCATTCACTGTGGATCCCAGTGCTGGTAGGTACAAAACTAAAGATGTAAGCAATAATTTGATCTGCTTACTGATATGAAACTCATTTTTACTTAATCATGAGCATAGAACTATTGATTTGTTGTGATGCTAATGTAATTCCAAATTTTGGACTTCATTCTCTTCTGGAGAACAGTTAGATCCCAGAGCATGGACTCAAGACTCTGGATGTAGTGTACAGCACTTCCACTAACTTCTTGTGTGACATTGTGCAGTTCACTTTATTCCTCCAGGCTTTCTTCATCTATGAGAGTCATTATTCCTTTCTCTTGCCATTTATTGTTTATAGTTCACCCCTGTTTCACGAGGCTAATCATCACTCCAACAGGAAGCTTAACAATATGTCTAAAATATCCTGTTCTCAAAGTCTAGGGAACGCTACTTAGTACATGGCTACAGCATTTAAAACAGACACACAAAATTATTAAAAATATTCACAAGCTCACTCTGATGTCACTTTGAACCAACTGCAGACAATGCAGCTTTAACATGTACAATATGAACCCCAAGAAAAAAAATACTTTGATTTAAGGAAAAGGTTTATTAGCTCAGACTTAGCACTACGTAAACACAGGTTTGTAGTTAGCTTGAAGGACATACCACGGAGAAATCCTCTTGACATATCCCAGACCATCAGCTGTCCTTGATCCTCGTTCGTCGCATTAAGTGGTACCTTGCTCTAAATAACATACAGCCTCTAAAAGGCAGGGTTGGATGTCTGCTGAGTTGTTCCAGTTTTCCAAATTATACTAGATCATTTTTTGCCAGTAGCAAATACAATAATCTTAATCACAAAGAAAACACTGGCAGAAAAGCCCATTCTAGATTGACACATATTCAAAGTTGTGTATGACAGAGAGCAAGGTCATTAGGCGAATACTGTGCTAATTCCCAAATAGCTTTAACAACAGACTCAAAGAATCATTTAGGCTGGGAGAGACCTTCAACAGCTACCTAGTCCAACCCCCAGTTCAAAATAGGTCTAACTAGATCAGATATCTCAGGGCCTTTTCCAGTGTCATAAACACCTCCAAGGATGGAGATTCCCTCATCTCTTCTGGAAACCTGTATTTGATCACTCTCATTTTGAAAAAGTTTTTCCTAGCACCCAGTCAGAATTTCCAAATTCCAGCTGATGCACACTGTCTCTCACCATTTCATTAGGTACGCCCAAGAAGAGTCTGACTCCATCTTACAAGTGTCCACCAGACAAGACCTCCCTTGGTCTTCTGCAGGCTACAGTTTTTCAGCTTTATTCATATGTCTTTCAGAGCTTTGCCAAGGGTCTCTGTACTGGGGCAAGAACTAACATCTCTTGGAAGTGAAAAATTCCGACTCTCCGTACTCAAAGCCCAAGTCCAGAGCTCCAGGAGGAGACTGCTCCTAATGTCATAAGGTGTTAAAAACAATTGCTGGTAACTTGAATATTTTCCTACTACTGAAAAAGAGAAGAGTAGCTCTCCCTAAACAGGCTTATGATTTTTGGTGTAGATATTTGTTTGGGGTTTGTTGTGTTGTTGTTGTTGGGGTTTTTTTTTGGCGGGTGTGTGTTTTAATGAAAACTAGCACTATAGAAATGCAACAGAAGTGAAATATTCACAAAAATGCCTGGGTTTTTTTCCACAATCAATCCACTTTGAAAGATGTTCTACATTACTTACCATTGGCAGTGGGTGCATGATGGCCTAGAATATTGGCATGTTTGTTACAGAGACTTCTCTGCACCCATGGCCCCATGCCCAGTTTTAAATTGTCTAACATCCTGATTACAAGGGTACCAAGTACTGCAATCAAGGAGATTCTACTATGCAATTTAATCATTTGAAGCTGGGCTTGCTTCCATGACTGTAGTTAGTTTCCGTAAGTCCTGTGACAGTGCCAGAAACATATGTCATGGGATAAGGTCTGGATATGGAACCATTTTCTCAAGGACATTTCTTAAACCAGTATTTCGTGTTTTACTACTAATGCCACATGCTGAGTCAGCCACAATTAACCCTGCAAAGCCCCTCTCCAAGCATGGACAGAAAGTTATCTGTTCTTATTATTTCATTAAGCAATAACAAATTATTTTATCTACTTTTCCCTCTGATCTCACCAAGGTGCTAAATGGGCAACTTCCCACATGCTTAATTATCTACTGATTCACTCTTGCCCCAAATAAATAATTTGAAGATGTCCACCTTTTCCTTGCAAACATAGAGTCCCCCCTGTTCCACTCCATTCCCCTGCATTCTTTTAAGACCCATTCCACATCCCAAACCTCAACAATGTCTCCAGTGAGCAGAGGCAAAGGCAAAACCCAGCAGCACAATTTCACAAAGTAGAGTCTCAAAGGAGACTGGCTGGAGAAAACTGTCCTTTGACTAAGAGTGACCTTTAGGGAAGAATGAGAGAAAAAAGCTGTAGCAGCATGCCATGGGAAAAGATATTTTCTACTTTCAGTAAATGATAATTTGGCAGCCTTCTCTCACTCTGGGATAGGATTAGAAAACGCCATTAGGATCAGCATAAGTTTTGTGTAACAAGGTAATAAAATAAAATTCACACCTTGATTCACATTGAGCACTACAGCACATGGTCTATTGTTTTAGATGCTCTGAAGATGCCTTAACAACCTTACAAAGATCTGACAGCTGACTGTATTGCATGTTCTGAAAAGCTGGAGAGTTTGCAGTCTCTGTTGGGGAAATCTTACTATTACTAATTCTTACTTACCTGCAAGGATCAGGAGAACCAAGTAACAGCTGTTTTGCAGGCATTTGCCAGCCCACTCCATCTCAAACCATCTCTTGGGCTTGAACATAAATGACTGGCAACAACCTGGAGTCACAGGGATACAGGGTGAAGATAGATGTGTGTACTCAAGTCCAGTCTGAATAAGGAGATGAAAACAGCTTCTAATCTGCTTGTGCACAGGCATTTGTATCTGTAGCTGCTACAGGATTGCCCTGAGTGTAACACTTATGTCAAGCAATGTGATATCAATAAACATCACATATACCAAGGCCAAATTATACCTGGAAGGAGGATGTCAGCTTACTGCAGTTGGTGCAGCTGCCTCTTTGTAGCACTGATGAATTCAAAAGACAAAAATTCTGTATTATTTCCAGACATATTACTGCTGTGCATGGAGCTTAGACTCTTCCAGGATAATCATTTAGACCCTTACTTGCCAGCAGTAGCTGCCTTAGCTCCTCACATCCTCTTGTCTTCCATACATTTTATTCACCTGAGCAGACAAGAAGCAGAAGCAGTTGCACTACTGTCAGTTTTGGTACCAGCATCCAAGCCAGAAGGATCCAACAGGGTGTATTTCTGTTCTCTCTTTCCTCGGGCAGGGTGATGTGGTCACAGCTTCCCACAACAATGCCATGGCACTGCTGGGGGAAAACAGAGGGTTGAAAGAGGGATCTTGCTTTTCAGTTCTATTTCCCCTTTTGCAACAAGTGGCAAAGACAAAATGTCACATTGCAATGTCACTGCTTCCTGCACATAATCTCCATGTCAATTTTTAAATTAACATTTTTAAGGAAGGAGAAACCATGGAAATTCCCCACAGCACTGAAATAACATTGATAAAAGGAAAATACAAGTCTCTTGTTTTCTCAAAACAGCTGATTCACAGCCTCTTGCACTATTTCTCTGCATTTTGGAGTAAGCTGCTAGGCTTAGCAATACCTTGTCCCTGCTTGCAGTTGACCTTTCTCTTGCTATCTCCTTCAAGTGAATGACAACTTTTAATCTACCCACTATGGTCCTAGAAAAAGGGAAACAGCTTCTCCTTCATTTGATATTTTCCACAGGTAAAAGGATTCAGAGTGAAGAGAGAATGTGAGTCTTGGATGAACAGCACTAACACTAACTTCAGAGTGGAGAGCCATTAACAAGGAGAGAAGAAAGAAAGAGACCAGGAACAATTAAGGTCCCAGTTCCTTTTCCTGAAGTGCTCAATGGTACTACCATCACAAGTTGCAACAGAAGGGACATCAAGACACATCTTCCTAATACATGCCCTTGGAAGCAGCACTAATTTTGAGAGCAGCAGATCTAACAAAACCAAGGTTCCTAGGGATTCATGCATCATACCTGAATTTCCTTATCTGTAAAAGCAAATGCCCCAGTCACTGCTTTCTCCATGGCTGGAGCATTTTTAGATGCTGACTGCACGTAACTTCTGCTCTGCAAATGCTTAATTAGCATAAAGACTACTCTTCTTCTCTACTCAAATACCTATCTATAAGGTCTCTACTTCTACCCTGTACAAATACAGCTGTCTTCAAATTTTTACAACAGAATCAATGGATAGTAAGAGGAAGATGCATAACAAGCAAATTATGTTTGCGTAAGGTCCACTTCCTCAGGAAACCAGTGTCAACAAAATAAAAGAAAAAAGCTTTCTGTGCAGACTACCAACACCCTATCTTCAAACGAGTTAATAATCACAGAGTTCCACAAAATCCCATTCAGGCATTCCTATGTATGATTTTCATTTTGCAGGTGGGAAACTGAGGCAGGAAATATCTTCCCATTTAGGTCACCAATAATCAAAGTCAATTAGCATTTTCACATACCTGGAATATTTTACACTGATTTCCAGGAGGCCACAATCTTCTGTTATATTTAATGAGCAGTAGAGGCCAGACAATAACTGAATTTGCAGAAGAAAATATTCTCACACTCTTTTCAGAGGTGATGTTCTGCTCCTCTAACAGGGTCATCTAAAAAGGTGTTTCCCAATAGCAGGGCATTATCTCAAGTTTTGAGTTTTCTCTAGACTTCACCAACTCTCTAAATAAGTTAAGTACTTGTCTCGCCCACATCTACCTCTCAGTTTCTTTTTCATTGTATTATTGATCTTACAGTGTTCTGTGGCAATGCACATTGTATCACGTACTCAACACTAGTGACTTCTGTAAGTTATGCTATTTAGTATTACTAAATTGTGTAGAGCTCACACCAAATAGGAACGCTCTGCAGAGTAATACAGCAGATTTTCCTGCTCTCAATTCCTGGTCTCAGCAAGATTTCCTTATGCTTGTCACTAGCCATATAAGTGAATGTTGTCAGTGAGCAATATAGGACACAGAAGGAATTCAGCCTGCATTTGCAGACACATATGAAAGTGCAGAACACACATATTAAAGAAGGCATTCACCAAGTCAGTCACATTTAAGATGACAGAGGAAATAAAAATTAGAATCTGAAGCATTACCTTTATGGTTGTGCTCAGCAAAATTTTTTCTGAAGAAAATGCCTTTTAAAACAGACAGCTTAAAGCTTTGGAAGTTTCCTTCCCAGCTCCCCATGGCTTCATGCATTTATTCATTCAGGTGCTGCAGGCCAAATGCCTTGTCTCCTTCCAAAGGAATTCAGTGGGAGCTTTGGTTTACATGACACAGACAATCGGCTCATCACATAATTCGAAACAACAGCATGGCCTGCAGGCCTTCCCTGTGCCAGTGCACACCGTGGCCATCAAACCTGCTAGTCGGGCAAACCTCCAACAGACTTCAAACTGTGCAGAGCCCTGAGAGCAGCAACAGCATCCTCTGCACTGTCAAATCCCTCCCTTATTACACACGGTGACTGGAAAGGAGAAGGATCCACACAGAAGGGCCACCGCCTGGAGGGTCTTTTGGGCTTTTTGACCCACTGTTTTGCTGGATATCAGTTACACAGCAAAGCCCTTCTACAGCAAACCTGTGAATCCTTTGGGACACCTTCATGACAAGCAACAGGGAGGTATACCTAGCTTAGCATTTCCATCTAAGCTGCAGGCATAAAGGAAGGAGAGAGGCTACTCAGATGTATCTTTGGCATGTGATGGGGTGAGGTCTGATGAGGGAGAAAAGAGCAATCTGACAGCACCACACACACAATTCAATTTGCTATGTTTCTGCCTCCAGCACTGCTAACATGAGACAGGAAGGGAAAAGCAAGCTGTCCTAACCTGTCATCCCAAACACCTACAGCATGAGGTCAGACCACACTTTATGCTTTCTCCCTGTACAATGCTTCTAGTTTCCTTGTGACCATTTGTCTCCTGACCTTCATTGCCACAAACTACCTCACATATCTTATCCTGCAGATTTATATCTCTGCCGTGACATAGTGTGCACTATCCTCACATGCAACAAAAAGACAATCTCTGCCAAGGGCAAAGGAGACTGATAGCTTCCTTTAGGAAAAATTTGCATTACCACATGTTAATATTAGTTCAGGTGAGGTCAAAGGGAGATGTTTTACCTGTGAAGCAGAGGATATGTGGGTTTTTTGTAGTGCTCTCTTCCTTGGGCGTGTACATTGCACAGGCTCAGGCCAGCAGCTATAGAACATCTGTCTATGAGCCCGAGAGCACACTGTACCTGAGGAGAGATTTTATCAGTGGTGGTTTCCACTGAGGAATACATGACAGAGTCAGATGGACAGGAAGAAAAAAAGGAAATAGGGATCTCTCACCTCTGGTGTTTCACGTGCTTTCTACTTACCACTTGTGACCATAGCTGTATTTACTTTGGACTCCTTTCAAACAAGAAGGCTCTGCCAGAGCTACTCTGACAGCTTGCTTGCTGCATCATAGCTGCAGATACATACTACAGAGCCAGAAATTGGAGGAGCAGTTATTCTAAGGGGAACAGACAGAACAAAAGGCAGAAGAGGACGCCATCAGTAAGTGGTAGGAAAAAAGAAACAAATTGTTCTAACCAAAATCAGCAAGTGAAAGAGAGATAGGGTATTAAACACAGTAGAAAGACTGAAAAAACTGTTTTCTGGCTAACACAGTGGCTTGTTCACATCAGGAAGGGTGGTCTGAGACCCGAGTCACTGAACTAAGAAACACAGGATCAGCTTCCAACTCTGACAGGTTTCCCGTCTGATCTGACTAGAGCTGCCTTCACTTGTGCATCTGCAGAACATCCTCCCCACCTCAGTACTGCTCTTTAAATGGAGACCATTTTGCTGAACTGGCTCTGGTCCTGTGAAGGGTGACTCTCCCCAGGGCCAGCAGCTGTGCCAGTGCTGACAGAGAAGAGCAGTGGCAGGAGGCTGCCAGCCATGCTCACCAGTAGCTGCCAGCACAGGCATGTGCTCCAGGCCAGCTGTGCTGTGCCTCTGAAGTGGAAAACCACAGGCCTACCACAAGCTCTGGGGTTCACTCCAAGGCCCATTTTCTTGTTCTTTGAAAGGGCTTTGAAGTGACTTTTTCTAACCAGCAGCCTCCAGACACTCTACTGGACTGGGGTCTCGTTTCCACTGTGTGGCAGCTAAAGCAACCTGAAAGACAAGATCCCTGGAAGTCTTTGTCCCTTGATAGCTGTTTTCTGAAGTCTGACCTCAGGCTGTCTACGCACACAGTGTGGATACAAGAGCCTCATGTGCCTTTCACCACCTTTCAAGGCCTCTCAGCTGGTAGTCATTGCATGTGCAAGTGGTTTATTATCTACAGTTAACAGACAGCCAGAAATGAAGGTGATACACTGCTGCAGTGCAAAGTGGCCAGCAAAGTATGTGTGTTTTCTGATCAAAGAAATAAATTGGTACGTGGACATATCCCAAAAGCCGACTTCTTATTTTGAAGACTTTAACACATCAGATTTTTCTCCCAGGTAATACTATAAAGGCATCATCACAAAAAAGGTACCAAAGACAAAATGTCATTTTGTTTTGTCTTCATAAAGAAAAGGCACTTGCCCACAAGCCAAAGCACTTTATTTCTGCAAGGGACAGATCTGTTTGACAGGCACGGCCCGACCTGAACAAACCTAGCTAGCTCCCTTGGCCTGCCATTATGCACCCTAACCATCTTTGTGTCGTCTACCAGACTCCTTCCCATTTGTTAAAGTACAGAAGGCCCAGCACTGGCCATGGTATTCCAGACACAGTCTCACCAGTGCTAAATAGAAGAGAACAATCACTTCCTTTGACTTGCTGCTGTTCTCCAAAAAGATGTTGCCTACCTTTACTTTCAACCCACAAGAAATCTAAAATCACGTTTCAGAATTTGCCAGTATCCACCAAATCTTGCACAAGTGGTAGCTGGGAGTAATACTACCGTCTATTAAGGTACTATTAATCCTACTTCTTCCATTATAACTTTTTGCCTTTTTTCATTAGATCTGTTTTTCTCTTGGCTACTGTTTGGCAGTACTTCAGCTAGTTTCTCCTGTCAATATCTGTCTCAGGCTGAACCTTCATGGAAAATTTCAGTCAAAAATGGTTCAGCTGTTTCTGAGCACACAAGTAGAAATGCATTATTCCAAACAATCTAAAAAATTGTGACAGGGTCTGCTTTGGGTCAAAAAAATACTTCTTCCTATCCTTGTGAAAGACTGCCAAATTCTGGGTGAGTTACAAGCCTTCAAAATGTCACAGTTCATATACACTCTGATAAAACCCAGCAAGCAAAATCTCTGAGGGCTCTGTCTGATCTGGACACGCTTCATTTTCTTGCAAAGCTTAACACTCCCCAGAACGCACAAGTACAGAGCAGCTGTGTATGGCTGCTATGGAGACCCACATAGCAGGGGTTTCAGGTGAAGGCAGATTTGAAGTATCATCACTGTGTCAGAGACTGGATTTTGACTGTATTTGGAGCAAATCTCTTGTGGAAACCTCTCTTTGTAGGCTCAGAAAACAAATAAACAAAAAAACCCCATGTACTCAACAGGAGGAATTATGTGAGACAAAGTTTTCAAGTTACAGATGATAGGATGAAAGATAGTTAAAGAAAGTTAAATATAGTTAAGAAAAGTTTATTTTTATTAGACAGACCTATGTAATTCCTTAGTTGCATTCTGACAGATGTAGCTGATTGTCAGAACTTGGCTGGTAGCAAATTCTGCTGTATCTTTTTGGTAAACAACTATCTGTTCAGACCGCTTATAGCAGCAAGAGACAAGCCCGGCTTCTATTGGAAACATAAAATGTTTATCCACCACCTGCTAGGAAGGCTTTTGTTACTTGAAATTTGTCTTTCAAGCTCTGTGGAAAGCATGCATGTATTCTAAACGTATTTTCAAATAATGAAGCAGTTTTGATGCCTTAAAACATGTTCTTCAAAATAAATAACAGGTTTTATCACTTGAATTGACTTTTAAATGTTTATAAAAATGTTCAGGATGAAACGCCCCAGAAAGAATAAGTTTCTCAATTCCCAGAGAGCCAGACTGTAAATCCCTTACTGCCAATGGCAAACAGCTACTCACATGCATAACCCTGTGAGCACTGGTGTAATTCTTCACTGACAGGAATTAAGCCTTCATATTTTTAGCTCAGTATGGCACAAAATGGTCATCATGAGTGGATGTTTTCCCCATGACATTCTTTAAAATGTCTGACAAACATCCATCTGGAAGGATCTCTCATAGAAAAGAAAAAATCACCAGAAGCCACCATTTGCTGGAGCAACAGTTAGGTTCTTTTTTAATGGAAAAACATTTTTTCAATACTAGGCTGCAGTGGGTATTTTTTCTTTTGCAGAAACCTGGAATCAAGCACCTCATGCTGTACAGGCAACACAAAACAGTCAGCAGCAAGAAGTGCTGGTCAGCCTTGACTTGGGCTGAAGGTGAGTCGGGCAGAATGGGAACAGGGCACCCGAGCTCTCTGCTGCCTGACCCTGGCTGCTATTGTCATTTGTAATGGGAGCCTGGCAGAGGAGAATTTGAAAGATAAATAATAGCATACCAGCAAGCATTTATCAACAACAGCATCATTAAAACAGTGGAAAGGGACTTTTTTAGAAGTCTTCATCGGCTTTAGCAGAATTCTCCCCTGCATACTGGCAGCGCTATTAAAAAGAATAGATTTGTGGATTTTAGAGCCAGAGGTGCGCATTGCTAGCAATTTTGTCTGACCTAAATATACAAAATCACATACAAATAAAATACTTTGAAAATAATGCCATTAAGGTCACATAATCCAGCATTCAAAAGTCTCAAAATGGCAGTATTAAGGTTGCCTGCGTGACCTTAATTCTGCAACCCTTAATTCAGCCTCTCTCTGTGTCACATTATGTGACCGCAGAGAATGGACAAGGCTCCTTAAATAGGTAGCTAATCAGCTTCTACTTTTGCCCTTGCTCGACTTTTATCTCTGAGCAGCAGCTAACACATACCACATAAACATAGCCACAGAAATTGTCATTTTGCAGGTCATTACAGGGCCAGAGCAGTGCTCTCAGTGACCCCAGGCTGCAGCACTCACAGGGGATTCAGAAACAGTATCTCAAGGCTGAGACTGAGGGAATGGGAAAGGCACAAGCCAGATATTTAGAGCCCTTTTGAAACCTGACCACCATTTTAAGAGTCTAAGTCCAGAACTTAGAACCTCTGCATCACCACTTTTAACCTGTTTTGCTTGCAATCCTTCACTGGTAAAAAACACAAATGCTTCTAGATGTACACAAAAGAGCTGTGCCTGGGCAGCAGCAATCTCATAACTACACTCCAAAAGAAATACCATACTTACTCTTTTCTGACCTCTGTGGTCCACTCTGGTAATGTACTCATAAGGAAGTACAAACACCAGAGGCCTGCTCTCTCCTTCACACCCTCTAGCACACTGCTCAGAGCATCTACATCAGGCTGAAGAGCCCCAGGTTTTAATGTATCTTTTCCCTAAATGGGTTTGTGTACACCTTTGGGTAACACTTCTGTTCCAACAACTCAGCACTTTGTGAGCAGCCACACACACCAACAACAGGATTGCCCACCACAAATGCTGGACGCTTTATCATAGAGTTTTATATGTCAGCACAATTACTTTTTCTTTCCACAGCATCCAACTCAACACAAACTAATTTGTTCTTTCCTCAAGTACTTTCAGACATGCATTTTAGACATAACAAGGCAAATACTAAGCCAGATAAACGGAGTCCACTTTTGGATCACCTGGCATCCCTCAGTATAACCTAATCTGAACCCAGGAAGCAGAGAAGGAGAACATCATACCTCTCAAGAAAGGCATAAATGAACTCACTTCTGTAGAATTAGGACAAGTAGTGAACTTCCAGTCCTTTAAGTCAGCTTTGATGATTCAAACTTTTCACATACAAACCTAACTTGATACAGCCCTGCTAAAGAATACATCCCCATGGCACAGTGCAGTGCCATGCAGACACCGAAGCTAGCAAGCCTACCATTTACAAACAGTAGAACAAACAGCAAACGCACATGCAAAATGCCAATAGCTGTTCTGGATGCAGGTGCTGGTAAAGCCATCAGATCAGAGACACTACCTTTCCTAAGCTTAGAAGCTGTCAGAAAGAAGCATCCTTTCACTCTTCCCAGTGCCCACGGACCTAAACAAGCCAGAACAATTTGTTCAACCACAAAAAGAGCTACACCAGCATTTTCACAAAGCTACAGGAAGATTTCCTGCTCTGCCGCCTGGTTTTTTGACTGTATATTCATGCAACATAATCCTCCAGCTGCTGTTCTGAGGACAGGTTCTGTGAAGGCTTTGAAGACCCTGGGCAGGTAATTCCTGAGGTAATTTTGAAAGCAAAACAAAGTGACAGTCTGCTTCCTGATCCGTTTTTCTAGGAAAATTATGTTTTACGGCCAATTCTGTCCTTACACACTGACTATAAAATTAACTTATTAGCAGACTCAATTCCATTTTGTGTGAAGGATTGAGAAGGATTGCCTGCAGCCCTTGTCCCTTTAACTCTAATTATCAAGTGTATACCAGATTAAATTCAGAATGAAGTAGCCGGGTCAGGCAATCTACTTAAAGTTTAATGGAAATTAATGATTCATTGATCAAACTCATTTATGTCTAATTAAAGCTTTCCTGCATTATAAAAGACAAGGGGGAAGTTTTATAATGCACCTCACTCCCACTCTGTGCATGGCAGATTTGCTGCAGAGCTGAATGTAAAATTCACAGCATCTGTCTTTCATGAGCACATGGTTTGGCAACAGCCCTGTAGGTTTAAAAGTATAATTATTTTAGATTATTTCACCAAATGGATGGGGTTTACACAATGCTGCCAAACACAATACCAATATCCAGCTGCACACAGCCAGGTTTCAAACCCAGCTTCTACGCACCAGCACCAGGTCATAATGGTGAAGTTCAGTGAGCTAAATACCAACCAGACCTGCACACGGCTCTTTAGCATGAGCCTCACCTGGAATAAGGCAGCAGTGACATTAAGCCTGTGAGGGGGAGGAAAGCTTCCCCTTGGATGTGGATTCAATTCACACACCTCTTGCGTTTCAAAAATGGCAAAGCGGCTGAGCCGTCCAAGGCACAGCACAGATAGTGTTCAGTGTACAAACATAAATGAGAGCGATAGGCAACCCACTGCAATGCTCAAGATTTATTTCTTCCTCCACTCACTGTCCCCTCTTATTAAGGACTTTCTAGACAACCTCTTTTATATAAATATGTGATCAATGCCCCTACTGAGGGGTTATCCACCAGAACATTACTTTTGGCATATTTGTTCAAGACAGTATAATTAAACAGGAATACCATGGCCCACTTACATACTTAGCATCTTCTTAGGTGGTTTTCAATTTTATACCATTAATGTGAAAGGAAAAAAAAATTACCTTTTTACTATCTCAGGCTGCTGGCATACAGAAAGAACTTTTTTTCTTTTTCCTCCATAATTTGATGATCAGACCCTCACATGTTAGATAGCATTTTACAGTCTCTAAAATGATGCTTTTCAAACTTTTTTTTTTTTTTTGTGTATAGATACAAAAATGGCATAATTGCAAAAATTACTCTGAAAAACCAAAATTCAATACACTGTAATAATTTGCTTCTTTAGTAGTCTACAATTCTCTACAATTCTATCCCTCCTCAGGTGTCTACCAAATACAGAATAAAATCAGCTTGCCTTGCAAGTTGATGGATAGTTTACACAGTTTTATGTTGGGCCAAGTAGCAGGCTTTCATGTGATGAAAAAACGCTCCTTTTTTTCCCCCCATGTTATTCTAATTGTATGGCATTTTGCAAATGTGTACAGATGTCTAATGATAACCTGTTGACCTATTCCTTCTGTTTCTTGCTCATTAAGTCCCAGTGGAGTGCATGTTTCACTGTCTTCAAAATTACATTTCTACTTTGCATTTCTGATTGTCCAATATAATTGTCCTTTAAGTAAGCACATTTTCTCTCACTGTGAAGTTAACATGAATGATTGCTTACACATTAAATGGATACCAGTTCCCAAAAAGTACTTGACTTGCCCCAAAGAACTGTTTTGTACCTGAGCAATCATAGTTTGTGGAAGTCCAGCAGAAGCAGCAGTAAGCTTTGGTGTTTCATACTTTTTTGGCTGTAACTCTTTCTGCTATCCTTTCCAGCCCTGTCACACCAAAAAAACATGGTATCCAGCACCCTGCTAAGCTGCAGAGAAAACAGGCCTCCCATAGCATCTCTTTTCACTTCAAAAGTGGTTTGCCATATATTTCCTTTGCTTTTTTCAGTTTATTTTTATAAAGTTTTAACAGTTTTAACTCATGGTTTAGGAGCAGCAAGTGGCTGATGCTGTGTGGCAGTAAGTTACGACTTAATTTCTATTTTATAGTAAATTGTACAGACCTGCTGTGAATACACTGAGGTCCATTATCTTAAATTGTTCTTTTTGATACTCCATTTCTGCCCAAATATTTTGTTTCTTTATCTGCAACAGTTCCGAGGCCAAGGAGTCAGTTCCCAGAATCTACAGGGCAGCCTGTAATAATGAAGCTGTTTGTATGATTTGCAGTGGAGAGGTCATTTCCTACTTTTTCCAAGGTCTGTTGGGAATGGCTTGTATTTTCATTGTTTCTTTTTGATCCTTGGTCTATATTAAATTTAACTACAATTAAACCAAATGGCAATTGTGATTTAATTTAGCTGCAATTGCAATTAATTTTAAGGTATCTGAAGACTTGGTCAAGTTTGATTGCTGTATGGACTCTCTGGGTTTCCAGAGGCAGACTTTGATTCCAGAATGGTCATACATATCCTTGGGGCGGGGGGAGAAAAGGACTTCTCAGTGATCTAGACATTATGACCCAACTGCCTCTATATATGTCACCACATACACTCAAATCATCTTGATATTTCAAGTAACCTTGAAAGACAGGTGAATTTATCCTAGCTGTCAGACTATTCAGGGAGAATGATAACCATGAATGCTTGTAAATCTTTATTTTGTAGATTGTTCGTCAATTCTTTTCAGTCTCTGCCTTGTGACTCTCACATAACTCTTTAATAACCTGAAAATTAGAGGGGAACCACACAAAAAGTAGAAACAAGGACACATGACTAAGACTGAATGAGGGAGAAACACAGCCCATAAGATTAAAATCAGAAAGAAGGCACAAAATGAGTTACAGCTAGCAAGGAACATAAAAGGCTCCAAGAAAAAGTTCACTGATTTCATCAGAAACACTTCTATCTTATTTATGGAATATAAGGGAAATAATAGAAAAAATCAGCTGCACCGCATACTGTGGAAGAACAACAAATAATATGTGACACAGATAAGACTGAAACACTGATATTTCTATTCTCTTTGTAGAATAACACAATCTATAATAGAGGAGAGAGGAACATGGACCAGAAGAAGGAAAGGACATCTTAAAAGTACGAAGGCAAGATAGATATTTTCAATGAACCTGATGAAGTTCACCTCAAAGAACTTCAGGAACCAGCTAAAGCCTTTCCTTATAATTCAGAGGACAAAAGTGTCTCTGAGAAACAGAGAAAAGTGAAGCAGCACCAGCAGTGTCTGTCTAAAATATCATTCCAATATATATTAATCAAGTTATTTCCAGTGCTTAGAAAAATACCAGCAAGAAATACTTAAATGATTGGTTACTAGGACTGAGAAGACAATAAGCTAATAAAAAGCATTATTAGTAAAACAAGGATAAATTATATTATGCCAGTTTAATTTGGTATATTTGTTAGGAGTATTTGCCTTAATGCTAAGTAGAAAGGAACAGACACAATATTTATGTTTTATACTTAAACTTTTTCACACACTTGCATGATATTCTCACATCAGGAAAATATGATTCAAAGAAAATGTCAGTGCATGAATACCTGATTTTAAAACATACTCAAATACTAACTAGGAATTTTCAGTTTCAAGCTGGACTTTGGAGAGATCTGCAGTGAATCCGGTGCTAGTCAATATTTTCAATAATGACTTAAGATGAAACAAAACTTTAATTATTTAGTGCAGCTCCCTGCTGAAAAGGATTGTAAACAATCTCAGAAAGCTAGTCAGAATCTAGAATGACCGAGAAACGGAGAAACAATGATAGAAAAATCTAGATTGAAAGGGACATCAAAGGACCTTTAGTCCAACTTCATACTTAAAGGTTCAGACCAGGTTGCTCAGAAAGAATTTCAAGACCCAACTGGTTAAAGCCAAGAATGAAGACAGCAGAAACTGCAGTCACAACCTGCCACAGGCAATCTGTTCCACTGCCCTCACTGTGAAAAAGTTTTCCCTTAGATTCAGTCTCAACCTTTCTTATTTCCACTTACACCCATTCCCTGTCATCATCCCACCTCTGTGAAGAGTCTGTCTCTCATCTTCTTGACCACCTCTTCATGGGTGATGGTGGAGAGCTGCCAGGTCCTCAGAGTCCTTATCCCATTTAAATGTTGTTTTCCCTCTCTTCAATGGTCTCTCCCAGACCTAAGAAAAATATGCAATAAAAAGATAAGCGTTTAGATCCAGGAAGAAGCAGCTAAATGCACAAATACAAAATGGGAAATAAATAGTGAGGCAGTCGTGCTTCAAATACTGACAGGCTGTTGCACTATATCAATACATGGGCCACATAAAAGGTGTTAATTCGTTACGCTTGACACTTGTGAAGCTTTGGTTAGACTCATCCCTGAGTCCAGTTCTGGAAAACCAAAGAGTAAGAGACATGAAGATAGACTGGAGAGACTATAGTGGAAAACACATGATTCAGAAATGTGAAGATACACTCTGTTAGGAAACACAAATTGGTTTGTTGTGGTGGGGGTGAGAGTGGTGGAGACAGAGACAGAAAACACTGAAGGGCATGGAAACAGTATTCCAGTAGCTCAGCAGGTAAAAGCCTTCCAGTATTAAAGAGAGGAAAAAAGAGCAACAAGCCCCTGTGCTCACTGTGGACATGACAAATAGAAATATACTCACAGCCAAAAGTATTAGATAATATGAAAAAAACTCTAACTAGAAGAACAATCAAGTGGTACATCAGGCTGCAAAGCAAGGCCATGGAATCTATGTCACTGCAGACTTTCAACCAAGAGTAGACAAATATATATCAGACAAAGTATTGACAGCCTTGTGTCAGGGCAGAGGAGCAGAAGATGGCATCTCAGAGTCCTTCCTATTCAAAGACTGAAAATTTCTTAACATGTTTGATTGATGCTTCAGATAGAACCCTATTCTAAATAAAATCTAAACAAGAACATTGCCTTACAAAACATTTGTGAGGTTTTAACATCATTAATGGGAGTCTAGTGCTAGCTGAAAGCAGCATGTCATGTGATGCTTGTGCAGTGTGAATATTCAGCATGAATATTTTTCCTTAGAATTTCCTTGTAGTTCAAAGAGTCCTAATGGCATTGTTTTCTTGTTAACAGAACTTTAATTTGGCTTTGAGTTTTCTGTTTGCCTTATTTTTTCTAAACTAGCTTATTCATTGGTATTTAACAGTTTAATCATTATTTATGTCCTTTTTTTTAAAAAAAGCTAGTGCTACCCAGAAACCCAAAGATTTACAAAGCAATATGTTTTCTTGTCTGTTCAGGGGGTCAGTTTTGTGGGTTTTTTCCTTAAGTGCACCTCATTGAAAAAAAAAAAAAAAAGTTATTCTTTGCATCATTCACTTCTTCTGTAAGAAAACTCTTCAGGCCTGCAAGCTGTGGTAGGTCTTTTATTACAGTTGCTTCATGTGACTTTATATACCAATTTGTATGCTTACTTCTGCAGACATCTAGATCTTGGCACAGACAATTCCTTTCTCAAAGCATTTCCACATTAATTATATACTTTTTGTGTCCACCTGGACTACATTTACTACGTGGAAATCTCTTCCTACAGGTTACCTTGTCTTCCAAAGGATGATATAAGTAGGGAATTCCTTATACTTTATTTCTTAACAATCACAGAAAAGTTCAACTTTAATGGACTTTCATGTGGTAATATTAATGATGTCATTTTAGAGGCTTCCTCAGAGTATCTGAAAATTCACCTCTTGCATATATTTTCTACTGCACTTCTGGCCAGCAGAAAGTGTTCTGGAGTAAAATTAAGATGCCATATGAGATCTCATGTTCTACCAGCACTCCAAGATACTCTAAGTGCATAAAGCCTTCTCCATCCATTAAAGGAAGATGCAACTGCTTTTACCGAACCCTGTTAAAGCGATCTTTTTCCCTACTGTGAGCTAAAGCCTAATTGCTGCACACGTAAGACCCTTTCACATTTATCTGCTATATTCCTTTGGGGAATGGTAGAAAAAAAAAAATATAATATTCATGTATTTTATTTGTTTCTGTAATAACCCCAGTTTCTGATAAACTGTATCTGCAAAAAGCTTTTTCACTTTGGAAACAGTGTTCAATGTTTTAATATAAAATGATACAGTAAAAAACTGTGCATTTGGGCATTTTATTTCTCATCCTAGGTGTACTATTCTCTTTCATCAGGCTGTTTCTGAAAGGATTTATCTGAATGCTGAGGTATTCTCTTAGAACAGTAATAGTTTTCAGTGTCCTTGGATGACTTTTCTAGAGTCCTGTCCCCCATGCATGCTCCTTTCAAGTGACAGTTCTGTGCTTCCACCTTGGAGAAAAGGGCCCTGTAATGTTTATCAGCATGATAGTGCCAAAGACTCTGAAATTATACTAGCTCATCAGCAAAGAGAGGAGAAAAACAATTAAAACAAATCATAGAATGTTTTGGGTTGGGAGGGACCACAAAGATCACCTAGTTCCAATCCCTCTGCCATGTGCAGGGACACCTTCCATTAGACCAGGTTGCTCCAAGTCCCATGCAACCTGTCCTTGGACACTTCCAGGGATGGGGCATCCACAGCTTCTCTGGGCAGCCTGTTCCAGTGCCTCACCACCCTCATGTTTAAGAATTTCTTCCTTTTCTTGAATCTAAATCTACCCTTTTTGAATTTAAAGCGAATCACCTTGTCCAATCACTACACACCATTGTAAAAAGCCCCTCTGCAGCTTTCAAATAGCAAGCTTTCCCTGACTGGAACCCCGCTATATTAGCTGATGTGTAACAAAAGCATATCCTTTACGCTGCAGAGGTTTACCACCAACTAAAAGATGACAGAGAGATGTAAGCATATTGATAGATTGACAGAAACATAGAGTGACAAGTGAGACAGAAAAAGAGAGATGCTCTTTCATCAACTTCACTGCTAAAAAGTAGCTAAGTACCTATGACATGCATATTTTCTAGCAGAACAATAGAAAAAAACAGAACTAAACAAAAAAAAATTCATAATTTGTAGGATAGATCATCTTTGGAGTATGGCTGAATATGAGCCAAGCCAAATAACTATCTTTAAATTAAGGTATAGACCACAACTCACAAGCCAATGTTGAGCAAAAAAAATAACACTGATCTCAACAAGGTAGTATCAAAACAAAAAAATAACTATCCTTAAAATATTTTTAAAATTTTTGTTTGTTGAGGCAATGTACACAGCTATGAAAATTGATGAACTATCATATTTAATAGAAATCAGTATGTTATTTCATGAACAGTAGACCTAGTAAAGCCTGCCTTCCTACAAATTATATCTTTCCTACCCAGACCATCACTTCCTACCTCAATACCAAACCATACACACAGTGTCCCTGCAAAACACCCACTGTAGGCAGGAAGCTTGAGACTCCCATCCCTCTTTCAACAAAGCTTTGTCAAAACTGGCTAAAAGAGTCCACCTATTTCTAGGGTCAGAAAAGCAGTAAAATCACAATCTGTTTTCCTAGAAGAAATATAACTCAGAGGGTTCCTAAACTCTCACACTTTTTGCTATCTTCCTTCTTGAGTGACTGCAGTAAATAAAATGTGCACCTTGACCAAGAGAAGCAAGCAAATGCACATGTATCACTCCAAGCCTCAGCATGGATGGATCCTGTTGAACTTGGAAGGGTTGGGAGCCAGGAGCTGCTCTGTCACAGGAACACACATCACAGGGCTCCCTGACCTTTGAGATTCTTACCACTGTCACACAAAAAATGTGGTTTAAGCATACCAGTAATTTGTTCCAGTTTAACTCTTGTGGCTTTAAATTTTAAAGTAGCACTATTACACTTCTGTTAAAACCATCTACCATTGAAAGACTTAGTGATACATCAGATTTTAAGAAAACTAAATTATTCTATTGGAAGGTCAATGCCATCTGCACTTCCTACATTTCTGAAGAATTTTGGAAAGATTTGAAAGGAATCAAGTAAAGGTATTGCCACAATGAATTATCACCCACGTATGTTACAATTTTTAGCCAATTAATAGTAGCTACCTGGCTGAAAAAAATGGATACTGACTAATTAATAACCAGTTGTAGTTCCTTATGACATCGTAAAACCAAAGACCATATTAATTTAAATTAGGTGGCTAAAAAACACAGAAAAATCACCAAGCCATACATATGAATTACAATATGGCTGAGTTTGTTCTTTTCCTGGTGTGTTGACAGCCACATAAAAAAAGGCTAAAAGGTCCAATCTTTCTTCCCACAGTTTCTAGAGCAGGCAGTTTGCCTTCAGCAGATATGTGAGGAACAGGAGGATACAGGAGGGTGGACACTTCCACTCACACGTAAGATCATAGACAGTCACACAGACAACAAAAAACACACAACCATCAGACTGCTAACTTCTTAACATTGAGCACTCTTTGCAATTTCCTTTAAAGAGATGGTGTTTGTATTTTTTACCATAGGAAAGGAAGAGTAAAAGTTCTTGTGCAAATTTCCAGCAAAGCAAAGTCACAAGGACTGTGCAGACTTGATTTTACTGCAGCCAAGCACCTGACATGACAAGAAACATTGTAATATTACAGCCAAATCAAAAACTCTTTCAAGGGACTGCAGTATGATGGACTGTAATCATGAAGCTGTGGGTATGGGAAGTAGAAAGTGTGTGGCATACTAAGATGGAAATCATATGGATTGAAAACAGATTTCATGGAAAAGATTTGCCAGGGGAAATTAAGATAGCTGGTTTTGATATTAAAAAGTAGGATTTAAGTTGGAAGTTAGGTTTCCCCTCTCTGTAACACAACATGGGGAAAGCCTCCTTTCTTCTGCAGTCTTATAGTTGCACCCATCTTGGGAATGACATTCAGTCACCATAGATAAACATTACTGAAAAATGTTGAATTTTTGTTAGCTTTATTTGGTTCAGTAAAAATTTCCTGCAAAAGTCTGGAGGACTTCAGCTCTTCAAGACTCAGTATGAGCAATCTTTAAATTACCACTACATCTACAGAGAGTTTATGCCAGCTGTTTTCAACCGGAGAGCAGATTGTAGTAAAATCTCCTACAGCGTTCCAAGTCTTGAAAGTGAGCACAAGATAATAATTTTCACCTGTCCTTCCTCTTCCAAGAGAAAAGGCTGGAAACAAGGGGAAATAGGAAAAAAGAGCTGCAGTAAAGAGGGGAAAAAGGCTGCATGTAGCTATCAAAAGATGAAGGGAGAAATCAAGAAGACATATTTGTCCAGTAAAAGAAACAATTCCCATGTAACAAATACTGAGCAAAGCGACAAATAGCTGTAGTGAAGAAAAAAAGAAAAAAAAAAAAACACACAAAACAATCACCACAGTTACTAGCTTTATTAAAACATTCAGTTTCCAATTTGAAGGAAATTCTTCAAGGAAATGCCTACATGGTACACGACAATTCAGTGGAGACGTGACCCACATCACCTATGGGATTAAATGTGCTTTAGAAGCACTAGTCTTCAAATAAGAAGACTAGTCCTGATAGTATGGATTTATTTATGCACAATCATGTTTCAAATATGTCCATACAGGACTCCAAGGTCCTGAGCTACAGAGCCATAGTATCCTACTTAGCTTGCACAGGATGGCCAGTGCAGACATGTCAGGCTAACTCAACCTACCAGCAAAGCACTGCACCCACAAACCTCATGGGACCAGAAAGGACAGCAAAGTAGAAAAGTCCAACAAATGAGCTCCCTTAGAGGCAGGAAACACATAAACTAAAGTAAGAAGAACAAGGCAGAGAGATGGGAGAGAAGGAAGAACCTTGAAGTACTGGGGCAAAAATGAGCCTGAATATAGCTTTCTATATATTGCAAAATCAAAGTGTAAACAACTGTCAATGTCACTGATTGATTGGAATTGACAAAACTTAACTATCAACACAGTGTTCATCAGGCAACCACATTTCTGTTCCGCTAGAAAGGGTAAATCTGTGTTACTAATCCTGAAATTATAACTGAAATATTATTCTTGTCCCTCTCTTTGGACCTGCAGCACTAATTTTCCACATCAAAACGTTTTAATAGATAATGCAATACTGGAACAGATGAAAGAAAATACCTTGCATTAAATAAAACAGTATTTCAATAAGTTTTTAATAATAATTAGTCAAAAGTAGCTATAAACAACTGTTATATAAGATCTGTATCTGCTTATTCTCTGAGTAATTAGGGGGTTTTGTCACTGTTGTTAAAGAAACAGAAAAAAAAAAAACAAACAACACTATAATTCCCCTACTGCAAAGAGCGTACTTCAGCAAATATACATGGGACACTCCCAACATCCAACCCCCACATTTATAAGTACACCCTTAATCAAATAAACCAAGCCTATTCAGAATAACAACATAGCTCAGAAATACTATGGATTATAATGGACTGTTCTTGTTATCTGACTATTGTAATAATCCAGAAAACTGGAGAAACCTTGATAAGGGTAAAAAGGTAAAATTGATGGATGCTTTCTTTTGTTGCCTGTCCATACATCATTTCATGTCTCAGTGGCCACATGGCATATACTCAGAATCAGTACAGCCTTAGTACTGTTCAGAAAGGACATGACCTGCAAATACTATAGACACAGTTCTTCTAGGCCTCATAGCAGTAGCAAGAAAAACTGAACTACCAAATGTGGAACTTTCATTGTATGTGTCCAAATAAAAATAAAAAAATCAATGTTAAAAAATCCAATAAAATTGCTTTTAGATTAAAACATCCTTCACAGCAGAATGAAAACAAAACAAAAACATCCAGACAATAATTCTCGTGAATTATCATCTGCAGAAAATAGATGGTAATAAGTCCCCATAGCAGGAAAAAAATAGCTGGATCTCTTTTAAAGGTGTCAAAAGAGAACAACAAGAGCTTTCTTTGTTTTCACAATTTTACCTCAATCCCCTAACATTTGCAGTCTCCATCCAGGCCCCGATCAGTGTTGTTGAAATTAGTCTGTTTAAAAGACAGGTTGAACCATTTTCACATTGACTTATATAAAGCCATTTTTCTGTTTTATTAGTCACATTAGCATTCTATTGCCCTTTAAATGTCACAAGTTCAAGAGCATAGCTGTACATACCCTGGAAATATTCCTGTTTGATGTAATAAAACACCTACAATTTTCTGGGACAGATAAGGTGACAAAAAAAAGGAGGAAAATGAACAGGGCATAACAGTACAGAGTGAAACAACAGGCAGTAAAGCAAGACTGTTTCCAAGTGAAGGAGGAGCAGGAGCGCTACTGGGAGCAGAGATTTAGAAAGGCTTGTTTGCATTGTCTCTATCAAAACAAGTAAAACAGCTGTTGAACCTGTCACTGGCTCTAGCTCACAGAAAGGAAGAAAAATGACACTGTGCTCCTTTCAAGTGTATTCCCTAACCTGTTAGGTACCTTTGCAAAGCCACATTGTACATTCTGATTACTCTCCTTTATTAGAGGTGATTTATTTCAAAGCAGAAGCATGCAAACATTCCTTGGCTACATTTTATATTAACTTAGAACATTGTCAAAGTTATTAAGGGCAATGTGAAAATCACAAACTGGTTAGAAAGGGTTCTTGGAGATCAAATGAATTTTGAAATCTGCAGGATGTGACCTACCATCGTCTTCTGCCAAAGGCAGGATTTAAAAAAAAAAAGAGGGGGGGGGGGGGGGGCGGGAAATGTAGAAGATACAAGACAGTGAATATAGTACAGTGAAATCAAAGTAGTTATCCTTATAATTCCATTATATATTGTTGGAACTGCATTATGAGTGCCCTGGTTTAAGCACTGTCTAAGGCAGACGAGACTGCAGCTAACATCAGTTTAGTGCCTAGAACAGGGTAGACATGCCTTGAAAACATTGCCTGAATCACCAAGCCCAGTTACCCACAGAGGAAAGCAATGCACAACAAGAGGTTTTCCAAAAAACTGCCATGAAAGCATCTTCCCCACATGTTACCACAGTATACACTACACTACCCACCACCTCCTGGCAAATACAAGTCCATCATTGTGGCTTTCAAACGTCTAACGCAATGGGTCACAGGAAGACCCAACTCTGTTTTTCTTGCCAGGTGTCTCAGGTCCCCACAATTTTTACCAGCTTTCTAGGTAAAGGCAGCACTCTCTGGAAGCAGTCTCTATGCCATCACCATGCAGCAGTTCCCTGCTTAGCCTCCCAAACAGAGCTGTTCACATGGACCTTCTGCTGTGGGAACTTCATCTGGCTGCTCCCCAAAGGTGGGAGGCAAAGAGGGACAGGGGGTGAGGAGAGCTGCAGCAGTACGGGCACTCAGAAATCCTACACCTCTGGATGTAGCTACTTTCTCCAGCATGACCTGTGTGGTCTCTGCTGTCAGGTTCAGGGGGAAACAAATAAGTAATTGACAGTCCGAAGATCCAGTTATGGCTCTGGCCTAGAGCAGTATGTCCTGTTCCCAGCAACAAAGATGTCTACTCAAATGCAAGCGGCATGTTGTAGTACTTGCTTAGTATTCCCACTTGGTCTTCCAGCTGGCAGGTTGTCACCTCACTCCTGAGGGTACAGCGGGGCTCCAGTGAGGCAGAGCTGGGAACCTTGCCTAGGGGGCACTGCCCAGCTGCTGCGAGATGCCACACTGCGAGGAGTTTACATGTGGTAAAGTTCCACATACGGCAACAGGCAAAGGAGAAACTCCTCTGCCATTGCTGCTGAAGGGCAGCCAATGCTAGCTGCCCTTGTAGAAGGAACCTTGGTGCACAAGACACAAGATGAATGCTGCTTAAACGGAAGGCTGTTGATGAGAAAGTAAAAGCTGCAGACGGCTGCAGAAGAATGCCAAGGCTCCGGGATCTCTCTGTGCCTGGCAAAGTATCAGTCCCCAGGAGGATGAGTAAGAGAAGCCTTCAGGGAAAGGGGTTTCTCTGACCCAGCAGCAGCTGAAACGATCACACCTAAATTTGGCCCTGGGAACAACAGCTTCAACACTGTGTTTAGGCAGACCATCTGGAAGCTATTATATATCATCTCATCACAGTAAATGATGGAGTAATTCTAGGCTGAGAAACAGAACTTTCAGTCACATCTTCTGATTTAAACTCTCTTGATCCATTCCTGGTTTACATATAGCACAGAGGACTTAATGAGTCCAGTACAATCCTGAACAAAGACCTGGGCTCAGCTCTTTGGCACATGTTTTCTTCCTACATGTGCTTCAACTCCAAACACCAAAAAATTTGATGCCAGTATCTTCTAAGAAATTATATAAATATTTTCATACATGGTGCCCCTCGGAAAGTTTGTTTTCTTTCCTTGAAGCTGTGATGTCCCTGCCCTTGCAGTTTGTCAGGTCTGCAACTAGAGTACTAAAAATGTGCTCCCAGGAATCCACTCATCAGATGCAGTACAGCAATTCTGGTCAAAGCTGACAGGCCACACAATTCATCCACTGTAATAGACACAGACCGTTTTCTTTATGAGAGCAGCTCCTTGCTCTGAACTGACGCACAAATCCCACACCCTTCATTCGGTTTGCTGCAGAAACTACATCCTAGAGTGCATCTTCTCTTGGCATTTCTTCCCTCCCTCTGTTGTTTCAAAATCCAGGGAAAGGAATTTAGGCAGAACCACATTCAAGTGTTCTTCCAAGCTACAGAAATCATGTTTATGCTATATGTTAAATCAACGTGTTAGGCCATGTCTGCCATCTTGTTTCAGAAAACTATTGTTCTACTTACCCATTTCTGCATCCTCATGGGAATAAGACGAAGCATTTCTGACAAACTTTTATCTCCCCCATTACAATAGACATGTTACTTCTTTATCTTGTTTAAAGATGTATTTTAAGCTCATCCATACTGAAATATACTAGCAAAGCAAACAAGAGGATATACTCTTTCCTACATTTTCCAAAAGTTTCAGAAAGTTGTGTTTTATGTAACATTAAGATTGCTCTTGATATTTTAGTTCAGCACATTTTCACAACATTTTGGTTTTGTTGGTCTGTACTTATGAAGAAAAAGGTCTAAACTGTGGAAGTCTGGTATTTGTATTCTATTGCAATAATGCAGAAGTGGCCCTACCAACCCAGGATAGACATCCATCTGGTCCACAGTTCTGCCTCTACTGTGGCTAGGGAAGAAGGTAAAATCAGAGAAAGCATGGCCAGATGTTCTGAGAGCATGTCCCCAGATCCTAACAATTAGAAAAGAGGAAAACAGGAAAGAATATTCTCTCTGGGTGGGGTGAAGTTTCTTAGTTCTTAGTTTTTGTACTAGCAGCATACCAAAATGTAAACTGTGGTTACTATGCCTAGTCGTCTTATTTCATAAATTTAATCAGGGGTCTGCATTTTCTACTCTACCTAGTGTGGACTTTTCCCACTCACTATACTCTTCCTAGGTGTGAGGAAATTAAGGTGGCTTTTAGTATTCTTTGTACAATATCTCTTCTGAGCTGTTCCCAAAATACAAAGAACTTTCTCGGAGACCTCTATGTTCCTATGTGAATACCAACTCTTCCCCAAAATCAGCCTCCTATCCCACTTTCTCTTATGGGCCAGAACATTACCTGGAATAATTCCAGTGATTCAGATCTGTCTCTCAGTGCATCTCTTGCTCCTTCATCCTTCTCCAGCCCTTTACCCTGCTTTAGCTCCCTGTGCAAGGAGATCCTTGTTAAACAGACCAAATTAGGGGAAAAGCTTCCTCTGGTTCCCATCTTTCTTACACAGCAAGCAAAGGCTGAAATAAAGCCTAGTGCTCTATCAGAAGTCCTCCACCACCTATCAGAGCAAAGAGTACAAAAGAGCCTGGTAGAAACATAATATTTCAACATGAACACAAGGAACGTGCTAGTTTACATTGTCCAGGCTTACGCAATTCAAAGTCATTCCCAGTATAGAAGTTCAGCTTTAAAAAGTTGATTACTCCTCACTCAACAGAAAATTTGAAAAGCAGGTCAGAAATCCCATTTTCTTCTATCTACTTGGTATTTGCTCTTCAGAGGTGTAATAAAAAAAGCTTGCTGTTACTGGAAGCATTAGAAGGCCACAACATCTCTGCTTCCATACCACCACTGCCAGAGTCTGCAGCAGTGACATCCTCCTCAGCTTTTGAAAAATAAGAGCATAATCCCTTTGACTTTTATAATTGCTCTTGACTTTTGTGATTCCAAAGGTAGTTGGAGTGCTTATGGTCCATGATATATCTTGAGACTGAGATACAGAATTAGAAGCAGCAACCCATCACCTTCTGACAGCACAACTTGGGCAGAATGCTGTGAGGAGAAGCCAGAATTTTCATTGCCTCTCCTTTACCCTGCAACAACCACATTTGGTCTTACAAAAAAAAAAAAAAAAAAAGAAGATGGAAGATCTTACATATGACCAAGGGAGGCCAACTAAAAAAAAGCTGCTATTACTATCTCTAAAATTTTCCAGCTGGCCATGATACTGCATAGAAATGTCACAGCAAAACCTACTTTTCCTGTAGCTATGCAGTAAAGACACTTGTGCATCACAACCCAGAGCTGAAGACACAATTTTCCTGGAATGAGATATTTTTCCAATTTGAATCTCCCCTCTGGGATCAGCAACATTTTGTTAAGAAGAGACAGCTCCAGAGTGAGGCTTGTGATGGCATTGAGTAGACTGGGAGATGGGGGAAAAATTCTCAGCTATTAAAAGACAGGGTCTAATCTGATTCTTCTGTGTTTATGAAAAGAGCAAGTGAAAGCTGATGCACCCCCTAAGAAGGCAAGCACTGTCATCACTGACCTTAGTGGGTGATTTGTGTGTGCCTGTTACAGCACAGCCTCCTATTCTGCTCTCTGGCAGGAGAAAGACCATTAATCATCATCTGGTGGATTCAGTGGAACAAGACAAAGCTCCCCGCTCCTTCCTCCACCTTGGTCAGAAGCCAAGAGGTGCAGCCTTGGGAACTGGTTCTGATTGGCCTCTAATGTAGTGGATATAACTGGGTCCTGCATGCATCCCTGTCCTTGAACGGATGTAATGTCAGCTGTGAGCATGTGCTCGTTATGCCAAACATATTGAGCTGGCCTGCAAAACAGGCTTTTTACTTTGCTGACACCACATGGAGAGACTGCTGCTGCTTCTATAACAACCACCTGCAACTGTGGACCTGCTGGTCTTCAGCCAGCGCCAGGACCCTGTCTCCTAATTTGCACTGATCAGACATTGCAAAGTAACAAAGACCTCTCTGCCCCCTCCCACCCCTGCAGGACAAGTGCCCATACCTCAGCCAGAGCCCTACAACACAGAGCAAGCAGCACACAAGCAGTGCCGCAGCAGCTTTCCAGCATACATTTCCTCCCTTACATTAAGACTTGAGGGTCAGGTGGGGTGTCTATCATCCAAACTATAAGTTACACGAAGCCATCCTGCAACAGCCAGATCCTTAATTGATTGCTGAGACTGAGGCCATGAAAAGGACAAAGTTTACATGCACTGTGCCATGAACACAGAGTAATAAAGAACCAAGTCTACAGGATCACATATGCTTACTGTTGCTGTACTTACAAGCTTCCCAAAGTATCACGATACATTTGTCTCTTTGCAGAAACCACTTGGTAAGTTTCTCATAGCTCTGACAATGTTTAATGTCAGAAGCCTTGGGCATATGTGGCAATTCTTTTAGTGCCTTGTATGAAAGAATACAGAAGGTGAAAAAAGAAGTTTCCTAAAGCAAACTGTTTTCTGCCCCTTAAAAAAAATAGGAAAATGTTTTTTCATAAGCTTTACTAAAAGCTATATTGACTAAGAATCATGCCCTGAATATATGTGAGGCAGATTATGATAGAGTAGGCAGAAAATAACATTTACATGGTTGTATAGCAGTTGTTGATATTAATCACTGGCATACAAAGGGTAAAGATAATGAAGAAGGATAACTGAGAACTTGACATAAAATAGCTATTATTTTTTGAGTGTTTGGGATCTCTAATTAAAGGGATGGGATTTCAATATACACACTTGACAAGAGAGCTCTATAAAATTAATACCAATAGAAAATCCTCTTCATTTTGCTGATGGCACCAGACTGCTTGAAATATACAGGTCAGTTGTAACTGATGGGCTCTTATTTCTTTTAATACAGCAAAATAATTTCCACACATTTGTAAAAATCTACATTTCATAAAGTTCAGAGAAACAAAAATGAGCCCCTGCTGGCCTCCATCATCTTTTTCCAATCCAATACTCCTTTCTTTATCCTCCCTTCTTTCATAGATATGAGTTATTTTCCTAAGAAATCTAAAATAAGCACTTAAAATATCCCATATATTTGATGTTTTTAAAATCAGTTGCAGTTTCAGACATTGAAGACAAGGATATGAACACATCTGAAACCCATGACCAGACTTTTCTTTCAGTATTAAAACCATATTTTTAAAGTCTTTCACATGACTAAACTGCGAATCCAAAATCTTGTTATACACAGCCTTACGTTTCAAGTACCAGAAGGATGCTGAGTGACAGTTTCTGTGCAAGAATTTCACAAGCCTTACTGTACAACCCAGTTGTTATTCTTGGACAAACAGCAGGGCTTTTATTATAAAATACTTTAAAATGCATTGCAGTGATGTAGACAGAAACTCGTGGTTGTTGTTATACCTTATTACTCATTCAACTGATATAGAAATACACTTTCACTAATACTGATGCTGTTTATTCAGAGGAATATTTTCACTCATAGTCACATAAGCATCATACTCTTTCCACTCCTTCTATTTCTGGCTGTGATCTTATCAGAAACTTCAGGGTGAACAGAAACAAGTCTAGACATCAGCTCCAAATAAACCCCAGAATTTAAATATCAATAGATCTTTCTCCAAAACAATGGTTAATAGACAGTACTTGTCAATTCACTGAATTCAGTGGAAACGATGTTTAAGATGAGAACAGCTCATCCAAGTACAAAGGCAGAGCTGTAAGCTAGTTCAAAGACAAAGTCCCTAAACCATTTCTTCCAATATGACGCTGAATGGGATCACACTCCTAAACCTGCACTCACACCACATTGCAACTCAGATAAAAGTTGTGGTAATTTACTGTTGCACAAAAAGAATGTAAAATGCTCATGAAACAGCTCTGCAAGGAAGGCTCAAGGCAATAAGGTTTTGAATAAAGGATGACATCCAGACCAAGCAGGTGCAGACTGTCCAGATAAAGGGAAAACTAGAAAACATAGCTGTAGCATGCATAGCATTGCTATAAATAAAATAATCAAAACTGAATCTTCAAAGTCAATTCTCTCCACAAACAATTGTCTCCCTGAAGAAAGGGTGAGATTTAAAAAGCAACAGAAAATGTAACCCATGTGACACAAATCATGCTGCTTAATGAACTCAGATATTCTGAATAATATAGTTGTCCAAGAGTCTACCTAAACCAGAGCCAAATCACTAGCTGAAGATCTGGCCAAAATAAATAGAAGATTCTATTTTGAAATACTAGCGTGGGACCATGCCACCAGCGTGACACACCAGCTTTTAATTTGTATTAATTACAGCATTGTTTGGGACTCATGCATGATGGAGTACATTTTAGTCTGCAAGC
The DNA here is from genome assembly GCF_036013475.1 of Columba livia. Classification (NCBI taxonomy): domain Eukaryota; kingdom Metazoa; phylum Chordata; class Aves; order Columbiformes; family Columbidae; genus Columba; species Columba livia. Next base: position 73,173,058 of record NC_088604.1, read on the forward strand.
AGAATGGCAGACCCAACATGAAATATTTTATCCTGATTTTCTCTGAGACACAAGTCAAATCTTTTCGGTAGATCAGTCTCTGACACTGAAAATTCTGCTGCTATGGTAAGTGCTATTTTTGTAAGAACAAAAAGAACAAGAAACAAAAAACCCAAACATAAAACCACCACCATGGAGAGGAGAAAAAACAAACAAACAAACAAACCACAAACCAAAAAGCAAACCAAAAGCCACAAAAAAAACCCACAACCAAACAAAAAAACTCATAACACCAAACCTGACCAGTGCTACAGTTAAACACAGTACAGCCACTGAAGAGGCTTTTTGTAGATGGAGCCTTAACTTAAATCTGACCTCAGATTTTGATCACCTGAAGTAAGCGTAATATCTTATCACACTAAAATATACTCAACTTCTACTTTAAATCCTATTATTTTGATTCGACTGTAATTCTGCAGAAAGTCTCTATACCCAAGAATGAAAAAAGCAAAAGTGTATGCATGAAACTAGATGTTCCAAGGGCAGATTGAAAGCCTAGCCTAAGAACAAGAAAATAACAATACTTTAACTTAAGTTGGTTCACCCAAGTAGCCCTATATTTAGAGAATGTTCCAAGTTTTCAGGCAAGAGGCATTATATTGTGAAATGCTGTTCATTGTTCAATAAAGATAATACCACATAAAGATGGTGCCCAAGGGATTAATTTGCAAAAGTGTCAGATACTAGAGATATGGATCACCAGCTGGTAACCTGGGCCTCATTAGTGTCCCTCTCTTCACTACTCCCAATTCTGAGAAAATGGTCAAAATGTGTGTTCCAGAAACTGCATGAAGCCTTTGTGTCCTCAGGGACAATGCTTTATCCACCTGCAGCTGATTTAAGACCTATTTATAGACAGATATTATAATACAGCTACCTCCCCCAGAAGAGAAAGCACAACGTTTTGAGGTAGCTAATGAGATTAAGGAGTGACAAAATTGAAAAAGGTTACTTTTCCTGACCTTTTGTGCAGGTCTTACTGTCTTAATGGATTCACAGGCTGTAGCAGATGGGCTATAAACACTTAATCCCAGATTCCTTTACAATCACAAGCAGAAAGATCTTCCCAGACTTACTGAAGAATTTGCTAATGGTACAAGCAGGGGAAAAATAAGAAAAAAAAAAAAGACATAGAGAGGGAGAAAAATAAAATCATGCAATAAATAGAGTGTTAACCCCAAATACTTAAGTGGTAAGGGGAGGTCTGGCTGGATAAATGATAAGCAGTTATAAAAGCACCCGAGGGGGAAGTTATCTGTTGGAGTCTGAGGGAGGGACAAAAGACATAGATGAAAAAGGAAAAGGGACGGAACTCTTGTTTTATAAAAACTGGGAATACAAAACAGTGAATTTCCATAAGAACTTACTAGATGCAATCCTAGCTTCCCTGAGGTTGCTCATAGGAGCAATGAAGGATCAGTTTCATCATTACATAAAAAATGACATTAATTTTAACAATCTTACATGTGAAATGGACCTACAGCTCCTTGTCCTTCTCTGTAATAGGCACCAGCAAAATAAATAGTTCTTTTTGTCCAGAAATAGCTCTCACACAAATACCTTTGTAATCCCACCCTCCTTTATCCAGCTTTTTGACCCACAGCCACCACTTAGTCCAAAGACTGAAGGAGGACTGCAGTACTTTCCTGTAGCAAAAGCTACTGTTCAAGATGAAAGGTTTGGAGGATCCTTTGGGAAGAGAAAAAAATGAATAAAACGGTGATTTAGAAAGTTAGAGTTCTAGCACAAGCCTGAGTTAATACTACCGCCTTCAGTAGTGTAGATTACTGTAAAAGGAAATAAAATGTAAGGGTGTATATTGCATTGATGGTTTAACTATGTAATTTCACTAATTAAATTGCCTCATGTTTAGTATGTTTTGTGCATGGTTATAACTGTCAAGTGAAATTAATTCACAGACTTCTTTCATCTCCAGGGTTTATTCCATGTTTGTGCAAACGCAATTATCTTCATAGAGTGCTCCATTTCTTGCATGCCTGTTGCTATATATGTTCCTTGAAAGCCACAGACAGCACCATGTTCAAATTTGCAGACCCTGATTAGCAATGTTAACTGAAAGCCATCAGCTGGTAATGTGAAAGACAACATTCAGTATTATACTCGTCAAAAACACACCTTTGGCTAAATCCTCGAGAAATTGTGCTACTAGTAATAGTGTTATCCAACACTGTTGGATAGCATGCTCTAGAGATACAAACACACAAAAAAATTTTAAAAACCCTAAATATCTTAGTATTGTTGACAAAATGTCCACATTCAGCTTAATGCTCATAAGCTTTCTTGCAGAAGTAAAATATTTCTGAGCCCTAGCAGGGGTGATTTTTAATACAGAGCCAATTGTTATCAAGAGTTCAATAAAACAGTCAAGCTTTCTATTTCCAAGGCAGGATCATAAAATATGCCAACATGGAGTAATTGGAGACACAGAGCTGATCAAGGGCTAGGTTTCTCAGAAGGAGGTGTCAGCTAACCTTGGCTGAAGATATGGTCTAGAATTTAAAGATGAAAATTCTCTAACTTTGCAAATTTGCAGACCCTGATTAGCAATGTTAACTGAAAGCCGTCAGCTGGTAATGTGAAAGACAACATTCAGTATTATACTCATCAAAAACACACCTTTGGCTAAATCCTCGAGAAATTGTGCTACTAGTAATAGTGCTATCCAACGCTGTAGTTCTGTCTTACATACCAGGCAGAATGATCTGCCTGAATATCTACAGGGACTTGACAAGCACATGGCTATAGCAATTGCTGAAAAAGAAGCTTCCTGAACATTTCAAATAGCTACATGGAGCTTTACTTTCCTTGTTCACCCTAAAGCTGTGTAACAATGGCAAAACTGACAAAACTCATCTGTCAAGAGAAGATCTCCATAACTTTTGCTTCCCATTACCAGTACCACAGCAGCAGAGCTCTAAATGATTTATCTGCACTTGGTAAAGCAACAACCATTCCAAACCCTGTGAATGAAAAGCAGATTATTCATTAGGGCAGCTGCATGAGAAGAGAGTGACAGACCTGTATGTCCCATAGCAACGGGTTTTCCAGTAGTGATCATGATTGCATACAGGCTAGTGTCTGCAAGAAGCTCAAAAATCGGAGACCTCTCCCATGAAGTAAATGGCACCACGTTTTACTCATTTATTCATTCTTCTGTCCAAAGCAATCCATTTTGTCTGCAGACAAGAGTGAAGATATAAACCCATGAAGATTTCATAGAACACCTCACATATGTTTGGTCTAGTTTAGGTGGAAAACCACATGCAATAATTTTAGTAACAAGTGTATTAACAAGTGTATCAACCCTTGCTGAATCAAAGGTTATTCAATTAAACACAGATGCAGAATCATTTTCTCCATTAAACTTCCTTTATCTCAACCCACATATATTTTAATCTTGTTTTCATCCTGTCCTGCTGAGGATGGGGAGTGAGAGAGTGGCTTGGTGGGCACCTGGCAGCCAGCCACAGTTAACCCACCACAGTCCTTTTTGATGTCTAATGCCAAAAAGACAAATGTCACAAAGGGTCATAGTTTCCCACAATCTGTACACAGAATGTATGTGGATAGACTATTCAGAAAAACATAACTGTATAAAACGTATATTTGCATTTACAAAGATATTTCAATTCCTCACTTCCTGATTTTGTACTTTCCTTCTCTTTTCTGACAGCAACAAGGCAGTTCTGCTCTATACAGGCAAGACTCAGAAACAGTTTTGTTACGAAGAAGCAGTAAGTCATACCGAATTGAAATACAGTTGTATCCTGAAAAGTGACTTTAAAGTAACCTTATGGATCTCTAATAAATCTCTAAAATGTACTTTGGACTCTCCTCTACCAGACTCCTACCCACTCTGCAAGGGATTCTCTGCCCCAGCCCTCAGCCACACTGCACAGCCCCAATGCTTCTTCCAGGGATTGTATTTCTACCTTGAAATTTGGTGTGGATGCAGGTGATTCTTTTGGGGTTACATCAATTTTGCATAATTAACAGTTAAACCAATATAGTTTTTGCATGAACTGCAGCTCCAGAAAATTTCTACACTATTTAGATCTACATATTTAATTGTGTTTTTATGGGGCTTGGGTTGGTTCATTGGTTTTCGTTTTCTTTGTTTGTGCTTGGTTTTGGTGTGGTTTTGTTGTTGTTGTTGTTTTTGTTTGTTTGTTTGTTTTTCTTTTTTTAATTTAGTAGATACATTTACATGTTTCACTGTTTCAATAGCACAATGTGGTACATGTTGCTTTCAAGGCTTACACATCTTTGCTTGCAACATAACTTGATCCTAAAAATTATTCCACAGTGATGCTTGAGAATTAGAGAGTAATACCTAAGAATTTGTTATTTAAGTAGCTTTGATTAATCCTGCCACCTGTGTTGGACAGTTATGCTTTTAGTTCACAAGCAGGAAGCCTCACTCAAGAACATTTGTCTCAGCATAACTTTAAGCATAAATTTCTAGAATCAGTGGACCTAAATGCTCCTCCATAGTATGGATGTTTTACCACATTGGTGTTTGAACATTTAAACACCAGCGGTAGTGTCGTTGAATATAAGATATATCATAAGATAGCAGCATGGAAGGAAATTGAGATGAATGCAGAGATATAGGGTTAATGCTCTTCATAGAGCATTTCAGAGCTTCGCACTAAAAGCTCAAAGAAAGAAGAATCAACAAAAAAAGCTGTACTTCTCAAAGTACCATGCAGTAGTCAGCATTGAAAGTTAATTAAGATAAACAACTTTCTGCTCAAAGACATTAAAACAATTTTCTTTCATATATTCATTGTGCTCCATGAAGCTTATCCTGACTGCCTTTACTAACTTATAAAAAGAACTGTAGTAGCTCTTTCACAAACATATCACTTCTTCTTTATACTTATTCCTCTTTCAGACTTGCAGGACTTGCTGTAGCTTTTATAAAAAAGCAAAACACTACAAAGTCTGGAATAGCAGTTTTAAAACCAAACAAACTGATAATTACACTAGGCAATTCAAAGTGGAATTTTATAAGAGAAGAAAAAAGGGGAGTCTCTTGCCTCATCAAAGGCTAATATTGGAGCATTACCTTTTCCACTTGCTCAGTCTAAGCATGCAATAAAAATATTTTTTCTATAGTTATTGGGTGGTATAAGAAAAGAATCCTCAATTACAGTTGTTTGGACTCAAGATATTATAACACTGATAAAAGCAAAGAGTTTGAACAACATAATGTTTTTCTCAAAATAGGAAAAAGAAAATTTTAGATATACAAAGCATTCAACAACCAGTCGTTAAATGGGGAAGTGGTGTTTTGAGCAAATTATATCTGCAAAGCATTTGATTGTGCATCATTATTCATCCCAGTCCTAATGTAACAAACCTGAAAGAATGAAACATGATTTCATCTGAATACCCTCCGTCCCCCACACTTCAATTGTTGTGTCAGTATCTTGCCACCTCTGTGGTTGACTACACAGATTTAAGCAAACATAGTACAGTATATTTCCATGTAGAACATCTGATTTTAAGGGCTAGGACTTTAAAGCCAAGAAGCTTACTGGAATTTAAACCAACAAAGTTTCTGTCTTATAGTCACAGTTTATGCTATTCAGTCAGTAATGAAACATCAGCATGAATCCACTCTGTTGTAAAGCAATCAAAGAAGCCTCATAAATGAGAGGCAAAGCCCTTTCTAGACGGGTGAACTACAAATGAACTTAGGACTAACTCAATTTCATTAGCAGCTAAGCATACAGATGAGATACTCAAGGTTCAAGAGTAAACTTACCATGCTAGCGAAATCTCACCAATCACTTTTTTATTTCACATTTCCACAATGTGCACACCTGCTCTGCGAAGGTGGATCTAGTATGGCTGCAACCAACATCTGTGCTCACATCATGCTAATAGACCTCTAAATCTTGCTTAGTAACACCAAGGAACTGCAGCTTCTCAATACGGAGCAGAACATCTTCCAAAGGTCTGCATATGCACAGAAGCAGTTCTCCCAGTACTAGAGACTATTACTGGCATTACTGAAATTTCTGCTTTGGGAAGAACATTGGGTTTCCAGAGCAAAAGCAAGAAGCTGCAATCAGCACCCAATTTATGCTAATATGTCAGTTTAGAAGACCAAGCCAGATAAATGAATAAGCTTGTTCCCTTTGTAGCAAATAAGTAGGAAACTAGCATGTCTGAACTCTTGGTCACTTTCTAGAGTTTAGGCACTGAAGTAAGGCCTAGGTGAATCCTTTTCTTCATTCAGGCACCTACAAGTCTCCTGAGAAAACCAAACCAAAATAGAACTAACTTTTCAAAACACAGGTACTAAAAGAAGAGAGGACACTGCTGTTGCCCATCATTCATATAACAGCTTTTTTAAGATGTTTTGGATCAAAAGACCATAGTCAGCCTTCAAAATCTGTCTCAGATAAAGACAAGATATCTGGCCAATAAGTGAGACACTGTTAACAGTCACCTGGTTCCCACTTGAAGGACTTTTTCTCTTCAGTATCCTGCATTTTTTTTTCCACAGAGATTAGAGAAACAATCCTGAGCTACAAACCAGAAATGAGGCCTTCCCAATCCCAGGCTCCAAGCCATACTTTAAGCATTTTCTTCTTTCTCCAGTACTGCACAAAAGACAGTGTACAGAACACAGCTTGTAACTCTCATGTCTCATGAATATCTAGGCACGTGATGACACAGACACAGCCTTGCTCTGCAGCCCCCTTCTTCTGAGCAATTTGGTCCAGTTTCCTGCAGGAGTGGGAAAGGCCCCAAAGATTTCCAAGGCTGGGTTTTTAAGGTGGGCTGTGAAGAGGCAGAGCTGAGCTCTTGGTATTCAGCAATTGCCTAGAGATTGTTAAAAAGATGATCACTTGAGAACCAGCTCTAAAACACATTACAGAATTAACAGGTGAGACTTCAAACCTTGAGCATATCTTATCTGACCAAGTGTGCCACCTCCACATCAGACTGATGGATGCAGAGCATGGCCCAGCCAAGCACATCAGGAGAATGGACCGAACCCCGTCTGGGACAGAGTGGCAGTGGCAAAGGGCTGCCCTTTCTGCCACAGCTGAAGCCACCACAGGCTTTCCCTCTGAGGCTACACCTGCTCCCACAGGGGTGTGCATAGAAGTGAAAAAGTCAGAGCAAGGGAGGCATCAAGACTGACACAGGAGGAACAGTGGTTTTCCTCCCAGGGCCCCAGTGCCAAAGTGCCATGTTAGAGGCTAATTTAAGTTGTTTCGATGTAGCTGAGCCCTCTAGTCAACAAGGTAATCCTCAGTCTTTTGCCTTGTTCTTTGTAAAGTCTTTTGATACCTCTTGAATGCAGTGCTGAGCATGGCCTTTAATCATAGCCCTTTCCAATTCTTTTCTACTGAAACCCAAAGCAGAATTTAAAGTGAATTTGTTACAGTCTCCCTTTGAAGACGGTTCAAGACAATGCTGATTATTATGCAACTGTGTGAGTCTGCTACTGACTATTAATAGTAAATGGAAAACTCTTCATTTGAGACTTGCTATTGAGATCTATCTTTTATAGTTAGGGTAGAGAAGTAAACTTTAAGAGTAATATAACTATGGATAATACTATACCTTAACAGGAAAAATACTGTATAGATCTAGTCACCTTTCTGGTTTTGTTTTTGTTTTGTTTGTTTATTTGTTTTTTTTCTGGGGTGAGGGGATTTTTTTAAATGTATTTATATTTTAAAGTCCTATTTTATTGAGGAGAACAGACTTTTGGGATAACTACTAATTAAATAATTTGGATAATCAACTACCTACTTAATCTAATTTAAAATGTTATACTTGGTTTTGAAAAAAGGCAGAAAGCAAGAAAAATGTGAGCAGGCAATTGGACTACGGCATTAGAGCCAGTCTTATCAAAGGTCTCTTGGCTTCAAGAGCACTGATTTCATGGGACACATGATACAAACCTAAACATCTTTTAAAAAATGCCAACCAAACCAACCATTTTAGAGACAATCTCAGAAGTCTCAGGTAAGCAATGCTCTTCATTAACAAAATTATGACTATGCAGTAACTACACCAGTTCCGCAGTCATTTTTGCTTTAGTGTGAATGTGATAGAGCAGATGTCAGTCCTTTTCCAGATGTCTCCTGCAAATGGCCCTTGAAGTAGCCATAAAACTTTTGGAGGTGGATGAAAGCCTTACCTGGAAATGTTTTGTTCTACATTAACCATGAGACCAAGGGCTCCTATGCAGCAACACTTCTTAAAGTTATTCTGAAGATTAGTTTGGGGAGGGAGGGAGAGCATGAAACCCTGACAGATTGTACTCCAAATTTGTGTCTCGTGGAGGAACAAGTAAACAGAACCTAAGCACAGAAACAGCAAGAAGTCTTTGAGATGAGGCCTTCGAGGATAAAGAAAGCAGAATGGGGTATGAGAATTGGTTGGCTGAGCAAGATTACAGGGCCTGAATAGGAGTAGCAATGCAGAGAACAATGTGGACAAGTGACTTCCTTAAATCTGAGCTATTCCAAACATGAAAATGAGCCAGGGCACCAAAGAAGACTTCTCCTCTGTCCCTATTAGGTGACCCACAAGGACAAAGTTGAAGCCCAGTAGCCACCACAATACCAAGTAGCACAGGACACCCATGTAGCTGCAGCTGCTAGAATGAAAGCAGAGATGATGTCCGCTTGAGCCTCCCAGACAAGAAGTTCATGCAGGAGCTAGGCTGCAAAGCTACTGAGAGTCACAACCAGTGTCTAGAAAATAAGAAATGAGGCTGAGGGGGCTTGGAGTGCTCTGATTTTACTCATAAATGTATCAGGAGATTCTCTTCCCTGAAAAAAAAAAAAAAAAAAAAAAAAAGAAATCTGGAAACAGGAGGTATTCAAATGGCTCTACTTGTTTTGCTTTGGAATGTCCTGTGCTAATGAAAGCTTAGCTGGGCCAGCCACTTGAAGCTGCTATCTCATCACATTGTGCCATTTCTACTTCTAGTTGTGGCCAGAATAAGGATGTGCAGAGAAATATGACAAAGGAAATCAACCACAATTATCGCTCAGTTCCTCCACAGATGTGAGTCACTTCATAGCATCAGTGAGTCCAGTCAGACTTGCTCCATCTGTACAACTTCTGTTCCAGGCACATCTTCTTCAGCAAGAATATATAAATTCCTGAGCAGCATCTAACAAATTATGAAAGACGGGACAGCTTGCTAGAGGATTAACCTAATAGTAAAAAATATAGACTAACAGTAGGCATGCACGAACAGGTATATTGTGTTAGTCACAAGCAGCTTGATAGCTATGAAGTGCCAGAAAAAGGCAATAAGGGTACAAATAAAGAATCCATAACATGAAGCTGTACTGTGCCTGCTTTGATAAAAACTGCCTTAGAGCACATAATGGACTTGTTAGGAAGCAGTGAACATTTTGGAAATATAAGGATTGACACCTTTTCACAGAGCCTAACCATCCAGTTATCATGCGAGTCCACTGCAACAGTGAACATGGTGCTGGGCCAGCCTGCAACATTATTAATACCACCAGACAGATTAACACAAGGCAGTAAAATCGCTTCAGTGGAGCCAGTCTGAATGATCACATTAAAACCTCTGTTCATGAAAATTTGCAACTTGTGTATTAATAAGATACTTCGCCTTTTAGAACCACTTAGTAGCATCTCCACACAACTGATTGACATCATGTATTGGGGGCAAAATCTACTCTGAGCTCTCAGGAGTCTCTGTGTAGATTGCTTTGCAGCTCCATGTATCAATAAGTAATAAACAACATGGAAGTAGGGGGAGGGAAACCACACTGATGGAGATCTGTTAATCAGAAGTGAAATGGTGGTTTACATGCCATTTACCAAAGGGACTGGCCCATCTTGCTAGCCCTGCACTGTTAGGCTGAAGTTCACAGAGATACATACAGTACATAAAAACACAAGTGTCAACACACAATTTTTGAACGATCCTGACCCCGCAACAACATCAGCAGAAGTTTTAAGAACTGTGAACTCTTTCAGTATATATTTAGACTCTAGCTTGGAAATGAATGTTATGTCAGATAACAGTTCTGGTAAATGCAGTATAACAACTGGCACATTTGTAACTAAATATCTTATCTGATGCTTGCATTTGGCTCAGAATACCAAGCAGCACAATTCCTCCCTACTCACTCCTAAAGTTTTGTGTCCTAAGAACAGATTATTTCCATTTCCTTTCTTTCCATGCAGCAAACTGTGCTCTGAAGGCAAGTCTGGGTGCATTTGCAATCCTACATGCGTAAACTCTTGGATCACGATTTTTCTGACAACAGCTCCACGACATGGCATGCCACTCCATTTGTAGTCTTGTTGTTCAGATTTGTCTGGACAAGCTCGAATTTAGCATATTCACATTTTCACCCAAAATCTTTTTCTACTCTGCTACAGCAAGACATTGGTAGAAGCTCTGCTTGTGGTAATTCTGACACCAAAAGCATACACAAAAAGCTATTGCCACACTGTAAGAGGAACCACAAACAGAAAAAAAGGGGAAAGAAAAAAAAAAAAAAAAAAAAAAAAAAACAAGAAAGAGAAAGAAAGCACTGATGGTCCAATCTAGCATGGGAAAAGGGTAACATGTAATGAAAAACATCATCCTCCTTGTTCTCCTTCTTAAAGTTAACTCTCATTTAGAACAAGAAAAAGTAGTCATTGCGTTGCTTATGGTTGAAGTAGTGAGAAGCATCAGAAGAAACAGACAAGAAACAGAAGTGGGTGTGAGAAATAAAGCAGGAAAAAATACCAGAAATTTTAAGCATTGTAATTCCAAGTCAGGCAGTGGATATACTCCAAGGTACACCAACAATATTTATGTCTATTTTATCTGGGCATAAATGTCAGAGACAGGAGTGCCTAGAAAAGAGAAGGAAACACCTTTTCGTCTTGCACTTTCATGGGGGCAAAAATACAAAGTCTGTGCATATAAGAGTACATATAAGAGTACATATAAGAGTACACAATTTTATTTTTTCTTAATCTACCTGGGTGTGATATTTTTTATATCAACAAAGAAAGCTGATCTTAATTGCTAAACAGCTGTAGATCTCTATATTGCTTCCACCCACTTCAACAGTGATCATATCATTGCCACAAGTCTCCTTTGATGAAGGATGGCATGCTGGCCACTGCAGTGTGGAAGGCAGCATAGAAGGAACCGATCAACACTTTTGCATGGAGCTGTTTGCTTGCCAGCTGCATCCGTTGTGCTGAACAGGTTTCACAAGTTGATTTATTAAACTGAGACTATTTTCAAAAAATGAAAATAGTTTCAAGAGACACTGAAAAATTCTTAAATATCTAGATTTTGAGCTGCTGATCAAAAACATATTTAGTTTTTATGTAAAAAAAAAAAAATCTCAATTTCTGATGATCATTTGGCAGCAAAAATGAAGCACAAAGCTAGTGAAACAGCTTAGCCATTATAAAAAAGCAAGAGACACAAAAATAATGTTGGTCATTCAGATAATATTTTTAAATCAAAGTTCTGATTGCCAAGCTATTAAAGTAAAACTGACCTCTTTCTGCTTAGCAAACTAAAAGCAGTCACTTTTCAGCAGGTATCATAAGTGTTTCACACTCAAAAGAAAAAAAACAAAAAAGAAAGCAAACAGGTTTGAACTGTACAATCTGTGAAGTTGTCATGCTCTGGGTATTCACTTTTTGCACTGAAAGGTATTCAGTACTCGCCACTATCAGTACCACCTTTTCAGAGGATGAATGATGGCTCCAGAAGTTTGTGCTTCTTACTCAGAAGTGAAATCTGTGTTGACTGTCAGTAAAAAACTACTCTTTATGCCCAAAAAGGTCTGGAAGAAACTGAATACAGCAAGGCAAAAAGGAGCAAAGGAGCACCTCCACCTCGGCTCCTCCCTACATGAGGGGTCAGGAAGGGTCCATTAAGACTCTCTGGGCCAAATTAACCCAGCAGATAGTACTAAAGAAAGTCACTACATGCCATGTGCACTTGAGCAGGGCAATGAGCTATAAACCTAGAAACCAGTCCTTCAGAACACAATTTTCATAGCGTATTTACATCACAAACATAATTTATCCTAGCTGAATTGTGTACATTTAGTGGCCTTTTTCTAAAGTGTGTGATGACTGTCATAGAATTATACCAGTGAGCTGAATCATAAGGCAAATATGTAATTTTTTTTTAAATTGCATAGTGAACCTCAGACAGAAAAAAACACTTCATTTTTTTTTCTTTTCTTCCATGCTTGAAATAATCCAAAGTTGCTCTCCTGGACAAAAATTCCCACTCTCCATCTATTTCTCATGTGACTCAAAAACATACTGAAAATTTCCCTTAAAATAGTTTAAATTACATTTTCTCAAAACATATTCTTATTTTGCTCCCCAGATTCAAAGATAGAGATGTCTTGAAATAATTCATATAATGAAGATATCAGCTCAGCTTATACTGTGCTGCATATTTAACTCAAGTAGATACTACATTTTTCAGGACTGGGAGATTATGAAGGAACAAATCAAAATAGATTGTGGTGAAAGAGAAGCTAGTTATCCTGATGAAAGGTCTGACAGAATCACAGCTGTATGCAACTGTGACCCTTCACATTTTCTGTGTAGAGACAGAATTCTGTCTCTGTGTTCAGAAAATAAAGGTATATTATTCATAGATCCTCCTCAAACCTGAATATTGACAACTCTATTGTTGGCTTACTTTATAGGTTCATAACATTAACACCTGGGATTTGTAGAGGCAATATGGTGGATTTCAGTTGTAAGGAGGAGACAGCATTCAGGAGTTTACTTTGTCATGTGGGCAGCTAGATTTTGACAGCACTTTCTGCACCTCTAAACTTTGCCATAACTCATCACTTGCATAATTCATCCACGTTTTGATAAAAGAATCAGTGGATGATGGCAAGAGGATGAATGAACTTATTTCTTTCTATTTCCTTATATAAAAATGAAATATAAGGTCAGGAGGAAGAAAAAAATGAAAAAAAAAAAAAATCAACACAACATAAACCAGAAGCAGGTAAGTAAATGTCTCAAGAAATGAATAAATACTAGCAGACTTGAAAGATGATGTGTTTTCCATCAGGCCATGCTGCTGACACATTTTAGGAGAAGAATAGAAGGCCCAGTGAACTAGTAGTGGATTACAGCTCTTCTGCTTCATCTGAATAGAGACTCAAGGCTACGCAAAGCTAGGAAGCTATTGTCAGTTCGCTATTTTCCACCTATTTTCCATTTGTGTGAAATGAACAGATTGCTCAAATCAGCTCTGTAGCAGAGTATAAGTCACAGAAGATATCATTACAAGCCACATTAATTTGCAACTTAGCAATCCAGTTGGCCATTACAAAAATGGGCATAGTTACATATTCTTTTAAATATTAGTAGCAGGCTCCTTTGGGTACAATATGTAAGAGTGTCTGAAGAACTTTCCATTGCAGTGTGTTATTCTATGTCTACTCAGAGAGTTCATAGACAAACTTTCAAAATCCGGTGTTTTTAATAACAGAAAAACAGAAGTTACTTTCTCTGTTACTTGCCTACACTGTAGTAACCATAGATGCCTAAAAGCTATCAACAGAAGAATTTTTCAGAGCAAGTCTCAAAGCAGTATACAGTGTGTGTTTGGAGTTGGGAAGACCTGCTGCATAGATGGAGCATTCATAGATAAACTGTTGTAAATTTAATCTAAACCACCCACGAGTCTGCTCAGGTATATCATGGAACCCTAGGAATTACTTAAGAGGCCCATAATTATCATATTTTCCTACAGATTGTGTGTTTCTTCCTTGCATCTTGATCTCTAAGCCGAAAAGTATCCTTTCCCTTTTGGTAATCTTTTCCTTTCAATTAAAGAGCATGGGAAGAACAGCAAAAAAAATTATGCTCACTGTAGAGGTGTTTGATACATGGAGCATAGTTCAGAGACTGAAGTTATTTCCTGGCCCTAGCAATCAGAGCAACAAAGGCTGCAAGAGTCAATAAACCCCAAGACCCAGCTCTAATTTCACTTGCTCTGCTTTAACAAAGGTATAACTCTGTCTCCCTTTCTCCCAACTTACTTCACTGTTGAAGTAAAAATATTGACTGCAGAAAAAATTGTAGAGAGACTATAAACAAAAGTAGGTATTGTAAGGGAAAACAAATGGTTGAGAAATTATGTGTTATGTCATTTTAAATAAGTGAGAAAGTCACAGCTCTGCTGAAGTCAACTAGGTAGTCAGATAATCCATAGCACAGAAGATGCTAAGTATACTTGTTTGGGGAAGGACAGAGTAGTAAGTTTGTGTGATGCTTGTGGCTAAACAAAATACAGATAACCTTTACTGCAAAATACAGATAACTTTTACCATTCCCTTTTCAGTCTTTGAGAGGCAGTGACTCAGTTTCTACAGAAGCAGACAGCTTTGTACACTATTGCATACGGATACACTTTCAAAGACCTCACAGAGTAACTCCACTGCTGACTCCGCTGCAAAAGGACAACGACAAACTGTACAAAAACTTCCCTAAAAAGTTATCCAACAGAAAACTGGCTGGTTTGGGAGGACTGGTTTAGGACACAGGCATCTCTATTGTGAAGTCTTCTGCAATGCTCATAGCCTGCTACACCTGGGAAATACATTGGCTTTCAAAGTTTTTGTTTTCCAAAGCAAAACTGACATAATTTCAGCTCATGTAGAATCTCTGGTTTCAAAAGGTTCATTGCTTTGCTGTTTCTGAGTCACATTATTATGAAATATCTTTCCATATATAGAATTTTAAAAGCATTCATCAAATCACAGTAAGTGTCAGATTTGGTATCCAAGTGGATTAGTTATTTGTCAGCGGAGAAGGCTTTTCCAATCAAAACCCTTTGTCCATCTCTTTCTATAATTAGCATAATGGGCTACTTCTCCTTCCAGCTCATCCCACTTCCCCCTAACCCTTGGCAGAGCCGCCTGCAACACTCACGTGGAGAGCTCTGAAGATTATGACATCTGGGAAAACCTCAAAAGCAGAGGGAGATGGAAATATTGAGCAACAGCAGCTGCATCCCATTCAGCTGGCTTGTCAAAGTACATCCTGATTGGAATAAATTACATCTCAGCCTTTGAACACTGGAGGGGAAACAAGGTGTTTGCAACATAACACCTAGTTGGATCAATTCCAAACTCTGACATATGTCACACAAAGTTGCCTTGATGGAGCTAAGCACAGGTTTCTCTTCAAAGTTGAAATCAGTGCATTAACATTAAAATGTTGATCTTCATTTTGAATGACAGCATCATCACATTAGCACATAATCAACATAACTTCGCAGTGAAAAGCAAGACTGTGTTGATGCAAGAGGAGTATACATCTTGAGGAAACATGTTAATACTTTATAACTGAATAAAGCCTACAGAAAAATAACAAATTCCCCAGATAAGCTGCCAGTTATGTTTTCCTTCACTTCTATAAAATGGTCACTCTTTCTGGCAATGTCTTTTGGAAAACAAACCAAAAGTTAAAAAATAAACTCTGCCACTGGTAGTAAGAGCAGTTCAAAGCCAGACTCTGGATCCAGGTAGCTTCAGTGAAATCCAGCCGCAAGCTTTCCATGCAAGTTTCTCTTCTCCTTGCCTCAAAGTGGCAAGTGAATTTTGCCAGTTGTCAAACCAAGACTAAGAGCAGACTGGAAGTTAGAGCCAGAGGCTGCCATCTTACATGAATTCACCATAATACACCTCAAGACAGACTTATTGCATCTTTATTAGCCATGTGTTGGGCCTCTGCTGATCAGAAAAAAGGTAAAGCCCTCCTGAATGTACGATGCACAGTTATGCCACATGAACAGAAGGATAGATAGGACCCTGAGAAAGATAGGTCTTACACATCTCCGGCTTTTAGGACCATATTAGAGTATTAATCATAACAAAATTAACAATGATAACCTCTGCACAAGTTGCCTCTGCTTTGCACATAGAGCTCTATCATGACCAAAAAACAAACAAAACACACAAAAAAAACCACAAAAAAACAAAACCAAAATAAAACCAAAATGAACACACCCTATGTTACAGTACTACAAACATACATGCTTTTTTCTTTGGTGCAGTGAGGGTTTAGTACATACTTCAGATATTTTACAGTCCCACTGAATAGCTGCATCTGCTCCAAGAGAACAAAGAATTTAAAGGTTGGAAAGGAGAGAGAAGAATGTCAGGGAGTCCTCATTTCATTAGATTTATAGCACAACAGTTCTAAGATTATAACATTAACCAAAGATGATGTAAGAAAAGAAAGGATCAGGTTCTAACACCGAGTTACAGGGACTTATATACATTTAACAAACATTAGCCAACACAGAAAAATCATGTTCATTCTCCCCTATGCCCTCATGGGACATCTGGTAATTTTTGAGCCCAAATCAGATTTGCTTAAGCATGTGTAAAAACATGACATTAAGCAAATATGAATTAGCACCAAAAAAAAAGTTATTTTTCTTTTAAGTTATTTATCACTTATCTTTCTAATTGTAGAATTTTAATACTAGTGATTATTTGTTCCAGGGTGACAGCCTGCACACAGTCCGGTTTTCTTTGTTTTGAAGGACAGCTCACAGCTGAGACTGCTATCTTCCAGCATTGCACAGCCCTGCTGGCTGCTTTTCCCAATACCTTTCCCAGTAGGTAGTAAAGATTATGGAATAATTAGTGGTTTTGTGCTTACTCAGTGTCCAGGAGGCAGTCTCTGTTAAGCAGGGATCATTTTGCCACCAGTCCTTTCAAGATCTAGCTCAATTATTGCAGAAAGGAAAATTTCTCTCAGTTTGCCGCATCAAATGGCAGGTTACAGCAATTATCCTGCTGTCTCCCTGTCTCCAAGTCTCACTCAGATCACCTGAATAGTCAACCTTCCACCCTCTTTCTGGACATCAAGCATTAGCAAGAGTACAAATAGGCCCCCTGACCTAGCCCTGTTGCTTCACCTTCATCGAGTTGCTTGCTTCATTTACAGATAGGCAGCTGAATAAATGTCTGCATTTAAGCAGAAAATGACACTGATTGTCACTAAATATAATGAGTGCCGTATGTATGTTTCATTGGAACCATAAGCTCAAATTAGCCTGTCAGAATTTGACTGTACCCTGATGCCAGCCTGTCAAGTGACACAATTAGCTGAAGAGAATAAAGAAAAGGCTTGTCAAAGCCATCAAGACTTTCCGCTTGCTCAAGTCCTATACCTTTGCTCATTGCCTTTATTAAATCTAACTGCATTTTGTATTTGCAGATAGGTAGATGCTGTCTCTTTGCTCCCTTTTCTTCAACTCCCTCATCACCGCCACTATCTTACTAAAACCCCTTCAAATCTGTGGAGAAACAAAGGAAGTAATTTCTTTACGGGTCCCTAAAGCCTAGTTTTCTTACAGTGAAAGGAAATGAGGAAATGTTTACCTGTAGATAAAACCTTATCAGTGGCTCAACTTTGTTTTCCTTGCAGAGTACTAAAAAGTTTTAGAATAATATTGGATTTAGAGATGAACTGAAAGAGCAGAGACTTCAAGCAGAAGAGCTGTCTTCCTTATAATTCTTTCTTTCTCCACCAGCACATACAGAGACACCACATTTCTTGTCATAGATGTCTCAGAGCAAGATGTCTAGCAAGAAAAAGTAAAAGTGAAAATTCAAGCTCAGAATTTCTATCTGTTGTCTTAAGGGCATTGCCATGCCTAATGTAAACTGCAAATTCAGTGATCCCAAGCATGTCCAAAACTGCTTCAGTGGCTGCAACTCCAAGCTGCAGTTGGATTTCCAAAGCAGACAGCTTGTTGAGACCTCTCTTTAGCAACAGCGTCTTTTCCCAGGGACCACCTCAGCTCTGTCCTAGCTCTTGGCCCCTTGTAGCCCTGAATCCACACCACCTCTTTGTAATGTCAAAGGCTCTGAAATAACACCAGCTCATCAGCAAAGAGGAAAAAAACAAAAAGTTCTAACCTCCCTGCCATGAGTAGGGACATCTTCCACTAGACCAGGTTGCTCAAAGTCACATCCAGCCTGACTTTCAACACTTCTAGGGATGGGGCATCCACACCTTCTCTGGCCAACCTGTTCCAGGGCCTCATCACCCTCATAGTGGAGAATGTCTTCCTTATTTCTAATCTAAATTCAACCTCCTTCAGTTTAAAGCTGTTACCCCTAGTTCTATCACTAGAGGTGAGACTGAGTGGCCTGGAGTTCCCCAGACCTTCCTTTTTTTTCCTTTTTAAAAATGGGGCTTATGTTTCCACTTTTCCAGGCAGTGTGAACTTCACTGGGCTTCCATGAGTTCTCAAATATGATGGATAGTGGCTTAGCAACTTCATCTGCTGGTCCCCTCAGGACCCATGGATGCATCTCATCAGGTCCCATGGACTCGTGCACCTTCAGGTTCCTTAGGTGGTCTCAAACCTGATCTTCTCCCACAGTGAGTGATTCTTCCTTCTCCCCATCCCTGCCTTTGCTTCCTGCAACTTGGATGGTGTGGCTAGAGCACTTGTCAGTGAAGACTGAGGCAAAAAAGTCATTGAGTGCCTCACCCTTCTCCATATTGTAGGTAACCAGGTCTCCTCTTTCTTTTGGGAAGGGGATTACATTTTCCCTAGTCTTCCTTTTATCACTGGCATGCCTATAGAAGATTTTCTTGTCACCCTTGATGTCCCTGGCCATATTTAATTCTAGATTCAGAATGATGGGATGATATATCCACTTCATCAGTATTTTAGTGGGTTTTCTCCATTGACCATGAGAATATTCATATTCGTATAATTGTTAAAAAATATCAAAAAACAACAACAACAACAACGAAAAACCAACCCACACACCACCCTGATCAGTGATCTCTTCCAGAGACTAGATTCAGCCATGCTGTTGGGGTTTCAGAAGATGAGGAACAACACTCACTACTGATCATGGAGCCAAGGGCACCTTGTGACGTGCTTTGGAAACTGCCTCAGGCTGCCTCATGTCTCCAGGGTGGTAAAGGAGGAGTGCCTGTGTTCTGCTCTTTCTGTGCCAGTGGAATCACAATTCAGCAATGCCAGTTCCTATATTGGCCCTGTAGCTTGGCAGAAAACACTTTCTAACCCATCACACACATCACAGAACAGTCTTCTCAAGGATTATGCTCTTACCACTGTATTTGGAATGGTTTCCTTTAAAGAAGGAAACACTCCAAATTTGTTGGATCCCCTTGGGGTCACCTCCAGCAGAACCTAAGCATTAATAACTAAATTGGTTTCATTAAGGAAATAAAATCATATTTCTAGCTCTAAGACTGAAAAACAGGTTACAAATATTAATAAAACATAGCAGCTCACACCAAGATCCAAGGCAGTGTTTACAAGAAGATACCCTGCCAGGTCTTGACTCTCACGTCTAGGTTCTCATGATGGGGTTTTGCAGAACAATCTAATAGTTGTTTTGAGAACTGCATACCATAAAGAGGTCACACTAATGCTAGATACACACTATATGAAGTGCCGGTGCAGGATTCTACCTGGCAGCAAAGACCAACCTTCTACTTTGGTGGCACAGCAACTGGCCTGGTAAGATAGTTGCTCTCCTAAGCTGATACCCTAACCTTTTAGCCAGCGCTCTTGGCCTTACTGCTTGTGACTGGGGTTCAACAGGGAGAAGGGGACTGAGTAGTCTGGGCTCAATGGCTGCCGCAGCTTCCTACTGGTCCCTTTGCTGGATCGCTGGCCCCATGGCAGCAGAGTGGGGCACGCAGCAGGGCTTCCACTGCCCCAGCTTGTCAGCTCAACATGCCAGCACAGATCTATAGTCCTCAGCAAGTCCTGATTGACCTGGTGAGGGTAGATAACAAATTGAAAGTTACTACGGATCCACATATAGACCACAGACAGCTTTGGGGACCCAGGAAGAAATCTGAGAAAGAACCAAGTCACCTCTTCAGCTATTCTCCGGTTCCGTGACCAAAAGGAGGTGGGAAATGTTGGCACTGAACTGCTTGCTTCACATTTCAAAGCACTGCCTGATCCTACACAAGCTTTACTCGGAGTGTAGAGTTTCCATCCGCTCCATGTTCTGACAAAATACTGCCAAGATCAACCAAACATATGGTAAAGAAGAGTTGGCCTCAAATTGATGGCCTCTCTTGACACATCTTGTGCACTAGCATCTCAAATTGGACAGTTTTCCTTTAATACTAGCCTAATACAAGCCTTTAATACTAGTCTAATACAAGCAAATTCTACTCTTGTGGCTGTTACCATTAAAGTCAGCTCTTCTTACAGGGGATGATTACAACTCATGCCCTCTGCACAACTCTCACTTGAATTCCGTATTTCTGTATTCATTAGAAAATTTAGCAAGTCATTGGCTGTGATGATGACAGGCATTGCCTTTGTAATTTCTGTTATGTGAGGTTGTCATTTTGTATCTGTCACAGAAGAAGCTTTTATCCATATTGCATATCCATTTCCAATAGGTATTTTTCATGAAGGTGATGTCTCAGAAGAGAATCCACCCCATCTACCATGTGTGGATTATTTAATTAAAGGCTTCACCTGAAGGAAGGGAAAAAATGAATTGGTAAAGCATCTAGGACTCTTTCCACACTTCCAAAATGTCTGAAGTGGAGAAAAGACAAACACTGAAGGAAGAGAAGGGAAGTGAAGGGTTGTGTGAAAATTTCAGAAAATGATAAAATAGAGGCTTCTAGTTTCTTAACACTGTTTTGGGATACGTAGGCTCCTTGATGGTATCACTAATTAACATCAGTGTCTATCGGGGAAAGATTGCCCCGGTGTCTGCATGCCACCAAGGAAGAAGGAGAGTAAATTAACACATGAAGCTGCAGGCACCCCTGGCAGGACTTCTATTCTGTTCAGATGTCGTAGTTTTGCACTTGACATATCTTTTCCCTCAAAGACACAACACAACATCAGGTCTTATTTTGGTAAGGACAAGGCTAATAGATGAGACTAGGAGAACATTTCATACAGCTCAATCTGTATTTTGCCAAGATATTGTCTAGCTTAGAACCAATATTTCTGCACTTTAACAGATAACAATTGCTCAGCCTAAAGTCTTCCCCTTCGGCTTTGCTCTTGAACAGCTTACTATGCTGGCAAGTGCAGCATGTCTTTCAGGAACTAAAATTCAAGAGGGCATTAGAAAACTTGCTTCAGTGCGCACTTACTTTTAAATGCTAGTCAAGACAAAAAAATGCAGGTCTGAGGGATGCAAACTTCTTAAACCCATGTAATACCCCCCAAGCCGTTTTCTGTTTATTTTTTGTGACACAAAATAGCTTGTGTTCATCTGTAACAGAAAACCTTCCTCATGACCTTTACACTTCCGAGGTATCTCAGGATCCTCAGGTCTACAACAGGCAGCCTGTATACTCCATTATATGGCTTGTTGAAGCTTCAGCCAGGGCCCATTTTTAGTTGCACTAGAAAACAAAAAGAGCATAACTAGTACACTAACACTTAAATATTAATTAGACAGGACTGGAAAATGGAAACATTTAAAATAGATGTTCTTGGTGGTATTATTAAATGTTAAATTTTATGCATACTAAATCATTTTGCAGCCTGATAAAATAGCTTCTTTCTGTGCCCCAGGAGATGCATAATTAATATTTTTTTTTCTAGCCATCAGTGTTTAATAATTAAAGAGCTCAACTAACATTTAGATGGCAAAAGCGTAAAAGTCCTTTGAAAAATCCTAACATTTTTGTGAAGAACATGACTGAGAGAAATAATTTTTATTAGCTATTTTTTTATTATAATTTATTTTAAAGTAGCATATACCAGTCTTTTTAGGCCCTTCTGAAATCTGGGGTAAGGAGAGGGTTTTTGTTTTTTCCCCCAAGTTCATTCTTGAATATACAGCTGAAGTATTTTCTTCTTGCACTGACAAACTAGGTGTAAGGAACAGCTAAATAAATACAAGAAACTAACTTAAAAAATAATTGGAATTTTTGTTTTTAGATTGTTTTTTATATCAGCCAAAACTGAGACTTCTAATAATAGCTAACACTTTTCACTACATATTTCAGTTTATAAATCTATATCCTGTATATTCGATAAATATGTTTGGTTTTTTTATACAGGAAATAAGTTTATTGAAAGAATAAAGAAAGATCACACAAACTTGCAAGGCTGAGAAGGGAACCCAGAACCGTGTTGCCTGTTTTGACAGGAGTTGTGGGAGCATCCTGGACACTCCGAACACAGGGACAGAAGAAATCTCTGTAGGGAAAGTACTGAACACACAGCTGAGTGACACCGCTGCTTTTATCAAATTGTGAATAAAAAGTCTTCCATCACTGTAACATCTCAGCACACATCTATTTTAAACACCTATGTACTCATATAATGGATTTTATATCATCACTGGTTATCATTGCCTTTTCTGCTCCCTATATACTGAAAACATTGAGAGAAATTAAATTTTTAAATACATAGAAAAAAGGCAGTGGATGGGCATTCCCCATTATCTGTGGTACAAATTTCTTGCCTTCTCACACCAGCCTGCTGGTCACATATCACAGCCCATAGCACAGGTAGACAAGCAAACTGAGCATCAATCAGCCTCCAAGTTTGGGGTCTGGCCATGGGCAAGCATCTCAAAGTGAGGAGAAACCAGCACTCAGCATTGCAGCTGATGCCAGACTGTCGGTGACCCAGCCCCTGGCACCTCAACTCTTGTCAGGTTTCTGGTAGGTATTCAGGGAGCTTTAAGGAGAATTTAAAACAGGTATTTGAAAGAGAGCAATGAAGTCACATCACAGTAGTGGAGGAGAAAACTGGAAATTCTCAAGAGCATCTGTACTAACATGTGACAGCACAAAAGTACTAGTCTGAGAACATTAAAAAATTAAGGTGAAAGCATCTGGAACTTCTGGTTCCAGATAGTTACCAGAGATGGGAGTCAAGCTCTTGGTGCTGGGAGAATGGATAGTTAGGCTTTAAGAGAAAAGTGATGGCTTATATTTGACATGACACACAGCAAGAGCAGAGTGGTGAAAAATGGTGTGCAATACAGATGATGATTGCAGCAGCAGCACATAGTTGTATCCTAAATGGAAGGGGAAAAACTGCATCCTTGGAAATAGTTTGAAGTGGAAGAGGGAGAGCAACACAGAAGAAAACAAAGTAGGGGTTTTTTTCTGGGGAAATAAGTCTCAAGTTAAATTATTCTATACCCAGGAGTGCAGATTTTAGTATAAAAAGAGACAGAACCAAAATGCAAATCCACAGTAACTTTCTTATCCCAGACTAAAAGTCAATTCCACTTTTTCCATGCTTTTCAAAGTATCACAGCACCACTATTTCAGGAAAGTCCAGTAAGAACCAGCTTGAGCTTGAACAAATGCAGCAGTACTACTGCTTTAAAATAGGCTTTTTCTGGAGCTTTTTGCCCTCATTCTCTGAAGGAATAAAACAAGCTGATAGCTGAATAATGTAATCAAGAGCAATTCATCGCCTTGAAGTTTAGTAAATAAGCAGAAAATATAGGCTATGGGGTAATGTACTTTAGAAGAAATGATTTTATGGAAGCAGACTGGAATTTCCTGTGTTAATTAGAATTTTACGTACATTGTACTTTATGGATACACGGTTCAAATGCTATACTTCCGCAGATATATCATGGTAAGTATGGAGTTCAAAAGCATTAATGAGAACTCTGGTCCAAGCATATGGATTTTGTTAAACTATTTTTTGAATAAATGTGAAATTACTAACCAGGAAAGTTTAACTCCCATCCAAAAAGCAATTAAGAGCCACTTTAACTCAATGAATTTGACTTGTTCTGCTAAAAGGAGAATAGGTTGTTAGTGAGTAAAAGAACCTGTTGCCTTTGCTCTCCTGAAAAACACGAGTGATAAGTCAGAACCGAAGGTTCTGTTTTGTTTTATTTTTTTCACCACCACAGACATTTTCCTACCACCCTGCTATACTCTACCTGGCATTATAGTGTTAGTGGAAGGTGGCTTTGATGTCCTACTGCCCAGGTTTCCCACTGGCAGAATCTGGGCCTGCCCTGGTCCACAGCCCCACATAAGCGAAGATCTGGTGAGGAAACAGTAAAGTTTCCCCAAAAGGGTGGTGAGAAGAAAAATCCCAACAACTTCTGAGAAAAATGAAATATATCAGATACAAATTGTCATCCAGGATGCCCTGATGCCTGGCTAACACCAGAAGTATTTCTGCATAATAATAATAATTTGTGGACTAATGAATGCAGCCCATTCAGAAAAAGCCTAGGATGGTAAACACATAGCGAGCAGAGGGAAGTCTGCATGCTTTTAATGTAAGTAGCAAAACTATTTTAAACATAGAACTCTAAGGCATTAGTTATCAAATACAAGTTAATAGACATACAGAGAATTTAATCTGAAATAAAGTTTATAAAAACCATTTAACCACTGATAATGTGTCTTACATTTCCATAACCGCAACCCACATGAATCTCTGATAACAGACATTTGCAAATCAACTCCCTCTTAACTGAAAAGTGTAACACAGCAAAAAGATCTCTTCTGAAAGCAGCTGAAAGCATTCCTCATCATACACAGTAACATGAAGGAACAAAACACAAACTCAAAGTGTCTACAGAACTGTCAGAAAATCTTGAAGATTACTCTCTGGGTTGTGTGACTCTAGGACAAAATTCAGCTACCATCACAAACACACACAGGAAGAACATTGAAAATAAAAATTAATTGTTAAAACAAAACAAAAAAAACAAACCCCACACACAAAAAACACCTATTTAAGTTTCTACTTAGGTACCCATATTCTTCAGATGTAGAAGCATTTAAAAGTAGACACTTCTGTGTTAGAAGAGGAAAAAAAAAATGAGACAAATAATCAACCTTGAAAAAGAAAACACAACAACAAAAAAAACCAGTTTCAGTGGGATTTACAATGGAACTTGCCACTGTAAAGCCAGAATCTGATACGATCATTCAGAGATATTTTTAAATTCTTCTGTTAAGTCCACCAAAGAAAACAGAAGAAATCTGCAGGATTTTGTTTAGAGGTTTTTTGCATTTATTCTTCATGAGCATCCAAGAGCGAATAAAACTCAAACTCTCCCTACAAAAGAACAAACAGCATTTTAAAATTAAACTGTTACCTTTAGAAATGCAGATTTCAGCTCTGGCAAGCTGAAGTTCTCCTTTCTTTCTGGAAGCCGCTTTGTATCACATCTGGGTATCACAAGCCAGCTACTGTCGAGTCCAAAGTATAAGAGAGGTGACAAGGGAAAGTCACAGAAATGAGTTTCCCAGTGCAAGAGGAAGATTTCAGATTTGTTGAGCTGTGACATAGAGGTTTCACACCTTGGAACAATATGAGTCATCTCAGAGCACTGATACAATTCATTACAAATGCTACTCCACAAAACAGGTCACTCAAGTACATTATTTCATCCTGAGCTGTGCCTTTGAGAAGTTAGTCTCTATAACCTCTTGGTTTACAACTCTGCAAACAAGGTATGTAGCCACCTGCTTGTCATGGGCAGTAGAGGTAACAAATTCAGAATTATTGTTTTGTGAGAAATCCTGATGTTTCACCACAACTCAAAGAAAAATGGTTTTTTGCTATTCTCAGCAATGAAACACATTTTGAATTTTCAGTATTTAATACACCAATACATTTAAATTTTGTACATTACATGACAAGTCAGCAGTAATACACTACAGACTTTACTACAGTTATCAATGACTCAGGTTGCTTTTATACAAAAGTTAAAATGTTTTCACCAGCAGTTAATAAAGATTGAAATATTTGCTTCTTCTCAATCAATATCTCCTGTTTTCGTTGTTGTGAAATATTTTGACAGAACCATTTGATTGCTTCATGACAAATAGGAGAAAACCTGAAAATTATTATATTCCATTCATTTCTATGGAGTGGCCTCCTTGATTGCTCAAGCTAGTATTTTAATTGAAAGCTAAAACTCAGATGTTAAGTCTTAAAATACAATTTAAACCCAAATATAATATTACTGAAATATCACTAACTACCCAAATCTCTGAGGGTAGAAACATAAAGTTTCTAGGACTTCACAGACCAGTCCAGACCAAATCCACATCCTCAAATAGGTGCAATATTCTTTTACATTGATTCCAAGGGTAAATACCTGAAAACCTTTACAGGGAAACTTTCCGTGAAACCAGGCCAGGAGTTTTATTTTCAGTCGTGACTATGAGGTAAGTCCCCTGATGAGACAGGGTCAACAGCAAACCCAATTTCTGCTTATACAGTCTCTGTGGAATATTAGAGTGATTCTAGAGTAAAACTAAATAATATCTTTAGATGTCAAAGCGTGAGTAGTATCCTCTTCGCTACATTCCTCAGATGTCTTAAGGGTTTTGCACACACTCCCCGAGCAGCGATATCCAAGTCAGCTCAGAGCCTTTTAGCAGGACAGTTATATTTGCTTGTTATTCAGCCTACACTTGTTTTCACTTGCAAGAAAACAGTCACCTTGCTTAGGCAGAATATTATTTAAAACATCTACCAAAGGTCCAGATCCAAACTAAGGTTTAGTATCTGAGAGTATGAAAACAGCCATTCTCAGTTAAATCAGAGGTCCAGCTAGTCTGATACCTTGTCACTGACAAGGCATAAGCAGATGCCTTGGAACTAGTACAAGAAAAGAGGAAGCACGTTTGATGCACAGCATCTCTCATGCCTTCCCACTGCTCATGTTGGAAGAGTTTCCCAGATATATGTGGTGTCCATGTCATTGGCATCCCTTGATGGATTTGTCTTGCAAGAACTTGCCCTTTTTCTTGATCTCCAAGACCTTCCATCATTTATCTTACATGTATCCTTTTATTTCATAAGAATTCATTGCTACAACTGGTTCCTCAGCTCAGACTCTTGCTTATTTGCCTTGCACTGAAAGGACAGCATTACTACCTCTTGTAACTGGAACTCATTCAATTAAAACTAAATAACTTGTTAATAAACAGGATACAGCAAAATACAAGTGAAGAAAGGCAGCAACTTAAACAGACGGTAAGCCATAACACGGATATTTCTTTAACACGCACCACCTAACCCAGTACCTGCAGTTTTGGATGTGAAGACATTTCTCCACTTACAAAAACATATGAGTTAATAATTTTCAGACTACAAAAGAAAATGTTACATAAAAAGTGTTGCTCTTTTTTTTTTTTTTTTTTCTTAAGAAGCAAAGGATAAATAAAAAGCAAAAAAAAAAAAAAAAAAAGGAAAACCTGATGTGGAGACAAGTTTGACACTTGAAAAAAATCTTTTGTTTCAGTATGCAGAAAACAATCAAGAGTTCTCCAGTCTGCATCATTATACTGGTTGATATAAATGTCTGTAACGCATAACACAATAAACCAAACCAACAGCAGTCATGTTGGCACTAGATTCTGCAAGAAACTTTGTATTCCTCTGGATGGGACTGGAGCTTTGCACACTTCCATGTCATCCTCTCCACATCCTCACCTCCAAAGCCTCCAGACCTGGAGCTGCCTGGGGTGCCCACTCAGATCCAGCCCCTGCAGCAGATTAGGGCTCAGATGTGCTCCAATCTTCTCCACTGCAATCCACACACAACTCGTTCAAGGAGAAAGAGAACATCTTGGCTGAAGCTGCTAGTACAGCAGAGGCAGGAGTTGTAAGATGTCCTGCAAAACTTTTTCCCACACACAAAATTATTTTCTGATATTTTTTTAAGGGTTTAATACTAATAAGGATATTATTAAAATTAAAGCAATGTCCTTTGAATTCATGCAGTCATTCATATAATCATTTGCAAAGGGGAAAACAATACTGCGTTGAACCTCCAGTTGTACAAAAATGCAATTAAATTACACTAGGGGGAAGAAGGGAGAGGAGGTGGTGGATGGGAGCTATGGCTATGAAGCATTTTGGCAAAGAAACCAGTATTTCAGCATGCATTATAACAAAATATAACATCCCTATTCTTATATTTAACTTGGTTTTCCAGATATATACATACAGGTATTAGAAGGGGAATTTTCTGCCTCAGTTTTTCACTAATACAAAGCCTGACTCCATGAGTCTCAGCTATGTGGACAGCCCTTATAAAAACTGTTCATGTGAGGAAGGAGGTAAAGTATTGGCCCTTCTTAGTGCTCTACTTATTTAATTATAGATTATAGGTATCCGCAGTATGGGTGTCAGTCACCTGTTGAACTCAACAGAACCATGTTTTTGCCAGCGAAAATAATAGGCCAAAGAAATAATTAAGTGCATAAGATAACACATTTTTCAAATATGCTGACTATTCCTAGCACTGTGCATGCAGATCCCTAGTGAATATTCAGGCTTTTCTCAGGTTTTACATGTCCAACATCATGGTCTTCTCCTTTAATTCAGCTTCTCTGACCCTTACGAAACCACTTGTAGGTGGTTTTCATACTTTCTCTCAAGGTCTCCTGCCATTAGTATGTTTTGGTTTTTTACCAGTTAAAAATTTCAACCATACCCATTTCTGGTCAAATACATCCACAGTGTAGTAAGGAACAGATAAACTTCCCCTATTCCTTCCCTTCCCAAGGGAGGTCAATCCCAACCACAGCATTCTCCTTTTGAGGCTTTTGTGTTCTCCTCCAAAAGTGACCTCACTTATCTTTTCTTGTCTCATCACTGTATGGGTGTGATTTACTGCAACCAGTGTAAAAACTGTGTTATGGGAACTCTAATAGTAGGCTATGCCACCAGTGACATGAAAAAGAGAAAATTTGAAAACATTACTGCTACTTTAATTAGTCTTTCATTTTGAGCTTCATTTTCAGCAAATGTAATCATCCACCCCGGGCTTTAGAACATTAAATTCTCTGACTTGCATTTTGGATATTAAAAATCCCCATCAAGTTTAAAGATGAGTGCACAAAAGAACTGAAAAAAATATTTTAATTGTGCTCACTCCCAGGTCAATAATGAAGACTGCTAAGGGCAGGCATACCAGCAGAGAACAGGAAAAAAATGGCCGCGGCTTGTGAATAGTACCTTAGACCAGCAGACTGGAGTATAATAGTCCAAATACTATTAGTAATTGTTCTGCCTGTGGAGCTTCATTTCTTTTCATACCCTCCTCCCTTCCCCAGACACCCCAATACTTTTTAACTAGTAACCAAATAAGCATCACACAGTATTGTCACTCAGGAGCTAGACCGATTCTACTGCATGCTACTTATTTCAATGACTTAGAAAGACATAACTATTTGCCCTTCAGCTGCTGAAGCACACATCCATACACAAGTGATCAGCATTGCAGTTCATACGCTTCTCTTTATGTTAGACGTGGTGAGAACACCACAGTGACATTATTTATAAGGGAAGTTTGCATACCTTTAATGGAATCCATAGGTTCTGTTTACATGCATACTAGCGAATGGAATTTAACCAAGCTGGGCAGTGGGAGGAGGGAATAAAATCCATCAGAAAGCTGAAATTTCCAGACTGCACCAAAAATAAAATTGTTCTCATGCAGATGTTGCCTGCTGGGAGTTTTAATTAAGTGCCTTAGGGGGTATCCTCAGCAGATAATCATGCTCCTTGGCTAGACTGCCCCAGCTCCCAGCATGCCTTGTCATTTCCACACTTAACAATACAGCCTTCATCAAGTACGGGATCCTACTGCTGTTAGGAACGTCCATTCCAGAAAAAAAAAGTGAATGAGAAACAGAATTACAGCTTCCCAGCACATCATTGCTGGATAGCTGAATAGAAACATTCTAACTGACAACATGCATTTTGAGGAGAAAGCTTGAAGTTTTCTCCTGTGAGCAGGCATTTTTTCACACAACAACAAGTAATTGAGTCAAACCAATTCCAAAAAAAAAAAAAAAAAATACTTAGGTCTAATACACACACAAACTAAAATTAGTCTTTCCTGGGGAGCATCCCTGAGCTTTCAGTGCTGGTGGGTTGGGGTTGAGTGGAGGAGTGAAAGGAAATCATATCACTCACTGTCAGGTCCTAGGAAAAGAAAAAAAAAAAAAAAAAAAAAAAAACAAACAAACAAAAATCAACCACACACACACACAAAAAAAAAAAAAAAAAAAAAAAAAACAAGATTATCCCAGTGTAGACTGCTTGCACAATGCTTGGACACCACTGAAGTCCTACTTAAAACATCAGCAACCTTTTGACTGTCTATTGGTCCTCCTCAGATGGGTGAAGATTACCCTCAACTAAGACAATTATCAATAAAAATATCTGCACCTGTATTATCTCTCATGGTTATGGCTATCGCACCATCACTTTTCTTTCCCTCACCACTCTGTGACCTCATCATACAACTTAGTAGCAGGTGATAAAGATGTTTGTTGCACTAACTCCATGGGAGGCCTACTTTCAAAAGTGTCAGCAACAGAATGTTGCCTGGTTTTGTGTACCACTGCAAATACTTCATCTGACTCTAGATGTAACAGCAGGTTTTGTTCAGCCATTATACAATGCAAAAATGAAAATCAGTTGAAAAAAATACATGAATGTTACCATAACAAAACATATTTTCATCTTGGTTCTAGGCTTCATTTCTAGGGGAAGTTAGAAGTTCAAGAGATAATTTAATTTGCTTAAACTTTCTCATAAAAATGTAGCTGACTTGTAAATTAATTTATTTTGCCTGACTATACTTTTCAGCTGCAGGCTTATTGTCTGCCCCAGGCCCTCATGGCCAGCATTTTCCAGCAGACTGATGTTTCCATTCCTTTGTTTCACAAAGTCAGCCTGTGAGATTGGAGGTAAAAATTCTGTTTGGGGAATGCACCTTTATTATTTATCAAGAAATACTTTATGCAACTCATTTCACATCAAGCAGTACTCTGGTCACAGGGGTTAATAACAAAAGTCTGCAGTTGTGGAAGGTGGCTTTACAGCCTTAGAAGTTTTCCCTTGTGTTGCCCCAAGGTGAAATAAATATGCTTTAAGTGCCCTTATATTCAAATATACTTTGACTTTGCAGCAAAGAGCAACATTTGTTAAGATAACAGTGTGGAAGCATTGCAAACAGTATAAGGTGCCTTTCAAGTTCACATATAATTATGGTGAAGCACAACACACATACACTAAGAAATAAATTAATTTATATATTTAACAAATATAGTATATTGTTTAATAACCCATCACCTCCATGAGTGTACATACTTGAGACAAATATAGAGAAACTTGCCAATCCAAGAGAGAAAATGTACAGCATGTATTTTTTTTATCCTGGAAGGGCTGATCAACCTAATTTGCATGCACAATATCAAATATGCGTACCACCATAGTACACCACTTCCACATGTAAAACAAATGTCTGAAGTAACATGGTAATTCTTACGGAAAATCCTTTCTTACAGGACAGACAGGCATGCCCTTGTTAACCCAACTGGAGCAGTTACAGTAGCAATACCACTGTGGCTCACAAATTCCCCAGTCTGTTTTGCTTCAAGGTGGAATAGCTTAAAACAGCAATGATCAGGCCTTACCTGCAATGGTAAGACAAAAGATGGCGTTTTTCTACAATATTCATCTACAGAGCTAGAAATTACCTACCAAGTTAATTGTGTCCACACCTTACTAAGCTACTTCATTGTATCAAAGCTATCTTGGGCATGAAGCACCTTGATTGCCACTGTCTAGACATAGGCCATGCTGGTATTTTAGTTTTCTGAGGGGTGAAACAGTTGAGCTTAGCTGAGGTTACTAGTATCAACATGGTTATATAGCACGAAATGCAGAAGATAATAACGAAGATGATCTAGAGGTTTCTGTAGCCTCATGTTTTTCTAAATAGCTTTAAAGTGAATTTCATCACATTGCTATTACCCAAATTCTATTTTGACATGCAAATCCTACTATTTTTCCTTCTCTTTTCTTACTATCCACAAGATTATGAGTAAAGAATTACAAAGCTAAGGATTCCAGCTGTTTTGCTGAAACTTCAAAAGGTAATGTTCAACAGTGCACACTGCTGTCGCCGCCACTCTGCAGCCTCAGGGAAATACCAGACCACACTTGAATGCCAAAGGTGTCATTTAGGCAAACAAGTAGGTACCTGCACGAAAGAGAGTAAACAAAAATTCTCAGCAATTCACTTAGGTATCTATGACACCAGAGGATACTAGAAATTCAAGCAAAAACTTAAGACTGTGCTACCCTGCAAGCCCACAGCACCACCACCTTATGTAAGCAAATGCTCAACATCAGGAACTCACAAAATAGATGTTCACACACCTGAGAAACACTACCCAACAGGCAAAAGTAACACACTGAGAGATGTGTGGGGAAGCACCATGGGTAGGTGCAAGCTCACTCTAAGAGGCTGGTGATTACAGGCTGAGGTGAGGAAGCTGCACAATGAGATACTGAAGTGTTCACCAAGTGTGGGAGAGAAGAGTAAATAACTGATCACTGGGACAGCTCAGCTGGTAATTGGGACACGTGGGTTCTGGCAGAATACTCTATAATTCTCAGCATGCACTTGCAGGGGGGAAAGAAAAATACCTCAGGTGTTTTTACTACCTTATTCAGAGCAGGGATCTGAGATTCAAAAATAAAGCATACTAGTGGTTAGGAGGCCTGTGTTTCGTGTCCTCAACTAAGCAATAGTAACAGAAGTCAACACTTGGCAACACTGACTGCAAAGACAGAGGAACATGTGACAGCAACGAAGAGAGTCTACTAAATACCTTTGTTTTTACACTGAGACAATATGTAGATACAGATGGTAGCATTATACTTACGCCCATTTGCATGCTACAGAAATCGGATCTTAGCTTAAAGCTTATAAAAACAGTGAATAAAACAACATCTGCAGTTCTCCATCCAGTGGTAGTGTGTACAGAAAGGTATTGCTCTATCACCATAAACTAAGCTTTAATTCCAAATTATTAAGTAAACAAATGGCATAGTCATGGTTTACTGATATTGTCGTTGCCTTTTCATAGAAGCAGACAGGAATTCCTTAATTTCACACACATAGGAAGAAAGCAACCCCTCAGCACCAACCTAACTCCCAGAAGAGATTTCCTGAGCATCCGTACAGATGATTCAGATCAGTCATTTACAGGTCCTAAACAACCACCCAGCCCATACAACAGCTTTTAAAAAGAGATTATTCTTCCCAAAGACACAATTCCACTCAGTGTTGTTAACAACTTCATCCCGAAACATTTATTTTAAAAAGCATTACCTGTGCCACTGTAGCCAACAGCCCAGATTAGGACTGTGAGGCTACTTTAGGAGTCTCTTGGACCATCTGGCAGACCACAGGGTGTCATTTATCATAGAATAATTTGGGTTGAAAGGGACCTTCAAAGATCATCTAATCCAACCCAAGAGAAGACTGCAGCTGCCAAAAGATGCAAATGGCTCATGGCAGATAAAGAAATACCAAGGAAGTCCATAAATCAGTCAAACTTGGCAGGCACACATGGAAACCCCAAAAAAGGCTACCCTCCAGGAACACTACAGACAGGTCTAAAGAAATGTACTGTGACCAGTAAAGATTTCACCTCCCACACACATTACTGCCCCATAGGCAAAGGAGCTGCCGTCTTCTAAAGCAAAATAACAAAAGAATACACAGGAAAGACCTATTTTTGAAACTCATACACTTGCAGAACTCCAGTACAGAGCTACAATTCAGCCCAAGTGGATTTGAACCCCTGCACATCAAATTGGGTACAAGATACAGAACTATAAAATGGTGCTGCATCACCTCCCCACATCATCACTGAAAAGATTCACAGAACCCACCACCAAAGCACATCAGGTACTTAAAAAAATATCCCAAAGAGAAAAAACAGGTTTACCTGTTTTTTGCAAACAGCTTTTGATGTTCCTGTAAGGTGAACGCTTCTCATTTTCTGTTCTGCTTACACCACTTGCTGCCACTGTTCCTCCCCTTATGCAGACTGAAGCGCACCACACCTTATCTGCATGGGTTTTCCTTTTCTAACTGGTTGCTTCCCATCCCTATTATTTTTATAACATCACTAATTAAGATCTCAGTAATTCTTTGGCACCTGAATAATAGGTAACTCACAAAGACTTCAGGATTCTTATTTAGGTTCAAATTTGTCTCCCCACTCCTATCTTCAGTAAAATAAGAGAGACAGGCTTGTGCATGAATACACTTTTTAAAACAGCAGAGCATACAAGTATAAATATTCTATATAAAAGTCTACCTCTTCCAAAAAGCAGCTTTGTACATTGAATTTATATTGCTTCAGCAAGCTATGGCTATTATCATTAGTGTATCTTGCCCTTGACAACTGCACATTCTTCTCATTATATTTTTTGGGGGATCAGGCTACCTCCTGAGCAAAGTTGTTGTCCAGCTTGGTCCTGTCTTGGAACAAGATCACATCTGCCAGACATACAAGGGGAACCATTACTACAACCTTAAATATATGCTATGTGGGCCTAATACTAGGAAACACTGTCTGCAATCACACAACTCTTCCTCTTTGTTACCATCTTCACCAAGTACTGGTGCTCTTTTATCTGACACAGTTCTCTGAAGGAAACTCTTCTGGTGCAGACCCAGGCCATGAGTGGGTGGCCCCAGCAATTAGACAGGATAAACCTGTGTGACCCTGAAACAGGGAGGAGGGGCAAAGCAAGCAGAATCTGTGTGAGGGTAGAACCCAATGTCTGCATGGAGAAAGGGTGGTTTGCAGGCATTAGGAGGGGATGTAGAGCAAAGGTTTAAACCTCAAATAGTTGGAGGAGAGAAAAGGGGAGGACAAACTAGGAGAAGTAAAGAAACGAGGAAGAATCTTAACTCACCTATCTCAAAGGTGCCACTAAACCATGTGATTTGTATCCACAGCTTCCTAAAACCATTCATAAAATATCACTAGCTGCTCTCCCACCCAGTCCTCTGGCACTACACAGATCCTTTCCATACCCACCTATAGGTTCTGAAATTTCCAGACTCCTCCCAGCTGTTACTCTGATGCCAGGATGTCCTGAACTGGTTCTACTCCAGAGAATCCTGAAGAACACATTACAGTATTTCCTAGTCCAGACATTGGTCCAAAATGTTCTGCTCTATGAAACAAGCAAAGAGAAAAGGATGATAGAGATTTTAGATTGTTCAGCCTGGTCCCAATTAGACAGATAATGCAATGTAGACATTAACAAGTGCATCACTTTGCTCACAAAGTGACTTATTAATTAGGTTTTCACTGCATACAGAGGCAGCTTTATGTATTCCATTCTAAATTCAATTAGATAACTGACTAATTTCACCACATGTTTGGGTGGGGTGTTTTTGGTTTTGGTTGTTTTGGTTTTGCTAGTTTTTTTTTCTTCATTAGCAAAAATTCAATCCCTTCGGACAATAGCTTAATTAACCAGATAAACAACATAGAAGAAATGCATGCCATGCTTTGATTGTGTATCATGTCCAGATTTTGTAATGACTTGAGGTAAGGGTCCTGTTCATTGCAGCTAATAATGTGGAATGACTTGCTCACTTGAAGCAATATTGTGCTGGATTCACAATCACACAGAGTAGGTCCCTAGCAGGGGACAGACAGACATTGCAAAGATCTAAGGAGCTGAGCTCATTTCCTTTAAGGTAGTAGAGAATGGTAATCTGCCATCCTGAAATTTAACTCTATTTCCCTTATGAGTGGGTAACAAAGGTTTACTGACAAAACTGAGCCAAGCAAACCAAGAGACCTGCAGAACTGAAAAGCCATCTGTGACACTGTATAGACACATATAACTACAATCACTATGTAACATGAAAGTGATAAGAAAAACCCTTCCTGGATGTTTACAAAATGGATACAAGTTGATAACCCTACAGAATGAGCCATCACAGGAGGCCTTCTTCATTTCCTAATGACTCCTGCCCACAAAGGTCTTCCTCAGTCCACGGATCTCTCTGTGAAGTTTGTTCCTTTTGAAGCAGATGTTTTTCACACTTTTCTATGCTTACCTCTTGTAATCTGACAATAACCACAGTCCTCTCTCTGCATCATTTGGCCCATGATACTAAACTCACAAACGAAATCCTAGTATTGCTGGTGTGGTGGTAAGAGTTTGCCATTGAAAGAGTTCTGCATTTAAGACAGACTGTTCTTGTATTCAGAAGCCTTGGTTCTTTTTATTATTTAAATGATGCTTCACTTAGTGAAGGACACAGTCTTCTCCCTTCCATCAAACTGCATGACTGAAACCTCATTAAAAGGCAATTCCTGTTTCAAAGACTGCAAGAAGAAATCAGCCAGATACGCTCCTAAGAAGACTTCAGGTTGCATTTCAGAAAACTATTCTAGCTATCTAACAGTCAGGAAAGTGAAACACAA
Organism: Columba livia; assembly: GCF_036013475.1. Taxonomy (NCBI): domain Eukaryota; kingdom Metazoa; phylum Chordata; class Aves; order Columbiformes; family Columbidae; genus Columba; species Columba livia. Next base: position 73,209,433 of record NC_088604.1, read on the forward strand.
ATCAAGCTATAGAGGGTGAGCATCTACTTCACGTTCTACACTTTTAAGGTTTGAGGAACAGGTTAGACAGGTATTGGGACTCAGTTTTGTTTCATGAGCACTCTTCCAGCTCCACATTTCTGTAATTCAGGCACGTGGCTCACTATTTTGATTTTAAAACTTTGCAAGTTTGATCTTACTGGATAAAGACAGTTTGCTGTATCAGAATAGAATGGGATAGGAAAAAAAATAACAATCTAAGGCTGTGTTATCTTCATCATAGTGTAAATAATGTTGGCTTTAAAAATCATTATTTTTTCAGTATAATTTCTTATTTTATGACTATAAATAAAATAATATTTACATATTATTTATAATTGATTTTCAGAGTGAAGGAGAAAAATACATCCAAAAAGAGAATATCAGTTCTGAGACTAAAGAGAAATGTCTCTGTTTAATGAAAGTTCCAATAGTACCTCTTTAAATCCAATTAAGAGGTCTGCTCTGCTGGGACTTAATGAGAGGAATGTTCTATTTTAAGAGTCTTGTGGAAACTTTACCAAGACCTTGAGCGTTCACTAGTAGAAAATATTAACCATATAGGCAAAAGAGAACCTAATTAAAAACACTGCGTAAGAGGTGCAAGCATATACAAGAGAAAAAAAATAATTCTTAAGTTTCCATTTTGCAGTAAGTTGGTATCTTAGAAACAGTTTCTGTATTACAAACACTACTATAAGTACCATAAGCACAGCAGGAAAGAGGAGTGCCATGTGCATGTCCAAGGTGGGTTTATGTAAGTTCCTTGACTTGCCATTAAGGTAAAGAAAACTGTCTAGAATACACAGGATTTACTAACTGTTCATATCCTAAATGACACTCAGTGTTCCAGGGACTGTATCTACTGTGGTTAGAACATGGATGGGAATTCTGTCTTAGTTCCTTAAACTCTAGTACTTGGCTTCAGACTCTTTTGCTAAACTGCTTCCAGGTGTGGAACAGATTTCTTGCTTGCAGAATGAATCAGAGCAGTGCCTTTTCTCTTTTAATACTTCATTTAACATCCTCCAGTTCAGTTTGTGTATTCTTCCATTCTTACTTCTCCTCAGCTTATCCTCTCTAGGTGAAGTTACGAATCTTGTCTTATGTTTGTAAATTAAATGTTGGATACTACCAACTTCTTTTAGAATTAAGCTATTCTATACTTAACTAACGCTGTTAGCCAAAAGAGGTTTCTATCATCAGCTTGCAAACTGGCCCATGCAGCTGGGCAGGTGCCGATGTTCTGTTTGCAAACCAAGAGCAATAGATTTTCAGGACACTGAAAAAAAAAAACAAAAAAATAAAAAAATAAAAAAGATGCAGTCAAGTTTAAGGTTCCCTACTCAGAAGTAATGGATCTTGACATTTGCCAGCAGCCTGAAATCAACCTAAACTCAAGTCAAATTAAGGCAAATGTAAAATAAACCATTTATTGGCAGAAGTTAAAGAGATAAGAGAGTTACAAATTTACAGAAAAAATTAATAAAAGATGAAAAGAAAGCTTTCTACTTCACTCAGCTCTACAGGATCACATGGAACCCACTGTTCAGAGCTCAAGCCCCAGCATCTAGTTGCTTAGCACAAGCAAATGAAATAATATTTTTAGACAGAACAAGACTTGATTTGGGATTCTTTACTTTCTGCTTCTCCCCAGCCCCTCAGTTCTTCTCTTTCAAATGTTCTTTTTCCCATCACTTCTTCCCTCAAGGATGTTCTTTGATCTCTCACCCTCTGGCTTCTCCCATCTGCTTTGGAAACACTGGTGTCCTCTGGGCATGGTTAGATGTGATTATCTCTTACCCAAATGGCAACAGTCGGAGAGTGACAGCCGTGGTGTTTGACAGACCGCTCACCCCTTGTGAAGCAAAAGGCCAGTCTGGGCCCTTTCAAATCCTTATGTGGATCTTCTTCATGTTATTAACTTTTAGTCCTTTATACACAGGCAACTTTGCTCATCACACTTAACAGCCACCCTGCAGGGATTAATGTGTGCATGACACACCCAGATTTCATTTGGGAACAGACATAACTGTAACCAGTCACTTCAGGTTTATATTGGACCTCTATTGACTGCTCCCTAAGCCAATATTTGAGGTATAATCTGAGATATTTTTAAACAATAATTCTGCTCATTACAAAGGGAATTATCATAGTGTACCTAGCCATCTGTTCTAATGATTTTACATCTCAGTGCCAAAATCAGAAAGAACTGGCTGGCATTTCTAAATCTCAGGTTAGTAAGGACGACTTTCTCCTGAGACAATGTCCCTAAAATTTGGAAGTTATCAATACAGTAACATACCAAGTTTTCTTTGCCACCACCTTCTCTCCAGGAGAAATAATACAAGGAACTTCCAATAGTGTAACAGTAATGACCCATTTTTCACGTGGAAGTAAATCCTCCATTGTCATAGAGTGCCTACTGCAGTAGTCTGCCTTTATAATTAATATCACACATAAAGGAGAACTGAGATGGTCTTTAGACAATACCCACAGAAATTTTAATTACCTGGAGCTGAAATGGAAGGAAAACAATTGTAACAGCTAGAAGCTTTCCATTTCTACCCGCAATTAGATGTATCACCGTTAGGTTGAAAGGGGCTACCAACAATACAGGAATTAAAACCCTACAATGAAAAATAAAATTAAAAAAAACAAAACATAACATAACATAACATAACATAACATAACATAACATAACATAACACAACATAACATAACATAACATAAAATAAAATAAAATAAAATAAAATAAAATAAAACAAAACTGTAATCAGTCCAACTTGAGTGAATACGTGTATAAGAATCCACAACAGAAAAAAAAATCTCCTCATCCTCTTGGGCACATCTTATCAATCACCACTGTAAAATCATTAGAAAATTGAAAGGATTCTGTGCAAGGAAAAATAAAACTAATCAAGAAAACGGAGAAATCAGTTTATAATATGAGCATGAGGTACTGATGCAAAAGCCACTGTTGTCAGTGGGAACATGTCTTAAAAGGAACCACAAAAAATTATTTGTGCTTTGCTTGCTATCATCCTGTGCTAGCAGCATACACAAGTGTTAGCAGCAACCAAAGGTGAGGATAAACATTATCTTTAACTATAAATACCAGCCTGAGTATGTGAGACCTTTATTAAAATAAAATGCTGTCAAGTTTTGGATGATTCAGAAGAAAAAGAAATGGCAACTTCGTTCATTAAAACAGTCTCAAAATGTAAATAAACAATGTGGCAGCATGCTTACTGGTTAGACCCAACTGTGGGACTAGAAGACAGTGTAAGAAATCTATTCCCAATTTTCTACGTGATCCAGGCCACGCCATTTAGCTCCTGTTTGTTTATCCATCTGTAACATGGGTGTAAGAAAAGTTATTTCCCAGATGGCAGCATGGTGAAACTTAATTGATGTTTGTAAACTTCTGGTGGAGTCCCTGATGAGAGGTGAGCACAAAGTAATATCACGTTCACCCTCTGGGAGCTCCTACATTTATTTCATAAATGCAATAAAGATAAATTGAGGGTTACATGAAGAGAAATATTAAAAATCTGCTGTAATAATTAGTGAGTTCAAAATGCAAATTCTTCACAGAATACTGAGCAGTACTTGTACATGAGTATAGATCAGACTTGGGTAATGGCTGGTTTATATTGTGAGGAGAATGCATACTGTGTCCCCAGAAGAAAGTTCAAACAAAATGACTAGAAATGCTCCAAACCAAAAAAAAAAAAAAAAAAAAGGAATTTGGGATTTTGTGGCTGTGATATTTTAAGTTACCCTCATAGACCACATTTCTGGGTAACTGCAAATTGCAGCAGCTCTCCATTTTCTGTCTCTAAAACAGGACATGGGAACTGGCACCATGGGCCTGAATTCAGAAAGCATTTTCTCCAGAACGCTATCTCGAGCAGCACCATATGCTGCTATATGATTTTCTCTCCCTACTCCACAGATTAGATATTACTGAGGGACTCTGGCTTACTTTCAACCCTTTTTCTGTATTAAACAGTAACTGTTTTAAGTCTGACTACTCTAGTTATCCATAGAAAATCCTATCCTTCTCACTTCTTAGTGACAATGCTATTCTAAAGCAGGTTTCTGTAGCTAAATTAAACATTGGGCAAAAAAATCATAATAATATTACTTTTTTTTTTTTTCCGTCATGGATTGTTTGACTGCTCTCTAGTGGCACAGCTGGCAGAAGATGGTAAATTTAAAAAAAAAAAGTGGTCCACTAGAAGCTGGGAGACACTAATCAATGGGATAAAGGGGCAACTCTAAAAGAAAATTTTAAAATAGTTTAAAAACATCTCTTAGGACAAACTAGATTTGTGCTCTGAGATATCTGTGTACTAGACAGGGACAGTAATACCTCACTGGTGAATCCCATGGGAGCCCAATGCAAGTGAAGTACTGAAACGCTGTGAGACCACATGCACTATTACAGAATTTGGACTTCATGTGTCTCTTGTCTTAGTGTCTTGAGCAAGAAGGGAGGGAGAGGAAGAAGGCTAAGGGTATTTTACAGTTACATATTTTTACAGATCTGTGCCTAAAACAAAACAAAAACCTAACAAGTCAGCTTCATGAATTATCTTTGTCAACTTGATGTCTTGCAATGTCACCTACTACAGTGAAAATCTGTTCATGAAATTTGATAAAAACACCTAGTTGAAAAAAAATAGCAAAAAAATGACTGAAATAGCCTTTTAGTTTTCCCAAATAAGAAACAGCTTCAAGGAATCCCAAGACCCCTGGGTTGTTGTGGGGTTTATTTGTTTTGGAAATGGTGGGTTTGGTTGCTCCAACGAATGCAAATACACCCATTTGACATATTGACATCTTTGGGCTTGTCTTGCTTGATGCAAAGTATGAGTGTTCCCACCTCCCCTTTCTATTTGATTACTTATTAAATTGAGAAAAAAGGCTCAATTTCCACCAGGTTGAACCTGCATGGGCCAAAATAAGGTGTTCCATTTGCATGGATACAGCTATGCAGTTGGTATGATCTGCCTCTTTCCTACTTTTTCTTCACATTCTCTCATAAAGATAAACAGAAACAATCCTCGTAGCAAAAGTTTAATTATGCTTATTCACAACACCACCCCTTCCTGTTGAAAGGGCTGGTTCTTTTCTTCGACCTGTTATTTCAAACTTCATGCAAAATCAGCAGATGCTTCCACTTGATCTGAACCTGACTCACACTTTTGAAAAAAAATCTGCTGCCATAGTCAGATTTCATGAAATGAAAACCAAAATTTGGAGATCATGAAAAGACTAACTCTAGGCAGAAAGCGACCATCCACCTGCCTGTTCTCAACTGGATGCAGCAGCTCTAGAACATAAAGGTATGCTGTTCCCCCTTGCACCTTTCTAAAGAACAGAGACCAAGAGAGAGACGTTTTCTAGATTTGGTGTCATGCACTGAGAGTAAAGATGGTTTAAATTGATGGCACTGGTCCATAGGGTTTTATAATACTGAGTGTGGACATCATTGTTTCCACAGAATATCTTGCTTTCCTGCTGCCTTCCTTTCTGAAAATCATTAAGGCATGGATCAAATAGAGCTGTTAAGACCTGACAATAAATACAGGGATTTTTTTACTCATAAATATTTACTCACTTTAGAGAGAATGTATTTCATCACATTTTGTAGGGTTTTTTTCTAGTCACCTTCTACAAAGTTCTGAAAGAAACACTTGACCAATACAAATGAGAATGGAAAGCTAGGTCCAAAAGGAATTTCATTACTTCCATTAGAGCTGTGGATACAGCTGTCTAATCAGGAAAGTAAATAAAAGCATATGACTTAATCCATCCATTTACAGTTAAACAATAGTGTTCAAACTTTTAGATTTTTAATATTTTTAATTGATCAAATGAACATTAAAAATAAATGTCTTTCATAAGATAGCTGCTAAGCCTGAAGAAAACACAATCTTGTTGCAGAAAGAGTAGAAACTTGGCTAAGAAAATTGTTTGCTGCAAATTATTTATGTATCTGCAGACACAGACTAAATATTTGCCCCAATTCACTGGAGAAACTCCTTGCACCTGAGGGAAGCTTCTACTGCAGATATTAAATAAGTATTAATCCCTGCTTTGCCTCTAATTAAATGTCATCTAAGTTATCTTACGTGCATTAAGGGCAAAGATGATACAGTTTTGACTTCAGATAATTAGACACCATCCTTTAATTATGCCTCAATACAGACTTTTATTCAGAAATCTGGAGAAAGAGAATGATGTCAGCTCTAGAAATGTTATTCATAACATTGGGCGGGAAGGGCAGAATTTTAAACCTTCATTTTATAAAGGATCATCTTATGCAAATATCCCAAGACAGCGTGCATCTTTAAAAGCTCTATACATAAACTCTGCTGGAAGCAAAATGTAAGAGTCTTTCTGGAACATTTTTTAAAACATTTAGTGAGAGCGCTTCTGTTAGTGTCCCAGAGCTGATTACTTTTAATAATTAACGTCATAGAAATGAGAATAATTAACCTTGTATTCAACTATATCCATTACTAATTTCCTTGATGTTTTATTTCTAATAGTCTTTTGGCTGACCAATTATTCCACGTTAATGATGTTCCCAAATTTTAACTTTTCACAAAATACATCCTATTATCCTCTCAGACAGAACAGAGCTTAATTTTCTTCCAAGTTTGGTCTGTCAAATAACATTGACTCTTATCTATAAAGTTCCATACCTGACCTGCAGGTCATGCTACTCTCATTTCAAAATCAAAGAAATACCAGAAAGTAGGTTCATGCACAGTTCGGTAATTTCTAAACAGATGCAAATGTGATCATGTTTTATCATCCTCATTGCACCTTTCCTGTTGTGAATGTTCTTAGACCATGACCCATCAATATCTTTTTGAAGGGAAGGATTAAAGGCCTCTCCTATTCATGCAGGTCCTTTATGTCATCCTTACCACCTCAGCTACCCTGACTTATGTTCAGTTCCTGAAGGGAATGTGACTGTCAGCAACCAACACACTTTCATGTAATTTTGCATATAATTTTAAATCAAATAATAAATTTCTAGATCTACTAGCACTCAGGTCTGGCAAACCAAGCTTTGCAAATTTAAGCAGGAGGCCAGATATATGCCATTGTCTAGGAAGTGCTCTCCACACTGTTTGTGAGGAGACTGTTTATTTAGATTTCATACTTTGATGTACTGTTGTTCTCTTCCAATTTCTCCCATTTCCCTCATTAAACCTAATGAATGTATCCATCCTGGAAATTTTAACAGCATAATATACCATAACTTCATTCCATAAAACGGGTTACTTTCCATGTTCAGGAAATTGTCATGTATTAGTGGTCTTAGATCATTACATAGCAGCTCCTGAATTGAGACCTATTTGCACTGTCACTCTCCAACAACAGGTTACTGTAACTGTGCACACCACCTTGTGAAATATGACACTGGCAATTCTCAACTTAAATACCCATAAACAGTAAATTAACTGAAGATTAACCTTAATTTTAAGATTTCATAGAGTCCTAAAATTCATATTTTTCTATTTTAAGCTGAAAGTCAACTGAAAATCTTTATATCTAATAAGACCTGAGTTCGGGGTGGGGGGGTTCTGAGGCTCAAGTCATCTTTGAAAAGAAAGATAATTCTTAGTCTCCTAATACAATGTAAAAGTAAAAAACTTCTGCCTGTGTCAGCAAATAAAACATCCCCTTTAACACCAAATGCTGGCAATAAGGTGAAAACAGAATCCTTCTTTTCTGTATTAGTGGATCTTGTTCTTTGGAGTCTATAAGTACCATTATAGATTTTTACCAACAATCTCATAACTGTGCATGAAAGTTTATAGCTCACAAACAAAACACAACAGGGACATCCTATGACTGTTCTGAACCCTCTTGCACAAAGCACCACCTGCCATCTAACTTTGAGAAACCTATCTCTTAGATAGTGTTGTGTTATGACAACAGTAGAAAACTCCATTATGTCAGCCTAATGAATGAAAACCTACAAGGCTGACCCAAAATGCACTAGGTTCAGCGAGACATTTTGTGTATTGCTCAAGCCTTTTGCTAACCTGCAATGTCCACCACCAGATGACAGATTTAATCATTTGCATTACACTTGCCAATATAAGATAACAAACTAGTCATGCAGCAAACCAAGGAATTAAAATTATTGCAGTCTACCCCTACCTGGTTTGCCTGGGTGCAGGGATTCCTTATACCACTAAATTGCAGGTGTGAAAATGCCTGTGGACAACAGCAGGGCACATGACTGAAAAGCCACCTTCTGTTTCAACAATGAACTAGACTTTTCAGCTATTTTATAGATATATTTTTTCAACTCATATGGAGCCTTAGTTATGGGTGACATTTTCTCAGTTTTTGTAAAACTGTGTTGCAGGCATGAAAAGCAAACTTGCGAGCAGCACTACAAACTCACAACCAAGCTGAAGCTATGTCACGTATGCTGAAACCTGTACCTATTTGTGTATGTGCATTTCATGGCATTAACAGTGGATGAATAAATAGAAACCGCCTCTTTTCCATGCTGTTTCAGCTTGGATGGCTCCTCATCCAATGCTTTGGAACATTAAAAACATAGCAAGAATGAACAGGCTTGGGCTAAACTTAAATACTAAAAGCATCACAGCAACAAAGTTATTCAGCATTTACTTCTGACATGCAGCATCAATAACCAAAGCTGCATGCTTTAGCTTTTTAAAACATGTTACCTCAAATGCTTGGGATGACCCCATAATCCACCTCCTTCCAAAAAAAAAAAAAAAAAAAGAAAGAGTTGATTATGTAAAACAAGTCAAGCCAGTTCCCAACATAAAAAATTCCGCTTCGCTTCACAAAGACGTTACCAAAATTGGCACTAGTAAGCAATGTCAAGGAATGGAACTCCTCCATGTTAGGTATGAAAAAACATCAGCAGGACACTGTTAGAAAATTTAAAAGGCTTTAACAAGTACTGTAATGTGTCTCTTCTGTACCTAAATAAACAACTGAAGCAATCAGAGTTATTAATCAAACACGACGCATAAGTCCCATTGTTAATTTTTCTTAACACTCTGGGTCATATTGAAGTCAATTCTCTAATATCTGATTATGACTCTCAGCTGCTACTCTACTGTGTGTTCTCTACAAGGAGCACTTGAATGCAGCTGTTATTAATAACTAAGCTGTCGTACTTTGGCCCAGCAGGTTGTTACGACCAGCATTTCCATCACTCTAACACTTTCTGTGTAACCACACTGACACAGATATTTGAGCATTTCGGACTCACCTTTTTTTTCCTGAGTGATTCCCAGTTTATCAAAAATTTCAGTGATATTTTCTTCAGCTTCCTGTAAAAAAAAAAAAAAAAAAGACATACATTTTGAGAAACATTGAAATATCCTCCAGTACATAAGAAAAATCTGCAGTGATACTAATTGGCAACATGTCTGATCAGCATTTAAAATACTCCGATACTTTTTACTCCATTAACCTTGACATAAATTATAGTAAGTAGTTCCTGTGTGACAGGAGTTTTAATTTAGCACTACATCTCAAGTTACACAAGTCTTTGAGTCTGACATAGAGCCTCACTTCTTGCCAGTTCCCGTACCCTGAGGGAAACCTATCAGACAGTAAAACCAAGTCTTACCTTGTAAACAAGAAAGGGTGTTCATAGCATTGCTTTTGCTAAACCGATTACTTTGATACAAATGACTTGATTTAGTCTTTCAGCATACATGTCCATTTCTGGCTTTTAGATGGAGTTGCCAGATACAACTCTGCAAGCAAAAAGCTTTGTACTTTACATTTCACTAACATTTGAAATAATGCCTGCTCTTTTGGCTAGTAACATAGAGCTTTAGATTTCAAAGTGTGCAGCAGAATATCATTTGAACCAAAGATTGTTTTATTCAAACTATTACTCACTTTTCTTCTCTCAAGACATCTGTTAGTCCTGTGTTTTACAGAAGTCTTTCCAAGTTCTTCTTGCTGAGCTATTCCATGGATTTTTATATGTTGGATTTATCTACCACAGGCTCTTTAGTTCATTCCAATGCCTTCAGTACAGTTGAAGGCAGAGAGCTTTTGCAGCTTTCATTTACGTATTTACATCAAAGTACCACAATAACTCTTCACAGTAGTTAAAAAAAAAAAAAAAAAAAGGAGGTGGTAGAAATATATCTGGTATCTTTCAACTTGCTAGCTGACAAAGCACACCAGACCTAATCTGGAACTTGTTGAAGCCAAAAAGAAGCTTTCTAGTGATTTGGGATTAGACTTAGTGAAAGTAACTCGTGTATAAACTAGTTTTCATTATGCCTGAACCACAGGCATAAGGTTCTAAGGAAATAATTTACTTCTCTTTGGCCTTGGAGAAACATGTTTGATTAGTTAATTTTCATAGTTTCAGCCTGAAAAGGCAGTAATATATCAGTTAAATTGTCACACAACATCCCAGCAAAAGCAAATGCATCAGACCAACTTATCCTTTTAAAAGTGCAATCTGTGTGGGAAAGAACATGTTGTCCTTATGTAGCATTATGAAATCATGTTTTTAAAAGAATATGGAAATGCACTAGTTGTTTAATTAGATTGCTCTTCCTAAATGATAATAGGCTTGCCCTTTCAAATGAGGGATTTTAAATTCTGAATTGCTGTTACAAATAGTAATAAAAAGTCAGTAAACATACAGAAGCATTCAGCCAAAGTACGCTTGGAGGGCCAACTCTCCAATGGCCTGGAGGGGTCACTCCATTTTCCCTCATAACTTCTTAGGGACTATCAGAGGTTTCTCTACCTTGGTGATGTGGCTGTCTCCTGCTGGAACAACTATACAACATTGCCATCTGCTGACCGTACTTTTTCATTACAGTACAGACAAAGCCCACCCCTCACCCCCTGACCACAAAAATAACCAAACACAACTCTCTGGAAAACGGCAATTTATATTTAAAGACCTTCTGAATATTCGTATTTGGTTTAAAAAAGCAAAGAGAGGAAATTCTCAGAGTGGCTATTTATTTTTTTAGAGGACCAGATTTCATATACTCATTTGTTATAATGCTGTGGGAGCATATCTTACAGAATGTACACAGGAACATTTCCAAAGGCATGTCGAGCCCAAGATATCCTGTTTGCAAGCCAAAAAAATGGAAGTTGTCACGACTAATTGCTGCTGCTGTTCATTGTTTTAATATCTTGATACCAAGTAATTTTGTCTAGATTAAGCCGGAGTTCATCACCTCCCCCACAGCTCTCTGATGCTGGAGGCCTGCTAATTGCTTCAGAAACAAGTGACAGACTCCTGTCTTCTACTCGTAGATAGTAGTGCAAAGGTTTGTTTGAAAAATTTGGCAGAAGAACAATTATTTTAAATATACCATTCAATTTAAAAGCAGCAATAGCTGCACAGGTGAAGAAACAAATACACACTTGGGGCAATTTTCATGTTATGTGTTTTTCAGAGGGGGTTTTTTTCAACTTTCGTGTGACTTTCTGGCAGCTCTGTTTTATTCCCAATAGAATTAATTATCTAATTTGATGTCCTGTCAAGAGGCATAACACTGCTTCAGGGGACAGAAAGTTTGGAGAAATGTTTGACCTTTTAGCTGCTTAGCCAAACATAAGTGCTATGTAAACAAATGCTGTTTGCCCACCATTAAGAGTGACGCATTTTTCCCTGCTCATGCTGACTGTACTTTTTAGCATCTATTTAGCTGCATGAAATTGCCTCCTCTCTTCACGCAGCTGGAACACTTATCAGCGTAACCAGTGACAAGGACAGGTTAAAAATGCCTTTATTGAGATCATGTGCTGTTTCTAACTGCACAACTGAGAGTAAGAAAGGAATACTGTTTTTAAATGCCGAGTGCACTAATTCTGCCAAAATTTGAAAGCATCTAACTTTTATAGTTTAAGTGGTCCTCTCAGTATGCAATTTTTAGCACATAAAAAAGACTGCAAGTTTTGTACTTTGAATTGCACAATATTCAATACAAGCCTGTCTCTTACTGTTCGCTTTGTACAACACCAATGACAATGAGAGCTCTAGCAGTAATGATGTATAGTGAATTTAAAAAAAAAGTCATAACATTTTTCTGTAAACAAGTATTCATGTTAATATTTGTAATTTTACTAAAACCCAATCAATTTGATATCAACAATCCATCACAGACCTCTTTTGCTATGTAGACTTACACCTGACCTTCCTGTCTGTGTCCAAAATGTGTTCACAGCTATGGTCATTTATATATACCAGTCAATCATCTGCAATTATGTTCAGTTATTTAAGCATCTAGATATGTGATTTCAAAGGGAAACAGGACTGCTATTTAAGCATCTAGATACGGGATTTCAAAGGGAATCACAAGACTGTGCTATCTCTCCCCCTTTGAAGTTACTACGCATTTCAGTATTCATTTCAAGGGTAGATGATGCCAACTTGGGATACTTGAAAACCCTACCCAGAACCATCCCGTTCTCTAGGCTGAGAAATACAACAAGCTAAAAATAACGATGCTGTAGTCCTTTAATTTACAGTTGGTTACAAATCCTCAAATTTGTAACATGAATGCAGAAATAGCCCCAAACCATCATCTGACACAGTGAGGATCAACCTACAAGCTTCCTGTTGCAGGGTCAGAGGCTGGACACTGTGGTGATCAAAGAAGCTCCTGGACTAGGCACATATTATGTTTTCAGAAGAGAAAATAAAGACCACTGAGTGACAGCCTCAGTGCTAAAGGGTCTACCATGGTAGTACCTGGACATAAGTATTTATCAAGAAACGTTGCTAGGAAATGTTTAGAATGCTTCCATTTCTTTAGGAGTGTTTTCCATTATATCCACCATCCCAGCATAAACCACCATTTCTTTCTTCTCTCTAGTATGTTCATTTCCTCCTATTTATCAAGAACTTTACACCTCGTAGATTCAAGCTGTTCTGAAACAGAAATCAGTTTTCGCACTACCCTCTTTGCCTCATGTCTGCTGCAGGTTTCTGGAGGTATTAAAATACATGCACAACTTAAAAAACAAAGCTGGTAGTAGAAAGCTAATTGTCATCTAAAGCTGTGTCCATTGCACTTTCAGTAGGCATACCCAATTACTAGCTTGAGTTAACCACACTAAGCAGTCTAGACCAGGAGCACTCACAAGATTGCCCCCAGTTCAGCTGGACACACACTCACTGTACCCGTGCTTCATTTCTGCCAGTCCGGACACTGACACACGAGCTATGCTGCTCACCTTTCACAGCCACCGCAATGAAAGTCCCTTGGCACTTCATGCAAAAACATGGTCAGGGGCTAGATACAACGGGAACACAGCCAAGAAGGAAATCACTGCATCCCAGCACGGAGAACAGATAACAGCATGCTAAGGAGCAGAATAAACATGCTGTACTCCCTGAGGAGAGTCCAGAAAACGCACTTTGGAATTTTATAGGCCAACTTCACTGTCACCTCACCCACTCACCTCACTAAAACAAGTCAATAACATGATCCTACAAGATCCTACAGGGCCAGCTCATGCTTCTGCCCAGCTAGGGGCTTATTTGAGTCAAAGACTTTTTCAGCTTTTTACAGCTTCTCAGTGAGCTCATCTGCAGCCTGTCAGTGTCTGGGCTGCGACAGCTGGAGCTGTATTACGGGGCCTTGCCAGCTCCTCGTCCAGGGAATGAAGGGAGCTACACGCACAGACTGACAGTGTACCTCACTCCAAGGGTCTGTACTAACACAAATTATTTTCTTCCCTGATGACAGTGCAGCTCAAGGTCACGCTGTTTTCTCTGTCTCCCACACCTTGGTTCACCTCTTGGTGTTTGTCTCCAGGGGGAGCTGCAGAAAGTAGAGCAGCCCTGAGAGATGCCAGGATGCAGGATTACACCTCCAAGGCTCTGCAGTTGCAAAGCCAGCAGAGAAGGGAAGGAAGGAGGGAGGGAAGGCACTGGTGAAGGGACTGAGAACTGGGAGAAGAAGAAGAACTGTTCTGTCTCTGCCATGTGAGAGCTCCTAATTGTGCAGCCTGGCCTGTCTGACTGGTGACTCAGGGGCTGCCCTGGAAGGAGCTTTTGGAGCCTGCAGTGGCTCATCAGCCACATTTGCAAAGTAATGGCTTTGTGCCATGCTGTCAAATTCAGGACTAGGCCACTGTGTTAGGTAATGACAAGATTTCACTGATTAAAGACTGCCTGTTGTGATCCCAGGACACCAAATTTCCTACTCTCCAAGCAGCTTGTCATGGGTGGCCAACCCTGCCCTGTCTCCCTCTGCTCTGCGGTGCAGTATCAATGCACAGTCAATAGGTCCAGTGAGAACCGTCAGATTTGATGAAAAGTGAGGCAGGCTGGAGGAAGAGAGGGTGAGCCCAGCTGGAGTGATGCACCACCTCACGTAGGGAAAGTGCTGACCATGTGTCCTGCTGCTCCCTGTCCCAGAGGCTAATGGACACAAGCTTCTCAAAAACCCTGCCCTTTCATGTGAGCCACTGACACTGATAGAGAGTGCATCCCCCCCTCTGTGGATCAGGATACCAACTGGTCCTGGAAGGGCCTTACAGAAATGCTACCTGGAGACTAACAAATAACGTAAATAATTGCTTCTTTTTAAGAAAATATTAAGAAAACATTTTATTCCATTTTTAAAAATAGATCTCCATTTTTTTCCTTTGGGAAAACTGTAAAGTTCTCATTTTAAGTTAACTTGCATTGAACACTCTTTAAAATTACTTAGCATTCCACCTTACCAAAAACTAACCAAAAAAACACCTTACCAAACAACAAAAAAAAACCTCAACATTTGCAGAGCCTTGTTCCTATACTGCCAGAACATGTTAGCATACTTGGCCAAAATTTCTTGGCTTGGGTTTCTAAACACAGCTGTAACAGAAAAAGAAGAACAGCAACATTTACATCTTTCTGACTTGGCTGGTTTCGATTCCTCAGTGTGTAACTGAGGAAGGTAAGGAGGGGAAGTTTGAGGTTAACTGAGTAAGTATTTTTTAAATTAGTACCTGATAGGGAGGAGAATGGGAGAAACCTTTACCCATTGTTTAAATATCTTTTAGCTCATTTTATGCAAAACCATTCCTCAGATATGCCTTGGCCTAGAGATTTCTGATTATTTTATTCATTAGTCCTGCAGGAGACCCAGAACCAATGACTGATTTTATGGCTTTTTTTATTGGTTGGCTGCAAAGCTCTGGAATGCAAAGCCTATACCATGCTGTAGAAACAAACATAATCAGGGCAGCTGCATACAGGCGCATATTCATTGACAGGAAGACAGTTACATGAGGGAGGAATTTTTTAATTGCTGAGGGGGAAAAAAAAAAAAAAAGGAAAAAGAAAAAATAAGCAAAAGCTGGTTTGATTGTTCAAGCATTGCTCCTACTGAAGGTCTGTTTGTAAAAGTGAGTTAGAGGCCAGTGATAGGAGCTGCCCACAGCGAAGCAAACAACAGCGCACAGCTTGGAGTAGGACACTAGGACACTGAGTCACTGCGCAGAAAGCAGATTTAGACCCTCCTCTATCCTCAAGAGGAAATGCAGAAGTCATTTGAAATCACCGCTCAAACAGCTATTTCCTTATTTATCACATAATTTGCTAACTGGTATGTTCTCATGCTCCAGAAGAAAACTGTGCTTTGAGTACAAGTTTTCAATAAAGTCCTAAAATGCAGGTGTATTACAGTCAGACTAGTTACACTGTACTCTACCATAATGGCATTTCACAGGATTTCTCAGTTCATTACTTGTCTGCTTTTCTTTTTGCTCTTCTACAACTTTTCAGATTTATGAATTTCATTCTGCTCAAAGGTCCTGATCCAGATTCCACTGATCAAAGGCCTTACCAAAAGACACTCCTTTCTCAAGCAGTACATAAATAGACTGTAAACCTCATTGCTGTTACTGAAGCAAAGTACCCAGCAAGCATCCAAGAGGGACTGGACTATTTTATAGATAACTAGAGCATCCAGGACTGATACAGTGAAGGCTGTAAAGAGGCTTAGGAAGGGCAGGTGAAGGCGTGTGATTCATGGCTTAACCTACTCATGATAAGCATGAAAACCTGTTATCACGTCTCTGCCAGCTGAAGGGTTTCATGTACCATCCCCTGGGATGTTTTTAACACACCAGAGTGCTGTGACTCTGACAGTGGTAGAATCAATCACAGACTCATAGAGATGATTTGGTGGTTCCCAGGTTCCTTCAACATTAGAAAGCCTCCCAGTGACATTTACTGGTTTCAGATAAGGCCAAGAGCGAAAGAAGAAAGATGTTCTGCACCCAATTTCATTAGTTGTCAGCACATTTTGATCATACTAACAGGAAAAATCTCAACAGCTGAGGTACTTTTTGGTTGGTTTTCTTTACGACTCTTTAGAACATGTTATTACCATAATTTGTGCCATATTTCTTTTCTGCTTGACTCAGAACTGTTCTATCACTCACCTGTTCTATCCTCCAGGATCTGTCTCATCCATAGCACCATTACTAATTCATTCTACAGTCCAGAATAGAGAAAAGAGAACAACAGTTTCACAAATATCTTTTCAAGATCATATACAAAGTTAGATGTGAGCAAACAGTTGTTACATATAATGAGGATAATTACATATGTCCAGAGGACAAATGTTGCTCTAACAGGGCACAGAGCAAATTCAAGCTCACTGAACTACAGAGAAGTGACTCCAGAAATGCTCAGTGATGCAAAGAAGAGAAGAATTGACTCTCTGTGAGGAGCTAACAGGGTTCAAACAGTCACCCTCTACTTATTAAAACTGCAGCTCTTTTCCTACAAGGGGAAACCTCTTGTTCACTGAATGAAAATTCTGAAAAAAATTACACGTTACTTATACACACAGTGAAAGGCATAGGTATCACAATAGCATAAGCGGGCAGCTTGGTTCTTTGTTTATACTGCAATATTCTTACTCTACCTTTCCTCATCAGATCTCAAAAATCCTACCAGATATTCTAACATCTACTAAACAATGTTATTTTAAAAAAGACCTCAGTCTTGTATGAAATTTTTTTCCTCTGTCCACCCTCCAAGGATGGTTTCCCTATATACAGAAAGAACTACACATGGTCCATGGCTAGAGGAAAAATTTAGTCTTGGGCTCCCAGTAGCAACTAATGCATGCAGATTTTGATTGTTAGTTTTCATGGAAAGCTAGAAAGTTTTCATTAGGATAGCACAAGTTCCTAGACTTCTTTGGAAATAGATCACTATCCAGAACTGAACAGCCTTGCAGGGTGTTGGATTTTTATACCTATAGCTGTCAAATCTCCCAAGAACTCCTTTAGATCATTCTCGGATGTTTATCATTATTCCCTTTCAGCCATTTAGCAGAAGAAAAAATGTCGTATTTTTCCCTTTTACCTCTAAAATATTTATAAAAGCTTTCACAAAAATCAATCTCTGTACCTAGATAAAATTTGCATATGCATACTCTATAAATATTCCACAGTATGCTCCTGATCCATCTTAATTTCATGCCAGTTTGACTTTATCCCACAGTAACACATCATGAATTCTCTTTTGGTAGACAAGTGTAGACATGTAGAGTACTTGGCCACTGTTAATTATTTTCCCGCTTATACTAGCAGAAACCATTGAAGATGAGTCTCTTTCACACTTCTTAACTGCAGAATCATCCAAACTACATTTTGAAAGCATAGTGCACATGTTGTAATGCATATACATTAAATACACTGGAAACAACAATTTCAAAGATAAAAAAGACTTCTTAAGTCATCTAGTCTAGTTAGATTAACATGTACCAGAAAAAGGGATGGGTAAGAAGGGGAATCAGCAGCTTAGTGAAAGAGTGACTTCTTAATTCTTCAGGTTCAGACAGTGGAGGGGAGAAGAACAGGAAAGTTGGTAGGGAAGATGTCCTGCTAGGACAGCTTTCAAGCCTAAAGGTTAGAGCTCTAGAATTAAACAACCATTGAGGGTAGCAAGCCAAATCAGAGCTTGGAGTATGAGATTTGAAAGGGGCATACAGCAGAGGCATGGAAACACTGGGTCAGTCCAAAGAAGACAGGAAGCCTGAGAAAGTTTGAGAATAAGTTAGTCAAAACAAGGAATTCAAACCAGGTCCTGTCTTAGAGGCTCAGGCTTTCTCATCTCCATAATAGAGAACAAAGTCAACGTCCCGGCAAAAGTGACACAGTCCAAAATTTAACAATGCAGGTGGCAGTCTGTGTGGTCAGGAGACTCCTCTGTGATGACATAAGTTCTCTGGTAGGGGTCAGGTGCGAATGGCAAAAGAAAGCCTTTGTCCTGCTCAGAGCTAAACCGTGTCCCCCAGTGTGACTGGTACAAAAGACAGAAGTGGGACGGAGTTGGACGCAAACAAAATATAAATTAAGAAAGGCGGAGGACTTTTGCCTAGGACAGGCCACCTACAGGGTCTAATACATTTGCCTTCCCTCTAAGACCTGAGTTTTGTAAAAACTTCAAGAACTCTATCTGCTTCTGTTTCATCCCGTCTGCCTAGTTGCTACTGGAGAGACTGATAACACTTGCAACACTTACTCTTTTTTTCTTTCCGGCACAGTACTGGCCTTCTTCATCAGAACCTGCACTTCTTACCTGAGTTCCTATATTTCTGGATCCTTTGAAGGGTTTGTTTCCATGTCATTGATGGGAGCCTTCAGAGCCTATGAGAATGCTTGAAAAAGAGTAAAAAGTAAAGTAATGTCATTGAATATTTATTTCCTTTGTTACAGGTTCTGGCATTTTCAGTAAAATTCAGTTCTGATTTAAACTTCTGAATGAGCTGGTCATAAGACTAAGAGCTAATACGGCTAGACATGAAAAACAAAACGAAACAAAACAAAATAAATTATGGCAAGTTTTGGAATCACTCAAATTTCTTTCCATTTGTAAATAAAGTTTTGTTACAGATAACAAAGAATATGTATGATTCTCTCTGTGTGTTGCAGCCAGTAAATATGAACACTCAGACTCATGCAAATCCCTTGCTTTTGGACAACACTTTCAGGTGTGTTGCCACTGAGTGGTGTGTTGCTCATCCTAGACAAAGCATTTATGCTGCCAGCTGTGCCACATTCATCCTTACCTTTCATTTTCATTCCAACAGATTGTCAACATCACACAGGAGCTCCCATGCTTAATGCCAAAGAAAGGATAGCTAGGGTTAAATCCTCAGAAAAAGTCCAAAATATTGGTTGTGGGTTAATGGAGAACACAGGCTTAAAAACCTAACAGGAGCAGAAGGGGCTAGTTTTGAGTAGGAAAAGTGAAAGGAGTAAGAATACAAAAGGGTTAGATAGAGAAAGGGACCAGGATTGACAGGGCTGGGACTGTCCAGGCTGGGCTGAAATGAGGTCCTGTTCCATGGACAGGGTGCTGTATGAGCTCTTTCCCAGGATTCCCCTAACGTACTATGTGAGTGCAAACACACGTATTGCATGTTATGCTGCTGTCTTGTAACCTAGGGGACACTGCAGAAAAAGTCAACGCTAACCACTATACAGTTAATTAAAAGGCATGAAGTAGGAACAGTGGGACACGTGCAAGGGCTTGTCATCTCACCAGTAGGGCCAGAAGCAGAACTGGGAATGCACTAAAGATAAAAATCATATGGCTTTATAGCCATGCAATTTAGTTTGCTGGTCAGGTATGAAGAAAAATTGAGGGAAACAACACACACACACACATACACACAGAGTTAAGGCCCTAATTTGAATGGACGAAAGCAGTGACTGAAAATATAGCCTGCTCCTGAACCACTGAACATGAGCAATTTCCAGTTCATCTTTTTCCCGTTGCTTTTTCTTCCAGTCTTGTGGCCTTTGCATCTACAGATGATTTGCAGAGGTGTGCAATTCCTTGTGCTTTCTCCTTTCGCCATGAGCATGATGATGACTATGGATGGAAATGATATCAGCTCAAATCATTTAACGGACTGGAAAACAACCTTCTATAGAGGTGTATCTCTTAGCACTCCTGGTCTCTGCTCTTGCTTACTTACCTGTGTAGAATGGGAGAATGAGTAAAAATGAGGAAGAAATCAGTCATCTCTTTTGAGACCACAAGCGACTAAATAAATAAAAAAAAAATGCTATGACCCCATGAAGTTTGTTAGGTGTGTTTGATTTTGATTTCAAAGCAAGGGGAGTAGAGAAAAGTCTCCTGAAGAATATAAATCCTTGGGACACTCACTTACCTCACTGTAGCTAAAAAGGGTTAGATGTCCTAGATGCACCAAGAAGAAACTGACAAAGAACACTGGGAGGTAATGCACTTAAAACAATAGCAAAGGTACATTTAACTTATGTTGTGCTAAAGCTTAGGAATATTTCCTATCTTAATTTCTTTTGAATATCAACAAATATCAGAGAACTGTAGCATATGTCTTCAAATACTTCCTTGACAACCTGTCATCACTTGTAATGGAGGGGATCACAGCTATATATTCTCTGGAGCTCCTGTACAATCATCAAAATGAATGACTACGTACCTGCATGTGCAGAAGTTGCTCTAAAGCAGTTACTGTCAGAATGTGTTAGTCTGTTTAAGTTCATGCCATTTCCCCTGACTGTATGCAGCAAGAAATACCATGAGAATCCAGATCAAGTCATGGTCATAGCATGAATTCTGTATTTTGATCATCAGTAAGACGAAAGCTCACATTCAACAAGACAGAATCTACTAATCATCTAAAAGACTTATAGAAAATAAAGAATACAGAGATTTGTGTGGCAGAAGACAATTACTACATTATGCTTCAACTTATAGTTTAATATCTTGCTTACATCTTTACAGCCAATGCTTCCATAAGTACAAATTTGTCCACCAGTCTCCACTGACTTTGACTGATCATCTCCAGGTTTAGAAGCAGCAGCCCTTGGAACACATTGCATTCCTTAAAGCAACTTAGCTCATAGACACAATTAATATATAAATAACCCAAGAAACCCAGCTAAGGAATACAATAATTAAAATAATATAATATTATAGTTCAATGTACCACCTCTGAGTAATAAACCTGTAAGAGAGAAAGAAAGGATCCCTGAGGCAACCTGTGCATTGTGTTCATCTGTCACGGGAACTTTAGAGTGCTGCTGGCCTCACTTCAAAGTGCTCTGTTATTAAGATCAAATTTTTCACAACAAGCCTCTTAAGTAGATAGTAGATTATGGCAGTTTTTCACTTTGTGGACATCCTTGTTTCAAGTTAATGCTGATAGAAATTTTGACCATTTAATTAAAGGACAAAGATTGCCACCAGTGCTAGTCAGTACAGCTTTCTGCTAAACTTCATCAGTTACACTCTCTCACAAAAATTGTACAGATTCAAATTGTTTCTGGGAAAACTCTGCTTTAAAAATTACAAGAACAAGCTGTTATCCTGTTATAATACTGCACTTTACCTCTTCTGTTTTCCCTGATCCCCTCTTCCTTTTACTCTGGCCTGTCAGCACAGAGGCACAGAAGAAAGGCTGCTTAGAGATAATTACCAAGGTAGGAAGTAGTCAACTTTTTTGGCAGGTTAGTTAACTGCATGTCAGATGACATCTCCTAGAATCCAGTGGAATATGGATTATGCTCCTTCTCCAAGAGTTATACTCACAAGAAGATTGAATTAATTTGTCGCCTCCCTTCCCTCATTTTGCATAACTTTTTTGGAAAAGCTTTGGTAGCATGTTGGAAGTACACAAGAAAGACCTCTGTTTACTTGCTTGATCATTTCTTTGACAGTTTCTGGTATACATAGCACTACTGTTGGGATGGCTGTTTCAGTCAAGCCTGACTTCTATTTTATCTGTCAGCAGCCAACTCTCCCCTGGTACTGCAAATACCACTGCTTAATTCTCTGTACAACACCCTCAATAAACCAGCTGGCATCTTCCAAAGAATGAAAACCTGGCCATAAGTACCACAGGGAGGGATGAGGTGCCAAATTATTTCAAAAGTTACTCTAATCTACGTGAAATGCCAGTTCTTCTCCAGCCCACACTAACATGCTAATTTCTTAGCTTACTGACCCCCAACTGCTTTCATTAAAGCCTATCCCTTATTTCTATTAATCCAGTATCTTAATCTCCTTCCTGCACTTGGCTCTGAGAGCTGATGAGATTGTTAATGCTGCTCTCAGGGCAACAACTCAAGCAACACAAGCAACTTCTGCAAGGTGTGTGTGCTTGCCTGATCAAATTCACTCCCCATCCCACTATTACAAGAGGCCAGGCAGAGTGCAGCAACTGTCTGTGCGTAAAGAGATAGTCCACAGCATACATAGAGAAGGTAGCTTCTTTTACAAATTATCTAAAATGAGCTGCTGTACAAGACACTGAATATACAGTTCCTGAAGAGCTGCTGACCAACAGCAAGTTTTCCCGTACAGATCACCAGCTTGCAAGATCCTGCTTTACTGCATACTTAACACATTTCCACATGATAATGGAGGGAAGGTTAAACAGTGGCATACAGTTCTGGGCTCAGGGTTTTGGAGCACATACTACATATGTCTTACAATAACACAACTACGAAAATACATGGGATCATTTCTCTGTCAAGAAGAGTGCAGTGATTTTACCTAAACCCATTCCATTTTCCTGGAACACACATAACCAATCCACTCAGAAAGATGATGCAAAATTTACCTTTCCGTCAACTTGGGGACTCTTTTTCTTACCTTAGCCAGCTTTCTTTCATGCTTCTCTGATGCTTTGGTCCCTCTGAAATCATTCTGTAACAGGTCATGCCTTGCTATGAACTCCTTCTGGAAATACAGAAACTTGTTAAAATATTCACTTTTAGTTACACCATCCAAGTCTGAAAGAATGAACTGATACTCATCCTTGGCATGCTCCATAACACACTGTTGTCTGTTCTTAACTTGTTTGTTTTTCAGCACCAAAATCTCTGACACATCTAACTCAGCTCTTTTGAGACACATATGGAGGCTGTCAGTTCCCTCTCTACTTTCTTTTTAAGAGCTTTAAACTTTAACATTTCCAGCAGAGTAGAAAAATCTGCTGAGATACCAATGCTGGTCACAGGTGACTGGGGACGTCTGTTATTAGGGCAGGAAAATTCACCTTGTGCTGGAAGCAGAGGGATGCTAGAACAAAAGTTACCTGAAAATCTTTTCATCTTCCTTGCTCTCTCATTTTCGGCTGGGGATTGATTTCTTTCTGTCACGAAACTAGTTTGTTTCCTGGCAGAGTACAATCATCCCTGTTTTATTTTCTCTGAAGTCTTACAAAGCTTGCTATGATTTAAGTGTCCTGAGGTGTAAAGTTTAACATCTCTTCTGTAGGTCATGCCCAAACTATCAAAGAGATGAGCCAGGCTCCTCACTTATCAAGTTTCTCTTCATGATGAAATGGATTGCCATAGCATACAACCAAAAGAAAGAGGAAAGACAAAATACACTTAAAAAAAGGAAAAACTTCAGAAGACAAAAACTTTCAACACGGAACAAAACTCTTCCACTTCTAGAACAGAGCATTTTACATAGACTTAGCCTATACAAATAAGCTACCTTCCTTGTTATCCACAGCTTTTTACAAATAATCAGACAGACTTGGAAACTTGCGCATTCCTGCCAAGCTCAGCCTCCACCTGCATTTCTTGGTACTACAGACTTTTTTTCCCCAAGGATTCTCCATGATGTCTGCTGCTTGAGAGAGCAGCTGCTTCTGCCCATTCATCAACACTAGGTCTAAGGCTGGTCCCTTTCCGTGGTGTGTCAAATAATCCCTTTTGGAAACTCTCGATGTTCTTATTGATATGTTGTTTTAGAAATTTAGACTTCTTAATTTTAACTCTAACTTTGTTCATTGTTAGATAATACTTTGTTACCTGTGAATCTTGTGCCAGTTCTTTACTTGAAATAGTTCCTCCCTTGTCTTCTACTGTTTTATGTCATTTATAGGAAGAAATCATGGCTCCTCTCAGACTTTCACCCAAGCTCAGTGTATGTTGTTTATAGATAAACATATTTTTGTGAGGTAGGCTCATCATTCTTCCAGTCATCTTAGTAACAATGCTTTTCTCCTCTTACAGTTACACTGAGGTACGAAATGGTTGACATCAAAAGGCACCTCAGGGGATCATCTAGTGCAATTCTCCTTCTCAGAGCAGGGTAAGCTACACCAGGTTGCTCGGGGCCATGTCTAGTTGGGTTTTGATTATCTGCAAGGATGAAGTCTCCATAACCTCTGTGGGCAACCTGTTCCGACATTTGACCACCGTCACCATATTAAAAAGTTGTTTCTTGTGTATAAATTGAATTTCCTGTGTTTTCACTTGTGTTTATTGCCTCCTGTCCTGTCACTGGGCACCACTGAGAATAGGTTGGGTCACCCTTATAACTCAGAAGGCCCACAAATATTGCAGCAGATAACTAGCTGATATTTGTGGTGGTAATGACTTCATCATCCACTTACATACAGCATTACATAATGCAATAAACTCAGGTAGCATCAGGATGTCACCAGCATGGTCTTAACCCTTGAGAAAAATGGTAGTCTGCTTTTCCTAACTTTTCCTGGAAAGTGAACCATTGTTGGGTTTGGTTTGTTTTGTTTTGCAGTGGGGGAGGGACTTTTTTGTAACTTATGTTATTATTATACTCTGGCTCAAAGTGACCTAATAAATGAGTCAATGTTGCACTCTGGTGTATTTAGAAGTATTTAGGCTTGTGCAAACAGATACTGTGGTCCTGCGGGACCTTGTTTCCCTGGGCAACAAGGCAGTGAAGCACACAGATGCAGAGTTAGGGGGAGAAGAGACAGGTAAGTTGTCTCCAAATGGACAGCAATTTGGAGGAAAACAATGTGACTCCTTTAGATGTTGCACTGAGGCAAAGGGCCAGGCAGCAACCAAGGCACAGGCTGCTACTTCGGCCAGCTCTCTGTATCTCAGGGAGCAGGAGAAGACCTTAAAACTGCTGTACACCCTGACAGACACCCACACAACATATGAAAGACACTCAAGACTACCAGAGGCCATGCTAGAAGGCAAGGGCACAGCCTGACCTCAGTATCCCACACTCCAAACCCAATGGCAGCCCATGAGAAAGCTAAAGAGAAAGGCAGGAATATATTTGCATTTTCAGCATGTGCCAGAATGCCCAAGTGGCCTTTGTTCTCAATGTCAGTAACAGGCAAGGCCAGCTTCAAGTAGCTAATAATTCCAAGTGGCTCTCACTTTTGTCTACTTAGCACAGCTGGCTTCACCTCCTCAAGATGGTGACAACCTAATGCGGCTAAAACAGGTTCTATTTGACCCTCCTGCCTCTCCAGCAAAGCCAGTTTGCATGTCTGCTGTATGAGCAGCACACCAGTGCTTCTCCTGGCAAGCTGGCCCTGCCCAATGGTGAACATGGAGGGCGTGTAGCAAGGGGGGACTTTGACTCAGCAAGCCAGCAGTGCTGGTACAGTGACAACCTGTGTCCAGCAGCTCTGAAATGGAGGAAGATGTTTCTTTGTGACGGGATACAGCACCTCCACAGAAACACATAGAAGCACTGCCTCTTAATTTCAAGCAGTACAAGACACTATGAGCTGAATGAATTAACATTAATAGCAAAAGCAAAGAAATATGGCTATCCTGCTTACTAGGAGGGAAGGGGGCAGAGAAGGTCAAAAATGCCAAAGTGAGCTTTTTCCTTCAGTCATCACTGAAAAGGTGAGCAGGTAGCTTGTCCTGGTAACATCAGCAAGAGAAGGATAAATAAATGCTAAAAAACCTACTAGCCTGGTTGAGCAGGCTAGACAGCACTTAATGTACTGCTAATTTGGCTGAACCTGATGAACATCTGTCTAGCATATGTGAAAAACTCCTTGAAACAGTCTCAGGCGCATTAGCAGTTTCTTTCGAGAAGCACAGCTGGGGTCTGGTCAGCCACCAACAATGGGAATAGCTTAAGCACAGGGTCTGTGTTTAAGAGAAGTGGAGAAGGGAGAAAGCAGACGAGTAAAAGCACAGCAACTTTACCTTCAACTTCCAAAGAGAATAAACATCCTGGAAAAAAGTAAACATGTTTTAACCACAGAGGTGAAAAACAAGGAGCTGGATAATAACCAGTATGACAGTTTAAGAGTGTTAGTGCAGGGGAGAAGTAGCTGTTGTGTATTTTGACTTAGGCTTTTGGCCTTGTCTTGAGTGGCATTTTTATTAGAAAGCAAAACAAATTAAAAAAAGAAAATAATCTAGATGGAGATAAGCTAGCATGGGTGCAAAACAAACCTCTGTAAAACTATATCCAAAGAGTAGTAATAAAGGTTCCCTGTGCAAATGGAAGGACAAGCAGTACTATATGGAGATTCATCCTGAATCTGTATCTAATTTTTCCAGAACTGTTGTTTAGTTATGGGTGATAAAATACACTGTATGCTTGTTAAATTTGAGGATGACGTGAAATGGAGAGGGTATGCAGATATTCTTAAAGACAGGTTTGGAACTGAAAATGCTCTTGATAAATTATAAAATTCTGAGAACAGCTGGATGAACTTCAATATGTGCAGAAACAGTCATCTGCTCAGTGGTCAGCAACAGCTGGATCAGTAGAAAATTATTTAGAAAATATCTGGGTAATATGCTGAATGACATGGTCAGCACAAATCAACAATGTCAGTATGGTGAGCAAGAAAAACGCCATTCTGGCAAATACAGGCTAGTGTTCAACACATACCAAGTGGGAATACTCCTGTTAGTGTGCACAGCACAGAAGAGGCTTCAGCCAAATGTTATGCCCATTTTCAGGCACTGCATTTCAGGAAAGATTGAGGACAACTGGAGGATTCCACAAGAGAGTGAGCTGAAATCATAAATGAGAATAATATATATGTAGGTGGAATAATTAAATTTAGCCAGAAGAAGAGACCAAATAAGGGAGATGTAGCAGAAGACACGCTTGTAGCATGACTGCACAGATTTCAAGAATTCAAGTACAAAAAACCATCTTCACTGTTACAGAGCATGCCTTGCTGTTCCCAGTTTCCAAATGAGCAGCCTGGGGTGGCCAAAAGCAGACCCTAACTGCTCTTGCTACCCAGAAAAACAGACTGAGGATTGCTAGAAACAACCAGAAAGTCAAATTTTGACCCATCAGCCTAGACAACACAATAATCCACAGAATCCACTCACTACTAAATGGTGTTTGAAGTGCATATTTAAATGTGATACAGTTGGAGCCTTGACTTACATATCAAAGAGTAATAAATTTAAGTGGGATAGGCTCACTGGAAGAAGGACCACTAGGGAGAAGTAGCAGAAAGTGTACAGTTATGGGTAGGTTTTAGGTAGCACAGGGTAAATGCTATAAACTGGTATCTAATAAGGCAGAACTATACCACTCCTTCAACAAAAATATGATACAGGGAGCAAGGTGGGGGAGAGTGGAAATAAACCATTTAATTTTCCCTTCCTACCACTCCGATCTTATCTCTCTTTTTTAATTGTCACTTCTAATTCCAGAACTCTTTAACTGTACCCATGATTGACTTACGCAGGAAGGATGGAAATGAGCAAGATAATAAGGTGGTGATTTTTTTTGTTTTTCACAGAAACATGCAAGATAAAGTACATACTGCAGCATGTTGAACAGAGGAGTAGCAGCCAATTATATTTGCTCCTCTTTTCTGTCTTTAAACAGACACAAAACCTTCTTATGGAGATTACCTTCATTTATTCTGGAAATGTTACAGTAGGCTGGCCAGGTATAGGGCAGAAAAGGAAACTAATCATGTTTTCTCATTCAGAATATAGCCTGTGATTGCCCTGAAGGGAAGTCTGGAGCTGGGCTGTGATAAATTCATAGTCAGATGCTGTCCTTTCATTTCCTCTCTGGGAAGATCACGGTTGTCTGAAAACCTCCACACAAAAGCAGTCTTGAGTTCAGTCCTCATCTAAGCTGAAGCTTTTAGGTCTAAGTGGATAGGAGATGACGCAAAGTACAAGGTAAGGTACGAAGCAAAATGAAGCAAATTGTCTGTTTTAAAACAGTTTTCCTAAGCAGTTCAGAGCAGGAATTCACTAATTGGTCTCCTTAGTGACTCCATCAATGAGCAGATAACAAAGGTGAACACCTCAGGGCCTGTGTTTCCTGCTGGGGGACAGGTATGTATCCTGTCACTATCGTTTTTGGTGGTAAGTGGGAGGCTGATAAGAAAAAGAAAATTTCCAAAGGCATTGGGCAACATGCTGGGTAGCACAGGCACTTCCCCTTCCAAGACTATAACCTCCACTGCAAGTAAGAGTCTGCTTCTGAAAACTCATCCCACCATGCCTCTATAGCCTATAATCAAAGAAAACACTGCTCTGAAGAGGAACAAGGTCTTTGAACTTGTCTGTGTAGAATAAGCACAAGCAGAAGGGAATAGTGGATAGTAAAAACACTGGAGAGACTTTGACAGGCTGGAGGAATGGGCCAGCAGAAACTTCGTGGAGCTCAAAAAGGTAAAGTGCAAAGTCTACAACTGGGATGGCCTAACCCCACATAGCTGTACTTACTAGGGATGAACTGGATAGCTAGCAACTTTGCAGAAGAGTACTTGAGGAGTGCTTTTCGGTAAGCTGCACAAGAGACAGTAGTGTGCCTTGCGATGAAGGCAGCTAACCACATACAAGGCTACACAAACAAGTGCATAGCCAGCAGACAAAGGAAAGTGCTTATTCCCTGCTAGTCTGTACTGGCAGGGTCACACCTGTAGCATGGTGTCCAGCAAA
This sequence comes from Columba livia, assembly GCF_036013475.1. Lineage (NCBI taxonomy): Eukaryota > Metazoa > Chordata > Aves > Columbiformes > Columbidae > Columba > Columba livia. The sequence continues at coordinate 73,238,176 of NC_088604.1, forward strand.
TAAGACATTGACAAACTGTAGAGAGTCCAACAGAGGAACACTTATATCATTGAGGTTGGAGCGTGGGCCACCTGAGGAGAAACTTTTTGCTGTAGCCCAGAGATGAGACCACTAGGGAGGGGCAGGAAAGAAACTGCAGTCTCCTACTGCAGTGAGTGGTAAAGAAGAAAGAGCCTCCTCTCAGAGGTGCACAGCAAAAGAGGAAGTGGCTACAGCCATGTATTGCAATGAGGGAAAAATTGGCTGGATATAAGAAAAAAAAATCTTCACAGTCAGAATGATGCAGCACTGAAGCACTTGTCCAGAGAGGTCGTGAAATCTGTCCCTTGGAAGTGTCTGCATCTTCACTGGATAAGGTCCTCAGTGTCTGATCAAAATTTCTTAGCCCAACATAGAGGACAGCTGGACTGAGTGACCTCCAGAGGTCCCTTCCAACTTAAGTTTCTCTTTGTTTCCAGTAACATCTTAAAGTTTGCAAATAAAACACTGTAAAGCTAGGAAAAACCCTGATGTGCTTCCTGTCATCCTCTGTCTTGTGCATTCAAGCTGTGCACTGTAGGTGGCAGAGAAGCAAAAGGAAAGAAGATGCAGGTTATTGTATTCACAGTGCCTGAAGGATGGAAGCGAGGCAAGGTCTGTAGGAAGAGGTAATGTCTTTTATTAGACTGACTGATATAGTTAGAAGAACTTGGACAGAATTTCAGGCACGCAAATGCTTTTTCAGCCCCAAAATAGAGCTAGTTCACTTTGGCACTAAATGCAGGTTGAAAGCAGTTACTCTGAATTTAGCTATCTATATTTATCAACTAGACCATCTGAGAAAAAAAACACCTCACAGAACTGGCACTTGCAGAGTGGAAGGGATGGCAACTACATTTTCATCTTTCCTCTCGATATACCTCCTGAGAGAGGCAGGATACTTTTCCCTAAAGAACCTGCGAGTGGAAGAGGGGTTTGAAGCATGACAAAGCAGCTCAGTATGGCTGAGCACAGCTTCCCAGAAATTGGGAAAATTTAGGCTGTGCACTGCGAAACACAAGCATGTGCCAGGGCCCCGCATGAGGATTTGGTCAAGGTCACTGACTTGGGGCAGCCCCTTGGCATGTACCACACTGGTCCTGCTTACCAGCATGCACCAGACGCCCCAGCTGGCCTTCAGCCATGGCTGGCTGACAGGAACCTGCACCTCAGCCCTGAGGTGCCTTGTCTGATCCTCCCACCACCACCAGCGCTTGGCAGGGTTTGGGTCCATGCTCATCATGGCCCCATCCATCACCACAGACAGTGGCCAGAGGCCCCACTGTCCCCAGGCTCCCACCCTGCCCAAACACCCAGGCCTGAGCCTTACCTTCCCTCACTGCGTTTCAGCCTGACCTGGGCTTGGTTTGGCATCAGCTCTGAGGTGCTTGTCTGCTACCCTGCTGCCCCCCACCAAAGCTAAGACAGAGCCTTCAAACCCAGCCTAAATCTACTATAGGACCCTGTTGCTCCTTCCCAAGTCTTAACCTCTGGTTACAAACAAACTCCTCTACCCCACGCCGCCAGCCCTCTCATCAACCAGTCGCATCGTCCTGGAGGAGGGGTGCTGGGACGCTCAGTGCCCCCAGACAGGATTTTGGGATAGCCCTTCCAGCTCCCTGAGTACTTCTTGTTCTAATTATTACTGCTTCTTGCACTAATTACTGTTTTCTACAGTTTTTGCTTATGAATGGCCTGACTGACACTATTTCAAACCCCCACAGACAACCAGCACCATGCATCCTTTGTCTAAAAGTATTTGTTATCAAAGGAAAAAAAGAGAGAAAAAAAATAAATAAAAAAGCATTTCTTCTAGCAAGTCCTGTTTTTTGTAAACTCCCCCACACACACCATTTCCTGTTCCTTCCACGTCTTTAATTAGATTTACTATCAAAATTTGTCCTGAATCTATATATTCCTCATGTAAGTAAAGGTCAATTGATTTGGACACAGTGCCTAGCTGTTACTTCTTCCTTTCCTCTTCCTCTCTCTCACTATCCTTGAATATAGGTGGCACATCTACCACATTTTAGCTCAGTAATAATAATCTTTATCTGACATCCCTTTTTTAAAAAGCTCTCAGGCTCCCAGTACCATGTACCAATCGCTTCTGCATCCATGTGCCGTGACCATTCAGACTCCCCAGAGGAGACCTGAGCATGGCTGAGCAGCTGTAGTTTCTGTTCAGACAAGGCTGACTCCTTTCCTCTCAACCTGGTCTCTACCCCTTCTCTTCCTGCCTGCATCTCTTCTCCACTCACCCTCATTTGCCTCCTTCCACCTCATTTAAAGAAAAAACGGTGGCAAAGAAGGTGCAACTCCAGGCCACTCAGGGTCATGCTTGCAGCAAATCTGAGGCATCAGCACCCATTTCTGAGGAAATTCCTGGCTCCTGGGACACATCAGCATCCACCTGCTTCTTGTGGTCAGAGTCTGCGGAAGTCCCAGGCCAGCTGTAGAGATCTGGGAGAAATGCCTACACAGAATATATGATTGTTTTGGATATTTCCTGCAGATCTATGACATTGATCCTGTTCCCACTACTTAGCTCCTACTTCTCTGCTTTATTTTCACTCACGCACATGCCTGCAGATGCTTCTTTTTCACTGGTACAATTTCCCTTCCAAGCCTTGCACTATCCTTCCTGTCAATGTATCCCTAGAGAGGACCTTGGTCACCTCCTTGAAGAGTGAGGCTTCATCTGTTTCTAAAGAGATCGTGTTATTGAGGTATTAAAAATACAAGGGAGCTGAAGGACTAAGATTTTACATCTAGTCCTCTGGTAACGCTTGATTTTTCTCTCCACATTAGCTAACTTCCAAAAAAACATAGTGCTCTTGTATGAGGAGATTTCTCTCCTTGACAGAGCGCTAAAACTTTTCATTATATATGAAAAGTATTTTAACCTTTAATGAAAGAGGGTTTCCTGCTTTGCTTTGCTGACAACAGCCGGTGACTAAAGATTTTTAGCCTTGAACTGAGCTGAGGTGCTGTGTGGCTGCAGTGCAAAGGACTGGCAACAGGCCTAATCCAGCAAAGCTGAAGCTCCAGTTTCCCACACCGTCACACCAATATCTAGTGAGAGACCAAGAAGCAGGATGAAGTCAAAGCATGAACCTCTCCAGGAATTTGATGTGGGTGAGAAGGACCTGTCATATGGGAAACAGCCTATAGGGAAATCTGTAGTAAGACTCAAAGATGAGTCTGTACACTTAAATCAAACAGGGGGGGCAACACCATATAGTAAAATGGCCTATGGAAGACGTGAAAGAAAACAAGTGATAGAAAGTCTTCAGAGCACAATATCTAGCAAAGCCACAGTCAAACCAAGCCTCTGTGAGTGTCAGACCAAACTGCTGAACCAATGTCAAGTTGTTGAATCAAAACCATAGACAAGTTGATGACAGAGTGAGAGTATGTGGGGAATCAGATAGAAGATGACATGAGACACATCTGAGTGGCTTCAGGACCATGAGCAAGGCCCCATCTTCCTAGCACAGTCGTCCCATCACATATGCTCTAGCTTGAAAATCCCATAATTTGTTCCCAATGCAGGTAGAAAGGAAGAACTACTAAAAACAAAACAAAACAAAACAAAAACAAACAAACAAACAAACAAGAAACACCACCACCAACAACAACAAAAAACACAAAAAAACAACAACAAAAAAAAACAAAACAATGATACCGATGTCTATACATTAAACCTACAAGCATACCTAATGAAATCTATTTCCCCTGAAGCCTGAGTAATATTAGATTGTATACCTAATTTCTAACAAACTAGAAGACAACCATATTTGTGAACATCGAGCACAGCACTGATCATCACACCTGCCAGACTCAAAAGGCTGTCCTTGGGATGACAGACACCCAACTTGCAGACCAGCACACAGCAGCCTGAGCCCCTCCTCCTGAAGGATCTTTGGTTTATGCTCAGTAGTCACCAAGTAGTTGGACCCAGTTATAGTTGAGAATAAACATGAGTCCCCACATCTGCACCAGCCAGCATTCCTACATACAGTGACCACAAATCTAACTAAGTCAATCTAGCTTTGTCACTGGTGAAACATGTAGGCGCCAAGCTGCAGAGCCTCTCTTACCTCTGAGCTACTGCTCCTGTTCCTCAAACTATATGTTTGTATAAGGGGAAAAGAAGCAGCAGCATTCCTTCCATTGCTGTTGACGCTGTAGTGGGACTTTTGTTTGCAATGAACAACAGAAAAGGCTGTGAAGAAATCAGATCTACTGCTACAAGTTTTATGGATATTATCTTTCCCCTCAAATGCCCTGAAATGCAAATACCTTACGGTCGTTATATATTTCGTCACAGTCATGAGTTCCTTTTACTTTAATTTCATATTGTCATTATGTAAAAGAACGCAATCAACCAGAGGGCAGGAGGGCCATTTGAAGGGTGGGATGTACTAGTTCTGCAAGCCTCTGTGAGGGGCCCCAACCAGACTGCTACGGCTGGACTGACCTTGTGCTCAGCTCCACGAGGCAGTTCAGAGGCTGCCCAGGCACAATGAATTCAGCCCCACAGAGACAGCCCTGCAGCATATGGAAGAGGCAGGATGAGGACAGACTCTTCCTCAGTTATCCCTGGCACAGAAACACAGTGGATGCTGTGTTGAGCCAAATGTACAATCTGGGCCATGTAGTGGGCCTGGGCAGGCTCAGACAGGTCCCTGTGTCAAAGACAAGCTCCAAAGCTGGAGAAAGGGGGCAAAGAGCATTTGCATTATTAGAGTATGTCTTCTGGGGTCCACCACCAACCATCAGTGATTATACTGCTACCTTCAGAGGCTAAAGGGACATTGCACTTTAGGGAATAATGATGATCTAGACATTTACACCCGTTGCAGCCCCCATGCAAGACTGGTCTTTATGAAAAGAGTCAGCAGGACCTTCCTGTGAAAATCCTCCATGAACACAGCCAGGATCCAGCTCCATTTTTTTCTGTATGGACCAGGACACAGCTGAAGGCTCTAGGGTACAGAGGGGAAAAGGCAGGAGGCTGAGGAAGGCTTACCATGGAACTGGGATAATTCAAACCTGTCTGCTATGCAGGACAGGCTTTACACAAAGGACAAAATGGAGACCTTACCTATTTCCCATCCATAACAAAGTGTTTACAGGACCTGGGCACAGCACCGCAGACCGGCTAGTCAGCAGTCACAGCTGTCTCATCAGTACCACCAGGAACGCTGGTGTCAATGTCAACAGGCTCCAGGATTAGATTTAAGAGAGTTTCTAAACTTAAATTCTTAAACAAAACCAGAGGTCCTTAACAAGTCAAAATCTTTTTAAATATGTGCTACTAAGTTGTTTATCTCCATCCCAGTTTTGTAATCACACTTTTGGCCTAGAAATATAACCTGTACATAGTCCAAAACATTGCTGCACTCAGTCTTGAAACTCAGACTTTTCTGTTAGGAAGCATCGTTCCCCACTGCAGACAGAGCTAAATATCTCTACATGATGCATCTTAAACAGAAAAAGAACAAGGCAAGCCCATATTTTTTCTGAGATATTGCAGGCAAGTTGCATTTTTTAATTTGCTTATTAGGAACGCGAAAAATAAAACTTTGCTGGTATTCATACAGTATGTGGGGCTTCAATAGATCGTGTTCTTTTACCATAGTTCTAAAGTCAAAGTTTAAACCATAAAGCATCATCTGCTATCTTAGGTGGTTTTCTAGCAATGTCAGACCAGACCTTCTACTTGCTGGCACCTTCATTCTCCTTCCATAAAACTTTTGAATATATTGGTTGATATCATCCAAACTTCAGAGGGGAACAGTCTCAAAAATAACAGAGTTCCACATTTTGTAAAACTGCTGGCTGTTTAGAGAGAGGACAGGTGTCCACCCCATAACTTTTCATTCTGTTGGCCAGTTTCTAGAGAATATGAGTCTGTTACCACAGCAAAAGCACAGCAAGGGATGGGTTGTAATGGGAGAGGAGAATTTCAAAGTGTGTAAAGACAGCAGAAAATGCAAGTTAATTTCTTAAACCAAAGGATAACAATGCAAACCCATAGGAACCCAGGCTTCATCACCCTGTGGGTCAGAGGAATACCTGTTTGGGAACACAGTGCTGGCTCAGGCCCTTCGATTGGGATTTCACATCAGCTTTGCTCCTGTGGATTTCACCAGTTAATATTGCTGGGAGCAGAGATAAGCAACACCATGGACTTCTATCCCAAAATCTTTTCTGCACAACAGCCTGTTTGGTTTGGTTGTGGTTTTGGTGACTGGCAGAGATCGCCTTACCCGTGGTACTGACCTCTTCCTCATCAGAGAGGACTCTCTTCAGTCACACTGAGCACCTTCTGATCCTATTAATGCAGTGACAGTGACGTACAGAACTGTTTCTGGGACAGATCACTGTAAACAGTCAGTTCTAAATGAGGTGCAGTACCACATAGCTGTACGTGACTACAAGAGCGAAAAGTGACTGCAGCTTTGCTAAAGCTTTGCCTGTCCTGCCAACGCCCCATTTCCAACAAGCTGGGGATCTGCCACATGCTGAAAGTAGTTGAGAAAGTTATTTCTCAGCATTTATGCATTTTAAAACACCAAAGTTTTGCTTCTTGTAGTTTGTTTTTCATAATTTCATTATGAAGTCTGTTTCTGTGTGTTTCTACTCTGTTGTTACCATTATTTCCAACAATTGTAATAGCTGTTTGAAGTCTATATAACCTGGAGAAGTAGTGTCCAGGCAGTCTATTATCAAGTTAAACGCAACTCTCCTTAGAGCAAAAGAGGGCGGTGGGTTTTTGTTGTTTTCTTTTAGGTTTGTTTTGGTTTTTTATTTGTTTTAAATACCACTCTCTGTAATGGAGTTTTCCCATGCACTTCTCTCTCACCATTTCTTGGCATGTAGAAATTAAAGCATGTTACAGTTTTCTCTACTTGTGTTTGAAACAGACACCAAATGCAACATGGGTATAGTGCTGGAGAAGCATATAGGCTATAGGATAATAATGTATTTTAGGAACATGTGCTTTTACATATGTACACATGAAAAAGCATGTGAAGGATTTGGACCAACCCTGTTGGGTCATGTGGAGAATTACACAGTTCTTATTTGGTTTCTAATCTTATTGCAGAATGTGGCATATTCTATTTATTTGCCTTTTTTTTTTCCCAAGGTGAAAGTAATACTAGTGAAAATGATGTTCCCTATCAGTGCAGCTCCTGGATAACTTGATGAACCAAGTTCTAGAAAGGAAGAGAATTCAGTCTGCCACAGCTCATTGTCTCTCTCTTCTGAGGTTACCAATATCCCACTCAATTCAGGACAAGCATAGCAGTAACGTCACTTACAGAAGACAAAATATTGGTTGATATATAACCATCAGCCTACCCTGTAGAGATCATAGAATAGACACTTCTAGGCTGCGTCAATCTCATTAGCCTTGACTGCAGCAGCATAAGCATTAAACTGCAGCATTCTCAGCCACAGGACTCTCTTGTTTAAAACATAGTGTCGTTACTAAAACATAGCAAAATTGTCAGTGACAAGTCCTTGACACAAAGCTATCCCACATCTGCAAAAGATAGAATGTTCTGCTCCAGAACTCCCATGGTATGGTTTATATTGACTGACTTAACGGAAAAAGATGACACAGATCCTCTCTTGGTACAGGTTCCAGTTGAAATAATGTGAAAAAATTCTTTCCTGTTTACCATATGGATGTCTGCCATGGCATTTCCTCTAGCATCAACATTTCTGGGGAGAGTGAACTCTATCAGCATCAGAAGGTAAGGTTAGATAGCAAACAGAAACTGAAGAAAATGAAGCTCAAGCAAAATTCTGCAGACTCTGCCCTGTTTTATTGCCACTATTAGCTATGCAGCAAGAAGACTAAGATGCACAAACATCACCATCTGTGATGCAGGTTATGCAAGATCAACTAAATTAAAAAAATTGGTAAAAGGTCTTGCAAATGAAAAACCTTCTTGATCTCACTCTGTAGACCCTTCTTGTCACTTCCTAAACAGGTCTACAATACACCTTCAGCTTCAAAAGAAAAGCACCAGGATCCCCAGCCACTTTCATTTCACCTATGCCAACTCTACATAGAGACACTGCCCAAAGCACTTCATAAAGCTCTCCTGCATGGTAAGCATTACAGGACACTGTTGGGAGGCAGAGGGTGATTCTGTATGAGGCCTTTACACAATTCAGGGCAAAACCTACTGTGCAGGAAGACTGGGGAGCCCAGACTTCAGGTCAGCCTCCCTATTTTAGGCCAGCTGGTGGGTGAGAGAAGCTTTCCCTATATGCAGAGCCTGTCTTTCATTTTAGTTCTGCCCTTGCCTTACTCTGACATGCCACAGCATTTACTTTGTTCCAGGCTTTTCTGGTATCTCTAATACTGCACACAAACTATTACTCTCAGGGCAGAAAGAAGCTAAAGTCTCTTTTCCACAACTCCAGCCTACAAACTCAGTATTTGGTACATACCCTCTTCTCCATGCTTTCGATAAATCTTGGAAACATAGCCCTGCAGAATAGCTTTACACTTCCAAATCGCTTGGAATTAACTCAGATCACAGAAGTAGAGAGGGCAGGAGAGGTTGTAGAGATGGCAGTCCTCAAAGGTGAAAGAAAAAGAAACTGCTTCACAAGGAAAGCAAATTCATAGGACAAAAAAGCAGAAAGAAAAAAAAGGCAGAAAATTAGGCACCTGCCAACCTTATCAGTAAATTCTATTTAATGATTTCAAGGTGCTGATTTAGAAGCTTTCAGATAGCAACTACATGAGTCCCTCATAGGATGTTAGTTTTCCTGTGTGCAGGTTCCTTTTAAGTCAGTGGTACAGTACATCTTGCTTTTCTGAGACTGGTGCTCTTACGGTTCACATGTCTTGTGGTAAAGGACAGAAAATGTCTTTAACAGATCCCTTACCAGCTAGAATGGCAACCATCTCAAAACAGTAGGTCAGCTCCCTCTGATCTGTTGGCATTGCAAAGGTTTAGGACAAACTCAATGAAGACTGCTGTCCTTGTGCACTGGGGAAGCAAAACCATACTAGCAGACATCCTGGATTAGCTCTGAGTCCCAGATCATGTGGAAGTTCTCTAGGTTTGCTTGATGGACTCAGCACTTACTTCACTGATGCTTCTGGTACATCACCAGTTAAAAAATAGCTAGCTCTGATAGCAATGCTCTGCTGGGGACAAGAGAGGGATTTCAGAGAGTATTTTTCCATAATATGCAGAAAAGAGTAATTAAAGACAACTTCCAAAGGAATATTTTCTGAGTTTTTGTGTGTTATTTTATGTATATTCCCAAAAAAAAACAACATAAAACCCCACTGTTTATTCCTTGGAAACTTTAGTTCTATCATGCTTGTGATTCTAAGGTACTAGTGCTGTGGCTAATTAGAAGCTTTGAGAGGAAGGAAGTCAGTACATTATACATGAAGCTCTGCGTAAGGCTACAGCACATCTTAATATATTTGGTAACTAATAATGAAAACAAGGGAGAACTCCACAGACGATAGACCCAATTCCCTAGACACGTACTCAAAAGCATTTGCCATTGGCCCTCACATAGAAGTCGGTTCAGATTCAAAACAAAATCTGGCACTGTGTTAAATTAAAGGAGTTTGAAAATTTTAAAGATTGTATGCCACTGTGATAGCTCAAAAGTTGTTAAATATGAAACTACATATGCCAGCTTGAAAGTTTGCACTGGGATTTCTTAAGCCTTCACTCACAGCTGCAGAAAATGGAAAAGAAAGCACTCATCTATGGTACTCATCAGCAGCATCTGTGTGGACATCACAGCTCTGTGATATGTGCCCTTACCTGAGAGGAAAGTCAACACCATCATACGAATTATAAGGTGATTAACTGATTGCCTCTCTATTTATGTTGAATTCTTGAATGCATGTAACCAGGGATATTTCCAAATGTTCATAACATAAAAAAAAAGGTGTTCAGAAGCTTGAATAAGTTAACAAAACCCCAAACCATCCACTTTTGGCCAACTTGCACAAGGTCATAATGGAAATCTGTCACAGAACAACCCAGTTCCCTCAAGTTCATGAGTAGCATCTTATCAGACATCCATTGTCTTTCCAAATGCGCTGTAAATATTATTTTCTGCAAGCTTCAGTAGATTTTCATGTTAAGAGAAAATTCATGTGTCACTGGCCCTATTCTCAGGCTAGCCACAAGAAAGTACTTTTTTTTTTTTTTTCAGCAAGGTCCGATTTTTTTGTCATGAGATATAAAATATGCCCAATATTGAATATTTATTTTCTCTCCACAAGTCAGCAGCAAAAAAACAACTTAGACTTCACTAGCTGGAAACTAATGCTATCATACTGCTTCTTTCCTTTATGATCAACTAGTCCATCATCACTAATTCCAAACTGCCCATATTCACCACTGCACCACATACACCACTGCTGATGGTAAAATTTTCAAAGGTTTCTGGCAGATACTGACTTTCTTAGGTGCTTCCAAAAGTTTCTTTTTTTGCGTTTTGCTTGGTATGTTACAAGCCTATTTTTTGATTTCCGTATGCTCATTAAATAGTGTTTATTAGCAACTTACATGGCTTCCATAAGCAACATAAATACAGTTCAAGGAACAGAAGTAGTTCTACAAACATTCTCACCTATATTCACAGGTTTTACATTTCTATAAAAAAAGAAAAATAATTAATGCCGGCTAAATGCTAACAGATGATGTGGTGAAAATCATTTAGCCCTTCCAGCAATGTTACAAACCAAAAAAATTGTGAAAGAAAAACTTTACCTGGTATAATTCATTCTTTTCAAAGTTCTTCGGTCTTAGGTTTCCCCTTTCTTTTAGAAGACTTTTATAGAATATATCTTACACACACACCTTCTGAAGCATTTCTCTGTAACTCATTCTTCACCCAGAGACAAAGATCTTCATGTTCGTAAACATTGACGGTACAGGTCGCTCTTTCAAGAGCATTACTGAAACACAAAAAAAAACAACAAACCTTTCTCCCTAATCTGAGGAAGAGTGGCTACAGATTGAGGAAGGGGAATTTCTCCTTAGTAATTGTCTTCAGCAAAATAAGTACACCAAAGTAATCTCCAGTGCTTGTTGAGGAGGTGAATTCCACTGAAATCTGTTCCTTACAATTGACTCAAATGAGCACAGGATCTTAAAGAGCACTTGGATACCTTCAAACAAGCCTAACTCCAAGATCCTCAAAACATAAAGAAATGCGGTTTTCCTCCCTAACATTCAGTGAGCTTCCGTTAAGGTGCTTTTACATTCATATTTTCCAATATCTGCAAGGGAATATATGCAGAGGTCTCTGACGATGTTTTTCAAGAACAAAGGGTAAAAACTTAAGCATCTTGAGTGGGCCATCAATAGCAAAGCACCACGCTCTGCTATGGGAGATAAGTCTGCATGGCAGGCAGAAAAATACGAAAAGGCATATGATTGCTGGCCATCAGTTTGAAAAGCTTGACCAGAACATCATTGATTGACTTCAGGCTACAGTTCCTTGCCAACAATATAGACACAGGTGGAAAGGATGAATTTAATACTATTCACAGAATATTCCTCTTGTATTGCTCAAAATAATTCAGAAAATTTTATCTTAAATGAAGAAACCCTATGCATTAAATGCCAGTGCAATTTCCATGTAATCACAGAAGTTCACCCTTACAGCAAACCAAGCTTTCTGGAAGGGCTGGTCACAACTGCACTAACCCAGGAGTCTGTAAAACTCGTTTTTGACAACTGTTTATGGTAGTTAAACCAAAACAGTCGCCCTGGAAATCTCTTTCTGGCCAGGTTGTCCCAGCGATGCTGAGCTCCTTCAATGAGGGGGGAAAGTAGGAACATTTTGGAGGCCACGCTGAGAACCAGAGACAGAGTTCAGGTTGAACTCTCTGTCCCAGGCTCAAGATCTTTCTCTGAGAACGGCAGGGTCGTGCAGAGACACAAGGCCACTCTGAGGTCTATAAAGGGTGAATACTCCGGTTGCTGAGCATGAACAGTGCAAGAGATCTTTGAAGCAAATCAATGTATTAGGTAGATAAATGCGCAGGATATTTTTATCCTTGTTTTTGTTCACCTATTTTATAAATATCTGCTTATGTGTTGTTTAGAATTTCCCTTTCCAGTTCCCTGAACCTAACTTGTATTTTCTTGGTATTGGCAGCTTCAGACTAAAAAACCTTTAACATTTGAGTGTGAGATTATTTTTCTATAATATTTTCTACAATATTTTTCTGAGTATCTCCGTAATTCCCCAAAGGCAGTAAATGATTTGGCATTACCTGCATTGCTGTTTGACAGTGGCAAAGCAAGGACCTGTGAACAGCAAGGTAAGTTCTCTGGCACACGAGGGCAACTGGAAAAGTGCATCCTTTTGCAGTTTGTGACAACTGGAACTTGCAATAGGTGATTAAAAAAAAGATATTTTTTTTTACAGAAATGACCTTACATTGGGAAAACACATCATAAAGAGCAAAACGCAATTACAGGGAAAACCAGGCGCTACCTTCTTAAAGGATTGCATTGGGCTTTGATTCCATTTCTTCTGTGGATTACTTGTGGTCTAAACACACACATACACATACTCACTTCCCACCCCACACTTTCATGCTCAATAACAGCAAAAATAAACATGAAAAATAATATTAAAAAACTCTGTATTCAGTAATATTCACACCAAAGTATATGTATAGATATATCCATTAAAATTATGAACATTTCTAAATATATTTTATGTATCATACATATATTTATATGTATAATTACATATCCACAGAAGTAGTCTTGCTGTGCTAAAGCCAGCAGAAAAAGCAAAAACAGGTTTCACAATAGGACACCCATATATGCATATGTACTGGCTGTTTGGTTTGTGAATTTATTTACAACTTAACTATATCATAATAAATGCTTACTGTTCTATTGTACAAACGTAATAGTAAAGGTTTAGGTTGTTTTTTTTTTTTTTAAATACAAAGACTGCAAATGAATACATGAAAAAAATTACACACCATGTACAGTATTTATAATTTATAAATGCAAAGTTAAGACCTCTTTAAATTATTGCACTTGCATATTTTTTTGTGTTTTTTTTTTACAAAGATAGTTTATATGTATCATATGCGTGTGTGTCTGTGTGTAAATATATATATAAAACAAATTTTTCAGCTCACTAAACGTAGTAAAGTCGAATGTTGTTTCCTTGAAGTTCTTTCTTCTTCACATAACAGCCCAACCTGAATTTTGAATATATATGAATCTACTCTACAAACCAGTTTGATCTACCCTAGAAAGCAGTCTGTTATTTTAGTTTTTTTGACAGAGTATTGACACCCGTATTACAATCGAGCACAGTTTTTGGTCAGAAAGCAAAATAAGAGTTATGACTTGCCTTTGCTAGATTGGGAAATACAACCTAAAGTTTGACCATGAATCTCCTCGTCATAGTATGCAGAAAGCCTTTTCTGTGCTTAGAATGAACAAATTAATTGTTCCACTTCACACAACTGTTCCTGTATCACAGTGTTCGAGGCAAATGCATTTTTTCAAGAGGGTCATAATTGTTTTGAGCATCTAATAATCTCTGCTTTTTAACATGAACCATGCTATTTGCTATCCCTACAATTTTGACACTAAATGCTCTAAATGCAGTCACAGCAAAATGATCACACTGTTCTAAGTTTAAACACATGAAAGGAGTCTGTGCCACATAAAAATATTAATTCCACACTGCATGTCCCCTCCAATTGAAATATGTTTTATCATATACTCCAATTTAAAAAAAACACCCCATATTGCATTCCTCTAATGTAATAACTAAATGGATACTTTAACAAACTATACTGCCATGAGTTGAACCCTTACAGCAGAATGTTGTACCACTGTACAAAACCCATAGATTAATTATAACAGTGGAGTTTCTGTCACTGCTGTACTAAACTATGCAACATCTCAGATGAGTATCACGCTATGTCAACTATTTTTCTCACTTAGTGCATACCTTTCAGGCACCATTTCATAATGTATTAGAAACACTCAGATATGGCTTCAAACAGTCCTTTTACCTTTACCAGCCTTAGAAGGAAAAGCAATTGGCACTGTTTACAAAAATAATGCAGTTCTGGGAATATAAAGCCGAACACTTCTAGGAAAGGAGAGGTCTGTTGGCATTTTATAGATTCTTATTGATCTTGGACAAGATCAGTTTTAGTAGGATGAAAATGCAAGGACGAATGGCTTTTGGCAGTTTAACTTAATGGGCCAGATGTCTTGAAGATCTAGATGTCTTACTGCTCTGTGAGCCCAAGTCCAGAATTTTGAACAACTAAATCTCAAAGTGTACTTGAGCCATGAAATTCAACTGCAGCTTCAAAGTTTTAATTTTTGGTGGTTTTGACTTTGGAAATGCAAGTATAAGTTTGTTTCTACAAAAAAATTACACATCTGAATCTGCACTCTCTAAATGCTTAGACAGACTAAACTTGCTTAGAAAATACAGCCCAATGTGGCTACTACCGTGGGTCTACGTTCTACCAAAGAGTAACATTTTGTCATGACCTTTCTCCTTTTACTCACCAGGAAAACAAACCAAACCACAACCACTGGAGTCAGAATTTTTAATTCCAATGGACGTTATTCTATAGCAAACACACATTTTATGTGGTTTGGATAGTTCTATATTAGAAACAATGTCTGATTGACTTGAGACATTACTAGAACAACTTATTGCCGATTTGACAAATTTGTTAAGGAAACATGTTCTGTAACAGTACTTATAAACTTTAAAACATAATATGTGATACTGCCAAATATTTTGAATGGTAACTAACAGAACTAGTGAAGTCATTACTGTCAATGAGTAAAAGTTGAATTAAAAGTTTTCCATAATGCAGACACATTGTGATAAGGAATATTTTTGCAACACTTGTTAAGATCAGCATTCAAAGAGGGAGAATAACAGAAAATACACTTAACCTATGAAGGAAAAACGTTCCATTCAGTTGTTGGGGTATCTGAATGCCGGACAGCATTTTTGTAGTCACCAAAGATTTGGATAATTTTCAAGTATTAGGAAATGTGTATTGTCTTTCAAATACTTAGTGGATGAAAGGTTGCATCTACAAGATTTAATTAAAACAGAACTGCTAAGGAGTAAAGCAGAGGACACAGCATGATATACTGTTCATTCTATTTTCGTGTAATTGTCTTCTGCCTTTTTTTTCTTATTCCAAAATCAATTGCTGTGTTTAACAATGAATTTCTGCACTTAGAATTGGCAAAATAAACAAAAAAAAATTACTAAGCTGCTGCTAGGTAAACCTGTATCATACAAATAAGGTAACTTCATATTGAATACTCAACCTCTGGGATATCTATGTACTGCAAAGGCTCAAGTGCATTTATGTATTTTGTGATTATATATCATGTACTCTACACATCGACAGATACTGGTATGTGCTCGACCATAACAGAAGGCAAAACTCAAGAGTCCAAGTCATTTACATGAAACCCATAAGATGGGGTGCTTATTAGAGCAATACAGCTCCACAGACAGGAGATGGAGAAAGAAAACCTGTGTTCTGTCTTTAACTCACTACTACCATTTGTTGCAGTTACATAAATGGCCATGTTATCACAGAACCTCTACAAGAGAATATCTTCTGTGAAAAAGCATATAAGGCAGTATAGGCTGTATGTGAAAGGTATGCAAAGACTGTCTTTTCACCTACTGTGTGGAACAATATAAAAACTTTTTTCTGATTTTTAAGAGAAAGATGAGGGCAAACTAAGTGTTGTTGAAACATACTGTACAATTGCACTAAATTTAAAAGAGCGGAGTGGCATTAAATGTAAGGTCCTAAAGTCTGTGCAAAAGTTTGTAAGGCTGAAGCCTAAGTCAGCACAGAACTGTAAACACAATATTTTAGAGTACTTTTCTTCAGTCAGCTATTCTTTCATTGAGAGTTCTGAGCCTGGAAATTTTGCTGAACTAGGGGAAAAAAGCAAACAGACTAATGGAGAAATTTGCTAATTTCACTCATCTTGGGGAAGGGGAAGAAACAGCAGAAGACATGCAGTGTTACCGTGCAACACAAGAGCTAGTCAATACAAAAACATTTTTGATTTATTGTGATGGTACCACAATCCCTCTTATCAGACCTGACTTTTCTGACAAGGCTTTTGTTCCCAGCAGATAGCAGACTTCTGATACCTTTTAAAATACAACTCAGCAGGTAGAAACAAAAATGATTATTCTGCTTAATTGTGAGCTAGGCAAGGAAATCTTTGCTGTCACATTTAAATTTTAATGATACTTCTGTCACTATGGATGTAAAAACTCCAACCTGAAACTCTCATATTGAAGATAAATATCCAGTACTTCCAGTGTTTTAAGGAAGGAGTTGTCTAGGTTTATAAATCATTTTGAAGAACAAAACACCATCACTAGTTCTTTCAACATTTGCCTTGTGAGTGACAGACGATTTGCATCATGATGCTTAATGAAGTATTTTAAACCTTTAACCTGAAGGTTGGTTTTCCTTTAGTTTGCAGCAAGAGAATTCACTGTAACCTAAGCAAGAATTATAGTCTTCAAGGATTCTGCTGGAGTTCAAACTGATTACAAGTAGATCACACATAAACATTCACAATAGCAATGGGTATATTGTTCTATTTATAGCCAAGAACTCCCAAGTGACACTGGTGTTAAAGCCAGCCACAGTACGGTATAATAAAAGTACCATTGAAACCCTTACTAGAAAGATACAATTTAGAAGTACCCCCTTGGATTTACCCCACCCCCCATCAGTTTTAAATTAAGGCCTCAGCAATATAGCCCATGAGATAAGGCCAGTCTTTTATATTCACAAGTCGTAAGTTCTCTTTTGATAGCTGATTCCAAAACATCTGTGTTGTCGTTTTCCCACCGTTCACGTTGTGTCACTGATGTAGGTCAGGAGATTGGCTGCCAGAGTCATTTAGCTGAGGTAACTCCATGGGCGTTACCTTCCTAGGCAGATCTGCTTCTCAGTCTGCATTTTGTAGCTTTTCTTTTTCTTTTTTTTTTTTCCAAATAAAAATGAAACAAAACATAAGACAACCCCCAAAACAAGAAGTGATGCTTTTCAGGTTAAAGCAATCTGCTTCTGCTGTTCAGTCATCAATCTTCACAGGGAGTGAATCTGAGGTCCCAGGAGGAAGGGACTGGGCAGGCATCCATATAGAGGCTTCCTCACCTCTTGTTACTTTCTCCCATTGGCTGAGATTGTCCCTGGAGATGCAAAAAAAAAGTCAAGAGGTAAAGCACTGTTCATAAGTTCACTGGGATTTCTTCCCAACGAAACCGTCTGCTGAGATGTAGCTTTATGGTGTACATAAATATTTGCATGTCATCAAACTTTTATCATCCTTACATTATTTCATCCTTTACCTTCAGGATCTCATATTGTAATTTCGTGTGGCTCATACATCATACCTTCTCCAGAAGGAGCCCTGGAGCTAGAGGTTAGCACCTGCTTTCCATTACAAATTTCTAGCCCTCATGGCTGCAGAGAAAACTCAGCTGTGACCCAGCAGAGAGACATGTCTGCAGAAACTCTGAAACAGCAGTCTGGAAACAAGCAGCCTTCGTCACTTCAGACTTCAGGGATTTTACCACAGCACACTTTGGCCCTTTTCAAAACCACAACAGAGAGCAGGACTTTTGCCAGGAAACTTTCTTCATCAGAAACCACACAAGCGCATTAAGCCTTCCAAAACTCCTGCACATGGGCTGCCTGACAGCATATAAAATTTTGCATGCCAATACCATAGTTACCAACTTCTGAGTTCCTACTGTGGTGATCATATCATCAATCTACTACATTTAAAGAGTTTCCCTTCCTCGAGATAGAATTATTTTTTTTTTTTAGTGTCTCACAGCCTGACCAGCTCCCAAGTCCAAATTTTGGTTCACAAGCCATAAAATGATGAGAAATTAAACTAGTAACATTTGAATGATCTGAAGAGAGTACAAACCTACAATCTTACTTGTTCCACACTACTACCACTCCAGCGACATGGTAATCTATGGTATCCAACAGTGGACCATACCTGTGACCTATGGCCAAATCTAGCATTCAGTATTCAAATACACAGAGAAAGAGAGCAAGCTCAATTTTTTCACAGTTTCATACTCTCACATACCTTGTTACTAAAACAACAGTTCTTAGATGTCTTCAGTAAATAAACACCTTGGTAAAAGTACTAAAGTCTTAGATGCTATGTGTCATATTATCGTATTACATCGGAATTTATGTGGCAGAGCTCTTCTGATTTTTATGTCACAGCTTTGCTGAAGCCATTGATAAAACAGCAAGTAATGAGATGAAAGCACAGAGAACAGGTAAGAAGAGAAATTGTTGCATTTTCTGGAGGTGGGGGAAGGCAGGATCTGATGGATTCTACCAACGAAAGCTGGTGCCCTCTAGGGGAACACTGACAGCATTTTCTGCACATAGATGGAAATTTGCTCTGCCTAGTGCTCTAGACCAACTGGAACTCTTGAAGGCAGCTTCAATATGGCACTGAATCTCAGCTAATACAAACAGGCACTAAGGATCAGAAAAACTGAACTGTCACTATTTCTAGGTCCCTTTCCTGAAACTGGGAAAGTAATGAAGAGAATTGCAGCAAAAATATTTTTAAATTATGTTAGTTTCAGCAAGAAGTGAGAGACATGAAATCACATGAAAAATTGTTTAAAATTATTTGGTCTGAAATAATTCAGTTCAACTGAGGTGATTCTCCCCCTCTGCTCTGCTTTTGTGAGACCCCACCTGGAGTGCTGTCTTCAGCTCTGGGTTGCCCAACATAAGAAGGACATGGACCTGTTGGAGTGAGTCCAGAGTAGGGCCACAAAGATGACCAGACGGCTGGAGCACCTCTCTTGTGAAGGCAGGCTGAAAGAGCTCGGGTTTTTCAGCATGGAGAAGAGAAAGCTCTGGGGAGACCTTATAGAAGCCTAACAGTATCTAAAGGGGATCTATGAGAAATTGGAGGATGGACTTTTTACAAGGGCATGTAGCGATAGGACAAGGGCTGATGGCTTTAAACAGCACGAGGGTAGATTTAGACTAGATATAAGGAATATATTCTTTACCATGAGGGCAGTGAGGCACTGGAACAGGCTGCCCAGAGAAGCTGTGGATGCCCCATCCCTGGAAGTGTCCAAGGCCAGGCTGGATGGGGCTTTGAGCAACCTGGCCTAGTGAGAAGTGTCCCTGCACATGGCAGAGGGGTTGGAACTAGATGATCTTTAAGGTCTCTTCCAAACCAAACCATTCTATGTTTCTAAGAAATAAAGGGGGAAAAAATATCATGCAACCTCATCCTCAAAACAAATATACTATTAATAAATTTGCCACTTCAGTAGGCCTATTGAGTACATATGCTACAAAACACACATAGGACTTACTCCGAACACTGTAACACAGGTGGCTGGTAGTTTTCATCTATACAGAATGCACAAGATATTTAGAAATGTTCTAAATAAGAACATAAATAAATTGTAGGCAAGAGAGTATTTAAAAATGTGGAATGAAACACTGGTCAAGAAAACCTTGTAGATTCTCAGCTGCTACCTTACCTCAGGGAAATCAGTGACTGATACCTTTTCTTTTTAAGGATTCAGATAGTACGATTAATTTGCCTTTATGCTCCCAGTGAAGCCCTGGCTCCTAAGTGTCTGGAATAAATGCCCAGAGGCTCTCAAAATAAAAACCTTTATGCTGACAGGCTGTCTTGGCTGTTTCTTCTACTATTATTTGCAGCTGGTGCCTGCATTCCAAACAACTCAAGGACATGGAAGCTTAAACACTGTGTTCCAAGAATGAGCACTGCTGGTGAGGAGGTGGTATCAAAATCGTTTCAGTCAGCAGCTGAGGCAATACCAAACAGGAATGAGTGTGTATTCCTATCATCACACTGAATAACATTTAACTCTCTCTCCCTCAAAAAAAAAAAAAAAAAAAAGGAAAAAAGAATAGTGCAAAACATAACATAAATCTCGGTTTAACCCCAGCCAGCAAATAAGTCCTGTGCAGACACTCAGTCCCCAAAATGGGTTGGGGAGAGAGAAGAGTAAAAATGAGAAAACTCGTGGGTTTTATCACATTAATATGTAAAGCAAAAGCTGCATAAGGCAAAACAAGGGATTCATTCACTTCTCACTGGCAGACAAGTGTTCAGCCATCTCCTGGAAAGCACAGCTCTATCATGCGTAACGGTGACTTAGGAAGACAAACGCCATAACTCTAAATGTCCTCCCCTTCCTCCAGCTTTTATACTGAGTATGAAGTCATATGGTGTGGAATATCCCTCTGGTCAGTTGGGTCAGCTGTCCTGGCTGTGCCTACTCCCAGCTTCTTGTGCACCACACACAGCATGAGAAGCTGAAAAGTCCTTGACTGCTTAACAACAACTAAAACATACACGTGTTATCAACATTGTTCTCACTCTAAATACAAAATACAGCACCATACCAGCTACTAGAAAGAAAACTATCCCAGCCAAAAGCAGAACAACCTTAAAATAACGTACATTTCCTTAGGTTGGTGCAAAAGGAATTGCCATTTTTGCATTATTGACATTTGCTGTTTGATATTGAAATACATTCTTAAATAAATGTGGTTATGTCATACATAATTTTAATGAGTTTTTCTTGCTTTATGTATTTTTTTGCTACTAAATTATTACTTGCTGTGTGTTCTGTACTTATTTTAGACTATGGAAATGATGTTAGACAAAAAGCAAAATTGAGTGTTTTCATTACTCAAGTTCCAAATGGGTCAGAAAGTAGCAGAGACAGCTTGCAACATCAGCAACGCATTTGTCCCAGAAACTGCTACCGACCGTACAGGGCAGTGATGGTTCAAGAAGTCTTGCAAAGGAGACAAGAGCCTTGAACATGAGGAGTGTAGCAACCGGCCAATTGAGAGCAATCATCCAAGCTGATTCTCTTACAACTACACGAGAAGTTGCTGAAGACTCAACATCAACCATTCTACGGCCATTCGGCATTTGAAGCAAATGAGAAAGTTGAAAAAGCTCAATAAGTGGGTGCCTCGTAAGCTGACCAAAATATCAAAAAAAATAGTTTTAAAGTGTCATCTTCTCTTATTCTATGCAACAACAACAAACTGTTTCTCAATCAGATTGTGACACGCGATGAAAAGTGGATTGTATATGACAACTGGCGATGACCAGCTCAGTGGCTTGGACCAAGAAGAATCTCCAAAGCACTTCCCAAAGCCAAACTTGCACTGAAAAAGCTCATGGTCACTGTTTGGTGGTCTGCTGCCAATTTGATCCACTACAGCTTTCTGAATCCCAGCAAAACCATTCCACCTGAGAAGTACGCTCAGCAAATCACTAAGATGCATCAAAAACTGCAACACCTGCAGCTGGCACTGGTCAACAGAAAGGACTTAATTCTTCTCCATGACAACACCTGACCATACGTCACACAACCAATGCTTCAAAAGTTGAACGAATTGGACTATGAAGTTTTGCCTCATCTGCCATATTCGCCTGACCTCTCTCCAACCAACTACCCCTTCTTCAAGCATCTCGACAACTTTTTGCAGGGAAAGCACTTCCATAACCAGCAGGATGCAAAAAATGCTTTCCAAGACTTTGTCAAAACCAGAAGCATGGATTTTTGCACTACAGGAATAAACAAACTCATTTCTCGTTGGCAAAAATGTGTTGATTGCAATGGTTCCTATTTTGATGAATAAAGGTATGTTTGAGCCTAGTTATAAAGATTTAAAATTGATGGTCTAAAACCACAATTACTTTTGCACCAACTGGAGATCTTCCTAGTCGATTTCCAAATCTGCATCTCCAAGTCTTAACTCAGACAGAAGGCAGAGAGTAACTTCAAGGCTAAGACAAAACTATCAAACTGTTCATCAGAGGACCTTATGCCAGGGTGTGGATTTTCAGGACGCTTTTTAGTCTTACGAAGATCTTACACCCCATGCACACATCTATACCCCAGTTCTGCATCACTGTAACCTAAATTAAGGAATACACAAGAGCAGAGTAAGGAGCTGTGTCTGTAAAGAGCTGTGCTCAGTCTGGAGATTATGCCAGTGTAGCCATCAGAAGTAGCAGTATTATAAACAGAATTCCAAACAACAAAGAACTTCTACAATAGAAAATATTCATATGACCTCTGCTGGGAGTCTGACTGTCAGGCATCACACCCTTTGCAGAGAAAACCGCTCCTGAAGAGTTGTTCATGCTTGATCTTCAGAAGCATGGAGAACCTTTCATCTAGAACACGTATGTATGCAAGCGCTTGATATCCTACAATTCAACTTCACATTTCCTCACCTAAGTACCGAAAGACGGACCATCAAGTAGTACACGCCACTTTTGAAAATAAGCCTCATTTGGATACATGGCTAGAAACCAAAAGATATGGGTCTTCCCAGAATCCTTTTCCTGAAAAGAGGTTGTGCAGTCTTAAGCACTCAACCAAGCCTTTCTTGGCCTCAGATCCCAGTAAGTGGAGTAACAATGCTAACTTCTTACCAAGGATACTGGCAGGCTTATGCAAATATTTCTACAGTAAGCACAAACCTATTTTTAAGACCTCCCATTTGATTGTGCAAGTAACAGAACTCTGACAACAAGCGCTGAGGTTACTTTATTAATCATACAGCTTCTGCAAGACATTTGCATGTTAAAAGCATAAAGACAGAGATTTGTGGAGTGAAAGCACACCTCAACATTGACAAATGCATAATACAGAGAAATCAAAATTTTCACATATATAAAGCAGTTTGACAGTATTCCTTAGCTTGAGTAGAAACAAGTATCTAGAAATGCTCATAATAAGCATTACCGCATTTCTAAATGGTGGGTATCGTAGTTGATGCTATTTAGTCCATGTAAACAGTATAAAACTCTTTCTGACTGAAAACATGGTTACGCAAAGCAGAGTCTATGTTCCAGTTACATGGATTGAATGACCAACTATTTAGCTTTCAGCCATTAATACAGCTGAAGCAACATGCCTTCAAGCAAGAATAACAAAGAAAAAAAAAAGAAGTTAGAAAACTTACAAGACCTCAGACTACCTCTCTGTAAAGCAGTTGGATGACTCATGACCTCGTAAAGACTGAAAGGATCACAAGTAGTTCTATAGCAGGGGTGTCAAATTCATTTTCACCGGGGGCCACATCAGCCTCGCGGTTGCCTTCAAAGGGCTGATTGTAAGTTTAGGACTGTATAAATAGCCTCCAGCTGTTGTATAAACAGTCCTAAAATTACATTCAGATCTTTGAAAGCATCTGTGAGGCTGATGTGGCCCCTCGTGAAAATGAGTTTGACACCCTTGTTCTACAGTTTAGTTCAAGTTCTCTGATTTTGCACTGAAAGCAACTCTATTAGTCAGAGTACGCATCACTCAGATATCTATAATCAAACTATCAACATGTACATGTTAGGTCAATTTAGCCCAAGGAGTACATATTCCTGTCCCATACTGTAACTCTGAATTCCAAAACAGGATTTGGACTTCAATACCATCGCAACAGTAACACACTCCATGGCATTTTGAAACTAGATAAGAGTTTATTGCTGTATTGTAACTGATGGAACCACTAAAACATACACTTATGAATACTTACATATTACTCAATTTAGAATAACAAATTACCAGACATTGATACCTTCATAGCTTCTGAGGACTAAAGACACTACTATAGAGATCAACTGCATGGAAAAGACAGGCCCTGAAAATTTCATCACAGTAACTGTGCCTCAGACCTGTATCCCTTTTACCTTGCATCTCTCTTTTAAGAAGTACATCTAGACATGGTTTAAACATCTTCAACTGACATTATTCCAAATGCTAAAAAAGACATTCACCATATTCCTTGTTTGAACTTTTGGGCCTCAAGTAGTCTTTAAATGCTAAATCAATGAGCTTTGTCAAATCAGAAAACACAGTATGGGGACAGTTACAGATTTTGACAAAGTTTTTCTCTTGGATAAACAATACATTTCATCAGATATTTGAGTTTCTCGCTACTAAGATCTCAAAACAATATTTAAACTCTTTCTTAATCTCCTTTTCTTTGTTAGTGTCTTTATCAATTCTTCATAAAGCAAAGATGTATAACTGAATTCCTAATGTAATAACTACCGAGGTATAGTCTCTAATCCTACCTAATATTTCCTCCCTATCCATCTAAGGGTTGCAGAGCCGTGCCCAGTGGTGGGACCTTAGGGGAAGCTGACTATTAACAATGGCACCTAGATACTGGTTTTCATAACACAGTTCCTCTGTCCCACTGGTACAGACCTACACACTCATCTCCTACCTATGTGAAATAGCATTTGGGCGCAAATGAAATTATTTTGCTAACCACTACATTAAATTTCACGGCATTTTAAATACAGTAGGCACCCTTCTGTTACTTCACACAAATCATTTAGCCCACAAGATCAGGAAAGTGACAAAGTAGGTAAATCTGCTATACAGAACAAAGAAAAGCTCAGTGCTACATAGAATTTGAGGACCACAAGACCCAAAAAAAACACCAAACAAACAAACACAAAAAGAGAGAGCTGCTAGTAAGAGCATAGAAAAACAGACCTCGTTTCCCTGGATGTAACTGAAGGTTGCTGGCATTTTATGAACCAACTGTTTTTCCTTAGAGAATACTGATTAACCTGAAATGGGAGCATTTTTGTGAAGCATACTGGTTTCAATAGAAGTTTTGTCAGAAAAGATTGCTAAGGTGCGGGATATAAGTATTGGACAGAACTACCTCCACACTACCTCCACAAAGACATCCACCATTGGTTCCAGGGTGGAAGCAGCCAAGTAGTTAAGGACTGTTGACTCTCCTCCAGAAGATCCCAATAGACATCCCAACTGACTGATAGGACAAAATTTGCATCTCCCACATCCCAACCACATATCCAAACCACATTTTTTTAATGATATAAAATTCTAGCCAACCTTAGTTGTGAGAACCATGTCGTAAAAAGAATACAGAGAGAAACTGCACTGAACCAGCCTACATAGGGATACATAAGCACTCAACCTGTTTCTGTCTAAACGTTTTCGGCATCAAACACATTTTAATCAGCTGTGCCTGTAGATCTGCATTAGATAGTCCCAAACAATAGTTATTGCATAGATCAATGCAAGATGTGTATCCTTGTTTATCTGCATTCAAATTCTAAAATTCAGCATCTGTATATCCAGACAAACTTGCAAAGCATGATGTTTTCTCTTTAACGAAGCTACAAGCTATGCAAAACCTTGCACATTTACTCACCTGCATGCCCGGAGCAGTGGCCCAGTTGAAGGAAAGATCTTTGCAAGTGTGGTGTAACATGGGATGGCTACAGCATTGTAGAAACCAATCTATAAAAAATGGCAATGAAAAAAAATAGTTAAATGTTGCCAAACTACAACACAAAGTTAACAGCCAACTATAATGGCTCAAAGCTGTTGACTACTTATTTACTACGTATTAGTACTTCACCCTTCTGCATCTCATCTTAATAACTGAATACTTTAAAATTAAGCACTAACAATGAAGTCTCTGAAAATTACAAGTTGCTTACATGCCCCTCTCATCACTAATGTGGCTGCTTCAGATAGCATTTCCTACAGGACCTTTTATTATTCAACTGATTTGCCCAGGATTTGTCTGGCTTTTTGGTGTCAGTAGTGACAGGAAATAGGTGCAGATGGTGGAGCCATTTCTGAAAACATTATTCTTGTGATGAATTTTTATTTTTTCAAAAGAAAAGTTGCGCAGCATTGCCAAAATATGATGAAATTCTAGATTTTTCTGGTATCTTTTAGAGTATGTATTTCATAGTTCAATGTACTTGAGATGCTGGGGGCTTTGCACTTTTGCAAAGTTTCTAAAAGGGATGCACTGTGATGACTAATTGGCTTGCAATTTCTTTTCATGTATGTGGTTCTGTGATATTTTTACCATTATCATATAAATCTATTTAGAGAACATCAAATGAACACCTTTTAATGATATCTGAGTCATTCAGGCTTTGGGGCCTACGGCAGTTACCATGTCACAACTGAGTTGTCATGATAAAGAGGGAATTTTTAGAAAATTCTACTTATATATTAGCAAGGATGACAGGTTAAATTCAGATCCATTATAACATCACTCATTTATCTCAGACTCATGATAGTTACAATACTGCACTATGAACCCTTTCTTTGGGCAGAGTTTTTACATGCCTTTTAATGAAACAACATATATTGTACTGTGACCAAAACATTTGATAGTAAGCCTCTTATTAACAGGCTAAACATTGGCCCTTATCCAGAAATCAAAGAGCAACTCTCGTCCTCACCTCCATCAATAGATTCCCCCCATGCTGCTATGTAACCAAGTCTATTCTATACTCAAAAAAATAAGATACACTTTCTGACCTGAGAACCCAGCGGTCTGAGTTGAAGTAATCATGGTGTAACCAACAGAAAGAAAATGCAGCTGTCAATAAAGCAAGGCAGAACACAAAGTCTGCTCATCAACAAAATATTTACTGTTTTGCATAATGCATTGTTTTCTTCCTATGTGGTGGGGTTTTTTTTGTTTGTTTGTTTGTGGTTTGGGTTGGTTTGTTTTTTGTGGGGTTTTTTTAGATTTTTTTTTAAGGGGGGATATCTTATTTCACTGGAAAAGAGCAGATTATTCCATAGCTATCACAAATCAGAATAGGACCGTAAGTACAGTCAAAGTTTATACCTGGCTGAATGACAAGTGTGTTGCCATTGGAAAACATAAAAGATTTCAACCAAACTAAGTTAATCTGCAACATATTCTGAACAAGCTTCTCTTTGGAAGCCCAGTATTTAAAAACTAAATATGTCCTTCAATATTCTTACAGCTTTTAAGTTAAAATGCACATCAGTCAAGGAGGAAAACCCCTAAAAAACTTAATGAATTTAGGTTTTGAACGAAGCCAAGCTAATTAAAAACACTACTTCACGAGACTTTCCATTTCTGACCAGAACAAACTAACACAAATCTCTTTAGTACAAGGTTTAGATTACCTGAATAAACTATTCCAGATTTATTTTAGTGTTGCTGTGGCTAGACAGAAAGCCTGGAGTTCACTCAGGTATGAGCAAACTATTGGAGTCACTGCAGGAAAGGCAGTGTGTGCATATCCTAAGATGCATATGCAAGAGGAAATAAAAAATATATTTTGCTTCTGAAATAAAGTGCTCCTGTCTCTCCAACTGTGTGTCCTAACCATACTGCTAGCTTTAAGAGCTGGATCTTTTATGTTCTGACTGAAGTAAGAAATGACCCTTAGCACTTTAATCCTTGCTACATAAGAGTAAATTTTCTATTTTCAACTTGAAAACTGTATTTCTGGGATAAGTTTGAATGGCTGAAGCACACGAACCGTTCCTTCTCTCTCCCTTTTTTACTTGGGCTGGCCTGACTTGCTTATTAAAAGAACTTTCTGCATAGTTTTGGCATTTCTATTTTCTTCATAGGTTCCATAAGCAGAGGCAGAAAAGAGGGTGATGAGATCCTTGCTGAGTCAGGAACAAATGCTCAGTGCAGGCTGCAGAGCAGACAGACACCAAACTCAAGAGACCTCCTTGCACCAGTTGTGCTGCAAAGGGTGGAAAGCACAAGAGAGAACAACTGATCTGGCTGCTCAAGTGAGATGAAGAGCTAAGTACAAGTTATTCTCATCAAGGATGAGTACTTAAGGCAGTAGTAGGTTTTTTTTCAGAGATTACAGGTTTATACAAATCTTCATTTCCTAAACAGAATTGTTATTTAAATAAGGTATTAATGCTTTAATTAGAATCCACATAAAATTACTCATTAATGCTCTTTTTTAGAGCTCAAGGAAATGGATGATAATGCTTTATTAAGTTCTTCAGTCTCTACATACAGATAGGAATGGTCACTTTCACAGAATTCTGTATGTCCTAAATCTCACATCTTGCTGTAATGTTGTTGTAAGATACAGCAGCTACAACTATATTACAGACAATGGCTTTTAATCTCCTATTTTGCTTAATATTTTCCTGCTTTACTATTAAAAAGCACAAAACAGAGCATGAAGTAAAAAAAATAAAAGAACCTGATAAATACGGTATCTGGAACAATGCTTACTGTGTTTTAAAAATGAAAAAATAATCTTATTTTTTAGATCCATGTTTTCACCCCATTAACAATTCTTTCACAAATGCCAAGATGACTACATACTCTAATACTGTGTACTTTTCAAGACGGCTAAAGATAACTGATACAGCGTGTGGAAAAATGAACCAAATGCAGAAAAACGTTCTTTCCATTTTTAGGATTATACTAAACACAAAGATAGAGTAAATTAACTGCTAATTCCTTACTGTGATAAGGGTAATAGTTTTTATGCTAAATATAATAGAGTATATGGAGTAAAGTGTCAGAATAAAAAAAAAATCCATAGTCTGGCTTTCCGAGTAACTAATCTACAGGGATTTTGGGATACTTTGTCATTTCTAATTAATTATAAACATTATTGTTCATTTCACAGTTCACAAAACGCTTTGTGTGCTAACTACCGAAAATTAAGACATTGGAGACGACTGAAATGTAAAAAAAAAAAAAAAAAAACCAAACAAAAAAAAACCACTTATACATTTACATATACAGATGTATACGAATGGACAATTTAAATTTATTTTTCTCTGCTCAGATAACCAAAGGACAAGTTACTTTTTTTCATTTACCCAAAAAAGTTAGTTCCAAGACCCTTTTTTCCTCTCAGATTTATGTTTACAAAATACAAATTTTCCCTAAAAAAAGCAGTCCTTTCTGCACATTTGTCCACAGGAAAATCAGTACCCATAGAATTTGAAACATAGACAATTGAGGTTCTTAGAAATATATCCTCAAGAAACTTTTTTTTTTTTAAATTTATTTTTTTAGAAATGTCAAAAAGCAATGGTTGGAGTTCTCCAAGAAACTAATGAATAAAGATTGGTCTAAAATCAAATATTTTTAAATCTGAACCTGAATATTTTAATCAGGAACAGGTGAGAACGTTCATTTTGCATTCAGGATAAAACAGCAAAACCTTTTATATAAGGACTGAAGCAACCATTTGGAAGTTGAAAGTGTTATTGACACTTCGCAAAATCATAGGTGATCTTGGTTTTAGCTAGTTAGGAGTACAAAGAATGGAACAGGTGACAACAGCAAAGAGCACGTCATTTAAGTAAACATTCAAAAACAAGCTTTCCACTGCTACTTAAAAAAATTAACTTTGTTTTGCATGTAGAACATAGAACTCAGCAGCCCACATACACTAAAATCAAATGCAATATTCACTAACATATAAAATGTTTTTCCCATATATGTTTTATTAACAGTATAAACATGTATTTTATAGAGAGCGATCATACCTGACCCTGAGGGACTTCATCTTTCTTGTCTCTGTCCATCATAGGAATAGGCTGGATACCCGTTTTCTTCATCTCATCACCCTGGAGAAAGCCAGAGAGAGAGGTTAGGAAAACAGAAATCAAAACTATGGAGATTTTCATTAATTTCCATCTTCTAGTGTATGTCAATTTCATTTTATACATTCACCTAAATGACAATGCAAACAGCAGATCCTGAAAAATAAGTTTTTGTGTCAATATACACACATTTACCTTATTTCCAAGGGCATCTCCACAATATAAAGCAACTGGAAGTAGAAAACCAAAGAAATCAGTCCCTTCTATTCTGTTGTACTTACAGTTAGTCTCATCTTTCAAAACATTACCTATTTAAAGCACTATAATACAATGACCAGTATAACGCCACTCATCCATCCAAGGAAAAGCTGAGTAAAATAAATTAATTTACAATATGACTTCTTTGTCAACAACCTGATCTTTTTGACCATGCTGCTTTGAAGAAGCTGTCAAACAACCTTTTTAAGTAGGTTATCTCTCTACATTCATTTTAGGAATACTAGGAAAGATGCAGTATATCCAAAGACCAGATATATGTAATGTACAAGAGAAAACTGGCTCCTTGTATTTCGCCCATTACCAGCATAGCAGCCAAAACATATTTCCTAGCATTATACTGGGCCTGAACATAATTCCTCCTTAAATTCCATAGGTAGATGGCTAATTTCTGTAACAAATGGAAGTTTTCCAATAGTCTTATGCCTCAACTGCATTATCAAAACACCACAGATGTTTAATCTTGAGGTTATAATGGCAACTACAACTGTAGAAATGCTTGCTTTTGGCTTCCTCTTGTGTCTGAGATTCCAAAGTCAATGTGATCTTCAAACTGCTATAACCTTATGTTTTGGGTTTGTGTGGCAAGGTTTAGGTAGCCGGGGTCTACAGGTGTGACTTCTGTGAGAAAATGCCAGAAGCCTCCCCCTGTGTCTGATAGAGCCAATGCCAACACTGTGAAGGCTGCCATGGGGAAAGTTAACTCCATCCCAGACACCTGAGTTAGGGCAAATGTTTATGCAGGATAACTGCTCATAAAACATTTGCTTATCTGTGTCCTTTAATGTGAGTTCAGCTTACAGAGGTTCAGCTATCTGAAAACTGGGATGTTCCCTAAATCTCTGTTCTTTGTTTCTGCTACAGTTAGTGAAGGCGTCTCCTAGAGACAATTTACTACACCCTTCCCGTAAGATTTTATCAAGCCATGTTTCATGTGTCCACATACCCTTCTCAAAGGCAGGACTTTTGCACCTTTACTCGAAGAGAAGTTTGCAATTTAATAAATTGATTCTGGTCTGACCAGAGTATCTGACTGCCTTGCAACTACCTTGAGTGTAGAAAAGATGGGGGCTTCTGGAAGTCAATTCTCTCTTGCATATTTGGCCTCAACATCACCTGCTAACTATGATTCTGCTCAACCAACAAGAGGTATAATCAGGAAGCTGGTTTTGAATTGATGTCTGCACTATTATCTCATATCACATATTTCTTTCTCCAAGTAGAGAGGCTAGAATCATCAAATCTAGTCTCTGTTAGACATTTTAGTGTTGAAAGAAACAAAAGAAAATGCCTCCTTTCTCACATGATAAAAAAGATGCCTATAGCAATTCCAAGCACAGTAATTCAGCAGATTGTTATTTAGGAACTGTAAGCAATTTTTTGTTTTATATATCCCCAGTAAATATTTGATTTTTTTATTTTATTTTTTTTTCCATTTGCTTGAAGTACTGCAATTGATTGATCCAGGACTGTCTGCAGCTACCACAGTCTCAGTGATAACCTCACCATTAAACCATTTAGCATCTTATGATTTTGTCCTGGTTTTGCTAAAAACAAGTTTCTCTTTTAGTGAATTTTGCCTGTCAGCTAAAGCCTTCATATTAACTGCATTTTCCTGGAGAACCAGACACATGTTTTGGTAAACCTAGCAATGGAATGCAAACTTATTGATAAGCATGCATGGACATCTCGCGAGAGGGGCGACGAGAAATAAGTGACCAAGAAACTGACCAACTGTGTATAACATTCCATTCACGTGAATACTTCATATAAAAGTGGGAGATCACGAGGATCTCGTCCCTTTTCCCTTTTTCCTTATGGCCGACATTAGGAGAGGACCTTGCTAGTCATCCCTGCAAACTGAGGCCTAGTGACAGACTGAATCCAGCTCCGATTGGCTGCAGAGTCTAATCCAGGACTTGGGGTGCCGGCTCTGCAGTTGCTGAGACTTTCAAGATTGGTTTTGTATTATTTTCTCTATTCTTATTAGTAGCATTAGTAAAACATTGTTAATTTTTCCAACTCTCTTCTCTCTGTCCTTCTTTCCCTCCCGATCACCTGTCCTGAGTGGGAAGGGGGGAGAGGGAGGGGCAAAAAGGGGGAAGTTGGGGGGAGTGGGGGTTAACAATACATCTACCAGGGTTTTATTGTCACCCCGCAATCTTAACCCTCGACAGATTTTAAGCTCTTTGATTAATAGAATATCAAGTGCCTGAGAAACACTTGGAGTCAGAGTTTTGAGGAAGCCGTCTGGCCTCTGACTGACTATGGCAAAACTGAATAAAGCCCAGATTTATGTTCACCATTTCACCTTGAAAGAAAAAGGTATCACAGAATCACAGAACGGTTTGGGTTGGAAGGGACCTCTTAGGATCATCCAATACATCCCACAGACCTATCCCAACAGGACCAGCTAGAGCAGGTGGTCCAGGACTGTATCCAGTCCAGTGTGGAATATCTATAATGACAGAGACTCCACAACTTCTCTGGGCAAACTGTGCCACTGGTTGACCACCCTCACAGTAAAAACATATTATGTTTAAATGAAAGGCATGCACTAGAAACACAAGTGTTTTCTTGTGATCAGTATGTGTCAGCACATAAATGATACACTGCTGTAAAAATACTGCTTTTATACTCATAGTTACGATTGTGACCAGAAAGTTAAAGTTTTAATCAAAGAAATTTGTATCATACTTACAGTATGATAAATAAGTATCCTAAAAAAATATGGCAGAAAGGGTTTACAACTGCCTAGTGTCCCATATCTCACGAAACAGTCATAGCAGACAAATCTTACACAAGCTTGTAACCCTATATAACTGATCAGCAAATTTATCATTTTGCTTGAGGTGTAGCACTGTGGGAAAGCTTCATGCTCAAGTGATATCAAGGTAAGTCTTAGCTTAAGAAATTAGCTATACTGGGCTTCATTCAATGAAAAAATATCAGTATGACATACCACAAAATTGTTGCAACCTCTTCTGCAGTTGTTGTTTTAGTTAATAATAACAAAAAGAATAAATATTATAATAATGTTTTGATTAAATCATTCGACATACTAAGACTATGAACTCAAGTAGTAATTAGAAACCACATTCTATCTGACTTTTAGAACTATAACATAACAACTCAATTTAGTCAAATATACTTTTTTTAGAGTTTACCTTATTCCCAATTAAGTAAAAAATTCTGCAGTGAAACACAAATCTAAACTTTCTGTTGGTTTAGCTTTCTCAGGATTTTCTCCACATCTATCTCCAGCTTTCCAGTTTCCAGAAGTGTTTAGACCTCTGGCTGGATTTGTCAGTCATTCTGACTGGATCACAACATATCCAACTTCTGCCACATATAAATTAAACCTCTTCTTAAAGAGGATTCAGTAGAACACCAATTACAGAATCCAATTTCTGTCAATAACTACTTATTTACATTTGCTCCATGAAGTAACACTATAACAAGATCCACCTTTTACTTTTTCATCCTTGGATTACAAAACAGGTTAAAATCTTGGCAGGCTCCATTACGTCTATAATTACATCTTCATTATTGTTGAGTAGGAAAATTCATTGTGATCCTTCCTTCTCCACTGAGTTAATGAGATTTGCATCGAAAAGTCTTTTTACTTGAAAGCAAAACTGTTGAGTATGTAAATGAGTAAGGCATATCAACATTGTACCTCCATTATATCACTTATAAGAACTTCTTTTCCAGTGCTGACATTTTAGAGAGTACTGACCTAGATCTTAGAGCTTATATAGCCTGCATTTTTCAAATATTTTATTGTAAACTGAGCAGCTCAGGATTAAAAGAATGAGAACATGTAAACACAAAAAACACCCACAAGCCATGCACATCTTGAATTTCATAATGAACATGCAACAGGCAAGACAATCTCCACACTATATGCACACTACATCAACTCTGTGGGCCTGATTTCCATTTTACACCAGTGTAAAACAGAAATAAGCCCACCAAACTCTGCAAGCTTCCACAGGGCACATAACAGAGAACAACACTTACAGAGAACATACACATGTGCAAGAGTAGTTGTGAAAATACAAGGTTATCTCCTCAAACTGCATAATTCAACTCTATGCAATGCCCTAAGAATTTATTCTTCATATCCCTAAATAGTCACTTAAATTTTAAAAATTAAATTATTAGAACATTTACTCTTCAGTGTGAGACGTGAGAGATTGCATCTTTATTTATGAACATGAACATTAGCACAGTTCAATGCCTTGTTTCAATTTTTAATACATGTGGAGTAACTTTCAGCATGTTAAAAAAAAAAAAATCTGTCTCTGAGACCCAGTCACTGAGCTGGTTCACAAGATTCAAATGGTCAGATCTCAACAATTTTTTGACATATTTGCTTTAGCATTTCCTGGACTCATACTATAGCTTTATATGTCTGTTACAAGGCAGCTGACATGGAGATTTTCTTCAGTGTTCTGCTGCTTGGTGACTTTATGTTAGGACACGTTTTCTAAAGCAATCTTTAACAAAGAGAATAAATGCTGCCTGAAAATTAGGAAGCTAACTTAGCTCGTCAAATAGCTTCAGAGTAAACAACCAAACACATGCACACACCACTGAAATCTCTTTAAAACAAAGACATCAAGATATCAAATTAAAAATACTTGTGGTTGTTTTTTTTTTCTTCCTGGATACTCACATTTATAAAGAAAAGAGAGTACATAAAAGAAACGTGCGTACCTCAGCCCAGAACTCCGCATATATATCGTTAGCCGTCAGTCTGGTAACTGGCCATAATTTTGTTACAGAACATAAATCGCAAGCTGTCATCATCAGACCAATCACTCTGTCTCTAAAAAAAATAACATTAAATTGTAAGTTGGGTAAAAAATTGATGATCACACTGTGATGTTTTTATTTGCCCTTCCTCAGTTCTATTTCAAGTAAAGTATAAATACTACAAAATTTCTCCCACCCTGCTTGCTTCTTCCTCACTTTTTACCATTCATTGATAAGGCATCACACAAATCATATATTATATTATCTGTAATACTCCGTGCATTGTTTACAACCAAAGTTCACCAACTATCCTCTGGACAATCAAACTAACAGAAAACTAGACAAGAATGCCTGGCTTGCATACCCCTTCCTTAATTTTCTGAAAATACAGTACAAGTCTGTAAAAGAAAGATGGCACATCCTCCTGCTGCATTTCTTTCTGTTCTTTGAAGAGGAAGTAACACATGCTCCAAGAAGAGGAAAAACTAGTACAGAGTCTATCTAAGGTACTAGGTCATTGCTTTGTTGGAATGAATTCTAACCCTGACAGAACAAGAATCCTACATGTAACGCTGTCCTGTACACTGATGAACAAGTTCACAGAATCCTACTGATACTGTAACTATAATCATTATTAGAACAAGGCACACACAAAAAAGTCTTATTTAAACAGTTTTCTAGCATACCACCAAAACCTATGGTTTATGAGTCTAAGTCTTATAAAGAAAACGGTCAAATTAAATAATGGATTTGTGTGTTTTCCACCCAATGGATAACTTTAAGATGACACTTCAGGATATTTGCATCTTTGTTGAATAATGCCTATTCCATGAAAAAAGCACACAACTTGCTAACTTGCATGCAATGTGATGGCAGTCATTAAAACTGTACCAACAGACAAATATACCAGGGAAAATACACAAATACACAACATAATCAGTAGATAAATGGCAAAGTGCAGTTCTCCTGATTTAAGAAAGAGGATTCATCAGCCACGTAAGTGCCAAATTTGGTATTCCATTGCACGCACAGATACCATCTAGAACTCTCGAGTTCTTCAGCCACATCACAAACTGATGTTCTGTCTTTGGGCAACATGGCAGTGCACTAAAAATGCTCTGAAGGGCAGGTAAGAAAAAAAATAATATAAACATAATAGAATATTCAATCACACAAGTAAACTGTTGTGTACTATTGAATATCCTATTTCGGGTAAATTTCATTCTGAGATTATCAGGAGCTACTTTGTCTTTTCAAGATACCCAAGTATATTCAAGTCTTTAGTTCCAAACAGGGAAATAAGCTTTTAAAAACTGCCCTTCCTACAGTGTTGTAATTCAAAACTACTGGCAAAACCCTGTAAAACTCTTCAGAAAGAAGACCTAAGTACAAAAGTTCTTTATGAAAACAAATCAGAATCATGACTCAATATTTTCCTATATTACCTCTCTAATTTTTCCACCATTAATGACAGAATCCACTTCCCAGTAAAGAAGCTCTGAAAGGCTTCATGGGCATTTTAATGAAGCCTGTTATGAGAGACATCTCTCATCCAGGGTGCATTATGTTTTGCTTATGAGGACAAAGAGATTCACGTATTTGTGAATATATGCACATGTTGTGTATTTTTAAAACTTAGAGCTATCTTAATTCACAAAGGTTCAGATCTGACCAGAATTCTTTCCAAAAAGCATGTTGACAGAATAATAGAAATACTGACATAAAGCGGAACAATTATTGAGCTATACTTTTTTCCCACCTCCTAACTCCATGTGTTCTAACTTTCCTCTGCAGATGGTCTGTCACTGAAACGTGCAGATGACATCCAAAGGCGGTGACATGCAAATACGTAAATTATTGCTACATACTCGGAATTTCACACAGAGTTGGTCTTAGAAACCTCATATGTAAGAAAATTACTGTGTACACAGAACTAATACTGGTTTGCTGCTTTTTACCTGTGTGCTTGATTCTTAAGGTTTAATGCTCCTGTCTGATGCAGCTCTTCAAGCTGTTTCCTGTTTCCAAAATACAGGGCCAGGTCTGTAGCAATGATGGCTTTCCGGATGATCTCAAGTACTTGCTCATATTCACTGGAGCTCAGATTGGAGAAGATATTGTGCCCTTCCAGCTATGAAAAAGTAAAAATCCAATAAAAAGCACAAGCTCTAATTCTGAGATGATTTCAGTCTTTACTTCACCAGACAGGTTAGAACGATTTTACAGCCCAAGGACAATTTTTGTTGCAAAGTCAAATGTTGACAGCCTGAAATTCCCATTTTTATCTTTCCTTTTTAAATACTGTCATGAAACCTATGACTAAGCCACTGACTTGGTTTTGGGACTGCTGCTTCTGAAGCCTAAAGGTATTAATAGAGAAAAATGCTAGCTTTTGTAGTGCTTATAAATCAGAGCTGAAGGCACAGCACTTCCAGAGAGTGCTAGCTTGGGAATTTGTGATTCAATCCTGATCCTGAGCATTGCATCGCCAAGTTGGTCAACTGACTATCTGATTCACTCTGAAGTACAATTTTGATACTGGTAACACAGAAATATGGATAAGGAAATATCCAATTTAAAGACTAAAATAATTTTGGTTTCATAGTGTTTCAAATGGAACTTGCCTGAAAACGCAGTACTTACTGATACAATTTTCTCTATAGAAGTAAAGTTAATTACAATAGTTTAATGCATATGAACATTTAGGGGAAAAAGCTGCTTTGTTCAACCATGACTTGACTGGCTCATAAATAAATAAAATGGCTTCCACTATGGAGGTTCTGGGAACATGCCACTGTCATGCCTTTTCAATTTCCACTATGTATTGTTGCACATTTAATTGACAATATCCATGTACTGTGATCATTCATGAAGCTATATCACATTTTGATAAGTCAGCACTATTCACTGTCTCTAAGATTTGGAAAACAACTTATCAAAATTATTCCTACTGTTGGGAGGAAACAGAGAAAAATAAGAAAGAATGAACCAGTCATGTCAAGGTGTGCACATTCACAAATAGAAAATATTATTAATATATCAAATGCAGATGTGTTTTGACATTTAATTGGCATTTCAGCTGAAGCTCATCAAAAGATTCCCTGATATTTGTCAAGAATTTACATATTTTTTTTTCAAAATAAATCCTCTGTGGTACAAATAGGCTTGGTTTCTCTCCCCATCCGGAACATAAATGTCATTTTCCAACATTTTCACTTGGACAAGTAGATTCATTGTGAATAATGAATAGAAAACACAATCCTTCTCCATCTCAACTTTCCTTTGACAGGCTCCTGCGTCACAGAACATGATTTAAAAAAAAAAAAAGAAGTTCAGAACATTTTAACCCATCATCAATACTTTGGGACCAGGAAACTTCTACTACTAATTTTAATGATTTAGGATTTTGGGAACCCTTTCCTCCCCAAATTTGCTGCTTAGTCCAGAAGAACATGCTATTTGTCCTAATACTTAAATTACTCTAGATTTGGAGACATCACCTTTAGGCTTCAGAAGCTGCACTATCAAGAAGACCACTGTGACAGTTTCTGTTCATACTGATAGAAAAAAAACTGATTCTTTTAAGTATTGACGGAAGCTGCCATATCAGTTAGGGTTTTGAGAAGTCCATATGATGTACAGATCCTAAAATTTTGTTCTTTCCCTGCTGAGCAAAGCTAGTGAACGGAATCCTCCTTGTTTGTAAGTCTGATGCATACTAGAACTGCAGGTGGGTGAGCAAAGCAGCTATAAAAAAATACTGCAGGTTACTAATATAAAATTAAAATTCACTGAAATAAACCCTAAAGGGTTTGGTGGGTATTGTTTGTGGGTTGTTTGGTGTTGTTTGTTTGATGTTTTTTTGTTTGCTTTGTTTTGTTGTTTTGTTTTTTTTTTTGGGTGGGGAATGTCGTTCAGAGGTTTTTGTTTGTTTTGGTAACAGTCCAGGAATTCTGTAAGGCTTCTTGATTGAAATGAAAAATAGCAAGCCCAAGAGGCTGCTCTAACCTGCGTTTGCTGCTAATCGCTACTCCTGGGCATATAGCCCTGACCCACCCATCTCTCTCCTCTCTCCTTGCTCACGCCAATGGCCAAGGCCAGGAGACAGCAGGGAAGCAAAAGGTTTCCCTACCTTGGGCAAATGGGACTTTCACTGACTACAACATTTCTGCAGGAAAAATGCAAAATGGTTTTTGAAGAATGACTGAAGTCTGCTTCATGTAGCAATAGTGGGACAGAGAAGTGTGAATGACTGAGGAACTTGCTCACTGTGCACAAACTCACATGAAGGATGAACACTACAAATCTAATGCCATATCACCACTGAAGGATTCAATTACAACCTCCTACATGGAAGAGTATTCAGAGATAAAGCTTCTGTTTGCTGATGAAATGCATATAATACCTAAAACCATAATCACAAGATGTGCTTCTGAATACAAGAGAACATGTATTTTTCCTAAAAGGTGATTAATTATTTAAGAAAAGAACTATCTTCCCCCTGAAAAACCAGAAGGAAAGGTTTAATACGAATTAGTGGCACAGTAGCACGGCAAGGCTGTGCATCGAATGTGTGCATGGCAAATTAAAACCAGTGAGCACAAGTATGTTTTGGACTGGCAGGGGTTTCATAGGTGAGAGTTCTCACTCTTCTAATAGAGCATTAAAAAAACTTTCACTGCTGAGAAAACATCTGTGTCAGTAGCATACTAGGACTTCCAAAAATGTGTCTTGCATGCTTTCTTGTAGTTTTCTATTCATTAAACATACAGACACATTACCACATAATAAGAACTCTCTTTAATAGAATAGTACCTTTCTTAGGTTTTGTTATTTCAAATTGCTAAATAATAAAAAAGCACATGATAACATTATGAAACAAATTTAAACTTTTCATGCGTGCAAAATTAACATTTCCTTCTTCATGCCACATAGTTACCGTTCACAGAATTTATTACAGCATGTTTTTCAAGCTCCCCATAAAAAGTTTTGCCAGTACTTGAGATTTTATTGAGAATTTCAGAACGGATGAAGATTTTGTTGAAGGTTATTATGCTGGAAATATCTGAGAAACTGCTTTTTTATTTTCTAAGAAGCCCTGTTGACCCAGAAGCTAAAAGCTCCAAAGGAAGGCCATAAGCAAAGACCTCTGAATACACAATATTTTTTATAATATCAAAGTTTTGCGAATACTATGTTTTGCACTATCATTGAATGCTTTGGTTGCTAATTGTGGAACCCACCTTGCTGTAATAAATCTTCCACACTTCTGAATAAGCACTACAATCCAGAAATTAAATTAAGCATGCTTCAGAATAGCTACTGGGTAATGATGTGACTCCTGTTTCCATCACTGGATTCTTCTGCACAGAAGATACATTTCAATAATCCTACCTGCAGGATGGACACAGTCTGCGAGAAGTGGTGCTGTTCCATTGTTGATGTGGAATAGAGAGCAGCTAAGGGGTGATCAAACTTCTGAAGATAGCTGTTGCTGTAACCTCTGTGATCCAGGTCATGACACAGACATGCAACCAAAAGACCTTTTCGCTACAAAAAAAATGAGATAAGCATTAAAAGTAAGGTGTATTTCCTGCCCCTAGATGTCACTGTCTTCCCATAGTACTGTAAAAGTCGCACTATGCTTACAGTGCCTTCTAAAAGCACATAGAGGAAGTCCTTAAAATTGTGAGAAGCATGATAGTGAGTACACGCTCAATTAAAATTCTTGGTCCAATTGTAGCTCAAACATTTTACATATTATGAATTAAGAAAATGTTGCACAATCACATGCTATTAAGTGGAATCTGCTTCAGGAAGAAATCTGACTTACAAACAGACAATCTGGTCATCCACTGTTTCATTACCATGTTTATTAAAAAATTAAAAATTGCAGTTTTTGAATGAGAGG
Source organism: Columba livia (assembly GCF_036013475.1). Lineage (NCBI taxonomy): Eukaryota > Metazoa > Chordata > Aves > Columbiformes > Columbidae > Columba > Columba livia. The sequence continues at coordinate 73,278,671 of NC_088604.1, forward strand.
AAATATAAAAGATGGTCAAGGTAGCCCGATGCTAACCCTGCCTCTCCAACACTCCTCAAAGTCACTGACCAAGTCTCCCAGGCAAAACTCTTCCTAGGAACTCACTGATGTGAGCCACAGAAATGCTGGACATCAACTGCAAAGACAGACAGTAACTGATTTTTTCTATTCCATTAACTCCTAATATCCTGAAGAAATGAAGTCCTTGAATTCTCTCTTTCAACACCCAAAATATGTGAACGCTTGCAAAAGATTTTCACGCAGCAGCTGTGTTTTAAAAACACATTCAGTAATGTTTGTGAAGCAGTCACTGTCGGCATGGAGTATCATGATAATGTCTTTATAGACTTAACAGCTCTGCCTTATAGTTGGTTCTGATGACTGTTCAGTAAAAAAAGGATAAGGCTATAGAATGAAGCAGAAAAAGAATTATGATTAACCACCTATTAAATGAGCAACATCCAACCTGTATACTGTACTAAAAGATACATGATGCTGTGGAACGATAGCAAACAACAATGTAACTAAAGAACTTATTGCAAATACACAATGTGCAGAATGAAGGCTGCAGCAATCCAAATAGTATTTTTGATTTTGAGACCTTCACTTTTATTTTTAATAATGCCTTTTCAATATTGCACCTTGTGACTTGCATTTTAAAAAGCACTTAATAAAACAGATGATGCAGCAGCACTTGTCCCCACAGATCCTCAGCAGAACTGGAACCCTTAGGCACATAACACACAACTTGAAGTCTCATGGTAGCAGCTGTAGGAAGCTGGTGTCCCCTTTTCACTGCTATCAGGAGGGGCAAGACATGTAACCAACAGACTTGAAAAACAGTCACTGACAGCAAAAGAAAGATGAATCTCAGAATCCTTTCTGCTACATGTTAGATGTAGGAGGCATAAGCTTTTCTGTCCTTTCCCCATAGGTTTAATTCTCCTGTTACATCTTTCATAACCTGTGTTTTTTCCAGTCTTACAATTCCCATTCGTCTGTCCCTTGTACCAGATGTTTTTTGTTGCTTAGCTTGTCCCAGTATCCACATCCCAGTAAACCATACTTGTCTCATTCCTTCACAGAATCACAGAACGTTAGGGTCTGGAAGAGACCTCAAAAGATCATCTAGTCCAATTCTCCTGCCGGAGCAGGAACACCTAGATGAGGTTACACAGGAATGTGTCCAGGCAGGTCTTGAATATCTCCAGAGTAGGAGACTCCACAACCCCCCTGGGCAGCCTGTTCCAGTGCTCTGGCACCCTCACTGAGAAGAAGTTTCTTCTCATATTTAAGTGGAACCTCTTGTGTTCCAGTTTGCACCCATTGTCCCTTGTCTTCCCATTGGTTGTCACCAAGAAGAGCCTGGCTCCATCCTTGTGACACTCACCTTCAGGATTATACAACGCCTAATCCTAGTGCTCTTGACCTTGTACCCATCATCCCCACTTGGATCCCAACACTTCAGCCACTGCCAACTTCTGGATCTATTTGTGTCTATACTAGAGTCCCCTTCACAGTGTTCCATACTTCTGTTCCCATCTCTAAGTCTATCAAGGTTCACATCATCATCCCTCACCTGAGACCATCCCATCCTAGTTCTCCAAAGTTTCCTTCAGTAGTTTTCTGTATTCTTGTTGAATTAATCTCAAGTCTCGAGAAAGAAGACTGCTAGAAAGAGCTGGAATATAGACTGGGATAAGGCATTGAAACAGGAGAAGGCTGGCTGGAGTTTGGCAGGGAACAAAGACTGTTTCCATCCCTCTTAACAATTGCTGCTTTTGATCTCCCTGTCTGTCTTACTCGGTGTCTCCAAAAAGATGAGGCTTAACTACTTGGTTAGTACTGAATGTCATTAAAACTTTAAATATTCCCCAAGGTTGCAATCTAAAGATGTTTGTTGTTAAAGGAATAGTGATTTTTCCAAACTTGTACAGTTTTGCCAGCTTTCTGCATATGCCTGTCAAATGCCACTTGCCTATTTCAATGTCAATTTTAAAGTCTCTGCTTTACAGCATAATAAACTAGAACTTTTCAAATGAAATATCACCAAATTTTATATTTCTCTTATACACTGAACAATGACTTGATTTTTCCTATCATGTCTCTTTAGAAGAGCCCAACAGTTTTGGCTGAAATTTCTCCAAATTAAACAGCTTTCCCTTCCCTCAGTACATATCTGACAATTAATTAATTAAAATAAAGACTGTGGTGATAAGCGGATACAGAGAACTTCAAATTGTGGACGTGGACTTGTAGCAAATCTGCTACTGATTCTTCAGTGGGCAGACCCGAAAAATGTGAGGGAAACACTAGGATTAAGAATCTGAATAATTCTCCTGCCTTGAGCTTCCTATTCACTTATGTTTCTCTGCAGGGACCTCTATATACACTCAGCTCAAGCTGACAGCAAAATTCTGGCACAGAAAATGTACTTCTATGATGGCTGATACCTCTGATGTGGTCTAGTAACCAACAAAATCATCTCACCTACCTCTAGATCAGTGAAAAGCCGCTGGTTGTTCTGCAGTATGGCATACATGCAATGTACAACGGTAACAGCGTGCTTCCAGTTGTGGTAGGGCACACGGCGATAATTCTTCTTTACAGACATAGTAAACCGGCACAGTTTTTCAAGTTCAAAGCTAGAAGGAAATTATTTGGTCAGAGACAAGAAATGAGAATTTACCCTCCTTGCTAGGATTGACTCTCATTGAGGATGACTCACTGATTACAAGAGCTGTTCAAGTTTTGGCAGTGACAGAGGAGAGTGCATGCCTGGCAATGCTCTTAGTTTAATCTGTCAAATTCTGGAACATAAGTCAAGCTACCCAGCTCAGGCAACACAATTGCATAACCTTCCCTGCTCCCAGGAACTTGAAGTGTGGTTTCTTTATATCATTATCTATTCAACCTGACAAATAGTGAAACTCTGTATCTAAAGGACAATTAAAAAACATCATTTGTGATCAAGACAGGAAATTTGGGTTTTTTAAGCAAATGACACACAAGGAATAATCCTGTTCAAATTAAAATTTCTGTCAAACACCAAATGAAGAAATTATTTTGAATAAAAGAAGCTGAGATGCTCCATATTCACATCGTAAAGATTTTACTTTTTCCAAGACTAATACTTTTTTTACACTTTGGCCAAATGAACAGAAATACACATTCCAGTATTTCTTCATTTTTCACCAAACAGTATTTTGGCAAATAATTGCCAGTCAACCATGAAAATGCCCCAAATCTATAGCGTTTATGGGATTATTTGCTAAAAATTTTTTATTTTTTTGCTATTGCTATAGACAAGTAAACTGAATTATGATCAAGAGTATTTTCACTAAGGTAATAATAGAAAGTAGTAGTAAAGTAATTGTTATGTTTGGCTTATGTGATCATCAAAAGCATCTCTGAGAGAATACATATTCTGTAGCACCAGAGCCCTTCATAATCTTTAACAGACTTTATCTAACAATGTTCCCTTGAACGGAAAGCTGAATACTTTTTTGTTTACGGATGGGAAATTCAGGCACAGATTAGATATCGGGTAAAATTTTCTGTAGTACCTAATCTTACCTGCCTGGGGTGAAACGCTAATATTTCACTTGAGCTCAGAACCAAATAGAAGATGCCAGAGTCCCAGGTCACTGACTTTTTCCCTCATGAACAGATCAGTTTTCTTTTATTCTCATTTTTCCCTCTGTTACTGTGGTTTGTTTTTTTTGGTTGTGCTTTGTTTGTTTTTTTTTGTTTGTTTGTTTGTTTTCCCAAGTTCCATGTTTTGATAATTTCAGGGAATTTCAGGGAAGCAGTATTAATGTTCTAGTTTTGCAGTATATGTGGGCTATGGAAACAAAGCTGAATGGCTCTGATCTAGATGTAAAAATGTAAATATATCTTCTATGGAGTCAGTTACATAGAAAACCATGTCTATGGTTGTGTGCTGAGCGAGGTCATTATTCTTCTTAGCCTTAGTCTAACACTAGTCAAAATGGAGACATACTGTCTTTCAAAAAAAGCTTTATGGTTTCTTTTTTAATTCTAGAGAGTTAAGTCAGACCGCTCTAGAACAATAGTTTGAACTACTGTTTAAAATAGTACATCATAATTCAGAATATCACAACAGTCACTTCCATCTACATCCAGTATCAACTCAATGGTTACTACAGGATAGAAAAGCTGTAGCCAAAGGGAAAGCATTATCAATGATATTTCAATGTGGAATACTATTACTTCCTTCACTGCTGTATTTTGCATACTTGATTAAAGCAGTGAAAGATTGTTTCTTCATGAAAGTACAAAATATGCAGTGAGTATCATAGATTTTTCTCCAAAATCCTCCCTGGACAGGGCAGTTACACATTATATAGGTGCATACTTAAAGGCACAACCTTACTCCTCAATATATTAAAATCAAATTTTAGTCTTAAAATAGCTCTACTTGTTTTGGAGGGTTGAGAAGTTTTGTTCTACCAGAAAATAGACACAAGTTCAGTCCCAACAGCCTCCTTCTCAAGTACTTTAGTACTTTACTCATTTTTTTTTTCTTTAACTTTATAAGTGAAAGCTGGGAGTCACTTGCAAAATGTCAAGTAAGCATCTACACTTTCCCATGAAAGTTACTACCTTGAAAGAAAGAGACTGGGAGACAGATAAGGGAAAGAACAGGACCTAGTTGAAAATTTGAACCCCAGTCCTGCATCCACAGCCATTCAGTCAGGAACAGAAACAAGCTAACCATGCTGAGCAGCAGAGAACTGTATTTAGAACAGACCCACTTGGCAGAGATGAGAAAGACCCTCAGGTTTCACTGTATGCTCTGAGGGCCTGGAGGTTCATCCAGTTACTTTTATAAGACCAAACAGTCATCAGCAAATGTTTCCCAAATTTTCTGCCTTTTTGCAGGGAGATATTTCTCCCTTCAATTGCCCATCTGTAGTCTTCCATAATTCAGAGCAGCTCCCTTCCTACAGCAATGGGATATACTTAGCCAACAGACTACTGATCTTAGTAATGATAATGGCCACTGGGAGAAAGGACAATAAATGAAATATATCATTTGAAAATCATTAGTTTCCATAATTAATGCTCAATGATGTCAATAATTCATTTATTTAGCAAGATAAGATTTAACCTTGGGTTATTTTAACCATAAACTACATTAATTTCAGCAACTGTATATTTGAAAAATCAGTATTCATGGACCTTCTCTCCTTATTTGCCAAGAGTGCCTTTAATATCTTCTCCATCTTCTGTCTGAAAAGCAATTTCATCTCAGAACCAAACAATACTTCTATATATTGGAAGGACAATCATTTGGATGATATCGTGAGTTCTCTAGCCTGGCTGTTCCCAAATTTCATTAACTGAAGACCAAGAAGCTGAAACAAGAAATCCAGCCTGCTTGTTAGAGCTCTGTACACACCCAACACAGTAAATAAATCCCAAATAAGACCTTGAAGTAGAAAATAATTATCTCAAAATTTCCTAGGAAATAAACGCTTAAATAATGGAACTAAAGTAATAAATCATATACGTCATACCTCGCTGGCCCACAGGACTGGTGAACCATGTAGACAAAAATGGCAGGCCAGACACCCTCATATGGGCTGATATCAAAGTGGTATCTAAGAAGAAAATTTAAGCTTAGTAAGGACAAACAATTTTTCATTCTTACTAAAAGCAAGTGAAAACAACTAGGTAATGTATACTTGACAGCATTCACTCGTTTCTGAATATACACAGAAAATTGACTTTACAGGTTTTATTTTCCAGCAATGTAAGGGAATGTATTTCCACTAAGGTAAACGGAACTATGCTCATAGAATCATAGAATCATTTAGGCTGGAAATGATCATCAAGTCCAACTGTTAGCCATTGGTTAGCCTTTGCCTTTGTTGAGTTAATACAGACATAAATATTTATTTCAGAATCCATTTCTTAAGTAATGTAGAAATCTCTTTGTTCTACACAGATGATGAGAGCTTTATAGGCACTCCTAAAATATTCTAGACTTTCCTCCCATTAACTGTAAAGATGGTGTTTCTAATAGTATATTTACTGGTGGTTTGGTTTTTTTTCAATAATTTCTGTCACAAATTCTATGAGACGTGGTCTAATTTTGACAGAAGAAAAACACATTTTAGTGGCTATTAGGAATTAAGCCCAAACTTCAAAAATCAAACATTCAAAACTGCATTTTTATGTTTCATTAGGTGAGGACTTCTCTCCCGATAGCAATATTTAGGCCTAATATTAGGGACCCACTCAGTAGAACTGTTGTCCTTTGATTATTAATTAACCCCTCTCCTTGCACCTGCTGCGTTTCAAGTCTTGTATTTACTTTCCATTGAACCTAGCTAAACACTTGTGTGTCCATGGCATACTGAACAGCACAGCAGGTGCACAAGAGCTGAAGGTAGCTGAATTGCTTGGAAAACAGTTAAATGTATTCAGATTGCTCAAACTAAATGATGTTAATATAATTTAGAATGAAACCTGTCATCTTTGCAAGCAAAAGTAATTTCTGCTGAGGAGGTGGCTTATATAATATCATCTAACAAAGCACAAGAAACTGTATCGCAAAGAATAAGCTTCTATTAGGGTGTAATCCTGGAAGCTGCTAGTACTCTGGCTTTCAAGTAAATCACTTCAGCACGTAATGAACTTTAACTGCAAACATATGCTTGATAGCATACGTTTGCATGCTTTGCTCGCTCACAGCTACAATACTCAGTGTCTTAACAGGAGTGAGCGAGCTCTGGAGATGAGGTTCACAAAGACAACTTAGATTTTGTTACTCAATGTCACAGAGTTTTGATTTTAGGCACCTGGACAGTAAAGTAGAATTTATTGTCCTGGGACAGAAACAGTGATGAAAAAAAGGAGATGAGCCCCAGTGTTAGTATTGCGTGGGAACGGACTGATAAAATACAGAGAGAGGTAGATCTTCATCACACAGTAGTCCCTCAAGAGCTGAAAGTAACTTAATTATTCCAGAGAAGGCCTAAAAGGCTGGATGGGAAGTCCTCCTCCAAATTTAGGCCACAACTCTAGCAGCTGAGATTCATAACTTGGAATTCTTTCCAGAAATTTACAGATCTGTATCCATCTTCCCCTCCTTCAAGAAACACAGATGCACAAAACACGCACATGAAAAACTCAAACCTCAACCCTGGCCCCCCTAAAACCTTAACTAAAAAACACACAATCAAAAAAATCCCAGGAATGACCTGAATTCTAAAATACATATTCTAAAACATATACAAGGGGATGTGATAAAGCATGTGGTCTTAACTACTGATGTAGTTAAGCTCAGCCTCCTCTCTGCCTCTGACCTGTTGGTGACTTGGGACTATCAGAAAGCTAGCTCATATCTACAATCCTTAGATATAAACCAATGCTTCCAGAAACTACTGTAGCTGCTTATGCCTGAGGAAAATGCTACCATTCTGATTAGGTATTATTTTACATTTTTGACAGATACATTTTCATTAAGTATAATTAAGTATGAGAAAGTCAGAGATAAACCCCAACGATCTTGAGGTGGTTCAATAATAAAAGTGTTTCCTACAAAACCCTCTACTACACCTAGGGAAAAAACTCCACATTTTTTCACAGGCTGATACAAGATACAGCTGTCGCTATATGAGAGAAATACTTACAGTTCAATTTCTTTATAAATCTGTGGAGGCAGTGTACAGTGCATGAGGTTTTGCCACTCTTCTGCTGTACAGACACTGTGGTAGGATAGCTTCTCCATCGTTACGCGGTAAATACACTCTGAATGGCGGATTCTGTGGTACATCTGAAAAAGGGAAGTCATTCACTAATGTGAAATTTTTAAAGAAGGAAAAAACATTTCTTTCTTGTATTCAAATGCTTATTCTTAAAATACACAGCTGCAAAAACATTAGTGTTTTTGGCTGCTCAACTTCACATATTAGAAAAGCAACAGATTATATGAAATTTAGTACATCTGGAAAACTGGGCCTCCTATCACATCATTCTGCATCTATTCACTTACGTAAAGATCTAAAGTCCAACTGATTTTTCACTGCATCTGAGCTCTCCCAAGAAAAAGAATCAAAGTTCAGGAATTAGAAACAGAGCTCAGTCCCTTTAAATATGCCAACAGAAAGAAAACTGATAACAAAGCACAATTCATATTTTGCCCCACTGCATGAATTCAGCTACTAATCGGTACAAATAGATGCTGCCTGTGAAGAGTAAAAAGTACATGAGATATTTATCATACCTATATTACTATGCAATAACTGTGAAAAACAACTACAGTTAACTATTGAGAAGTTCAGACAACTATTGCAGACATGACACTGTTTGTAAATAAGTGGGGACACAGCACCACTGGTAAAGATAATTTTTCTGAAGCAGTATGCCTGGGATGGTAACATTCACCATCTAGAAAGAGTGAACCCCCACACAACTGAGTGATTGCATAATCCCAAGTTTCATTTATATGCAGGCCTTACTACTTGTCTTGAGTCATGTGGAACACATTTCAGTAATTGTTAGTGAAATTTGCCGCCCCAGTATATCAACTGCACAATGCTGCTAAAATGGCTTAATGTTAATCACCAGGCTTAAGGGGCATTTTACTGTATATTACCTCCCATGAATATGACTCGCTATTTTTGCATTACATTTTTATCGCATTTATTGCATTTTCATACTTCTATAGTAAAAATCATTACATTGCTTATGCTTCCTACGGGAATAGTAACTTTTGCAATGATAAAGGTTTGGGAACAAAAATAGCTACCCACTCTTATCTAGAAGCATGGATACTTATTAGTGTATAATGCAGCATATAAATGTAGAAATAGATATCTTTGAATAGTAAGCATACAGAATCGAGATAATACATAACATCCCCATCCCTCCGTTAAATTTGTAAAACATACGATCTGCATTTATCAAAGTAAATAAGAATCATATTTCTAACCAAAAAGACAAGACAGACAGGTATCATTCACATGTCAGAGCTTGCTCTCTCAGTTTAACTACATTAAATTGATGTATCCAGAGTACAATTATTTCAGAAAGCATCAAATGAATCTCTGTCATCCTCATAAAATATAATTATTCAACAAAGAATTCAATCATTCCCACTTCCTAGTTAATTCAATGAAGCAGATTTATGAATCACTTTAATAATCTGGAACATCAAAATCCTTAAGTAGGATTCTAAGTCTTCCTATTGTAACCAAGAGCTTACAAAACTGTAAATAAAACTTACATTAGCACAGTGTAAGGCTAAAGCACAAAAGACTGCAAACATTTTAAAGTTGTTCTCATCAGTTTTAGAGAAGGCACTTCCACTTATTTTGTTCACCATCTGCACAACACCTATTACACTTCCTCGGCTCACAATAGGCATGCACAGGATATTTCTGGTTGTGTAGCCTGTGTAGAGGTCTACTTCTCTGAAGAGCCAGAAAAGAGAAAGGAAAAAATGAAAAAAGTTACTATTATTAATTAATATTGATTCTCAGAAATGTTAATGCACAATATACTAAATAGTTTTAAGGCAGATGTAATTAGTACCTGCAAGAAGTTTGCCTCCAAAGTTCTCAAATATTTCCATCTACTGGGTCACATCAGAAAGAACTTTTTAACACTTTAATCTTAATTTGCAAGATAAAGAGTTAATATTTCTTCAAACATACTATCAGATCATTCATAAAATTAACGAATGCATTTGGGTACCTAGGCATGCTATTTGTTAGTGAGCTTCTTCTTCCTCCCCTGAAACCAATCATATTGCAAGGAGGCTAATAAAAGAAAATCAGCAACAACCTACCCAACTGGGCAAAGTTCAGTAACAGGAAAAATGGCTAAATTTTTCTCCATTATATTTGATAAAAATAATTAAAAAAAAAAAGTATCTTTAATATATCTCTGATGGCTAAAGCGTTTAAACAGAGATCTATAGGTTGTCTCCTCATCAGAGGATCACAGTTCCATGAATGCATCCTAATATGAAATTGTAAATTTAAGTAAAAGGTTTGGTGAGTTATCTTCCTATCTCATGAATAACATCCTACCTATTAAAGCGTGGATCTGCATAGGCATCAGGGATGTTAAGAACTTCTCCTGTTCTTGCCACTTGACCAGCTATTCCTTTTTCTATAGAAAATCTGCAGAAAATAAAAATGTGTGTTAGCCGCAGTATGAACTATCTGAGAAAACATTTTTCCAGTGGAGTCTGTTTCGGGCATGGTAATGGATATTTGTTCACAACCAGTGTCATTTTGATGCTTTTAGGAAAAAAAAAAAAAATCTTACAAGACAATAACTGGTAGCAAATCATAAAATATTTAAAAAGCACGTATTAATAGGTACTTTCTCAAAAAAAAAATTGTATAATTACATAGCTTAATACAAAATATGCCATAATATGACCATTTTAGCAACAAAAATTCAAAGTCTTTGATAACCCTGGAAGTTATGCCTAATAAACATGACATTTGTATAGAACCTGAGACTCACGTTTCCCTTTACAAAGCTACCCAATTTATAATTCCTTTTACATATTACTTGTGTCTTTAGACACATCATATGCTATATGGAGCTTGTTTCTTCTGGAGAGCAGATGGATTTGGTAGAATAAACTTTGGAAAAAGACCAGTGGAAATTTCAAAGCTAAACATTAAATTCATTTGTCATGTACACATCAGAATAACTAGCTTGTTTAATCTCATGACATGCCAACAATGCCATGCTACTAACTGCATCCCACAAGAAACTTAGACACAAAAAATATTGTGCAGATGAATTAAAAAATAAAAACAAATCTTAAAGTCTGTCCTGTGAGGGAATAAATATAAATTCTTTGACATAAACCAGTTACGACATACAAGCACAGAAGAATTTGTGAAGAATACTAAGTAGAAAGAATCACATGTGGAATGCTTTCACACCTAAATGTACCCAGGTAGTATCCTGTCCCCACTGAAGTCAGTGAAAAAGCTGACAGGATTTCACCCCGCACACCTGATTTTAAGGTAGTTTCTTCTGCTGCTTCTTATGATATGTACATCACACCAACTTAAATCTCCTTCCCAATGACTGACTCAGTGTCACTTTCTTACGGATATTTAAGTTGTGCTTCTCTTTCAGTATACAGAATCCATGAAATGGCTCACACCCTTGCACTCAGAGTCAACATTTCAATAATTTTCATACAGAAAAGATAGATAATAAGCAAGAAAAAGAATTATCAAGGAGTATCAAAGTGTATGTTAAGCAGGCCACCTTCTTTAATTAACAGCACCTCCTTGCATGTCAGTACATAAATGGCACTGATTTTGACTCCCTCCATTCACATTCCACTCACGCACTGTAGTAAGTGGGAGTAAGTTTTTCTAAAGGAGTCTAAGTGAAGACGTGAATCACATCTCATCCTGGTTCAGAACTTTAAAAGTATAAGGAAGAAATTTAAAAAAAAGATAAAATCTGTCCTGAATATTTTAACAAAATTTTAGAGCAGGATATTTAGTCATACATTTCTTTCTTTTTAAGAAGCTGCAGGGTCAAAACCTTTGTGTCTTTGAAAAATCTCAATTTGTATCTATTAAGGATTAATAATTTTTGAAAAGTGAAAAATGTTATATTTACTTTGTTGATTTGTCTCTTTCATTTTAAAAGTGCATGTGTGTAAAAATGATATACTTGTGACATAAAGCAGAAATACACATCAATTTTAGGTAGAGAATCCTAAGAATTCATTAAAAGTCGATACACATTTTCAAATTCACCACTTTAAGCATACTTCAGAATCACGACTATTCAAAAGTTTGAAAGTACTCTAAATTCACATGAGAAAAAGTAAAATTAAATTACTGGACTTGAATTGTTCAGAACCAACGATGTGTTCATACTAGATTCTACATATGCCTAATCCATCTGTAAGGAGTACAAATTGTGATTTCCTTGCTTTGGATGCGCTTGAATCGCAGAGTTTTAGTTCCTCTTGGGAAACAAAGTCCCATACTGGCAGACTATGGATTAGGTGCACCTTTATCTGCACCTTTACCTACCTCAGAACACCTCTGTTTTATTCCCAACATGATTTCCAAAAGGACCGCCTCCGGAAGACGGCATTTCCAGGAGTGACGTTATAGCTTCAGAGACGTTGTTTCGATGGCACTGCAATGTCATTCCCAGAAGTACTACCTTCTGGAGGCGGGTCCTGGTGGGAATGATATCACAGTATGACAAGTATTGTCAGGGTACCTGCAGATAGGCACAGAGACTGGGTAATAAAAAGCCTGCACATCTGTAGTTATAAGGAAACTGCATTCTTCTGCGAGCTGCTCTTACCTTATTTCTTTGGTCTTCTTGAAGACAGGTTTCCCATCATTTTCTTCTCCGCTGTCAAAAAGGTCTGAATACAGCTCTTTATTTTTGTGGTCAACCTGGAAGAGTGCACACCTATCTGCATTCACCAGGTTTTTTGCATATATCTATAGGGGAAAAAAAAAAAAAAAATAGAGTTAATGATCATGAGATAGGCCTTTACCAGAAAAAATGACTGAAGATAATCTAAGTCTCTAGAAGATAAAAATTTTGAGAAATTATCCAGTACGAAAATCTGTTTGAAGGAACAACCACCCTTACAGCAATCTTTTAGGATACAATTCAAAATGCAAGTGTGTTTTTTATTCAATGGGTGGGGGTTTTTTTGCCCTTTTTTTTTTTTTTTTATTTGTTTTGTTTGGTTGGTTGTGGTTTTTTGGGTTTTTGTGGTGTTTTTGTTGCTTGTTTTTTTTTTTAATTAGAATGTTTTTCTCTTTGAGAAATGTGGGAATATCTTTCAAGGCCTAAATGTGTGCTAAAATAAATAAGGCTTTCCTACTACACTGTTTTTCAAGTACAAGGAATGCTTTTCAAAATGGTATGTTTTCTCACCCTACGTTTAAATATTATGCACCTTAACTTGATTTTGAACAGATAGGATACAGCAAGACCTAAGAAGATGTTTGGCTTTTTATCTTTAACTTCAATGCAAATATATTTGTATTGAATATCCAGCAAATAAAGACATAACAGTGAGGCTAGTGTTTGTTTCTAAAAAAGCTACATGTGCCTGTATTACATAACAATGAACAAACATGGAAGATGAGATACATCATTATGGATTGCCCTATCCAGCCGTACAGGAAGTGTCTGTGCCTTCCTGATGCAAGGGACAGTCCTTGCACAAAAACTGTAACTTAGTTCTATATGAGCTAACCAAAGCCCACAAGGTACTACCCATAGTCAAAAAAGTACCACAGTACAGCAATAGGCTAGCATGGTATCTATCATACTTTGAACTAGCTTAGCAAAACTGTCAGCCAGCACTGATTGTCAGAACAGAATCTTGTCCCAGGAACACTAGAGAAATGTTTCTCAGACATCCAATGGACTTTCTGACAACAAGAGGGAAGAGCGAACCACAGTTCAACGTGGATCGCTGTATTAACTTAAGATGCCATATAGTCAGGTTTCAAGAACGTGCTCTATCTACTTCAGATAAGCATCCTATGTTTCTTCTTGGCTCAGAAAGTAGAGTGCATGGTAGAACATGATCTGAGGTGAATCTTGCTCAACGTTTTAAAATTGTGTATAATACCTACTTAGTCATTCAGCCACAGAAAGAGGCTGACTACATCTTGGTATACAGTGCATGCAGGTGAGGTATCTAAGAATTCTCAAGACTTCCATGTAAATGAATTAACTTCCCCCTCTTACCTCCTGTCTTTCAAAAATAAAATTAAAAAACCCTACTAAAATATTTCATTTCATGTTAATGCAAATAGACAAAAGTTAGACCTTCACAGAAAAAAAACAAAACTTATGAGATGATAAAATCATTAGACATTAGGCTTTAATCTTGTGCCGTATGAGCTGTGTAATGGGACCTTCACAGAAATCATAGAATGTCCTGAGTTGGAAAGAACTCACAAGGTTCATCAAGTCCAACTCCAGTTCCTGCATATGACAACCCCACAGTTCACACCATGTGTCTGAGGGCATTGTCCAGTCTCTTCTTGAACACTGACAGGCTTGGGGCCGCGACACCTCCCTTGGGAGCCTGTTCCAGTGTCCAGCACCCTCTGGGTGAAGAACCTTCTCCTGATGTCCAACCTAAACCTCCCCTGGCACACATTTCTGTCGTTCCCTTGGGCCCTATCATCAGCCATCAGAGAGAAGAGCACCTGCCCCTCCTCCTCCCCTTGCAAGGAAGCTGTAGACCATGACATGGTCTCCTCTCAGTCTCCTCTTCTCCAGGCTGAACAAACCAAGTGACTTCAGCCGTTCCTCATATGGCTTCCTCTCCAAACCCTTCACCAACTTCGTGGACCTCTGCTGGACACTCTTTTTATATCCTTTATATCCTTTTTATAGAGTGGCACCCGGAAGTGCACACAGTACTTCAGGTGAGGCTGCAGCAGTGCAGAGTAGAGCAGGACAATCCACCTAGACCAACTGAAAGAATCTGTGCTGGAAAGATTCTGTTGCTTTCTTCTCCATTTACTCCATCAGAGCAGTAGAAAGTTGGGGAGACTGAAAGCTAAGAGGTACTTTTTAAAAAATATTTCCCATTTAGGGCATTAAGAAGTTTAAAGTTCTCAACTACTCAGACCATTTATTCCTTTCCTCAAAACAGAGTGAATATTAACTGTGCAAAAAAGGACAAGGGGTCCAGCAAATGCTTCTCTACACTTACTCAGAAACTATCAAATTTCTTTATAAAATCAACAGCACAGTGTTGATTTTACACAATTAAACTTTTGTGTTCTAATGCACATGACTCAAGATCTTAACTTGGTCATGACTCATGCTTTTCAAAAGTAACTGCCTAAACACTGCTTAATTGAGAGAAATAGTTAATGGAATAAGAAAGTCTTTCTTCTCTAAAGCCCTAGCTCAAATCAGTAGCTGAAGAGGAACACCAGTACAAAAGGTATGTTTTGCATTGTCAACAGGAAGGCCAGGGTAGGTTGCTTGTAACTACTCAAGCATACTGCTAAGAAAATTTGCAAGACAACTTGAACTTCTGATTCCCCTCCCTGCATCTATACCTCAAATCACCCTTATACCACTAACTTTGCTGAGGGATATTAATGAAAATAAAAATTATTAGAATGCTAAAATCCCTGTACTTTATTTTTATAGAAACAAATCAAACTTAAAGTGCAATCACCAAAGGATGACATAGTGAGGTGAAACTGAGTGTCACTCTTTTCTCACTGGGAGACAAAAATAAGCTACACAACGATAAAATCACACTCCCATAAAATGGCAATAAATGTGCAAAGATGCAATTCAATTAATTGGCCTAAGAAACAGCCAACTGCTTCAGCTTACAAAGGAAGCTGAGTATGAAACATCTACGCAGGTTATAATGCAGAATCATGATGCAGTCAAGTGCTAGAAAAAAACATGAGTGAGTTAGTGGATTTTACTGCCAATTGTGTTTTCCACCAGACCTCTATTCATAGGGAAGAACAGGGAAGAATATCAATATTTGTTATTAATGCCGTATGTTATGTTACACCAGTTCTTTTAAATATTAAGCTATTTTTAAGCAGTTCATTTAAATTGGAAAAGTCAATATTCAGAAATGTGTCCTATGTGCAGAATTCTTGACTGTTTATTAACTAGAATAAGACAAACACTGCAGAATATTTTCCATTATTAATTCAAGTTTCTAAATAAAACCACTGTTATATTGTTTGAATACTAAAAGTATTGTTTTTGAATACTTTAGCTAAGAATATCACTTCAAAGATTAGGGTAAGTATTGGAGTACTCTTGGACCGTAACTTTTTGAATATGCAAACTGAAGCAATACTATCACAGACCTGATTAAGATTTACATTCAGGAAAAAGAACTGCAGTATTTGATGGATATGTTTAAAGCTAAAAACATAATTCATATTTCAAACACTCAAGATGTGCTATGAACAACCAGTCCATTGGTATTTGTAAACACTATTCAGGAAATAATTCTGAATTCAAAAGAGATTCAAAAAATTATAATCCATTTCTCAACTACTTAAATTTATTGATTAAACATAGTCCTAGTTATTTCAGTGGCCTTGGCTTTAGTGGGTTTTATAAAATATTGACTGTCACTCTAGTTATGGGTGTAAATACTTTTGTAAAGCAAAATGGATGTCATTTCTTGCACATCTCATTCAGCAAATGGAACAAATACTAATGTAATGTTTGACCTCTAGTCCTTTCTACAGACAATAACTTCTTCAGAAGTGTTCCACAGCATGTAGCTGCAAATTAATACAACAAGCTAAAATAAAAGGAAATACATAAGCTTTTCTATTACAATATTCAAACCTTCTCTAAAATATAACAGTAGCTCTTTAGTTCAGAGCCAGTCATGTTCCATTACTTATGAAAGCACTGAAATAAAGTTGTTATTGACAATGAAAAATCACACTGACCTTTGCCACTTTATTCCATATAAAGATGTTAATACTGTTTGTATTACGTATCCATTATAAACAGATCATCTATTTCAATGATGTAATGTCTTATTTCAAGAAAAGGTGAAGGAAGGACTCTAATAAACTGAGAAGTGAAAAAGACAACTTACCATTATATGTTCAAGTAGTGAATCTATTGCAACTATATTATCAAAATACGTTCTGCAGAGAAAGAGAAGTCAGTAAATAATGGCATTTAGTGAAACATTTTTCAAATGGCTATCGCAGGCTCTTGTTTTACAACCACTTAATGGTGGAGCCCAAATAGGTGAGGACAAACCTCTGAACCTTGAAAATCACTGACTGGCTTGCTATAGAACAAGGGAATTGAGAAATGGTCCCAGCTCTGTTCATTTAAGCCGTTATTCCACAATTACAGAACTGTAAAATACTCTCTATAATATGCAGAATTTTCTTTGTAGAAAAGGAAAATACTACAAAACGTTCCCTACCATGGATTGAATGGGCCCCTGTTCAGCAATACCAAGAATGTATCAAAATGCTTTGACACCCTTTGCATGCTGAAAATTTAAACAGAAAAGCAAAAAAGCAATCCAGAAGATTAAAAAAAAATTTCTTCCATGCTGACATATATTATCTATATGCTTTTGAAATATCTCATTAGGTTTTTTGCATAGAGGGCTATGCACTTTGAGCTAATGAAAACTACATATTGTAGCTAAATTCGCATCATGCTATCCAACCCTTGGCACTATGTACAAGGCAACAATTTATAAAACTCTTAATGAGTCTTCTTTATCAACCCAGGTGTAGCATGTTGAAGCTGCAGAAAATTACTGATTTGTTCCTTAAAAAAAAAAATCACACACAAAACCAAAAAAAAAGTATCTCCGTTTCACAGCAAAGTCCAAGAGTCCAAGGACAGACAGGAACATTGAAAGATAAAGGTCAAACTTATTAGTAAAAGAAGTCTAAATCTTCCACATGCCAAGTCTTAATAACTCTTGGATTACAATGTTCCCAGCAGACAGAAAGGCATTGTCCCATGGCCTTGAACATATATACAGTTCAATATAATATGTTAGCCTTACATTGTCAGGGACTTGAAGAGGTGGAGCACTGCATAGGATGCCCTTTGTAAAATGTTACAGACCATGTCCCAGTGACATTGCACACTAACAATTTCCTTGCTGAATAGGAAATGCTCTTTCCACGTAAGAGAAGGTACAGACCATTTCTAAGAGCAAATTAATTCTTTTCTTGCTAGTGTAAGTCTTCATCTACATGAAGTTCATAAAGTTGTTATTAAATGATAACCCATTTTTGTGGCTCAAATCATAAGGTTTCTTTTTTATGAAAACTTAATTCTAGTAATTGATAATGCTGTCTGAGGTATTTTCTCACAGAAATACGTATTATACATTTGCAGTATTTATTGTAATTTTAATCTTAACATTTTAAAAATAATTACAAAGTTTTTTAAAACAATCTCAGTATTATGTAGCATGAGTAAATTGCCAGCCCATAAGTTTGGGTATATTAAATGAGCTCAGTACAGATGTTAGCCACACAAAAGCACTCTGGAAAGGAAAATAATGGTGTTTGTAACAGCAAAAATCCAAAACATCTAATTTTTACACAGTACCATCAGCCCTTTGTGATGCACTCAGAAATTCTTCAACCAACTTGTTTGATAAAACACTGTTAAGCATCTTAGACTGCAATTTACCAAAAGTACTATTTTGTTTTGCCTTTTAACTTATTGGCTCTCTCTACAATTTAAAGATGCTAGTAGCAGGAAAAAAGAAAAAAGGATGAAGGAAGAGCAGATCACCTAAAACACTAAACTGACTTTGAAAGTCTAAGCTCAAGCTTTCATACTTTTAATGTCTTTTCAATTTAATATTGCATTTGTTGTGATAAGAAATTAAAAGAAAATGTGCTATATGCAGTTACAGCCTCCAGAAAATGTGGGAGAAAAAGAACTGTGTGGCAGCCCTGATTCTTCAAGGATGTATCTCTGAAAAGCCTATACTTATGCATGCATATTGTATGTTCGCACTCATGTCATAAAAAGGGCAGAGATGGGAAGCTGAACCTAGCTAACTTGTCATAAAGTCCTTTCAAACCTTCTAAAATTGGCCGTGAAAAGACATATCAAGCCTATTTGTCACATCTCAAAACAGGGTCACACAACTCTGACAGGAAAGTGGAAAAACAGGCAAAAAGCTCATGCAAAAGAAGACAAGAGGAAATAAATTCTGTAAGGTATAATCATATGGCCCATTTTCTTCTGCATAATCACCAAAAATAACGTTTAGCAGGTACACATCATGCCACTCACATCATTAGTTCTTGTCCCTGTTCTGAAGATTGCCCACCCTCCAAGGTGTGCCTTCACACCTGTTAGTGAGCTACAGGGTGGAACAGGTGAATTGAAAGATCACAGTGCAAATCAGACTTACTTTGATACATCAAGCAAGAAGTCGTTCAGTTCAGTCTGCTTGGCAAGGCCCCGGCACACCTGGAAGCACAGATCATGTTATCATTTGCTCCAAGAGAACGCTGAAGTCAGAGGGAAACCGAGGTCATACAGTTGACCCATTTAACGAATATGAAAATACACCACTGCTAGTATATATATGTTACAGGACTGTATAAAATGAAAAGCTGGATTTGTGTACTGGGCTGCAATCTCAGCCAGCTGCTGAGTTAAAACTGTCAAACACAAGTAACACCTTTCTTAAGACTCTCCAAAAGATACTGGTTGTTACATTTGTTCACGCCGCCTCAAAGGCTGCCACTGAATGTGGTTATGGAATCAGCTCAACTACATTTCCCTATCCAGACCCTCGTCTCTTCTCAGAATATTGCTGAATATTTTTGTTTCCTTTTTTCCTCACCATACTCTTTTACCACTTCTTTTCCAGTTTGCAAAGCAGCATGTAGGCACAACTGAAGACTTGACATCAGGCAAGCTTTAGCTAAGTAGCAGATGATACATGTTTATCTTTGGGAGAAATCAGCATGAACATGAAAAACAGTATGCACACTGTATTTCAGAAGCAAAGTGTTAGATGAAGCAAAGTTTTGAACTATATTTTTACTTCACGTAATTGCAAACTCTGTATCTAAGGTACAATTGTACACCTGTATACTACTACAGGAAGCACTGAGGTCAAAAAAAGAAAAAAAGCCTCTACTGTTGGCACCTTTTAACAATAAAATACTACTCCAAACTAGTAATTTCTTTCATCTGCGCAATGCAGATATAAATAAATACGCAAAATATTACAAACTATATCTACAAGGCTTTCTCTTGCATATAATTAGGTAACTAGGTACAACTTCTTGATACACACTACTTCCTAAAGCCCAGCTGTGAGCCTGGTAGGTACAGCCCAACGTCAGATCAAAACTCTTGCATTCTTCTCATGCAAAAACTTGGGAAGGGCAAGCCTTCTGCTTAGGAGGAGAGAAATTAAAATGACCAATGGACTAAACTTTCCTGGTTTGTTTTGCAGGTGTGAAAGGTTTCTCAGTTAAAGAGGGAGTCGTTGCCAGACGAAGATAAAACATCATGCAGTTGCAATTCTACTGGCACACAATAGTGTACATCTGCTAATTCTGCCTAAATGTGCTTGACTAAAGGATGATCCCAAAGAAAGTCAATGACTTCCAGCACCAAGGTGGTAAATGGTAGAGTCTAGAAAAGAAAAGTGGGAAGCTTTGTGCAAGTCTTCTGCCACTTGTATGAAAGACACCTTAAAAATTACTTCTTGTGAGTTGAGAGAAGACCCTATTTTAGCATCTTCTGTGAGCTGATAGAATATGTTTAGTTTCTGTGTTACTGTCTTCTAGTAGCTGAAGTAACAAAACCTATTACCAAAGCTGCTGGAGTTTGCTAGAGCAGCTTTCACTGTGTGGAGCTTAATTAGGCACCTGACCAGGGATGGCACCAAGTATCTTTAGTGGGAGTAGGTACAGGACCACAAAGCAGCTAGCAAGGATGGCTTAAAGTAGTCTTAGCAGGCAACACCTAATAATCTCAAGCTGAACACCAAAGCAGGAGGAAAGCAACCAGTTGGCCTAGCAGTTGCTTTCTTACAAGAAAAATAAAAGAAAAAACAAAACAAAACAAAAAAACACCACCACTCACAAAAAAAACCCCAAACACACAAAAAATCCAGTATCACAAGCAAACAAAACCCAAACAAAACTGCAAATTGTTATCATTCTGCTTTAACAATTATTTATCTACTTTGTTAGAGCTTCTCTTCCCTTTAGTAAAAATACTGTTTGTTATTTGATCCACGGTTGCAAGTCGAGGAAAACTAGCTCAATGAACCTGAAAAATGTTAACATTTTTCCCAGGTTCAGGGAAGGGGCTTGAATCAAAGTTTTAGTAGTGATTTGATCATAATCTATGTTCCTACTCATCAAGTCCTAGTAGAAGAGTTATGCAATGAAAAACCACCCACACTTACTTGTACTTGATGTATTGCTACTGAAGCCCATGCAAGATTTGCTGTTGCAACCTGAAACAAAAGAGAAGAATCTAACTGAAGAAACCTTGAAAAACATCAGTTACATGCTCTTTTTCTCTATCCAGATGTGAAGTAAATTAACCAAGCTGTTTTAGATTGGCAGGCAGTAACGATTTGTAGGTAGACAGTTACTTTGTGAAAGTCTCAGTGTTTCAATTTTATTAAGGCACATTCAGTCACAAAAGAATCATTTTTTGCATCAAAAAAAGGCTTACCAATTGTCTTCAGAAGCAGTATTTGGAACCCATCATCTTAGAAATACAACATTAAAACAAACATCTCCTGAGCCGAGGGCTCTAAAAATTACATTATAGATATTGTTGAAAGGTATCTGCCATAGAAATAAAATATCGCATAACAGCTTTCTGGGGCTGTATCTCTTCAGTCACAGCTATTTCCAGCTGTAAACAGGCACTGTTTCTTTCACTGCCCCTTTGGTGGCAGAAGAACCAGACCTGATCCCTCAGCTCAAGACTAGTGTTTTAAGTATGACAGTTTCCAGGCAACATTTCAAACAAATGTCATGTAAACTGCAGTTAACTAAGATGTGCTACCCTGCATAATCTCCTGTCCTTGAAACACAGGAGCTTTGTAAGAACACAGAGGACAGAAGTACAAGAGGTCTGCTGCTGCATGCCCTCCTAAGGTATTTTTTTAATTTTATTTTTTTTTAAACGGAACAAATTGTACACATTTTATGAAAACTGTTAATGGTATCCAAAGGCTTTCTGAAATCTGAAAATGAAAAGAATGCTTTAGAGCACTCAAAAAGTGACCTTAAAATACTTTTAATTTACTAATAAAATACTTATGTTTAGCAGCCACTCTTTTCGAACCAGAACATTCATGAACTTCAGTTACAGAAGGTATTTCATATAACACAAAAGATTCATATTTGCACAGTATAATGTATGTCTGAGACCTATCTGAATTTTAGATTGATTAATGTAATAGGATAATTATAAAAAATAAATGTGTTACGTGTAAGCAGCAGAATTAACGAAGCCTGGTTTTGTATGAATGCCAGTTCTTTGTTCTGTGAGCACCACCATACTAATCCAGTCTCCTACCATGACCTCTGCTTGCTGCTGAAAAAATACCAGTTGTGACAGTGAGGCTGAAGTGATGTGACTGCCCAGCTAATATACATATACGAGCACCACATGTATGCTAGGCTAACCAGGTTACTGATAAACAGAATATACAATTGACAAATATTGGTGGGGTTTTATTTCCTTGAGAGGGCTAGTTTTAATATCTCTTGATTGCACATTTTCTGTTCTTTTCACAATAAAAATTCCAGTTCAGTACAGCCAAACTGCTCCATGGTGCATCTTATACCACTATCCAGACAACAGAGCTGGCTAGAACTCATGCCATTTTGTCCTAACCCCTGTGTTCAGGTTCCCTTCCCTGGGAAAGGGCAGAGACAGAAACAAATGGTACATTCATCTTAATGCAAGAGCCATCCTAATTTCTAGATTGGACAAAACAATGATCCTCACCCAGATGTGACAGCTAAGATGCACTTCTAACACCTTTAATACAGCGACAGCCTTTGAGACATCTGCTCCATGTTAAAACTTGTTTGTACGTGGCTAACAACTCATAACTTTGTATTGACAAATGGACATGCATGGACAACATAACTACACAGGCCTTATACAAACGCTTTAAACCATGCAGTATAGATAACAGTCACGGAAATACGAAGATGGTTATGAATGGAAATATCTGGATTGGGAAGCATCAGAAGTAAAAGTAGAGAAGAGCTTTATGAATGGCACCTAGATTAGCCAGTCATCCAGGTACCAGCACATCTACACACAGTTTCCAAGAACATCTAAGGACAGTGAGTAAATCTTGATGACTCACAGAGAAGGGACAGGCTAGAGAGACAAAAGATGTCAGCTCCTAGAGGCTAAAGAAAAGGCTGACCCAAAACCAGCACATGGTTTTCAACCTAGGAAAGAAACCAGGAGACATAAGGACTCAACAGCCGGCATCCCTTGTCTTCCATGTCATTGCAAGGCATCCTGGAGAGACTACTTCGATATCTGTACCTCTGTGCACAACTCTTGGAAATATCACCTGGACACACATATCTTGGTGCCTGAGAGTGTGTGGAGGTACAAATGCGGATGCAAACACATGAAATCTCTGCTCTTCACTTTTAAAATAGAATCACTTTTCCCTCCTACGAGACCTAGCATTCAGACTTGATGTACAGTTGCTACAATGTCGCAAAACCATGCTTAACAATAGGGCTCATTCACTAAGAAGCCACATCAAAAAAGGTGAAAAATTAAAAAAAAAAAAAACCAGTCTTTCCATACTGAAATAAAACCTTACTTGAAAGTTAAAATTGAGACTCAGGATAACTTGGGAGTGTTCTTTTTATACAAAGTGATTTCGGTTTTTGACATTCGATTTACACTTATCTTTCATTCACCTGCTCTGCATTAACTTCTTGAACAACTCTAGAGCGAGTTTATAATCAACAGAGAAATCTTAAACCTGCTTTTCCATAAAAGAACATAAGGCAAAATGCTTGAGGTGTCCCTGTACTTGTATATGTATATGTGAATGAGTAATATTTGATGAGAACAAAAAAATCAAGTACAAACAAGGTTAGAAACACATGAGAAGAGTGAGAGAATAAAGTTGGGGAGGGGCTGAAGCGGTGACCTTTGTGGGGAAGTGGGGAGAGGCTGGCTGTGAGCTCACCTCTTGGTGACTAAGACGGAAGGCTTCTTTGCCCCAGTGACGGTAAAGCTCCAGGATACCAATCAGATCACCAATTGCAGTGACAATTGGCAAACACAGAACAGATTTGATACGAGTCCCTGATTCCAGTCCAGTACCTTTGGGAAATCGTTCATCCTATAAAATGTAAACATAAACTGATAAAATGTAAATATCATAACATTAACATGAAAGACACTCTGACATTTTCCTCCCTCTCCCAGCTGATCAAATCTGCAGGAAAATTATAACACTCATAAACCCCATACCTCTTAGTATAATTTCCACACAGTATTAAGGCATGTACTAAAAAAATTCAATAAAAGTCTAAGCATTAATTTACATGTAGAGATAACCTTATTGATGTAAAGTCGGAATCAGCTTTTATATTAGACCAAACTTTGGGTTAATTTTGATCATACTTTTTCCTCTAATCTTACACGCAGCAAAAACAGCACTTAATTGCTAATGCCAGTCCAGATTAAGTAAAAACCCAACTAAACAACACTACTCCACCACCCCCTCCCCCCAAAAAATACCCCAAAGCATTTGTAATTATGAAGTGGACTGCTCAGATTTCAGTGTTACCAAGCGGGAGAGTAAGAATCTTTCTGTTTCCCTTGCTTATGCATCCTTAATAAGCTGGTTCAAAAGTTACAGGAACGAATATGAAAATAACCTACCAGCTGCTATAACAGACCCAAATTCTTAAATTTTTATCTATATAGGGAATGTCCAAGGCTTTATAGCTTCAGTTCCCCATGTATGAAAATTCACAAAGACCTGAGACACCACCAGGGTGTTACAGCTAGCAAGGCAGTAACTAGCCTATGTCAAGTGAGAGACCCATTCTGTCACACGTCAATCCTTTAATACTTGATTCCTGCCAGATGTTCCCTGCCGGCTGTGATTAGGCACGACAGACACTCCTTCAAGGCTGATCAAAATCTCTCCTTTCTCAAAGAAAACAGCAAGTAACCTCTACCTTAATTACTAAGATGACAATCAATTTGAATGGCTGGGAACAAATGACAGACAAAAAGAGAGTGGGAGGCACTTTGCAACAGGAGCCTCCTGATTTCACTTTTTAATTCTGCCCTCAAAAGAAAAAAAGTAAGGCCCAGCAAGTGCTTCCTTTCACTGCTGAGACTCTCCTAAAATCCCTGGAAGGCAAACCATGTCACCAAAATCCAGCTCCCTGTTCATTCAATAATTTGCTGATACTGTAAACCAACAAAAAAGTCCAAAACTCTTCCGCACTAACTCTCCCTGTTTTTATTATGAATGTAAAATCAAAACATACAACCCTCATATACAAAGATATCATGATCTTGATTGGAAATTACCAGTGACAATTTAATCCCTACATGTGACTGAAAAAAACTAACAACATATACAATCTTTATAGATTATGTATAGAATCTTACGTAACAATGTAACTGATTGTAACTACACAGAAAGTGATTTCTGCCTTATGTTTTTGAGTTTTTTTTAAGTCTACCCACGTTAGGCATTTAGCAATTCGTTTATAGCCTGTGTTTGCCCAAGAAAGGTCATGCATTTCCTAACAAATATTTTTTTAAAAATAGAGACAGCAATGTCCAATTTTAGCCACAGTATCTAAAGATTGTTATTCTGGACAGAGCTCAAAAGAACAGAAAACACTGAAAAGAGAATTTAAACTTCCCTGATGCTCTCATAACCAGCTGATCATAAAGCGTTCTCATAAAGTACAGTTTAAATGCTAGTCTGATACAATTGCGTAGATGCAACTCCAGAATGAAGTTTTTTAAAAAAATAAAAAGTACAGACATGCAGAGTGCCAAGAATTATAAGAATATCACCTTAGGGTTTTCTGAATCCTTTCATGGACAAAGGCCTGTATTTTGATATCGGTTACATTAGTGTGCCTTTGATGTAGGTCTACTGATGTTGTAAGTATTCTAGCTTTACACTAATGTACGCAGAGATCAAAGTCCTGGCTAATAACCCAAATTCTGACTGACATTCTTGTCAGCTCAATATACATTTCAGCATCAAAATTCTCATTCTAAGAACATGCTGTAAGCATCTCATTAAAAAGAGAAAGCTTTTTACCCCCAGAATATCTTCTACTAACACCGTTTTTCTGGATCTGGCTACATAAGCAGATACTGTAGTGCCATGTGCGATGGGCCCTGCAGGAATGAGCCGCGGTTGTCCTTCTTTAGCTCCTGGTGGTGTAAATACACACAGACTCTAGTTAGAAGGAAGAAAAAAAAAAGAAAGGAATTAGAAAGTGTGATTACTTTTACAGAGCTGCTCTGCTACCTATGGAATGCAAAGGCTTGAATAAAGTAGATAATATAGAGAAACACAGCTTTCGTGCTTTTGTCAGTGAAAAGTAGTTGGATAAACTCCACTTAACTGATTTGAAATCTTAGGAAACCCACATCTAAAGTCACCATTCAGAAAGTGGATAACTCTTCTGCTGATTTTTTTTTTTTTTCTAGGACGCACTTTCTAATTTCAATTAAAAAATGCTCAAAAAGCAGACATAATCTTTTAATTTCTTGTTTATCTCATCCCAAGGAATGCTAATTTAAAAATTATCCTAACACTATATTTCCAGAAATGCAAGTGACTGCATTTGTCCCCTGTAGAAGAAGAAACATCTGTCTTACTTGCTGCCTAAAACTCTGATTTTTTCAAAGTCAAGCATGACAACATTAACTTCATGAAACTCATCCAGAAACACCTGATAATTGTTCTATAACAAAAATATTAAACAGGTTAATGCCACTGGAATGAATGGGCTTGCAAATATAATATTACAAAATGAAAATTAAACACAAATATAATGAGCCTGAAACCACAAACCCTTCTATATATCAAATACAAAATTTCCTCCATTTGCGAGTAAAAAATAAACTTTATGGAACAGTAGAGTGCTGGAAAACAATGTCCTTATCGCAGTCTCTTTAAAATTTTCCTTACTTTTCCCTTCAGATAACTTGAAAAGAAGCAGTCTGTCAGCAACAACCGATTTTAAAGTCACGAAACCACAAAAAACTGTGTTTCCAATACAATCAGCAGACAGTTCATTTTACAAGCAAATAGTTTCATCTGTTTCATTTTTCTACCTTTGTTTCATTACGTTTATCAACTTGTGTCTCCTAACACTACAGAATCAGACTCTCAAAATTCTAAAGCATTTATTACCGTCACACCCTAGTCAGCATAGCAGAGCTACTACTATTTAAACAAAGGAAATTTAGGTACATGATGAATAGACGACATGGCAAAGGTTACACAGTGTTAGAACAGCAGGGATCAAATCTCTGTTTCCAAGACCTCTGCTTAATGTCTAATCTCTTGAGCTATACCTCCTTACACATTCGCAATATTAACAGAATCAAAGCACCACCTCAGAAGACCCACCTTCTGCTAGCAAATTGTGTTTTCTTATTTACTATAATCAGTGATCCAGTTTATTTCACTGACAAATACGTAAAAGCAGGAGTATATATAGGTAGTTCTACTGCTAAATAACTCTATGATTTTAAATTATGAACTTGAAACATAAAAACTAGAGATGAAATATTTTAAGCAAAGATCCTTTCTAGGAATAGATTTATTTTTTTTCTAATTTACCTATATAGTGACACAGATAGATGGTAGTGCCACAACACAATGTTCCTGGTAAGAACAGCCCTGTGTTGTACCAGTCCTTTGTATTGGTTTTGCTTTCATTAGGACTGTTACAAGGGTCAGTCATCCAGAATTTGACAGCATTGATGGTTATGATAATTAATATTAGTTACATCTAATCTGTCTCCTAAATTCATAAAGGCTTCTGTAATAGTAGGCAAAAGCAGGTGCACAGGTACTCTAGATTCCAGTAGCTCAGAACACAGCATTGCCTTGAAAGACTGAACAACGATCTTTTAGTTTGTTCAAATAAGATTTCAGCTTAGGTTTAGCAGTAAGCAAAGAGCCTTATACTGGAATTCTTATTATTTAAATATTATGCCATTATATGCATAATTAATTCCCTTACCAAAAAGAAAAAAAAAAGGTCTAAAAAAAACCCCTCAAAACTATGAGCCTGGCTCATTAAAGAAATTAAGAGAAATACAGGCAACTATGAAATCAATGGCATTTCTCTTATTTCACTCTGCTAGACCTCTGAGGTCACTGTCACTATAGCACCTGAGTACCTCACAATCTCTTACTGTGCATGATTACAGCTCCCCTGTATGCTGGGGGGTGATGCCGTTCTCATTTTATACATAGAAAATACAATAAAAATTTTGTATTGATACACTTATTTTAGCTGAGACTCCAGTTACTATTTGAGTACATTCACAGCTCACCACATAACGATTGCCTTGCACCATGTCTTGGTGCCAGAGCAAATGGATCACAAGACAAAGAAAACTCAAGTGTGAAAGAAACGAGACAGACTTCAGAGATCGATAGTTACCAATTTGGGCCCTGTGATATCAGGTAAATTACTCAATAGGAGCCGTTTTCTAGCATTGAATATTAAAGGTACAATTTGCATGTGAAAATTAATCATCTACTGTCAGCTGTAGAAAAAGAAGTGATGATATGAGATGTATTCCGAATTAATTTTTCTTTATTCTGCAAACATGTGAGGCACATCCTAAAACATACTGAACAATTGCCAAAAGAACACACTGAAATGTTCAGAAACAGAAGATGAAGGAGATGCACCACAATGCACGGTATGCAGGCAGGTACTCCTGCAGCGATGAAAGTACCTTATCTGTAATGGACTAACAGTGTTGTGGAAGAGGAAAGTTGGACTTTATACTGAGACATCAGCAGTCCAATGGTTAGGGTGTTTAATGAGTTCAAGAGAAAACCACTCCAGATTCTGACAAACGCAGTAACTGAGTATTTGTCTTGGTCATGGGCAGAAAGTCAGGCAGTCTCAAAAAGTTCAGCAAGACAAGGAAGGGTTTTCCATCCAGTTATTCATTTGCTAATATTGTGATACAGATGAGAATTAAACTACCTTAAAAGAGAAAATAGAGTTGCCACATAGTATTTTAGCTCTGACAAGTCATTTCAGCATATTTATTTCATACATCTTGTGCAGTCAGAAGGAAAGATACTTCTTCCATGGAGTAGTTCTACTTAACATGCACGGTATTTGCCTCATTTTGACGCCTTGCATTGTGGTACCAGTGCACGAAATCTTGAAATTTTACATTTTTTTTCAACCCCAAACCTCAACCTTATTCTTCAAACCCATTTACACTCACAGCTTCTTTAAAGAGTGGCCTTTAGCAGTGAAAGACACTGGGAAAGCCAGAAATGTTTATTTTCCATACTAAATTACAAAAATGTGCTACAAAAAAGCAACACACAAAAAACTCAAACAACAAAATCCATTAAATCAGCACATTAGACCTGCCAGAACAAAACTGTTCAATTTATCAGAAGAAAAAACTCCATTTATTCTTACTTTCTCATAATCTAATCAAATAAAGATACATATAACTCTTAAATGAAAACTTAGTTTCACAGTTACTTGCCTTCATAAGGTTCAGTCTCATAATTTTACATGCACTTAAATAGAATGAAAAAGAACACTTTACATAACAGATCCAAGAAAAAAGTATTCTAATAAAACTAAAGAAACAACAGTTCATGAGTTATTTAAATCTATGTTCTGATTTTTTTTTTTTTTTTTTTTTTTTATTCAAAGAAGCTAGGAAAAGTTTTAGGATATAAAATACATAGAAATACTGAAATACATATCTTTACAAATGTTTGACCTGCTACACTACACAGTTATTGGAAAAAAAGTACTAATGCAGCAGGAACAGTAACACTACAACATTTTCAATACTGAAAAGGTGTTTCATATTGCAGAGTGTTGTAAAATACCAGAGATGAAACATAACGGTTAAGGTCTGAATTACATAGTTGAAGTAGTGGAATGAGTCAAATTAAATTAACAGGACACTGGAGACCAAAGCTGATCTCCAAAGATTAACATTTTTATTCACATCATTTTTCTTAAGACCTATTTGTTTTTTTATGCCAAGATAGCAACGTGTGACACTTAGCAAAGTAACTGTTATTTAAAATACATATATAAAATGTGCTGTTGCACATTGGTCTTCTGAGTCACGCCTATAATGAAATCAAAAACAATTTCTCTTCTCAGGAACAGCTTCTCGAAGCAGAATACAAGAAAGAAAGACAAAACGAAAAGGCTGCTTTCACCAGAAAATAAAGAACTCACTGCTTCCACACATACATATTCTTCCATAGAAAAGGCATCCACTGGATCTGCGGTGGGCAAAACCAACACCATGAAGTGCTGCCAGCAAAAGTCGCTTTCACCAGCACCGTCTCTCCTGTGACCTCATGTAACAAGCAGTTTAGCTGGTAAACCCCCCTGCTGCTACCACCATAAAGCACGGCTGTGAACAGGCAGCCCTACACTGGGAAAAGTTTGTGGACATCTTTTACTTTCAGTGTTAAAAAGACTTTCGCAGGAACAATCCTCTCCTGCTTCTGATGGGAAACTACAAACCCCACTACTAAGCAGTCAGTGATTAAAAAACGCTTGAAATTACCCAGCAGGTTCTAAATTTGCCACTATTTCTCCTGACCCTGTAGAGGTAGAAAAGTATGACTGTGCAAGGACAGACCTCCACCCAGACCTCAAACAACAACCCTTGACCTCTAAGGCCACGTAACAATTGATAGTCTTACGCTGATCAAGCAGCACTATTAAAAAGAAAGGAAAATTTTCTCATGACCATATATAAGCTGCAATTACCCCATAAGCTTCTCTAATACCATTCCGCTTCGACTTTTTACAGACACCTAATAAAGTTTCATGATTGTTGATACATTCCATATAAGGTCAATTTAAATCTGAATGAGTTTATACATTTATCACCAAAAAAAGGATGTGGAAATGTCTTGAGTGTTTTTGGAGTTCTGTTAACAAAGCTTTTAAATCTTAGAAGCCATCAATGGCAAGGTCAGTCAAACATAATGCAGTAAGAACAAAAAAGCTGTGCCCTAGTCTGCTATAGCACGCTACTGAAATAATCTCTGAGGCATCCCACAGGCATTTCCTTTAGGGGAAACTCTTTAATTACCACTGTCCAAAACCACCAGGTTTTTCACGTAAGTCATCCAACTCACATTGCCTTTTGTGTAAGAAAATATTTGTAAAATAAAAAGTACTGTAGTAATAATAAAATTTGGGGCTCACCTACTCTCTTCTAACTACGAATGACTCCAGCACTCTTTTAACTTGCAAATACACATTCAAATCATGCTTCACCAGCTCAAAGGCTAATTAGAAATGTTACTATGCAGACATCAGATATATTGTATGCAGCTTCACAAATAAATGAAGAAATTGACAGCTTAGGCCCTTTCAAATTACTTTCATTTCTTTAGTGAGTTTGAATATTTTACTTCAAAAATGGACTGAAAGTTTCCATTTCTGTTAGTGATACTGAACTGTGATTAATAATCAAAATAAGGAACCACTGGACTTTCAACCACCACTTAAAGAATATATAGAGTCAATTAAAAAAGTAATATGAGAAAATAAAGTCCTATAATTACCCAAATACTATACAGACAACTCACAGTGCAGGCAGGATACCTGCGCACTCCTCACAGTATTTTTTGCTGCTATAAGCACTTGGCAGTGAGACTGTAAGTCATTATCAGATAAACACAGAGCTCTTTACTGACAGTGCAATGTCACTGTGTCTCTCCTAGCAAAAGGTAAGTAATAAAAGATATCTAGTGCAGACAGAGCTTTAGATATCCCTACCACTGACACGGGAGATGGCAACCAAGACAGGACAGTCACTCTGAGTTTGATAAACTATCAAAGAGCAAACATTGGCTTGAAGAGTAAATACTTTGGAAGGTTCCAGGTTCACGCATTCTGGCAGCCCACGGCATCCTGCAGTTCCCTATTTTGATCTGTTTTCTCTCCTTCCAGACACAGATAGAATCCCCTTACCTACAGTAAATTCAACTACCTTATTACCAATCTTTTTCCAACAAATTCCATATCATGATGGACCTCTTTCTTTCAATGTAGTTAGGCAAGAGAAAACTAGAGTCTGACAGCAGAAACCTCCTATACTTTGTTGGAACTTCAGAGCACACAAGGTGCCTTCTTTCATGCCTTCTGTGACAGGTTGTTCCAGCTGGGCCCAAAATCTTCAAAAATTATTCCTTACCTCCTAGTTTAATCTCTTCATTAACCGTCATAAAGTCTCCAACTAAAAAAAAACTTCTAGTAACCTGGACTGATGTTATAGTGGGGCTTGGAATCCACTGCCTTATAATGACCACAGAGAACAAGAGATGCTTAAAAAAAAAAAAAAAAAAAAAAAAAAAAAAAAAAAAAAAAAAAATTGAAACAAAACAAAGTCCAAAAGAAATGAAAACCATAAAAATGGTTCAACCACTGATGAACACAGACAGACAAAACAAAATTCACTTCTACATATTTCATAGGCACTTTAGGTATAAAGTTACATATTGTAGTCTCTAATGTGTTCTTAAAATGCTAACAGATTAACAAGTCTTCCAGTCTACAGGAATGCAGAATGATGTACACCATAATCAGTGCTTGAGGGATAACATTGTGACAGCATTCTCAATTCACAGCTAAATACAGCAAATGTGGCTTTCAGATACATGACAAAACTAGTATATATGCAATAAGCCATAATATCATGGCTTTAGGTGCTCTTTTCTTGGTGCCATTCACACAGTCTGTTGAAATTATGAAGTAATTTATGTTGAACCCTTTTTACTGTGGCTGAAAAAAACCCTCATTACCCCTCAATTGTAACAGCTAAGAGCATGTGCATGAAGAATTACTGATGTTCATCTTGTCGTGCTGTCATACCTTGGCCCCACAGCTGGTTTTTCTAGTGAAAATCTAATGCTTGACAGAGGAAGCAGATTAAAATCCCAGCAAAATAAAAGATGAGGAGCAGCAGCTGAAGTTTCATAACACAATACCATCATCACCTCCTGACAGATATTCTTACAGTGATGAGAAAGTACCTACAGTTTTTAGATGCTTTCAGTCTGTGGTTCTTCTGATGAAGACATTAACTACAGGTGTAATCAATGGTATTTTTCTAGTGGCTGTTGGTGTGTAGCCTGTGGGAATCTGGCAAAACACCAAGTCCCAACCCACAAAGGCCATAAACCATTCAACTCACTAAAGTTTGCCAGGGCTGGATTTGACCGGCAAACATGTATTGCTCACCATTTCAGAAACTGCTCAGTCGTTTCTTCTTTTTTTCATAATACTCTTCATAACTAAGCAAACAACAATCAGACTGATTTTTTTTCTAAAATTTATTTGCAGAATAGATGTCAGAATGAGGGTTAAAGTACACATGAGATGAGCATTCACATAACAAACTGTTTTGGTGGTAAGGGTGACTGGATCTTGATCTAGTTTCTTCCACAGCAAATTTTGCTGATAAAACTGACCCTAAATACTCTTAATGGAAAATAATTTAATATTCAACTGAAATTAAATGAAAGCATTAATACTAAAGCACTGCTATTCGACTTGACTCTTGGAAAAAACAAAACAAAACAAAAAACACATTGAAGAAAAATGGGGATTAACCAAGTTGATATTAAGTAAGCTTAATGGTTTTTACTGCTCACACATTTTTCTGTTCAGTAACAGTAACAGATTTTTACTCTTGGTAAAGGATGTAACAACCTATATGTATGACCACACAGCCTAACAATAAAGTTAGATAGGTATAAAGGCTGTGACCTAAGTCTAGTTTTTTACAGGAATAAAATTCATCACAATAAGTAAACATGACCAAGAAAACCAACCAAACAGAACTAATTTGGAAAGTATGCACAGGCAAAAGCCTTGGATTTGTCAACAGGTTAAGCTGAAGTAGTAGCTTAATACTACCATGCTAAAATATTAAAAAGCTATACGAAATTTTGTTCTGTGTTTAAACACAAGTGCAGCAATCCTACTACGTGAAACACAATGGGGTAAAAGAAGAAAAATACAAAAAAAAACCCCAAACAAACAAACAAACACCACCAAAAAAAAAAAAGAAAAAAAACAAACAAACAAAACACGAACCAAAACAAACCAACCCTCAAACAACAAAAATAAACAAAAATCCAAACTAAAACAAACAAAACCCCACCACCCAACAAAACAGCAACTACCTCCATTGCTTATTAAAAATGTCTTATTTCCTTCTTGATAACTGACAGTGTAATCGCAGGACATTTGCGTTTTTAAAGTAGATAGTATGTACAAATTTTGGATACTTGGGAAATATAGATGATATATTTATATGCTGTAAAACAACTAGTGGCTGTGGGGAGTTTTCTTGGTGTTTTCATCCTTCTGAATGGTATCAGTTTCTAACTGCACTTCATTCCTGGAAACTTTCCAATTGATTTACACAACTTAAAAGCACCACAAGAGTTATACCAGTTCATTGACATAGAAAACTAAGTCGACATGCCTCTCCTCCATCCCTTCCATTTCAAGGCACAGTCAGCTAAGCTTTTTTCTGAGAGATGTTTGCCCAGACAGTTCTCAGAGACCTCCATGGATGAGGATACCTGAGCTTTCACAAGCAACACACCCTTTCACTGCAGCCACCGCTGGGGAAGCTTTCTTCATGCCAGTTCAAGCCCACTGCTGCTTGCCCTACACAATGCAGGTGTGGGGATGATTCCTTCCCTCTTTGCCTTGTCCAGGCATATCTTCACCCCTCAGCTTTCTTTTCTTTTGACCAAACAATATGAGTTCTATTGTTTGCTAACCATTCTCCCTGCTCTCTCCTGTACCCACTTCAGTTCCTCCATATTTATTTTTTTTTTAAATGCATGGTGCTTAAACCAGACATATTATTCCACCTGAGACCTTAAGGGCTGACAGAAGAATGGGAAGATTACTCTACATGAAGGCTAGATTTCTGCTTCTGTGTCTTTTTTTTTTTTTTTTCCTCCAGCAATGATATTGCTAACTCATGTTTACCTTCAAATTCCCTGTAAACCCCATGATCTTTGTCAGTCATCAACTACCCTACACACAAAGAGGCAACCTATAGAGAGCCAAGCACTTGTGCTCACTGAATCACTGTCCAGTTCCTTCAGACCATTTTACCAAGATCATTTTGAATTCCAATTTATCCCTACAAACACAGCTGTAGTCCTTCCCAATTTCATGTAATATACAAATTTAATAAGCTTATATTCTTCCTTCACCCATGCATTAATAAATATACCACGCAAAACCATGGTAAGATCCAGGATAAATCCTGAAGATTTGTGCAAATTACCCTCCCATTTTGATAGTGAACCAGAAGCAATTAGTCTCTGTCTAGTTTTCTAACAGGGCCTGCATTCTACGTATAGTATATTCATCATGACCATATACCACAAGTCCATCTACCTGAATATTACAGGAAACAAGACCAAAATTTCACTATAATATATCTTGATGGCTATTTATCTAATTTCTTTCAGTTTGAAAACTTCTCCACTCAAACACTGTAACTCACCAACAGCTTTCCCTCTCTGCTGACTATTCAGTGGCAAATAGGAAAGTAACATTTCTTCCATTTTATGTAGAAAAATAGTATATGATGTTAGAGTTGATTCAAGGATACAGACCAAAATTTTCTGAACTGACTTGCAGCTAAAAGGGTTTCATCTGGAACCATGCTTAAAAGACTCAAATCTCAGAGATGTCTACACATTCAAAATAGCGTACATTAGCTTGGCACAAAAACCTGAGACAGCAAGCCTTGGTTCCTTGGTTCTTAGTAATTCGAATCACCCACCCCATATACTCACTAGGTGGCACTGCACATCAAGCTGCAGCAGTTTTTCTACAGGACCAGAAATTCTACAATAGCTTAGTAAAACACCCCCTGAAGCACAAGAGTATGTACACATATTTGTGGTCTCACATAATTATTTCTTACAATAAAGCTATTGGAAACTTCAATCCGAAGCAAGGATGATCTGTTCGTCAACACAATTTGCAGTTTCAGAAACTAAGTAACACTCACAAGACCTAGTAAAAGCTACTTTAAGTGTATGCCTATTACATTCGAAGTCATACATCTTTACGTAGGAATCACAATGTAATCATGAGGTGAATTACTCACACAGATCAGGACTATAAACAAGAAGCTTCTGAAAAATCAGATAATACAATAATACATTAGAAACTGTAGCTGTGATAAGTATTTTAGAAATATCACATTGTAAAGATGTCAGCTTATGGGCTTAAATCTATGCTCAGCTAGCATGGTACTTAGGCACATTAATTTACACAAACACACCATCCAGTATGAGGATTTCAGTAAATCTTTTAAGTCATGTTTGAAGAGGATATACAATTAAGGTCATAACAGGAGAACTATGAACTATATATTCGTCCCCATAAAGAATAAAATAGAAAACTGAAACAAAGCCCTTCTCTTGAGAGTTGTGAAACATTCCTGTTTGATTTGGAAGGGTTTCTGGTCTTTAAATATATAGTATTTGCAAAATGGCTGTTATGTACCTTAAGAATAAATAATTTGCATAACTCCATTAACCCACAGACAAAGAGAATTTCTTAGATGTCTGTTTAGATCATTTGACCCTGATGAGGAAGCTATCTTGTTGCTAGTAGCTGTGCATCTTGCAATACATTCTACCATACATATAGCAAATGCAAAACCAGATTCTGACACACAGGGGAACTTTATAGGGGAGCAAAGACTTAAGCATGCTAGTGGTACTTCCCTGCTTGGGGCAATCATTTCAAAAGCAGAATCACACTATCAAAACACTCTTAGTGTGTAGTGTGATGAGTGCTAGTTCTCCCAAGTAATTGGAATAACCAGGACACTGCTAAAGTAACTGAACTGGCCACACTCATCTGGTGCTAATTTTGAGAAATATTTGCATAAAGAAACGCCCTGCAACCTGAATTGATGCAGTATCTTCCATATGAAGCCCATTCACTCAAGTACAGATCCTGAAAGCAATTGACCTGACCTGTCAGCCAGAAGTTACCTTGTCCTTACGCTGTTACCCAACTCTGATACAAGTCGAGATATAGTTTTGTATACTTCAATAGAGAGGAAGAAGATACGGCCATTAAGAAACTTTAGATATGGACAGGCATTTTACCAAACTAATTTGTGCTGTTAAACACCAAGGGAATTTTTTCTAAAACCAGGTGCTCCTTTAAAGGGCAGCATCTCATCTATGTTTTGCAAAAAGAAAAGGGCAAGCTAATGTAGAGCTTTTCATCACACTAAACAAATTTGCTTTCAGTTCTAATATAATTCTCATGTAAGGGAAGTGCTGCCCATATTAAAAATTGCACCAAAGAAAGATTTACAATAAATTCTTAGTAACTAATGAAAAAAAAAAAAAAAAAAAGCAATAGTATGGCAGTTCTCTCAGCATAAAGAAATAATAGCACACAGTATGCAGTAATCATTTGCTGGCTTTCATTTTGTAAATATTTAGAATTTCTGTAAAAGGAAGTTACCTTCTATCCTAATAAGAAACTCACTATTTAATCTAGGCTAAAGGTAGTTATGGAAATTGCATGTTGCAAAAATGTTCCTTAGCTGAGATTAACACGAGTCAAGATTCTCATATCTGAATTTCTTCAAACAGGCACAAGTGTACACATACAAATTTACAGTGAGAGCTGAAATGAAGTAGAGTTAATGCTTTTGCTTCAGCTTTGATCCAAAGATCCCTTATGAAATATAGTCAGAACACACATCACTAAACATTACCAAACCATTTGGGAGAAAGTAGCTATCTACTTATCAACAGGATTCCATCCATTCTTACACAATCCCCTCCCAATACCTAATTCTCAAAAAGACATGGACACACATTCCAGAAAAGCTGTATCAGGGACAAATAATTTCTTTGAAAGCATGGTGGAAACAACTGTTACGTCAGGCCTAGTTCTGAAACATGAGATTGCCAACTGGATAAACACCAGCAGACTTATATATATTTCTCAAGCTAACAACCAAACAGACAAATGCTAAAACTGGGGAGGTGAAGCTGATTTTGTGAATCTTAAGTCAAAAAGCAAGCATCAAAAAACTAAGCCACAAAAAAAGGAAGGCCTTCTTCAACATGCGGCCATGAGTGTTCAGCAACTATTTTGTCTAGGCCTAAGACAGGGGTTTTATCATTTTCAAAACTTCACCATAAAGAATTACTTCCTTTCTGCCATTTATATTATGCAGAATGTTTTTGTTCCCATTTTAAAAAGATATTTAACAAAAATAAATAAAAATGCACTGCCCGTATTTGCTGGTCAATGGTTAATCTCACTTGGACACATCCTTTAAATTAAATACTCAAGAGAGAAAGATGTCCAAATTAACTCTCAATGACAATTTCTTACAAAAAGTAGGCTAATGCACTACTACATAGTTACAAGACTAAAAACATGGGTCTGGCCCAAAGCCCACTACTGTGAATGGAAAATCTCACACTAACTTCAAAGGACTTGGGATCAGTCCCTATAATAACTACATGAAGAACTTTCCATTTTGGGAGATGCTGGTACACAGCAGTGGATAATAAAGTCAATGTGTGGTTTTAGTTGCTGGAGATTTTTTCAGGAAAGAGTTATATTGGGAAGCAAAAGAGATTCAACTGCATAATAGGCTATTAAAAAAAATAAAATTAAAAAAAAAAAAAAAAAAAAAAAAAAAAAAAAAAAAAAAAAAGAAGTAGAAGGTCATAAAGTACCCAGGCCCTCAAGGTATCAGGAGACTGGGAAGAACCCTAAATTATGCCATGCTAAATCTAATAGGAAAACCCTCACCACAGTAAGGATTCTCTAGGTCTCAAGCTATAAAATTAATTTTACTGTAATCTTTTATAAAGCATTTAGAGATGAGCATGCTCAGCTGTTGTGCAGTTACTGCCACTGAAGCAGCCACCGTTGTTCTGCAGTCAGAATGTTTGGTGGCATTTCCTGCAAAGCTCCTGCCTTGGCTGCAGGAGGAAGCTCTTCAGCCACCATTTGCATCACCCCCACCCCCCATGAAAGTGGACTCCACCACCTGCCAATGTGAACCAAAGATCGTATTCACAAAGGATGAACAACGCATTACTTAAATTATACTCCTCAGTTAAAAGGTTAATTAAAAATATTTGCTGTTTACATACTTACAGAATTCATTCAGAACAGACCCAATTTCTGAATAATAAAATAATTTATCTTTATTATATGAAATAATAATTAAATGAAAAGGAAATACAAAACCCACTTCCATTTCTTCTAGGATATTTCTGTATGTGCCTTCTTCCACATCCTTCAAATTAGACACTATCTTTCTGAATAAGTAAAAAATATTCTCAGGCAAGGCTCAAGTCACCTGCAGGCTTGTACATCTTTAGTCCGGTTTCCATTATTTCAAACATTTATTTCTTTCCCTTTTTCTGAATGTAATCATTTCACAAAATGCAAAGGAAATTCACTAATGGACAACACAAAAATAAACTATTAAAACTGGCTGTGGAAAGTAAGGAAACACAACCAGTAAGAAAAATATCTTCCTCTCTAGTAATTTTTCAGTAAGAAAAGTTTCATTTGTTTCTTGAACCAATAAAAGACATAACATCTCTGACAAATTGTGATCCTTCTTAGTAGCCATCTGAAGTAACTACAGTTACTTTGCATAGTGGTAATTGTGCAAGTTAATCTGGGTAGAAAAAAAGTAGTGTGCTCTAAATGCCAAATAACAAAACAGCAAATACTGGACTCACTCAAATTATTACACCAGAAACTAATTCTATTCATAAATTCTAAATGTATAATTTATATTATGCTAATTAAAATGTACATCTGAAATTTATATTATCTATCAAGTTGCAGCTGGCAATTAACAAAAGCCCTGGTAACATTAAAATAAAAAAATCAAAGAGATAACTAGATAAAAAGAGCAGTCTATGCTGAGAGTAAATCCAAGTTAAGTTTTCTGTTTATAAAGGACAATTAACAATGAGGATAAATTGCACGTCAAGTTGCTACAGTTAGAGAAACAGCAACACTGCCAAATCTTAAAAAAAGAAAAAAAGACCAAGGTTCTAAATACAGGAAACATTTTTTTTTCATTACCAGCATGTTCAAAAAAATTATATTTTACAGAAATAAAGGTAACATAATGCTAATATTCAGCAGTCAGGTAATATTTCCTGCTAAATGACATATAAAATAAAATCAAAATATCATTGCCAAATGGAAAATGCATTTGTAACTGTACAGAAAAATCAGCATCTTAATCTAGTATACTTACATTATTGCATTCTCCCAGGAAATATAGTGCAAATCCATCAGCTTTTGTAGCTGCCAAAGCAATAATAAAAGAAGTAATTGTACTCGCAGGGGGAAAATCAAACTCACACAAGATCTCTAAGGTGAAACCACAGATTCAACTCCTCTTAGGACAAACATCTAAAATTCTACAGTTCAGGGTTTGTTGCTGTGTCCCTTGAAACTTCCCAGACTCTACTAAGTCAGAGGTACAAGGTAATTCTTGTTCTCCCCATTAGCATTAAATGCATTCTAAAAGATAAACAGAAACAACCTCTTTATACATCTTATTCTTATTCCAAGGCCAAATGTCTAAATTCAAATCAATTCATATGACAGTATAGAAGTAACACAACAGGTGTTAACAATGTAATCAGCCAAATAACATTCTAATTTCCATGAGTAAAATAAATACCATTCATAGATGGTAAGCTATAATTGTCCTTGCCTTAAGATAGAAAATTATGGGAAAGTAGAATGTTGCAAATATCACCATAAAAATGTGTTTCAAAACAAACTGTTTCTATTTCCACAATGAAAACACTGACACACATCACTAAGTTTATTTTGTCAGATTTCTGCCAGATGCAGATCCTTGCATGAAACAGGGCAAAAATTCTTAAAACTCTCTTAAAACAAAAGTTTAAAGTCAACCAACCATCATAACTCACTGCTAAAATAAAAACTCTCAAAATCAGAAGAGGATAGAGCAATGTTTTTATACCATGCTTTATGCAACAGACTTTGATACTTCAAGCGCAAGTCTTTATGTCTTTCCAAGAGTGAATAAACATTCTAACCAGTAAATGTACATATCTAATACCCAGGTTTTATGAATGAACACAAGAATCCTTTTAGTTTGTTTCAGGGGAGTGATTATACTCCTGTGTGATAAAATCATTTGGCTTTCTGCATTTCTTTTTCAAAATAAAAAAAATCCCACTGTGTAGTTACTTATGTCAACTGTGTAACACCAGTGAGAGTTCAGGGCATGGTAATTTGCATTCCATTCTTAAATACTGTTTACAAAAGTAAAAAATATGTAAGAGATAAACAGACCTCATCTCCTATAGCTTCTCACTTGCTGTGTATTAACAAAATCCAGTTTGATTTGCTGTGAGCTGGACATCAATATCCAAATAGCCACTTAAGCAAAATCAGTAAACAGAAGTGGTCCTTTTAAAACACCATGTATATAAACCAGAACTATTACTCATCATTACAAAATGATAAAGTAGCAGAGACGGTAAAACCTTTCTAAAGAGCTGACTGAAATCTATACTGAATGGAGCTAGTAATACTTCATATTGAAGTCTGAGTACATCCACTCTGGCTGAAAAAAAGCCAAATTGCACTCATAGTGTTATTTGGAATTTTTTTTTATGTTTATTTTTTCTAACCTTTGTTAATGTATAGTACTTTCTTGCCACAAGAGACACCTAAATCAGATAGAAAAAAAAAAACAGTTTAACAACTGAATGTAATCTGAAATCACACGAAAAGGTATACCTTCAGTAATATCTCCGTTTTGTTACAAAAGGACTTCAAGTATGCAGTGATATTACTGATAGAATTTTTTTTTTTTTTTTACTTTCAATATTGACATTGTAACACCATCATAACTAGAATAGTCTATTCTTTGGTTCATTTAACAGGGGACTCTAATTTTGCAACTGGATACACAGCTCTCTCCAAAGATGAAATTCACTTAAGTGCAGCCAGGGATTCACTAAGGGACAGAAGGCAGAATAAGTTCATACTGAGACAACATCCAAATAAAACTGTGTTATCCCTCAATCCCTGTCTTTATTAAAAGATGTAAGAAATGTGCAGTGCACTGATGCTAAGTAATAGCTCAGAGACAACTGATTCTCTGTCTTACCTATTTTGATGATGCTGCTCAATTCATACAGCAATAGTTGGTTATCTCCTCCTGCATCCAGGCGCTGTTCTATATAGCTGTTCAATTCATACACTACACCTTGCATATTTGTATCCTGGTACTGCAGAAGCAAAAATGAGAAGAACATCTTAGAATAATTCAGATGTATTTTGCAGGTTTTGAACATTCATTAAAAATAATATGTTGAAATTTCAATAGTCACTCATAAGTGTCCTAATACAGCTGTCTGAAGAACAGGGTCACTGCCAAGCAAGAAGCCCAGAACTCCTCTCTATGCTCCGTTAGACATTTGTTCAAAATGTACCAAGTGAAACACTGAGCAACTAGTAATCGCCTAAACTTGGCCAATGTGACAGGACAATGTCTCAAGCAGAAACCGAGATGCAACAATCATAAGGTAAATAACCTTCAACTCCTTCCTTTTAAACTCCTACTCCACCATGAAAAGAGACAACTAGCTCTATTTGCCAGCATCTTCCACATCAAGTTCACGAGTCAAATGACAGAACTGTGCCAAGCACCAGAGCTTTGAGGTGGTAGCTCAAAGAGCTCAGCCTTTCAAATACAGCAGTGATTAACACCAACAGAGGGAAGGGCAGAAATCACAAGTCAAAATCATGCTAGCCACTGTGGCCTAATGAGCATTTGTTTCAACTGAAGATGGCAGACAATGCCAGAAAGAGATTACAAATCAGTTAGGATAATTAGATGGGAGCAATGGGGTGCTGGTTGTTGGTACAATGAAAGAGCATGACATGACAAAACTTCATGGGAAAGGAGATGCGGCCTCCCCTCACGAGCCCCGCTGCCTTTGGTTATGCATCTCCCAAGCCCTGAAAGCAAGTCCTGAAGGGCTGAT
The DNA here is from genome assembly GCF_036013475.1 of Columba livia. Classification (NCBI taxonomy): domain Eukaryota; kingdom Metazoa; phylum Chordata; class Aves; order Columbiformes; family Columbidae; genus Columba; species Columba livia. The sequence continues at coordinate 73,321,587 of NC_088604.1, forward strand.
AAAACTGGCTGTAAATGTGCATGTGTAGTGTGACAGCATCATGAACAATAATTCCACAGAAAGCAATACTTGGCAGTAAGCAAAGATTCATTACCCTGCCCAAAACTGGTAATGTGGTAACTGAAGAAAGTAATATGGTCAATTACTTATTGAACTCAGTGACGCAGTAAATCATGTTGCTTAAACTAAAAATGAAGCTGGTGATATTTAGATGAATTGATGTTGCTTGAAAGATTAAGACTCATTCTCCTGCTCATTCATACTTTAGAGACAAATGTAATATAGACCAGATTAATGTACACAGTACTATGGAAAATGCCACAGAAGTTCAGAGTATCACTGTCTACCCACCATTCCCGTGCTTATGTGCACGTATGTAACCACTTCCTATCTTTCTAGATCTTCTCTGTATGTAACTTTGGGTAAACCTGTACCTATGACTCTTATTGATGGATTAAATACCTAATTTGCACAATATATTCCACACTATAACTTTTATTCCCACTACTACTTTCACGCATTTCTTCAGAAAACACACTCTGCTGTGAATACAGAGGATATGGCCATATACATTTGGGACACATTTGTCGTCTTCATCTCAAAAACAAACCCAAACCCACCAATAAAAAACCCAAGTGCTTGCTGGACAACAGCAATTCCCAGTTCCTTTAAATTAAGGAGGTCTTAATGAAGACCTTAAAACGGCTCCTGAGAACATACAATCTTTGCCATAACTCCTTCTTAACACATAGTGGTGTATCAATCTATTGCTCCACATGGACATATTAGAACATTTGAGACCTAGCATACCTAAAATGTTCTCAATGTATAACAAGCTTAACACTTAATAATTCTTTCTATAAATTGATGTGATGATTATAAATTTTGACATAGATGTAAGGTCACACTGCATACATACAGTTACTGCTTGGGCAAGTCTTGAGTTTACAATCCAGCATGCCATTACCATTATTGGCAGCATATGGCAGTTAGCAAGCTTCCATAGACTGTCCTCTGATGTGTCCCACATTTACTACTGTATGATTCTTCAAATGGAAAAAAAAATAGCATAGTTTCATGAAAGCGAATTTTTTATACTTAAGATACAACCGTAGGTAGCCATATAACAGGAAAATGGTGAACAACAATCTGTATTATTCATATGTACTAACCCATATCTTCAAAAGTAGATGTAGCCATATATCCTAAAGCAGCAGTAGCTCATCAAGCACACATACACAAAACCTTTATTATGTGGAAAAGTGCCTTCTCAGAACTTGTAATTGAATACATATCTCTTCACCTGTGATGCAGAGTCAGGATTTAAATCAAATCTTCAAAGGCTGAAGCTAATACATTAAGAGAACACATCATCAATATGCACCCACTGGCATACAAGCCATGGCAAAATAATAACTTTCCTCATAATCAAGCAGGAGTTCCATGTGCATAGTAATTACATAATAGGCCACATGTCCTTTCTCCTCACCTCTGCAACATATGCTTGCAAACATTTTGTAAGCAGGGCAAATCATTGCATGCATGGACGTAACTAAAAAGATGGTAGCTGCATAATACATACAGTAGTAACACAACAGATTTCTGTTACTGACAATCTGTGGATCCACAACTAGCCAGCTGAATAGAATTTGTTCAGATTCACAATTAACTAATTCTATGACAGCTCAAATGCCAGCAAAGAATGACTCCATCATGTCGCAAAATGGTTTTATTGTTATTACAAGTGGAATGAAAGAGGTTTATTTGGTTCTAGGCATTTTAGATTGGATAACCACAATTATGTTTGGTTGAAAAGCCACAATATTCTTTACAAAACCATGTATTTAAACACTGAACAAGTCATCAGCAAACCTTGGTACAAGCATTATCCAATGTGATTGCTAACACAGACCTGTGCATATTTGGGGTAAAACTCACTTTAGGGAAGTAATTCCTCAAAATTTGAACACACTCAGTGGAAAAAGAGTATTTATCATCAGATACAGTGTAAATAATGTTTCTTAATTATATTTTGGTATCTTAGTTTGCAATTTAAACATTATTAATACTTAATTCATTCTTCCCTTTGCTGATTTCCTTCTATTTAAGATTCAGTGTCTACAAGAATTTTGGCATATTTACTGTAAAATTCTGAATTTCAGTGACATTAAAATAATTCATGTAGACTAAAAACTGATTTAGTACTATCAAACCAGCACCATATTTCAGTAGCTGCATATATTATAATGCTATGAGAGAAAACTAACAATTAAGAAGGGAAATCCTGTTACAAATATTCATATTCAGATTTATAAATACGAAAGGACATTTTTGCAGGATTTATATAAAAATATTTCTATGGCAATTTGTCTTTAGAATATTGTGGTGTAATAGAGGACAGCAACCCATGACAAGTTATTTAAGAATAGTCCTGTGACTTAGATCTAAACAAAGAGTCTCAGAATCAGAAATATTTTACTCCATGAAAGGAGATACCAAAATGTCATAGAGATGACTTTTAACTATTAATTCTGAACAATTAAGACACAAAAAAAATATTCAAGGACATAATTTAATATTCAAAGTAAATTTTATGTATGATAAACTAAAATTAAGATTGATTTCCATGCTTTCATTCTTATAGGGTAGCTGCGCCAGGGGCATTTTATGCTCCTGCCGCAAAGAAAAAGCCCTGCTGCTGCAACAAAAAGCCTTCACTAATGTAGCACAGGGTCAATAAGTGCCAACATAATCGAGAAGTTGATCTGTTTTTTCTGTAACTTCTTAAAATATCTTCTGAATAACAATGAGAAGAGCAAGTTTATATGTAATACTTACTGCTCCCTACTATAGAGCTGGTTCTGCAGAAGAAATGCACCTTATCCACCCTTTCAAGTATTATCAGACTGAAATGTAGAGAGGCCATGGGAAAGCACAGGATCATCATAACTAGTGCTTCAGGACCAGCCACTGGTGCTGTCACAGAAACACAGATTGTTAGGGATTGGAAGGGACCTCAAAAGATCATTTAGTCCAATCCTCCTGCTGGAACAGGAACACCTAGATAAGGTTACACAGGAAGGCGTCCAGGCAGGTTTTGAATGTCTCCAGAGTAGAAGACTCCACAACCCCCGTGGGCAGCCTGTTCCAGTGCTCTGTCACCCTCACTGAGAAGAAGTTTCTTCTCATATTCAAGTGGAACCTCCTGTGTCCCAGTTTGCACCCCTTGCCCCTTGTCTTATCATTGGTTGTCACTGAGAAGAGCCTAGCTCCATCCTCCTGATACTCACCCTCTACATATCTATAAACATTAATGAGGTCACCCCTCAGGTCGCCTCTTCTCCAAGCTATAGAGACCCAGCTCCCTCAGCCTTTCCTCATAAGGGAGACGCTCTCCTCCCTTAAATCATCTTCATTGCCCTGTGCTGGACTCTCTCCAGCAGTTCTGTCCTTCTTGAACTGGAGGGGCCCAGAACTGGACACAATATTCCAGATGTGGTCTCACCAGGGTGGAGTAGAGGGGAAGAACAATTTCTCTCCACCTACTAACCACCCCCCTTCTAATACACCCCAGGATGCCATTGGCCTCCCTGGCCACAAGGGCACAGTGCTGGCTCATGGTCATCCTGCTGTCCACCAGGATCCCCAGGTCCCTTTCCCCTACGCTGCTCTCTAATAGGTCATTCCCCAACTTATACTGGAACCTGAAGTTGTTCCTGTGCAGATGCAAGACTCTACACTTTCCCTTGTTATATTTCATTAAATTTTTCCCCACCCAGCTCTCCAGCCTGTCCAGGTCTTGCTGGATGGCAGCACAGCCTTCTGGCGTGTCAACCACTCCTCCCAGCTTGGTGTCATCAGCAAACTTGCTGATAGTACACTCTATTCCCTCATCCAAACCATTGATGAATACATTGAATAATACTGGCCCCAGTACTGACCCTTGAGGGACTCCACTAGATACAGGCCTCCAACCAGACTCTGTCCCATTGACCACAACTCTCTGGCTTCTTTCCTTCAGCCAGTTCACAGTCCACCTCACTACCTGATCGTCCAGACCACACTTCCTCAGTTTAGCTGCAAGGATGCTGTGGGAGATTGCGTCAAATGCTTTACTGAAATCAAGACAGACCACGTCCACTGCTTTACCATCATCTATCCACGTGGTTATGTCCTCATAAAAGGCAGTGAGGTTGTTTAAGCGTGACTTCCCCTTGGTGAAGCCATGCTGACTGCCGCTAATGACCCTCCTATCCTTGTTATGCCTTGAGATGGCACCAAGGATAAGTTGTTCCATCATCTTTCCAGGGCTGGAGGTGAGGCTGACTGGTCTATAGTTACCTGGGTCCTCCTTCTTGCCCTTTTTGAAGACTGGAGTGACACTTGCTTTCCTCCAGACACCTCTCCCATTCCCCACAACTTAGCAAAGATGATGGAGAGTGGCCTAGCAGTGACTTCAGCCAGCTCCCTCAGCACTCACGGGTGCATCCCATTAGGACCACTTCCCCTATTTTATTTGCTATGTGAGAAGAGCTGGGAGGTGACAGGTACTGCCTGAGCCTCCCCACTGTGCAGGGTGGCAGGACAGAGCATGCAGTGAGGACACCAGCAGTGCTGGGCAAGTTCCTGTTATACGTGTTGGGTCCAATGCCACCCTGTCCCTTTGCAAGGCACTCTAGAGTCTTCAGAGGCCACACAGCCAGCTGTTCTGCCCCTAGGCAGTTGAAACTGAGGTCAGAAATATAATGTGAGATGTGTAAGAGAGACAGGGGGTGGGCCGCAAGAAGAAAAAAGACAAAGACAGGTCATTATTATGTGTATTAAAGTTAGGCTGTGCACATGCTTGCTATGTATGTTGATATGTATGTTTACACCTATTGTTGCATTCTGTAGGTCTGGTACCTTTACTGGATGTGATAATTTGCATTGCTTAGCTGCACTGATGCCTAGAGTTCACATCACTGGTGTTTCTCATTTTTGGGCACATATAACTCAGAGATAACTGCGCCTTAATAACAGTGAAAGTACATCTAAACAGCACATGTGAAGAACAACAACAACAACAAAAACCCACAACACCCACCAACCAAGGAAAAAGAAAAAGCCTACAAGCCTACAGAAAAGGAATAAAATTGCTTGCTTGCTTCAAGGTGGAAATGCTGAGGTGAAGGATGTCAAGTCCTCAGACTGAAAAATAAAACTAGAGAGAATACTGCAAGCAAGCTTACAGTGCAGAGCTGCTTTCAGAGGAGCAGCGAGTTTAGAGAGCTCAGAAAAATCTCTCTGTTCCAAAAAATCAGAAGTAACCAGGGTTGACTAGAGTTACCAGTTTTGTTTAAACTTAGACACTGGAAAGCAAGAAGCTATAAAGAGCAGACTTAGCCAAGGTGATTAATTTTAATGCTTGTACACAGCCTCAGAGGAAACTTCTTCTACACACATTTATCTGACGTCTGTTCTTCTTGTTTTGACTGGAGAGGACATGGGTTAGAACTTGCTCCGTAAATAAAGTTTAGCATTGTGGCACTGTACACAGATATTTATGAATTGTTTGTTTACACATCAAATGCTGTTCATGACAAAAGCAAAGAAGGGAAAATATGAGATGACGTTTGGCAGGATGGGTCCTATTATGTCAAAAGATGCAAAGCAGTTCCCAGTCTGCACAGAAAGAGTTCACTGATTTTGAAGTCCTGTGTTTCCCAGCCTGTTTATGTAGCTGATTTCCAAGCTTTGGAGAGACGGTGAGCCCCTTCGCTAGGAGAAGGTACTTGCCATTCACTGGCATCCAGTCCTAAACTTTCCATCAGCTCCTTCCCTGTTATCAAATGGTAACATTGAAATAAATTGTTTCACTAGTAATAGGAAAAATATATTTTTTAAAAAAAAGCAAAGCTTTGGTTTACAAGAAAAGAATGTTATGATCAGAGAGAAGTAACTATTACAGCTGTTATTAACTGTAAGGCTCATAAAATTGCATATCTCAATTATATCACCTCTCCAGATTATATAATAAAACAGCATAATGAGCTTCATTTTAACTTGACAAGGCTTAATACTGCTCCTCTTTTTAAAATGCTTTTTATAAAAATCACATTCCCTCCTAATACTTGACATGCAAGCACTCTAAAGACATGATGTACAAAATTAAAAATAAACTTCCCCATTTTCCTACCACTGTTGCTTATCACTACGATAGTATCCACAAGATTTTCTTTATAAAGAAATCAGCTTATACAACCATCTTCTTCTCATGACAATGAGTGCAATGCCATTTGTATCACTACTAAAGGCCAAATCTATATGTTTGTTCTAGTTCTCCTAACTTGTAGATTAATTTGTCACAGTCTTCCATTGTGGGACTGTGCAAAAACATTTAAAACTCATCTTTAATAAGGAAATATTACAAAGAATGAGCTTGCTTTGTCAACGCCTCATAAAAAAAAAAAAAATCTAAACTTTTATTATCAGTTGCATGGCGAAGATACATGCAATTACTTCAACTATTTACTGAAAACACGCTTGCTAATTCTGTAACTGTCAGCGACACACTGTGCTGGGTACTGGCTGGTGCCCAGGCAGCTGCCAAAAGCTCCAAGTCCAAAAAGGGGAAAGGAGAGGATTAAAGGACTATTCCTGTTTCCAAGAATAAAGTACTGTAAATGAGCTAGTCACTTGCTAGGTAATAATTTTCTGGTGTTTATACGGTAAACTTCTGCAAAGTGAATTGCTGTTGGCATCACCAGAGTTTATAAAGCAAAGGTACATGCCAAAAGGCAGCTTCACTGGAAGCATTGTTCAAGTAAACATGGAATGGAAAGTCATTAAGCAAAATGAACAACAGCTAATTTCACTGTGATCATATCAGGAACATTACGTATTTTTGTTTAAACCTCACAATCTGAGGTACAAAAGAGCACACAGTGATCATGGGAAACTTAGCAGCACGTAGAACAAAATCCTGGCTATAGTTCATGTAGGAACGGGGTTATTTTTGCCAACTGAAAAGAATAACATCTCCAATGCACATTGTTTTCACTAATACTGTCAAAGAAACATATCTTTAGTCTAGATATACACGAATACATACGCACTTAGTGCTCAAACATACTCCTCTATTTTAGTTTCTTTTGCGGATAAAACAGCAAAAACAAAGTATAAATTTCAGCTTAGTTTTCTTCATCAAAGTAGTTCACTAATTGGTTTTCTTTCTGCAGTCCTTCTACCCAGAAAACCACTTCTGTAGCTGGGATGGATGGGATCAGCCAACACACATCTGCACAATAAGTAAGCAGAAGAAACTCAGCATTTCCAAGGATGTTCCCAATACTACACCACGTGAAAGGAGATTCGGTCCCTAGTTACATATATTTCATAAATACTGGAATCTAGCATGCAGAAAAAAAGTTCACAGGTTCACTGTTTGGTCACAGATACTCATGAGATATTTTGTAACCAGAGTTGTTCTTCTGCCAAAAACAGACTACAGGAATGGGGAATTATTTTTCCCCCCACACCCGTCAGCCATGGTCAGGCCAATCTGGGACATCTTTACATATAACTTCTAACACCAAAATACCGATGAAATTGCCATTAGGCAAACAGATTTAAAAAAAACGCACTTTGAAAAGTTTCTGTTCTACAAATCTAAAAAATTAATATATGTGGAAGGTTTCTCCTACTGTCTCCGTACTTCAAAACCATGCAATGTAACGCTGATGGCCAAGATTGATACTTTATTTTCATTTTTCTACTAAGCTGTTAAAAAATATCAAAAGAATAAAAATGCAGTTCCTATACAACAGTATTTTTCTAGAACTTGCTCTGTTTTTGAAGGCTGTAATTGCAACACAAACCCTTGAAAATATCAAAATTTCCTCACAGTAATCCAAGAAGTGAAAGATTTTTTTCAATAATCTGGACACCATTCATCCCACTGCATTGTGCTGACAGAACGAAATAAAGGCAAATGAACAAGTTCAGTATTTAGAGCCCCTAGAACAACTCTATAGTCTTGTATGTTTATAAAGAAAAAAAAGTGAGGATTTTTTTGAGATGGGGGTTAAATAAATTTAACAAAAAAAAATCTGCCCCCAATTTAATCTCTTGCCCTGTGTAAGCACAACAGAAAAGGAGACTATTGAAGCAACTGATGTCACAGCATATGACTGTTTTAATGTTTTTACTCTGCCCAACTTTGAAAGATGGAAAAAGAAATCCAGTGATAAATATACTTTTTTTTCAGCATATTTCTGCCTTGGTTTCTAACTAATATAATATTTTAAACCAGTTGGTGATTTAATTCTGCAATAAATTTCCTTTCACTAACCTTTATTTTTGTTTCCCTGTAACGTAAGCTTCTTCTTGCAGACATTTTCAGAAATTAAAAATGCAACACTTAATGACTTTAAAACTCATAGTTCTTCAGTCACCATGAACATGTCTTTTTGTCTGAAAAACATTACTCACATACAGAGCTTTCCTAATTTAAATTCTGATTTATGTTCAGATTTTAATTAAACTGGCATCTGTTTGAGCTGCTGCTGAAGAGGATGTATTATAATCATCCACATTATTATATGCAGCATTACTCAAAAATACTATAAACTAACATGTTCATTTGTAGCACAGTGCATTACTGAGTGCCCTCAAGTATCATACTTATAAAAAATAATAACAATAGTATAACACAGAATATACACCCAGTGCACGATGACTGATAGCTATAAAAAAAATCAGGGAAGAAAATATTTACTTAGGGACATGTAAAGTATCATGTGCACTGCACCAACTCCAGGACATGAAGTGACAGCCCATCGATCTTCAGGAAAACTCTAAGTCATATGACTTTGAGGGGCTGAGATGGCTGGGACCAGCATGTCTGGGAGTCAGAGATGACTGGCAGGGCATATTTGAGAGGTTTCAAGGTTCCAGAGCTTGTGCTTCTTGTGGCCTTTTTTTGGTTGTGTTTTTGTTTTCTTTTTTTGCAACCTAGATATGTTTTGTAACTCCATTTGACAGAGTTTTAGTAAAATGTGAATTTATTTACCAAATTAACAACTAAAAGTAACTTTCTTCCACATAAATAACTACAGCTTCTGAGCTTTTTAGGAAAATCTTTTATTATTTTGAAAACAAAACAGTATATACAGATGCACTAACAACAATAATCTTTGGTTCCACTGAAAGATAATCAACTGCTGTAACTCCTGAATACTAAGGAGTAACCAAAAAAAAGGGTGTTTTAAATCAATAAATGACTAAAACATTAATTTTTACCTAAATACCCTTATACATCCATAGCACATCATGTATATGGAAAACTTCTCCTTAAATACACTTGTTTTGCACATCATTTAATCTCTTTTTAACAGTCTTGTAAGAGTTGAATTCAGTTCCCCCTTACGCCAGACATCGGCTCTCAGGGTCACCAAACCGAGGTTTCCACTACCAGCCTGTTTCCACTCCTTCCATACCCCAGTATATTCCAAAGGACTTCGACTGAGAGCAAGACCACCCAGCCAGCTTTCAGACAGTCTTACTTTTAATATGTGTCTCCTAGGAACACGAAATAGATTATGCAAGACATTAAAGAAGATGAGAAAAACAGGACTATGATTTTACCTCAGAAAGCTGTAAGTGGCTCCCTCATCTTATATGAAATAACATTTGGGTGCTGCAGGCTGACGGGACACAACTGAGGCCAACAGATTGTCCTGTACTGCTCTTTTGTCATTCCCAGCAGAGGCACTAGTTCCTAATAGAACCCCCTAACTAGCCCTCAACCATGGACTGACAGGACACAGTGTCAATTAGATGTAAGGCTAGAGTTGGGAATTTATTACTGAATATGTTTTTTAAGATTTTTTCATTATAATTCATACAGTACACTGCAAAATATTTCATATTAAAGAGCTTAGCTCATCTATAAAACAGTACATCTCAAAGGGAGTTATTAAATGGGGCATACTCCTTCCCTTGTTTCCTCTTAACGCTTGCCATCTCTCAAGGCAGTAACACTGATTAAATAGTCTGCTGTTATGCCTAAGCTCAAAGTCCCATGATTTTCCTGGGTTCTGTGAAGTACCTTTTTAAAACTGGATCGCAAAAATAGCACTGTGACAACTCTAAATTTGTTAATGCAAAATACCCTTTAATTGATTTAATACTTATTTCCCTTATTAAGTGTTCTCTAGTCAGTCAGTACACCAACTTTTTTCTCTGGAGATCCACTTTGTCCACGGAACAGAGTCAAATCTTGATCAGAAATTGCACAAAAATCAGCTCAAGTGAACACTGGGCCTTCAGAGACTACACATCTTTTTAGAGGGGATGAAGAGCAGCACTTACCCTGCTGACTTCTTTGGGAGTCGATTCATCTAAGAGAAAACAAAACAAACAATTAGGCACTCAGGGAAGTTTCTAGACTGCATGATAAATAAGTTACTGGACTTCAAACAATTTTTGCAGCATTGTACAAAACTTCTAACATGGTTCAATAAAGTAAAAGAAATCTGAGACTGGTGTGCATTTACAAACTTTTCAACTTCTAAATCTAAAAATGAATGAAAATTAAAGCATCCAAGAATACTGTCCTGACTTGATAAAAATAGAAAATTTCCTACATTTCCTAAGTCAATTCACAGGCCAGCTAAATCAGTAAGCTCTATATAATTCTCCTACATTTATATTCTAATCCAGTAAAACAATTGTTAGTATTGCACAGTCTGAGAAGTAAAGGCCCTTTTTCTACCAAATATATGCCAACAACATCCTACATACACGAGCAAGTTAGTCAGTAGAGTCAGACTTTATGAAGATCAAAGATGCTATTCCTGCTGACTTCTTTGGATGTGGAAAAAAAGCCTTGTGACTACAAGACTATGACTGATGTGATCTGGCATAACACATTAAAAGCACATAAGATTATGACATTTTATATATATATTTATACATAAATATGTGTATATATATCCACACACTATTGTATTTTGGCTTTTCAAATGTAAGCAGACCCATGCAGTTTTTGTAATTTAAATATGTAAAAATAAACATAGGAATGATACCAGATCACTAGCTAAAACATTGAGTGGTATTTCTGAAAACAAAGGAAAAGCAGTTATACAGCAAGAACGCATCTGCCACAGGAAAGGTTTCCAACTTCCAGTTCAACCATACTAAAAGCAGCTTAAAGACATCCTTACAAATCTCCACTTCGTTAGCTGTTTTTGAAAACATGAAGAGAACTATTTGTAACCTTTTATTTGATACCAGGAATCAAATTTCTATGCTTTGGAAATCAATTTTAAGTCACCAAACAGATTTAATCTCACAGAGAAAGATCGTATGTTTCTATTCGTGGCCCTTAATTTTCATGTATTTTGATTCACCTCTACTGAGTACATTTTCAGATACCTCTGTCAAATACAGACATAGTATCACCAGGCTGCTTAACAACAGATAAACTACATTTTCTCCAAATTCATCCCTAGGTGAAGAAGGAATCCCAACTTGCCCCTTGAGAAGGGCACATTTATAAATATTTCAATGCTATCACCAGCAAAGGCTCTTCATATCTTACCATTTAAGATGACCTTTCAAACAATAAACCTAAAAAAAATTCTAGAAAACAGATCCAAGACCCAATTTCCAGTGAAAGAACTCTTAATAATCATACTGATTTCTCCTCAAAACTAAATGATACCAAGTAAAATAATTTATTTCACAATTATGAGTGAATATTAGTCTTCTCTCACGCCCAATTGAATGATATGCCAGTAATTTACACATGCAGAACAAGGAGATATTTAAGGTAGTTCTGTCGTTTGCAATGCAATATATAACACATACTCTTCAATGTCCAGTCATCATAGTATCTTCTTTGACTCGACAAATCTACATACCAGTTCCAAGAACAGCCAAAGTCAGATTCAAAATCCATCTCCTGTACTACTTTACTTCTGACAGCGGGCAACAGAAAATGTGAACGGAAGAAAACTGAGTGATGACATAATGATGTCTTCCCTGAAATATACCCTCAGTTTTCAGTAACCACTAGATCAAACGTTTCTTGAATGAGTGGTGATATTTTTGTTTAAAAGACTACGATGGGGTGTTTTTCCTCACACTTTTGCAGAGGTAAGAGGGGTGTGAGATTTTGGTTGTTTGCTTTTCAAACCTGAGCCACCATCCTTGAGCATTCGCAACATTCTCCAAGTTCCATGGTCTAAATATGTATTATGAGAAAAACTACGTCTATTTTAATTTGAATCTGCACATCATGAATTTCATCTGATGCACTCTATTCACCTTATCTATGGAGCCCGTGATTCTACAAATCTCTCAAACAAGCCATTCTCTGCTTCACAGCCCATCAAAACCTTTCCTGGCTTGAGAAGTCTGGTCTGGTTTACTGCCGGTGCCAAGCAAGCTGCTGGGCACTGCTGGTTGCTCTTGCTGCTCCTACACCCTCTGATTCCACATCATCCTCCCGGGGTGGGAAGTCCAGGACTACGGGCAACACTGTGGCTCACAAAAACACAACCAGGATTTACAGAATGACACAGCGGCAATTTAGGTCTCTGCTCTCTCTTTGAAAGCAGTAATATCTAACATTTTACCTGTTTCTTGATGGCTACTAAACACTGAGCGAACATTTTCAAACATTTATATTTTGCAATACCCGTCTCTCTCTCTCCAGAGCTCTAACAACTAATTAAGATCCCACTACTGCAAATGTAAAATTAGCAACATCTTCCCCCAGCACTCAGCATTTATCCATAGGAAGCAGAAAAAGCAAAACATGAGAAGGGCGAATAAAAATATAAAATACTCTGTTAATACATCCAGATGGACATTAAATTACTACACAATGAGCTAGAAAATAGTTTTCCATATTAATATATATAAGATGCCTTTTTTTCCCCCATAGAGAAAAGGAAGAAATGCAACCCCATGAACCTGAACTGAGTCAAACTGCTTTTCTGGAGATGCAGTATTTAAGGCCCGGGTACAGGCTGAGGGACAGGGATGCACGTGCACCTCAGTGCTGGCACTACCTTGCTGTGGTTTTATAGTAGTGCAGAGCGCTATACTTCCCTTATGACGTAGTTTCTATGAGCTAAATACAGGGAAAATCACTAGAAGAGAACCTTTTCACACAAATTACTTTAATAGCCAAAATACAGCATTAGACGACATATGAAAGAGCGGCCTGATGAAAAATATGCTCATTTGCATATTCTTGTTTAATTTAAAAGCCATTAATTTTGTTTGTTTAAAAGGTACAAACACATGGATCTCTTGTTTGTAAATCAAGTTCCATGCCTGTAAAATACAATGCTTTTAAAGAAACAGATTAACCATTAAAATAAATTCAGAGACATTAAGTACATTAATAAATAGCAGTTTGCTATAGATTTAAATCTCTTGGAAAAAGTCTGTGCTTAAATATACAGGTCCCCATTTATGACAGCAAATTGCATGGGAAAACAGTCAGATAGGGGAAAATGCCTTACTAGTGTCTGCACTGAGGGAACTAAACATCCTGGGAGAAAGTGTTTGTGAAAGAGATCATACGAATGCTCCAGACACTAGAAACTTTTCAGTTGAGAGTTCACTTTTTCTTTAGACATCAAATACAATCATGATATATTAGTAACTGTCACCTTCTCAATCGCACTTGTTAGTAGTATTGCCATTCACAGAATTTAGGAGAATCATGTTAACTCTTCATGATACCTGACATAATTATTAACACGAGAGTAGTACAAGAAACATGTATGATTTAGTTCTGGCACTCTGAACGTGCCAACACTGATCTTAACAGTTTCAAAAATAATGTGATGAACCCTTGAAAAGAAATCACTAAACTTGAATAAATCAACTTGGCTGTACTGCTCAGTTGAGGCTGTTGCAAGGTGCATTTTTAACACCATGATTCTCCGCATGGCCTGATGGACAGTGAGGTAGGTAGTCAGCTGCAGCACAATGGAAGCTGCTCAGAAGAGCCCACGAGCCAAGCAAGAAGTAATTTTGTCCTCCAGAAGCATAAGGCACATGTCAGTAATGCAGCAGAATGCTTTGGTTTAGCCAATGCTATAAACTCCATTATGCTGTTAATTTGCGCATGAACACTCACTGATACCACAACTGGGAAAACAAGGAACTGTGGGGAACAGAACCAAACTTCACAGACCGAAACCTTTGCACCAGCAATGATGTTCATCTAGCCCACAGTGAGCCGGTGCCACCCACTAAATGTGCACAAAATGGATCACTTTCTAAACTTTCAAAAGGAGGTATCTATCCTAGGCCACGAGAATAAAGTTAGACTCCGTTTTATCTTGACAACTTTGCAAACATTACTATTTAAAATGCTCTCTTCAGAGTTAGTGATATCAGGAGGAGACATGGAAGAATAAGAAGAGTTCTGTTGTAAGATTTGTGTTTAAGAAAAAAAAATAACAATTAAAAGACTATACTACCTCAGCTTTACTACTATACAATTCTAATTAACAACTGCACAACACACTACAGATATGCATAATAATTGGTATGGTAATTAAAGACACTATTCATCTCAGAAAGCTTCCATGATAAACCAAGAGAAGCAAGATAGGAAGAAGCAGAAAACAAGTAAGGGAACAGACGGGGGAAAAAAAAAAAAATCTCCACAGGTTTGGCATTTGGCACAGTATAAACAAAGCCAAGTTTGGTATTTGGCACAATATACAGAAGACCGGGTTTAGCTTGATTTGGAGTTCTCTTTTTTGGAGGAAGTGGGAAGGGGTATTACATTGTGTAACAGTTCATTTAATAGGAAAAAATATGATTTATTTTGCACATTAAAAAAAAATCTCATATCATTCTTGTCCTTCTATACATGCTTTAACCAGAGTATTCATGCTTTAGCCAGAGTAGACACAAAAACAACTGTAATGCTAATCAAGCATTCAAACACCTCAGATATGATATTTTGAAGTGTTTATCAAAGAAGCAATAATTCTAATGCCTAGTTAATCACAGGAACTTGATCAGAAAAATAATTTTGCACTTTCTGCCTGGTCTTATGCTGTATTTGTTCTCTGTGGTTAAATACTACTGCTGGTCCACCATTGTTGTTGCTGACAGCAAACAAATGCTTAGGATTAATTCTGTTTATGAGATCCCAGATAGCTGTACAGTCACGTTTTCCCAAGGAATGTTTTCCCACACAACAGATGTCAGATTGACCTAATAATTTTTCTTTTCAAAATTTGCTTTAGGTTCCTTTTCCTTCAGCTAATAAGCCACAAGTTGTTTGGAATGCAATTAAACCAGCATAAATATCTTTGCTGCTTTTTTTCCCCTCGAAAAGTGTCATACACCCACGTCAATAGAAATTCCACATCAATAAATGTAGATTGGTTAAAGATTAATCTCACCACCATGAAATAAAGTTTACTAGGTTTAATTTATTTCTGTGGTAGAATGGCATCAATCAGATTAGTTTGTCAGTCTATTTTAACTGTTATTTGCATCTTTATTGGAGACACTCTACATCCTTATTTTAGATACCTCATATCTGGCAGGTTATACCTCCAGTTCACAGAGACACCTTAGCTGAAGGTAAGTTTCCTAAAGCGGCAACTATCACCTATATAACAGATACGCTAAAGCCATCATTCAAAAATATTCTCGCTTCTTAATGCACAGTCTCACCAAGAACACCTGAACAGTTCTCCCTACTTTCAGCTGTCTGGATTTATGTCACAGTTCAGAAGTACTTATGATGTTACTTCATTGAAAACTAAGGCAGTTTGTTTAGACGTAGACTTAGACATTGAAAGGGAAAACTCATTAGTATTGATCCCCAGTGGCAGTCTAGTTTTCTTTCCTTGAAGCTGGACAAAACATGATTTTTTAATTTTTTTTCTTTTTTTTTTTTTACATCAACAGTGAGATCCACATTTTTTAAAGTTCCTGAGAAAGAATGCTCTATTCTTCCTCTTCTTAAACACAAAAGTAACACACAACAGAAAACAAATAATTCCTGAACCAAGACTTCATTGAAGACGGCAAGCAGAGAAGCACATTGTTGGCCTGCCAGGTGTCCTAAAATTGTTATACACTCCTTTGCATACAAGCAAACAGCGCACTAACATGAAAGAGAAGTCAGAAGACAGTGTATTTGACTTCATTAGAGATACCTAAATATTTGGAAGCTCATTGTTTTTTCTGGTCTTGGCCCTCACAAAATTGATGAAACAATTTTGCAGTACAACCCATTTTGACCAGAAAATTAACAAAGAGACCCGTTAAAAATATCACTATCCCTTGCGAGAACAGAAAGGCAAACAAAGATCCAGATTTTGCTCTTGTTTCTGAAATTGCTTAGCAGTCGAAAACACACTGATAGTAGCTCCACACTTTTCATATCCACGGACAAAATTTCTCAAGTGTACACTTCATGTGACAAATTAACCAGGGTATTTCCACAAAATGATGATCAAGAAAATTGCTTTATAGTTATCATAGACTTTCTCACTTCTGTTTAAATAGTGGGATGATGGATGTGCTTCTGAGTTCATGGAATGACAACTTCCCCACATCAGCTAGAAGTGTCATAACGTTCTGAAAAAGTCTCTCAAGTTGAATACACCTCAGCAAAAATCATGTTGGAACCTGGCACCAGACCACCAGGAAGAAACTTCATCATTTCCAGCAGTGAATGTATTTCACCAAGACAGTCTACAATTGTGTTTTATGGTAATTAGCCTATGACTTCATATCCTACTCAACACAACTGCTGAATGAAGTGTTAAACTGGTTAGCTCATCTATCTTATCAGTCAACAATGTGCAATTATAATTGTTTATTACCAGAATACAGCCACTAGACAACGGGCTGAAGATCACATATAACAACTTAAGATTTTTGTCATACTTAACAGTTCACAGCTACACTGTTTTGGCTATATCTAATACTTTCCTTGCCTGACACTCAATTCTGTTTGGCATTCACTGCACTAGCTGTTGTAGGCAGCTTTCTTTAAAATTGGTTACAGGTCTTGCAAACACGTTCAGTGAAAGAAGTCTCTCATCTAGTAGTAATACAATTTCAGTATCACTCTTGTTAAATCAAACTTGATTTTCTCCTATTTTTTGCTCTCAGAATCCTAGTGGTTGTTGAGCATTAGGTATCCTTAAAGTTTACTGTAATTTATGTGTTTCAGAAACAGCATTAACACTACTAAGCTGCTCCCTCATTGTTGAATAGAGCTGTTCCTTCACATTTGAATGTGTTTCAGATATACTGCACAAAGGTTGCAGTTTTATTGTGTTCAGCAGGTGTTTTCAATGAGAAGGAAAAAATTACATCCCTGTTGGCTCAAATACTACCCAGACACGTACCTTAAGCAATTCCATGGAAATCAATAGAACTGCTACACTGGAAACCAGAAACGCTTTTATGTATTAAATGTCACAGCACCCCTGTTATGTGTAGTGATCCAGGGCTGAAGGAGATCATTAAGAGAGAATGCTACTTGAAGCAAGTCCTACAAAGCTCCAACAACATGAGAAGGCCCCATTGGATCTCGTTCATTGCAAGACACCGGGATATTATAAAACATGTATCCATACTCTTTGGACCCTGGTGGGCCTCTTGAGTTTGGCTTGCTTATTCCTAGTCCTATTCCTAATCCTATTCCTGACTGATAAGCTGTCTGGAGGATGTTAAGGAAAGTCAGTTCCTCCTCCTTCCCCAAGACGTGTATCCAGCCTGTCCTCCACTCAGTCCTATAAGGCCCAGGATCGGATCACAGTGCACACACAGCTCAGTGCCATGAAACTCCCATCCCTGTCACAGAGTGATGCTTCAAAGGTTTGTTGGCCCAAACACGCCAAAGAAGTTTCAGATTCTGAAGCAGAAAATACTGCATACGGCTCAGTGACAGCAAGAGGATATATCTTACACTTCCCCTGAAGAAAAAGAAAATCGGATACCAGTGGTTTTACTACACTTTTTTCCCTTTAATTCTTTCTATTTTGTACTCATCCTTACTTTTTTGTTTACTGTATTCTTACCTTACATATAGGATTTTGTTAGGGAAAAACATGTTCATGTAATAAAAGCATAAGCTATTGCACTCCAATGAAGTTGTTTGAAATTTTCAGATTCCAGTGTTTATCTGCTACAGAGAATCTAAAGTAGAACAAGAAGCTTTGCAGCCTGCATGATTTTCTTCTTTCTGTGTTTCTGCCTACATTGAAAACAAATGTCAGTTTATTGAACTTTGCAGTAAAATCCTCAACATCTGCAGAAAAATCAAGACTGAGCAGTTTTTTCTCTTTAGACCAGCTGACAAAAGAAACAAAGGAAAATGCCCCAGAGGAAAAGTTTGCTAACGTCAACAAGGGTTAGGGATCATTAGTGCTTGAGATGATAAGTTACCACATGGGAGGGTGTAGTGATCCGGTGTGAAACATGTTTATGTCAGGGGAATCATTTCAATCCCTCTGAAGAAACCCTACTGTAACTACAACATACGTACATTTGTATTAGAGATGTATTTTATTTATTTTACCCTGGAGACTGAAAACTGAGAAACACAGAAAATGTTCAAATTAATCTGGATAATACTGAAGACGAAAAAGTGAAAGAATAAAATTTACAAATTAAGCCTTTTTCCTTTTAGGATATTTCAGTTGATTTGTTTGTAATCATAATCAAGCTCTCAGTGGCTCTGTGTTAAGTGTTACAGAATAATGATGCGCACATAATTCAGGATTTTGAAGTCTTTGAAAAATAACATGTTACACTAACACGATACACAGATTGAAACCAAGAGAAGATTGAACTATTTACTACTTAACAGTACCACCATCATAAGTGAAACATTTTGCTTGCAAGGAAGAGACTGGTAGAAAAAAAAAAGAAATAATTATAACTTCAGGGAGCATAAAGGAACAGAATATGTAACTACAAAATTACAGACAGCTCTCTATGAAAGACAATGATAATGACATCTGAATTTCTAAACTAGGTAGCTTTACTTTAAAAATATTTAAAATGACAGATAATTACAATCCTGGGGAATTATACAAGAGAAAAATAAAAAAATCCAAGACAGGTTGTGAAGTTCAGTGTTCTTACACTGGCATTTCAACAAAGGCAAGATTTTAACTCTCCGTAGTAGCAGCTATGGTATTAAAGTTAGTAGGCCACACTTAGAAAAGTTTTCAGGCAGTGATACATGCACTAAGATTTCCAAAAATCTCTAAACAAGCCAGGCACCCAATTCCTTGAAATGAAAGGAAGTTAAAATCCCCCAGCTATGAGTAGGCACAATGATTTACCACAGCTCAAGGCAGAGTGATAATTCATGAAGTTGTGGGGACTCGGTCACTTGTGATCCTATAACATCATCTTAAGGCCCTGAACTATGTAATGAATCTCTGATATAATGCTTGACCAAATTGATGAAAGTTATAATATTGGACAGAGATCTTCCTAAAAAGACACATAAAAAATGTAACACATACCAGATGTTCCTGGCTGAACACAAGAATGTTCCAAATGTTTATATACCTTCAATCAGTCTTCTCTAAACCTCAGAACATGCTGTGACAGCGAACATCAGAGACTTCAGCACTAGTACACGTTGCAAAGTCATGGCACCTAACAGTCCACTTACATCAGGAGTTACGGTCATTAAATACTTCGGCACATTAGCATACAGATTATTCAGTCCTTTTATCCATCCACAGTGGTTCTGTGAGATTCCACCAAAAAAAAAAAAAAATCTACCACATACCAACTTTAAGTAGAGAAACTTTGAGAACGGCTTCAACAGAGGACGGGCTGTACTATCAGACACAGGTGGCTGCCCGCAACACTCAGCCGTAAGCAAGGGAGGTAAACCACAGTACCTCTGCAGTTAGAAACTTAAGACCGACTTGGTTACAGAAACTATCCCATTTTTAGAGGTTGCAAGGCAAATGTGTCTCAGACCCGCACCCATACAGAGAACAGATTATCTGGCAGTTTCATAAGGAATTCTCTGCTCACAGTCCACCTGTCAGATACCATGAAAAGGGAAAAAAAAAGTTGAAACATCAAAAACTACAAATACAGATGTATAAGCTTAGAGTGAATGTAGAACTGGATGTGTTCATGCAAGACAGAATTACTTTCACGTGCTTTTTTATTTAACTAACAAAATCCAATGCAGATGGTAAATTAATTGAAATAATAATAAGAACTCAAGAAATATATCGAGAAATCAGCTGGGAAGCTAATAAACTCTATCTAACACAGCAGTAAGAAAGGGTGCAAGTACCACTTCTGTTGGTGGAATAAAGGGAACCAGAGCCAACCGTACCTCCTCAGTATGGCTGAAGTTGCCACCTGCTGGGATAAGGAGCTGTGTCTATCTCCCAAATTGTCAATCTAAGAGAACTACTAATGATCACACACTGAGAGCAGGCAACCAAGTGAGAAATAAATTCCTGCAAGTATGAAAAGAGTAATTCATAATCTAAGTCCCCTCTCCCCATGCCTTCAAAACAGTTTTGAAATAGTCATGACTGAGGAATCTCGTATTTTGTCAGTTACAGCATCATTCTTCCCAGCTTCCTTCATCAGGCCTGACACACAGTTCTGTCCACACCAGCAGCAGTTTCTTACATAAAGCAAGCACCACAAACCTCCCTGGAAGAGGAATTTGGAAAAAAAAACCCAGTGATGCTCCTTAGACTCTTCCTTTATATTTGCATTAAGTAACACCAGAGTTGTGTTAGTTAATCCATTTGGGTCTCACATCGGCATACATATAAGACCATCTGATTTTCACAAGTAGTAAACGGCCAGCAGCACTAATTCGTTCAGGAGCTACTACAGACTCAACCATACCTAAACATCAGACCCACTCATTCTGACACCTAACTGCAGGAGTGAGATTGAGTTACACATCAGTACACCAAAGAGAACAGCCTAGTAACTACATAATAAGTTGGTGATTCGAAAGACAAACATTAAAATAATTGAATAAAGCAAAACTGAATGTGGAAAGAAGAGCCGAAGAAAAGAACTTCAAAACACAGTTTCAAAAGGACGAGATGGAGGTAAAAAGGGACAGAGATGCCAGGATGGGTAAGAAGCTTGGAGAAAAATGTCAGATGCTACTGTGATCTAATTTACTGACCTCTCTAGGATTACCTTACTTTCTGCCAATTAAAGTTTGTGCAAAACCAAATCCTTTTGTTTGCAACATTGTTGAGTGCTGCTGTTTTTAAAAAAACTGGAAACTTAAATATTAAGCTTAAAAAAATACAGCTGTCTAGAAAAAAAAAAAGTAGTTGCTTCAATGTTCTTTGCGATTTTTGAACAAGTGAACAGATGGCATTATTAAAATTCTAGTAGAATTAAGTATTTATAAGTTCATTAGACAACACTAACTATACAAAAAAAGACAGTAACATTGCAAACAAAATTGCAAGATTCAAAATAGCATAAAAGTACAAATAACAGTTACAAACCCACATTTATGAGTCAGTATAAAAAAAACTATATTGCCAAATGAAACAAAAACACACTAAAAATGCCCGAAGAAGTCTATAAAACAGTAATTTATCTTCCAGGGTCACTTTCAAGTTACTTCATGCATTCTGAGCCTGAATTCTATACAAAGGGTTTCAAATTAGTTTATAAGACAACTGAGAGGGGAAAAAGCTTGTTGGTTTTGCTACATATGTGTAAAATTCATACTACAATATACAATAAGTAATAATGAAATTATTCTAGAAATAAACCCCCACAGAAATTTCAGTCTTATTCTATGAGGTGATGTTCCCAGAAAATAAATAAAAGGTCAGCCAAATGTGTCTAGCACATGTATTAGTGCTTTTAAATGCTGTGCCAGACTGGCTTATTTGATACCTGAGATGCTTTGTTTGCTGTTCTCTTAATCATCTTGAATTATTAGCCTATACAGAATTCACTTAGGAATACTATGATTCGCAATTGCTTGTCTTACTTTCTATTGTCTTTCTTCCAGCCACAGCCATGTCTCAATTTGGTAAAGGGGGGTCTGTTAGTATTCTAATTTACTTGAAAAAGATGCAAACTCCTGTCACCTTCAAAATGTGACAAAATGGATTCACTATAAAAAGAGATAGCTAACACTGAAAATTGAGCTTTCACTCTAAACTAATTTATACCAGTTCCCATATGTGCTGATTTATTCAGATGTACACCACTTTTCTCTGCAGTTTTTGTTAGTACAATCTGTGTTAGGGTTTAACTCCTTTAAGCACCCTGTCCATTGTCTATATTTTATCCAGTCTAATATATCATTCTAGGAAAGCCCTCAATTTAATACCTACATGGAAAATTATTCAGACAGATGTATATTATTTCAAAATGTCTATTTGATCCAGATTTTAAAGAGTTCCATGGCACTTTTTTCTTTTGATAGATCTATTACCTAAACCTTATCCATTTTTTTTGCCAATGTGTGCCTATTGCTTAAGGAACTACAACTGATGCAAAGTCAGACTAGAATATTTGAAACTGTTTCTTCCTGAAGAGCCAAATCTATCTAGAGAGGAATTGCAGGGTGCAGGTCCACACCAGCAAAAAGCAATTGAAACCTGAGCTGCCACCTCTGAGCTCTCCCCACTGTCTTGAGGCAGTTTTTGGCTGCTGTAGCTCAGCAAATTTTAGACATAACTTAAAATTACACGGGTACAAGGACCAACACAAAGGAAAGGCTGGATATAGAAACCCAGGGATGGAAGCTGAGGGAAGGCAGTGCAGGCTGGCATGGACACAGTTTTTTCTTGGGAACCAAGAGGTTCTGGTTTGAGTGAACACTGCTTAAGCAGACAGGACTCATTGGGATCTCAGCTTCTTAATGAATGGGCTCTTCAAGACTAGTGCATGCCTCCTAAAAGAGCCTGAGAATCTGAAGATTCTTAAGGAGGCATTGAAAGTTGTCTTTGCCAAGATAATTGTTTTGTTTGTTTTGTTGGTTTTTGTTTTGGTTTTGTTTGTTTGTGGTTGGATTTTTTTTTTATGGGTTTTTTTTAGCGTGACAAATTCTTTCATGTGATAGTTTCAGATTTAATAAAGGACACAATTATTGCTACCTTGAGGCAGAAGACACAGACAAATCCTCTTTAGTGAAATGTAGCAGTTGCAGAGTCATCTAGATTTAATAGGTTCTTCAATTTAAAGGGTATGATGATCTACATCAACATTCATTTCTAGTTAATAGTTTTTTCTATCACATTACTGGAAAGAAGTTTTAATATGTTTTAGATATCTCTACAGCATGCAGAGAAAGGCTCAGGTAAAAATTCACACTTATCTTCAAATCTTGAAACATTGTTTTAACATTCAAGACAAACACAGCTAAGTAATACCACTGAGCAGCTTCTGTTGGTCCATCCTACACTTAAATGATTTAGGATCGCCTCTTCAGACACTAAGATTTTCAGAACAGTCAAAGGAAGGAGGAGATTAAGATTCAAAATTATTGTTAGCTTCCTGGATTCGAATTATTTAGTGAAATCTCAAGAAGAAAACAAGCATGGAGAGAAACTGACTTTGACAGCATAATGGCAGATTCCCTAACTGTGTTCTGGAAGATGCCCGTGATTCCAATTACTGATTTACGCTGAATTATTACCTTTAATGCTTTGTGTTTTTTTCATTCATTACAGGTATATTGAAGCAATGCAAAACTACAGCCTATTTTACTTTTGTTTGCTTGCCTACTATAGTATGGCAATGAAACTGGATTAGGTATACCTACAATGTCAGTGACATGTAAAAACATGTCCATTTCTAAGAAAAATCCTGGCTAGAGACTATTATTTTCACAAAGACACTTGAGGAATGAAATTAGTCTACCATGTTTCTGCTTTGGCTTGGGAGAAACATAACCTATGCGGCTAGAGAAAATTTATTCCTGTAAATATATAATACAAATGATTACCATAAAATAAAAAGCTATGGCTAAAAGCTGTAAAGTGGTGGATGCATCGTATTGTGCAGTAGAAAGCAGAAAATATTATAATAGCTGGCCTTTCAGTGGAAAGACTTGGCAGTCAGCCACGTGGTGTAGACTGGGTTCTGTCCCCAAAGACACATTCGTATCGGCAACATATTGGGAGGTTGTTTAGAGTCTAAAGATTAAGACAAATAATCTTTCATTTTAATCTATCACCTGGTCAATGTTAGCCATAACCATATTGCACATAATTTGATACTAAGAAAACACAACAACTACTCAGAATTATTTTAATGACAGAATCCTGTGTTCTTGTACTAAACATCACTTTGTAATTATCAAAACAAGCAAAAAATCCTAATTAAATATTCCAGTTCTGTTTTAAAATATTATCAGTCACTAGACTTATTTATCATTCTATGTATCATTTAGCCATAGTGTTCTTTAATTTGACATATAAAAGGATTTCCCATAATCTTAAAACAAGCTATATAACTTCAGGCATTCTTTTAGAAACTCTAGGTTGTCTAAGCTAACTGCTAATATTAATATAAGTGCTACTTATTACTTGAATTGCAACTTGTTAAATTCTGGAAATTGTGTTTTCTTTAAGCCCAAAGAAACCCCAGACTCTGTAGTATCCTACCTGACCAATTTACGAATAGCTGGAACTGAAAACCAGCAAGAAAATGAAAAACAACAAATAGTTCATATTTGTTGGAATGTATGAGTTAATTGAAAGTGACCAGTCTCTCAGCCTGCCACCAGCAATACATCACAAGCCACTCCTCCTTTTTGTAGTCGAAGTGTTATCTACTCCCCCTGTTTTTGCCCATGTCCTGTGTCACTGCAAAGGGCTCCAGTTTCAGTATGTCAGGGAATCTTTACAGAAAGCACTAGACAAAACTGCTTCATATTCCTATTTTTACTGGGAGAGCAGCAAAGGATGTTTACAAAAAGCATAAGTGGGATAAGCAGGTAAGCTGTTTTCTAAGCTTCTCTACTGACAGAGCAGCTCAAGTTTGTCATGTATTATGCCACAAAATCTCTGAAACACTGATCTTCAGAGCAGCAATTTCTCTAGTAAATGCTAAACCTAGAAGTGGAAAATTCGTAAGATCCCGAATTTGTACAAGGACTCAATTCACAAACAAGCTAGGAGGTTTCTTCAGATACAAGTTCAGTAGGAAAGGCAGGAGTAAATGCTTAGGTACTGACACTTTCTTCACACAATTATTCTTCACACACAATATCTTTTTGGCCAAAGTCATGGACTTCATCTTTAAATGTGTTTTAGGAGCCATACAACACCACTTTTGTCATCAGCTCAAAGAAAGGCACCATTGTTCAGCATGTATTCTCCTGCAGCAGTTCAGTTTGCCATAAGGAAATCTACATATCCTTTTTCTTAAAAAAAATACATTCTGCTTTTGCACAAACCTAGACTTTTCTAGTAAAATTCATGAAATGAACCAGAGCTATGTGATTTTTTCCTTGTCTATATGGATGTTGGTATTTGGAAATTAGCATACACTTTTGTGCAACCACTAAAAGGAAAATCTGTGAAGATTAAAGATGTAAAATGAAAAAAGAAAATTAAATATGATCTCTCTGACAAATAATCAGAGGTATTTTCAAAGCAGAGGTCAGACTGAGGTGATAACAGGATTACTGGAAGGTCAGAACAGAAATTCAATACCATTCTCTACATTCCTAATCTGTTTCCTCAAGGAAACACAGGAGTTACAAAGCCCGTTTTCACTGATACCTCCACCAGGTTTGGATCCTTAACATGTTCTGAAAACATTTTCAAAAATCAACGTGGTTATCTGCTGCAAAAATCCTGAAACAGAAACATACAGTTTTGTGGAGCCCTGGCAAGAATGAAGCAAGACCTGCCCTCCTTTTACTTGATTCTTGTTATGCAAATGTGTGTCCTTATCACTTAGCCCAGCAATGGCTTTCCTTAGCCCTTTGAGAAGTACAGATGAAGACTCAAGGATATGAAAATCGGAATGACAGAAGCCCTTATTAAAGATTTTTTTTTCTTTTCTAAGAGGTAAAAGTAGAGTCAGAACTCACCCAAGCTGTATTAAATGAAGCTTGCTATCAGTCAGCCCCTGACTACTTGGCTCCCAGACAAATCTCATCTAACTGCTGTACAAAAAAAGTTTCAGACAAGTGTCTCCATTTCTGCACTCTTTCAGAAAATCCATCCTCAGAGAGAGCACTGAAAGGAAAACAACCACATCTGAGGGATTTGGACATATGAATAGAGGAAGAACCCTAAAACCAAAGGAAACAGTTTCATAACTATGACATTTAAAAAAAAACCAACAACAACAACAACAAAAAAACTACTAAATATACTACTAAAAATACTACTAAAAATACTACAAATCACATAGCTCCCAATAATCTTAGAATTACAGAAATATATTGTGCTGGCTTGACTGAAAATGAGTTAATTTTCCTTCATGCAGTTAGAAACCTTTCTTTTTTGTAGCTAGCACAGTCATTATTTGGATTTAGTGTGAGAACAAGAAGAAAACACCCTGGGGCAGAGTTATCTGAGAGTCCACAGATGTGAGGCAGCTACTAAGGGGAGCATAGATGAGGCAGACCTTGACTGACTCCGACTGATCAATATGAATATTCCATCCCATTAGCGTCATGTTTCGTATTTAAAGAGAGCCGGGATCTTCTGGCTAGCTTCAGTCAGAGCCAGGATGGAGACCTGTTCAGGGGAGTTCTGTTCAGGACTTTCCTTATTCCAGCCTTTTGCCATCCTGCTGTTTTGCAGAGACCTCTGGGCCTTTCTGCCTTTTTCTCTCTTTCCTCTCTGGGATCAGATGTTTCGAGCCAGGGTGCTGCTTCCATTTCTTAACAGTCTGCAGAATAAAGAGTTCTTCAAAAACTCAGCTAAGAAATTTTGGAGTTGAGAAATCTTTCAGAGAAAATATTGTATTATTTCTAATAAGCCATTAATGTGTATCGTAAGATGCATCACGTAATTACAGAAAAACAAGTATAATAACTCAAGTACTAAGATAAATTCAACCAAGATTTTATGAACATTTATTAAGAATGAAAAAAGGCTAAATCAAATATCTTCTGCCACTTTAACTACAGATTTACAGGAAGAGAAAAAAAGAATAAAAGAAAAAAGTTGAACTTGTAGCCTGACATTTACTCCTAAGGACTCTGTGTACATGACAGGTTTGGTGAGTTTCTTTCCAGTGTATTTAAAATAATCTTATTTATGTTCCTATATCAAAGGGCCAATCTTGGCAATGCTTACATAAATCTGTCTTTGAGGAAAGCTGTAGTATGTATTCCAAAATTTGAGTTTACCTGTTTTCATAAAGACTTACTTGTGAAATACAAAACTGCCATCATTAGCCAGTGATAGATTCATCAGTATTCAGTTCTAAAAATGATCAATAAAAAATGCTGAACTAGACCATGTTAGATAACAGTATTTCTGAGATTTCCTATGTTTCTGTGACTCTCCAATACTGTTCCATGCCACCTATTGTGAATGGAAATGTCAAACATTTTGAAGAGTCTAAATTGTTTTGCAGGACCTGCTCAAACCACGTTGATTCATAATTCGATAAGTCTTATTAATCAATGCAACCAAGTTTTTGATTGAAAAACAAACAAACAACCACAAACCACAAAACAGAACTTGGGAAAATGCTTATAATATCCTTTTCCTATATTATATGCTGCCATTTTCACTGTACTTGGTGCATGCAGTTGGTTGTTACAGTACATACCCCAAACATTCAAACATATCAGAGATTTACTGTCACTGATGACTGCTCACAAGCAAAGCTTTTTGAGGAACACAAGTATGTTGGCAGAGGGGAGAATAACAAATGTTTTTGGCCACAGAACAGTTGGAAAAAGCAATCTGGTAATAGTGCATGCCTGTAAAAACACACCATGATTCGTAGAACTAAAATTTTGCTTAAGAAAAGCACCAAACAATAGGGAATATTCATATTATTCCTAAAGCACATTTATGTGATATACCATGAAATATATACATGATGGTAAGCCAGCAGGTGTCACAATGACACGGCTTTCTAGGTTATATAATGCAAAGAGGACATACTGGTAATCTAAAAACTTGAAATGAAGTAACCTTCTCCTGTCCTGAACAGGCATCCACTGTGTGGGTCATGACGACTCTGATTCAAAAAGATGGGTCACTGTGTAGTTGATACCTTTAAAAGTTATTTTGATAAACCTCCACAAGTGTTCCACAGTAGATCTAAAAATCACTGCCCAGCAAGTCCCCAGGAATAAACATCTCTATTGCTATGTAAATAGCTGATGCACTGTTAAGATATTTCTGAGTATTCCACAATGGACACACTTGAACTGAATTAGTATAATCGTAACAAGTCTGTTGTCAACCACCAAAACATAATACCACTGTTACACCCAATTGCTATAAATCCTTCAAAACTCACACACATTCCTCCTCCCACACCTATTGCTGAACTGTGTCTTATTGATTTCCTAACCCTTGTTCCTCATCAACACAATAGTCTCCTTCCGTTTTACTCCCCATATTTATTTAATGACAAATGAAATGAAACTTTCCGGGTGAGGACCAAGCACCTTGTAAAAGAGCTCTCTTCTGTTAGCTGAAAAAACAAATGAGCACACAAAACATTCTACCTTTGCATTAAAAGAATATAAGAAAGTTATTCGTTTGTTCAGCATTACTCAGCAATTTCAACTGGATAAATAAAAAACTTCTCTTTTTCTGCAAGCCAAAGAAGATTGACAATCATAATTTATGGGTATCTCTGCATAATGCAGGTTGGAAGAGAGAATAAAATAATTTAGCTCAGGACTGCAGCTAAGCAACATAAGTCTGGACAAGGTGCCATCTCCAAAGGGTTTGAAAGATTCCTTAGTATTACAACTAAAAAGCCTTATTGCAGCTTATCTAAAAAGATTCATAAACAATGTGTTATAAAAAAACCACAAATTCTTTTTCACTATATTCAAATGTGTTAAGACAACTTGATTCACAATTCTAACAATGGATGGTAAATAAATCCTAGAGAGGCAGCAGAAGCATAATCATAGAGCAGAATGGTCGTACCCTGCTAAACTAAAAGTTCACCTACTTGAGTTCATTGTCTATGACAATGGCTAGTAATAGTTCACTACAGAAAAAGTCTGAAGAAACTACAGTGTATGAAAGAGCACAGACTACAGATGCACAGGGTAGACTTACACCAGTATGTCCTCAGAGCAATCAGACACTTATGAATTTTCTCAGCTGGAGGCTGCACCAGGATCATAGTATGTAACAGCTCTTGATGAAGTATTTCTTCCTTGGATTGTGTCTAATCACTTTTTGAACCCATTTACATTTTTAACATCTAAAATAACTTATGCTAATGAGTTCACAATTCAGGCATGGGTTGTGTGAAAAGAGACATCCTGTTGTTTCAAATCTGTAGCCAATTCATTTCTCGGGGTGCCCTTCAGATCTTCCATCATGAAAAAGGTAAATCTGTCAACTGTCTTCATCATGAAGCTATAATTATAAAACTTCTGCTACAGTTAAGGTTTTTTGCAGAATGAAGAATCCCCCTGTTTGGTAGCAGTATGATAAAAGATAACAAAGCACAAAGATAACAAGCAAGGTAGGCTTTGTAAAAAAAACTTATACTGTTATCAGGAGCAGAGGGTCATTTTGTAGCTGAATTGAACTAGATGCACTAGCCATTTAAAAAAAAAAAAAAAAAAAATCAGAGTATGCTAACCTTCCTCCACCACAAGCTCTCTACAAAAGAGCATGAGATCTACACATACTAAACAAGAACCCTCAAACAATCTGTTTAGTTCAACAGACCTAAATGGCTTCACAGAATTTATGAAGAACAGAAACTCAACATCACTGTTGAGAAAAGATTATTCTTAAAACAACTAACTCTTTTTAAGCTTTTCAGTCCTGATGTTCAAAGAAGACAAGTCTTTCAAATAAAATTTATACCTGTTATTGAGTCAACAGCAGTTAACACCACTTTTATAATGCCTTTAATTTCCCCCACAACCTCCTTAGTCCTGAGCTTTAAGTGTTCCAAAGGGAAATATATATCTCCTTCCCTCTCAGGCCCACAAAGATGACAGTCTATAGTCTCCTCCTATTCCATAATCCATAGTCACTCATTTCACTGAAATTGTCTAAATTATTAAAATAATTAAACATAATTAAACCCAGTGTGCTGTTACCCAAGTACATTCTTCATTGGCAAAGTCAGGTTAAGTGGTTCCTACAGTGCTCACATTTCATTGCCTCCCTTGGGTGTGCAACAGAACTGCTTACTTGTCTCATATTGGATCAACAAGAAGATCTAAGTTTAAAAGAAAATAATATAATCTTCCTTATTTGCTTCTATTTCTGCCTTCAGAAATACAGCTTATAGACTTCTACACATCTGGTTATCTTTGTTCTTCTGTGCATCTTGAGAAAATGACATGACGTCCACAAAGCATCTGAACTTCAAACTAATCACAGTTTCCCTCGATGACTTAATGATGTTTCCTGTTTGTTTGTGTTTGGCTGAAATATCTATTTGCTGCTAAGCTCTAATGGCTGATTTTTCCACTAAATTCCCAGCACCTCTCCTTTAGCTGTATTAGCTAATTCAGGCTAGGCCTAAAATAAAGAGGAAATAAGGCTGAAGACTGGGCTTGAACATCATCAGTACTTGATTCACTGTCTGCATCCACAGCATGGCTTGGACTTTGCCAATTTGCACTTTCCCAAAAGAACATTTGGGCCCAGCTGAGAGGACTAGCACCTGCACAGCACCATTCCAAGAGGCAGTCTGGATGCAACATCCTATTTGGGAGGGAGGGAAGAGTAATTTTGCCTTGTGACTTCTGCCATGCAACTTGGCTTCAGAGGTAAAGATCAGCCAAAACAGATTTTTATCTGCTAATTTATTCTTCAATTACTCAGCTTTATGAGATTCTTTTAAGTCTCTATACATCTGGTTTTAATTTTCACAGCATGCCTGAAACTTATCATCCTCATATGCACCCACTTTTACAGAGAGCCTATAAAAATACTTTCTCAGACTGCTGATGACCTCTGCAGTGAAAATTGTCTAGGCATTTGTATAGCATACTTCCTAGCTTTTTGCAACTTAGTAATCTATAAGAGGACTTTTTCTCTGCCTGTATCTTTGAGTGTCATTGAAGAAAGCTCATGTCAAATCTTTGTGGGTTTTTTTGTTTGGTTTGTTTAGTTTTTTTAATCTGAAACTTGAGTACACATTTTCAACCGAATAACTTCCATCCATATGCTCAATAATACCTTCAAAACATTTGAGTAATATTTGTGACATCTTTCTTCCATAGAAATCTATGGCAGCTAAACAGAGGTAGCAGTGTTCATTTATGTGCAATAAACTTCTCCCTCCCATAACATACTTAAACAAGTATCATCACCTGAAGCAATAAGTTAGGGAATGTACAGCAGTAAATCAATGGTAATGAAGTCATGCGTAGGCCTTTCTCTCACTGAAGCGGGAAGCAATTTAACATACATAGATAAAACATACCAAAAAGTATTTTATTTTAGTCTAGTTGAAAGTTAATTGTCAGGATTTATTTCACTATGCATAGTATGAAGAAGTAATTTTTGGACAAAGCTACCTCTTCAAAGCACTTGACCTACCAGTGACCACTAGGACAAATAAAGTGAGTACCTATGACTCACCATCAAAAGTATGAAAAGTACACTCTTTCAATCAGCTGCACTAAATCCGATAGATGAGCATAGAACGACTAGTTAAAAACTCAATCTAATCATAGATACTTTGAAGGATAAAGTAACTGAATTGCCATCATCATTAGCTAAATCATTATAGGATGACACACTGAAAATTGATAGTCTTCATTAAGCCCAAACTATGGATATGCTGATGTCTGTGCTTTCCTTTTCTGTCTTTACAATCTGAATTCAAAGTCTTAAGGCAACAGGGCCATTTCATAAGTAAACTTTCTGCTGAAAATCTTCACTAATAGTCAATATAATGTAGTAACAACTACCATTATTTGTTTCCACCCACAGACACATAAAATCATCCATTTAGAAAGTATACTGTTATCATTTATATCCCACTAAGCCATCTTCACAGTAAAAGACAACTTTCGCTTGTCCTTGGGGCTTCCTGTACTTCCTGGGAGATAAAAGAGATGGCAGAAATTCACACATATATTATATATGGACAAGGTATCAAGAACTTTGCTGAATTGAGTTTTCACTACTGGCATACAAAAGATCCATGAATAACTTACCCTTTCTTTGTGCACATGTGGTGTAACAGATTATTAAATTGCATGATCACATAGTGTCTTTTTCACCAAAGATGCAAGTCTCATTTAACAGGAAGAACAAGCAATGCTAACATTATTTTACTTTTTTTTTTTTCTCGTTATGCTTATTGGTCAATGTTTGATTACAGGCCTTGTCTAGCCAACATTTCCTAAGTTAATACTTTTCTACTTGGATTAAAAAGCTACTGTCCCATAAAAGTTAATGACTATTCCCTTGTTCTTATTTATTGCTTTCTCATCTTACAGTCCATGGGAATGTTCCTACTCCATTCTAATGCAGGTAAAACTGGTTAGCTTACACCGCCATAAATAATCATTACTAAAAAATACTGGCTACATTAGTATACAGTCTCCACATGTGATCAGAGTGGAGCTTCTCCATCAATTACTGAGAGGTTTTGTTTGTTTGTTTATTATTATTTTGTTTATTTTTTCTTCTGCTTTCTTGATTTTTACTGTAGAACCAAAGATTCCATGTACAGGAGGGAAACAATCTGAAAACAAAGAGCAGCAGGGCCAAACATCATTAAGGAGTACTCTCTTGCATAGTAGGGAAATGGGTCTGTACTGCATACAATACTGATGAATGCATTATTGCAATGTTATCCCTCTTAAACTGACTACACTTTATGGAAGACATTGATAATTTGGAAAGGTTCAAAATGTAAACTGATGAGAAACAATAAGAAAACTGGGAAACCCCTTTCTCAGTAAGATACTAAAAGAAGATCCATGCCCCAATTTGCTGGAAAGATGGAGAAATGACAAAAATAACCATCTGTTTACTTCCTAATATATCTAGCAGATACAGGTACAAAATGATTCAGTGAAGCAAGGACTATAAAAAAGGAGAAGCAGTATTTTGGAATTAACAGAAAAAAAAATGCAGAAACTCTTAGAAACTTTTAATTCAAGCCTAACAAAGATATAACAAACATCAGTTTAAGTATATGTTGAGAATAATTGCTCCAGATACAATGTGATTAACATAATTAATTCAAGAGGGAAATCAGACCAAGCAGTGATATCTACTTCCTAAGGCTAAACATCATATCATTAAAGGATCACCCTCTGCAAATCTCTGATCATCTAAACAATTCTAAATATGCGGAAGAGCTCCAGAACAACAGAAAAAATGCCTCCTTCACCTAACCCACTCAAAAAAACACCAACCAACCAACCAAACAAAAAAAAAAGGAAAACTATCACGTACTTCAGCAAATTAGAAGAAACCAATCCTGAAACACATTCAACTAATGTACCAGGCTTATATTTGCAATTGCTTGGAGTTTGCTACTGATGGCCATCCAAATAACAAATAATAATTCAACATCAATACTTTGACATCAAGACACATACTGAACATAAAACATCATCACCACTCAAGACCCGATTATTATCTACCAAGAGGCCACTGCTCAATATTTCTGTACTATCGGTACATAAAAACAATTCCAGATCTGTCTGACCTACGTATCCTTTCCACTAGACTTTTTTTTCTGCCCAAAAGAACAGAGAGAAACTTTTTCACTAACTCTTCCTTAATATTTTCATAGCCAAAATGAAGCCACTTCTAAGCTGTTTCTCTTCAGAATAACTCAGGGAAAACAATAAAAACCCATTGAATTGGACACACAGGAAAGAAACAATTTTACCTTGGACAAATATACTGACTGTTCCAGGAATGACTCAGTGAATGAAAAAATTTAAAAGCAATGGCATAATACAACAGTCTCTCCAGAAATCAGCTCCAAAACTATTCTGTACCTGTGACAGATGTATGCCATTTTCATCATCTGGACTAAAAGGGCATTCTCATGGAAAGTTCTACCACAGTGCTGGGAAGTGCCATCACTTCATCTCTCTGCCTCTGAAACACTGATATGCTAATATAAGCTATCTAAAGACATGAAAAAATGTCAACCTGTAAACTCCTCTATACAAAAGTCTACTGATGCGTTTTATCTCTATGGAAGTAAACATGATACCAAATGCATGGAGAAACAGCATCTATGGAGTCCAACCCCAGATATTATTGCAATTTTTTTGAGAAAAACATTCACAATAAAGACAACTTTTATCAGTCTGGATATTATCCCAGAAAAGTAGCACCTGTCAGCATCATATCAGTTACACTGGTTCAGACCAACAAGACCAGCTAGTCCAACATCCTGGCTCCAGCTGGCCCTTAGCAGACGCTGAGGGAAGAGTACAAGGAATTATGTCACTTGCACTAGGGGGAATGGTACTGTGGAAACAAAAAAAAACAACAAACAAACAAAAATAAACACCTCTAAGAAAGGAATCAAAATATGCATGGTTTCCTAATAAGAAGCATTAAGAGCTACTACTATGGTGTCAGCGGTGCAAGTCACACATTACCCAAATCATTCCCATATTCACTCTTGTTTTTTGGCAAGCATGTTGCCTGCTTGGATATCACAAACGTAAGCACAGTAGGGCTACATCAGACTGAAACAGCATGTCTGCAGCATCAATGAAATATTAAGACAGCCTAATTAGAAATCAAGGTGGTCATTAACATGTTGCCATCTCAGTTCCTCTAGCCTAGGTTGGGAGATGTCAGAATTGCAGCAAGCTGCAGAGTGTCACACAGTGATATTCTCCAGCTTCTGAGATCCTTCATCTGCTATGCTATAATACAACTACTACCCTACTCTACAGAACAGTTATTTCTGATTAGTGTGGAACTGCACAGTCCCGAAAAAACTAACAAGTCAAGCATAGGCTTGATTTTTTTTTCTCTTTCATTCTGGCAGCAAACTGACATATATTTAGCATACATATGCTCTTCTTGCTTACATTTATCTTTTCATATACTCTATCACTGCTTATGGAAATGCACGTTAGCCATCCTTTCACATATTCAACAACCTTAGCCAAAGTGCAAATAACATTCCTCCACAGCATCATTTAAAACCAGGAATGAATTACTTATTTAAAAAACCAAATAGAGCAATAACTATGATTTATTGTAGAAATGGGTACTTTAGTATTGCTTAAAAAGAAATACCTAAGTATAGACTTGCTCTCTAAATAGAGCCACACATCAATGCCTCTCTAACACTCACTGCTTTCTCTCTCACCCAAATGTAAGAAACTTTAAGGCACATTATGCTGGTATCTTAATATCTTAAAGTGCAGCAGCAGAAAAGAAAAAATTTCCATCTATTTTGTATCACAGAACTTTTTTTTTTTTTTTTTTTTTTACATTTTAATGCTGCAGCTTAGTGCAGCTTACCACACTTTTTGTTTTAGTACTGGACTTAAAGGTCTAGTAACAAATGCGCGCTCTGTATATAATCTCAAAGTCTGGGTATGACGAAGTCTTCTGCCACAGATTCTATTCCTCAAATCCCTTCTCTTGTACAGAAAAAAAGACAGACTTATTTTTCCTAAGACCACAGAAGGTATCAGGCTTAAAGAAACCAGCTCAGGCACAACAACCATTTCAGTCACCAGTATCTCCAACCCAGTACAGCCTGTAAAGTAAGAAAAAACCCCAATATTTTAACTAACCTGGACAGATGTACTTTCTTTCCCTGCTCAATTAGCTTACTGAAAGCTATCATAGGTATTGATTGCTAAAGTGTATAACATACACCCATACATATATACACACAGGAAAATATCCAAAGGAACATGTGGGTGAGGGATTTTATGCAGATGTCTTTCCTCTGGAAGCCTACTCAATTTTCTACCAAAGGGAAGCTACAGTGATTTTTTAAAACTATTAAAATGAATGTATCCAGAGATAACTGTTTCCATTCCTCTACCAAACTTAAAGCCATCCAGTGCACCAAATCTGATGCAGACAGAATCTGGGCTTAATCTGAATTCTGAACCCACACACTGTTGTCATATTCACTCCACGAGAAACATCAAAAGAATGAGACACACCATGAGAAAATCATGCACTTAAATGACTAATGAAGAATTAAATTTTATATTGCAGTCAGCCAGATTGCTTATAGTAATTACATAAAACTAGCAATGAATACACACTGATTTATTGTGTAATGATAAATAGAAAAAAAAAAGAAGAAAAAGTACTTTGAATGTTCATAAATGTCCACAAACTGAAACAACTAAAAACACTCATTTAATAATTTGCATCAGACTAGCGACAGCATATCTAGCAAATAGCATTTATTTAACACTGACAGTAAATTAACAGACAAAGGAAAGAGTAACAGGAAAAAGAAATTCAACAGTCCATAAAAGTATATATGTAAAATCACTTAAAAAGTAATTCTGCATTTCAGTTTAAACAACTCAGGTAAGGAAATACCAGCAAATGCTAAAGCTAGTGTTTCTAAAGCAGCAGTACTTCGGTCATATTGCATTACACATTCGCTTCTTACTTGAATGTGCAGCAGGTTACAACAAAGTATTATATTATGAAGTCCATAAATGGAAATGGAGTAATAATGGAAATATTAGTATGAGAATGGCGGTATCTTGGACTTATCCAAAGATAATCTATCTTACTGTTTTTCAAAGCCCAGGAAAAATTGTGATAATTTCTTGAGAACTATACATCCTGAACAAACATAAAAGCAATAGCACGGTAACATTTTATTAAACAATTAATTTTCTAATTTCTTAGGGTTTTTTGTTTGTTTTGCTTTTTAAAACAAGTCAGTTATGAAATTTTGATCTCCTGTAAATGCATTAAGACCACTGCACTTAACAGACAGTAACATATGAGTGTGTATAATCCGTGTCATACTGCGTACTGAATGTACTCTTTTATATACAATTTTCCATTTTAAAAAATTTTAAATTCTATTTAGAAATTACTTAGCATCAGCATCTGCATGGTAGAAAAGAACCTTAGGTTCTCACGATACATAGCTTTACATGGTTTTACAAGTATTGGTGGAAGAAAATAACATATACAGCTATTGCTAATGTGTCCAAGTTCAGGAAAAATTAAGCACATGACCATGCACTTCGACAAACAAGGCTCTGGAGTAGAAAGTGGAAGAAGTGGCCAAGAAAACTAATGTATGGATCAGAAAGAAAGGTCCATAACCAGCAGGACAAAATTCTGTGGAGGGTGCTATACAGACATATAGGGCGAGGGGGGGAACAAAAAGAAAATGGAATGAAGACCAACGTGAGTGTAAGAAAAGCAGCAATGAGAAGGTAATTTCAAAGTGACTTCTTCCCATGGTTTCCATTTTTGTATTCTATAATCAGACCCTTCCCAGTAGAGGTCTGGCCACTCAGCCGGAAGATACAGTGATATGGAATATATTCATTTAGACTCAGGAGAACCCTGTGATGCTTTAGAGGTATCTGAGAATGAGATAGATCAGGGGATGCAGATTTCTGCACTGATTTTAAAAACCCAATTAAACTACAGGGGAAACAATGTCTGCATCAGAGTTTAATGCCCTACCAAGAAAGCAATTCTGGATGTCATTACATCTTTCATAGAATACACTCAAACACTAGAAATGTACAATTAAGTCACATGCCACTAGGACAAGCAAACAAATGTCATCCATTCTCCCTGCATATTGCAAATACTTTGCGATGGTCATACAAATTGCACAGGTTATGAATAATTTTTGAAAATTAAGATTAAACAATATATTAATAAATATGATCATTAATGAAATTTTGTGGTTTATATTCATCTGATATTTACAGTCTCTTCAGTAAAAAAATCTCTTGGCAACAATCAGGTTTAGCCAGAATCACATAGATTGGGTTGGGTCAAAAGAGTTACTCAGTTTATTAGCTTCTTCCACCATTGTGAGTAAAAATTCACAATTGTCTTCATGCCTGTCTTAAAAACCATTTTTCCACATGATTTCACACATATTTGACAATTATAATGTTGCTTCTCGATTCTGAACTACTCATTTGGAAGCAGTGCAATTTTTTATTTTTTTTTTTCTCATCCCAACCCTTGTAAAAAGCCTAAGAATTACATGCTCAGGTTTTCAAAAGAACTAAATATTTGCCTAAAAATATGCATTGATCATTCAAAATCAAAAAGATGCTTTTTTATATAAAATTAAGAACATATGAATCCAAACTGCTACTCACTGCAATTGTTTTGAAACTTTAGTTATACGTGCCAAGGGAATACAAATTTAATCGCAAACTCAACAAATGTGGAATATTCTCCACATGCAGAATATCATCCAAGAAATCAATTCTAAATGCCCTGACTTGTCCACAGATGTTCAATACTCTGCATTTGCTGAGCTAGAAGAAGGCAGAACTGAAACTGTGTGTCTTCCACTGCACCGTGCAGTTAATAGTATGACTTTTTTCTTCTATACCTGATCCCCACTTTACCTAAAACCAGGAGAGCCATCCCCTTTGGGAAGTGAGGACCTTACTCGCATAGAGTGAGAGGTGACACAGGCAGCTTTCCAAGCAGAAATTCTGTCAGTACAGTTTGTCCTTTCTTCCTATACAAAAATGCCATTAAAAAATTCGCAAGACATCTGTGAAATTCAGTACTAGCTGTGTAAAAGACATGCATCTGACTTATAACCAATGTGCTTAGCCTCATTTTACCGTTGTGGCAGTGAAGCTTCAAATAATACAATGAAGGCTGGAGTTCATAAATACTTTTCTGAGAAATGTGTTGGGAGACAAGGATCTATCCAGCATAGCCTAAAACTTCCATAATCTTACAGCTCTTGCTACAACCATGTGATACTTTTGCTTGAATTATATGGAAAGGGCAAACAGAAGAAGTATTGTGAGTTCTGAGAGTCTTATAACTGGCCATCTGGGGGAAAAAAAAAAATCTCCTTGTAAAGTCCATTGAAAAAATCTACTGCTAGGAAGATGTACGTTTAACTAATTTTTAAAGTAAGACCATGTATCCTTTTGATATAACTAACACGAGCACCTCCAGTAAGATTAGACATACAAGCAAAAGAACTTTTTACTGTGTCTATACAAAGATGTTTTTCTGATCTTTAAACTTCATAAAACATCCCATGAGGCCATAATGCATGAAGTACAGACCAGACCTCAGAGTACAAGTAATAAGCTTAACCTGTAAACAAGTTCACTTCACAGCTAACCTGTAAACAACTTTAAAGATCAGTTAAAATGAACGCCTAAATATCTAATCAGTTTCTTTAGTCAAGATGCCTTTTTACTTGGTTAAATTTTGCTTGCAAAAAACAATCAAAAATACTTTGCATAAGAAGCAGTCCAGTTTGTGCTCCAGTTCCATTCAGAGTCCTGCCTAATTCAGCCATGATCTGGATATGAAAAATTTAAAACTCAAGTATTAGTTTATTACAAACAGAGTTCTTTGGGAATGCTGTGTGCAACAAAAGAGGCCTGGGTGTGTTTTGAGCATGTATTTTATTGGTAGGTAATAGTCAGGCTTCAAAAAGTTGATGTGAATACCCAAATACCAGTATGTGCAGCGTTCCTTCCCAGTGCTGCCTTTGGAGGTTTTCTCCAATTAAAAAAAAAAAATAATAAACATCTTATATTCCCATACAGATCACTATCAACCTGTCGTGAGCAACACTAAGTCTAATATTTACTGTCACATGTACAAGATTTATCTGGCACACAGTGATAACATAACTCATGATATTTTGGTGTACAGTTATACCTTAAACACCACAGTGTTTACTGATTGCCTCCCTTTCCAGTATTTTGGGTTAAAAAAAAAAATACACGTAAAGTAACTTATTCAGCGAGTCTCAGTCACAGATAAATGGCGTTCACTGAAGTCCAAATCAGACATTTGAGTTTATATTCATGCTAATGAAATTCAGATAAACTACCTTGGCTGCAGGCCCACTGACTTCTGGCTGAAGGTCCACACAGCTGGATGCCTGTAAATTGGGCAGGACACAATTTCTGCATATAGGTTAATGACTGTTGTGCGTCACCAACGTATGAGAGTATGGACACTAAGCCAAAGATCTGAAAACAGCACTTTGCCTGCCTGGCAACTTTCTAATAAAAACAAAGCTTATTTTTCTGTCTGTATCACATTATATGATATAAAACTTTGTAAAGTAGACTACACTAAAGCAAGACAGATACAGAGAAAATTATATCCCTGTTGATGTAAAGTGACTTAGGCTATGTGTTCACTTTAAGTCAGAGAGCCATGCTGAAAACAAAAGAACTGGTTCCATCTCTCCTCCTCATTTTTCACTGGCAGTAGGATTTGTATATATCTAATGTAAACCAAGTAAATCATCTAGCAAGTCTCTTTCCTAAAAATGTTGCAATCTGACAAATTAAGATGTTTTGTTATCAGAGACATTTTATTTGGCTATAGCCTTTATCTTTCTAGAAGAAAATCACAGCTTAGGCTAATCAGCATCTGTTTCATTTTATAAACAAAATGCATTCAAATTACTCTTTTTGACTCTGCCAGTGTAGTCTTAAATCTGGTTCTGCTTATTTTAATCTAAAAATAATACACTACGAAAGCCACATCTGCCTAACTGTCTCTAGTGTAATAAATACATCCACCTTAAAGATTACTGTCAGCACAAAGAAGGCAGAAATGCAGGCCGAAAGACCCGCTTGATGATAACAGATATGAAGCTGAACGATAATGATAGCATAGCTATTGCTTGACACTTTTAATTCAACAGTTTGTGGAGAGCTAGCCATTAAAAAGAAGTTTTAAAATTTAAGAAAACAATGGACAAACCACACTATTGCAGCTATTAGTGTTAAAACTTAACTAAGACAATGGGCAGCAGTTACTTTGTTTTTGCTACTGGCTTAAAAAAAAAAAAGTATGAGCACTTTCACAAGCGCACTTTTACATCCTCCCAAATAAAGGGAAACCTTGAGTAACTCATTATAAATTCAACTCAGCAACAGAAGATTCTTGAAGCTGCAATGTTATCCAAAGCATTCATTCAGTTTTAGCATCAAAATCCTTCACCCATAAACCGTATTTCAAACAAGGAATGATTTCTAATAATTATTTCAATCACCATAGGAAATAAAAAATCATTTCCACATGAACACAAGTCTTTGAAATAAGTAGTATTTGTTTCTGGTAACATTAAAGTACTTTTTCTGTCTACAAAAAAACATTGTCATGACTTATTCTCTTGATTCATAACACTGATTTTCTGATTGCATTTGTGGATTATAACAATAGTCATCCTACAGTACTGAAGTTTGTAAACCATAAAGAAAGTAATAAACAGGTGATCTATTGCTACATACTGTTACTCTTCTATTAGGTAACCTCTTTAAACCAAGAACAATATATCACCTTAGTATCAGAAACATAGATTTTGGTGGTGAAGCCTATCGCGATATAGTCTTCTCTGTCCCTTGCCCACCATTTTCTTCTTCCATAATTCTTCAAAAAACACAGAGTTATTGCCTAGGGAGTAGCCATAGGCCCTCTATTTAAAATAGGAATTATCACCAGAACCTAAACACCAAGCAACTTAGAAGTCAGCCACAGAGCAATGCACATGCAGAGTAAAATCTGTGTTTCCTTCCTCACCTTCTTAGTAATCTCCTCTTTTGCATCTTACCTGGTACATTCCAAATCATTGTTAGAATTGCACGAATCTTATGCTTGCATACAATCTCACAAAATTTAACATCATTGAAAAATTTACGATCATTGTCAACACAGGTCAACTGATAAGAAAGTTTTCTGAGTCTAGTCAGTGATGGCTTATACCTAAAGCAACCTGACAGAAACACCCCCAGAATTCAAGAGCTTGTTAAAGAGCCTCTGTGTCAACGTTCATATCTAAAGTTGACTTAATACATGTTGCAAATAGGAATGTTTGAGATTATATACCCAGCTTATATCCTGTATATACTGCATAATTTTAATTCAAAACTTACCAAATCAAGATCCAAGAAGATGAAATTATGTTCTCAAAACATACACTAATGTACAAGATATTACAGATTGGTGGGAACAGTATTTGTAACTCAAAATCAGTAAAAAGAACCTCCAAAATAAATACCAGTATATTCCAAAATAGAAATGCCAACAAGCTGAAAATATTAAGGCAAAGGAAAAAAAAAAAAAGAAAGCTAACCTCTTTTGGCATTTAAAAAATGGTGGAACCTAGATATAAAGATTATAACAGTCAAGTTTTACCAAAACTAGGTTTCCTTTTTAGAGGTAAAAATAAGAGCTGAGCTGTTCAAAGCTAAATATTAATCACAAATAAAATGGACTTACCTTCCTGTCTGTTATTTTTCCTTTTTAGCCATTTTTCCACAGTTTCTGCACTTACACTTTCTGACACAAACTCATCCAGTACCTGGGGGTGAAGAGAAAGATAGGCCTTCACTTTTTCATCCGTTAAACCTGAAAGAGAGAATATTAATTGATTACACTATTGGCATGAAATTCCTTGCACGAAACAACACCTAGATGCCAGCAACAATCAACATCCTTTTGTATAACATGCTGATGGAATACATGCCTATTTAAATTGTCTCCTCCCAGACAGAACAATATCCCATTAAAAAAGTGAGCTGTCATATAGAAAATACCAGAAGCAAAGCATATCCAACAAGATACTGTGTACAAAAAGTCCCCTGCAGGAGTACACACAAATATTCCCTAAGAAAAATGGCCACAAAGGAATTTATTGCAATGATTATGATTCTAAAATTACTTATTCTAAGATATGCAAGATGATATATTGATAAAGAAATAGGTGGTAGGAGACTAAAAAGTGAACTGGTATTTCTTGTAGAACATCAAATTTAGCCTTTGCACTGCATGTGGCAGCAAAACCAACAAAAACTATTACAGAACATCAAAATCAACCGCAATTTTTAAATACTGTAGTTACTGAAGTAACTTTAGAAATATAAACTGTTTTCACATGCATGCTTCCAATGCCTTAGTAATTTGAGTTATCAAAATAAAAGTAATTGTAGGTAAAAGGCCTTTACAATATTTGCAACATAAAGAAAATGCCAGTACACATCTCAAGAAGCAAAATTCAGAAATCTCAGATCCCAGACACAACCAAAAATACATTCCCAAATTAAAAAAATAATTACAGTGTGATCATACTCTTTGCAAATGCCCCGAATAAAAGCACTGGCCGCAGGGAGGTGAGCCCCGGAGTGCTGGGGCTGCCTGAGGGAGGGCAGCAGCGCAGCTGTCCCGAGGGACTGAGCTGCCACGAAGGAAGCGCGCACGCCCAGTACAACGGCCTTAATGAGATCTGAGGGAAGAGGAGTAACAACCGCTCTAATGACTACATAAGTCTTTTCCTCTTGGGTTGAGTGTATACAAACATACGTGTAAATTCTCCACAAAAAGAAGGCTAGGTTAGACAGAAGAGTAACTCCCCTCCAAGCAACACTGACCTCTTTTGGAGGGTATTTGTGCTATCGAATAAGATCAATTTTCCTATTTTATGCTTCACGCAGTATCAGAACATGCTGAAAACAGCAACAGTGTAATTTAAATGGTAGTCAACAACTATAACCTTTAAGATGTCTTACAAATGTTTACTACAAAAGCAATATCAGAACACAAAGCAACAGCTCCGGCCTGCAGAGTGCAGCCACATGTCACTCTCCCCACACCAACTGCAACACATCATTCCCACCACATCAGCCCAAACCTGCCTTAAAATACCCATTTTACTCTTAATCCATATAGGCAGCAGGTCCCAGTGGATATCACAGACTCGAATAACAGCATTCCCACTTCATTACAAGAATCTCCAGACCTGGATCAGATGAATTAAGAGAGCTAAAGGAGTATCCTGATTTTCATTAGTAAAGAAGAAAAAGCACTTTCTAAATCAATGAAATCAGGAGACTAACAGTGTGGGGACAACAAAACAAGACGCCCACTACTTTGATTGTTTAACCTTAGGTGAAAGTCTATAAATTTAGATCACAATGCATGTAAAAACAAGTACACATGTGCCACATGAAAGATTTTTCAGCCAACAGAGGTATCGCCTCACATACTGGAAAACCAGAGTAACTAATATGATTTTGTAATATGCTCAGCTAAGAAAAATGTAGTATCTCGAAAAAGTCCAAACAACAGCTCCCCTTGTTTCTTTCCATGCATCCTCAGAAAGCATTGCCTCTTATATCTGGAACCTGTCTTCCCTCTGACAGAGCTGTGGAAGTTATCATGGGGGACCATCACTTGGGAGGGCTGAATTCTGGCCAACAGCCTGGCATGCAGCAGGCCAGAAAGC
Source organism: Columba livia (assembly GCF_036013475.1). NCBI lineage: Eukaryota > Metazoa > Chordata > Aves > Columbiformes > Columbidae > Columba > Columba livia. Next base: position 73,366,179 of record NC_088604.1, read on the forward strand.
ACAGAAGGACTGGAATGAACCTCATTCCTCTGGGAATTGAAGGAAGAATCTGGAATTTGGGTTGAATGTTCATTCATTCCTTCTATACCCTGGAGTTTGCCTTCCTGATTTACACATTCATCCTGTTCAATTAAACACACTCACTTCAAACCACCTTTCTCCCATGTATTCGTATTTTAAAGTGATAAACTCGCATTTCAGTGATGATTATCTTTGTCATGTTTTACACACGCGTTATTTGTTCCGGATTTGTGATTAAATAATGAAAATTATAATAAAAGTATCATGCAAAAGGACACATGTATCAGATAAGCTCTCCCTTTTTTCATTTCCCTCTGAACAAACCATAGGCAAAGAAACAGCTCCAGCTGTCTGCCAGTTGTGCAAGCTCAGCAGCTCCTCTCTTCCTGACCAGCACACCCACTTAGGTCCTCTTCGTACATCTTGATTTGAAATGCTCTCTTTGGTCTTTTTCTGCTTTCTTGCTCTCTTTGTTTTTAAAAGTTTAAAAGTTCATTCATCAACACGGAAAACATTCATCAAGGTTGGTTTGGTTTCCTTTTTTGCATTTCTTGGCTAACCCTGTCTGAATAGTAAGTTGAAATACAGCTTTTCAATAAATGCTGGGTTTTATGCAAGTGTTTCACCTTATTGTGTTGTGTGCCTCATTTATTATAAGGTAAGATGATACAAACTTGACAAAGCTGCACACAAAGCAGATGGCAGAAGATAGTGTGTCCCCAAACATCACCCAACAGGCAACTCCTTGATTAGCCAAAGGTCGATTTACTGCCAGAGGGAATGATCTTTCTGGCAGGACAGTAATTCCAAGATGTTAGGAGTGCAAAGGGTAAATCAAATGATAGAACAGAAACCATTATATTTACTTATAGTATTTCTATAAAATGATGTATTGGTGCACTCTACCAAATAAGCAATAGCCGTGTTTTTCTACTTTGCATGTGCCTGAGTCTCAAACTGTTCATCTAACTGGCATAGATCATGACAAGATATCAGAATTTCAGGTTTGTGTTTTGCGGTTGGGTTGGGGGGGTTTGATTGGTTGGCTTCCTTTTTTTTTTTTTTTGGGGGGGGGGTTGATTTGTTTTTGGTTTTGTGGTGGTGCTTGTGTTTGTGGGTTGTTTTTTTTTAAATAACTCCTCAGCTTTCAATGAAGCATGTATAAGAATGTTCTGGGCTTCAGGGTTGGGGCTTTTTTTGGGGGGTTTGTTGTTTGTTTTTTCCCTCACAATCTATTACATAGAGTTTCTTTTTCACTAAAATTAATAGCAGAAATATATATAGTTAAAGACAGAGTTGTGGGTGGATTTCTTCCCTTTGTTATTTTAGTAAACTAACTATAGAAAATACAAATATTGCTACTATGTATCAGAGTCCAGTAATTTCAACATAAAATTGGAAGTCAAACATTTGTGATACTCTGGTTTAACACATAATTATCTTTTCAGTGGTCCTATGATTAATACTTTAAAAATGGGCTTCATTTAATTAGGGGAAAAGAATAAAGAAACCTTTATTTGAAGGTAATTTAGCAAGTTTAGTAGAGCTATTTGAAGAGGAATAGTTATTCACAGAGATTCCAAACCACCACAACAATCTGGTTTTTCTTTTTATATATTTCAACAGTGTACTAGGACTAGATTGATTGATTTGGTGATTGCCTGGCCCACTCAAGCCTGGATTCCCCTTTGCATCTACCAACAAAGCTGTCACTTCAACAACTCCAGCATTTCATAGTGTAAAACCCTGAAAGAGATTAAGTGAATTCACAGAGAAATCTCCCACTGCCCAGTGTAAGTAAACCAACAGCTCCATAAGTCAAAAAGAAAATCTGTAGCACTAGAAAAAAAAAAAAACACAAACAAACAAACAACAAACACAAAACAAAAAACTAAGTAAGATGATTGAAAATTAGGGAACTTTCCTTGCAGCTGGGCATGCTATGCAAGCAGATAATTTCACAGGTATTGGCACAAATATTTTTCAAGAACCCTCAAGTGGGTGAAGACAGTTTCCAAATGAAATGCATATTTGAATGACCAATAAAGAATTAAGCGTAACAGTGGGCGGAGCTTATGGAATAGTAAGATTCATGTAATAAATGTGTTCACATTCACCCTGTTGATTACCACAATCTTCATAATGCCTATGTTAGGGTTTAGGAGAGATAGAAACTGTAAACACTGTCACAGTCTGAGATGCTGTTGTCCTCTTAAGATGCCAGTGAAATGCTCTTTGGAAAAAGCAGGATATCAACACTTGGGGGAAAAAAAAAAAGAAAAGAAAAAAAAAAAGGTAAAAAGGTAAAAAAGATATAAAACACTTATATCCTAAGGGAGAAACTGCTTGTTGAGCAGATGTGACAAAGTATACCAAACTCAGCATCTTAGCAACTCACTTGACTGGTTTAAATCATAATGGCACTGTACAAGGCAACACTGTAGGTTTGTCTACACCAGTAAGTAAACCAAGTATGTCTAGGGCTGCTCACTGACCTGAAACCAAGTGGCTTACAAATTCCTCCATCCTTACGATTAAGCTCTCTTGACCTCCAACAATGAAAATGAGGGAAAACTGGAACAGGAATACATGCTGACTGCCTGCTGGGAACCATCCTCAGCCTGACCCTGCTCCAGAGCAATTTTCCAGGACCTGCCTGGGACACCACTCACTGAGTTTGGACAATGCACAGCCAAGAACAATTCTAGCAGTGTACCAGCACAGACCAAAAAAACATCGAGCGCATAAGAACGCTCCTTCACACTGTTTGTTTACTATCCCAGATACAGCACAGCTGGATTCCAAAATAAACTAAGAAACAAGACCTCCTTCAAACATCAATTACCAGTAATTACTCCTTGCCTTTCAGCCAGCCACCAGCAGCCTTCCCTTAAAATAAAAGGCAAATAAACCCACTTGAAAATTATATTTTTGCTTTGAAATTTTTATGCTGCCTAAAATATTTAAAATATTTCTTAGATATTAAGATAACCTGTGTAATACCGAATCAACCAACGGCTCCACTCTCTGACTCTCAATCTAGGCTGCACTCTCCTCTGAAAACAGCTTCACAGTATAAGGCAGAACTGACTGAATGAGCTAAAAAGAATTGAAGCCTAGAGCTGTGTTTAAAAATCTGCTCCATTTAGCAACGACATGAGTCAGTCACATCATTAGCAAGCCTTGCAATTTTTTCATTAGTGTTGTGATATTTGGTCTTTTTTCTAAAGCCACTAGCTTAATCAAGTCTCATAATTGGGCAAGAGTTTTAGTTTTCACCTAAAGTTTCTGGTTCCCAGGCTGGAGGGCATATGGGGAGGCAGAGGAGAACGGATAAAAATTGATGAGCTGGCCGAATATTTATTGAGTCTCAGCATTTTATCCTAGGTACACTCTAAAAAACTGCTGTCATTGGGATCCTCGAAGCGCTTGCAACCGTGTTTGATGTATATGATATACTTTTTGCCCAGTTAGACAACACCCAATGAAAACACATTGTGAAGGTATATACTGGTCAATATTAAAAAAACCCTGGATTAACTTCAGTTATCAAGAAAACTATTGTTAATAAAGATGAAAGGAAATAACCGTAAATGTTATAAATGTTGCATCTGTTAACATTAAAAAAATAGTTAAGTTAAAAAACATAACCAACCAAACCCAGCAACAACAATTGGCTTGTTTAGTTTAATAAACAACACTTCCTTGAAATTAGATTAAGCACAGAGTCACAGTAAATATGGACAAAGTCATAATTTCTCAAAGTAACAATATTTTGTGCTACATAGAAAATCTGCAAGCCATTAAAAATAATTAAGAAAAATCAAATCACGATGATTAACACTTTCCAGAAAAGGTATTATCTGAAACAGAAAACAACCTTACCTCAAGTTAAAAAATATGGAAAGTATTAAAATAAATCTTCTAATTTGGAATATGAAAATGAACAGACATGTAACACTTCCTCAAAATCAGAACTTGAAAATAAATGCCATATTTGTACAAAAAAGGAGCCTTAAAAATATCTGAAAGTAATCTAGAAGAGCTAATTTGAACACAACTCTGCCTCTGCTCTCCTTTATTCAAAGCTGTCTTGACCCATCTCTTTCTTACACAAATATCACCCCTCTGTATCTTTCTACAAAACCTTATAAATGATATTTGTAGTTATTTTCAAAAGCATTCAAGGCATGTGTGTACATTGCTTCATCTGGATTAAGCATTAATCCCATTAAATGAATCCCTTCTTTGTTCAAAGCATCAGGATTCAAAACCACAGGCACAGTCAGTTTTGGAATATCCTTTTCAAGTCAGACTTTTTATCTTAATCCATTTAAGTATACAGGAATGTAACACAACCAAGTGCCCAGACTCCGTGAAACTTGACATTACTGCTCTGGCAAAAACTATAATAATTAACAAGAACCCATCAGAATGGTCAAACCTCTTTTTAATTTCTCTTTTCTTGAAAAATAAACTAAAAAAACTCATCTGTGAGACACTCCCTTCACTTTTTTTGCCCCTCCTACTCCAACTGCCACCTGCATTGCTAGAAAAAAAGGCAATGTGCAGTTCCGGTGTGCACAGCATTAGCAGTGAAAAACAATAATGTGGTACAGAAAAAGACTACGCTGTCAATTTTGGAATTTAAAAAGGACATATGTTTTCTTCACCTACATTTCAAATCTTCATATAAAGATGAATGCCCAATTATGCCAGCCTCCAGTCTCTGCATAACACTGCAAGCTCTGTTTATGTTTAGGTCAGAGTTTCATTCACAATCAAGTGCAGCAGCTACAGCAGCACATGATGCAACATGTCAGTCAGGACACCAGCAGCATTGCTGAAGTTCTAGAAAGAGAATAAAACCCAGCTCGGCCAAACAGAGATGGAATGCATTCATAGAGAAAGAAGGCAGCCTCGTCTTGTATTCTGTAATTCAAATCCCCTTTTCCTGATGAAAAAAACATGGTTGTATCTATCTCAGCACCTGACCAGGCCAGATGGTGAGCAACATGTGGACATAAGAGCCTACAGTCTCCACCAACTTCCACAGTATTTTTTCTGATATTAGCAGCCTCTTGCAAGCTTAAGCCCTGGACATCTACTGATACTCAGCTGGTCGTGTCTCCCAAAATCCAGCACTCAAGAACTGCATAGTACTGGCAGCTCTGAGCACTGCTTCAATATTAATTTAAAAAGCAAAAATGGCATAGAAGAGTGTTGATGAAATCAGTTTTCATTAGCTAGAGTTAAAAGGCCTATAATCTTTCCACAGGAATTATATATACGCCTGAGATAAATGTGTTCCTAATTTGAATCATCATTTTTCATAGGGTACCAATACACATTGCGATTGTCTGAATGGCACAATCCTGCACAGGACGCATATAGTGTAATGCTGTAATACTCTCCACTATTTGATGTATGGGGCTTTTTCAAACTCTGTTACTTTCTTGGTTTGAGAGTAGCTTCTCTCCAGTTCTAATCAGCACACTGGAGTAACTCTGAGGTAGTTCCAGGTGGACCAAATTTGGGAATTTAATTAACACTCTGCACAATGCTACAATAGGAATACAGACATGTTTAAGGACTTGCAAACTGTAGTCAAATTAATTTCAAGTTTTTGCTTGAAGAGAAAGCTATGTATCATCTCAGGGTTACTGATAAAAATAATTATCAACGTAATTAAAAATAACACATCACACAGAAATAAAAATGTATTTGTAAACATATAAGGAACATCTCATTATGGCTTATAATTATTTGTTCTTTTTTATTCTCTTATGCGGCACACACAGCCAGGATACCTTGTCTCCTGCCCAAAATACACCTGACCAGTAATACTCAGCTAGTGGTGACAAGTACTAAAACGCAGTTCATTCATAACTCATGATGAAAAATGTCAAGACACTCAGGACTTGCACATGTGTAATGTCTGGGAAGATCATATGCAGCTATAAATTAAACTACTTAAAATCTAACGATTAAACAAGGCAAAAATGCCTTAACTCTTCCCTTGGGTAGAGGTGTTGTGACCAAGTTCTTGTTTTATGACTTCTCCAGTAATACCTTCTGTCTGACGTAATGTCTTCCTCCCATTTGACACCTGATCCTGGAGTAGTTTCCTTCTTGAGTAAACTTCTAGGTCAACAGTAGTCCCATTGTCTTTATTACTAAATTTTACTGCTGATTTGTTTCTTCAAATGAACTCCCATTAATAAAGTTCCGCAAATGCTTTATAATATACTTAAAATGTATAGTGCTGTTCACTAAAATGCGACTTAACTTCTACAAACAAGATCCAGTATGGTGAAACCTCCCTTGAAGGATACTGCATGCCCATGTCAAGTCTCGCTTCACCAAACAGGAAACAGAATATTCTTCCTTCTGAAAGAAGCATCTCACTTCATCTTAACAATTACATTAGCAGACATGTTAGGACAATTTCCAAGGGCACAGAACTGTTTAAATAACAGCTGCACATAGTCAAATAATACACTACCTACCAACAATACTGGACACCTGAGTGTTCTCTACTTTGGTGCTCTAGGTAAGGTCCTAGTACTGCCACAGATCAGGATTTGCTATTCTTACCTGATCTAAAGCACTGTTAAGATCCTGACATACTGATTAACCCAAAGAGTATCATCTGCCAGCTGTACTTTAAGCATAATAAACTGAAGGCTGAACCAATGCATATATGTTAAAAAAAGACATCTGATTTTAATTAAAAGACTCAAGCTGTAGAAGAGTTTAGCACATTTCCCAGTTAATTTCTTCAGGCTACTAATGAATTTTCTATTAAAAAAAAAATCCAATATCAGCTTTTCTTATTTCAGCTTAAAGCAATCAAGTTTTTTTTCCATATTTTAACTATCATATTTTCATATTTTAACTATTACCTTAAAAGATTTTTTCAGCATTAGAGATCATCTCTCTGTGAAGGTATCACTAGTCTGAATTAGTAACATCTATCCTCTTTACAAAGTAGAATAGGCTCATTTTTCTAAATTATAACACTGTATTCTTACAGCATCTCACAATTCCAAAGATATCTAACTCCAGTTATTCATATACACTATCTTACAGCAGTTTCAGAAAAGTCTCTAATTCCAAAAGTCTCAAAAAATCAGGTTTTGTAACACAGATTCTGGCTTTATCACTTGAATGTTAGAGAGTACAACACGATCTTCCCCCAACCCCACCAAAAGTGCTACAGCAGATGTTTTACCAGCAAAGTTGATATATGAAAAGTTAGTACCAAATAATTAATCTTGGAAAATGCTTTTTTTTTTTACCTTGCCTTTGGTACTTCTATAAAGTATAGATACAAGATGCTTCATTATAAAAAGTTAAACTTTGACATTTAAAATATACAAAAAACCCTATTTAACTCTTTGTGGAGAAAAGAAAGACTACCTTCAGACTAATTAAGCAGTGAAACTAAAGTACTGACTCCATCAAACTGTCAGAAAAACGTCAGAAACTCCAATTTATTTAAAACACATAGGAAGAGAATGATTTTCTTTTTCTGACACCCCTTTTTTCAGCTGTTCAAATGAACAGAAGGAAAGATGATTTTTCAGAGATGCTATCTCTGCTCCATTTTATGGTAATGGATGTAATGATATCTCTGTGTCAGTAAAATACGGCCTAGGAAAAGCAGTATAATTTGAGATATTTAAATGAATATGCCACTGAAATAAAGGGGTTTGAAGTGATAATTAAATAGTGTGTTCCATACGCTTGTACATTACAGACAAGGACACATTGTGCAACCCTTGCTTGCATGGGTGAACACTTATAGGAGTAGTCCTACTGACGTCAATGAGACTACTTACGTGGGTAAGAGCTCACTAACATGTGAAGAGTTGTGCAACAAAGCCCCAAACACATTTCATTCCACACATTGTTTCAAGCTTTGTTCCTCAACCACAGGTTTTCCCCTAATAGTGTTAATAATACTTCATTAATGTTACCGTTCAGAAAAAATATGTGAAAACATACAACTTGGTATCTGCCATCGCCCAGTATTTCAGCTAAATACCCAATCAGAGGCACACAAGAATCACAGATTCCCCCTGACTGGCCCTAGCAATCACCTAGTCCGCCCCTGCTCAAGAAGGGCCAGCCAGTGGGTTGCTCAGGGTCCTGCCCCATTGGCTTTTGAGCATCTCCAGGGATGGAGACTCCACACCCTCTCTGGAGAGCCCCTGCCAGTGCTCAATCACCCTCACAGCACAAAAAGTGTTTTCCTGTGTTCAGGTGGAAATTCCTGCATTTCAGTTGGTGCCCGTTGCCTTTCATCCTGTCACTGGTCATCACCCAGAAGAGCCTGGCTTTGCCTGTTTTACTTTCCCTCCATAAGGTATTGATACGCATGGATAAGATCCCCGAGTCATCTTTTCTCCAGCCTGAACACTCCTAGTTCAAGTCATCTTTATGGCCCTTCGCTGAACTCAACCCAGTATGTCCATGTCCCTCTCAAACTGGGGAGCCCAAAACTGGGGCCAGGATTCCAGATGTGTCTCACCAGGGCTGAGCAGAGGTGCAGGACCACCTCCCTCAACCTGCTGACAATATTCTTCCTCATGCAGCCCAGGATGCTGTTGGCCTTGTTTGCTGTGAGGGCATGCTGCTTGTTCAAGTTCAACAGAAAGGAATTACAAGACCCAATGCTATAAGGATTTCTACTTCCTAGCAGGTGCAATAAAGGTATATAGCCTCTGCTGGCTTGGATGTTGGCACGAGAGAGGAAAAAACAACATATGGGGTTGACTGCTTTTCCACAATATTTCACAGGTGTGGCAACCTTCTACTCACGCAATCTCATCTGGCAAAACATCTATCAATACCATTTTAGACAAGAATTCAAATAATCTATTTGTTACTATTTTAACATTTTCTTGTTGGCAAACACAGTAAAACAAAGATGTAGAGTTTCACTGTCAAGCCCCTAGTTTTTATTATAAAGCTTATGCAAATGCTACAGAATTCAAGGCTAGTTTAAAAAATTAAAAATGAGCAGCTGTATCTTTTCCCTGTCCTCCTCCCCCCCCATCATATCCCCACCCTCTTTTGTTTGTTTTGGAGACAGTGTAGCTCAATAACATGTGTTCACCTCAAAAAAGCATTCTTAGAAGAAAAGGAAGGGTGCAGGAGGGAAAAGAAGATTTGGAAAGAGCAGAATTGAAAAGGTATACAAAAGAGATGGAAACTGAGAACTTTTGTTTGTACAGGACTCAGGAATCACCTTAAAAAAAACATTTTAGTCTACATTAGCATATTCACAGGATGCACATCCTACATTGTGTCTCTGCATAATGATTTATATAAACTTTTCACAGACAAAGACGAGAAAGTACTCCATAAGAAAAAAATTCTGGTAGAAACACTTCATCTTTTCTTCTCAGTGAAGAAACACTTCAATGTAATAACCTGATTTTATCTAAATTCTACTTGAACTTGGCCACTGGCTACTTTCAGAAAACACTTTAAAACTATAAAGATATCCGTATAAGACACGCACTCTAATACAGGAATTAAGGCATGTTTCCACATGACTGGTCATAAATTTCCACTTAAATGCGTTACAGTTCTGGGGGCTGAGATTCTGATTTCTGCCCACCACACTGACTGACCAAAACCATTCTCATGAGACTGTAATACGCCTGTTACAGTAACATATAATGACAAAACAAAAAGTCTAAAAACATACCTAAAAATCACATTTATAGCACAGAAACAGACCGATCCACTGTTAAAACTAGACAATTAAAAGCTGTATCATAAAATATCCAATAGAAGAAGTAAAGAAAAGAACTTCAAAAACTTCAAATCAGACAAAATAAAGAGATTTAACAAATAGGCAGCTTTCAACATTCTTAAACTCCTTCAGATCCACTTCAGAAAAGCATCCAAGACTGCAACTTCTGTAGACTGGAGAATATAAATTTTAATACTATTCAGTTTAACTGACAACAATATGGAAGATCTGGAGAAAAATTCAGTGCACCCAAGATAATATAAAAGCGGTTCCATGTTGTACTGCAAGAAAAATGGCCCCCAGAATGTCTCTAGAAGATATGGTATCAATGATGAAAAGCAGTCAAAAATGACAGTACATTACTGTTTCTGTTTTAGTACCACTGTTGAATTATTTTACAGAGTAATGGCTTAGTAATTTTGTCAACAGCAGTTTTGGGGACTTAACAGTGCTGGTGCTTTGTTTGTGTTACTTCGTGAGCTAATGAATACATCAGACCCTCAAACTCATCTGAATCCCCCGGTATGTCTTTCCAGCAAACAAGCAATCCTGTAACACTTACATTGAAATGACAGTGACACACATACTGTAACTTCATTGCCAGATATCCAAGCATACTGAAGTCATTAAACACAAAATATTTTCATAAGTAAGTTGAGTGCATTTAGCATGACAGCAGCATGACAGCATGGGGCAGAAAGTAGTGAAAGGAATGAAGGAAGAGACAAGCAAAAGGCTAATGAAAAATTAATCAACTCCAAGTTTTTAGGCATAGTCTCTTTCTCTTATGATTGGCAGGCTCAAGAAATACTGGATCTATTATCAGCAGGAAAAGGTCACAGGGCCCCCTCCGTGACCACTCTTTCATCATGGATAAATGGGCAGAGTAAAGCTGGGAGAAAGCACAAAGAGTAGACAGACGCAAACTTGAGGGGCATGAGGATGAACACAGGTCAGGAAGAGCACAAAGACTGTATTCAGGAGGTAAGGGAATGAAGCTTCTGCATGGGCAGGCACTACACAGAACTGGAAAGAGGAACCAAACCAGTTCAAAATTAACAAGGAAAAAAAACAAACAATAACAACAAAAAAACAACACACACCACAACCCAAAACCCAAAGTAACTGCTTTTGCCACAACCAAGTTATCCTGTCTATCTGCATTAACCTTTATGTTGTAGCAGAGAATGAGCAGTAAGAGGGTGGGAATTAACAGCCCTGGTTGAGAGAAGGTAGGATCTCTTCCTACAGCAACTTTGTTCATCTCTTCTGGTTTACAATGACTGTGATTTACAGCCTGAAATGTGAAAGAATAAAAGCATGCCAACTGAGAAGCACATAACTACACATTAACTTGCAAGTATATAACATTCAGAAAAGATCAGCCAACACACTTTTTGGATGCAATAAACAAGTAACTCACACCACAAGCCGTTCAACAGAGCATAAATCTAATGTATAAAGACATTAAAAAACAACGCCAAAGATTACTGGATCTCTCTTGCATGCAGACTCGAGCTGTTCAGCCTTTCTGGACCACAAAAACAAGCAGATGCAGAATATAAAGGGTAATCTAATAATATGCTTACTGCACAACACTCTCTTACCTATTGCACGTTGTTTCCATGTCAACAGTTATAACAAAGTATTTCATTCTATGTAGTCCACTCTATGAAGCTCCTTTGAACAATTCTTTTCTGACAAAAGGAGAGGTCTCCTAACCTTGAAAGTCCAATTTGAAGATACAATCTATCATCCTTCTTTTATAAACATGAGAAACGTGAGTTTTAGAAAACTGACGCAAACTGTGCAAGGAATTGCCTTACAGCCTTGCAAACAAAACTTCTCCAGACACTTGCAACACAAGAGCAAGACAACGCAAATCTCTCTACAATCACCTGATTTAAAAAGGTCATTTACAAGTGTGAGAGCAAGGTTTGCAACTCATGGTCAATGACAAGTATCCTTAAGCTCTTTCGAGAACCACTCTTTTACCAAGGACAATCTAGCAAGTTTAAGATTTGAACTGATGAAAGCTATTGTCTCTCTACCTCCCGTTCTGCTTGCCTGGAAAGACAATTTCATGACTCTGTTGTTCATGAAATCCTGAGGTAGGGGGACATTGGGTTTTATTTTCCAGAAGGTCTACAGGCAAAGAGAAGCTTCTCTCCTCTTCTGCTCACAGCTTTTCCTATGATCACTTAAAACTCATGTAACAGCAGATTACCACCAAAACTGATAGTGTTGATTCATCTTTCACACTCAACTGCATATTCCTGATGCCTTTTTCGTATCATTGCAAGCTATTGAGCAATTGTGAGGTGAACTGCATGCAAAATCCATCCATCTGAAAACTGATGCAGAAAAAGAAGTTTGATTTTAGCAGACTTCTTCTCTGGGAATGAAAAGTGTAATGACGATGTCCCATCTGCTTGTATCCTATCTTTGTATTAGTTTTCATCAAACTTCACTTATTGGAAAAAAAAAACCACAACAACTAATCTCTAAAGTGTTGTGATTCTCAGCAGGTTTCTCATGACCCTAAGAGCTCTGACAGATAGCAAGATAATTGAATATAAATTTCTTATTTTATTTTGAAGCTGCACAAAGTTGTGCCTTTCAAGGCACTGAATCTGAACTTTGGAGATACTGAATCTGAATTTTTCGTATTGGGCTCGATGCCTCCTAACAGCTGAAGTTCTCTTCTCCTCTCTGTCAAGAAAGGTATCGGTACCAGTGTTTTCAGGATATACAAAATATTTATTCAAAATATCCATATCTAATCAATTAGTTTCTTAGAAGTACTGGAGAGTTTCCCAGGAAACAAATATTCCAACAACCTGAAATTTGTTTTCATTCATATTAAAAAGACAACTTTTGGCCATTTAAAGAAGAAAGAAAATTAGGGGCTTTTTTGTTTGTTTTTAATTTTATGCAACACAACAATTGTTCCAGTCACATCTACGAGTGGCGAGAGCCAAAGTCTCCACGCCACTCCAAGTCCCTCTGTTATGTAATATGCAGACGTGTTTTTCTTTAACTTCTCCTTAATAAAAGCAACAGGATGAGTTGAACCTTACTAATCAATTTACTTGGCAAACCATAAAAAAAAAATATGACAATCAGTGAACCCTTGTAGAGACAAAAACACAACTGAGCTTCCTAATAGTCAGATTAAGAAAAAAATAACCTGAAGCCAAGCACTGTTTTTCAACATAAGCAGGCTACCTCGTCAAGCTGAAGACGCCATCCAAGAGACACAGACACACTGGAGTCAAAAATGCCATTCAACAACTGTTATGTGCATAACCATCCCTCACTGAATACTTCTGTATCTAATTATGAACTTTTATGAACTTTAGTCAATCTGTTAGTAAAAATTTATTTAAAATGTATTTAACATTTAAAATAAAAATTCATTTAAAAATAAAAATATAATGAGTCAGTCCACATTTCCCTGTCCACTGGAAGTTTTACTAGCAGAGTTATGTGTGGATTAGCACTTGCAGCTTTTCTTCAGGAAAAGAACTATGTCATATAAAAAAAAAATCCTGCCCATAAAAAGCACTTCTGTTGAAAAATAAGTTCCAAATATTAACGCATGTGATACATGAAAAATTGTGGTTTTAATTATATAAAGAATAAACAATTTAAATAAAAATATCATTTTCCATATAGTCCAATACATGCTAGGTAAAATTAGCCCTTAGTAGCCTCAATTTTGCAATTAAGTACAGAAGTATAAAAACACAGGGTAATTTTTGTAATAGGTTTTTTTTTTTTTTTTACTTTAAGAAAATTAGCAAATATTATTTGTTGGAACTTTCTAGTTAATGTCAAATCCATTCTGAATTTCAAGTGTTTTGATAAAGAGTACCAGCCTTTCACCACTACCTGTTTTATGACTGACAACTTCCCAAACTTACAATTGCCATTAAATGAAAATGAAATGTGGCTTTGGGCCAGTTGGTTGGTTATGTCCTAAACATTCAAAAATGTATATATAGCACAAACTTTGTACAGAGTGAAAAAAAATTTAAAAATCAGCTGAAATTGTAAGTAATCTCCGTAAGAATATACCAAGTTTTAACTGTACAAAGCTGTAAACCTAACCATCAGTGTGATATCCTCCTCTCCCTCTGATGTGGTATGGCATGTCTTTGAATTTAAAAGATAAATTAGTAGACTAATGGCCAACATTACATTATTTTATTACATTTTATTATTTTATTATTACATTATTTCAGATTATCATAAGTACAACATAGAAACTTACTGGGTTTGTTTTGCAGTCAACTTCAGTCTAAACAAAAATAAAAATAGAAAATCAACTGCTAAGAGATTCCTTGAGATGTATCTAGCAATCCATATAAATGCAACAGGCACTTCTCCTGTTTTCCAAACTAAGAGAAATCTTTTTTTTTCTGCAGTCTTGAGAAAAAACATGTTTGAGCTTTGCCTTTTCCTTCATGTTCAGGGCATGCACATATAATACATCTTCAGCCCTACCTTAGTTTACTCTAAACCAAAGAAACACAATTTGGAAAACCTCTGGGGACACTGTCACCTACTCTTCTGCTTGTGTGACCAGAGGGTTGCAAAGAGATGCCTGAACAACTAAGAGAGTCTGGAACTATGGATGTGGTCAGCATGGTGCTACCATAAGTCAAAATAAGCAATCAAAACGACACCCCAGTAGCAGGAACACCAGCAGACAGGGCAGAATGTGTGGTACCATTACGGTCCATCGCCAAAGCTACTAGAGTGAACAGTTTGTAAATCACGGCAGACGGCCTTAACCAGCACACAGGGAGGAGCTCCAGTGGGACACACGCAAAGGAGGGAGGTTAAACTTCTGAAACAGGTCTCAGTCCTTCCAGACATTGAGAAGTCACAGAGCCAGAAGCAGAGAAGGCAACAGTATTCCAGCAGAGGGACCACAGCTCTCAGCTGGCAGTGGGGAATACTTCCTTGTCTCGTTTTTTTCTCCTAAAACTATTTCTGCTTCCCATACAGTGACTTTCTATTGCACGATACACATAGAAGGTAACAACATAGGTGTTTTTTGCTTTGGTTTAAGAAAGTCTCCAAGAAAAACTCACATCCATGCTGCACACATACACATTTTTTTTGTTGGGCCTTTATTTTAAGATATAGCAGGAAATACTACTAAATCACCGTATCAATTAAGGATGACACTTTCCACTTCCCTAAAAGAAATAAAATGCACATGCTGGAAAGATGTCCTGCCATTACAATCCCAAACATTGCAAAACCAGAGAAAAAAAAATTACTGCTTTGTTCCCAGGACCTAGCACTCCCCTTCACCCCACACACACCTCCTAAAAAAGAGAAATTCAAACTTTTCATTGTAAGAGGCCATTATTTCAGAAAGTTACTGTACAAACATCTAGTGTACAACCATTACACACACACATCACAACAATTATTCCCTTGATGGAGCTTTAATGAAACTGATAGAAATCTACCAAAGGATTAACTTCCCCCTACTACTAAGGATACATAGTTACACTTGCCAAACTAACATAGCATTTAATTTTATAGATGTATCTGGTTATTCTATTAGGAAAATGTATGAGGCTTATTTGCGCTACTAAGCAAAAGTATTAACTGAAACATTAGAACTATGGTTATAATGTAGCACATACACATGCCATATACCTGTCCAGTCATTTAAAGAAAAAAAGCCATAGAAATTGAAAAATTGTGGGTTGGTGTCATGATCAGATCATGGCAAGTGGAAGAAGAATCAGAAATATGTTCACTCACATTAGCATAACTGAAGCTTTTATGGTGGACTGCAGCAACAAGTTGGTAGCTGCACAGAGTCTCTATTTCAGAGAACTTCTGATTTGAGAGAGGTGGTAGACACACACAGAGCTCACTTTGGGTAACGTCAAGAAACAGCTGAACAGTTGAATTCAGGATACTAAAATCTGGCTCTAAGTGTTTTGAATACGGAGAAACCTCAGCAGAATAGTGGCACTTTTGTTGGAACATTAAAAGTGAAATTCTTCTTTCCATCCAATCAGATAGAACAGCAAACAAAAAGCATTAAAAGATACACAATTCTCTTATGTCCACAACAGCACTGATTTCACCTTGCTTTTATGTGTCTCAGTTTCTTTTAAGTAGCATAATGAAAAAAAATGTGTTACTTAATCAAAATTAAAATTACAGCAGTACCACATGCAGCAACCAAAAAAAAAAACCAACCCAGCCAGTACTGATGCTTGATGTTGAAAGTTGTTTTTCACTTCAGAACAATGATATTGAAACTAAGTGTAGTGTCTTCTCTGTTTAATGACTATCTTATTAGAATCAGCATCTTCAAAACATCACCAAGCCATTCTTTGCAAAAAACATAGTCTCTGAAGATAGAAGAAAATGGCATTGCAGAGATTTGTATACTGTTTAATATCGCTCCTTTTCAAACAACATGAATCTTGTCATAAGCAATAACTAGTTTTTAAAGCTTTCTCCTCCTGCATTTCCTATGATTTTACTCTGTCAATCTGTAAAAAACACCCAGTAAACTTTGATTTTTAGGCCCTAGAGTCACTACCTTGTTATTTTAAAAAGTACAGACCTCTCTTAAAAAAAAAAAAAAAATTAAATTAAGCTTTTCTATGTTTGCCTAAAAAGTAGTTTCTTTTCATTTAAATATCACCTTGATGTACTACAAAAAATATTTAATTAAACCTACAGATATTCAGGAATATCGATTTTATGATCATATAAAAGAAATCAAGCATTTAAGTGATTCCAGAACTTGATTTTCAGTTAAGTTTGGAGGAGTTCAAATTATTACTACCTCATTATATGAAATAAACTCATACAGCTTTAAAGGCTTATAATACTCCTGACAGTTAGAGATGAACTCAGGACAGTATTTTAGCCTTAATGTTATAGCTATATACTCATATCAGTAAGAAATATTTCAATTTAAATGTCTCTTACCATACAACTTATATATTATTCACAACTTGTAAAGACAACATCTAACAGTATTTATACTCATATACACAATGACTTTGCTCTACACACCCTGCAGGAACATTTTCAAATGAGATTTGTGTCAGGTCCTTTTAATCATCTGAAGCATTGTCTGTCTTCCATAATTCCAAACAAATTGTTAGTACAGCTAAAATACTGGCTGCTCACCAGCACTCATCACCATTAATTTAACAATGTGCTGTTACTGACAAGAGAAGGAAGAAATGGTTTTGCACACAGTGACCAGCTGGATTATAAAGTTCTAGCATAGTCTGCCCCTAGCCAGAAATGGCAGGTGCTGACTTTGGTCTTGAGTTTAGAAAAACAAAATTTGCTCCCTCGCTTCCATGTGAAAAGCACCTGTAATGGTGCTTGGCACGGCAGAGATGAGATTTCATTCTTTGTTCTTACTTTGCTTTGCCATCAAGCACAACAGTGAGACTGAGTCCAGGCTGCAATGACTCCCCCACTCTAACTCACTTCATGAAGACAACTGTTTCTTTTGGTCATTTTCTTCTACTTTCCCATTATTATACAGGCAGCAGTCTATCCCGAGAGCCCAACACCAGTCAAACTATAAGGATGGACATCAATTCTCACTAATACACAAAGTTCCATGAAAATACAACTCTCAGACGTAAGAGGAATTATGTTTTTTAAATGGTGTGCATGGGGCCTTATGTCTGTGATCCTAGCATTTTAAAATCCTCATCTAATTCATCCTATTTTCAGAAGTGCAAAGCCTTCCCGCTAACTTTCACTTAACTCAATGGGAGTTAACTGGAAGGTTGCCACGTCGGAATGTACAGCCCACTTTTTCAGTATTACCCATCCAAAACCAATATCATCAAAATATTCAGAGCTTAGTGATTTTTCATATCATCTATAAACTCTGAGAACAGTGCCAAATTTTCACACTTTCCAGTTCACTCCAAAAGGTAGACATATATCTAGCAAAATGAATGCAGTCTGAAATACAGCAATGATTCTACAAATGACATACAGAACAAACCTTGTGTCTAAATTTGTGAATTCACTTAAAAAAAATATTGCATTTTCTACTTGCAGGTTATACATTCTCAATGAAAGAAATCTCTTTGATGAGATAAAGGATACAAATCAAAAACCTTACACTAAAGGGATATCTCACTGTTTCTGGAAAGACCAAACTGTTCTCACAGATGTCACACCCACAAAAAAGTATCCCAACGCCTCCAGCAAACATAGCATAGTATGACCATAACAGGGACTTAATCTGGGACTTGGAAACAGTGACGGACAACAAGCCAAATTTGCAGAGATTATACCCTCACATAAAGATGGCAGATGCTTTACTAAGCTTTTTAAAGGTGGTATAGCCCTGTAGAAACCTAAGAAACATTTATTTCTATGACAGTCATCCAACTTGCTCCAGTTCTTTTGCAAATCCTTCTGCTAAGTGGAAAGAAAGAATTGTACATACTTGGATACTAACTTATAATACAGTGTTGTAATAACATTCTGGCTTTGAAGTGATAAAAGGAAAACTGTCAGTTTAAATTAATTTAAATCATAGGTGACCAAAACGTTATTTTTGATGTGCAGGCAGAGCAGCAGAACAGCTTGAGGCTCTAGGTAACGACTGTCCCGTCACTGCTTCCCTCTAATGTGGGGGCATCAAACTCATTTTCACCGGGGGCCATATCAGCCTCGCCATTGCCTTCGAAGCGCCAAAAGTAATTTTAGGACTGTATAAATGTAGGAGTAGTTACATATATACAGTCCTAAAATTACATTTGGCCCTTTGAGGGCAACCACGAGGCTGATGTGGCCCCCGGTGAAAATGAGTTTGGCACCTCTGCTCTAATTCCGATGTTGCATTCCTCCTGTCCATGAAGTTTAAGTTTCCCTGCCTTTAATTGTAGTCTCACATCTTCTTTTGAAGTGAAACCTCCTGTTAACTCTTATTTTTGTTTTAAGGTATTTTCTTCAGTACTCAAGAAAGAAAGAAAGAGTATTTTTTGCCAGCCACTGAAAAAAAGAAAGGCGCCAGCATGGGACTGATGGGACTGTACATTCAGCTGCTGCAACTTGGCCTTAAGCTCTCTATAGAGTACTAACTATTAAAAAAAAAAATCATCCACCTTGCTGAATTGCTGAATACTATTTTGAACTGGTGCATTATAAGCATTGGCAGCCTATCGACTACGTCCACCAAGACCATATGCAAAAACATAGCTGTTTTTCCCAAAGCTTGTGTTTTACATTTACATCCATCATTTTATATCAGAGTAGAATCAATAACACACCACAAATGTGCACCACAGTATCTCTTACATCAGGCTTCCTTGATGCACCTTTATTTATATCAAAATTGTTTCCTGCTCAGACTTCTGCAATTCCCCACATACTGTATGAAATGCACCCATTTTTCAATGCTGTGGCTATATTCTACCGTCATGCCAGTTAGTAAGTTTTTAGCACCTCTCTCCTTCTGCTCCACCACGCTCCTCTTACACCTCCATCACAGCCTTCACACAGTCACCATCAGGGTGACAATTTTAAAATGGCCAACTGGTTTCCAGACTTCTCTTGTATTCTGAAATTCAAATATTCACCTAATCTCTTTGCCTGCTCATTTTGCTGCTTCTGTCTTGGCTTCTCCTCTGTCTTCATCTTGCATTTTTCTACAGCTGGGGACTTCTTCCAGTTTTCTTTAGTCTGCATACACGTCAAGAATATTTTGTCCCCTTTGTAAACAACAGGTTCCTATTTGAGGTAACATTTAAGTAAACACTGTCTGAATTCTTTCCCTCTCCTAGATTATAAATGCCTTCTAATGGATTTTGGAAGACACTTTATAAAAAGCAGAAAGCAGTTCAGTTTGCTTTTACTTAATCACATTAATTTAACAACAGCAGTGTTCACATACCAAATTTTGTTTTTGAAGCAGTAAAAAAAGCTGTGAAAGATGTTTAAACTATTGTTCTCTGCAGGGGGAAAAGAAGAAAAAAAAAAAAAAGAAAGAAAAGAAAAAAACAGGAAATTTCGGCATTTTCCTACTTGCTGCCAAGCTTCAGTGGAGGAACTAAAGGGCTAAAATACAAGTCAGTTACCAACTGTCTTTTTATTCTTATTATTATTTTTAATTAGTGAAAATGTAACGCGAAAATTTTCATTTTCACTGTTACAAAGTTTCTGGATTCAATTCCTTATTTTTATACATTCACAGTTATACAATAGAGGTAATTTAAAAAAAAACCACAGTAAACAGCACAGAAACAGAATACAAGAGAATGCCTAAGTCTCTCTCTGCTCTCAATCAAGATTAAGTAAGTACTTTAAATCGTGTCCTTTCTCAGGTGTTATTTAATTTTCCTAAAAGCAGGGATTCCAATTTATATTGGTTTACTGTTCACATACTACTTACTATTTAATCTGCATTTTCTTGATGTTTTCTCTCGTGATATCATGACCTCCTATGGAAAAGTCACTGTCTTGCTTCATGTAAAGAATTCTCTCAAACTGACTGCCACATTTTATATGCCCTTTACTATCTATCCTCTCTTTTCCAACTGGATCAAAATGTATCATGCTTTCTAAATCTCTTACCAATTACGTTGATTTCCTTTGGATGCTAACTTGTTTATACCCCCCGAGCGTGCTCTTCCAACGTATGTGGTGTGACTGTGGATACAGCTTCACCAGTGGTCCACAGAGTACAATCGTTATTTCTTATTTCCCTTGTAGTGTTTCTGTTAACAAAACTTTTGCCATACTTCGTTGACTTACTCATTTTGCTATCCATTATTATCCCACATCTAATTCTGCAGCACCTCTACCTAGCTATTTCTAATTTTCCATTTGCATATGTTGTATTCAGCATTTTTGTTGTACTTTGTTGTGTTTATTCCAGATCACTACCACAGTTTTTCAAGATTCCTGAATGGTAAACCTTCTTTGCAACTTCTTCCTTGAATGGTTGCATCCGCTGATTTTTGTATATGTATCCTCATGTTTTGCACACCCTTCAATGAAACATACGAAGCCAAAGAAAAAGTTTGCATCTGCTGCCAAGTTCAAAAGCAAACAACTGATAATTGTTTTTTGAGTAATGTTGTTTACTTGGTAAGCTCATTATAGTAATTTGAGTAAGAGATCCCTGCTTTACTTGTGAAAACACACAGAATAACATTAAAGCTGAGAAGTTCTGTAGGTCACCAGAGCAGCTCTCAAACCAGGCATCAGAAAAGCCTGAAACGGTGTGGGAGGAGGAGGAGCACAAGTGTTCAGTTTATCATGGCACCTCTGGGACAAAGAATCTGATAAGAACTTGATCAGATCCTACTCCTTAAGCTGCAACTAACTTCGAAAAACATTCCTTGCCTGCTGTGTTTCTACTGCGCACTGTTATTAATCATTCAGGTGTATCAAGTGTTTGGTCACGGCCTTTCTATAGTCATTATTTCCACCTTAAGTGCTCCCTTCATTTCTAACTTTCCCCTCACTCGATGGCTAAGCTTTTTCTAAGGAAGATCTTGCATTTCATTTCATGTCATTTCATTAAAAAAAAAAAAAAAAAAATCAGAAACAGTGAGGTATAAACAGTTGTAATTTTTTGCAGTTATTCTACATACCTTAACTTTCATCTTCCTTCTTCAATGTCATGCTGTATGTCCTATATTAACATTATAGAACACTTAAAATATGTTCCAAATACATTACTAAACCCTTCAGTCACACAAAAATCTGTCTCTCTCAATAACTGAGTTATTCTAAAAGAGGTTTGATCAGTGAGATTCAGCATCTGTTTTAAAGTTGCTTCAACTCAGAAGAAATTATTTCATGAATTTTAAGTAACACAAGCAATACAAAAATCATTATAGAAAAAGAAGAGTACAGAACCTGATGCTTCCCTTAAAGACAATGAGATAATGCTGCTGACTATAATGAAATCAATTTCAGCTTCCAAATTGCTAAAGGACCAAAATTATGTAATTACTCACATTAAAATACAATTATCTTGTCACGCTATTATTAAAAGGATGCTAACTGATAAAATGAGAATTTAAGTTATTTGGTATTTTATAAACATTAACATTTTGTGAGTACGAAGTATCTAGAGTCACATTACATTGGAAATTAATACTATGTATGATAGTTTCCCACTGAGGAATTATGAAGTGTTTTTAACTTCAAAGTAATAATCATAATTCTTTCCAAAATTATGTAAGGATAATCATGCTTGAATCCCTAGAGTAAAACATCATCCTGCCAAGCAGGATGGTGAAATTTGGCCTCTTATTAATCACAGTATCTATCTGTACTTCCTCTTGCCAAGTTTAAGCAGAAGAAAAGATTTGTCAGAAAAAAGGCTCTCGCTAAACATGATAATTATGAAAATATACAGGTATGCATACAATATTTGGATCTCTCTTGATATTGTCATTGTTGTCAATAGTTAATACTGGCCTTTTAAGTCATGCTTCATAAGATATTCTCTTCAATGGGATTCTACAGTGAATACACTCTCTAGAAACCAGAACCAGCAGAGGACCAAGGGAGAACCTCACCTTTTTCATAAAGGGCATCCATAAAACACTTCTTGTAGTCTTTATCTTGAGAAACAAGAACACAACAACCAGATTGAGAATGGGAAGAGAGCTAAGAGAAACCCTACCACACAATCAGGAAATGATGCCCACAATTATCTGGAAGAGAGGAGGAGATATGAGAGAAAAATGCTGCTTATTGATGAAATTCACTGCATAATTTCTTCCTAAATAGTAATTTCCCAAAAAGTCAGAGTTGCACATAATTTAAACCACTCCATTCTGACTTCTTACATGGCCAGAAAAAATACATAACGGATCACTTGATGCCCAGTTTCACTTCAGGATGATCTAGGTATCACTTAAACCAACTACTTACTTGAGAAGTTACACGGGCTTTCACAACAAGTAATATTGTACCTAGTATTCCCATCTTAATAATAGATTGCATAGACTTCTGAGAACACGAAGTCACATCATTTCTTAAACACCTATGCATCCAGTCCTTACAGAAATGAAGCATGTTTGTGTTTTAGACTTAAATGTTGTGCATCAAAACCAACTCAGAGCCAGTGAGGCACTAATCCTGCAAGCTCTTCCTAATCAGAAATTCAGCTGAATTTTGGAAGCATTACCCATGTAGACAGGGGAGTACCAGCCCAAAGAGAAGTCATATTTTGAGAGACCCACAGATGCATGGGTCTCTCAAAATTTGCGTTGAGATGATGATTTCCATCCCAACAAACCAAATGTGTGGCACTGAGATTCAGCACCACTCTGTCAAAGGCTGTTTTGCATCAGACTTCTACATACGGTATTTTAAACACACAGACACACACATATGCCCTCCACTTCTCAGGTCATTTTTGATATATGGATCAAGTTCTACAAAAAAATTACAAGTAGTATAAATGGCTTTACAGACAAAGTAGCCCAAAACAAGTCCAAGTATTTTAGTAACTGCTGCATAACACCCACATGTCAGCACATACACCACATATTCTGTTTATCACCTCTTAACACTAGCATCAGCCCTGCACTTCACAACACAAGGATATATTGCCTTCAGTCAAGGTGTTGCCAAAAGTAGAGCCCCAAACACTGGTTTAAAGTATTCCCTTAGACCACGAAGCTTCCCAAAAACCTTTGGATAAGGATTTGAATAGTTAGCCGACATTAAACACATCAGAGACTTTCTGCCTCCTCTTCACTACATGCGGCACCAACGTGTCAAGGCTGCCTCCTCCAGCAGCCGCTCAGCAGCCTTAGAGCGGCTTCAACAGCAGCAGCCACTGCGGCGGCTCCTCAGGCCATTGATACCTCTGATTAACTGGGTCATCTCGGCATGTCTGACTTAGATTTGGCTTCACAGCTGTGTAAAATAAAATTGTCGCTGTGTATTCCTATTAACACATTTGTAAGCACACTAAAGTGTAAAAAAAAAAAAAAAGAGAAAACACAAGTTGCAAATCACTTAATGCAAATTTTGAAATATTCATAGATAGATGGATGTACCGTTTTCAATCAAAAAGCTTATACAAATATATAAAAATAAGCATGTGATTATGAAACATTCAATTTCGTATCGTATATACCATAAAAAAAATGCAAGCTAATTGTAATCACATAAGCCATCTTACTTCTAAACATTTTTATATTCTGAAACATTCAGAAATAAATTATTTTGTTTGAAAAAAATAACAAGAGAAAATATAATACTTTTGAAGCTTGCACACGTCTCCAAATCTGAAGTACTGAAACTGCAATGTAATATGGAAGTTCATACAATGAGGACTACAAAGATTATGAGAAACAAAAAAGGTGAAGGACTTCAGAGAGAACTATTCTATGTTTACTATGGAATTGTTTCGACAGCTAACTCATTTTTTATCATAAATTTAGTCTTAAATTTGTGATTTTTTTTTTCTGTTCCATGGTAAGATAGATTCTTGGAAAGCATGCTTCATATAGCTTTAAAGAGCATTGTAACGTGGGCTTGGCTATCACGCTTTACAAACACTACATGTTGTATTGTGTGTCTGATGCTGCAAGTACAGTCAAATATACATCACACATGATGAATTAAACACACTTTTTTGAGCGGACATCTATTCTTGCCAAACAATTCAGAAATAATACTAAATAGTTTAAACAGACAGAACTCTGGCGTGAATTCAAGAAAAGCAGCAAGATGTTAAAAAAATATCTCAACAGAGCTGCCTTTTCCAGACAAAGAGCCTTTTTTTCCCCTCTTGGCACAGAGGTTTGGGACCGGAGCCAAAGTGCTACTTATCAGTTGTTTGACATCAGGGGAGGACTGCGTGCGTCAGTGGACCCAGTGGGGACCCCTGGCTTATGGCAATGCACTGTGTGGGTCTTATCTTATCAGTTTGCAGGGTCTGGCACTTCAACTTCTGCAGTGTGAAAAGGAAAAAAAAAGGAGGGGGAGGGGGGGAAGGAAGGAAGGTGCATATAAATGGGAGGGAGGAGGTCAAAGGGGATTTGTAAACCAGGTTGGACAGCAGAACAGAACCCAGATTATACTTTGGCCTACTGTGCTGCGTATGGTGGCAGTAAATCCTAACAGAGATTTCTCCCGCTTTCCACATATGCTTGTAAGAGAGAGGAACTACTTCTCATTTAATTTCAGAGATGGCAGAACCATGTGCATGTCAGGGGGGCCAACGCTCCCTTTCACATACAGCTGATGGGGCGCTTCCAGACAAATGAGGAGTATGATACACTCATGAAAAAGCTTATCATGGTAAGCATGTCCTCCAGGAAATCTCTGAACTGGTGCAGTTTCTTATTGCTAACAAGATTTATATGGCCCCAATTATTTCTTCAAATGTACAGCTTCAGCAAGACTTATTGTAGGAAATTATTCTCAGGGACAAATGAGACATCATAAAGTACAAGTTCAAGCTTAAAACTTGATTGCACAAATGAAATTTTGTATAGTACTTAGAAAAACATTCACCCAGGAAGGCAACCATCAAGTAAAACATCTGCTTTCCAAGGTTTATTCCAACTCAAAAATTAATATAATTACTCAGAAAAATATGATTTGTCTCACCCTACCCTTCCTACACAATGTGCATGAATCAGACAGCAAAAGAAAAAGTCACCTCCTTCAGATTAATTTCCTTAAATTAAGCACTATTCTACCTCTACAACTGCATCACCAGGTATAAATTACAGGAGAAAATGAGAAGCTGTTAAAGTATCTGTGGAAATTAGTGGTTTTGTACCCCTGACCAACCTTCATAATTATTTCGAAGTACTTTCCCACAAAAACTTCTCATCTTATACTACAGTAAGCCAGACTAACATCAGTACAGAACAAAAGAGAACTGCTCAACTCTTGCACAGAAACCTTATTTGCTAAGGATTCAGGAGAGTTCTGAAAATACCTCCTTGATGAAGGACCAGGACTGGGCAGCCTGTCATGGGTTTCTGTTCACTCTGATGAAAGTTTTACATTTATTACTGCAAAACACTCTTTTGATAAACAGTACTGTCAAAATTGTTATGTTTTGCTGCATACAACCATCCTGTGTTCCCAGGTTCATTCCTCATGTTATGTCAACTTTTTGAAGCACAATAATATTGTGTAGTCTGTGGGACGATCATTCACCTGAAGAGGTAATAAGGCTTTACAGTCAAAACACACTACCAGAAATAAAGAATTAAATGAAAGCACATCCAAAACCTTTACCAACATTGCCAATAAGAGGCTAAAAACTGCACTGTGAGTTTCGTGTATCTTGGGAAATTTTCCGATACAAGTAGTACGCATCCCTTTCCAAATAGAACCCGACTATCTATTAGGTAAATACCAATAATGTATTCTTATATAAAAGACAAAATAAAAATTATCGAAAATCCGTACATTTAAAACACTCTCTATAGAGCGAAATACTACATATCCACTGTTTTGCTATGAAAATCTATGAAATCATCACAACACGAGACTGTTTTTCTGATTTCAATTTATTTTTCTGTTTTCCTATTTGATACATTTTTTCTTGGTCAAAGAGGTTTTTACTTTATCAGGTTTAGGAGACAGGGAAAAATAGAATTAGAAACCTGAGGAGAAACATCTACAGTCCCACCTTCACTCATGCATTTAGTATAATGAAGTCAATAGGACCTCTTCACATGCTTAAAGATTAAAAAAGAGAAAAATATCTGTTTGTACCCTGCATAGGTTGAACAACCTATTAAACAAAATGTGGCCTTGATCTTGACCATGTTTGCTAAAAATACTCAAATAATAAAAAAAAAGAAAAACAACAAACACACCACACAACCAACCAACATGACACTGATTCTTCATTTATAACCACTTCTATTGTCACAACTGTCTTCTCCAGTCTTCAAAATGTTAGGCAAACAGTGGATCAAACTGCTATGCAAACAATGGATGAAATTAAGGCTCCCAACAGCCATGGGAAATGGATTAAGTGATCCCCAGGCTTTCCTATCTCATTAAAGAAACTCCACACCTTAAGGTAGCACTGTTTTTTTGACATTCTGATGTAATTCAGTTCAACAGCCTCATGTATGTAAACAGGAAAGCATTAGGAAACCAAAATTACACAAAAAATGCAAATCAGAAGGAAAAGAATTATGAGTTAAAAGTGACCAAAACAAAGGACTAACACATCCTAGCTAAGGAAGTACCCTGAGAAAGTTAACAAACCCATATAGTACTATTTGTTATCTTATCCAAAGATAAGACATGTCCACAGCTAGAAGAATGATTCAGCACAGACTGAAGGAAAAAATTGTTTCTTTAACCATATAAAATTTATTCAAAATCCTCTTCAGCACGAGATTCCCTCAAAATATCACAGCATGAAGGATATTCATTTGAACAAACACTATCTCAAAACCCCCTGAAATGTGCTCAAAACATATTAAGAGAACAACATAAAATATCAAAGCATAAACACGTGCTCTCTTTAAAACTAATGTGAATTTGTTTGTTTTCTGCTTTTACGTCTTCATTTTTTTTACTCACAGAGATGTTGGTCAGCTTTGGCAAGACAACTGTAGGGTTGTATAAAAAATGACAGCATTATTCGCATATAGAAAGAATTTTGAGTCTATGACCACGTTGTACTTGGTTTTAAAAATCAATTATGTAAAAACATCTAAGACACAGAATTACTGGATGTTCTACTCTTCTTGCATTCCAGCATGGAAAATACTACAGAAGTAGCAGAAAAGAGTCTACTGTGCTATTATTTTAACAAGCCTGACAGCATGAATGCCTGCAGAAAAGTTACCTTTATTTAAAGTAACATTAAAAATCTTTCATACAGATTCAGTAGTATCTATAAAATCTTATGTTTTATCTTCATTGAACTAGTAAGACTGATCCACAAAACATGAGTATGGGAAGTTAAGAATATTATAAAGTACATTTGGATAGAGTGAATCTTCTCCCTATCACTATTTCAGCAAAATATTTGTCCCTTCACAAAATTCAGTAAAACTACCTAGACAGGTTGATTTAAAGAAAACACCATAGATGTGTTCATAATTATGACAGTTGTTTTTAGTTCTCACTAAGATGAAATTACAGACTGTCTTAACACCCATTACTTCTTTATCACAGAAAAATGCAGTTTATAAGGTTAAAAACCCAAACTAAACATCTTGCTTCAAGACAATTTTCAAAGGACTCAAAGAGCACTCATACCAAAACCATTAGCTGTTAAGCATTCTGGTAACTCATTTTTTCCACCTGAACAAAACCTGTTCTAAAACAAACAACGCTGTCTTTAGTTCACCACTGTCAACTGATGATGTTCTAGACCTACACATTGTACTACCTGACTTTTTATTGCATATCCAAATCATACTTTTCTGGAAATACAGAATCATGGAATAGTTTGGGCTGGAGGGGACTTTCAAAGGTCACCTAGTCCAACCTTCCTGCAATAATCAGGGGCATCTTCAACTAGATCAGGTTTCTCAGAGCCCTGTCTAGCTTGGCCTGGAATGTCCCCAGGAATGGGGCATCTACCACCTCCCTGGGCAACCTATTCCAATAGTTTGCCATCCTCATTGTAAACAATTTCTTCCTCATGTTTAGTCTGAGTCTCCCCTCTTTTAGTTTAAAACCATCACCCCTTGTCCTATCGTGACAGGCCCTGCTAAAAAGTCTGTCCTCATCATTCTTATAGGCCCCTTTTAAGTACTGAAAGGCTACAATAAGGATTCCTGGGAGCCTTCTCTTCTCCAGGCTGAGCAACCCCAACTCTCTCAGCCTGTCCTCACAGCAGAGGTGTTCCAGCCCTCTGACCACCTTGGTGGCCTCGTTGGGACCCTCTCCAACAGGTCCATATCTTTCCTGTACTGAGGGCTCCAGTGCTGGATGCAGGACTCCAGGTGGGATCTCATCAGAGCAGGGTAGAAAGGCACGATCACCTCCCTCAGCCTGCTGGCCATGTTCCTTTTGATGCAGCCCGAAAGACAATTGGCCTTCTGGGCTGCAAGTGCACATTGCCGGCTCACGTCCAATCTTCCATCTGCCAGTACATCACAGTTCCTACCCACAGAGTTGCTCTCAATTCCTTCATCCCCAAAGCTTGTAACATACCAGGGGTTGCCCTGACCCAGGTGCAGGGTCCTCATGAGGTTCACATGGGCCCATTTCTCGAGCTTGCCAAGGTCCCTCTGTGTGGTATCCCATCTCTCAGGCATGTCAACTGCATCACTCAGCTTGGTGTCATCTATGAACTTGCTGAGGGTGCACTCAATCCCACTATCTATTGTCATTGATGAAGATATAAAACAGTCCTGGTCCCAATACAGGTCCCTGAGGGACACCACTTGTCACCAGTGTCCATCCGACATTGAGCCATTGACCACTACCCTCTGGATGCAACTATCCAGCCAACTGCTCATCCACTGAACCGTCCATCCACCAAATCCATATCTGTACAATTTAAAGAGAAGGATGTTGTGGGGGACCTTGTGTACCCTAGACAGTTTGGCAAAAGAATCAACTAGACTCTTGTTAGCAACCAGTGTGCTCCAATAGAACATTCCCAGCCAGCTACCTTTGCTTAGGTAGTTTTCACAACATCAGTTCAGCTCAGCTGAAGAGACCTGGCCTTGTTCTTGGGCCTTCTCTTGTCACCAACCACTGCCAACTAACACTCCCCTTTGGGGAAAACTTACCCAGGACAGACAAAGCTGATGTACTACACTGTAGAAAATGTTGACATCCTCTCAGGTAAATACAGCAACTTATCGTCAGACTCCACAAAGTTCTATTTCAACCTGTTAACTTTTTAGTCACATTTTTCCTTGATAGAGAAAACACAATGACATACATAAAACCATAATCTCTCAAAAAGAAGTCTCTAGACATAAACATTCACTATGCAGTGGGAGAATAACAGTTTGGCATTAGTAAAGCAACTCTATTAATTGTCCTCTCTTAATTGCATCAATTAAAATTGCATTCTGCAGTAACTATGGTTCTACATCATTCTTAACAGTTCTCGATGGCTGGCTGACCTGGTATCATTTTTGTGCCATTTTTGTTTACAGGCTTTTGCCCAGAAGTTCCTGACTAGCTACAGTGCTTCATCCAGTATCCTACTGGATGCTCACAGTGATAAAACCATCATAATTCAAAATGACACTGAGCTGCTCACTTCAAGGGCAAAGTGCAAAGTTAAAATGTGGGATTGTACTGATCACAGTGATCTCTGGATTGCAGAGTTTAAAGTTTATCCAGAACAGTCATTCCTGTACAGAGACTGCATTGCCTATTCATCACTGGAGAAAGGGTATGACTGACACAGGTACATGAATAATACCATTGCTAGCAGACTAGAAAAGGGCTGCAGTTTGTTCATAAACCTGTCAGTAGATTTGCGAGAAAAACCTAACAGGCACATGAGACAATGCTTGCAGAATAAAATTTTTGCTCAGAAAATATTTTCTGTGCTGAATCCTAGAACTCAAAACCTGCAAAAATGTCAGCATGTGTCCAATTTTAAGTATTACTGATTTCAGTAGGCATGTTCACATATCTAAGAAATTTTAAGTGACTCCCACACACAAATGCCTACAGCAGCACTAAAACTGCGAAAGAGATCAAAATTGTTGTACAAAGATGACTTTTCATCTTTGAGTTTTAAAATAAGAAATGTTGCAAGCTTTTAGAAGTATTTTTAAAGCAGAAAATATAAGAACACCTGGTGAAATCTAGCTAGAGGACTGTAATGTTGTAACTCTCTAGTAACACCAGGGCTTGCTTTTAAAGCAGCCTTGCTCTTAAAGGGTAGCATCAACCAAGATTCCACCCGTCTTTGTTTTTCATAAGGTTGGCCCTTCCTTCCAAATCAGGTAGGGACAGATAATCCAAAGCTGGGCCAAGGGATGGCTGTAGAGACTTTTCTTTGAAAGGTATGCCTCCCCTTGCTCTGCAGTACTACGTCTCTGCATTCTCCAGTTAGACAATAAGGCCTTGTCTGCAAGAGGCTTTGAAAGGTGTCAGCCTTCCAGTCTCAATAAAACAAACTAACCCTTAGCCTTTCAGATCTGAAAGTTCTGGTGGTTTCTCTTTGATTTGTGGGTTGTTTTTTTAAGCTGAGTGACAATTAGGTAGAAGTAATCAACACATTTGTCATACATGTTCCAAGTAGTTACCCCAGGCTCAAGTGTCTGTGGTTTGTCCAAAAGGATTTCAAGGCAAGCCGCAAATGTTTGTAGCTGGGAACAAACATTTAAAGAGTGACCAGATCATCCTTTCAAATGTGTTGACAACCTTGAGAAAAAAGCATGTAATGACTCAAGTTGCAGGTCTGGTGAGGACAAACTCACACAGAACTGTTCTGGGAGACAGACCCTGGTAATTACTTGGGCCTCCCTGTAAGAACAGTTATGCAAGTAGCAAGACCCAGGAGCCCCCAAAGTTCCACATAAACTTTTATGGATGCTTCAAGTTGGTCACACCCTTGATTTCACATGCCAACTCATCCATTTTAAAGACACAGCAGAAAGTATACTGTGCTAAGCAATCCTAGGCTGATATAGAGACACCACATGAAAAAAAGTAAAGTCTTGCATCTTAACAAAGGATTTTTTAGTATTAAAACTATCGGTATTTTCATGTGAACATTGGGGAGGCAGTTGAGTTCAACTCAGGCCAAGTACTGCAATAGAAGCACTGAGCAACTCCATATAAATCAGTGGAAAGTACATGAACAAAATGTCAACAGGATTCAACTTCAAACACCCAGGATTTTACACAGGAGACAAACTAATTTTTAGGTTATTCCTTTTTGAATGTAAAAGAAATAATGAAAAAAAAAAAGTGTGAAAATTATAGGACCTATATTTGATTCGAGTTAACATGTTTTAAAAGAGAGCAAAGCAACTCCATAAACTGATAAATGGTCTGTTACAGAAGAGATTGATTTTTAACTCTTCAGACACTGGAAACCGAGCTAACTGCATGCTTGGTACCATTTTGTCCTTCAGAGGTTATGCCCACCAATTACTCTTAAACTAGATTCCATGTTTCCTCTTTCCTTCACTGTACACATTCTTTTTGTTCCCCACATTTTCCCCTCTTTTCTTAACAGACATCTATTACTAGCTATTATATGGGGCAAACAGAGCCTGGATACTTGTGAAATGTGGAATGTGAAAAAATCTGACAACAGAGGAACCTGGTAAGGGGAGCAAAGCAAACATACAAGCAAGTAGCTCCAGGTGAGACTAGCCACGGTTTGGCTCTGGAGCACTGAAGAACTATTATAGAAGAGACATCCAACATTTCTGCAGTAACCACCCATGTGTGTAGTATCTGACGCCTCATTATGCTAAAGGGGCATCAAATGAAACACAAAGATAACTGTTCATAAATACAGCTCGATCACATATTGTAAAGTCTATTTTCTGTGCAATTCTAAAAACATGAAAGATGACAATATGACCCACTTGTTTGACATTCATCTTAGATGATCATTCTCATTACGACATGATTTAAGAAGCCACAAGAAAGCCATTTCCAAGTCCTGCCTTAACAGCTACATCAATACAACAGAGAACACAGCAAATGCAAGAATTTTAAGAGGCAAATAGAATAAACTGATGTAGTTCCAGCAAAGTCCGGGTTCTTAGACGCAGAAAAAAAGTGATGTACAGCTAAAGTTGAACTTTAGCCAAGCTGTATGCTCCTTGCTTTTCCAATCCCAAAATGTTAACACAACCTCAAACACTGTCCTTTATTTAAAATAGCTCAGTTTGAGCTTATGTAATATAAGTAATAACTTTCAATTCCAAGTCTAGGCTGACCCCAGCCTCAGGCAAGGAATGAAAAGCTGCTTGTTAAACATATATGTCTACTAAGTATTAACCATATGTGCTTAACTTCACTCAGACACTTTTAGGCTCCCCTTAACGAACCTTCTCCTACACAAATGTTTCCACTTGCATACAAAAAAGTATCACCTACAGCATGATAAAAGACAAAGATTATTCCTAAATGAAACTGTGCTTAGTTTCATGCATTTTAGTAATTAAGAGGAGACTCTTTCAACAGTAAAAATCTACATAAAGTTATATTTAAGACTTCTGCTTCAGTTTGCATACTTAAGGTCTCATATTAATCAGTCCCATCAAACATTACGGACAGTGCTTGCAAAAAAAGAATGAAAGTAGTTTTTGAAATTAAAATTGTCAATGTTCCTATTGCATACATAAAAGAAAACTTAATAATACTTAGAATTGCAAAATTCATCCATTTTTACAGTGAACATACAGTGTCTATGTCAAGTATAGCATGCATATACTGTACAGCACTATGGATTCAAAGGAAGGAGCACTAAAAAATTCTTTTGAAAAATAATGGCAGGTTCTCTACAAAACACATTAGTACTCTTCAACTGATGTTCCCAAGAACCTGGGAAACTATACATTTTAAATCCTGAATACATTTTCTACTCCAATTTGTAGATTTATATTGCTATGATTGAGTCCAGGCCCATACAGAAACACAACTAGTCAACACTGCTTGGAAAGAATTGCCAACAGATCACAAAAAATTGAGCATGAATGTTCTTTAAGTAATTATTTAAAATATAAAACAAGATCTCAACTGAAGGTTTCATTATTAATGCAAAAAGAGAAACTATATTATAAAGAAATACACTAAAAATAACATTAAAATAACTTTTGCCACCACATACTCTGAATTTTTGCATTCAAGTCTCTGGGTTCCAGTGTTTCCTCTGCTGTAATTGGCAGCATCAGTAGAACCTAAAATCAGCAGAAAGAACGCAATTCCCCATAATTTAGGTGTGAGTGATGTCAGCAGCTGGTAGAAAAAAAACAGCAACTCTTTGGGCTTTCCTCATGTGAGGAAAAAACCTTTCAATTAACATTAAAATTAAAAGCTGCAGCATTATTTAATTAAAATAATGTGGTTACTTGGCTCCGCTCCATCTATAGTTTGTTAAAACTCCTCTCCTTGAAGTAGTCGGCAGCCTTAGTTCATATGCATCCTTCTCATAGCATACAGAGAAGACAGAAGCATTGAAACACGATATACAAACCTCACAATCAACAGAAAGATCCAGTGCTTTCAAAGTCTTTTGGGAGGGCTGAAATTATTTTTAACTCATTAACTTGAAATTACATCCCGAATGACAATTCTTAAGATTACTCGTGTCAGTAAAAGCCTTTTCCAGTTAATTGTAATTTTTACTGTCCAAGACAAGCTTATCAAAACATTTGCAGTCATGAGACCAGACTTAGAGATAAATAGTTCAGTTTGCTTCAGAAATGGTAAAATAAAGTTCCCATTTTTGGGGGGGAGGAAAGGAAGCAACAAAAATAAGAAACAAACAAAACGAAAAACACCAAACTGCCAATACTGTCATGTGAAACATGAAAACACACATTTGTAAAACACAAGGTTACTGAAATGTGTAAGCAGCAGACCCTCTCTAGATACTCATTTTATACACTTGGCAGTGCTTCAAAGGGAATTCTGTAGATACATCAGCTTTCAAAGTATGTATAGTAGTCAAATCAAAACCTGAAACACTTCAACAGGTATCTCCTTAGTAAGCACAAGCGTCAACATTTGACTCAAAGTTTTGCTTTAATAAATATTTAAAAAAATATATTAACAATAACAAAACAGCACCATCATCATTTCCCCATCTCTCCTCTCTCTCAGAAAACTGTATTAATGTGAATTCCTAAAATAATGATTTTCAGCCAGAAGAAAAGCCTGGGAATTGCTACCTAAAGAGCATGAAGTTTGAGATGGCAATGAGCATTTAAACCAGAACTTTGAGTGGAAACCATGATGAAGACTTAATTATAACATTTTCATTAATAAAAATAGATTTGCTCTAGAGAACAAAATTCTGTTTCCATTTCTGACATCACTTTCCCATGAGAACTTGAGGAAGTTCTAAAGGCCAAACCACTCAGTAGGAACCAGCAATTCCAGATGTCATCTTCTGGTACCCATCAGAGACTTCTTCAGCCTGACTGTCAGAAGTGCTAGTTTGTTTTCTCTTTGGATTCAGTCTGTGATATAAAAGTGATTTTTAGAAGCCAAGAATTTTCAGGAGAGACACTTTAGCAGAGCTAAATGTAAAATTTGTAGCTACATTTCACAATACGAGTCTAAATGTCCCGATTTCCCACCTTTAAAACAGCCTTTGTGCTAAAAGACTACAGTAATGAGCTTGACCAGGAAAAAAACAACCAACCAACCAAGTGTATAATAAAGCAAGAGCCAGTTATGATCTTACTGCCATTCACTTATTTTTAGGATTTTTTCTTAAAACTCTTTCACATGGAGGAGTGGCTGTTGAATACTATGATTAATCTATGCTGAATAATTCCATTAGTCAGTCAACCAAGCAAGAATATGAAAGCAAAGCAGACCAAGTCTTTTTTTTTTTTTTCAGTCAGAATGGTCAAATAAGCTGTTACTGAGTCAGGATACAAAAATCCCTATCATAATTAGAAGGTTAAAGCGAGTTGAGCTATTTTATTACTAAGAACTTCTCTTTTTTTTCCTCCTCTTTTTCTTTTTTTTTTTTAAATCATCAGCCTTTTAAGGCAATGATCAACTGTTACCGTGTTACTGCACAGATTAATTCTGTCAAAAAAAGCTGCATGCTTGATTCAGACTCCTTAAATAGTAAATAAAAACTTTTAAAATACATACTATTATCTTATTTAAGATTATCTTCGCATATACTTTTTAAAAGCTAATTAGACCAAATATTTAATAGATACGGATGATAATAATAGCAAACTACAGGAATGTGAACTGTTCAAATTCCTCATGTGTTAGGTTATTTAAGACTCGTTAATACAAAAATGTTATTAAAAATATGGAAAGTATTTTCCCTCTTCACTATGTACACGGCTTACAGAATTCACAACATCGGTACCATTTTTATTTTCAACAGCTGTAATTGTCTGGCTATTAGCTTTTAAAAAAGCAAACAAACAACAAACAGCAACACCACAAAAACATGAATACCAAAGCCTGTTACTAATCTGCTAGTTAGTACACTTGAGGACTGAAAAGAAGCAATATCTGTCTAATATGACACATCTGTTATAACCTCTTAACATTTAACTGTGAACTGACGGTCAACTGGATTTATATTTTACTTACATTTCCTTGGTCTAGCCAATATTCCTCCAATGACAGAAACTATTCCGTTTCATTTTTTTCTATATTCTTTAATATTAACCTTAGTATTACATATTGCTAATGACTGCTAGATACATACCATAAATAGCAATACAGTCAGCAGGCTCATATGAAAGCATCTATACCTATTCTCAGCTTCAGTATGTAAACAATATTCCTTGTTCTTTCCCTACCCTTTGCTCAGAAGTTGTAAGTAAACTGCAACTGTGACAGAGTCACAATTTACAACTGATCTTACAATGAGCTGCCTATCAACGATCCAAGTATAGTTTCAGAGTAATTTTGCCCTCTGGACATGCAGGGGCTGCTATTAGATTATTTACAATTTTGGACAGTATTTTGTCTGTGGTCATCTTTAATTAACTTCATGATGCAACGCTAGGGGCATGATTTGTAGCACTAGTCCCTCAGTGAACTGTTTTCATGGAAGTATCACTGAAGAGAGGCTGAAAACATTAAGGAAAATTAAATACTATAATACACAGTCACACAAGTGTTACTGTGCAATTGTCAGCACCCACAGAAAGTGACATGGGATCTCTGAAGGCCGTTTAGAGACAGTTTGGGAGCACAATGCCAAACCAAGCTGGGAATCCTGAGAAATACTAGACCAACTCAAGCTACAGAGAATAAACTGAGGCTCTAACTAGTAGGTTAGTCCTCCCCTCTAACACACACTGAATTAAGCATGCAGATTTAGTTTTCACAGACATACATATAATTTAAGCTTTAAAGTAGTTCTCTGTGGAAAGTGGCTAAGATTCCCTCCAAAATGCCACAACCAACCAAACCCAACAGGGAAAAGAAAACAAAGAGGTTCTTTTCATATGTATTAATACACCTGGTGCAGTAAACCTGGACAACCAAAGGAGCCCAATTACAAACACTTAAAAGTTATTCCTCTCCAGTTGTAGATTCAACAGCATTAAATGCACTCCCAGTAAAACAAGCTTACAAAGACCATGCATTAATATTTTTGTTAGTAAGGCTTAGCAAAACATTGCTTGACATCCTATTCCTATGTAATAGGGCTAGTATTTTTTTGTTATAAACTGCAGAATGTAGAACAGTAAAATTTCAAGAACTTACACAGATGCATCTGTTAGCAAAGACAGCACTAACTCTAACTTTGCATCAGATTAGATATGCACTAGTGCCTCTGGCAGTGGCAAACTGCCACTGAGCATGTAATTTGATGTGTAATCTTAGTGGCAATGCCTAGAAGCATTTACAGAGTTATCGCAGTATAACCAGAAAAACTAAAAACATATATGAAGGGCACCTGTCTTCTACATCCCCACCTATCCTCTACCCTCTTACTTGAAAACAGCACCAGCTATTCTCTTTTTGGGGCTGGTTTGCAAACGCACACTAGGTCATTTTTTTCCTCTCACAGCTACATGACACCCAGTAGACCTTTAGGAGCTATTAGGATAACTATTCCTGTAGCACTACTAGTAGTAGAGCCATCACACTGCCCAGAGCAGTCAGGTCATTTCTGACAGGTCGACAAAAAGGAAAATATGACCAGGGCTGAAAAAGTAACATGAAACACAGAAGATAAACCAGTATCACTCAAAAGCAGAAGACTTCAAGATTGACACATTTTCCTGCTCAGCTTCCCAGCTCAATGGTCACCACAGTTCTCAGCAGTAGGTGAAACACAGAAATGGGACATCTAGTCCGAAAGTTGTGTGCAGTCCCTGCAGTCCTTCCAGTATCCCAGTAATTACATCCATACTGCAGGCAGAAATTAAATTGTTTTAGTATATTATTAAGTATATATTTATGTATATTTTCTGGATTGGAAATGTTCCCTCTAGGTTTGTTGGTTTTGTTCGTTTGTTTTTAATAAACTTTCCCTTCTGCTTTTCCATGTATACATACAGAAGGCAAGTAAATGAAAATATTAAGAAACCTCAAGCATAACATCAAAAAGTATCAACATTTATTTTTCATCTGGCCTGTGAAATACCACCTTGTCTACATCATCCGTCATTTCCTTTCTTGTATATTTGATACTGCTGCTATAAGGTCAAGAAATACAGTATTATAAATTAGAAACACAAGCAATGTTCGTTTCTAACCAGAACAGTATTTTCAATTGATAAATTGGTGAAAAGGAATGCTGCATGATCCCTTCAGTTATCAGACACTTCAGATTAGATCAGTTTTAAAATAATAAGCTATGGGCCTTGTTTTCACATCTGGGTTTTGCCTTATATTTTCCCATCTACCTTGGGAGTGCAGTAGAGTACCCCAAGAGGCACCTCTATAAAGCATATAACCTTGCTCTGGGAACAAGACTTTCAAAACGAACAACTGTCTTTAAAGTGAAAGAGGGTAGATTCAGATTAGATGGGGCTTTGAGCAACCTGGTCTGGTGGAAGATGCCCCTGCCAATGGCAGGGGGGTTGGTATTATATGATCTTTGAAGACCCTTCCAACTCAAACCATTCTATGACTCTAAAATGCCAAGGATTGGACAAACCTCAGGAAGAAATTAAAAAAAGAAAAAGTTTCTTCCTTGCTCTAATACAAAAAGTACCACTTAATTCTACTGTGTTGCTCCTGAACACCACACAATGAACAGTGTATTGTATTCAGAGGATTTATTTTACTGCCAATTTTTTCTGCCTTTAGCCAAGAAGTAAAACTGGAACAAGGAATTTAAAATTTCTTACTTAACATTTAAAGCTATTGCCATTGTCAAGCTGATAATGCTAATTTGTTTTATTATTACTAACCTGCCAGACCCCAGCTGTTGTCTTAGTCAAAACCTGAGTTTTCCAATAACTAGGAACTGCAGCTGCTCAGAATGGGTCACCAGGGATTTGAACCACCACAAACATTACTCATCTGGTCCTGCCCTGATCAGACTTCTTTGGCCAAGAGGCAGGATCAGGCCTGCCTGAGATTTGAGACATACAGACTAAAAGCTTGCCTTCTTTCCCCCTCCCCACCCCAATTTGCAGAAAAATATTTCTCATTCAGCCTTTGAAAAGTAATCCATGATTCTCACCTGACATGCATCTGATCTAGCAAGGTCTACTTTTTGTGGATTTTCTAGGCTAATTAGCTTTTGAAAAAAAAAAAAAAATAATGAATTATAACTGAAGATGCCCACTAAGTTAATGCTCCCATTTATCATTCAGTCGCTGTCAAAAACTCAAAACCAAGAAAGTATTACTTATTTCAAATACTCTTACTTAAAACAATTGAGACCCATATGTTTCTACACTATGTATTTGCCAGCTGCACATAACAGGTGTAACCATAAACATTACAAAATGCTGCATTTTGATGGACAGACAGCCAAAGCGCTGCCTGATTTAAACATCCCAAACTGGAATTATTTTTAAAAAATGTTATCACCTGAAGTACCTTCAACAGAGCCCCAGAACTTATGGGAAATGACTATTTGATGTTTGACATTCCACTAATATTCATTGTTGGTTCTACTTTCATATATTAGCTTCAGATGCGAACCCTTGCCAAAAAAAAACTGATTTTCCATTCCTCCAACTCTTATTACCTGTTTCTGTTTGGAACACCAACATCACACATTTTAATTTTGTCCTTTCCTTTCAACAAGTTTCTCTCCAAAAACATAATCAAGCAGAACTGCTCCCTGAGCTCTGCAGCCCTCTACTGCTTGCCCTTCCTCCTCCATATTTTCTTTTGGGTTATTCTGGCTTTAACTGCAGAATAGCACTCTCCTTGCATTTTTCTACCATTTCTGCATTGTAGAGCATCGTAAACTCTCCTGCAAAGTAGAAGCACTTGCTAATGAGCAACTATCTCATCAGAGAATTCAATGTAGCTTGTTCAAACTTTCTGAAGACAGAAGGATTTAAACCACAGAGAGAATATAAATATGGATTTTCCCTGTGGCTCTTGAGATACGTGTACATGTGCTGTACATAGTACAAGCTACAGACCACCCAACAACCAGAGCCCATTGCCTGCAGAGGGGTGAGGAGGAGCTTCTCCTGTAGCCAAAGTATACTGAGCTGAGTTCAGCGGGGTACAAGCCAGTTGTTCAGAAAACACACTTAAATGCAATGTCATGCAAACGTTTCCTAACAAACAGAGTAAGCACTGTCGAGTTTTATCTTAGTAATTTCAATATTCAACAGCACACTACCCTTCAATATTATGCTAAGCTCCTGCTTCCTTAGAGACAAAGGGGAAAGCAAGCCACACACTGGCCAAGCCAGCTCCAGCCAGTTAAGTTGGAGACCTTTTCTCTTCAGCATTACCAGGCTTTTCACGTTCAGAATCTGCATGACTACAAGCTGATACTGTCTTTTGCATCTCCAAGGTTTTCAGGTTGACAGAAGAAATAACAAATTATTCATTAATCTCCACAGAGAAGCAGGCAATTGTGATGGAAGTGGCAGGTCAGTCAAGTGAGTAAACAAGCCACATCTTGTCCAGAGGGAGGGGGAAGAAAAAGGTGCAGGGATAGAGATCTTTTTCAGAGTGAAGGCTTTCCTTTTTGCCAACTTTATTTGCCTCTCACTTTTTTTTTCAAGTTCAAGTGGAAAAACATGAACAAGCAAACCTTGAACAGTGAATTTTAAAAATACACCTTTCACTGACCTTGCAGAAATTGAAAGGGAAAAAATTGTCAATTCTGAAGCCATTGAACTGTCTACTGCAAACAACGAGAAGTGAAGCCTCTTCAGGAAAACATCCATCAGTCATAAATGAATCAGTGAGGCATACTTATTAGCAAATGTTTCTCACTTTAAGTCCCACAGTCTCTACAAGCACTGCCAAAATTTTTAATCCTAGAAAAGCGGATAATTCATCCCATTCAGCTGACCAGCTCTACCTTTCTCTCCCAAAGGAGCTAACACCTTCGCTCTCCCCACAAAACTAGCTAACTCCTCTCTAGGAGCAGCCAAGAGCACGAACACAGTTTACTCAGCATTAGCTCTTTTGTCATCACACGGAAGACTGACCTTTACATCCACCAAGATCTGGTTGGCTCTGGTTGGCTGGTTGGTTGTTTTCTTTCCCTTTCGCTAGTTTTCTTCCCATCACACCTCACTTGGCCCTGCTTTTGTCTTTGTATTTTCTGGTGGTCTGCAAATACCTGCCAAAAGCTGTCACTTGTTGCAGTGCTTATAGTTTGGGATGTGTCCACCAACTTTGCTGCTGAGAGCTAACCACCACTGACACCAATCTTTGGCTTCCTCACAGGTACCAAACTTTGGAACTTTTTTGAAGAAAAAGTATTTTTTTTTTAAAAAAGAGACTTTAAACGTGACAAGTGAAAATATTTCTTTTAAATTCACAGGAGTAACTAAGGACCTTTCTTCTGGAAAGAAAA
Source organism: Columba livia (assembly GCF_036013475.1). Classification (NCBI taxonomy): domain Eukaryota; kingdom Metazoa; phylum Chordata; class Aves; order Columbiformes; family Columbidae; genus Columba; species Columba livia. The sequence goes on from NC_088604.1 coordinate 73,407,584, forward strand.
TACAGAGAGCTACCATGCATTTATTTCAGCTAATAGGCTTTTGTAGCCTCTTCTCATCAGTGGCAGATGTTTTAATTTTAAAGCCAACAAACCAACCAAACAAACCACTGAAAGACTTTCAAATGCAGTAACACCTGCCCACTCAGGCAACAAATGCAAAAACAAACAAACAAACAAACAAAACAAAACAAAACCAAAAAATAGCCCTGAATTTTAAAAGCTCTCCCTGTCTCAGCACTTGTTTTCCATCCCTTTTCACTCAACAGGCCAGACCTGCCCGCTTGGTGCTGCTCACAAGCCATGGCTCCCAAGCATTTTCTCCTCACCTGTTTCTCCTTCTTATCATGGGCAAGATAACAAAAAAAAAAAGTCACCTTGCCCATGGGTCCAGGTGTCACACTTTTCAGTGCCCTCTGACACACTGCTTTACAGATTTACACCACCTTGGTGGATCAGAGGTCAAGGACATAAATGCTGCGTGCCCTGTAAGGGCTGGTGCCACAATGAGCTCACTTAGCTGGCAGCAAGGACCAAGGGTTGGGCGGAACAGCCACAAGGAAAAGCAAGTGCTCTGCCCCTCGCCTGCTGACGGGCAACACTGGCGAGCTCCTTCACCAGCCTCCAACGCACCATCCCTGTCTGGAAGCCTTTGCTGTGGGCCTTCAAGAAGTGTCTGCAGCCTAGGGCTCACCCATGCAGGACAGCTCAGCACCAACACTGGAGGGAGGGAAACCTGAAGAAAAGCACAACTGGAAGATTCAAGAGGTATCGAAAGTGCTCTTTAAGCACGTTAACAGCACTGCCAGAGGCATCCTATGGGGTGCATATCCATGCCAGCACACTATTTGTACATGAAGGGCTCAGAAGTTTGCTTCTGCAGCAAATCTTCCCATTTCCTCTCCTCACCACACCCTGGTTCCCACAGGCAGCAGTCTCAGAGCAGCTGCATGGGGGCTCCCCCACAGGCTGAGCTACACAGAAAGATGCACTGCAGGAACTCCACGGGTATTATAATACACAGAACTAAAGCAGAGTCAGGATGAAGTGAACCTCACTAAGAGACACAGGATCAATGCTGAAACCTTAGCACGAAGTGTTTTCCCCTGCAAATCCACTTAGCATCTCAGTACTCACCTTCTTTTTCCAAACCTCCTTCCCTGTAACATACATCCCCTTCAGTGCCCTGTTTCCGTGGTTATCCCTACATACCATCCTGGAAAGCACTAGACCCTCAGGCACTACACTGCGTTACTTCTGAGCAACATGATTCCTGTTCTTCATCAATATACTGGGACACATTGCACATCACCAGTAGTTTTTGCCTGAAATAGCACTTCGTCGCCAACACAAAAAGCACTGAAACAATAGTGTGGGTGGCAAATGAAAACAAGATTGCAGACAGACTTACCTCTCTAGCTAACAGAATTCCAGTCCATTTGCTCAGGTATTAATGCAAGTCCTCAGGGAGTCACATGCTAAGCACTCCTCTTGGTACATTGGCTCACACACCAGGGGAAGATAAGTGCATTTTTAACTAGTTATACCACAACACACATCCAACTCTGCATTGCAGGAATAGTCAGTTTGTTGACCCACAAGAGCCTGGCACAACACCTTCTCAGGAAGGAAGGCGGTGACTACATGCTGCCCTGCAACTTGAGATTGGGGATACAAATGCCACAACACAGGAGCGTAAGGCGAAGGCACAAACTCTGCATTCACCCCATTAGACTTATGCAAGCCTAGAAACACCCTGTGCAAGTCAGAGCTGCTGCAGGAGGCTTCACAGTGTTCTCATCCTCAGCCCAGCTCCTCTCAGATTGGCCAAAGGAGCATCCTTAGTAACTTTTGGATTTGTGAGCCAATTTCATTTGTACCCAACACAGGACAATAGTAGCCAAGGATAACTACATTCCTGAAAGTTTTATGGCCACTGGCACCTGGATAAATTGGCATGCCCATGGTTAAAAAAAGCTTCAGATTTTCTCTTGCCTGGCTAGGGTTTGGTCAATCTATACACAGGCAGCCAGTCAACCCACATCATCAGTCATGTCACATGCTACATCTCCACATGGCCACCAGGGAACATGGGAGGAAGTATACTTGGGGACACAGGCCAAAAGCATTACAGTGGGGAAGAGGCACGACTAGAGATACTAAGTTCAGAATGTGTAATTCATCTTCATGTGAAACAACTTTACTTTTGCATGATTTCCAAAAGGAATAAGCAAATTTGATAATCAATGTATGTGCAAACATGCAAATGTATGTGAGAAAATATTAAGTTCTATTCATTTGCAACTAAAAGTATTCACCTCTTTCAGAGATTTATTCTGTTTGAGATCACCATAGAATACTTGTGTTAATGATCAGCCTGGTATAGAAAAGAGCATGTATCTGCACCTCTACTGAGTAAAAAGGGTGCAGCTAAATCCTTGCAACATACAATGGCATGTACAGAGAGAGACCATTCAGCAGACAAAACCAGATGGAAAAAAAAAAGCTTTAGTAGTCCCACTGTTGAGTTTCGTGGGGCTACTTAATCACTTGTTCTCTCACACAGGAGTGGACCAACCCTAATGTCACCCAGCTCAACAGACAATGTGATCTGGCATACATCAGCATCTCTAGAGCACCTCTTAACTGTTAACTCCTCTCCCCACAAAGTCTTCCCTGTTGTTCTTAGGCACATCAACACACTCCCTCCTTGTGGAAATGTTTTGCCTTGCCCTCCCTTGAGCTGGCAAGCAGATCTCAGAAATGCCAGCACTGACTCTTTTAGCAGCAGTGTTGGCATATGCTCGTTTGAAGAATTTGTCAGACTGCCCTAAAACATCAAAGTACAAGGTCTCAGTGGTCCAACTGCTGTCTAGCTTTTTTCTTATTGTTGTCTTCCCAGAGCTTAATGAACACAAACAGGCATCACACCTAATTATTACTACTATAATTACTGCTAAATCATTAGGCAATTTATCAAAGTAAAAATAAAATCCACAGATAATAAGTTTTCCAAAATGAATGACTGGGATAACAGTGTCTATAGTTAAGAGTGCCCAACACTATTCTTTAAAATCACCACTTCATAAATCACAGATTTTAAATAAAAATTTTCCATGACTGGTTTTAATTCAGTGGAACTTACATTGAACACAAAGACTAAAATAGCAAATAATTATTTCAGAAAACTATGCTAAAAAATGTACAGATTTGCCCACATTCAGTAGACTCTAGTCATTTCCACATTTGTCTAATTAGTTCTAGTGTCTCTTGAGGTTAAAAACAGGAACAGGGATCACAACAGAAGTCAGAGCGATACACGGCTATGGGTAAAGACTTCACCAAATATAGTTAAACAGTAACCAATGGGTATTCTTAATTGAATGTGCTCAGAACTTCAACACTTGTCCCAGAAACTGCTTGATGTTCCACCTGCATTAAATATGTTCCCAAAGTATGGTAAGCCTCAGCAAAAACATCCAGCTCCACAGAAATAAGGATAAAATGTAGCTCTGCATTTTATAAGCATTTTCTTTATCCACACAGCATGGTACAACATGGATTCTTTGAAATCCTCTATTTGTAATGTTCTGCTAAGCTTCTCCTCACATTTGCTTGGGTTGAGGCTTCACTTCACCACCTTTGTTAACAAACAATGCCACATGTTGCTTAATTTATGATGCCCCATTTTACAAGTTAGAGATCTGAGTATTAGTTACCATGAAAATATAACTAAATTTTGCTGGCTCTTCAGTTTTCTAGTTATTTTTAAAGGGAAATTTAAGATAAAAACACTATTTTATGTAATAATGTCTCACTTGTGTGGTGCCAGAATTCAGAAATTACAATACACCAACTTCAGGCTCATCATTCAAACCTAACCTCATTTTCCAGCGCCTATGAGCTATCATTAATAATTACAAGAGCATATACTATGCTATCCTAAGGACTGTCTTAGTGGGCACACAAAGAATATATTCCTTGTGGAAAGAGATGACTGCACACACTTTCATAAAGTGTGATCTCAACACCCACCATGCAACAGTTAAACAATGCAAGGAATGTGGAATTACTTCTTTCTCTTGTTTTTTAACTAAGTTTAAAGAAAGAATTAAGATTTCAACATAAATGCAAATCAATCAATTAAATGTCATAAACAGTTCCCATATATTCCACTGTCTTTTAAAATTATTTTCCTCACATGTAGTATTGATGTTATATAGACCACTGTCAAACCCAGCAGTCCTCTTCCTGTCCAAAAGGTTTATAGCTGTATGCTTTCAAATTACTACCAGAAGGAACATAATCTAAAAGCAAGTATGCTATCCCAGGTGGAACTTTCAGATCTCACTAGGAGGGCATGCACCTGAGCTTTATACACTTTCAGAATTAGAAAGTATACAAAGTATAAAAATCACCAAAATGTATAAATCACCAAGACTACATTACTAGTTCAATATCATTATACTGTAATGGCTTACATATCTATTTATTACAGCATTATTCCTGCAAACTCATTACAATAAGTCAATCTGCTTCAAAATCAGCATGTGCAAAATAGGCAAGACCTGAAGTCAGACTGAATAAAGTATCAATCATCTTCAGCTGACCTAACCTTCCACCTTCCCCTTCCCACCATAAGACTGTTTTTAAATGGGGGGCTGAGGGGTTGGGGAAGAGGCTTAGATAAAAACCTAATATTTCAGTGACTATTCCTTTTGTAACAGCTCCCAGAGAACAGCATTTATTTTGTGCTTACATCCATTTTCATTATAATGGTCAAGTTCAGTCTATCAGTTCTATCTTCTGCAGTTGACAGCAAGAACCGCTTAAGAATACCAAATTAATGGGTTTTAGAGACATGGACATTAAACAAGATCAAACACGTGTCTCTTGTATGTCAGTGTGTACAAAATATAATGCCAAAAAACCCGGATGAGAAAATAAAGAACTCATGCCCAGCCACACTCCTTCGTCAACACCAATCAGTTCAATATGATTTAAATCCTATTCAGGCTCTACCATAACTTTTCAGGAACAAAATGGCATTTCACAATAACCGTAGCAACTATTACAACTGGGAACACCATTCTCAGACATAAATCCTTAGAGTGCTGTTTTTTCCAAAACACAAAATCCACATCTTGGGGGCCTGATTCAACATAGGTCTATAGCAGACAAATCTGATGTGACTATAAAGATAATGAACGGATGGGTTGATGGTTCAGTTCATCTCAAGAGGGTATGGAAAAATCCGTCACAAACTCTGCGCGGTTTATGTATGCGCACAAGTATGTTCACTTAGTGCTGCATGACATTCCCTGCTTCCCACCAGCACGCTCACAAACTCCACTCTGCTGTTCTTCCAGCTAACAGACTACAACATTGTGCAACAAGCCACACCTGTGACAAATGCCATTTCTACGTTTTTTAACATGCTCTCAGTGTATGCAAATGGCAAAGACAGAATTATAATAAAAAGTACCAACACTGTACCAATGCAAGTAACATTACACAAAAGAGCAATAATAACATCACCTTATCTGTGGTTAAAACAATGCTGCCAGTGTCCTCTATATGAGCTACACAGCACTATTAAAATCCAAAAATGCTGAGCTAGTTAGCTTCTGTTGTTGGAGTCAAAGGTAGCCTTGGATAACTTAGCTGAGACTGGTATAGGTACAGCATTTATCACACAAGAGTTTGTATAGTTTCCTTCCTAAAGTAACTTCACATCAGAATCTCTTGATATCAAAACCAACCAGTAAACCGCTAAAGTTGCCACATCAGCATTGACAATGCTTGGCTTAACAGAAGAGAAAAAAAAAACACACCACCACCACAAACACACAATCAACACACACACACACACACTCCCTAACCTTAGGAGCACCAGTCACATAATATGTCAGTGTACACAATGCTTTCCAAGTGCTCTACTGAATTACTCCAAGAAGTGAGAGAACACCAAGCTTTAAAATATTTCTGTCAGTGCAGTGCTTGCACTAGAGATTGTTATAGTGCTTGTAATTAAATACATAAAATTGCAATATAAAATAGTGATTTGTTATCAGTCAATAAAACCCTTGCGAATACAGTAACTGTGACCATGGTTACATAAAACATCAGTATTAGGAGAACAAGCTGCACCTGCTAAAGGTAAAACCAGTGATTTTCTAGGAACAGAAAAAGAGAAAAACAGTATTTAGGAGTAGAATCAATTACAACACCTGCATGGTTGGTTTGTTGGGTTTTTTTGGTCTTATTCAGCATTCCAGCAAATACAAGAAAAAGGCTTCCCATCAAAACACAAATTGTTAAATCCTAGCAAGACAGCTAGCATCAGCCTATGAACATCTCCCCATGCCATGAAGAGAGAAGTAAGAACAGCGCCGGCGCATCAGACCATCAAGGGATTCATCCCAGCTCCTGGGAGACAAGGAAAGCTTCACTTTAAACTTCAGCAAGAGTAAGGTACAGCTCATGCTTATTATAACATCAGTTCTGTGCCTCACTGCTGAAACATGCACTTTCTTGACAGCAAATATAAGTTCCTGTTAGATTTATGGTGTTACACTGTTGAATGGCATAAAATATCAGATCAGACAGGTCTTAAACAGGAATCTAAATAAATGGTATCAGCACAGCCCCCAGCAGAAAATATGATGTTCAATATTATTTCTGTTTACAAATATGAATGTTTCTATGGCCTGCCAGTGATACTGTGCACTGCCAAATGGGAAGTCAAGTTTGAAGCTTGAAACTGGCCTGTTTTTTTCTGCTTGGGAATATGAAAGCAGTAGCTCCCAGTATGTGATCCAGCTACACACCACTTCGAACACCACATTCACTCTCTTCCAACAGCTTCTTTAAGAACCAGGCAAGCTTTGGACTATTTTCATTTAGCTTACCTAGCCAGAAATTACATTAAAACAAGGAGAAGAGAACACAAAGTGAGCCTTATTCATACAAAGGACAGTCTGAAGATTAAAATAAAAGATGTGTTCAAAATTAAATCACACCACTGAAAACAGAGCCCACTGGAATTATTCTGTACATGAGAAGTAGCAGCTCATAATTGGGATTGCACAGTTCACAAACAAGTGTGATCTTCAGACCTTTCTGATTAAGGTCATTTTACCTTTAGCTAGGTTAGATAGTCAGAAAAGAGTGCATAAGTTTTTGCATTAGCCATTATGAGGCTAGGAAAAAGTGCACTTGGCTAGATACAGGAGAATGTGTTGGGGGGGGGCGGGGAGGGGAAGGGGTGGAAGACACACCACAAACAATCCAACATTCACAAATTTTTGTCAAGAAAGCTTTCATTATATAGTTTAAATTAGGACTCTTCTATCAGATTCAATATTGATATAAATACAAAAAGAATGCCCAACAAAGGATCGGTACTTCATTCTACAAAATCAGTTATAAACCAGAAAGAACACTGAGTGGCACACCATTATTTAAGTGTAACACTCCTCTTTTGGCATTTGTGTTTTGAAAATATATTGGATTTTTTTTCCTTGCTATTTCAGAGTCAGGGCATTTCATAACCACACTTATTTGAACTTTTCATAACTACATCCGACATAGTGCATAATACTGCTTTCTTGGTGAAATAAAAATTCTTAGTTTCTTTGCAAGTAGGTTCATTTCAGCAGGATCAAATTTAAAACATAAATAAATCACCAAAACTCAAGACAGCATCTCAAAACAGTGCAATATATAAGTCTTAGCTATGTTTTACAAACACGTTAATCATGAACAGATTGAATAGGCCCATGGTAAAGTGATCCTTCTTACACATCCATCTGATTTCCTTTCAATGTTTGATGAAATATTCTTAAAGCATTATTCTGTACTATTTCTTCCATGCTTTGCCAAAGCTCTTCAGCAGACCCTGGTGTTCAGAGGACATTTTTCAGACAATTACATGCAAACAAAACATCAGTCATTGTATAACATACACCTTGAGTCCCCCCCTCTGCCGCAACCACCGCCACCATAAAGGATTCCTGTGGTACTGCTGAATTTTCAAAGCAAAGTGAGCTGCAAATCAGGGCTGTGCCTACAGTAGCACATAGCACAGCCTACAAGGAGTGATTTCCAGGCCAAGGCAGGTGATCATGAGGACAGAGGATTCATACTTAAAATGGTTTGATGCATTGTATTTCAGACTAGATCTACATGGTCCTATGCACTAAACCTGCTTTGTTGGGTAGAATGCTGTAGCTCATATCCCAGCTTTGTTTTGTCTGGAAAAAAAAAAAATCCAGTTAATATATGGATGCTCTGTGGGACCATTTTCTGATATGAACCAGGAAATAATGAGAACAATTAGAATTGTCACCTCAATTACATTTGAGTCAAGAGATATTGAAAAAGCGAGCTACCAAACACAAGGGGAGAAGGACTTTGACTCCAGAGAGTAAAGTTGCCCGGGACAGAATTAAAACAGAACTTGGAAAGTGCTAAATGCAACACAGAAACAGAAGAAAAAAATGAGAAAATATACATAGGACAGATGCATATAATTTTTTTAATTAGAAAAAACTAAAACACTATTTTGCTATCCTTTAACAAAGTGCTTCTCACTAACATGTCGCAAAATCTTCAATTTAGCACTAAATAAACTTATTGAAGAGTTTGTTTTGGTGGTGGAATGTAGCCAAGCTACTTCTCAGTAATGACTAATACACAGTTTAATAGATCTACTTAATATAAACTAAGTATTAGTGCAATGTATGAAGAAAAGTATAATATTCATGTTAAAAATCAGCTAAATGTAAAAATAAAAGGAACGTACACCTTATTTTTATTCATTTATGTTTTCACATTCATTCTCCTTGAAAAATGAAACAATTACTGTAAACTTCACCTCCAGCATACAGATTTGTGTAAAAGGGGGAAAATAATTTTATCTGGTTCAGTTGTTTTTTGTTAGCTGAACCCAAGCTGGCACCAACTTTTTGCCTAGTGAAAAAGGGGTCCAATGTTTCCTATGGAACTATGAGCAGATACAGATTTTCTTTTCAATAGAGGATTAGGCATTTTTGAAAGCAGGAGGCAGTAATAAGAAATTCTTTTGTGGCACTGTCTTCTGCTTTCAGCAAAAGCTGTAATAGTAAAAACAGCAAAAGGCTTCGACTATCTCAGTCTAGTAAGAAATACAAGAAAACAAAATGACAGGTTTCACAGCTTAAGATCTGTGCAAGTGTTATAAATCAGATCTGTAAGAGGAAAGCACTGTAAGATGACCAGGAAACAGAAACACTCACTGCTAAGTGTAAAACAGAAATGAACCATTTATTTTTTTTACATTAAAAAAAAAAAAACAAACACACAAAACAAGACAACTCAAAAGTCGTTGTAACTCAGAACCCACATATAAAATCCTTACATACAGAAAGCACTTTCACCACAGCTTGGAAAAACTCAAGGTCAAAAATTTAGGCCAAAGATGATGAGTTCAACCCACATCAATCTCCTGTTGATTGAGGAAAGTTAAGCCTATAGAATCCCACACATTTACAGACCGACTATGGAAACTGCATTATTTGATGTCCTACCCAGTAACACAGTCAGTCTGGGCACTGTTCCGTTATAACACTTAAACACACCGGTCTCAAAGGCAGGACGCATGCTGCTCTCTTCCCCTATGTCCATTCCGTCCTTCCTCTCTCTTTTAACTTGAATACTTTCAATAGTCAATTTTTTTTTTTTTTAAATCTTTTTTGATCCAACCTCTAAGACAACAAAAAAAACTCTAAGGGGATTTCCCTACTTTTGTATGCCAAAAAATGTAATCTTCAAGACTGTCAACAGAACAACTCTAAGTGAACCTCCAAAACAATAAGAGTTTTGCAGAGCATTTTTACTATTCAGTATACTGCATGGTCTCCCCTCAGAACTAAACTAAATGTCCCAACCAGAGTGCCTCCAGGCTTGACAACACAAGCATTTAAACGAGCCCTATACACAGTTCCTTACCAGATATGAAGGGCTCTTTCTACAATCCCTGTTCATCAGAAATCAAGGTCTCTGCTACTACACCTGGAACAACAATAATAAACATAAAATATTGTAACCAGTTGAAACTGTATTAGTAGACAAAACATAATCCTACAACCATGAGTTTGACTTATTCCCTCACACTTCCTGTCCTCAAGTCTGTCATCTGATGAAACGCAGAGATAACAGCATTCCGAGAATGGCTAAAAGCAGCTCATTTTGTGGTGTTCTATGGTCCATCTGAGAGAAAACTATTTGACTGCTTCCCCACACACATACTCTGTATTTCATAGCCCCCTTGAGTAAAAACAGGACTCTATACAGACCCCAAATTTTTTGAATGAACAGAAAATAACACCACAATTCTGCAGTCAACTCACAATTTGTCCAGCTGTTCTTGGATCTCCTATGTGATAATACCTAGCCTGATCCTGCAACTCATCAAGGAATCCTATTAAAGGTCTTCAAAAATTATAAACAAGTGTACTACTAAGCCACAGATGGTCAAAGACTGAAAATTTCTTGTATTTTACTGTGCTGTAAATGCCTCCCTATTCTTTACTCCAAAGTTAAATAAAAAGGCAGGGAAAGTCTACAAGTATAGTCTGCACCAGCATCAGCATTGGTCCCTCTCAAAGCCAAGGCTGCCAAACAACTAGGGTAAGAGTTAACACCACACTTCACATCCCCAGCTGCAATTCTCCAACACACTTCCAGGATACAAACCTGAGCCCGTGCTGTTTTGAAGTGCATCAAACAACCATCTATTATTTTAAGCTAGACTTCTGCTTATAAAACCTGCTCTTTCCAAAATCCTGTAACATTCTATTCTTTCCTGAAAGATGACTGTTTTTACTTAGCCCGGCAAAAGATTTGTCCATATATGGACAACTACGAAGACAACAAATGGCTCTTTTCCCAGCGTATTATCAAGCCAGGAAATTAGACTGCCTGAGGTACTCTGCCTTACTTACTCGGTTCAGAGCCTAGAGAGGAAACATTCATGAGTTCGTCAATCATCCAGTTTCACACGAAGGTGAATGGATGCTTTTCCTTTACAGCTTTAGCAGCAATCACTGCCACCAATTATACAGAAGATTAAAGTCCACACACACCCACGGCTGTGTGAGATAACAGAGTGCTAATGGTGACAGTCAAAGTTACAGAGCGGACAGCTGTGTCCCCTTGGCAGAGGGGAAAAAAAATAATTATAAAACCCCCATACAATGATAGAGTCAGTAACACCAAAAGAATAGAAACAGGAAGAAAGCAAAATCCTTTGTTTATTTTTTAGTAAAGCCTCAGACATTTCCTTGCCATTGTTAATATTTAAATCCAGTTCTATATAAACCTAAAGTCTGAAGAACACTATTGGTATGAAGCACTTTACCCTCCAATACTCAGGTGCCTGTAAAGCTCTTCTGCCTTTCCATGCTCAACTTGCAGTTGAAGTCAATTTCTTTAGGAAGAAAACAAATATATGAGGAATCTATTCTCTGAATGGCTCTGGAAAATAGATTCAAGGTATCAAGAAGTTAAGACTTCCTAAATGGCCAAGAAATACCATCCTCCTTTCACACTGGAAATCCTGCAAGGAAACTCCTCTCTCAGAGCCAGATCAGCTGCCTAGAAACTTAGTGGCAGGCTAGTCTTAGCCTTTTTAAGCTGTAACAAAGGAAATAATTAAGGAAGCATTAAAATCTAAGTGCACCATAAAAGGCATCAACCAGAAAACTAGCTGCTATCTGCAATAAAGAATGGACCTAAAACAACACCACAGTCCCTATATCCTCTTAACATACACAGAAAAAGAACATATCACAAGAAATATGATCAAAGGTTGATATTTCAGATTGGCAGATTTTCTTTCAGAAACTTGAGTAGGTGGGACTGTATCTCCTCAATGGAAAAATCTGAACTGATGTGTCATCATCTATTTTTATTCTGTTAGGATTTTTTAAACCTCCCTTTTCGGCCAGAAAATTCCTTACTGCCCCTTCCATTTCTTGATGTCCCAATTGTCTTTCCAGCTATGTTTATTTTCCAATTGGCAAGGAAACTATGAAACTCTATCCTGTTTCTTTCATATGCTTTCCTGCTCTCTTCTGTTATCCTCTTACCATATCCTGCACACATTAATATTTTGAAGTACACTTTGCAGTAGAATCAAGTAGCCCTTTATGCAGCCAGCATTAGTCAAGATAATAAATAGCTGTGAGATGGTTATTTAAAGCAGTCACAGAATTTTAACTACTAGATATCAATTCCTGATATTTCACAAAAAGATTATGGGTATCTATAAAACTACCAATCTCATTCGACAGCTGCCCTCCCTTGGTAAACCTGTCAACATGGTGGCAAGCGTTCGGTCTTTCAGAGAAATGTCTCTTCTGAAATGGAGTTGTGATGGGATGAAAAAAAACAAACAAATAAAAAACCCTCTTCCTGAAGATACTGCAACTACTAAGAGGCTGTGGTAGGAATCAACCAACAAACCATAAGAGAAGTCTGGGAAGGAAGAAAGGCAACTGAAAGCTCTTTCACCACTCCAGCAGCTAGCCCTAACTGGGAGGCAGAGCTGTCATCTCATCTCACCAGGAATCCCACCTCTGTATTTAGGAGGATATGAACAGATCAGGTTATGTTGTTAAAAATACTGTTACCAGCACTTGTAGAACTCTATTTCCTTCCCTAGCTTCCACCACCTTCTACATGAACGATACAAGGGAATTTGAAAAATGTACAATATATCAGTAAAGAAAAATATATTTACCATAAAACTAAATCTAAACCATACATAACTCAAAATCAGTATGGAAAGGGGGCAGGTGACTAAGTGAAACTACAACAGCTCTAGCAGCTCAGTCTTTGAAAGCAGGGTTTCCCTTCTTCCTTTTGACCATTGTATCAGTCAGATGAAGGGTTACTTCATCTGCCCCACATAGTGGTCCACTCCAAAATGCCACAGCACTGAAAAACAAATGCTATCTACATACAATTATGTGAATACGAAAAGAAAAGCTGTAGAATATTAGACTAGCTCGCAATCATATTTTGGACTCCAGTCTCCCAACCATAACCAACAGTACTGTTTCCTCACCACAGCCCCAGAAACAGCAACTACCATTTCTTTTCACAAAGCCTGATGATTTTCAAAGGTGTCACAAGCCCATCCATTGAGTCAAAGAAAGTCTCTGTCACTTCTTTTTTTAAAAGGAGTCAGCAAAATGAAGCTGAATTCAAGTCAAATGTAGCAAGTGCCTGAGTATGAACTATTGCTGTGAACTGAGCTAGAAAGGTAAAGGGTGTCTTAAAGACACTGTCAACCAGACATTCATTTCCTGAAAAACAGCAGCTTCTTGCCTTCCACTTTCAAGAGAGGAAAAACTCAGTTAAATATTATGTAAGGATCTAAAACATACTCAAATGTCAAATATTCTGGCTTGGGCAGTGCCACTGTGCTTCCTTCAAAGCCTGAAATGAAGTTAATGAATTTTCCTTATCCAAGTCATTATCCTCACAGCTTTTTAGTGTTTGTTAGGAAGCTTTGATGGTCTGCGTCCACAAGTGTCCCCTTGTGCCCGTCTGCTGCATCTGATCAGGAGAACCATCTCTATAATATTCCAATTGCTATGGGATCAGCATTGTCATTAACTCATTTTTAATACTTGCCACAAACACTGGCAGAATAAAAAAAGTCTGTTTGAAGTACAAAATGCAACTTACGATTCAGAAATGCACTTTTAATATATTTTATAACTGCTGCCTCTTTGTATAACAGCTATTTAAAGTTTCGTTTCCTTAAAAACTTCCATAAAAACATCAAAATCCTTTCATAAGTAAAACTAGAGTTGCCATCCCCACCCCTCCAAGCTGCAGGCAAGTAGATAAAAAGGCCCTATTTTTTATCATAGGGGAAGTGATGAAGGAAAGGTGTTTTCCATTTTCTGTCAGACATGCACATAAGGAAAAATCAGCAGCAGAGCTGTGTAGAAGTTTCATTAGAAAAATCCATCGCTGCTTCCAATTCCTTCCTTTCCCTTGATTTCCATTTTCTTTATAAACACGAAACACAGCTCATGCCCTTAAGCTTGTGTAAATGTATGATTTTACAGAAAGGCCATGTGAAAAACTTAGTGGTTCAACATGATTTAAATGGAAAAAAAAAAACAAAACAACAAACCAAAACAAAACAAAACAAAAAAAAAAAACAAAAACAAACACAAACGAACAACAACAACACACAAATAAGAGGATGCCAGTTGTTTCCAATGAGATTGCTATGAAGTAGGAACTGAGCACCCCAACATCTGAAAAAAAGAAAACTTTCACCAGTGTAGCATACCTTATTCATGTTCGTTCAGACCACCAGACCAGGCTTCATTTAATTCACAAATGTGTTCAGAGAAACATCACCCCACTTAAAAGAAAAGGTTTATTTGAAAAAAAAATAAAGCTATGTACCATTCTCATCTGAGAATCCAACTCCTATTTAGAGTTTTGTTGGGATTTGAGTTGCAAATACATCTTTGGCCTAGAGAAATGAACAGCCACAAAATGACCAAAACCAGAATAAATATATTCAAGCTGTTACAATAACATAATTTGTTTTATTTTACAAAATCATTTTATCCTACTGTTTTCAAACCACTTGTAGAAGTTTTCTTCAGCAAGATTTATGCAGAGTTAAGCACATAAAAACCCGACCATTGAGTCTTCTGCCCTACGGCATACAGAAAGAACAACTGTCTGTCTAGTTACCATTCCCTTCCCATCAAGGCTGCCACAAGGTTCAGCCAGTGGCTTGCCAACTTCCTTAAGAACATGAGCTATAAAACAGCACAAGAAATTAACCATAACAAAAATACTTACCACTATTTTTAATAATAGAGCCATCAGAGTACCATTAGGACACAGAAAGATGGGAACCTCTGCAAGCAGTCATTTTTGCTTCCGTATCTGCATACATAAGTAAATGATAAAGTGCCTAAAAATTTCTACAGAACAACATCACAACAACATTGTGCAGGTCTGGCTGAATTCTGAAAATAACACTGCGATCAAACTGTCTGTACACAGGAGGGACTTTTTTGATAGTTGGTTGTCTGGTTTTTTTAATTGGCCGTATGCTTTCCCATCCCCTATACTACCCTTAAATACAGCAAAAATCATAGTTACTAAGCACCAAACCTGTCCTCTACTCCACTGCTATTGATCCCCACTGAAATTAAGGATAGGCAAGTATAGCTAAGAGAAGACTCTTCACTTTGGAGTGTTCTTGAAGATTTTTCCGGTCACAAATTCATTACACATAATTATTCACTCTACAAACTACTACTAAGGTAAATTTCTGTGTGTTGTATTCTAACAGCTGTGACAGGATAAAAACAATTTAGGGAACCGAAGCATTCAGACCAACCACTTATGTAACATGGAGCTCACATTCCTCCATATACTGTGATAACTTACTTTTTCTTAAGTCAACAGAGAGGAAGCCATATGAAAAAATAGCAAGACAGTATAATTTTACAGAGGCCAAAAACTAATATTCAGAAGTAGTCACTGAACATTTCTGGTTTGAATCTTTGAAAGAATACACAGCATTTGTGCAAGTGATGAAATGCAATGTGATTAAATGAGCCTTGAGACAAAATAGTTAAAATAGTATGTAATACAGCAAAGTGATTTGGTTAAACAGATACTGTTGCAGCAGACAGGATCAAGGTGATACAGGTTTAACTCAACACATTTTAGTTTCCAAGATAGACCAAAACAATGCATCTTATTCAGAAAATATATTCCTGACAGGAGTAATACTCATTAGGTAAATAGTTAATCTATTGGAAGAATTGATCTATGAAGTCTACCCAGCTTTATGCATCTAGTCCCTCTTGCTCTACCAGTTATGTTGATCCCCTGTTTTAGCATAGTCTACACAAGAAGAAAGTAGAAGTCTTGTTGAAATCAGATGTGGCTGTGCTGTACTTCAAAATATTATGTAAAATACTCTTCATGAATAAAAACTTTCAACACTGCTTTGAGGGACTGATGTCAGAAATCAGACTCATGAAGCATGAACAACCCATTACAACAAAAGATCAAACGATAGGAGTAAATATCACATGGTAACCAAAATCAATGACAAATCTTGCATTAAATGGGGCGAAGCTGCGATTTTGTTCTGTTTCCAGGAAACACAAACGCATTACATCAGTTGAGATGCACTTCCCATCATGATGACTCAATTGCAGAGTCCCTTGTTAAATTACACTTAAGAAGGAAGAAGCTACTGAAAACATCATTGACCTCTCACCCTAGAAGCTATGTATCTCTGTCTTGTGCATAAAACATTAAAAAATTTAGGAATCCAAATAAATTGGAGCCATCATTAATAGAACTTCAATGCTACTGAAAGAACTAATAAAGATGCAACAACAACAAAAGTCCAAATGTTTAGCAGGTCGAAAGAAACAAGACACACAATTGTCTTAATGGCTTTTCAGCCACAAAATTTGCTTCTACAAATACAGTTTGACCTTATGACTAATTGCAACCAAATCTGACCCAAAATATATGTATCAGATGAGTTCATGAAAAGCAGCAGCTAGAAAGACCACAGGGACACAAACAAGTGGCCGCTAAAGGAGAAGTTCTGCCCACCTTGTGAGATGGCAGAGGTTCCAGGGAGTACAATGGCCAGGCAGAAAGAAATGAGAGGAAGAAGCAAAGAGAGAAAAAAAGGCAGCAGGAACATCCAGACTTCAGATCTAATACCCACTGAATTGCTTGGGGTTTAGAGGTTATTTGTCTTTGTTTTACTTAATTTGACTTGTTCTGTTACAGGTGCCAAGTTAACCAGATTCCCAGTGTTTAAGTAGAAAAACAGTGCAAGCAAATTAGCTGAAAATATGAATACATATAAAATAGGAGAGCAGCACTTTGGGTGGGGCCCAAATTATACATTGCTCCAAAAAAAGAAAGTAGTATGGCAGTAAGATAACAGTATTTGTATCATAGTGTTTTACCAAAATTATTCATGAATACATAGCCATTTTTTTTCAGAGCAGCATTGTTGCCAAACAAGTGTTGGATGGAAATAAACTGCTAATAACTAAATAAATAAATGCCAAGCCTGAATTCAAAATGTTCGCTGATCTCTGCATCACCCGATCAGTTGTTGAAACTGAAGGACTAAACCTTCACATGCAGATTTTGACAGCAAACCACTATAAAAGATACTAGTAAGTAAAGGATCACCCAATAGCCTCCAGCAGTACAAGACAGGAAATCGCTGTTACCCACACTCCTGCACTTAACTGACAGTGTTTGTGCAGAACAGCAACATAGGAAAGTAACAGCAACCACTATCTAGACCAAAGACACGTTACTTTACAATCACTGTACAATTTTAAACATGCTTATCTATTCCTCCTTATTTTCACCCTATACTGACACTCCTCCCAAAAAAAACAACAGTAATTTTGAAGTTCAAAAGCTTTTAAGTAGTTTCACAAAGACTTCACAACTGAAGCAAAGATGCAGCTGCAAATTCTCATGCTCAGAACTGATAAATGAGCAGAAAACGCCAAGAGCCCGGAGAACCACCAATTGTAAATACATCTGAAGGATATCTTGTCTTCTGTCTTTCATCTTTTTTCTTCCCCCAGACTTACTGATGCTAGCAAGGTAAACTTGTTGTCTCTATTTTTCTTACAATTTCTCAACAAATATAATGCTATTTGCTAAAACAATAACTCTTCCCTCAATTAAAGTTTATCTTAGGAAAGTGAAAGCAGTAGAAGTAGATCCAATCAAAACCAATCATTACCTCACGTCATGGTTTTAATACAAGCACATTTAAACTGGTTTCACTGTTGGCCTTGAAGAGAATGATGCACCATTATGTTTTGCATTCAAAGCTCCTACATCTCCAGTGTCTGGGAGCTGTTTACAGAAAAAGATAAACATAAGAACAATTTAAGTCACAGGAAGCTATAGCAACACTCTCTTTGGATCACCAATTCAATGTTGTCTGGCAGAGGTATCCCCAGATTAGAAGCCAGGTCATGAAGTCTCATTGTGGCTCTGACATTTTTCTACTTAGTACTCACTCATCTAATTTGAAATGTTTTTCCCAACTGCTTGGAAAGATGGCAGAGGTGCCTGTGTTGTCTAAATTTTAAACAATCTCCTGGTTTAGAAAACTTCCAGGTTTGCTGGGAGAACTAGTTTGTGCTTACCCAGCACTTAGTGGCAGGGCAATAGGTGTGGTGGATATTGTTATTTCAGGTTATCTCCAATCACTGACACGCACAAAATGAGTAAATATTCTTGTACTTCTGTCTAAGAGTCTTTTACTGCCCTGTAGTAAAAAAAAAAAAAAAAAATCATGATCACAAAACTTTCATATAACCACCACCAGCAGAAAAGCTCATAAGACAACTAGCAATTCCACATACTGTGGAAGGCCTTCACTATAGAATTAGAAGGATTCAGTGTTTGCTAAGAAAAAACAAAGATACCATGTAATACCTCCTATCATCAACACCATGCGCATTCCAGGCTGGGTAAAGTACTGGGCAAGCAAAGCAAACGACATGTGAAGGAAACAAAAAACAAAGACACACAAACAAGAAAAAAAAATAAACAAACAACACCCACAACAAAACCCACACACACAAACACCAAACCAAAAATACAAACACAAAGCATGCAAGCAGAGACCTTCATAAAGCTGACTTCCAAGATGGTAAAATCTACATCACATAAATCACGTTATTTCCTTATTTCCTCATCTCTGAAGGACACTTCCAACTTCACTAACACATTTTAAACACTCACTTCCAGTATATTTTCAAAAGTTCAGGAATCCTTTAAGGCATGCATCATCTCCCTTTTTAATCCTGGTCTGTTTTAATTGAGAGCAGGTCCTCAATCTAGATCACCATGGAGCCACACAAATGTTCCTACACAAGGGAAGAGTACGTAAGTAGATGAAAGAGCAGCCTCAAGGAGGAAGAATTAGGCCACTTCTTTAAACAGAAGGTTTAGTTTATGTGAACTTTGAGTGACCATGAAACTGTGGTGAAACTGTATCAAGCACAGCCAAGCTGATCTATGATGAGCTGCTGATGAAAGGCATTATCAGCTTCCAGCAACATGCTGACATGGCTTGTTATCCCAACAGCACTGGAGATTCTCCAGCTTCCACACTGAATTTATTCATAAAGTCAACCAGCAGAAAACTTACCCTACACCGGAGAGAGTCAACAAGCACCTACAATCTCCTGTCCCTGAAACAGTTTGCTTTGGAGTCAGGCTTGTTCCAGCATTAAGAGACAGAAAGGGGAAGCAAGCAGCTGTAGCAGTTTATGCCCTTATTGGTCCTAACAGCCTTTTGCAACCTGCTTCCAGAGGTTACCAGCATACAAGTAAGACCCAAAATCACTTCTGCAGTTTGATCATCAATCACCACAGCCTAGAGTTCAATACATTATCAGAATTTAACATCACATGCACCAGAGGTTAGGAAGCCAGGCAGTGCATGTGAGCCTTTCTGCTGCTAATTCTGCTAAGCTGGTGGTAACTTCTAGCAGAGCAGCACAGGTTAGGGATCTCAGCTGCCACTAGCAGACCTGACACAGCTCATCTCTGAGAAGTCTAAAACCTACCAAAATAATATTTGTTTAAGCCAATATAAAAGTGTTTATACAAACTTCCAAATTAGTTTGACAACTCAGTTTTAAGTTCCAAACTGAAGCTCAGCACAGGACATTTCTATATTTAAAGAAAGCTTAAGTCACTTTCCAATTACCAGCTTATGTTTTAGCAAAAGGATTTCAATATTACAATATAATTCAATATAACTGTTCTCATGTTCACTTTTTGATTTTGATATATACATAGCAGATTTCAACTTCTTTACTATTCCTCCCTTCAGCTTCATAAGCACCAAAAGAATTGTTGTCAAACAAGCAAAACAAACACCCCCTTTTACAAGTGCTTGGGTAAAAGCATTTCTTGGCACAGCAAAACAGCTAGTTGCTTTGATTCAAATTCACATTGTTAAAACAAGAAGCTGTGAAGAGCTAAGAGAGCAGTTCAACAGCCAAACCAGAAGGCATCAACTGCAATATCTCCTTGTAAACAGGAATCAGGGCTTGTCATGGACAAGTAAGAGGTCACCATCAGCAAAGTAACCCGACATGGTGATGTTAGCTGTACTCACAACATACCCATGGCTAGAGCCATCCAAGACTATTCACGTTAAGAGAGGCAGAGAAGGGGCATGTGCTCTACATGTAGTCAGATTTATGCTTTAATAAGCTGTTAGAAAAACCAGGAACAAGGTAGATAAGTTATTAAATTACAAATAAAGCTTAAAAACAAAAAAGTACACAGGGTAGTACAGTAAAACTTTCAGAGTGAGCTAGTAAAATAATGGTAAAAGACATGGCCAGCTGGCATACACGAGAGATTGCCAAATAGCAGTTGGCTGATCAGTGAAGATAATATTAAGCTACAAAAAGTGAAGAAATAAATTAAAAGGTTATCTGTTACTACATTCAAAAAGTAGGTAAGAATCACCAAGCACTATTTATGTTGTTACTAAAAAGAGCAAAAAAATAGAGTTAAGCAAAAAGCAAACACTGGTGATGTCATAAAGAAAAATATCCCTCACACTTTAAAAAAACATAATCTTGTACTTCAGTGAAATCTTACACTCCAGTGAAAAGATTTCTTCAAAATTCGGTGATTTCCTGAGAGAGATTTACATACCAAATCTTTCATCTATCCCAAAAGAAACCTCTCAGAGTTCATAAATCGCTTTCCCTATAAGGATGAACATTTTCCTCTGTTGTAATAACATTCCTTTGAGCAATAAAAATGTTACATTTCTCTAACCATTCCAATTTTCTCCTTTTTCTATTTCTGATTTCTACCCCTTCAAGACTACTGCCATAGGCAGATAAGCCTCCATCATTTTTCATTACCATAAAACATGTGATATTACCACACACACTTCATTCATCCTTGTCAACTTACAAACCCAGTGTCTTCCCACTCCTCTATGAACATGCATTCACAAATTTTAACCACAACTTTTAAGAAGCCTTACAAAGCAGTAAGGTGAAGAAATTCACTAGAAGAACTTGGTCTGTAGAAACAATTTCTGTCCCGCTGCCACTAACAGCATAAAGATTCCTCTCCTGGTCCATATGGCTTTGTCCCTACGTGAATAAATAAAGCAGCCCAGAACCTGTTCTCTAGCCACAAAAGGGCATGACACAGCTTGAGTCCACAAAGCTAGTCTTCTCCTTACACCAGGTCAGAAGAGACAAGTACCTTTCCCACTGCCTTATGGGAACAGTCCCTTCTTTGCTTTCTCCCAGTGCACATGCAGGCAGCTAGACATCAGTCTAAACCGGACCAAGGAGCACACTAAAAATTAAGCAGAAAAGACAGGGCAAGAGCTTGAGCCCACATGCTCTGTGCACTTAGTTCAGAAGTATAAGCACTGCATATAGCTCCAACACAAGTCCATGAAAGAAACAGGCAATTGACAAGCACATTTCTACCCACCAACAGTTTATGACAACACACCAGATTATCCTGTTCTCTGTACCACCACAACAGCTAAAGCAAAAGTTGTAAGGGGAATGCACTGTTCTATAAACATTGGAGACCACGGGTCACTCACAGTCTCTGACCTCTTGAAAGCACTTCTCAAAAGGACATCTCTAATCCCAAGACCCTCTTGCATTCATAATCATGAAGACTTAAGATTCATGAAAAAATAAGCTTTTTAAGGGTAGTTGTCTCAGGAGTCTTCACTGCTGAAAACTCAAGTCTGAGGAAACAGGAACAGAGAGACACATCCACACAAAAGCGATTTGCTCCCAAGCACAAGACGTAGAAGCCTGGCATGGTGAAACCTGAGCACACTGGCCAAGGCAGTGCCTGTTTTGAGAACAGATGAGTTCAGTTTCCTGTTACATCAAACAGTAACTTTCATCAGCCCTACGCTTGCTTAAAAAAAAAAAAAAAAAAAAAGCAAGTAAAAAAAACCCTCTACTGACATCACACTTAGGGCTGGGCAGACAGTAGCAGATTAGGAAATACAATGAGTCACTGCAAATACAGAACACATAGCAAGAGTTTTCAGACTGCCATGCAAAACTTAGCCTTACAAAAAAAAAAAAATAATATACATATATAGGCAATACAGCCTAAACAAACTACATCACAAGAAAAATAACAGCAGCATACTGCCTTCACACAACCAAAGCAGTAGAGGAAAATAAGAACATTGTAAAAAGGACAGGGTAAGACACAGGCCCACTGCAGGAAGAAACAAAATCAACACAATCAAGCAATCAAGAAGGAAGCAACAGCTGAAATAAGCTGATGGGTGGATAAGGATGAAATAATATTAACCCGAAAATACAGATACAACTGAAAGAAAGAGAAAGCCATGAGAAGAAAGCACAGGCAACAAAGCTATGTTCCAAGAAAGAATTCACTCTGGAGAAGTTGCCAAGGTATCTGTATGTGCATGAAAGAAAACCATAATATAAACACACACACACAAAACCTCACAGTGTAAGTAAAAGAACGAGATATCATAAACTTAACTGCTATGTGTTAGGGAAAAATTATTAGCGAAATATTAAAGCACATGACTTTTTTCTTTTCTTTTTCCAGAATAACTCAAAGACCATTAGTAGAGAGGGTAGTAGCTTTACAGTTTCTAAGTAAATAAAGTAAGATGCTACAAAAGAAATAAAAGGAAATAAAAATTAGGCAGTGAGTAAAACTACAAAAGAATACATGAAATGCACACTTATCCACCCTTTCAGCCTAATCATCTTATTCTCTGAAGCAGCAGAACATCCCCAATTTGCAGAAATGCTATTAAAATATTTAGGGCAAATAAAGTGACATCTTCCCTGCTAATTACAGAATTTCCTCACAGAATGAAGCAAAGTAAACAGTATTATTAAGGTGAGCATGGCAACGCTTGCCAGCAGTTAGAATTATCAGCTCTTTTGGGTACATACAGATCCGAAGGATTAGAGATGCGAGGTTTCTGTATAAAGTTGTTAGAACTTTGGACACAAAAATTTTCTTTCCTTTAGTAACTATTTGTGCCTTGACATTTCGGGGATTTCTTTTTGATGCAAGTGGAATGATAAAAGGAAGAATTTAGGAATTACTAACAGCTGAATAAACTTTGTTAAGAGAAGCACAACTCAGGAGCTAGTTGATAATGCAGAAACAAAGAATCAGATCAATAAGTGCTAATGCAAGCATTAAATCTCCACAGTTTCCCGGTAGAAGGTGGATTAACTGGTCTCACATCCTGACAGCATCTTCTTTGGGTCCCAACATCAAAGTAGATGAGATTACTCTTACTCCTTCTATGCTAAGGTTTTTTTTATTATTATTTTAATCAGAAACTACTAAAATGAGTATGAGTTCTCTAAAGGTAGTGAGTGATATCCAGAAGCCTTCTCTTTCAATATTGAGTCAGAACTACTTTGGAAAGCCTTCAAGTGATACAGAGACCTCAATTCTAGTCTTATTGAGCCATAACCCGAGGGAATGTCAGGAAGATGTGCCAGGGGAGGTTTAGGTTGGACATTAGGAAAAGGTTCTTCCCCCAGAGGGTGCTGGACACTGGAACAGGCTCCCCAGGGAGGTGTCACGGCCCCAAGCCTGTCAGTCTTCAAGAAGAGACTGGACAATGCCCTCAGACACATAGTGTGAACTGTGGGTTGTCACATGCAGGGACGGGAGCTGGACTCGATAAGCCTTGTGAATCCCTTCCAACTCAGGACTTTCTATGATTCTGTAAGATTTGGTATCTCTTAACGATGTGACGTTTTAAAAACCTCACTCACACAGACTAAAATTTACTATCCACATGTTTTCTGAAAGAATATGAAATTTGGAAAGACAGTATTTCTTCTTCTTAATGCCACCTATTACAAGGTGCTTAGGAGCTGGGAATTAAGCAAGCTCTCTGTGGCGATATATCACTGGGAAGAAGATATATAAAAAGAACACTGAAATAAATAAGTTCCTTGTAAATATGTAAATTATACACTTTTTTGAACTAATTCATACTCTTGCCAAGTTTTTTTTTCTCCCTGAGAACATAATTACCATGCTTCTATGTTGAAATAAAGCATTCTCAGTGTGCTCTAACAGTAAAGATTAATTCATCTATTTACCATAAAAATTTAGAACTTGTTAACCAGATTGTCCTTCTACTGTGCAAAAACAAACACATCATGAGCATTTTGGAATGTTCATTTGTTAATAAAGTCATGATTGTGAGTCTGTTACCTGCTTTTTGAACTGTCTCATTTGACTGTGCAACGCATCAATGCATTGTCTGGCATAGCAGAAGCCAAAGTCCTCTATAAACATCAGCCAAGCTGGTTCCTCCCACACTAATTGTGGCAGCTTGACGTGAAGTGACAACAAAACCACAGAAATACAATGCTTTCTCACAAGTGTTTAAAAAGGGGATAAGGGGAAGCTCACCTCCCAGGATGAAAATCCTGTTTCCTCACCTTGAAACAAATCAGAAAGAAAAGATAGCATCTCTTAATAGAAGAGGTCAAAGCTGAGGCTTGATTCAACACAGTTGCCATGTTCAACCACATCAACTTTTCACATCCCACGAGATAAGCGAGGCTGAGCTCTAACAGCCTTCAGATGGCAAAGGAAAAAAGTGCTGGAAGGAGCTGTCATTCAGTAGGTGGCACTTTCAAACTGACAGGAAGAAGTCAAGTACCAGCACAAGTGAGGACACATTACATAGCAAAGTCTGGATCTTTAGCAGAAATATAAACAAGAAATATTGCACAATTTTAACCACAACTGACACCCATGGGAATGCAATGGCCCTGTTTCAATAGCACATACAACAATCCTTGTACATAACCTCTGAAGTTCCTAAGAATTACAATTTTTGAGTGCTATATATATTTTGGGTTAAAACTGCTGTATACTACTGCTGTATACTAACGTAGTAAAACCAGTATCCTAAGAAATAATGCATTACATCTGCACAATACTTCCAGTGGAGCCTTGTAGCTAATTATGTACATGTTAGTCAAACTCATTATTGATTTTTCTTTGTTTAACATAACAAAACATGGCATAATTATTTTGGTTTTGCCACAAGTGTTCTTCAAAGGTCCATAGTAAATATGTTACAATATATGGAACAGATAACTAAATCTTTTAGAACAATACCTGAAACGCTATTCATGTTAATATTTACTGGTAAAGATGTGACTCATCTACCAAAATATTCAATTGCTTTTAGAGTTCAAATCAATACATGGTATAACAAAAGTTTGCTCCATAAAACAGGTATCAAATTTTCCATTCCTGCAAATAGCTTTATTAACAATTACAGGGTTTTTTTGCATTTTAAATACAGATTGAAATCAATACGCGTTACTGCTCATTTGATAAAACAGTAAAGGAAGAGCAGGTTTAGTAACGAAGTTCAAGTACAGGCACTTGTAATTGAAACAGCCAGCAGAGGGAGTATAAAAACAAATTTTTATATATATATACACACATATACATATATATATATACATACATATATACGTATATATGTATATGTGTATATATATATATATATACACATATACATATATAATCTTTTTTTTTAAAGCCCTTCTTTTTATATATAACTATTAACTTATGTTCTTACTTTTCTTTTAGATTATGGCAATAGTGCCAAAGTGTAAAGACTAGAATACTGTAAAAAAACAACGAATTTTGAAGTATTAAACATAATGACTTGAAACTTCGATACTTTTTAAAGTAGTGTTAAAAAACAGCTCATATAAGCCTCACCAAACTGAAATATGATTTCAATCACAGAAAAGGTTAACATTGACCAACAAGCTGCATAAGCCATTTCCAAGTTATAAATACACATATACCCAAACTCTCATTCTTATTTTCTGAATCTAAAATTAAATTCATTATTTGAGAACATTGAGAGAAATTAGGTATAATCTATTTGTATTAGAATACAGCACAAAAATGTCAAAACTGAACAAAAGGTACTGTTGCACTGTGCTGTACAAGAGGTGATGTAAAAGCAAGTAAACCAAAAACATACTCCAGATCATTCAATGAAATTAGCGTTTACATGACTGTTTCAAAATCAAGTCACTAAGTCATGCTGAAACAAAACCTTTACACTTCTGGGTTTTCACCATGTCCAGCTAATGAGTATGGCTTACACCTAAGCAAAAGAAGGAAGGGACACGAACAGGGTAATCCAAACTGCCACCCTTGTGTTAGAACCTTCAATGAGCTGCCATCCTCCTTGCACAAGTGACAAAAAGAAACTACCTCCCAACTCACACTATCCCACTGTACATAGTCACACCTTCCACAGCCCATCTTACTGAGTTAGCAGTGAAAGCGTTACCTCCTTTCTCAAGGCCTGTGAGTGCTGGGTACCCCCAAGCCATCAGGCAAACATAAGCAGCAGAGCTGAGGAGTCAAAGGGACAGAGGATTAGTTATTTCAAAAGTAAACTGCATGCCTTGTAGAAAACCATTTGTAAAAATATCCCTGACTACCAGAGACAAGCCCTCCTTCACTGTTAACTGCTTCTGCCCCCACGGTTTCCATTCCCTCTCCATGCCATTCCATGCTGTCTGCCCTATGCATTGGTCCCTCTAAATACAATGGCAGCACTTCAGACCAGAATAGATGGTGTTCCTATAACTTATTGCAAAATGTCATATTATGAAATAGTAGCCTGATGGGAGTCTCTAAACAGTATCACTTAACATGATAACAATACACCGCTTTAGTGACAATTTCACTTTCCATTAACACGGAGCCAGAATCCCTGGAGTGAAAACCAGAGACAATTCAGTTTTCTACATCAGCATCTAAGTTTTAAGTATGATTTCATTGTAAAACCAAACCCTGTCCATCTTTACACATGAGATTCATTGCTGAAGATCAGCATGTGGCTTACAAAACCCTGATCACAAGCAATGAATACACAGACTAGGAAAAAAAAAAAGTCAAGCCAAGAATAACTTTCCCATTAGTGCAGGTAACAGAAATACTTTTAACTTTATTTAAACCTTAATTGCTATTTTATTCTACAACTACAAATCTTACTACATCTACTCTTTCTTAGAGCATTACTCAGAAAGTTTTAGCAACTGGTACACGAAGGTGCAGAATAAACTTGCTGCATCACACACACACACAAAAAGCCAGATAAAAGGTAACTCAGTATAAAATACCAATATAGTGATAATACTCTGAGAAGCAGAAAGCCCCCATGCTGTAAAATACTCATACCTGTGAGTAGACTCATGAGTCACAGATAAAATACAGTATACATGTGCAGCTTCAGAGACCTTGAGTGTAGAAGGAACATGGGATGGTCCCCTGAAGGTAAGCCATTTGACAGAAACCTGGAATATCTGACAGCTTGCGGTATCCTAACTACTGTAGAACTCCACTGGAGAACTGATCCAGCACGTTAGACACTAAAAGTTTCTAAAGACACTATGTTATGCAGCAAATTACAGATTTTAAACAGCTAAGAAAAACAACACAAAGTACATACATATAAGCTTCTCAAGTCTAGTCCAACACTTCATTAGGAATCTTAAAACAAAAAATAGCCAGATATGGCAGAGAGTATTGCAGAACCTGAAATATTAATAATATCAAGAACCTTCTAACAAAATCCTGACTAGAGAGCATGCAAGCCTAAAGAGCTGAGAGGGGAAGAAGAACATATCTCTAGCAATTTCATTGTTTTCCAGTCCTGAGGATTCTGTTAAGTCACTTTCAAATCTCCATTCCAAAAGAGCTCATCTCAATTCTCCTCCCTACAGAACTCGTCAGTTTCCTTGTAAAAATATTTGGACCTTTTTATCTTTAAAGGAGATCAGCATATATATGTATAGACATATGATTACAACCTAAAATACAATTCAGGAAACAAAAGCTATGAGATGCAGTACATTATCTTCATTATTCTACATGATCTCACCCTCCTCAAAACAATAATAGCCTTTCGGCTGCAGTGTAACAAGGACTGCGCACAGTACTGCAAACAGTTGGACAAGTGCTCTTTGCAGTAGCTGCACTGGAACTGAATAGTATCTTCACTCCCCTCCACTTTTTTCCAGCCCAGTTTCCTAAGGAAATCAGACTTATGCAATCATTTGGGGAGGGAGGGAAGTGTACGCATATGTATATACGCACACACGTGGACGTCTGTCTGTCTGACCTCACTAATACCTTTTGAGCCCATTGGCCAATTTCAATCATATTCAAAAGAGCAGAGATATCAGACATTTAGGTTCTTGAAAGTTTCATGAGAGCAGGCTGCAGAGCACGGAAAAGCGTCTCCACAGAGAGAGAGGCTGTCGTCTTAGACGTCAGTAAACTCACAGGGGAAAGAACTGTTCTGCTCCTTTCCTGCCTGCAGGAAAATCTTCAGTCAGAGGTCACAATCAGCCAAAGATGACCAGGTTTCTTGTGTTCAAGAGTTCATAAAATAGCTTAAGTTGAAGTCACCACTGCTTTCAAAATGGTGTTTTGAACAGAGCTGATGTTTTTCTATGTCATTTTTTTTTTCTTCTTAGAGTGGCATAGGAGAGAATTATACTGCATGACACATTCCCCAGCTTGGTCCTTTACTCCCAAGACCACTTATTTTAAAACATCAGAGTTGTACCTAACACAACAGCTTTCTACCCCTCTCAAACACAGAGAAAATAAAATCTGGAAGAGCTTAGGATTCCCTTCAGGCCTCAAAACTAAACAAGTATGCTGCTCTGTAACAATCAACTATTGAATAAAGTTTCAAAAAGACAACGCAGCAAACGTATAGTCATCTTTATTCACCTCGACTGCTGAGCAGGACAAGTGCTACCACGCTCACAGCTGTCTTCAGCACAGTAGCCTGCAAGACGACAAATAATGAGGTTTCAGCTGACACCTCTACAGTTCTTCTCACAACCTCCCAAAATACACACTTGCGAACTGTGTGCTATTAACCTACATTCAAAAAGCTACCAAATAAAAGTATGCTAGAAAATTAAGATGCAAGTTTACAGACGCTTTAAGGCATAAATTTATTATTTAAGAAACTGTCACAAAAAGAAGAAAAAAATAAAAATCACAAATAACCACAGCTGATTGTGGTCACCCTAAGCATCGAAATATTGGGCGGGGGGGGGGGGGGGGGACACACCAAAAAAAAAAAAACAAACAAACAAAAAGACCCCAAGCAAACAAAAAAAAAAAAAAAAAAAACCCACACACAAAACACTGATTTAAAAAAAAAAAAAGGAAAAAATAGTATTTCAGCCCTAATACTTGCTCTGCTTGGAAAATCATTAATTCCATGACCAAACTGATCAGCCCATTTCCCGGCGGGGTGCTGGCGCTGAGGGGCTGGCGGGAGGGCACGAGCAGCCCGACACCGAGGGGTTTCAGCCCGAAGCCCCGGCCGCTCCAGGGACGTCCCACGCTGGGGTCGCCTCCCGGCGGGGCGCGGCGTATCGGCGAAACGCCTCGGAGAAGGGAAGGCGGCAGCAGGCTCGGGGCAAAACACCCGAGGGGGAGCCGGGCCGCGTCCCTGTGAACGTGGAGCTTCTGCCATGTGAAACCCTCCTCCCCCTCGCACAACCCGCCTCAGCGGTTCGGGCTGGCCAGCGGCCGCCGCCGGGCTCCCCCGGCCCAGCGTGGGGAGAGCACTCGCCGAGCTCCGCACCGAAAGGCCGAGCGGCTGTTCTCGCCCCACACCCGGCACGGGGCGAACGCGGCCCCGCGCCTTTCCCCCGCCTTTGGGCTCGGTGGTAGCCGGCAAGGGTTTCCTCGCCGGCAGCGGAAGAGGCTCGCTGCGGAGCGCCCTTTATAGGGCACCCCCTGCACCCTTTATTCCTCTTTCCGCGCCAGCCCCCTCCCAACAAGGAGCACATGTTTCCTCGCCGGCTTCTCGCCCGCCTTACAATGAGCCACGGCCAGGGGAAGAAGGCACCCAGAACCAAAGCCGGATCAAAGCTACGGAATTGGCAGGCGTGTGGCGGATCTGACAGGGGATGCAGGAAGAAGCGGTACATTTCACCATGTTCGGTCCTCCGCCGCCGCTTTTCTGTCAACCACCGATACCATAATGCTTCCTTATTGCTACTTCAAGTAAGTAGAGGAGAAAGTCTCCATTCCCCTACGTATCATGCCTGAGAAAATGAAGCATGCACCAAGTAAAAAGCTGACACACATATACGTAGCTATCTGATGCCGAAATGATGCCCAAGGCGTTAACAGCCAGCTCCCACAAAGAGCACTCAGTTACACCGAGCATCCCCTTTGTCCGTGCATCCTCAATACACACCCGGCCGCTCCTCTATGCGTCCACGCACGCCCCACGTATACGGCCCCTTTGTGTCTTCGCCTTCCCCCCACTCACAAAGAAATGCCCTTTCCTCGAGGCATGCACCCAGCCTCGGACACAGCCCTTCGCCTTCCCCCGAGACACGCGTGACCTGCCGCCGGGCACAGCGCTCCGGTACCTACTTGTGTTCAAGAAACAGTCCGTAAACCTCCTAAAGCAGCTTGCAGAATTAGATCCATCTTCCATGTCTGGCCCTAGGAGCAGGGGAGACGAGAAGGAGAATAAGGCGCCTCTCTGCCGCTGCTGCCGCCTAGGAGTCCTGCTCCCGCCGGGGCCGTCGCCTCCTCGGATCCCGTCGCCGCGGGCTGCTGCTGCTGCAGCACCGAGGGAATCGCAGGACCACGGGCCAGAGGCGGGTGGAGAGAGGAGGAACCGGGAGTGGTGCAGGTTACCGCCGGCTGCGGAACGGAGCAGCAAGCTCTGGATGGAGAAAGGAGAGAAGAGTCTCCTCCTGCCGCTGCTGCCTGGATGGGCGATCAAGTGAGCTGCTGCTGCTGCTCCACCAACATCTCTTCCTCCTCCTCCTGCCGCTCTCGCTGCCTCTCCTCCTCCTTCCCTCCCTTGGAGACTTGTGAGGTTAAAGGAAGATGAGGAGGAGAAACGAGGAGGAGGCGGCAAGAAGTAAAAAGAAGATGGAGAAGCGGAGGAAAAGGAGGGGATTGGAGCGAGGAAAGGAGCCGCTGCCGCTCTGGGGACGATGCTGGCGGAGGCGGCGGAGGAGGCTGTCCCTGCAGCACGGCTCCTGCTGCTGCTGGTGGTTGTTAAGAGGAGAGAGAGGGAGCTGCAGGCAACCGAGCCGCCTCCAGGAGCGGGGGGAGGAGGAGGAGACCCGCCGCTGCCTCCACCTCCGCTGCTCTGGCCATGGGAGTGGAGCGAGCGGCTGCCGGAGCCGAGCTTTTCCCCGGGTGCTGCAGCCAGGGGGGCCGAGGGGCGGGATAAGATCCGCTTCTCCGGGTTGGACATGCTTCCGCTCTTCCCTCCCTTTCACGGTAGTTTAAGGCAGGACGTACAGGAGAGGTACCAGAATAAAGCGAAAGGGGAAACCGAAAAAGGACGGAGCCAAACGAGGGGCAAGCGTAGTTCGGTCCTTCGTTCCCTCTAGCAAACCCCGGGCAATATTTCCTCTGCACCCCAGCTTCCCGCCCTCATAAAATCCTCACATTTCCGTTCCCCCTTTAGCCGGAGGGAACAGAGCGCTACTGACCGCCAAGCGGCTCCGATCCCCTTTCAAAGTCCTCTTTTTCTCATGCTCCCACCTCGCATTCAAAACAATAAAACGGCAACAATCTGTATTTTCTTCGAGAAAGGCAAATATTGCCCCGTATGTTGGTGCGCGTCTGCACAGAGGCAGATAAAATCACTGCAGTGCCGGTTCCAATACCAGCCCCGGCCGACAGAAAACGCCCACGGGCGGAGCCAGCGCTTCCCAGGCTGCCTCCCTCCCTTCCTCTCATTACGAGGCGCGCACACAGGAGCTACAATACAGCGCTTACCTAAAGGCAACGCAGGGAGAGGCAGCGGCACGAGAAAAAGATCCTCCCTATGCGGCCTGATTATTTTAAACAGATATTTCCAGCCACCGAGATCAAAAGGCAGACGCCCTGCGGCGCCCGGGACGAAGGTGCCAGGAAACTGACCCTCTGTTTCCGTGGGGTATCAAACCGCCGCTCCCATTCGGAGATGCACAGTTCCTCCCGATACCCCGCACCACACGTGTTTTCTTTGAGCCCTCCTTCCCCGCCCGGCCCTCCCCAATCTCTACTGGGCACAACCGCAGCCACCTACCC
Organism: Columba livia; assembly: GCF_036013475.1. Lineage (NCBI taxonomy): Eukaryota > Metazoa > Chordata > Aves > Columbiformes > Columbidae > Columba > Columba livia. The sequence continues at coordinate 73,439,864 of NC_088604.1, forward strand.
CTCAGCCCCAGCCCTCCAAGCTGTCCAACTCCCCGAAGGGGCTACCTCAAACCCCAGCCTCAGGTGCGGTGTGGCTCCTGGGCCGCCGCCGGCCTTGCTCCACACGCACACCCGCGGAGCCCGTCGCGCCGGCCAGCCGCCAGCCCGACTCCGTGACGGGGTTCCCAGGCAGGCGGCGGCCGCGCTCCCCTCGAAGGAGCGTTCCGCCACCGCCGCGGGCCCCTGGGCCGACGCCTCGCCACCCCGCCCCGACGGCCCAGCCGTAGCCCGCCCGTCCCGGCGCCCCGGCGGGCCGCGCTACGGCGTCGCTCAGCAGGGCAGCCGCCGGGGGAACGCCCGACCAAGGGAAGCCCCAGGTCGGGCTTGGAACGGAGCGGACCGGAGGGCTGCGCTGGAAGCCCCCGCCCCACGTATTTCGTTTTCTCCCCAAACTCACTCTGCTATGGGCGCCAGCCGCCGCCGAGAGGCGGGCGGGGAGGTCAAAGTCTGACCGGAGTTTACCTCCACGGCAAGGAAGAGGTGAGGACATCTCCAACCGGCCGCGGGGCTCCCCTCAGCCCGGCTGCGGCGCTTCCTTCGGAACGGGCCGAGGGGCACGCGGTCGTTGGGGACCCGTTGCCCCGCGCCATCTGTCAGCCTAACGGCACCCGGGGCAGCGGGCAGCCGCCGCCGCCGTCCCGGGACAGCCTCTCCCCTCGCCTCGCAGGCTTGTCAGCGCCGTTAACCGGCGGGAATCGTTCGTAAACCGGGCGGCTGGTAGAGACCGTGCCGCCTCTGCCCTTGCCCTGAGGCGGCGGCGCGCACCTGCCCTCGCCTCCCCCCCACCCGCGGGCGGCTGCTGGGCAGCGGGACTGTCCTCGCCTTCAGCGGGGACTCTGGACCACAGATTCTACTGCCCGAGCGCCGAGCTGGCAGCACCCGGTCCCTCCGGGGAAGCCTCGGCGCCAGCTGCCAGCGCGGGGGGCATCTCCCGTGGCTCCGCTGCGGGGTCGGGCGGCCCACGCTGCACTGTCCCCCCGCCTCGGCAGGACGTTCCGGTCGAGGCTCCCCCTTCTCAAATACCTGGACGGGGCGGAGGGGACGGCGCTTCTCAGGTAGACGGCCGGTTCCCACGGTGCTCCCCCCCGCCCGCGGGCGGAGAAGCGGTTGTGGCGGCGGTGCCCGCCCGGCCGGGGCTGCCGCCGTGCCCCTGGCGGCAATTTTTGTTACGGTGCGGCGGGGACCGGCTCCTTGGCGGCGGGGAGACGCCGCACGGCAGCACCGGGGCTGCGCTGCTCGGGGGGCCGGGAGCAAGTACCGCGGAAACCGTTGCAGATATTCGCGGGAAAGATGTTTCTTTTGCTGCTGCCGGCGGGGCAGCCGAAACTCGGGAGATTCTGTTTTCTTCCTCTATCTTCCGGGAGATGAAACCTCCGCGTCGTCCGGTGCGAGTCCCGGTGCTGCGTTAGCGGGTCTGCGGTCCCAGGTGCCTGCGGGAATCCTCATAGAACGACGGCGATCTTCTTATTTCTGTTCAAAATTAGGCTCTTTTCTTTCGAATTTCGACTCCTGCTTTGAAAACAATATAAACCTACGCTTTTGGTTTTATTTTTAATCGTCGAAGCACTTTATATATATTTTTTCAGGACTTCTGTTAATGCTAGAATACACACTAACTCCAGTCAAAGTTAGTCTTCGTGTATCCCTGTGAATCTGGAAGGCTGCAAAATCAAATGTTCCGCTAAAATTATAATGCTTTCAAATTAAAATGTGTTTTCAGCTAGATGAATGTTCTGTAACAGTAAGAAACAATCCACAGAGTTTGCAAAAGGTTTTAAATGCCAAAAGAGATCAAAGACTCTCAATAAAACCCTAAACAAACCCCACTCAAAAGAAAACAAACTCAGAGAAGGCAGTTTTTACTAAACTGTTTTGATCTGCATGATTCTTTAAAAGTGCTGTTGCCTAAAAATCCTGAACTAAAATACAGAAAGCTGCATCTGCTTCTCTAATTTTCTTTCAGTGTATTTGACTGTATCAGAACAGTTGAATAACTTCAGTTTCATGTATCTATTTGTGTGAGGTGCTTTTATTTCCTTAAGTCTAACCGTTATTTACTTACTTTACATTTAGAGCTTTTCTCTCATAACTGCAGCAGGCTGACTAGAGATCCAGCAAATACTTAAATTCTCTGAGAAAAAGCTTAGCTAACGGAAACAAAACTTTAGTGAATTGTGTTTCATTGTTGCAACCTGTTTGCTTAGCAATTAACAACTCCTTATTAGAAAATCTCTTTTACTAAAATATTTGCATTGAATTAGATAATCAGATTGAAATGACTGACAAAAAGCAAGAGCTATTCACCTGAAAAAAATGAAAGGTGCTCCTCTAGACAGATTAGTTCCAAATTGTTCTGTCAAAATCGACAATAAATTACTGAAACTTTACATCGTCAATTTATACTTGTAGAAATCTTGTTTGACTATGCCAGTCTGTGCTAAATTCCTCAATTGTCGTTCATCCTAAATACAGTTGTTCAAATATCACTGCCTGAAACTGAGTATCTGTGTATTTATACAAGGAATGTGAAATGTGTACGTATAAATATGTATGTATATATTCAACAAACCAGAAAAAATACATTTTGATTTGTGAGAAATCATCAGATATTCCAGACAAGCAGTTTTTAGGTTAAGAGTTATTTGCAAGCTGTTCATCTGGTTATTATTCATTAGCCATTCGCAATTCATACCTGATTCATCACCTGCTTCTTGGCTGGGTAAGCAAAAGCAATTGCAGAAGAAAAGTTAGATGACAGTGAAAATTAATTTTTAAGCTCTGTGCATATATATAGATTTGCAGACAAGTCAAAGATACTTGGTGGTCATCTCAATACCTGAGGATAAATTAGTGGTGAATCACATTTGCTCATTCCCCAATGTATGTGTCAATCTAGGTTTACACTGCTCACTCAGCTCACGACAGTTTCCATTGCCACCGAGCGACGATGTCACTGATGCCACTGTGGTAATGACCATACATCCATATCATTTACTGGAAAAGTCTCACCCACTCCAATAGGAATTTTTGATGTGAAACAGTGAGGTTTGCTACATCATCCCCTCAAAAAGGGATTTTAAAAACTCTGAAACAGAAAGAAATGCAAATTAAAATACTCCGATCCATCCACTTGTACCAAGTGCAAGGGTTCTGCCATGAGGACATTGTGTCAGTGCAACAACAAGCAAAACTTGTTGGTTGTATTTGCATGGGTAAATGTGATTTCACAAATTTAGGAGTCAGAGCGCTCACTGAAGCCATCAGGAGGTCTAGCATGCATCATACTTACATGAACAGGCCTTGTTTGAAAGCAGAAAATAAGCCTGTTTGGCAATAATTTGATGATATTAATCAAAATACTTGAAGGAAAGCATTGTAGGGAAAGAGTAAAATCAAGTTATAATGACGGTTGTTGGGTATCAAATACACCTTTCCCAGTTCTGACTGCCACATTTTAAGAATAACAGTGACCCATTTTTATCTGGTCCCACTCTTTTGCCTGGTAAATCCTCTTAGCTCACTCATCATCTTTATATTATGAGTCCCCTCCATTATGTATGATCAATTCTTTACAAAAAAATAAGGAATAAGACAGATTACGGAGAAAGTGAGTTTAGAAAAATGTAGGATGATGGCAGTAGAGGAGATGATGGAACCAACCACCTGAATGTGGGTCAGGCAGGAGCAGCTAAAATGAAATACAGAGAAAGCAACCTGCTAGAAAGGTGGGATTGGGGGGAGCAAAAGCATAAATCCAGCTAAAACCCAAGCTCTAGAGCTCAGTAAATACAGCCCCAAATTAAATCCTTTATGGGAAAGTCCTGTGCAAGTTAATAAAAATAATTGCACTTTTTCTAGGTATTTTCTGCTAAATGATCTTACAAAATATAGTATTTATTACCCAGATACTGAATTACCATCACAAATTAGACACTTACAGAAAATACATTGTTTCCTAAAGCCTTTTTCTATAAACCTTTAGAGTAATTTATAGGCAACCCTATTTCATAAGGGATTCTTTTTACCAAGGGTTACTCTCAAATACTGTACACATGCAGTAAATTTGTCTAAAGGGAATGTAACAGCCATTTTCTTTGATTCCCACAAACACACTTTTGCAGAAGCCACTTCTTTTCCACAATAATATTAATGATGAGTGTTGATAACATGCTAACGTATGCCAGCTGCCATCTTGAAAGTGGTTTTGTGAATTACCTAGTCCAGATGCAGAAGAAATACTGTGAGATCCAAAATGAACTGCAATTTGTTCAGCAAATCGAAACAACTTTTTTTTTTTTTAAAGTAGTCCAGGTTTGTTCAGAGATAACTAGCATACAGAACAAACAAACTAACAAAACCAAATAAGTATACAGTTTGCTTTCAGTAGTTTGTCCAGCTCAGCTTATGTCACTTCACTTTCGGCTCTGCAAGGTGACAGTTGAAAGGTTATGCTACTGGAACTACAAAAACTAAAAGTTCCTCTAGACATACTGTGTTATATGATGGATGATGGTGGGTATGTTAATAAAGCTATGAAGACTGTGTCTTTTCCAGGAATTTTTTCCCTTTTAGAAACACTCAAAACTATGCAAAGTTTTCAGTATTATTTTTCAGGGAAAATTTATAACTATTTATGGAAAGAAGATGTCTCAAGCAATTTTTAATCACAAATTTTTCAGGTAGACATATTACTACATATTACATTGTAATAAAAAGCAAAACGTATTTAATTTCAAAAGGGAAAAAAAAAAACTTGCGTCAATGTACAAAGGGAAATATCTACAATAACTGTACTCAGATTAGTTTCCTACATAAGACTACAAAAGAAGCTAACGAAAACCTTATGATGCCATCTACCATTCTGTGCTGTCCTGTACTGCACAAAGATCAGATATGTATTGGTTTTATTTAAAGGGCGTTCAGAAAAGGAACCAGCTGTTTGGGCTTAAGTTACTTTTGTTAAAGCAGAGGACCTCCCCCATTCAGATAAACTGTCCTCTAAATAAATTAAAACTCCAGCAGCAGCTCTCTTTACCGAGATGCTATGTTATAAACCCAAAGCACTGTAAACACTATAAGCCAGGGTTGTCAAACTCATTTTCACCGGGGGCGACATCAGACTCGTGGTCGCCTTCAAAGGGCCGAATGTAATTCTAGAACTGTATAAATGTAACTACTCCTACATATATTTATATACACATACGTATTTATTTATATATTTATATATACATTTATACAGTCCTAAAATTACATTTGGCCCTTTGAAGGCAACCATGAGACTGATGTGGTCCCTGGTGAAAATGAGTTTGATGCCCCTGCTGTAAGCTCTTTGATACAAAGGGCATCTTTTGAATTATGTCCAGCACAAGAGGATCCTGGCTTGGGACCAGAGCCTCTTGGGTAGTAATGAAACGCACACAGCAAACGATGTAACAGTTGGCATTGTAGGCAACAGCACTGCTGTTACCTAACACTGTTGGAATAGCCATTTTTTATTACAAGAAAAATAAATAGAGTTATGAGGATTTTTGTAATTTTATCTTTCTGTTTTCATAATGAAATCTAGAGTTAATTTATGATAGAAGAACGTTGTTATAATTTGCTATCTGCTAGAGACAAGTAAGTTATTTCAATTCTGTGTTTGACTGGAACATAGAAAGTCTAACCTTTACATGAATTAGAGTTGCTTTATAGGTATCAAATTTAAGAAAAATCAAAAATCAAAAGTTAACACTGACTTAATCTTTTACACCTTCACCACAAGTTGTGGATCTTGCTAGCATGTAGCACAGACCATACATTGCTACTGTCACAACGAGGATGTCAGCTTTCCCCAACAACTCTCTTGCAACCCCCTTCTTCACTTTCCCAAATTTTCCAACCACTAAAAACAAGCAGACTTTTCCCTAACATGGTTCAGGAAAAATCCTGTTGCCCCATCGCTAACAAATTATTTGATGGAACTAGCAATCTCAGCTCTTAGTTTACATGTAAGGCTTTGTTCTAGCCTAAGCCTACAGCAGATTCCTCTTTGATCTTAACAGCAGGTGCTAAAATAAATGAAGAGACTGTCCAGCCTCTAGAATTATCCACAAAAACCCCAAATTTTTGTTGAATTCAAGCACCTTATTGTGACTTCTGAGCATCACTCTAGGGAAAACAAGTTTCTTTCTGGAACAATGCTTCATCTTTTTCACTTGAATTCTGCCTTTGTTTTACAGTTTCTGACAAGCCCCATTTTGCTCAGTTGCAGTAACTACCAAGTTACCTGCTGGGAAGAGCAGGACTGTTACTCCTGCCTCATCTGTTAAAAAAAGTCAATCCTGAAACTGTGGCTGTTGGTAGTGAAATGTAGCCATTAGCCTTCAGAGTTAACACTCTGTTGAGACAAAAAGTGCCAAGAAATACATACCTCCAGCAACTACAGGCTATTTAACATGTTTTCTAAAATGCTTTGATTTCAAATCCATGCCCTGTTTGAATGCAGAAATATACTTCTGCAATCCTGAAAACCACAAAGCTCAACTTTGAAATGAAAGCTTGAACTCCTCAAGTTTGTTGTGCACGCATAGCTCTCCTGTGTGGACTCTCAGACTGATGCCGCTGTGACATGCATTCATTCAATACCACAATCAAGCAGGTAAAATTGAGAAAAGTTTCTTGTCTAATTAACTTTTCTCTATCCCATCCTCACTTTAGGCACCAAGAAGTTCAATCCAGCTTGTGTTCCCACAGCAGGACACACGCACACACTATGAACATGCACCTGCTGTCTTTACATCTCACCCTACGTCATACTCGCTATCTTTTTCTTGCCTGTTCTTCACACTTCTCCCTCTCTTTTTTTTTTTTCTCTTCTGTTTTTCTTTCTACCCCTCCCTCTCTCACACACACACAAAAAAAACAGTATTTATCTAGCTACAGGATCAACATAACAGTACAGATTTCCTTTGGAAGATACTCTAATATCAGCCTGTGACAAACACCATGTAGAAGGCTGGGGTATTGCTGCATCATCCCTGAAAACTGTCTCACGTATGCAAACCCAGACCACTGCAGACAAGCTTATTCAATTCAGTACAATTATTCTCCTCCAGAAATAAGACACCACTGCCCTGTACTTTTATTCATTCTCTTTTATCTGTCTGTTTACTCATTTCCCATTATCTCCTTTGCCCTGATCCAGCAGCCCCTGTTACTTCATCAGCTTTCTCTTCCTCATGCATGATCTGTCCTTCCATCCTTGTCTCCAGTTCACCGTTTCTCCCCACAGTACCACATCTGCCACATCTCAGCAGACATCCTTCAAGCTGGCAGCATCCCTGCTTGTCTCAACTGCAACAAGCTCTTCATCTGCCTTCCCTTCATGGCTTCCAAAGGCTTTCCCCAGCAGAAGCACTTACTCCTGCCCTTCTGCTGGCCAGGTCCCATGAAGAGCTCTGTTGCTCACAAAGGGAGGGGGATTTTTCCCAAGCCTTGGGTCTAAATAAGGGCAGTTGGTAAAGCAGGGCAAGAAGGAGGACAGAGACTGCTTGTGCTCTACCAGAAGCCTGGGGCTGCCTATGGAGGAGGTTTTAGGATGGTAGAAATGAAGTGGCATTATCTTATCAGCCTGGCTGCAGACACAGGGAGTCATGCATCCCTCCTGCTTGATATAGGTTCCCTAAATGAATGGCTGGGAGACGGAGTACAGACCACAGAGCTCAAGGAGAACAAACAGGACAAATCCTACCCTCATGATAATACAGGATCAGCAGCTACTCCAAACCAGCCCCAAACTAAAATAAGGACAAATAATTTCTTTATGAGTTTTCCTTAGAAAGGTTCCATAGGTATAACTGACAGGAGTCCTGTTCAGGCTAAGAAGCTGTGTATTCATGCTAGCCAAACAGATGGGGATGTTAAAAGATATTGATTGCCTTATTACATACAAAATAAATACAGAGCAGTATACTGCAAAACAAAGCAATCACTTTTGGAAGGAACAGACTTGAGCATCTTGTGGGTTTTTGCAAACAGTTTATTTGAACTGGGTTGTCTGTTCGTTTTTCTGAAAAACTCCTGCACCTTTAGGACAAAAGCAGAAGAGAATGCACAGTGTAACCCACTTGAAGCAAAGTCTACAGTATCCCCAGCTCAGCTTTGTCTTACTGGACACAGTCTGCAGAGATGTAAATGCTGCACCTGTGGGTCTGATTATTTTCCAGGCAAAGCATCAATGTGGCTCCCACCAAATCCCATAACTCAGAATCCCTACCCTGAGAAAGTTTCTGACAAACTCTGTAGTTTCTAAGTGCAGAAAAAGTAAATCGCACAGTAGTCCCTGCACCCAAGTTACATCACATCAGACCATCTCCACATCTGATCTGGCTCATGCACACTCAGATATAATTATCTATCATTACAATTTTTTTTTTTGAAGTACAGATTGACATCCAGACTAAACAAGCCATAAATGCAGGAGCAACTCTGGGTTTATTACTGGAGAATGGTTCTTTTTTGAGACTGCAAACCTCCCATTTCACCTAAAACTCTATGTAGGGTTTATCACCCACGGTTACTCTAACCTAAAGTGTGGTTTGACTGGATGTGGCTTCGCTACAAAAAAAATCTAAAGGATTTTATTGGAAAAACAGATTTTCTTTTTCTGCAAATAGCTTTTGTTGTCTGCCAGCCCTTGTCCTGCACATGGCTTATCCCAATACACACTCAAAACTATTTTTCTCACCTACAAAATTATTAGGGTTGAATTTCTAATTATTTCAACCCCTTGGAACTCCAAAATAAGAGCCTGCCATTAACACAGCTTTAATTGATCCATGGGACAAGGGTTTAAATGAGGGGGAAAGGGAGCCACACAAACCTTTGAAGGGGGAAGAAAGCAAAACCAAGACAATTGGGCAGAATTTTGGCATGAGGGGAAGCTTGGGAAGCAGCATGTGCCATGGGAGGGAAGCCCACCCACCAGCCCCTTGCCTAGAAGTTGGGCTCCGGCTGCAGGCACTGACCCATGGAGTCTGTCATTCTCTTCCAGGTCAGTGGAGTTCTGAAACAGAGGCCTCTGAGGGATCCCCTGATCACTGACGTCAGTCCCTACTATCGTAGACTGGTCACACATCCAAAAATCAGTTACACATCTTCCAGTGACCCAGTAAAAAGGTCATTCAGAATCTCACTCTTCTTTCCTCCTGTTTTTCAGCCAAAATAAATGTATGGCCATTTCTTTTGCACCAGTTTTTTCTTCTAGCTTTAAATATATTTTCTGCCTTCCTGACCTTTGGTATTTAAAAGAAGCAGTAGTATCTTCCTCAGACTTCATTTTCCTTGACTAAATGAGGCACAATCTTTCAGTTCTTTCATATAACAGTAACTCCGACCTCCTGATGGATCACCTTACAAGCCCTTCTCTACACCTCTTCCACCTGGAATTCATCTTTCCTCAATACTGGTGCATGTTGCAGACATGCTCCTACTAAGGTTTTATGGATGGCTTAAACACTTGCCCAGTTCTTTTGGAGAATTTTTGCCTGGTATATCATGGTTGCAATACTGGGGGGGATAGGAGAGGTCACTGTTGCCCAAGTCATTTTGTGATGGTCTTTATTGGTTGTTTCCAACTGATGAGCTCAAAGACAAAATTCATATTAATCCCTAGGTGAATGATTTTGCACTCTGTACTGCTACATTTCATCCTACTCATAGTAATACAGACCTCAAAGCTCTCAGAATCATCCCAGAATCTGCTCCAGTTCCCCTCTGTGCAGACAATGGCCTCTCAAATTTTATAATCTATAAACTCTGCTAACACAGCCTTGCATGCAGGAAAGAAAATATGAAACCAGTCCGGTCCTCAGACAAATTCCTGCTAAATTCAACTTGCAACCTTCCTTATGCCAGTGGGGCAAATATCCTCCCTTTAGCTATAGGCACTTCAGTCACAGGTGGTCTACAGCGCCTAGTGTTTCTGCAGACTTAGGAAATACTCAAGACATTGCCTGACAGCTCTGTGAAACAGGGAAATATTGTTCATGATGCTGCCCACAGAAGAAGAAACAGAGTTTTGTTTTGGTTTGGTTTTTTCCCCTAAAGTTATGCAGGAAATTAAAAAAATACTTGTAAAAGAGCATTGAAAGAATGACAGGAAAGTATCCTGGTTCCCCCTCCATTCCTCCGCCTGCAATATCACTGTTTTCTCATCCATCACACGTATGAGGAAGAAGTCCAGGCTGGGGCTGGCTTCAGGCAGGGGCAAAGTAAGCAGATCCCAAAAACCGCAGACTGCCAGAGGGCACCTGGCTGCCTGCACTGCCCTTCCAGGCAGGCAAGCAGACAAGCTCTTCCAGCATGGTAGCCACCCAAGGAGCACAGCTCCAACCCTGCCTGAGAAGCCTCCTGCTGTCGCAGCCACGGAGGGTATGATCACAATGCGCAGCTCGTCCTTAGTGCCTGCTGCCCTGCTTTTTTAAGGAAAACAAATTTCTGCTCTCTTTTGTTTTCCCTGTTCCCATGGCCATTTTTCTTTGTTATTCGTGACACTAAACAGTTTTTAAAACAAGCTCTCACATTCTACAGAAGTGTGATTTCACAAAACCGCACTCATTGCTGAGATCAAACCATCCCTCCTTGGCTGTGAACTACCAGCCCTCTATGCCAACCCACCCTACCAAACATTAAATTCCAGTGTACATAAATGACTACATATAATCTGAGAAGAAATTTAGCAGCGGTAACTGATCTGTTATTTGATAAGAAAATCTCTTGGTTTATTTGTTCATAGTGAGATGTAAAAAAGCTCCCACCTCCCCAGTGATACATACCTGCTTCTGAGTAAGAACTTGGGTCTTTTTTTCGTTAAAGATTCTTTTTGTGGAAAAAAAAATCTGCCCTGGCCTGGGCTTAGAAGGAAGATTCCCACCTAGAGATTTGTGCATTGTCAATATTAAACAGCTTTCATGAGCTTGCTGTATTACACTGCCAAGTGAAAATATTTGATCCACGTGACCCATGTTGAAGCCTGGCACACAGTTTGAGATGCTTCTGCAGTTTTTTCTTAGATTTTTCCAGTAGTTGGGTTTCAGGCAGCTGCTGAACATAATGGACACAGCAGCAGCTGCTGCAGTTGCACTGACCTGTACTCCTTTTTTGGGACACAAACGACCCAGCCACAGCAGGACTTACCACAGCTGCCACTTCTGTGTGCGCTGTGTGTCAGATTAGGTTTTTTAAAAGACATTTTGAAATGGCTCTTGTCTTGAGTAACAACAACAAGTTAATTCACGCTACTACTCTTCCATGAAAATCAGCATAGCTGTGTTTCAGCAAAGATATTTCTCTATAGAAAAGATATCTCAGCATAAAGCCCATACTACATCCCTAATTCTCTATAGCTCTTCAAGGAATGCAAGAATAAATGTAGGAAGGAATGGAAAAGATCTAGAAATCTCTTGTATGAAAGTACATAAAATAGAAAGAAAAAAAAAGCTGTCTTATCAGATAGCAGGTTAAAATTCAGAAGGAAGGGAAATGCAGAGAAAGGTATTGGAAAAGCAGGTAGAGTCAAGTGAAGTCACGATCTTGGAGTTTCGGGGGAGCCCTGGGAAAACATGCATCATTTTTATTTAAAAATCAGAGCTTTTCTTTTTTTTTTTGGCTCTTTAGCTAGCAGTTATTGTAAATCCCACCACATCCTTGCAGTAGATACAGGCAATCAGAAACATTCTTGCCTAATAGACCCTTCATGTTCTAACTCTCTCATCCATAAAACAGTTTTCTTGATGAGAAGTTCATGCTGAACAATAATTCACTCATTTACCCACCAAAAAGATTGTTTCCTCACTATGCCTGAAACCCTGTGCCTGATTCTCTTCTGCTTTGTGCCAGCATAAAGCCATGAACTTCAATGGGTTGAGTTGTTTCTACTGCAAACAAAGAGAAGAGCCAGACTGCATGTTTTTGGACTTTCCTCCCAGCCCTTCTCTTGCCTGCCTGCCTCTTTTTAATACTTTTTTTTTTCCATTTCAAAGCCTTTCCAACTGCAGCTCACTAGGAGCTGGCTGAGATGAGATTCTCTCTCTTTCTAGGGCACAAAATCCTAGAAGTTCTCTAAGTTTTTTACTGCAGATAAGTATGCACTGCAGCTACATGGGACGAGGAGTAGATCTACATCTTGATGAGCACTGGATGTGGAGAGAAATTTGGGAATCCCCATACAGGTAACACTGTTCAAATTGTGTGAAATGAGCAGCAGTGAACAGCTTCAAGCCCACCACTCCAATTAGATGAGTCTACCAGATGGAAAATTACTTAAAAAGCTAACAAGACTGTCATATTTTGCTGAATTGTCAACATGTGCCTTCCATGCATTTTTGAAAACAAAATAAAACAAAAACCTCAGAAAGCCAGGGAAAGCAGAATTACAACTGGGCTTTTCACACATGAGACTGGAACAAACTGCTCACATTTGTAGACTCAGTCTTCGCTGGCTATTGATTTTAAAGCCCTGTATTAACTGGTGAATGAAACAGATTTCTTTGTAAGTTCTTGAAAACATTTTAAAAGAAAAACAGGTGGGATAAAAGGAATAGATGCTATATGAAAGCCCATATGTATTTAATACACCAAAGAAACTGTTCAAGATTAATTACTCCCTGGTGTCACTGTCTAATTATGTAACTTGCCACGAGTTACAACTGGGATAATTCTGACTGCAGATATTTTCAAAATCATTATGTCCTGCTGTTTGGGAAATGCTTTGTGTACTTGAAAAAAAGCCTTTCTGAATTTCTTTACTTTTTGCATCATTTTTTGTATTCTGCTTCCCATAAGAACCCAGTGGAATAGGTTTTTTTACTCCATTGGTACCCATTATCATCATGGGTTTGTTAGAGGTTTGCATATTCTAAGCACAAACATTGACCATCCTCAGCTGACAGGTCATTTCAGCCCACGTTTAATCCTTGGAACATTTTGTTCTTGTGTGCCTAAGGACTCTGTGAACACTGTGTTTGTACAAATGGCTACGCACACAGAACTAACTAAATAATTAACACTAAATACTGAGGTATACCTAAGCACTTGTGCAAGGTGATCGCACCTGGTTGTTTTCAGAAACTTGAGGAGTCAAGCTAGTGTAGTGTAGTTAATAACTAAAAGGGCTTGTTTCTTTTCCCAAAATGCTAAAACTGTATAACTGGTTAAAAATATTCAGAATACGCAATGTGTAACCATGCTGTTGGAATCATTGCTATTTTAAAAATGAGGTGTTTATAGACAGCTAACAAGGTTAAGCTTGAATTAGAAAAGAAGTTAACCTAAGTTTCAGAATTTAGGCTGGCAAATCAATGAATGAGGCTAGGAAAAATCTCCCATAAGCAGTTCATTCCACAGGCGCCTTCACTGAGATTTCTTCCAAAGTTTCTTAAAGTGAACTCTGTCAAAGCAGGGCAAGACCACTAGACAGGCTTATCTGCAATTGCTTCTCCTATGGTTCTAGTAAACCTAGCTTTGGGGTGGGGGGGGGCAGGCACGAAGAATTAAAAAAAATGCACTGGGGAAAGGGTAACCAGATAAATGGAGAACTTCACATGAAAAAGAAATTTGGCAGAACAGAAGATGAATAAAGACTTCAGAATATAGCCCTATGAACAGACTGCATTCCCAAAAAGTACCTAGCTGGAACAGTTGGTTTAACTTGTTCTGTGTGATATAACAGTACCTAAGAGTAGGAAGTGATCTAAAAATATTAGTGTTCATATGTTAGCAAGAGTGTTTTTGTAAAACATTAAAATATTGTCAGAAAGTAGAGATTAAAGCATGCACCGTAAGTGTAGTGGTTGCCAAATGTCTCTGTCCTGTGTTGTTAGAAACTCTGAAACGTGCCTGTTCACAAATACTTCTGGACATCGATTTTCTGCCTCACTGTCTCGCTCCTTCCTCCGCCCCCAGTCATCAGTTTTCCTTTGCAGCTCCATGAATCACAAAACTGAACGCACTCTGAATCACCCCAACACTCATCCAAAAGGTAATTCCCCAAGCAACAGTTTGCTTGATGTGGTGATTGCAAACAACATATACATGGCTGAGGCACGAGGAGCTGCATGTTATCACCAGATAGTTTTGGCCACCAGGGCCAGCTGTGCTCAGCTAGGAAAAATACTCCACCTTTTTAAAAGTTCAGTTGTTTCCCTCCCTTGATTTTTTTTTCCAGAAAATGAATCTTTAACAAAACAAGACCCAAAACAAAACAAAAAACCCAGGAAAAAACCAAACCAAAACAAAAAGTTATTTTAAAGCTATCTGAAAAATAAAATGTAAACAAGAGACTGAAAAGGACACAAGGATATGGACACACAAAGATCCCCAAAATCTCTTGACATTTTAGCTTTTCATGACCCCATCTTCATGTCTAAAAACATGCACTTCATAATCATGCTGGGAGACAGCACTGTGCCCCTCATTCAGTCCCTCCGAAAACATCCTAGCGGTACCCTGCTCGCCCTTCCTGCTCTCTGCTGATAGGACAGTTAAATTCTAGCTAGTCATCCAAATTGTCAACAGTTTTCTCCTCACCATTTAATAAGGGGTTGCAATGATGAGGCAAAATTGACAATCCCTTTTTAATTTGTGCCCCCTACCTCAATTCTTAATGCAGTCATGCAGACATGCCTCTACCAGGATGCAAGAGTTATTCCTCAGCAACAGGTCACAGAAGTTCCTTACACCCTACTTTTAAAGTTGGAACCATCTTAGGCATGTTTTCTCTCCATTTCTGTAGGTGTCAGCATCACTGAGCTCATTTTTGTCTCCCTGTTCATGGCTTTGTACATGGAGCTTTATCTTCTCTTCTTTTTGAGTTGTCCCCTTAACAGATTTTTCGAGTTTCTAGGAGCTGATGCCTTGTTTCATTTTAACATCTTTGCAGCTGTGCTCAAATCCTGGATGCAATGCTGAGCAAGACAATGAAAGATTGCCCAGAAAGTGCTTGGAGAAATCCTGCTCTCTGTACCTCTAAACATCTTCATCCTTTCTCTCCGTGCACCCACTGCAACTCTGGAGCGAGGCCTTGGTCTCTAGGGGTGCTGACTGGGCTCTGGCTCCAGAAAGATGATTCATTCCCCTCTAGACCCACCCAAACTCTCCTGGGGTGCTAAGCTCTACACCAGTACCTGCCTTCAGCACCCAGGTGCTCCCTGCGCTCTCCCTTCCCCGACTCTTAGCCAATGCCAAACTCCTTACTTTCACTTTTCAGGGTCTCTTTACAAGCAAATCCCCTTTCCTGCCTGCCCATCCTCCTCTTCTCCTTGTCTCCATCTGCTCAGCTGGCCCTCCTCCATCTCTATTCACCCCCTCCCTCCAGCCCCTTTGTGTTCCCCTCACATGTCTGCTTGCAAGCTCTTTTCATGCTGTCTCTGTGCCTGGATTTCTCTTCTTAAACCCTATCCTGGCATGCATTTGCTCTCTCTTCCTCCCACCTTAACACACCTTCACAAAATTAACTTCAAGGAGACTTAAACAGTGGCCTCTGCCACATTAAAAAAAAAAAAAAAAAGCCTTTAAACTTATTCATATTAATCTGGGAAACTCACTGCCATCAGTCATTTGAATTAGTTCTTGCAATAATCATGCCGGTCTTGCATTCATTCACTTTCTCCCCTCTCACCCCCCTCTTTGCTGCCATTCCCTCCTGTTTGTTCTCCTTTCAACTTGGGCTGGAAACTTTTCAGGGCAACTTTATCTCAATCAGAAAGTGCCATGCATGTTGATGAAAGAAAAAATTGAGCTGAATGGAACCAAAATGCCTTGCTAACTCCAGATGCTGCCGGAGATACTACATCTGAGATGTTTTAGCAAACACCAGCCAGAAATGATGAGTTGAGAAATTGTAACTATCGATTTGGCTTCTGTCAAGGAGTTATTTTGCTCAGGTAAAGTCTGATTAGCCCTTTTTGACACAACTGGTATTTTGCGCCCCTGCAACTGAAGGCATCAAAATCCACCAGGACCTTCTCACTCTCTTCCAGCACACAGCATAACTCAGGCTCACCAGCATAGGATCACAGAATCATTTTGGTTGGAAAATACCCTCAAGATCATTGAGTCCAAACGTAACCTTACACTGGCACTAAACCATGTCCCAAAGAACCTAATCTACATGTCTTTTAAAAACCTCCAGGGATGGTGAGTCAATCACTTCCCTGGGCAGCCTGTTCCAGTGCTTCACAACCCTTTCCATAACTAAGTTTTTCCTAATATCCAATCTGAACTAGTCCTGGCACAACTTGAGGCCATTTCCTCTTGTCCTATCACTTGCTATTTGGGATAAGAGACCAACAGCCTCTATGCTACAACCTCATTTCAGGTAGTTGTAGAGAATGATAAGGTCTCTCCTCAGCCTTCTTTTCAGCATCTCCAGAACTGCAGTGGGTGACCCTTTTTAAAGCTTGGGATGATTTAATCTTACATTCTGTCCACATCACAATGCTGGATGTGGCATTCTGCTCCTACAAACACCAGCCACTGAATTACACTGCTAACTCAGGAGCAACAACCATTGTGCTGCTCAAGTTTTGCAGGCAGGTAAGCACATCCATCTGCCTCACCTTCTCCAATTTGAACAGGATATAAAGTGTATATATCCAAAAGTTAGCCGTGAAGACTATTTTTTCCCCTCCTAACACATAAAGAAGAGTAAAGATGCATAGGTCACTTGATTATTTGTATAATGGTAGCACTCAGGAGGGTCTGCAGGGACCCAGGCACTGTGCAACTCCAACTCTGGTGAGTCTGTCACCCAAACCCTCTAAAGATGTTCCCAGTGGGGGCAATTACACTGTTGGGAAAAGCACTTGGGGCAGGCAGAAAGGGAGGGTGCAGAGGCGAGGACCAGGAACTAGAGCCGAGGATGGCTCCTGACCTGCTGTGAAGAGGGAAGGAACTGAGAGTCCCGTGGAAGAGGCACAACTGACTCTCTGGCCTACTCCTTGAGCAGTCCCTGATGACGTTTTGAAATCATACATTTAATACATAATGTGTTGCATCAACATAGTAGTCTAGCAGCAAACACAAAAATCAGCACCTGTTTGCATGCTGGCAGCTCTTTACTGAATTAGTATCTTCAGTAACAACAAAAGAAGAGTGAAAATATACCAAAACAACTTCCTTTTTTAGGGTAGAGTATCAAAATCAGTGCAATGGCACAAAACTAGAGGGGAAATGGGTATCTCGGGAGGCTGGTGATAGTAATAACATTTCACCTTGAGGCTGACCACACTAATAATTTTGTTATTAATGCCCTAAGACTCAATACAGCACACCTCACCCCTTAAAAAAAGGGGTCTTATTTCATTCACAAGGAGATGTTTCTGTCAAGTACAGTTCAAACCTTTCTCTGTGCTCTGATGGCTTTCTGGTTGCCTGTAGGGTGTTAATGGTTGCAAATAATTTCTATTAAAGGGAGGGTAACCACACTTCAAAAGCATATCTCTAGAATTAAAAAATATTATCAAGCCTTATCAGTGGAAGAAATGGGGTGGAATTGGTTTGTAGGCTTAACTCCATTCGTTTCTGAGAGTCTTTCTAGCCAGAGTGGAGGAAAGCAGGGCCATGACACTGCTGCTGTGCCTAAATCTCAGTCCAGGCCTGCCAGTGCCAAAGCTACTTGTGAGAAGCAGCTGGAGTTTCCACAGCTGGGATGTCTTTAGCATCTTGGCAGCATTCTTACAGGCCAGAATTTCTATTACAAAGAGCAAACCCAACGTCCCATCTGAAATGTAACTTCAACTTGCAGGAGACTGATTATCACTAACCATTACCCTGAGAGGAATCTCAAGACTCCTCCCTTCCATTTTTTTTGACCTTCAGTTATTAACTGATTGTCAAGAAGAACTGGATTTTTTTCATAGGGAAGTTTTATTGGAGGGTGTAATTAATCAAAGCATCTGACTGTAGGTAAGTGCTAACATCCATGATAGTTAACTTTCAAGGACTTGTAAAGCCTCATGCACCTTTTTAACAGTACTACAGAAATCTGTAGTAATAGCCCAACAATTAATTTCTGAGTTTTTATCTCTGCTAGGCCAGCACAACTCCAGGGACAGTCCCAGAGTTTGACAAAGTGATGAGAGCAGTCTCTGTTCAGCAGCCACCACACATTTCCTGAAGAAGTCACTAGAAGTCACTTCTACTACATTTTTTTTCCTCTTTTACTAAGAAGAGCACTGAGTTGTATGGCTATGAAGTTGCAGTTGCCCGAACCTAGCTTTATATATATATATATATATGTATACACATATATATGGTTTTTTTAGACTTCACTTATTCACTTAGACTATGTATTTACCAGTTTGCTTGTCAGGGCTTTGAAGCAGGGAGAGTCTACTGTTCTGCGTTCAAGCAGTATGACAAACTAACACGATAGATCTCTGTTCTGGGTTACTCCGAGACAATTCTGGAAAAAAAATAGCAAGTGGTCAGTACAGGGGACATAGAGTAAGTACCTTAGAAGCACTATTTTCAATTGACCTTTCTTCACTGCAGTTTAGGAGCAACCTCTGCTCCTGGGCCACAAACAGTAGCACAGTACTCGCCTTCCAGTGTCTACAGTGCCATAGTCACAAGACCTTGGCACAAGCAATTTTTTGCCGGGGGGGATACAGAGGTAGAGAAAGACTTCACTGAACATCCACGCATGTATATACAGTGTGCATGAATGTCAGGGAGCAAGAGAGATTGATGAAAACCTGATTTAAAACACCGTTTTGCATCACAGTAACAATCCAAAATGCCACAGCCATAACACAATTTAAAGACGTGGTGGGTTTAGCCACTGCTGCGAAAGGCTAAGTTTTATTTTGGTGCTTTTTAATAAGAGGGAAGGAAATGCCTCACATTGCTCAGCAATGATTCCTTTGGGCAATTAGGAACAACATCAACAGGCTAGAGGGAGGTTTGCCCAGAAAAATGAAGGGCGCGGGCCAGAAAGCAACAACAGCAGACCCTTGGAGGTTTGAAAGTAACATGAAGGATACCCAGAGGCATGACTGGGAACATCTTAAATCAGGGAAAACAGCAGTAGCTGCATAAAGCCCATGCTGTTTTCTGTTTTCAGGTTTACAAAAGCTTCTGCAAATGAGTAAGCCATGTGAAAACGTTAAAAGGTTACAGATAAGACATGGAGTAAACTCAGCTGTATCTGTGTCACAACCAGCAATATGCTGCATTCCTAACTAGAAGATCCTGGATACATTTTGGAAGGGACTCAAGCTGCCAGGCTCAGAGCCAACACAATCTGTGGGTGGGTACTGGATGCTTGCCTTGGAAGCCTCTCCTTGCCAGCTAACCTATGGAGTAATAATGGCATCAGTTCTGGAGGGAGATTTCATAGTGTTTAAAGCTAGAAGAGACCACAAGCTGATCTACCATGACCTCCTGCTTATTGCTGGCCATTAAATTTCACAACTGCTCTTTCTGTTGAGAATTTGGTTATAATAAAGCAATTCATTCATCAGTCAACCAAGCTACCTGCATGTTGTGAGACTACAAGCAGGAAGGGAAGTCAGAACCCAAACACTTGCAACCACAGGTATGGTAAAACCACACATTCCTTGTAGGTGATCCACGTGCCTATTCTGAGAGAAAATCAAGATGCTTCCCTGGTCTCAGCTGAGTGACCAGGAGAATAATTTTTTCCCCTGATTGATCCAAATCTGACCAGTGTTTTCACATGAGGTGCAAGACTGTGAGACACGAGATAGGTATCTACCCTACCTGGTCTGTCTTTGAGGAGTCAAAAGAAGGTGAAAAAGAGCCCTAGAACTCATCTGGTTAACTGTGCATCAGAGGACAACATGCTTCTTAACCCCTGTGGGCAGCCAGCTGAAGCCCTGGCGCACGTGGGCTTTCTTTTAACACCAGAATGTCTTCCGGAAAGGAAATCTGGGAGGACAACAAGATAAAACGCTGAAGTACAAAAATATGGCACTGTCTCAATTCCAAGTAAATCTGCCACTTCTGACTCCAGTACACTATGTGGGAAACTTGAAGGATGGGCATTTTCAAAGATCACATTCAGAGGTAAAATCATGTTATATACTCCCAATCTCTTCTTCAGCCCTATCCAACCTTCTAAAAGCAGCAGCGTAACAAAGTTAAAACACAGTAGACTAAGCCCCCTGAGACAATAGTAGCATGAGAAATAAATGTCACAAAATCTGAAAAATGAGAGACCAAACTAGGCTGGTTTAGAAATAAGAAAGTAACATTAATTTGAAAGTGTGGAAGAATAAACCAGTTTATTCTGTATGTGAGGAAATAAGTATCAACAATGCTGACAACATTTTCAGGTGAACTAATGAGGAAAAGGAGCAGAAAACTGGTTGAGAACAAGGGGTAAAGCAAGAATATTTTAGGGATAGAGGGAGATGAAGCACTAAGTCAGTATGAGTTACCTAGAGATGAAAGATGAAAAACATGACTCATTCACTATTTGTAGAAGTATTTTCCAAGTATTTGGAAACAGACACCATAGTTTCAGCATTTAGCAAATAAAGATTCTAGAAGACAGGCTGACATTATCTTCCTAAAAGACTAACACCTACATTTCCTTTAAGCCCTCTGAGATATTTATGAGTAGCCAGGGGGTGCACTTGGAATTGTGAAATTTAATTAGTGACTCGCTACAGAATTATGAAGCGTAAATCAGGTCAAATTCATTTTTATGCATTAGCTGTTGGTCTCGATTCAGGCGAGGAACCAACAGAATGGACCTAACAGATATTCAGGGATATTTGCTTTTTAATCAGATTCCGTGTGGAGTGCATTGCTAAATAATTTACTTCATTTTAAGAATTTTAAGAAATTAGCCCGATTCTGTAGCTGACATGTTAAAAAGCCCATCAATTATCACCATTGGGAAACCTTTCTATTCTATTTAAAGAATAGGAACAAGGAGACGGAGGTCTAAACCTGGAGGGTTTGTACCCTGCCCTGGCACTGGTGAGGAGCAGAGCACCAACAGGACTCTATCCTCATCACTTGTTGACCACTTACATCAAACACAAGCACTTCAGTGTCCCCTGCATTGTAGTCTCCAGGCAAGGCTCCCCCAGCACTTCCCAGAGGCAGCCGTTATACACAGAGAACCGGAGCTGGTGATTAATTCTCAAGTCACACAACAAGTATCCAGGCTTATGCCTGGGAAGCAGTCGTGTTTTGGCCAATAGGAACGATGATCACAAACCACCAGTGGATTTCAAAGATGTGTTCATTTCTATCAAGGTCACGCTGTGTGTTGTTGCTAGCATTGCTCC
This sequence comes from Columba livia, assembly GCF_036013475.1. Taxonomy (NCBI): domain Eukaryota; kingdom Metazoa; phylum Chordata; class Aves; order Columbiformes; family Columbidae; genus Columba; species Columba livia. Next base: position 73,461,208 of record NC_088604.1, read on the forward strand.
TACTACTGCAGTGGCAGATTTTCTTTCTTGAGTCCCTTGTCTGTTTCTAGCTGCTTTTATTGCGGGAAAAAAAAATCACGTGGTCTTGCTCTCATCGCCAGAAATACTCATCTCTGCGCCCATATTCCCTGTGCTCATCGATCATTTCACATCTCTCCACCAGTCAATCCCTGATGTGATGATTCTGGCAGGTTCTACCTCCTGTTCTCTGTTGAAAGCAAACAGCATTAAAAAAGGCTAGCTGCTACTTGTTTGCAACAAGGACAGCATTCTTTGTAAGCCCAAGTACTTGCCAAGAGTAAAATGGAAGCAGCATCCAATCACATTGTGCTGTGGTTGTCTGGTATCAAAAATGGAAGTATATGAAATATCTGAACAAGGCAAGTGTTATTTCAGCTTTCACATGTGTCCAGTTGAAACTTTGGAACTGATTACAGCAACTCAGAACGAAGTAACAGATCTAAGAAATCATTAATTGTCCAGTTTCTTCATTTAATGCAGCTAATAGTGGTTGCTATATACTTATGCATTTTTCCTTTTGACCATAAACACAGAGAGAAAATTCCTCTTAAAATGTTTTATTGTTTTAAAGTTATGGTAATAGTGCTTGAGCTGCAGTCTAGAACTAATTAGTCAAGTTTAAAAATCATGTTAAAACTGGTAATCCAAAGGAAGTTGTCCAGAGCATAATGCAAGGATAAAGGGACACAAACTGGATGAGACTCTATCAATTAAACAAACAAACAAGAGAAAACACTTACACCAAGTTGTGAATAGTTGAACCTGACATCGGAAGCTGAATGGCAGCAAGTTTTTATACAAAACCTGAAAGACAAAACGGTGTGCGCCAAGAAGATAATCTGCTGGAAGCACACAGGCAAAAAGCCTTCCTTGTGGATTCAGTGACTTTCGTTCAGTTCTACCACCCAGCACAAACTGGCCTCTGGGATATTTTACATGGTAGTTTCTGCCATCTCTTCTCCAGAGGTGTTCTAGACTGGGGATGTCAAACTCATTTTCACCGGCGGCCACATCTGCTTCGCGGTTGCCTTCAAAGGGCTGAATGTAATTTTAGGACTGAATAAATGTAACTACTCCTACATTCATACAGTCCTAAAATTACATTCGGCCCTTTGAAGGCATTCGTGAAGCTGATGTGGCCACCAGTGAAAATGAATGAGACACCCCCAGTCTAGACAACTTGCATTTCTGTTGATGGCACATTTTACTCTCTGCCTACAAGGCATCTATACAGGGCTCCCGTGACTGGCTTAACAAGATTAAACAAAACATTTGCAAGTCTTTAAACCTAATTTCTGCCCATTCCCCCACTCTCTGAAAAATGAAAACGTGTAAGTAGTTTGTTTCAGACTAGTTTTGTAAACCAAGGTTCTAAGTTAAACTCAGCAACTAAAAGCTAGGTCCCAATGAAGCTGGCACTGTCTTTTCTTAAGTCTGTGTAATCACTGCTCTCAAAAGAGCGAGAAAGTTGTAAGAAATAGTCTCAGACTAGAAAGTTTAAACCCCCACACATTACTAAACCAACACTATTCAAAAGCAAATTCTGGAAAGAATCCCCAAGATATTTGCATAGTAGAATATACCAGAATTATCTCAAATCACTTGAGACCCCTGTGTTTAATAAAGAGCTGTGGGGAGACTGTGTTCTGTATTTTCAATTTATCTGAATATTTTTCTTGCAGTGAAATGAATTGATGCACATTCCAGTTCAGCTTGTAGCAGACAAGCACACTCGAGGTTAGGTGTGTGAAAGGTTCTTTAGGTTCCCTGAACTCTTGTTAGGGCTCACACATACTGCACTGTTATAGTGGTGCGGGAAGATATTACCCACTGGTTGACTCAGGATTACTGATCACACACACTAGCAGGTGAAACAGCAATTTAGGTAAAAACAATATATTTTAAACTTGTTATGGCACAAAGGGTTCTCCTGTCTTCATCAGCACAGAGTAACTCAATGGTGAGACAAAGCCCATCGTAATAGCTGCCTATACTCCAGCAACACAGGCATGGACAGTAACAAGGACAGTCTGGACAGTGCTTTGTGAGAGCTCTGCAGTCCAGATATAGTGCAGACAGGAGCAGCACATGCATATTACCTTCTGATTGCCAGCTTGAACCCCGGGGGAGTAAGGACATCTGCCTGATTTATTCCCACGTGTATTTTTCTTTTGGTTAGTACTTTCATTTCTCCTGCATCATCATTAGGTGATTTCACCAACTACATAAGGTAGAGAGATGGTGTTGTTAAAAGTGGCAAGTGTTTAAGTTTTTCAGAAATGATTCAGGGGCAAGTGGCTTAAAAGGCAAAGCACTAAGGAGAAGGTAGGTTGGACACCTGAGGTCTCAAACTGAATCCAGCTGACAGCTCTGCAAGAGACTGCCTGTATGATTTAATCCTTCTTTTGACACCCTTTACAACCAGGCAAATGGTACTTCTCAGCCTCATGAAGATGATGTCAGGACTAAGCCTCTAGTGCCAGAAATACTCAGATTTGGTGATGATTGGGAGCTTCAGCAACTTCCATAACGAATGACAACTGGCAGTACAGCACACACACCTATCTCTTTACAGGTCTGATATTAAAAAAAGCAAAACAAAACGCACAATCCTTTTGCATCAGCTCTGAATCCTAAACAATTGACTCTGGATTCCCATACTTTCAATATAAAGAGTCTAAACAGGTTTCATTCAGTTTAGTGGTCATAAAAGTATCATCATTTAACACCAGCAGACAATATTGCATCAGAGGATGAAAACAAAATACCTTTGAAATCTGAGTTTGCTCATAACAAAAATCCCCTTCCAGTCTGGAAACTTTAAGATGTCATTCTCCATTTCCATAACAAATTAAATTGCAAGTGACCTGACTATTTTCTGCACTCCTAACCTTTAATATTATTTCCCCTTGGCTGGCGATACTTGGATTGCAGTCCCAGCAGCGTACCCCATTAAACTGACAAATGATCATTCCACATCTCCTGTGTTGAGAGGATTGTGAAGGCTGTGGGTGACGGGGCTGCGCACCCCAATGCTCATCACCACCCTGCTTCCCAGCACATGATGGAGGCAGCCGGCAGTGCCATCTCATGGGTCCCTGTGGCGCTGACCCATTCTGTCCTGTTCCCCAAGACACCAGCAGCTTGCAAGGAGCCAGTGGATGCTTTTTTCATCTCGGCTAACTTCCACCTTGTGAGGCCCCTTTCATAGGCAACTCTTTTCTCTTGCCTATTGTCTGGCTCAGTGGAATAGCTAGTTTGGGAAGGTGGTAGTTTTGTTTCTTGAGACTAGTATTTTGGGTAATGGACTTCCATATTTTTTCAAACAGCTCAATAAAAGGGAGATTTTTTATATAGGATGACTCACTACCTCATAGAGCCACTCTACAGAGGTAAAAAAAAGGACAATGCTGAACTTTGAAAGAGTTTGAGTCTTAGACTTCCAGTTAAACAAGCAGAAAGCGAAAGAGTGGCTGGTCCGATATGTTTATTTAACTCCTTGTGACTGAACATGCGGAAACATTTTTAAGCATGTTCTGATCTTCTGTGGAGGATTTGGAAATGCAGGAGCATTAAATACAGTAATTTTTTCCAACTTAAGAAGAACTCTAAACCAAAACCCCAAAGGCAGCAAACAAAACTGAACAGAAAGCAGTTTGTGATGACTCTTCCTACCCAATGCCTGACATTCAGAGGTAGGTTTGACCTGTCCACTGCACTCCCAATCTGGGCAGTTCATGGTGAATGAACTGCCTTCTGAAACAAAGAACTTCACTACAAGTCAAAATTGCAACTTTAAAGAAGAACAACAACAACAAAGTCTCATCAACTGATAGGATTTTCTGTTGGCTTCTCTTTTTGAAAGCTAAGTAAGCCTTATCTACCCCCAAAAGAGGCTTCAGTATGAGGTTTTTTACATATGAGCTCCAAGGAAATGAAAAAAAAAATTCTTTAGAGGGGATTTTCCAAAGTTTCATGAAATCATTAAATCTTCAAAGTATGTGGATCAGATGACAGAATGATAAAATAAAAAAGGAACTTATTTTCTTTCTTTCTTTTTAAAAATCACTGTTGTTTTACCATATGAATCTGAAGAAGTTCAAGTACTGGAGATCACTACCCGTGGATGGGTATCTTTGTGGGGAGGAGGAGGTCTTCATGCTACATCCCATACATGTGACAGAAAATCCTGCAGACGCAGCCAAGCTCCTTCTGAGACAGCCTGTTCAGGGACCTCTGTCCGAATGCCACTGTCACCTGGCACGGACTGTTGAGGGTATGGTACCACACAGCCCACGTAGGGAAAAACCAGCACTGCAGAGCTCCGGTAGCACAGTATTTGTCAGCAGTTTTAGCCAGCATGGAGAAAAGCAGCATTATTCCTGCAGCTGTATCCAAAATACAGATACTCATGAATGATGAAAAAAATGAACTCTATCCCAGCTAAAACCAGTACAACATCCTAGGAGGCAGGGAGTGAAATACTGTTCTCTTTTGAAGATGGGGGAAGCAAGAAATTCCCTGAAAAACTTTTTATGTCTTCCCTACCTACTGCTTCCCACCAACTACCAGGATGCCCAGCTGACTCTAGAAAACTATGTGCCTTACTTGTAACTTAAGTTTATAAACAAGAATCTTTGTGTTGCTCCTGATATTTGGGTCGGAGGTTCCTATACACATCCATAGACATGAACAAGTGCCAGTCCTTCAGTAAAGCACCCTGGCACTAGAAATACAGCATCTAATCTAGGGTTGGACTGGTCAAATACAGCATCAGTTGGTATCAAGTCATCACTATGGGAACAGGGCTGCATGGAGGAGTCTGAAAAATCTCTCAGTTCAGTGAAGATCCTATTAAACTCACTTGCTACTTTTTCTTTTAATTTTCCAGAAGGCTTTTCATTGCTTGTGCTGCAAACAGCACGGAGTCTGCAGTTCAAGAAGGAAAGGTCACTTCTTTAAAACAGGACACAAAACTTAAGTACCAGAGAGCTATGTCATTGAAGAAATTAGAAGAGTTGGATGAAACTGAATTTCTTTTAGTGCTTGCCCATTACTGTACTGAAGTCTACTTTGTACTTATTTACTACCTAGTACAAGAATTACTGGTGAGCTTATAGTTAATAATTCTGCCGATGAATTAGGCTACCACAGGGGCAGCATGCTAATTGGTTTCATACCCCCACAAACCAGAATAATTTCCCAGCAAAATTGTTCAGAACAAAACCAATGACAAGCCTTTCTCACAAAATATTAATCTATTTGCAGATTGAGTTACATCCCAAATATTATTTAAAATTCAGATGAAAAATTTACAAACTAAAGAATCCTGTGAGAAAGAAGCCTATTATTTATGAAGACAGTTAAGTGTGCAATTACCTATTCCTACTGATGGAAAAAAATACAAATCAGCCCTGGGATCACCAGACCATCACATGGGCGAGCAGAGCTCACTGACAGAGCCTGCAGCAGTGTCATACCAGCAGGAAACAGCCAGGCTCAAGTCTCTCTATTTCAACAGAAAGAAAGCAGATCATAACCTGCACAAGAGAGATTCCTGAGCCATTAAACTGTGGTCCAACCAGGGAAAACACCCATGGTGACAGTAAACAGGAGTTTACAATTAAAAGGGTCAATTACTCACTGTGCAGGAACTGCTTTTTTCAGAAGAAAATACACAGAAATACAATGCAAATGATCTGCAGCTGCATGCAATTCTGCAGACACCACATATACAGCCATGGTGCTCAGTCCTTCCTCCATAGACAGAAACAATACATTTATCTTATGCTGTAGACTTTTGCTATAGTTTCAAAGGCTGCATCATAGTTTAAAATTGTGGTTCAGTCTGCCCTATAGGAAGCCAAATTAGACAACCAAAGAAGCCTTTTGGCCTTCATCAGCTGTGAATCACCCATACATGATAGGATGTTACTGTATTTTAGCCACAGGGAACCATGACATGCACTTTGTACAACAAACGGGACTAATACTCCACAAAGCAGTTGAGGTCATGTTCACCCCATATGCACACAGGGACCCATAAAGTCAACAGGGATGATACATGCACTGAAACGGGGAATTTTTCCTGAGAGCCGCACTGAATTAGGATCTAGAGCCATAATATTATAATGAGCTTTTACATATCCATCTTCTATAGATCAAAGAACTGCCAAAGTACATGTGTTTTCCACACATGGATTCAGCACACATATTTGATATTAAGATATGACTAGACTGTTGAATTTAGGAATTCCCTTTGTTCTCTTCTCTTCTCTTCTCTTCTCTTCTCTTCTCTTCTCTTCTCTTCTCTTCTCTTCTCTTCTCTTCTCTTCTCTTCTCTTCTCTTCTCTTCTCTTCTCTTCTCTTCTCTTCGTATTTTTTCATAAGACCTTTCCATTTGGTCTCTAGAAACTTTGTTGGTCATTAGCCTCCACTGTCCCAACAATTAAAAGTAAAATTATAGTTTGTCTTCCATTCTGCTCCAGGAAGAACCTCATAGACAGACAGAAATCTCATAGATCTGGACAGAGCACACTTTCTATAACAAGGGCTTCTAAAAAAAAGTTGGAATTACAGACAATTTTTAGTCATAATTCACATTAGTTCTTTGGGGGGGAGCAATTTTATTTTCTAATAAAGGAAGATTCATGGGAAGCTGCATTTTTACTAGTAATTCTACTTTACCCCCACTCCCTGACTTGACCCAGGACGGATCCTGCACAACCTTAGCAGGAGACAGGGTGGGAAGGGATAGAACTGACTGTGCCATTTAGCACTGCGTCACACGAAGGTCTCCCTCCAAAGACCTGTGCTAACTAGGGAAACAAGACTCTCCTCCCACCCCTGCTCCCACCCATGGAAAATCTTTGCCTGATGGAACCCTCCACACTGACCTGCCTTTCAATGAAACGAGGAAATTATCATGTGCTGTGAAACAACAATCACTGTGCCTTCAGCATTTCTAACATAACCACCTAAACAATACACACTTGCTAATCCTCCACCTACAAGAGGGTATTCTACTATGAATGCAAGCATCATGAATCACACACCATGAATCCTAGTCTCAAATTCTGCTCCACAGCAGCATCAGTCTTCCCCCCACTCCAATCATCGTTTGCTCCTGTACATCCTCCTTTTCTTTTACAACTCAGTGCTGTGGCAAATATCCACCACTGCCTGCGCTTTGTGTGGGGAAGGAGAAGGAGCTAAAGAATAGAGAACAGAAGGGCAAGCTTTCTCTCCACTAATTAAGTGTGTGGAGTTTGCAGTAATGGTAAGGGATGGACATGTGGGTGGAAGGTATGCACTCCCTTCATTTTCCAGATTCTTCCTTGTCTTTGATTTTGTGTCAGCAATGCTGCATGTACATGAGCTTTTGATTTTTATGCCTTTGTGGCTTAGGGCCATCAGGGTTGCTACATACACACAAACATACAACATAGCTGTTTCACAACAAAGATTTTTGTGCATTAATGCTGCAGATGGTTTGCCATCAAAGTGTTACCAAAGACAGGAACACCAGTTCTAGCAACAGATTGATACAAAGAAGTATTACTTAAAACACAAAGAGAAGAAAGAATGGGAACATGAAGAGAAAGGGAATACTAAATTTTTTTGCAGATACCTATTAAACAAAAGGACTGCTCAGATGTACTTGTCCAAATTATTTTCTGATGTAATTTCATAGGCTTCAGAGAAGGAGTAAGAATGAAAGCATCTGTTCTTGAAATGTGTCATCTGCTCACCATACTCATGTAGGTGGGCAGGTTACCTTTAAAAAGATAAATTAGAAATTTTATAAAAATGAAATAATTGGATGCAGGCCATTAATGCAGGTTATATACATTAACCTCATCTTATAAACGAATCACTAGAAACAGGAAGGTTTGTTTCATGGAATTAAAAAAAAAAAAAAAAATCAGGCATGATTCTAAAAAAACAAATTTTAATTTAAATAATTCAGACTTTGCCCTGCAAAACTGAGTTCATCTTGCAGATGAGTTAACTTTCCTTGGGATGTCACTTACCATAGTAGACAGAAGTGACCAGAACCACATGGAAAAAAAAAAAGTGAACCCAGTCTCAGATGCACCACCATAGATGTTACTTCTTGTTTGCCTTCATGAGAAAAGGAACCCTGGCCGCATCAGATTCTGTCTGGTTTTCTCCTTTATCCAGGTTTGCTCATGTTTCCCTAGTCCTGAGAAACCTGACTGAGGCTCACTGAGTATTCAGATGAACACAGAGGCATTTTCTAAGGACTGTCACTACAAATTTGTATTTGTTCAAGAGAGTTATCTTATAGAAGGGAGACCACAGCAAATTTAACAACTTGGGCTACATAGTCTGAGATTTGAATTGCTTTTTATTTCCTTTCCACATTGCATGTGACAATGAAAGGTTGTGACATTCTAAGTGGTTCCAGACTTCATCAGGCTGTCCACAATGAATTAAAAAACAATAAAATCCAGATGCTTTCTCAAGTAAACACTTCCTTTCTCAGCAAAGCAAACCAAATGCAAAGGATACTGCTAAAAGTTTTCTTCTAGCGTGTTTATTTTACATGAAGGTATCTTATACTTCACTGGCACTCAAGTGTTCTCGTTCCAACACAGTAATGCCCCTGCCACTCTTTTCCTGTATTTCTAGTGCTGGAAGCCAAATTTTTGAGAAAATATCTCACTTACATGAACGATTTTAATTTGCTTGTAGATATTGAATGAAGTCTACATCTAAAATAACACTGTCAAGATAAACTGGATCCTGGAACACGGTTTGCAATGAGCTAGAGTAAAATAAAAATATTAGTTCTTAAAAAAAAAAAAAAAGCAAATTCAACTTTCAAAGCACAGAATTTGTATCCCAAACAAGGAACCTGGAATTGCTTACCGCTAAAAGAAAAGTGTATCTACTTTTTATTAGCAGGCTAAGAACTGAAAAGGCAAAACTTAATAAATCCACAAAAATTACAAAGTAAATTCATTGTGTTAAACCATTTGTTGTAATCTTCTAAAACATTTTTTATAACATGGTTATGAACTTTTATATGAAATATAAATACTATCCCTAAGTGGAACTGTGTTCTTGAGAAACACTTCAAACACGAGATTCTAATTCCAATGCATTGCAATTTCCTTTGTAAAAATAAATCAAAACCCAAACAGATACCTGCAGATCCTGGCCTGCAGATGACAACAATTTATTGAACCTGGGTATACCTGAAGAAGAACATAAATACTTGGGTGTTGATGCCCCCAATACCTAGAACTATGCAAAGAAAGGTATTCCCATAAATGCTGCTTTTAGTCCTCTTTCTTTCCTGTTGCAAGTGTACTTCCATTTTCACTGCCTTTTCAGTGTTTCTGGGCTACAGCGAAAAAAAAAAAATGATGCTGTTTGCACAGCCAGCCTCTTTCCATTAAAACCCACAGCACAGCAGACGGACACATCTATCCTTTAGTAGCAACAACATGGATCTGTTTGTCGGAAGATAACGGGTTCATTCCTCTTCACCATATACATGGTTTTCTATAGATCACCCCCAGCCCCCTCTGAGCTTCAACAGTGGCTTGGTGGAAAGCAAAAGCGCTAGAAAAATTTAGTCTAAAATACAGTTCTTGTAAGTACTGTATGAGGCATTGCTCGAAACAGAAGAATCTCTGAGAGATTAAACAATTCTATATGTGCTCACCCTCCAATATGAGGATGTATTTCCAAGCTTAAAAGATTGCCAGGAAGTTTTTATGATTTAGGATCTTCAGCTAATATAGATCAATCTGCCTACAAGGAAAACCCACCCCCTCCTACCGAATCTTATCCCTAATCTTCTCATCTTGAAAGCCAACAAGAGATTTCAATATAAAGTCATTAAAAGGATCCAACTGTATTTAATATAGAGCATGTACTGCAACAACACTCAGACTGATCCTGGAAACCAATAAGAGCTTTTCTTTTTATAGGACATTTTTTCCCATTAAAAAACAAAAACAAAACACAAAACAAAAACAAAACAAAAAAACAAAACAAAACAAAATCAAAACAAAATTAAAAACAAAAAACCAAACCCCAACAACAAAAAATTAAAGAAACACAGGAAACACAAAACCCAGCAATAACAAGCAAGTGGAATGAGGTAATCTTTGACAACAACTGAAATTTTGACTATAGCCGTTGCTCCACACTTTAAGACAGTATAAGAGCCAAAAAGAATTTTACATGAGAAATCCTGACATCATAGCCCCATATTTTTTCTGCTGCAGTTGCCATTGCTCCCAGTGATTGCTGATCACTTCCACACACTTGTGCCACTTCCTCCAGCTTTGGGTAGCACTGAAACAGGTTCTCTCCTCCCTTCCCGCTCTGCAAGTCCACGGTAACTCCACGGAAACCAGTGGAAGGGTGCTGGGTATTTACCTCTCATGGAGGAAACAGGTATCATCCCACCATGACTATAGAGCTAAAAGATTTTGAAATTATTTCATTTTAGCTGCCAGATGCTTTCAGTTCTGAGAAAAGGATTTTTCAGTCTTGCAAACTGTTGAAAACACAGCCTTTTAACTTATCACATGTTCTGATAAAGTGATTTGGAAAGCCTTAAAAACAGTCCTTGAAAGGAAGAAGGAGGTGAAACATTCTTTAAAGATGGCTTAGATAGAAAGAATATACATGTCTTCTGACCAGGCCACATCACAGAGGTTTATGTGATAAAAGCAACATGTTGATTTTTTCCATTCCTTTCCCCTGCTGCACAAGCTGTGAAATACAGGCAGATGATGCAATCCCTTCGAGAGAGAAAGAACGGAAGAAAAAAAAAGCCAGCGAGCAGGCAAGAGACTATTTCACAGCGTAGCGTATTGCTGCCATGTCCAGAGTTGCGCAAGTTGTCCCTGACGGGACTGCAGGAGCTCCCGAGTCCACCGCTCTGCAGGCAGGACAGCAAACAGGGTGTTCCAAGGCCCCTCTGGCCCTAGGGGGTTCAGAGCCCACCCCAGCAACGCTGCCCCCCGGCGTCAGCCCAAGCAGGAAAAGCATCCAAAACAGACTGACAACCTTAAAAACCAAACAAAGCTGTCATCACCATTTGCGTTCATTAAAACCAGAATCAAAACCAACACTGGTGATTTCTTCTAACTAAAGATTAGCAGAAAGTCTTTTGTTGCAATGTCTGAAACTCATCAAACATGCTTACCCTTTCAAAACAAAACACGACAAAACAAAAGCAGAGGGAGGAATCACAGTCTCTTCTCAAATTGCGTGTGCCTCTTACCCAATTTCTGCATAGTATGTTCTTAAGATTAAATCCCTAAAACTCAATATCATTCTTTATAAGTGAGATATTAATTAGACTGTCAATTTGCACATGAAATAACATAAAATTAGATTAACATAAAGTTACACCACTAGATAATTTTATAACATGATGGGTTCATTTTTTTTCAGAAGAAATGATTTCAATATAATTTATGTCTCTGTTAACATCTACATGTAGGTTAGATCAGATTCCCTGTTAAGACTGGAAAGTCTTATTTCAGTGTGGCTTTGAATTAAACTGTATCTAGGGTATTGCTAAAATCTCCTGCCTCTCCCATTCTCATTTTATTGCAACTTGAGTCTCACTGTATTTAGCTTTTGGGACAAATTCACTAGGTTCTGGTTTGAAAGAAACAGCTCAGGTCACTCAGTTTTTATTTATATGAGTTTTAATAAAAGCTACATTAGTTCTTTTCATCATCAGGGATTTATTTAAAATGTATAATAGTTGAATCCTTCAAAGAAGATAAAACGAAAAAAGAAAAATCAACCTTGATTAAAAAAAAAATCGCATGAAGTTCTCTACATTATGAGAATAATTATGATCCAAATAAGTTATTTCCAATTTGAAGACAAGTACATTCATTTTAAAACTATAGCATCTTCCTAGATGTTATCTTGCCTGTCACAACCAATTAGTTAAGGGCAATTATACACAAGGGCAGTGCATCATGAAAAATCAAGCTGTGGGTATAACAGTGTATACAGAGAAGAACAATAACATCTGGATATCAATTATGCTTTCCCTCAGCTTTGTACGTTCAGGGATCACCCCACTTGATGGAGGTCTGATCTGCACCGAACAACAGCTGGGAACACAACAGGGCATCCCGCAGCAGGAAGAGAAGATGACCTTCATCAGCTGAAGTAGTGAAGGAAAACAAGGGAGTATAGTGCTCACTGACCTTCTTGTCACAGAACTTGAAGCCAAAAGATCATGACAAAGCACACAAGTATGTCCCAGGTTGCTCAAAAATACAATGGAATGCCAGTCGTGGACAAACACTTTTCTTGTAGTGTGTACCTGCTGACAAAGGAGTCAGTTCTGATCTCTCAAAGGTGGATCCAGCAAAGGAGGTGACTCAGGAAGGCAATAGTATGGATGTTCAATTGTTCAGTAACCACTGCCCGCTTCAGTCCATCCCAAGCTTCCCCATCATAACCTTTTCTTCATAATATTTATAATGCACTGCAAGAAGCTTGCACAGATTAAAGACCAGCTGAAGTAATCAGATCTGATTTTGCTGAAGGTATAAACATGTCAGGCTCCAGTTCTGCTCTCTGAATAGAGCTAATAGCCAACATACATGCAGCCCGACTGGTAGATGTGCCAGCCCAAATAAACCTTTCTTGAGGAACATTGTGTTGTACTCTTTTCAAGTTGAAACAAGTCAACAAAAAAAAAACCAAATAATGGCTTACTGAGAGAAAGCATGGTAGTGGATGGACAGTGGGACTGTGAATGCTCTACCCATACTTGGTCTGGGCTCTGTTCTCCATTGATAGTGCTGTTCAGACACATTTAAACCTTTTTGAAAATAGAACCACCAGAAAAAACTAGCCAGAACTGAACAGGGGGACCTAAAAGCCTATGCCTACCCTTCTGAAATACTTCTCCTGATCTGGAAAGACCAGCCCTGCTGAAGCCACCTCCAGACACCAGATAAACACTGTAAATCACTTGCCACCATCCTGTGATAGAAGCATTCATCATATCATCCCTGCAGTAATTCCAGTAGTGTTTGGCACTGAAATGGCAGACACAACCTTAACCGGCCCTGGCCTGACATCCACTACTTCTGACAGTTCCAGGAATGAAATGGCTTTTGGTTTGTGCACTGTCTGACTTGCAGGCTTGAAGGAGGAGTTTTGTTCCTCTGCAAAAGCACAGGGCAGAGGGTACTGCACACCGAGACACAGCCCTCCAGCAGTCAGGTAGCTGGTAACCCCAGCAAGGACGTTTGAACAAGATGTTGGCTGTGCTCGTACTTACTTACTGGAGGATAACTAACCCTCTCCCTTCATGTACATGTTTAAGCTAACTGGGGCACAAAATCATAGAATCATTTCAATTGGAAGAGACCCTCAGGATCATTGTGTCCAACCATAACCTAACTCCAGCACTAAACCATGTCCCTAAGAACCTCATCTAAATGTCTTTTAAACACCTCCAGGGACAGTGACTCCACCACTTCCCCGGGCAGCCTGTTCCAATTCCTGACAACCCTTTCTGTGAAGAATTTTGTCCTCATATCCAACCTGAACCTTCCCTGGTGCAACCTGAGGCCATTTCCTCTTGTCCTGTTGATCAAATGTCTCTGGGACGGGCCACATCTCATTGCTCAGAATGAACAGTTACAAGCCTCAGTGTTTCAGATCATCTTGACAGCCATGCCAAAACTTATTTAAATACATTGCAAAAATCAAACTCTTATGCTGTTCCCCACCTTAGGTGCAGACCTTTCCCACTTCTCCATTGCATTAAGACCAGTTCTGAATTAAGTGACCCCAAACAACATCTGCAGGCCAGACACCAAAAGGTAGCTTCAGGTCAGAATACACTGCAGTCTCAGGGCTGAATCTGGGATCTTTACATCTTATTGGCTGATGTCCACTGCTGTCCTCAGGGTCCTCTGCATGTTCACCAGGACTAGGTTTCTGGCTAAGGGCTTGTTTAGAGACATTTGCATAAGTTTATCAAGTTATTTAAATCACGTGTATGACATGTTTTACATACAGACAAAAGCAGCTGACATTGCAGAACAGGCATTGAAGCTTTCTCCCAGAATAGATGCTGTCCTTTACTTCCAGAAAACCAACAGTACTGCAAATAAAGCTGACAGTGACTGCACTGCTGCCACCGAAGTGCCACTGGTGAGCAAACCGAAATTTGGCCCTAAATGTCCTGACTCTCTCCATCCCGTTACACATCTCTAAAGTAGAAGACGTAGGATAGTTTCCACCTATTACATGATACTGGCTGAGGCCAATAGTGAATGGGTGAATGTTATTAAGAAGAATAAAGAAAAAAAAAAAAGGGGGGGAAAACTAAAATACAAGTAATCAAAATAATTGCTCAATAGTACATACCTAGCCATAGGAGAGAGACTTAAAGAGCTCCAATTCAGAATCACTTCTGCTATCCATTTTCAGACCCATCACTCTCAAAGGGATACAACAGCACTGCAGAATATTTAGACTAAAAAAACAAAGCATCAGTGGCCTGCAGAACATGGGCCCATGCATTTCTCCATTTTATAGACTCCTAATCTGAGATTTAACCTAATCTTGCTTAAATAAACAAATTAACAAATATTTAACATTTTTATTTCGCAAAACCAGCTTTAGAAATATAGACAGATCAGTGGTGGTGAACACCATCGCTGTGAGTCCCACTATCTCAATGTGTTGGAGAATGGGACACCCTTGGATATACGGTGTTACATGTGGACAAAGTCCTGTTACAGCCATGGCTTTCTCTGCTACTGAAGTCCAAACCAACATGTCTCCACAGCTGAGAAAAATAGCTTAACAACAAGGATTTATGTAACAGGTGTAAACAGCAGAGGAAATACTCTGGCAAACCTACACACTCAGCCCAAAACCCATCACCAAGACAATAAAAACAAAGAAATGAAATAGGAAAAAAAAAAAAAAAAAAAAAAACAAACAAAAAAAAAACCACAGTAATTCCACAAACATGCTGACTGCAGTGTTAAACAAATACGCCAAATTACTTTGTGAATTGCCAAGTGCTGTACTACGAGGTTTCCTCCTGCACAGTGTCAGTACCGTGACTACAGTTCTGGTTAGGATCATTGCTGTGAAAAATAAAACCTGTGAGACAGGCCACACAGTTTCTTTGAACAATAAATTCTCTTCATCCTGGTTTAAACAGCATTAAGGTGCATACAGAATTCACCAGGGAAATTTCAGCCTCTCTCAAAAGTCAACGACAAAAATCTCATTTGTGTCAGCACGATCGGGTTTTAACCCCAACCTCATGTTATGCTTGTTATAACATTAAAAATACTGATCTTTGATAAAGCAAGCAAAATGGCAACACATGTTTCAACAACACAAGAAACATCCTCCGCTTGGGAAACCTGTCTTTTAGAAACTGTAATATTTGTAAGGTCAAACCATGTTGTGCTTTGTTCCCAACACTGATTTTGGACCAGTCGTTGCAGTTGTCTATGTTTCAGTGATTGCAGCTGCAATAGTGGAGCAAAACTACCCCCACAAGCACTTTTTCTTTTTTTAAAGCTCGTCCAAACTGAGTGGAGAGGAAAAGTTATATCCAGAGCTACAGTACGGAATCATTAAGTGTTGACACTGAGTTTAATATGACCAGCAAAACTTTTCCACTTCCACTGAATTCTTTTTCTTTCCTTTTGTTTTACAGCCTGCTGAAACAGCGCTAGTCCATGTCTGGTTAGTGTCTGGTTCAAGACAGACACCAAATAGAAAAGTCCATGTTTGGGATTAAAGAGGCAAACATTCATTGCACAGGGCAGAAGAGCCATTTAACGCTTTTCTGCACAGCAGTGCAGAACAGAGACTGTGTCTAATAAAAACAATGAAATACACCGTAAAGATTAAGCTACTTCAAATGTTTCCAACAGCAACCACATAATGTGTGTACAGGGAAAGCATGAAATGAATTCTTCAGTGATAGCCTTATCATATGTAACAGCCCAAAAGACCCCTCGGTGTTACTAACTAGACATGGCAGGAAAACCAAGTGGTAATATGTACAGAGAGCACCGACAAACGATGGAGATAACCATCATATAGGCTTTACTATTATAGAGAGACATCCAGCAAGGGAGTGATGAACACATTAATGGAAAAATAAGCACAGATCAGTGGAGGCTACAAACAAAGATGGAAACTACATTATCCATTAAAAATAGTGAGAAAAGTAGCATAAAGCAGTATCTCTGAAATTTCCATAACTCCTACATTAATCAACATATGCTCTTCAAGCATCGCTGTAATCAGTTTACTTATTGCAACAATAGATAAGTAATTACTTAATGCTCTAATGGATTGTATTAAATCTCTTTGAAATGTGATAAGTCTAACAGCAATCTGGCATGTAGAAAAAGCATTTAAAAACCCAGCATATTTAGCCTCATTCCTGGAAGAAGGTATTAGAAACAAAAGCAGCCTCCCCTCCTTAAACATGAGCACAGATCACCCCACGAACGCAGGCACATGTTATGCATGTGAAGGAAAAAAGGCCCTTCAGTGACTATTCCTGTGAGAGGAGGATGTATGACCCAAAATACAGAGAACAAACAAACAAACAAAAACCACCAAGCCAAAGCAAACCCCCATGGAGGCAGACAAGCAGAGGAAGTACAGCATGACTAAGCACTGGGCTCACAGACCCCATCCCCTCAGGAAGCATTTTGTTTTCAAAATAAACAGCATCTGTTTGGGGTTCTGTCCCATTCCCTCCATTTTCCTCCACTATCCCCTCTCCTTCCCAAACATACACACCCCCCAGCCAGTGCAGAAATACAGGACTTTGCATGTTCTTTGCTGACATGCAGGGCAGTGGCACTGGTACGCAACTCACATCATCATTTGCTTTTCCTCATTAGTACAGCTTGCCTTGCCTTGAAATGTTGCTCAACTGTTTGAGTCCAAGAAGGTAAATTATAGTATTTGATAACTGCAGAAAGGTGCTCAGAAATGTGAAAATGACAATAAATTGAAAATGTTTCATAGCTATTACGTTAGTGATTTGTTAATGTGAGGGAGCAACCTTGAATGTCTGAAATGTAGGTCTTGCAGTGAACAAAAAATGCAGCTACATAACTCCTAATGTGCTTATAAATGGAACTAATTATTTTAACACATCTACTATAACCATTTTCTTCTAGGATGTGATTACAGGCACTTGAGGAACAAACGTGGCCTTAAGACAGAACGCTTCTGAAGCCTGCCTACTGCTTTACAGTGAACCGCACCGCACTGTATTCACAATTCTCCATTGTATTTGCCAACTGTGATCCTGTTAACGTCACCTTGCCCATAAAGAACTTAACAGACAATAAAATGAATTGCAAGAACAAAAAATCCTATGATAAAGGAAGTGCATCCGTAAGAATATTCAATATTCTGCCCATTCAGACAAGAACTGGGTCAGAGTTTCTCCCAGAGATATACCTGTCAAAGCTACGTTACAACTACACAGCTATAAAATGAATTAAGCAATCAAAAGAGACAAGATCTAAACTTCATTATCCTTGTTTCATTCTACAATAGAGAGGAGAATGAAGGAAGAGATTGATGCTACTGAATAAGAGACACGTCATCTTCTCCTGCGTTATTCTTCATCATGACATACCATGAGCAAAGATTAAATAGAAGCCCAGATAAGTTCAAATGATACAGCTATCAAACTTAGGTGTTCCTAATAGGCCCTTCACAAGGGTATCTGGACTATTAAAAGAAGGTAAAGCAAAAACTGTGAAATGGGTAAGAGAGTCAAAGAAAAGGAGTCAGTCTGAATCACTTTACAAGATAACCATGGGGAAATGGGGATAGGAAGGAAGAGGCAAAACTAACATTGTTTTTAATTTTGTCTCCTCCCAGTCAGCAAAGCACATAGGGCTGATTCGTTTCCCTTTTATATCAGTGTAAATTAGAAGGGACCTCACAAAAGACCATGAAGTTACACCAACATAAGTGAAAGAGAATATGAAATGGCCTTAGATTACTCCAGATTGCCCAAATTATGTTCATGCTGAACTGAAATGAGCTTTTCTCCAGAGCCACGGAGAAAACTTGGCTTTATTAACACCCTGTTCCAGCCATGATCCAGGAGACCTCTGCACAATGAAGGAGAAAAGCTGGGCTACCATCCTACTAGTGCCTTCCCTGAGAGCAAACATACCCTTCATGTACAACCCTTACTAGACATCCAAGAATGCAGCAAGATGCAGAACATGCCCAGCCTTCCCCAAAGACCTTATTGCTCTCTACAACTACCCAAAAGGAGGTTGTAGCAAGCAGGGTGTTGGTCTCTTTTCTCACGTAGCAAGTGATAGGATGCAAGGAAGTGGCCTCAAGTTGTGCCAGGGGAGGTTTAGATTGGATATTAGGAAAAACTTTCTTCACAGAAAGGGCTGTCAGGCATTGGAACAGGCTGCCCAGGGAAGTGGTGGAGTCACCGTCCCTGGAGGTGTTTAAAAGACATGTAGATGAGGTTCTTAGGGACATAGTTAAGTGGTGGACTTTGCGGTGTTAGGCTAATAGTTGGACTCGATGATCCTGAAGGTCTTTTCCAACTAAAATGATTCTATGATTCCAAGACACAAATCCACAGGAAAACAGTCTTCATTATTGCAAGTGCTGCTGCCTGTGGATCTACTTGTCCTTTTAAAGGAGGTTGTATATGAGCCCATTCAGAGACACTGTTCTTCCTGTTGCAGTCCTTCTTCATGATTGCTCCCAGTCACAGGTAGTAAAATAAGGGGATGCCTCTGACATCGTGGATGACAGCAGAAAATTAGCAACAGCCTGGTGTTTAACAGCAACACTGCATGTAACTACAGCATACAGTTCTTTCTCTGTGAAATGGGATTTCTTTAGGATAGAGATTATAAAGCATTGTGTTTGTTAAAGAACCACCACAGTAATAAAAATAATAATATAATACAGTCGAGCAGTAAAGCTAATAGTGCTTTTCATTCACAGATCTAAAGTTTAATAACTCAAACCTGGCAGTACTCTGGGAGAATTGGAAAAAAAAAATAGAATAGGTATTCCTAGTTTTTAGAAAACAGCAAATGAACACCCAGGTGGATTAAATGATGAACCCTTCAAAAACAGGAGAAGAATCTTTGGCTGAGGTACGGAAACCCCCAGATTTCAGACCAATGGTTACATGCTGCCCTTCTCAGTAGTATCATTTTATTAAGGATACTGTGTTACTGGGCATCTCTACCTGTGCCACCCAGAAAAGCTAGTAGAATAAAACTGAATTTGTGCTGAATTTGGTGGAGATATTCTAGTGTGATTCCTGGGGCAAAAGTACACTTAAAATACTTTTATCATTAGAAGATATATAAGCTCTGTCAAAAGTCACTATTACACTGGAATAAAAGCATCTATGCAAGGAATTATGTTTCTAACCATCTTGCTATAACTATAGCAGCACAACTGGTAAAATTTCCCCATACGAATAAGCTCTTACTGCCTCTGATAATAAATTTAAAGAATTGACTAAATGGGAATTAAATTTGTTTCCAGGAAAAGTAACTTCTTAGCAGAGATGCCTGAGTGTTAAATGTCTGCCATTGCTGTATTGCACTTCCCTGATAAGTACATACAGTGCTAAGAGCCACTGGCAAAACAAACTTTCACCTGCACTTGCTGTGAGCTGAAACAGGTTAAACTCATGGGGATACCTTGCTTGTCCTTGAGCTCCAACAACACTGTTGTCAGGGAGGTGAGCTACTGCCGAGCAAAATGACAGGAACCCATTTCCAAACCTACTACACATAACCTGTCTGCAATGCCAAGCTTCGCCTGTGGCATTCAAACTCTTCTATTTATAGATATCACCCTATAACTTGAGGTTCTGTGAGTCCATCGTGTGTGGGGCCAACTGATATGGAGCTTTTGTGCTTTCTTCATGGAGGAGGAAGATGTGGTATGAATTGAGAGGATGCACAACTATAGTCTCAATACATGTCACCATGATGAGCCAAATTCAATAAAGAGAAAAGAAAAAAATACTTTTCTGGAGATATTTCCAGCTGATGCATTTATAGTTTCCCATGGCAGTTCAAAATCTGCATTTTACAGCATGAGAAGAGAAATAGCAAGGGGAGTTTCTGGGCTACCCCATGGCATGAACTGGGGTTCGAGGGCTGGATTAGGTGCCTCCTCCTTCCTGCCCAAAGCCAGAGCCGCCTCAAACAACCCAGGGGAAAATGCAGGTAGAGGAAGGCCAGGGAGGAGCTGCAGCTCCCTGCCATCACAGGGGGCACACCACACCATGCTACCACTGTCACCCCAATACTCACCCCAAATGGTTCCACAGCAGCTGTCACCCTCCCATGGGAAAACCGGCTCATAGCACACAAAACCAACAGCAGCATGGGGTGCCCATTTTGATCGTACTTGTTCATGTCCTGCAACTTCCTCATCAAATCTCTCTGGCCAGTGGCCTATGGATGGCAGAGGAAGAAAGGGGGAGGCAAAAGTTGTTCACAGCATTTGTAACTCTCTTTGGCTTTTAAGTATCCTTTGCGTGTAATGGCAACATCTACTGTACAGAACTGCACACTGACCCAACCATCACATTCACCTGAGACATAGATTTGTAGGTCCAAGTCTCCTGTTGCTGGGTTGAAAACACTTAACTCCCTCAATACCAAGGGACTCACTGACTATTACAGTGAAAAGCAAAATCAGGTCTGAGAGAGAGGAATCAACGTGCAAGCACAAGAATGGATCTCAGTGGGTACGTGAAGCAACCCATTGTACTTCACTACCATGAGAGGTTTACATACATACCACGGTGTTTTACGTGCTGTCTCAGTGTTTCCCAGTCAGTGGGGAAGAAGCATGTGCTGCCGGGAAAGTGGAGTTACACCTCACTTCCTGAGACTGGGGAGCTATAACATAGTTCAACATGGGGCAAAATTTATTTCCCTGAAGCACCAGTGAAATGCTAATAAGCTAAACACTGCATCCATAAGTAAATACACCGTGGCAGTACTATCCCTTCTGGAGATAGAGCCCTAAGGAAAGGTGACTAAGGGTCACTCTTACTCAAAAAATCAGGGGGCATCAGAATTAGACAGCTTCCAAAGCTGGTGGGGCCAGACTCAGCCTGCCTCCCCCTTACTCAGAGATCATTCAGGAGCCACCAGCTGCCCCCTTGGCACCAGAGGAATTGGTGTCAGGAGACTGGATCCCACGACTCAGCGTAGCCGTTTGCACCGGGGAGCTCAAGAGCTTATTTTGGTATGACTGTGCACAGCTTCCAGCACAGCCCACTGTACTGAAAGGGAGCAAGCAAAGGATGGGGAATCTGAGCTGCACGTGTTACCTGGCAGCTTGGTCTTCAGCAGCCAGACCTGCCATCCACTTTGGAAAACACAGGATGCTCAGGCAAGGACCAGGATTTCACGAGTCCCAGGGCCGACAGTACACTGAGGCAAGAGCCTCACCATTGCCTTCACCATCAAACCTCAGTGAGACAACACAGTGGGAACAACAACCAGGGGTAAGACAGAGCAAAGCCCACATCCAAATAGCTGCAGCTGTGGACTTTGAAACAAAAAGGCCCCAATATATTAAAATGACTAAGAAAACACACCTGTGACCTCTTGCCTCCGTGAAAGCAGAGATAAGTAATCACACAGACTGTGCTGTTGACTACCAGTTACAGAGCTATGGCAGAAACTCATTAATGCAGTTAGGAAATTTCTATTCTTAGTCAGAACGTGGATGCTCCTCTCTTGGGCACATAGACTGTGGTTGAGAAAGTTAAATAAAATCTATTTCCTTATATAGCAGAAAGCTTTTAGGCTACAAGCATCCCATACCAGAAGGATTTTCAGCCTAAAAATTACATTATTATGACAATTCAGACATGACTTTTTTGTTTAAGCCTTATCCATTGAGCAGTACTTAAACCACAATTCTTTTAATAAAAATAATAATGAAAAATAAATCCATGTATGTATGGACAAGAATTACAGAAAAGTCTTTCTTTAGGATGAAGACAAAAAGTTGAACAGACTTCAGTGAGACCTTACAGTATTTTATAGCTTGTGATGCACATTTCTGTTATTTTTTAAGATTATCTTACAAAATAATGGGGACTTTGTCCTCTAATACTGTGCATGGCTTGGAAAAAATATATACAGGTCTACTTTTGTGTAAAGGTTCACCTCCATGAAAGCCCATTTTTTAAAAAACACAGCTAGAATTAAAAACCAAACCAAACCAAAAACAAAACCAACACAGTCATCTTTCTAGAGATGCAGACGTGTGTGGAAGTTTATATTTTTTAAAACAACAGGAAACAGTTTCAGTTGTGCTCTTCTACAGGAGGTACCTACTTAAGTTCCAGTGTCAGTAAAGAGAGGAAACAGACAAATATCCTAATTAATCTGCAGGCCACATTGCCCGCCCATTACCCACAGACTAGTTACTTAGGGCTCTTTTTCTCCCTAACACTGATGTAATTGACAAAGAGCATCGGTCTGACTGGCTGACACGGCAGAGCTGGCCTCACAAGAATCTGGAGAGGTGCTCTTTTCTTCTATAGCACCTTTATCCAAAAAGCAAAAGATCCTTCCAGAACCAAATTCCGCAAACTCTGTTTCAAAGCGGAGGAATTACAAAGACACTTAAAGGTTAAATACTTTGCTCACATTTTTACCCTCAATCAGTAGCAATCTGAAGCTTGACTTCATGGTCTCTTTTCTAGCCACCATACTTGTGGGGCTTACTCAATAAGCCAAGTGGGTTCTCAGAGATATATATTCACAAGTAGGTGCACACCAACAATAGCTCAACAGCTCACTTTTTTTTTTTTAATATACATATGAAATTAAAACTAACAAACAAACAAAAACCCCATTTGCACAGGACCAGCATCTCCATTCAGACAAATGCATCTTGCATGTCATCCTGAGCACAGGAAAGTAATTTTTAAACAGTTCTGCTAAAGAGGACAAATTCGCACACACAGTTCCTGTGATAATCCTGACCCAAAGCATCCACAAATGTCTACAGGTGCTAAACGGCAGGGCCCATCCTGTCAATGTCTTTGAAGGCCACACAAAAAAAAAAAAACAAACATCTGTTAAAATGGGACCTTTTAATTTAACAGGGTATCGACACAGGAAAGAACACCAGGGATGTCTTCACAAACTTGTACAAAAGGCCATTTCACTTGACAAAAACACACTGGAACACATGGAGTTTACCTCTAGATATGCACATTGATGCTGGGAGGCCAAGTCCTCAACGACCACAGCCTGGTGTCCTGTGGCAGACAAAGATGTTCACTTCTGGCAAGGCCATCTCAGCAGTCACAAAGCAGTCACATGCAGAAGTATGCTTGTGGGCTACCTTAGCAACGTTTTGCTGGGAGGGAGAAATTACATGGCACCAAGCTCCATGATGAAGTTCCCCAGTTGCCCAAGTTTAGGCTGGGTCCCTCTACATCAGATATTCTTTTTGCCTAAGGGCAAGCGCAGAGAAGGCGACAAAGAGAAGGTGTTGCCCATGCTTTACATCAGAGGAGACCTAAAGCTGGTGTCATTATATTTGGGCACTTCATCCTAAAAACTCTCCCTAATGGTTTTAAGAAGCTCTCAGTTCATAGCGGAAGAGAAGGAGCCATGGAGCACGAAGCAGGTGAGAGCACTGTTACCTGCCAGCACCTGTATGCACAAGGGTGGAGACGAGCGGCCAGCAGGCACCCTGATAAACCCTCCACACCTCCTTGCAAATAACACAGGCATCATTTTTTATCACTAAGTACAAAAGCAGTGTAGAAGGCTCAGAAAGTCATCTGCAGAGCATAAAGTTTAACCAGCAACACTGGCCAGCAACACATGATGCTGGACAATCCTGGGTTAGCTTGATGGCCTCATCTCATCAACATGAGTGAAGGAGGCCTTGTTTTAGTAGATATTTTATGTTAAATCAAGAGAATAAAACTATTTCAGTGTGAACATTTTTAAAAAAGGCAGAAGGTAAAGGACTGCTCCTCTTAAGATGGCCTATTTTTTTAAGAAGATGTAACTGGGAAAACCTATCAGCTCTCTTGATACACAAAGAATCTGAGAAAACAGCATTAAAATTTAGCATTGATTCCTACAGACAAATTCCCTTAATAAATGCGAGTCAGTCAGTCTGAGATTAAGAAATACACAGACTAAGGAACCAGGCCCAATTTTTTGGCAAAGGGTTGATGTTGGTGTACTTGGCTAAAATCAAGATCATCTTAAAATGATGACATGCAGTCATTTATTTTGGTGTGGCAATCTCCTAGGAACACAGAACAGAATAAATGCAAACACAGTTCAGCCTCATAACTTCATGTAATGCTTGAGGAAGGCTTGTGGGAACTTTAAAAGTAAATTAGAAGGTGCTTTTTAAAATTTTTTAGTAATTTTCATTAAAATAAACAAGACTTAAAAATTAGGTAAGGTACTTTGAACCCAACACTGCAGTGTTATCACAGCATATGTTAAATATATGATAAAAAAAAATCCAGCTAGCCCATTATGTCTAATAGCATCTGTGAATTTTTGAAACTGACATCTATGTAGACATGTGAATTGGTCACTGGAGGTGGTAAATAAGATGATTTGCCACAGATGCAAGGAACTGAATCCGGGAGCTGTGCAGACAACAAACAAGAGCTCTGTTTGAGCCACAGTGGAGCCTTCTTTCCCCTCGGTTTGAGGCCAAACGCACCCACAAACAGCTGCAATAAAGCCATCACATCAGTTACGGCCCTACCACTGCTGGGGAATGGCACAAAGTTGCATTTACTTGTTAAAAATGATTGATTTTAGCTCCCCCCCGTATCCACGCTCTGCGCAATTCCCCTGCTTGCTATACCATCTGCTGTAATTCTCACAGGTTGGCTGTGACATACCATGACACATAAAAATCAATCAAAGTTGCTCGATACGTCAGCAGCCAAGGAAGAATGGCCGCGTGTGTGATCTCACCACTTGTTCTGCGGTGTACTTTTGCTGCCTGCCCAGCGAGCATGGAGACAGTACGTTTCTCCCCTTTCCAACAATATGATCTTATCGCAGGCAGCTGGCCCGCACTCTGCACTTTCATTTTTATTGTGTGGGTTCTCAAACTCTGATGCAAATAGTCTGCCGAACATCCTCCCTCCATGGCGTGTGGGGTTTTTTTTGATTTTCCTCTTCAACCTCCTTCCACGTGGCGTGCTCCAGCGTCAGGCTGGCTCCAGCCAGCTCCCATTGTTCACATTGTTATTTCCATGTCAAGGGCGTGAGAGGAATATTTTTTTTTGCCAGAACAGCAATTTAAGCCCTAGGCCTTGAAAGTACACTTGCCATTTGCAGGAAAATAGCTACTAGACTCACCCCAAGGCCAAAGATGAGGGACAGGCATGTGGTTAAAAAAGGTAGTTGCTAATATAAATTAAAGCCAGACAAAAGAAAGAAGCCATTTGCAGAATAGGATGATGACACCAAAAATTTAATTTGCTCGGCAGTGGCCTACATAGAAGAGGAACTGCCACAGCAGATTAGATGAGTGGTCCTCTGGGGCTGTCGTGCCAGCACCACCATGGATATCTCTAAAAGCGTGAGAGAATTGATGCGTGTGACCAGGAGTGACAAATGGGAAGAGGTAAGTAGCTAGCTAATTGTGCAGGGCTGCACTTGGGTTGTACAAGAGCTACTTCCCAATTCCTGCTAGTGAGCAATACCACCATTACTTCTTCAGGTGTTAAATAGAAATGTTGTGTTCTGCCACAAAATTGCCAGTCTTTCAACAATAAATACACAGCGTTTACTTCACGTGTCTCTACCTCTTGTGACTGCAGGCTGCAGCAGTTTACAAGGTGTTGGGAAAGGAAGTATATCCTTTGATTAGCTCTACATTTACAATACCAGTTTTACAGTATGAAATGTGTCTATTTTTTCTTTTCTTTTCTTTTCTTTTTTTTTTTGAGGCTTCATTCAACAGGAAAAACAGAAGGAAATGAAGATGTTTCACTATTCCCTTCACAGTTTGTTTTTGCTCTTTTTTTTTATTTTATTTTTTAGATACTGATCTCCTTCACAGTTCAGAAAGCCTCATGCCTGTCTCCTGTAAACCCTTCTTCTTTAAAATCTCTTATACCCTGATCCCCCTCCAATCGGTGCCACTGAAAGAGATGGCAAACTTTCACACGATACTCCAGCCCACCGTAAGTTTTATGCCCTGTAGGTCTACAAGTGGTAGTTGAATTTTAATCTTCTCTTTAATATAATCAAGTATCCTAGCAACTCTAGTGGTTATTGTGGTTTCCCCAAGTACCCTCACCAGGTTAGCCTCACGAGAAGCCCCAAGTGTTTGGAAGTAGGAATCCCATAAGAATTCATTGGAATCTCTGGACATTTGTGGCATTTTCAGTTAATATGAAATCTCTTACTTCTCTCTCTACTTTGAGTGCCCTTCACACCCCTTTTCCTCCTGTCCCCATCTGCACTGGTGTTTACAGCTCTTCAGGTGCTCTTCACCCTCTACATTCATGT
This sequence comes from Columba livia, assembly GCF_036013475.1. NCBI lineage: Eukaryota > Metazoa > Chordata > Aves > Columbiformes > Columbidae > Columba > Columba livia. The sequence goes on from NC_088604.1 coordinate 73,487,823, forward strand.
TTTGACCTGAAACCCAAGGGAAGTCTTCCCACTGATTTCATAGGGCTTCAGGCCAACTCCCAATTTCTTTTCCACTCCCTCCTCTAAATCCTTCAAATCCCTACAATGCTCTTGGTTCAGTACCAACTCCTCCTAACTATGAGTCCCCTCTTAACTTTGCTCTGCTCTGAGCCGCCGCTAGTCATCACTTGTTTATTCTGTGGCTACAGAGCATGCCCCCTTGTTTGGCATAGCAGACACCCACACTTCCAAATCTTAACTCATTGCTTCAGGATAAATGCTCCTTGCCTAGTAGCTCTGTATTTGCTTTCAGAGTTTCTTATGAAGGCCTACACCAAAAAGGCCTTAAGAATTGGGGGCACTCGGCCAGGAACTGGCTCTCCAGAACCCTATACTGGCCTTTCCTCCCCCTAATTATGCTCTGAAGTGCCTCAGCAAACAGTCAATAACAGGCACTACAACAACAACAACTTCCTCTCTCCACAAACAGCTAGTCATAAATTGCTAAAATACAAAAGTTATTCATAAAGCTGTCTGGTCCTTTAAAGCAACCAACAACTCTATTCACTACCCGCTTGGGTTGTCATCCTCCAGCTCAAGAAGCATGCTGAAACTCCTCTGGACCTCACCAGAATGAGGGTGAGGACCACAATTCATTGTGATTCTGCATTATTTATTCCAAAAGCCTTAGATGTATACTAGTACCTTTTGGTCCTAGAAATTAATTGAACTTCAGGGTTTCGAGAGGCTTTACATCTTCCTCCTTAGACACTTCAGTCTCTGTTAAAGAGACACAGATAGGTTAAAATTGTATTTACAAAAGTCAGCTTTCCTGTCCCTATACCAAGCTGCTACTGATGTAGTACTTGCAGCTTTGGCTTGTGTGGGCAACCCCAGGTTTCAATCATGCTCTTCTGAAAACAGTTTCTCGCCAGAATCCGGCATGTCACTACTAATGGTCGTGGAAGGCCATACTACTGACACTAAAATTTCTCACCTCCATTGGCAACATGTGGAACTAGACTACTCAGCCCCTTCGAAAACACACACCTGTCGCATACTCTTCCCTCACCACACCCAGCAAACCTTCCTCTTCCACTCATATTGCATACATCCTCACACAGGTTCTCCTGGATAGCAGCCTGCAGGACTATGGCAATGGTAGGGGGCCTGGCAGCCAGGGGCAACACAAGCTCTGACAGCATACAGTGGGTGGACTGGTCACAACTCTGCTCACAGTGTCCACCCTAGACAGAGAAATTATCCCCCTTTGTCCCAGCCCTTCCAGGTGTGAGAGAGGGGAATGGTGAGTACAGGGTAGACAAGGTAAGTTTGCCATGGCTGTGGGGTGAGTTGGATGTGAGGAAGACAAGGACTGCTCCTTCTTCAGGAGGAATTACCCACAATCAGTGTGCAGCCACCGCCATTGCTACAATCGTGTCTCAGGGAAGCCTCCCTGCCCATCCTGTCCTCTCACCCTGCACAGAGCATATGGAAACGGTGCCCTTTGCCCCCTGAAGTGCACAGGAGAAAACACATGTGCACGGGTGCATGCAGGAGTACAACATGGAGATACCAATGCTCTGCCCAAAAACTTTCCCTCATGCTGGGGAGAAGGTGACCCAGAGACTGACTGTAGGAGAGGAGTAGCAGGTCTTGGTAAAGTGCTTTGTTACTGGCCTGTTATTCTTATTAAAAATAAGACCAGAAACATTTTGAGGGAAACAGAATTCCCTTAGAACTTGAAGAATTTATCTGATGTGAGAAGAGATCAGCTCATCCACCCCAAATTAGTATGTGCTACGCAACCTTTGACTGAGATGTACTGAGACAACTAGGGAAGCACCTCACTTTAAATGAAGGCTATAACCACATAGTTTGCTCTGCTTATAGTCATCAGTTCTCTAAAAGCTAATACTTTTGTCTTGGGCTTTGATTAATAAACCATTGCTGTATTTTACTGCTAGGCCTGCCTGACACTGTGTAACAAGATGAATTAGGGTAGAAAAATAATAGGGGAAGAGGACAGCTATGACGCAGGAATGATGTGCACACCAGAAACGTGCTGCAGGAGCTTCTTTCTGCCTTATGCTCTGTTGTGCCCATAAAATTCAGCTACAGACAGTAGCAAAGCGTTAGTAATTACTAATAGTAATTAACCAGGCTAGCAATGTGTACAGATCCCCAAAGAGTGTTCTTGTTTTCTCATTTTTCCTCTTTTTGAACATTGATATCACTGAGGAAGAGTTATTTATCAATAAAGCTGGAGCTAATCCTTCCCATAGTTTAACTCATCTCCCTGAGTTTTGATCATGCATTTGATCAGAGTAGGGAAAGAAAAAAACTAACCCAAGAACAAACAAACAAAACCAAAAAACTACGACCAAAACAAAAAAACAAACAAAAAAAACCAAAACCAAGCCGAAACCAAACCAAAACAACAACAACAACCAAATGCACACCACAAAAAAACCCCAACGGCCAAACAGGAGGAAAAGGTTTGAAATGAATCAAATAAGAAAAGAACACTGAATTCCATTTTCAAAGGTGTTATTAAATACTCTTCGGATTTGTCAGCTCTCCATAATAGCTTGGTGTAAAAATTTTACATTCTTTTTATTCTGGCTAAGGAATGGTGCCCTTGACCAACCTCTTGTGTATTTCCTTTTTTTTTATTTTTTTTTTTTTAAGTATTACATGAAGAATTAGACAAATTTATGACCTATCTAAAGAACATAATCATTTACTTGCAAGCAGTCTAAATGACACATGCAATCAATCTGATACATTCACCGCAGACTTATTCTTGTCTTGCTGGTTCTTGGGAGGCCTAATTCACAAAGGCTCCCTAATGAGTTAAAAAGAGAGGAGACTGAGGATGGAGTGCGGAGCACCATCTCATGGTTTGGGGGCAACCACACTATTTCCTAGCAGGGACTGGGTTTCTGACTCCTAAAACAGACATAAGGGGTGAGAATGTGAAGAAAAGTGAAGAATGAGCACGGACCTGACCTGATAGATAAGGAAGTTCCCATGGGAAGCCAACAAGGTTGAGGATTTGTGATTTCTCCCTGATCCCCCAGGTAACACAGTGCTACCAGAGGCATGGTCATGTCCCTCTTTAATTTTCTATTTCTTTGGTGCAGAAGACAACATTTCTTAAGACTTGCTTTCTTGACCTCTGTGTTTTATTAGCTGCAGGACTTCAAAGCAGGTTTTGTGCCAAATACAGACTTGATTTGGAAGGGTTAAGTTCTTCTGTAACAGAGGCCGATATAATTCTTTAAAATCATATCCAATCCTTAATTGCTGGCAACAAAGACTATTTGCAGCATACAGAGATGCTGGGAATACCATTCTGCCTCAACGTTGCCGGCAAGGAAAACATGGGTGAGTAATGATCATTTATCCGTGGCACACTTTGCACACACTGCTTTGGCTGGTGGCACCAGGGACACTAACACCAAAGAGAGGGGTACATAGAGTGCCTGTCAGAAGGCTACCTCTCCCTAATATAACTACAGAAATAACAAAATAGTGGTCAGAATAACCATCTCCAAACACTCCAGCCTCATGAAGCTGAGGGTTCAGAAGGGCATCTAAACAAACTGCTTAGTCTCAACTTTTACAAACCAGCTGCTAGCTGAGAGGGAGCTGTGGGGGTGGAGGAAAGACGGTGAAGAAATGGGAGGAGGTATAACTAGGTATGCTGACCAGGTGGTTGGGGCTGTCCAGAGGTGCCTATAGGGCAGCCCTGCCCTTGATTCCTGCAGCTGAGGCAGAGCAACACACCAGACCTGTTGCTCAGACCGTTATCAGGCTCATCAAACCTGCTTCTGACAATCGGGAGGAGCAAAGGGACCCCAGAACCTTCCCCAACTAGCAAGGGAACACCCAGGATGGACACAGCACCAGTGCCCATCCGAGGCACCTTCCTGGAAGCTTCCTAACAAACACTCATGTATTCAGTGCCCCTACTACTCACAAGGGCAACTGACCACTGAACACCTTATCATTCTCATCTTGCTGTATTCTGTTGGCTGAAATGAGATATCTTGCCCAACTAGCATCAGGGGATGTGGTATATATGACCATATAGCTTCAACTCAGCACCAAGCAATAGGTGAAAAAATCAACCAAAAAAACCCCAAACAAAATAAACCACCCCAAAACAAATTAACACACTTTATAGAATCAATTTTTTGGCAGTATTCGTCCCTTGCAAAATTTTATCTTGCTTAAGAAGTTTTCTGAGGGACTTGGGCATTATGCAGGAGTCCCCTCGCTTTCTGTCACCACCATTTTCCTTCAGGCCCTGTGCTATGTCCCCCACCGCCCTCTTCAGGGCAGCCTAAAGCCTTGCTCCCAGGGGGAACATTCCATATACTTGAAGCCTTTGGAACTGCTCATTAATCACCTTCCTTTTGCCAGGTACATTTTTTGTCCTCTTGCATACCTTTTCTTGCCTCCTTTCTTGCTTGCAACCCTCATGACCTTCACTTTCCCCTTCTACAGCTCACCAAAAATCCCCCCTGCCCCATGTGAAGGCCTCCTGTATCCCATTACTGACCACAGGAACCCCCTAATCCCTTGTACTCAGTTTTGAGATCACACAGGTAAAACACAGATTGAAATCTCCCAAGGCATTAGCCAAAACATATCCTCTGACTTTCAGCTAACCTTCCACTGAGCAGCACTCTAATACTCACTTGCAGATACTCTAAGTGGAGAAGCACTTTTTAATAGTAATAAAAATAATGTTCTTTTCACTCTGTTGAAAACATGGAAGATTTCCAGAAGAAAGTCAGGCAGTCAGCCTCCCCTCTACGCCTACTCCCACAGGCGTGCGTAGGGAAGAAGTTTACTTTCTGACATGGAAGCCTGTCAGTCCTCCAACCCCTCTCTGTTCTCTGATGCCCACATAGACACTCTTATATTTTTTTCCTGGATGCGTTCCCTCCTCTGGAGCTTGACTGAACCTCCCATCCCGATCACAGGCCTCTACATTCAAAGCGTGGCTCAAAAAGTAAAAAGAGCATCTTTTTATAAGGCCACAGTGACGTGCTACACTCTGGCTCAGTGGTAGAACAGACTGGTCAGCCTCTCCACACCATCATAAATTCACTTCAAATGATAAAATTATTTATTCAAGTCTTTACTACCTCCTCTGCTGAAGACTGTGTTGGACAATTATTTCAAGGAATGCCACATTACAAATGGGAACTCATTCACTGAATTATTTTATAGGCCAGTGTACATCAATTTTGCATAGGCTACTTTGTTTTTAGAGCTAATTTCTAATCCTAATTCACATCACAGACACATATCTCTGCTTGGATTAATTAAGAACTTAGAGAGAACCTTCTGCTCCATTACCCTCTGTTACCGATTTATAAAAGAAGCCATGAAGCAATGCTCTTAACGATAACAAGGGGGATATTCTATCCTTTAATGCCATTCCTGGTTCCTCTGCCTAAAATACAAAGAGAGAAGAGAGGTGGACATTTCAGGGGATGAAGAGAACATCTTTGTGAGCCTCGTGGCATTCTTCAGTGGTGGATGCAACCCCTCAAGCAGATGACCTATTTTTTCTCCATAATGAGCACTTTGCTTAGTGATTTCTCCCACTTAAAAGAGTAACTGGAAAGAGAAGAGACCACTGTCACCCAACACTAAGGGGAGAGACCACCAGGAGCAGGAACTCATTTATACCATTAATGATGTGAAACAGCTTGGCAGGAGCAAAAGCAGTAAGGGTAAAAAGAAGATTAAGCTTTCTTTGAGCAAGACAAAGTCCAGTGCTAACAGATGGAGACAGGAAGACAGTGGAAGCCCTGCAGATAAGGAAAGAAGCATGTGGTAAAGGACTGAGGGAGACCCCAGGCCAAACGAGTTCTCCTGCAGGGACTAACTGGGCTGCTCAGCCTCCTCAGCAGAGACAAACCACACGGGCTGATATTACACAAACAAAGCAAAAACGCCCAAGTCATCTGTGACTCACTGACCAGAAAAATTCAACAAGGTGGGTAGCATAACATTGAGGATTTGCCCCTTCCAGACCGCACAGTGTTTGATGGGACAGAAATCCAGCTGCTGCCAGGAGAGGAAAGCCAGAAAAGCTGAGTGACAACAACAGGACTGGATTGTTGAAGTGGCCAAAGCAGCCACGATCCTGGCTCTCAGGACTCTTCCTTAGACTTCATCTGAACTGCAACCCAAAACAATCCCATTCCTGACATGAATCTCCCACAAACAGGAAGCAGCAGCAAAACCAATAAAAGATGACAGACAGCTGTGGAGGGGAATCCCGAGACGTTCCTTTCACAGGCAGTCACCGCTCTGCAAATCCCCGAGAGCTGCAGACCTTGAGAGGACAGCCTGTATTTCCAGGGGATGAGTCCTTGGTAAACAGAGACATCTTTCCCCTCAGTGTGCCCTTCACTGCCTGCTTCTCTGCACCTCCTAGCATCTGCCTGCAGTTATTTTAACTTAGAAAATTAGGCTATCAAAAAAGGTTATCTTCATTTTAAACAGTTTTCTTAATCTCACCCACCCTCAATTTTAACCATGTTATTTTTGCAAAGTAGAGCAGCACTGGCAAACCAAAAGTGTTTGTCCTTTTCTTATCTACATCATCACACACAAAATATGCTGTCAAAAGCAGGTCTGCTTCTTTCCAAAAGCACTGGGGAGCTAGTTGGGTAGCCCTAAAGAACCCACTGGAGCATTCACCTGGGATTGGTCTCTATAGCATCCAGGTACATCTGTCTCTGTGTTTTATACTAATTGGGCAGAAATATAAAACAGAAGTGAATTCCCTTATGTCACATACAAAAAAAATAACAGAACAGAGAAGCTCTGACTCCTTCAGAACCTATAAGTGGCATCAAAGAGGTGAATGGGCCATGTAGATGAGTGTATGCAACACCGGGCCTATAGGAACTATATCCCAGTTGTCAGTTTGTACAAGTCTGCTAAAATAGGAAGTGTGTCTCACAGTACAAACTGATATTTCCATTTTTGAGAGATTTTTAACAGGAGATTGTGAACTATGACTCAGTTAATGCCCTTGTTTTCAGCCTCAGAAATAAGAGTTTCTGTGATGTTTGGATTAAATACTTTCAGTGTACAGAGAAAATTATTCTGCTCTACTACATTTTCCCATAATTTTTATTTCTTTATACTAGCTTTGTTTTGGTAAGACATGATAAGAGAGGCACAAGCTGAAGCACACAGCATTTACCTCAGTAGCTATAAAATAAGAGAGCTATAATCCATGCTGTCTAGCCCTTCTCCACCAAAAACTTCTTGAGCCACTGAAGTGGAATGTTACTCTTGCTGAAGCCCTAATATAGCTAGACTCTTCAAGGGACAGGCAGAGCTGTTCTGTCTCATAGCATGAGGAAAACATATATATTCACCATTATTTTAATAAACAAATTATTTTGCAATTAAGATGGGTTTGACAAGACGAATTGGATTAATTTGGCCTCATTGGTTCAAAACAGTATTCAATCTTTGCTGCTAAAAAGGAATAAAAGCAGAACCTGTTTACACTTACAGAGTACTACCTGGAAGCCAGATTTCCTTCCTGCCAATGCCAAGATACAGCACTTTGCAGATTCAGTAGATGTTCAGAGTCAGACAGGACCTTTCCACCGCTCCCTGAGACACAGCTAATGAGAGTACCACTGTGCTACAGGGCTGCCAAAAGATGATGGCCTTTACTCTATAGGACTGTTACATTAAGGCCGACAGCTGTGACTTCTGCAGCTGGGTAAAGACAAAAAAGATGGACTCTGCACTTGCAGAATAGTGCTGGCATTCATTTGCCTCCACATATCATTATTTCTTCACCCCATGTCCCTGCATTTTAGCCAGAACCTCTCAGTTCCCCATAGCCACGTCTCTTCATCTGGTCCCAGAAGCAGTCACTATGAAGAAAGCTGTCAAGTAACCAAGGAGTACTTCCAGGACCTACCTGCAAAATAAATATGCATGCACATGCAACGAGTAGACGGTGATTCACTTCATAGCCCATGAACTCTAAACAGTCCATATGAAGCACCATGTAGCAAATACAGAATTACTTGATCTGTGCATGGAAAACCTCTCCCAATGTCCAGGGAATGCCTAGGCAACATGAGGTGAGGTAAAGCTTGTGCTGCATCAGTGCCTCATGCCTTTCCAGGACAGGACGGGCAAGGCCAGAAAAACACATTGGAGAAACCACTGCAAGGGATCAGTCAGAGAAACTCAGTGACAGATCTCCTATGAAATGAACGAGAAATCAGCCTCCACCCTGGCATATTTACAGAGACCTAAGGATTGCCCAGCTCCCGGGGCACATGAAGCCCAGCAAGCCCAAAGAACCACAACCGTGGTTTCCAGATCCACTAAAATGATGGTAATTTCTCACATATACCCTGACAAGACGGCTCAAAAGCCATGCAGCAGAGCAAGCAGAGCTGAAAACACTCTTCCTGGGACTATCACCATACTGTAAGCAATCAGCTTTGCCTCCATTATATTCCTACATAGACACTGAGATTTCTTTTTTGTTTTTGTTATTTTAATAGAAGTGTAAATGGTCTATTTTCCATTAATTTCTTTCCAGATGTTTCTGATTATCACCTCTTCATTCAGGTCATCCTTCCCAAAGACAAGATTATAAGAAAAATGTCACTTACTGTCCCCATGTTTACAGCATTTCTAAAGCTGACAGTTTGTTCTTCAGGATTGATGGGGGGCGAGGCGGGTAGGGAAGTTGTTTGTTTGTTTTAAAATGAAAACAGGCAGGCTTGGGGAATAGAGAGAATGAAATCTCATAGGGCTCAAGCACTCTAAAAAATTCCAGAGAAGTAGTTTAATAGCACTAAAGGTTGATTCACATAAAAAATGATGCATCAAATGCATATTATTTTTACTGTTACATCAAGAGCTTGGTTTACATGTATGTCCTCATGCATAGTCAAAGCCTGCAATGCGAATAAGGCTAAGTCAGGCTGCAAAAGGCTATTTCATTCTCTAACATGAAACATATGTTAAGAGCATGCTCTCTGTACAAATTACAGCAAAAATTCTAAGTACGTTGATTTAGATACCAACATGAATTTTGACAAATTCCTTGAAGGAAATATCTCTTTTTGTATATTTCCAGTCTGTGCTGTAATTGGCTCCATCCCAATGAAGAGAAAATGGGTAGCAGAGTCTAAATTCTAAGTCCAAAAGTTACAAAGTATTTAGTAATTTTAGATGCCCCTCTGAGATGCTGTGGATATGCCAAAGTTGCAGAAGATGAGAGCTCAGCATTTCCTAAATGTCAAGCTCTCTGCAAATTCAGATGTAAAAACACAGGCACCTAGTTCTATATTTGGGCACATTCAAGTTTAAATACTGACACTTCCAGCACATAGTAATAGTGAACACCCTTTCCCAAAATCCAGATTCCTATAGTCAATATAGTTAGTCACTTAAATATAAGCAGCTTGATTTCCTAGGTATTTATTAGCTTCTCTTTCAGTTCAGTTGCATTTGCTCACCACTTCTGAAAATCATACTGTTTCTATTTAGGAGTCCTCCAACAGAATTAAGCGCAACATGATATTTAACAGCCACACAAGTGCTACTGGCTAGAGGTCTCAATACTTTGCAACAGTAATGAAGTATTACAATCCTTTCATAGATGAGAAAACTTAAGTGAGAAAGAGATCTTATTTCATTGCAGATGGTCTAAAACAAAACAAAACAAACCACCCTACTGCTTTAAATGGGAAATGCGCAAAGGCTTCAGTACTACAAGCTTCTATGAAGGTAACACATCAGAGAACCTTCAATAGCCAAACATGTCTCTGAAGTTAGGCAAGAAACTAGCCAGAGGCAAAGCTTTCTTAGAAGACTAAAGAAAGTTACAGTTTCATAGCAAGAGATCTGATTCTTACCATTTAAAAGCAAAATGGCAAACACTAGCAACTAACCTTCTGAAAAACAGTTCTAACAGGGAACTTCCCCAACAAACTTGTGGACCAAGACCTAGTGCACTGCCTAAGTGGCTCATTTGGGAAATTTAATCCTTTGCAGTACTGGTGTGTAACACCAACCCTCTAAGTGGTTGTATGTTAGTGAGTCCTATGCATTACCATGGACTCTGATTTAAGAACAGGCACTGGGAAGTCCCCAGAATTGGGCACCCTCTGCCTTCAAACAAGAACCCCTGAGGTAGTCATGATTCAGAGAAAAAAATTCCATTGATGCATCTAAAATAGCAGTCAAAGCAATATCTGTTTCAGCTCTCAGTTAAAGCTGTGTTGAAACAGCTAAATACCAGTTCATGTAGGTAGCTTACCCATTTTCTTTCCACTTTCTACAGTTCCAGTTGAATGTGAAGATGTACTTTTCCCAATTTTTCTCCCATTTCATCTTATCCATAAAGGCAGTGCTAGGCATTCATACCACAGCAGTTGTATCTTTCTTCTTTTCAAAACCTAGGCCAAGGTTCTGTTTATGAATGTTGATAAAAATGCTTTTGACAAGTGTAATTTGCAATATTAAATGAACAGAAGGCTGCCATCCTGATGAAAATTTGCAAGTCATAAAACTAGCTAACAGAATTTGGCCAGGGAGTCAAGACTTACAAACATGGCTTCAATAACAGCTCCATAAGAACCTGTTTCTTTTGGTTGGGGTCTTTAGAAAAGAAAATGGTGAACGTGAAAGAGGCATATTTTATGCAGTTGTCAACAGTTTTCTGCTGCTTTTTGTTCTGTTGCCATTTTGTACTACAAAGAATGATTAGTCACAGAAAAGCTGCACTTTCAGGGCAAAAGAGGATGCCTGTGAACTACGTAGGACAGAGAAATACCATTTTACTCCTAACTCCATGCAGTGAGAGATTAATGGGTGGTTCTTGTTTCTGCTAACCTTATTTCCCGCAGCAGCACCAGGCCAGTGCTGGGAGCCCTCCATCTTCACGAGCTCCAAACAGCTCAGAACAGGAGCAGGTTTCTGCAGTAGGAGGCACATCTCTCCACACAAAGCAACACATTTAATTGTTAATTGGGCTCTTTAAATCTAGACTAACTCTAGGGCCCTCAGCAGACTTACAGAAGATTTATGTTATGGGATCTCTTGCTCTACACAAGTAAACAATTTATTAGAGAGAATGTAACAAAACAGACATAATGCTGTAGTTGCATTTTTTCCACACAGGTCTCCACCCTTCACAATAAATCTAGTCTCAACATCTAACTGAATATTCCTGCTCAGGAACCCAGGTAAGTTGGTTGTTCGTTGTCTGGCAACCTCACTGCTGTGTTTAGAGGTCTTTAGAAATTAACGTCAATGCTTCACATAATTGTTTTTTCAACCTGGTCAGGTTTCTGTGCACTCTAATTGTTCTATAGCAATGTGGTAAACACTTCCTGCAGACAATTTGTTAGGAAGTTTGGATTTTATATAACCCAGGAAATGAAGTCACCAGACCTGTGGGCTGCCTGCAATGATTCAGTCCCCTGGTTCCTGCAACGAGCAGGCACTTCAGATACAAAAATCCAGAGGCAATGACAAACTGGTAGAAAGAAAAAGGGTGCATAAGTTTCCCCATTCACTCAATTCCTATTCAGAAATTCAGAAAGTTGCAAAGAACTTCCACACACTGCCAGCCATTTATTTTTATCCTTGGCACCAAAATTATAAATAATTCTGATCCCTCTCCTCCATTTTTCTTCAATGCATAGGGGAACAGAATGGGACATGATGGGAAGGAGGGGATCAAAGTTTCTGTCCATATCTTTTCACTAAAGCAGCACCGCTTTTTTTTCTTTACTTCATTTTTTGACTGGTTACAAAACATACATGCCCTGTCTATTAACTTCCCTGCTTTTGCATCATCAATCACTTCATCAATGTTCTGGAAAAATACTATATAGCTAGAGCTAGCGCAGCATTCCCCAGAAATGGCCTAAGGGTTTTGAAAAGCTCATAGCTTCCTAGTTCAAAATTAATTTGAATTTGACTGTCTTTGGCGGGCTCTGCAGGTTTATTTGTTTCAGAAAGACTTCGAGGAAATTCAGGGAAGTATAAGATGCTTTCTGACTTAGAACAATATTTGTATTTTACCTGAATAACTGTTTCTTGGGAGAACAAGTAACCAGATAAAATATTTCTGGAAAGCAGCAGACTGTTGGGATACTCCAACTAAGTGCTTTCTCAGTGCACATCAAAATCATTTCCACATGATTAGCCAAGCACTGCCACATTTTGAACCTCAGTTATGACACCATCCCTACATAGATGCTCAGAATTAGACCTACACTTTTCCGCCTATTCCATGCCTTCTACTTCATTTAACAATAAAATGATGTTTTTTAAAAAAAAGTTGTGGGGTTTTTTTACATAGCAGAAATATTAGTTCTTGATGTAATCCTCTTTCTTGAAAGATTTTCTTGCCTGTCTTTATGAAATGTAAAAAGTTGTCTCCTTCCCTGAGAGCCAATCCCCTGAGCCATGCTGTTCTGCAGCCATGGAAGTTCTTGTCCAGCCTTCAACACCACACAGCTGTGGTGTGTGACCTCAACACAGTCTTTCCCCAAAGCCCTCTAACTACGTAAGAGGAACCCAAGTATTAGTAAGCAGAACAATGTTTCCTCCCAATGGTCACAACAAATGCCATTGCAAAGAAGGAGGAAAAGGAGAGACAAAAGATAAAATTTAAAAAGACTAAAGGAATTTCACATTGCAGACAAAGCAATAATCCTTGGCTGCCTAATATCCTGGAAAATGTTCCCCATTTAATAAAAATAAGTTTAAATCAGGAAAGCTGTTCAATTCATGTATGTTCAAGTGGTAAGCTCAAATCACATCATCATCTGCTTCTGAATCAACTGGCTTTGACGACTTTCACACGACTCAGGTTTCTACAAAGGGAGGTGTGATTGATCTGCAAACTGCTTTCAGTTCTTCTTTAGCCAAACAATTTAAACACTTCATTGTCGATGGGGGTGGGCACACTTGGGTATCTCCTCCCTTATCCATCCGACATGCAAGCAGAGGGTTGAATCGCTACAGCTCCTCCTGCCAGCGGTCCTACTACTGCTGTAACTCCTTTATCCCAGAATTATGCCACAACTGCAAATCTGGGTCTAGCTGCTGGCATGCACAATTTCACAGAGTGCTACATTATCCTCACACTGCTGCAAACACTATCAGCGCTTAGCACAAGCCAGTGTTTGCCTGTGAACTCTGACTGACTTTGAATTCAGCAAAACAGAGCCAGTCCCATATCTAGCACGTTTCTTTTCTGGCAGGGACACACAGAAAAGTCTGAGTTGGAGAAGAGGAGAAATCTGAATGATCACATTGGAGCTAAACAACTGGAGTTGTAGCGAGCAGATGAGAAAAGGGAAGGTCTGAGTCACCCTCTGTGCACTTGAATACTGACCAGTCAGATCAGGCTTTACTCTATCCCCATTTCCACATCATGTATGAAGGGAATGAGTAGAAGTAATTTTTTTAGTTTCTTGGAAAATACCAACGGAAGCAAAGAGGATAAACAGGTAGGCCTAGCATGTGTGGAGATCAAAAACAGGTAGTGAAAGATACAACACCAACAGTCTCGGGGGAACAAGGAAAACAAGATAATTTTGGCTCTCCCCATTAAAGAACATAATCGTCTACCATTAGATGCCATTTAGATGTGCTTACTCTACTTTGATTAAATGCACGTAGCATCTTTCCTTTTATTGTCTTTGATATTTCAAAGCTATTAGCCATACTGCACAATTTACTTTCTTTTGTTCAATTTTGCTGTCACTGAGGCTCTTCTCTTCAGAGGTCACTTGATCCTGAAGCCAATGATAAAATTCATCTTCAAAAGTGGAGTAGAAATAGAATTAAAAAAAAAAAATAATCTGGAAAGCATCCTGCTGACAGCCTGTCCCACTGAATTTGACAGGAATACTCCTGGAAATTAAGCAAGCCTGGTTTATCCTTCCATTACCCTCAACACTGACATTTATTAATTCCCAAGCATAACAATGATTCTGTTGCATGTTTTTACATATTATGCATGCACTCACGCTGCTAAGTTCTTCACAGTTGGAAAATAGATTCAGAGCTTCAAATGGGTAAGAGAGGCAACAGTCATAAGTAAATCCCAAGGGAGAACTAAAAGGACTTAATAGCAGGCTATTATTAAACTCTATTTGATATATTAAAAAATCACAAGGAAGCCTGTCAAAAAAATTACCATGATCAAATAAATTACATGGCAAAGCTGCCACTCATGTCTTGCAAACTGGTACTGCAGAGACATGATGGGAAATGAAATACCCAGAGCCCAGCACAAAACCAGGCACACACTGTCAAACAACCGCCCGCCCTGCTCATGGCACCCTGCCTCCATCCCGCCCGCACCGGCCAACACCTCAGCACCTCGTCCCGCCCTCCTGGCCGGCCAGGCAGGGGCTGGGGTCCTGCAAAGGCTCAGCCTTGGGGCTGAGAGCCCCACTCCCACTTCATTCCACCTCCTCCCCAGCTAAGCCATTCTTCTTCTCAGCTCCTCGTTATCTCCGGCCTACACACCCACTGTACTCACGTGCTTTGCCACTCTGCAGAGTGCTCTTGGGATTGCTTCGGTACCACACCAACCCCAAGTTGCTCTGCTACACAGCACCGCAATCCTGGCTTTATAAAACTCAACCTCATACAGCGGAGAACTACCAGAGAGATTAACTTCAAAATGTTCCCTTCAAAGCATACGCTGTCAAAACTCTGCAAAGTATATCGCGACCAGTACTTCAGTGCTTCTTCAGTGAAAAAAGCTATCCCTCCTTCAAGAGGTTTGCCCAGTAAAAGCACCTAAGGGGCAGGCAGGGGGGAGCCAAGACTGGATCTGCAGCCCTTCTCTTTCCCTTGTGCCCAGTGGTGACAGTACTGCCCAGCTGTGGCTGTACAACTCAAGTTTCTCTTCCCACAATCCCCCATTTCTGCATTTCCCAGGGATAAGTGACTATGAATTTAAAGTGGTAACAGTATTATAGCCTAACAGCATAACAGTATAGCAGGGCAAAGTCTAGAGGAAGAAGCAATACTTTTCTGGGTCAGACAAAGCAGCTAGAGAAAAAGAGAAAAGCATCTGGGCACCTGAGGTCTTTTTCAGATTTTAGGAAGGGAAAAGCTGCACCAGGCGAGAGTTTAGACAAATTGACAGATTTTTTTATTTTTTTTTTTTAAGATTCAGTTTGTAATCTCAGGTAATTTTTTCCTCTTCATTGCATTTACTAGACCTTTTGTTTGCTTGATTGTTTCCCAAGTTGCAAGTGGAAAGATAAGCATCTGAAACCTCAACAAATTCTAGTCAAGAAAAAGAAGCCAGAAAGCCTGGGTGTCTCCAGGGTACATGTGTGCTTCCACACCTTGGTGTTCATGTGCATTTAACTTATTCCCCTTCATAAAAGTTTAGAGAGTAAAAACATTGCTCTTCTTTCATTGCCAGTTGTTTCTTGCTTTCCACACAAAAGGCACTGCTTCAATTTCAGGGACATCAAGAGCTTCTGTTTAGTGCCCTTCTCACCCCCGCCCCACCCCCTGACAGTTGATAAAATCTTGATAACCTCTAACCTAGCTGTCAAATCTAGTACACTTAAGTGAGAAAACCCACTGACGTCAACATAACTACTCACATGAATAGTTACAGCTTGATTTGGCCTTAAGGCTTTACATGTGTTTAAACCATTTAAATCAATTCTAGGACTCAGATTGCTTTTTCAGTTTCAGCCATTTAAAACAACAAGCAGCCCAGAGGAGGCCACAGAGAAGACAGCAGCAGCGCTGCCACCACTTCATTGACTGTGAAATGTGATTCATGGCAGTCCAGGTTCACTGACACCAGCTAAGGCTTTCTGTACACCCCCCAAAAAGTCCATAACCCAAATCGTAAAGTCAGACAAACCAAACCCCAAACCCCACATGTTCATTCCACGGTCATTTGGCAAACACTCCTAACCATTTATTTCAAAGCAAACAGAAAGTGTTTGGTGACTGAGCACAACTCAGAACACTCTCAGAAGTCCCAGATCTCTGCAGGCTGCTTGGGAGGAACCTCATGGCAGTAAGATGTGGTGGCAGCAAGACGTGGTGGCAACAGGGCTGCAAGGCAGGGAGAATCCCACTGCAGGTGCAGTATCTTCCCACTGAGACAACAGCTTCCATAGAACCAGCCATCTTCCCCCAAGGAAACCCAAGATATTTTAAATGATAACAAGAAACCATAATAATAATACACCCCACCCCTGATGACCAGTGACTGAATCTTTGAGGGAAAGATGCCATAACACACCCAGCATGTGAATCACAATCCTGCACCAACTGGGTGTTCAATTTCAGCAGGCCCACTGCCATCAATATAGTTCATCAATCAATCAAATCCAGACCAAACTATTAGATGATGTTCAGCTCCTAACTTGCACGACATAAAAGGGAACATTTGCACCTTGGGATTTAGCAGTAGAGGGCTTTAATACAAATCTGTTTTGAAGAGCAGGTTTTGTTATTGTTGCTTCCTTCATTTGTATTGAGCTGTCAATGACATTTATTCTTGCTTGTTGCTCACCATCCTCAGGATAACAGTAATCTTTCAAACAACTAGATTGCTGTCAATGGCTTTTATGCAATTTCAGACAGATAACCTATCAGACTACTCATCCTTGCAGGTCCTCCCAAAAAAAGAGTCCAGGACCCTAAAAGAAGAGAGTGTGCATATCAATAGAAAGGCTTTTTTGCCCCAGGGTTATTCCTCTGTCCATCTCTCTTTGCTTCCACATTCAGCTACACAACCTGTAGTATAAAGAGGTTCGCTAGTCAGTACACAACTTGTCTGTCCCCTGATACTTCAAGACAAAAAGGTAAAGCAGAATGGAAGAGTTACCAGTATGTATATTGCATATGCCCATCTGAAAGGAATATATGTGTTTTTTAAAAGTAAACAAAAAACCGACACCATGACCCTAGATCACTCTGCAGTGAGCACAAATACTGTATTTAGAAATATGCAAACTACATCCCTAACATTCACTTCAACAAGCCTCACTCCTGCAGTGCTCCTCTACAGCCTGCAAGCTATGTTCACAGTTACCTCCAGCTCTGTGTCCCAGCCCTGACCTCATATGCTGGCACCCTATGTCCCTTCCCAGCTGCTACACATCCTCCCACACACTCTTCTCTCTCATGTCTCTAACCTGTCTCTGGCCCACTGACCAGACATGAGGCAGTACACACATCATGACAGGTTCAGAGCCAAATGTCCAACAACCTCCTGCTTCCCAAACACACTTTTGGTGAGCTCTGCCTGGCTGCCAGGGAAGTCCCAGCAGAGGTAAGGGCTGAGGCCTCCCTCTATCTTCCTCAGACAGGTATTACGGATTGCTGCCTGCTGCCAACTCCGGCAGAGCCTTCAGGAAGATCTTGCACAAAGGTGTCTCCTGGACTGAAGAGCAATAGGGGACTTACACAATGCGAGACAACCTGACTCTAAAAGCCTTTTTCTTGGTAGGCACTCTCCTTGAGATTACAGGGAGGATGTAAATTATCCTCAAACCAAGCACTGCAAAGTCCAGAAATTCTCAGCTAATACGCTGTACATTGAGGTACAATTATTTTAATGTCTTGGACAAACAACTAGTAATAAAGGTGCAACCACAGAATCCAGATTGCCCAAAGTAGGCCTGGAAGTGATGATAGGGAATAACTCTAGGACAATGATGTAGGGGATTACTGTGACTACCTCAAAGAAAGTACAGCAGCATTGCTTCAGTGTAATCACTGCCTGAACCTATCTATTATCACAGAAGCTGGGCCATGAAGCTCTATTTTAATACGGTCTCACTGAAAGGCATTCTTCTATCCACTTCCTCTTGTTTATTATTCTTTCAAATATCTGATAAGATACTTTTCAACTGTGGCTATTCACTTTCTGTTTGCGTAGGTCTTGGGTTCATCACAAGCTACAAGATCAGCATTAATCTAAACAATGGTTGGTTGTGGGCGATTTTGCCAAGTGGAAAACACTCTAAAGGCTAGATTGTTATCATCAATAGGGCAATGAGCAGGCGGGACAAACGAGCCCTATATGCACACGTATGGATGAAGCAGAACTACTCAGATGCCAGATCATGGGTGTAGCACATGCAGAGAAGCCAGGGCTCCTGCCCAGGGATCATTAGGAAGGAAAAGTAGGGAGAGGGAAAGCAGGAGCTTCCTTTTGTGGCCAGCCGGCCTGGCACCTGTGAGGAGGATGGAAGAGCCATCCTAAAGGCGCAGGAAGCTCTGTCTTCTACCTGCAGAGCATATTTAAGGCAATGAAATAGCTTGCAAAGCATGCCTTTCTCAGCTGTGCCTCACACTATCATACAGCCCACAGCAAGGTTGTTCATGGGCAATGTACTGACAAAGTGTCCTGAAGAAAAGACAAAAACAAAAGCCAAACTCAATTAAAAAAAGGCAAAATAATGAGTCTGCATGAAACCTTTAAAAGTAATTTCTTTGAGGACTGCTGACAATAGCAGACACAAAAGAATAAAGGTTCATGTTTGTAATATCAAAATATTATACTTGTATTTACAGTTTGCCATTTGTAGAGCCAAAGCCTTCCAAAACACAATCCCTGAACTTGGAGAACACATAGTTTCTCTCTAGTCCTTTACATTCACTTCTTCAAAACACACCCTTTCCTGCAATCTCACCAGCAGTGACTCACACCACCTCAATGAAAAAAAAAAAATCTCAACCATAAAAAAAAAGATTACTACTAATCAAGCCTTGCTTATGCAAGCAATTTCATAACCCTGTTTTACAAAAATTCTTTTCTGCAGGTCATCCATACGTAAGATACCCTGTGTCTCTCCTTGCCTACATGCATGTTTCTCAAGCTGTAACTAAGCATGACGAAGACTGTAACGCTAATACCTATGTATTACTGTCAGTGGAACAAACTGCAGTTGAAATTTGTTCTCCGGGTTTTGTTTGACCTCCAGATTTGGCAGATCAACCTTTCCGGAGTCAAAGCTCTTTGCAAAGCGAAGGTAGATACAAGCACTGCCAACGCAGGCAGCTCAGACAACGAGTGTTAACCCTGATTCAGGAAAGCAGCAGCTCAAGAGGATAAATCTCTATGGCAATGTAATTGTTGGTCTCTCTAAGAAGAATGGTTTCTGTGATTGTTATTTTGCTATGAGATCTAGAAATTAACTAAATGATTTCTTTCCTCTGTTCAATATTTCTGGTTTGCAGGAGCTGCTACCTTAAGAGAGATCTGATCTGGAGGCCTCGAAGGGAACCATTCCTAATTCTCCCATTAAGCACCTCTGAGATATCCTGTTTCTATATTACTTTTATAAACACCTTAAGTAAAAATATTTACATTATGAGTTAACTATTCACTCAGATTGTGCAGTAACCTTAGGCTGACAATCCATATTGTGTTTTTTTAAATCCCATTTTGTTTGGCGATTGTTCAACATACAATGGTCTGATGGCCCAGCTGCAGCCAAGAAGCACACCACAAAGCTGAGGGAAAGTACAGGCACACCAAACTGATTCTCTGGTCATCATCGTGCCACCACCCAGCTCGCAAGGCCAGTTATCTAGTCCCTCTCAGGCAGACTAGTCACCCATAGCTCCTGCTGGGGGTGGCAGTGCTATAGGGAAGTCATCATGACTTCATCCACTGTGAGGGCTGGCAGTATAGCAGCTGCTGACTTAAAGCTTTACAACCACGGAAGATTTTTATAGGTGGAGGTGAGCCTTCAAAGCACCCAAGGATTAGGACTTGCCACTCGCAACATCAAAGCTGTTGTATTTGGGGCACTTACTTTGAAATGGTGAACTTTGAAGGGGAAAAGGTGAGGGGCTAATTCAGTCTGTATTACAAGTAGTTTGCTACTCTTCACTTCTGCAGCTATGCACATCTTCACATACTTCTAGCATAATCACTGAAGCAAATTTCTTACAAGGATATTTAATCCTGTTCATCAAGAACAAGGTCAATGAGGGAGGCAAGATTAGATATTTCAAAAGACATGTGATGGTTTCCTTCTGTTGCCATAACAAAGAAAGGTACTTTAAATCAACACTGCTAGGCTGAATTCATATTTAAGCAGCCCTCCCTGCAGAAGAATCATCCCCTTCGATGCCTCTCTCTTGTTACTAGACGGGCTGACGCAGTCAGGGTTACATCACAACCATCCATGGCCTTTCCTTAGCAACTAGCTTGACTTTATTGATTTGATAGTTGATTATTATGGCAACAAGCTCAATTCTTACTGTTTATAAACATTTTAAAAGGTCATCAAGAAAGCAGAAGTAAAACATGTTTTTTCTAACTATTTTTGTGGCATGCAGAATGCATGAAGCTATTGGGAGAAAACCAACAAAAAACACAACACAAAGGAAGACAAAACCCCCAAATTCTGAACTAACAAAAGGAGGACATGCCCATGACTGCAGCATTGATACCTGTATTCTTTCCTCAGCTCTCAGTGACCTTGGATGGGAACTGGGTCTCCCACTATCATTGGTGCTTTGGGAAGTCGCTCCCTCTCCAGCTCTGTGGACCTTACTTTACAATTTTTATTTCAGAGGCTGTTTTGTTAGTGGTGGGTTTTTTTGTTTGTGGGTTTGGGTTTTGTTTGTTTGTTGTTTTGCTTTGGTTTTGCTTTGTTTTTTTGGTTTTTTTTGTGAGATTTTTTGTTTGGTGTTTGTTTTGTTGTTGTTGTTGTTGTTGTTGTTTTGTTTTGTGTTTTGTTTTTTTTTTTTTTTTTTTTTTTTTTTAATCCCAGGAAGAGGCCATGGATAACTTCTTAAAAAGGAGAAAAGAAACAAAAGTGAATTTAATGTTTTTAAAAAGTACAGGATTTGCAAGCAGATGGTTGCAGGATTTCATCATCACCTGGCAGAGAAACCTCTCTCCCAGCTGTGTAGCTGTGAAGATCCCAGAGTCTGAAGTGCATGCTCAGTCTGTAGTACCCCAAAAAGCAGTGACCTCGCTTTCTTCAAGTCTATTCCGTAACTCCGACCTGAAGCTCAACACAGATTATATCAGAGAAATACAAGATTACACATAATATTCCTGTCTCAGCCACTCAGTGCTGATATTCCTTTGACAGCACTGCTGACGTATACACTGATTCCACCTGCACGCAGAGTCCTTCTTAACAAGAAGAAGTCTTCTTCCACAAGAAACACAACAGCAAGTTTGTAAAGTAAGCAAAGAATAGACTATATGGTGGCCAATTTCATGTTCAGAGGTTTGTCTGGGAAGAGTTCCAACTCATGATGTGCAAGACCCCACCTTATCATTAAAAGGAAATATCATTTAGCAATATTTTAAATTTCAAGACAAGGAATAGCTAACTAAGTACCAACATTTTAAAGTGAAAGAAAAGCATTTTCTCTGCTTCACCAGAGTTACTCATAGGTAGCTCATATAACTTGTGCTTTCATATAGAGTTCTCAGGAAAGGAATTGATATTATTTTAGTAATGAAAATAATGGCTAGTTTTAAACCATCATTTGAATTAGATCTGTGTGAGCAAACTACTGCATTTTCTGAACAGCATGAATATTATCCTTATGAATGAATCAACTATTTCCAAATATGGATTGGAAAATATTCAGCTACCAGATATTTGGAAGAGCAAGCACCAAAACAGGCTCAGAAGTCTGATACAGATGTCTAGGACTCAAGAAAGCATTTCATCCAATCAGTCAGTGGATTTAGAGTCAGTCGTCTCTCTGAGTCACTCATTTCATTGCTACTCTTCACTTGTTTTGGGTGCGGACTGAAAGCAGTTGCTCTTAGTTCCTGAAAACTGAGGTTGTGAAATTCCCACACCCCAAAGCAAAAGAAATAGAGGGGAAAAAAAATAATGCAGTTTCCTTCTGCAATGAGCCTGCTCCCTTTAGGCAGCGGCTCTTTTTCCACCTCCCTTATTGCTGCTGATGTACAACACAGCAAGTGCCTGCTGCCAACCAGTATTGCCTGTCTTCTAAGCTTTCCAAGTTCCTACTTCTCTGTTCTACTCAGCAAGAATTATTTATTGCAGGGTTTTGTACTGGTGCCTGTGACGGTAGGCTTTGAGGCCTTGCATCTGTTAAACATGTTCTCTCATTAAGGTTCCCACAACAAACAAAAGCCTCAAAAGTCTCCTTTCTTCCTGCTCTTTTCATAATGATGCCCTTCATTCTCCATCCATCATAGCTCTTACTTTATCTGCCTTATTTCCATTATAAGTCCAAAATCTCAACATTCCAAAACACCATCCAAACAAAAGACTCTCCAGACAGGAGTGCCATCTCAAATCAATTACCAGGGTATTCATCCTTCACAATAATATTTCTATTATATTATCTTCCTATTGAATTCAAAGATTGCACTGCTGACATGCTTTCAGGGTTTGTGATGGCGGGGACAAAAAAAACAACCACTCTCATAGCTAGTCAAGAGAATCATGTTTTTCAGGTTCCTTAAAACTTAACTCCTGAGCAAGAAGAACAAGGAGCATCTTTTTTGTTAAATGTGTACACTGTACACAACACAGAAGCACCTGACACACCCGCAAGGTGCTGCCAGTGTGCAGTCATCATTAGAGAAAATCAAATTCAGCGTGAAGAGGATGACATTTCCATTGGAGAAAATAAGAACTGCACCTGCATTTAGCCCTCTCTGAATCACATTACTCTGAAACAAATGGAGACCACAGAGAACACTTGCCTCTTAAGAAAAGCAGCAGGTCCAACAAAGCGTCAGCAACCAAGCATTAGTTATCATAATTAGCAATTTTAAGATTCAGAGTTTTTTAATTAAGGGATGGACAGTTTGGGTTATAGCAAACAAACTAGGAGATTCAATAAACAGTTTTAATAACTGTTCGTGCCAGGAATCTCCATTTAAGTATCTTGTAACACTTTGACTATGCTTGAAAATTTGATATACACAATAAATGTTTAAAGCAGTCGAGTGCGAGCATGAAAACATTTTTGTATTGAATTTAAAATAACCAGCCCCCTGCTATAACATGCCGAACATGAGCAAGATTATGCAATAACTCATCAATACAGGTAACACTGCACTGACAACTAAACTCAACTTGCCCTTTTCTAAATACCTTCCAAAATGTTTAACACATTCCAGACCATACAGTCATGCATATCAACTAGGACTGGGTATATTAAAACCATAAAGAAATATTTGCAGCCTCCAAAAGCCACAGCATGCTTGTGATTCATAATCCCTTATCAAACCTCGTTTCATTTCTTGCCTCATCCTACTGTTTGCATCTTGAGTTAAAGCCCTTCACAGCCAAGATTCTCCTTTATTTGTTTTGCACTCCTACTCCTAAAGCTCTGGCATTGGGTCAACATCAACAATACACACAAAAAAGAAAAAAAAAAATAAAAAAGAAAGTACTGATTATAGGCATATTTATCAGACCTCTGAGCCCAACATCTATTAACCACAGTCTTCTATGACACTGTCAATATTTCCCTGTAGGCAGCCAAAATTATATCACAGAGATGCGGCAGAGACCACATCATGAATCACTTCGCTCGTTCACGCAGTTGATGTGTTCACGAACACAGAAGTCAACTGAAAACTCCAACCCTGAGCCAGCTGACACACCTCTCATAAAGCTAGTCTGTGTTAGAAAGGCCTCATCATTAGCACCCAGTAGTTAAGCATTGATTTATTCTGATTTTCAGTCTGCGCTCTGGATAAAAAAAGCAAGTCTCAAGGAAAGGATTATGGAGAGTTTTTTTGGACAGGACTTTCCATTTCCCTCCCCAGCAGAGGAGCACACACAGCTCATACTGAGGGTGGGTACATTGCTCCAAAATGCGCTAACAAATATACACTTATTTGCTTATAGACTGTGTTTTTGTCATCACAGGGAAAAAATGCTGAAGCAGCACAAAGTATCCAAAATCTCCTTCTGAAATTCCATCTTTCAGGTGAACTCAGAAGCAACTTTAAGTTGGCCATATGGTATGTTCTTTATATTGCAAGTATTCAAACTGTAGACGCGTCCGGACTAGAAGAAAAATTACTAGTTAACACAGACCTCCTCCCTACCATAGTTTTACACATAATTTCAATATATTAAGTGTACTTTTACACTTTAATTCATGTTTCCAGTATCAGCCAATAAGACTTAACTTCTCTATGCAAATCAAATTCTTGTTCTTCTCAAATTATCTGTTATTAAAGGACTTTACTCAACATTTTCAAAGGAAATACATCTTTCTATGAGAAAGTCAGAAAGAATACTTTTCATTCAAAAAGAAAGTTGTGAAAAGTGACAGTCAGTGGGCTACAATATAAATAGTTCAAAAACTTTTCATATAGTATTGTGAATGCTTTTTATATGGTATTATGGGTGCTATTGTCTACTACAACTACTATATTGTACATTTACTAGAAACTTTTCAGAAATTAAGTCAGAGCTTGATCCAATTCCCACTGAAATAAATACAGATTATTTCCGAAGACAAGACAACTTTCTATGCACTTGAACAGAGTTCACCATATGCCCAATGGGCATGCTAAGCAGTAAACTTAAATTTTGAATGTAACTAAGCTTCAATTTTAACAAGATTTGGTCTTGATATTAGAAAAACCACCAAATCTGAGGTTAGTGAAACACCAGAGTAGATTGCCTGTGGAGGTCATCAGATATTTGTCACAGAAAGCACTGAAGACAAAATCAGGATTCATTTTTCTTGGTGATCTCCTGCTTTCAAAGAGATGGACCTGATGGCCTCTAGCAGCTCCTCCCCAATCTTCTATGAACCTGTGACACCAAGGAACAGTATTACAAATAGATTTAACAAGGCATGTTTCCTACAATGTTTTGTCCTACAACTCCTAATGCTTCCCTGCTCAGCCAGCTCTCTCCTGTGTGCCAAGTGCCCTTCCTTTCTCTGTGCTGGGTTCACCAAGTGACAGCACATGCTTTGACCAGACTGGAGCTACCTGTGTGCACCACCACTGACCAGATGACTACTATATCTGGGAAACACAAAGTACAGGATTATAACCTCCTTTGCAATGGAGGTATTCCTTTGACAGTCCTTTCTATACTTGGCCATCAGGTTTTTTTGTGTTTGTGGGTCTTGGGTTTTTCTGGTTGTTTGTTTGTTTTCCAGGAAATTATAATCTCTATTCCTGCTAGCCATCCAACAATATATGTGGAAAATGGGTTAAAACAAATAGAAAAGTTATCTGAAGATAAGTGGAGGAACTGAAAGACAGGTATAAACAGTGTGACAACATTAGCCTTGTTAAAAATGAGACTTCAGATCAATCTCCAACGGGGTGAGTTTGTTAAAAGTTTTGAATCTTTTTCAAACTAAAAAAAAAAAAAATGAAAGCAAGGAAATTTTATGACACTAAGTTTCCTTAGCAAAGTTTCTGTAAAACACAAAGAGCCTTAAGTCATCACATGAATCACTGACAATTTAATCAGCTTCTGGGAGTTTGTCATCCTCATCAAGAGTTGAATTTAAGACCTTCAAAAAGTTCTTTCACTTCATTTATGAACTGCTGCACCTACTGATTCAGCCACCTACACCACACTTTAGACTACCAGAGATTCAGTCAAGAATCCAGAAAGCTAATATTCATCTTAGAGGCTAAAAGAGCTCCTACCAATGTAACACCTAAGCCTCAAGAAACAGCAGCAGCACATTTTCTTCACATGGGAAAGCTTTAGGAAATCGTTAATACTCTAAAATGGATCCTCAGCAGCTAAGAGCTTCTTTCACCCAAATGCAGCGATCTTCATAGACACTTTTGAAAACCTTAATGGGAATAGCTGTGGGAGACCCCATACACTGCAAGAGGCAGAGCAGGTGCAAAATCTAGTGTCAGATTCATATCACCTGCCCTAGAGTTCTCCTGGAAAAGATCTTTAAACTGTTGACATGCTTAGACTAGTATTTTTTTAAAAATAAAATTACTTCACATGAAAGCATGTGGCACACGACAGAGGCAGCTTCTTAAAAGTAAAGCTCTGCAGGTCACAATCTGCTCTTTTGCCAAATTAAATGAATACTGCCATCAGTGACAACAAAGCCCACTGTTTAAAGTTCTTGGGATGAGAGATCTTCAAACTCTAAAATATGAACATCTCAGATCCCAAAAAATGTGAGCAGTGCACTTCATGATTCTTCTTTGGAGTGAAATAATAGCACCAACAGTGTAGATGTCCTGTTTTTAACCTTCATTATTAGTTACATAATTTTTGATAAATCTGGTGATATCTTTACAGAGAAGCCAGTGCTGAGAATTCTTAGCATCTCTGGGCAAAGAATCTTGCTGAAGTGCAAACAAATGCAACAATAAATAGCAGGTTAGCCATTTCTTCTGGCTTCTTTGGAAGAAGTCCTGCATTTCAGCTGTAAACAAATGGTGACCCTTTAAGGTGAAGAACATCTGTCCTGATTTTGCTTGGGATAGACTTAATTATTTTTCCTAGTAGCTGGCAGAGTGCTGCATTTTGGATTTAGTATAACAATAACATTGATAACACACTGATGTTTTAGTTGTTGCTAGGTAGTCAAGGACTTTTCAGGTTCTCACGTGGGCCTTCCAGTGACAAGGTGGGTAATGTACAAAAGTTTGCAAGCCAGAACAGCTGACTCCAACTGACCAAAGGGATATTCCATACCATATGACATCATGCTTAGTATATTAGGCTGAAGGAGGAAAGGGGGGACATTCGGAGTGATGGCATTTGTCTTCCCAGATAATGGTTAAGTGTGGTGGAGCCCAGTTTTCCTGGAGATGGCTGAACACCTGCCTGCCCATGGGAAGTAATGAATGAATTCCTTGTTTTGCTTTGTGTGTGTACGCAGCTTTTACTAAACTGTCTTTATCTCAACCAATGAGTTTTCTCACTTTTACTTTTCTGCTTCTCTCCCTCATCCCACTGGGGGGAAGTGAGTGAGCTGTTGTGTGGTGCTTAGTTTGCAGATGGGATTAAATCATGGCGACACCACAGTTGCATGATTTTTATGGTTCAGTTTTGGCTACAGTCTGAAAAAACCTTGAGACATTTTCTAAGAAAAGGGTTTGTCCACCGCTGAAAAGACAAGGCAAAGTGTTCAGTGCTCCATCATTTGAGTACCTGGTACAATGTCATTCAGCCGCCTGCAGATTTCTGGATAACATGCAATTGACATTTCTGTAAATGAGATCAACATATTTGCAATACCTCTTTTTGTTTTCTGTTCCTTGACTTTTACTGACATCCAGTGGAGACACACTCAAACCTCTTTCAAGTGGTAATACCAAGTCCTTTCTTGTAAAGCACCTCAAAGTTACCAATGGGATGTAAAGCCTGACTTGAATATGTCTGGTTTTCTGAAGGTTGTTCCATATTTAGTCTGTTCACAATACACATTCCTTTACCATTTCAAACACTAGAACTGTTTGACAAAACCATTCTCATGGGTTAGTTTCTGTTGTGCTAGTACAAATTAATATTCTCCTCTTTCTTCTTCTTATCATCCTACAAATATAGGAAAACAGATTAGGAACAACGTCTGCTTCAAAGACTGTGTCCTCATCACTGTCAAATGAAGCCATCTTTGTCTTCTCACCATAATTTGAAAGAAGGCCAGTACATTATTTTTGAATGTGTGAACTCTGCTTACTGACTGGAGGAAGGCTGTGAATACCATAATTAAACCCTCACATAAGTACATGCAAGACACAGATCCTGACAGGGGAGCATGTGGGATCTATTAACCAGAACCATGTTAAGAATAAATGGAAATTAAACAATCTTACCTGAGCTGTTTTCTTATCCTCCTTAATAATAGCTCCTAGAAGCCATACTTACTACTGACACTTTAAACCCCAGCAATAAAACAAAGGTCAGTGCAGTGGATTTGGTCAGGCGGAGGTGCTGAGCAGCACAAAGAAAACCTAAAGCCCACACTTGCACACCCTATCCACATCTCTCACTGCTACTCAACAGTATACTCAGAAAAGCAGAGGTACTCTGAGATTTACATCATTCAAAATGTCTGCAGCCTTTTCAAGAGAAAGAAAAGGGAAACATCTCCTGATTTGAGAAGTGGGATTGCTACAAACTGAAATACCAATATCTCAAGGTGGAATGTGTTCTTTCTTGAATACTCGCATACAAATCCCACTTAGATTACAAGGGAGCTCTGGATAATGAAGGGAGCAGCTAACATAGCCTTGTCTGAAAAGTCTGTGCTAGACCATCAGATAAGGAAAAGCACGACAAAACTCATTACCTGTGATGAGTCATTCTTTACCATGGAAAGGTGTTCTTTGCCTAGGAAATTGTTAATTAGGGGCAGGAGTGGGAGACTTAACTTTCTTTTGAAACACATTTTTTCCTCCAAATACATAAAATGTCTTTGTATATTGGAAAGGGAGGTTCAGCCCTCAATTTCTCGGGTAAGAGGATTTGACCTGGATACTTAGGTTTCAAAGCATTCATGTAGCTTACAGTGCTATATGAACCACTCAAAATCTGGATCAAATGGCTAACAACAATGGACAAGACAGCTCCCACAATGATGCCTACAGAACAGAAAAGACATGAGCTCACACCATGTGAGGTACAGGTCTGATAAGTGAACAGCATTTGGAAAACTGTGTTTTCACAGTGAGGTTATTGTAAGACAAACTGACACAGTGAGTCCCTCAATCTTTCTCTTTTTCTCTTAAAAATAATAATTGGAATAACAAAAGCAATATCAAAGGTGGGGCTTAATGGGTTCAATACTATTGCTAATCTCTTCAAATTCAGGCAAAATCCATTTGTGAACATGTGTCCAAACTGTGTGGTTCAGTTGCCTCTGAAGAAAAAATAATTCTACTAGATTCTCCTCATCTCAGTTCCAGTGAGGCAAAACAAGTGGCCAATATAATCATTCTTGTGTGTCTCTGTGAACACAAGAGCAGGAACATGTTCTCTGAAATACGTAATCACTCCCAAGACAGTGTCCTGGCACGTCTCAGATAATCCATATGACCTTCTGGCCTGTACCTCAAACAGGAACGCCTTCTTCATTTGTTTTCTTTGGCATGGATCTCCCTCTTACTTCACCTCCAGTTTAAGCTTCCTGCTTTCAGAAACTATTTCCCTAAAAGAAAGAAAGTGATATCTAGTGAAGCTGGATGAGAAATTTCTCCATGGGCTGAAAATAATATTTTTCTGTAAACAAGGTATCTGCACCCATCTTGCTCTTCATCAGAGAGAACTCCTTTCAAAAACAGTTTGATTGGTTGTCAAGTATCACAGGTATGCTGATCTGTAGAGGTGCCATCTCATACATATTCATGTCAAAACTATGGCAGGATGTGGCCCTGACAAGGACTGGTCATCTCATTAGTAGTCACTAATCAGTCAGATCATTAGTATTCGTTGTGCACAGTCCCATTAACTTCCCTGTGGTGCTGCAGCGTGCATTCCTGAAGGAAAGGACTAATAGGAAGCAGGTCACTAGGATGAAATCCTGATGCAATTCCAAGAATATCCAAGTTTAGCTTTCCATGGAACTGAGGAATGAGAAGCAAACAGGAGAGAGTTTCTTGCTGCACTGGGAGGGATCTGTACCACCTTTCCATAGACATTTCACACAGGTATGTAATTAGAAGGTTCAGAATCTGCATCCAGTTTCTGCAGTTCTACTCCTACTGACCCACATCTCCACTACAGGCCCAGTCACCATCCCTGGACGTGTCTAAAAGGCTCATAGATGAGGTTCTTAGGGACATGGTTTAGTGCTAGAGTTAGGTTATGGTTTGACTCAATGATCTTGAGGGCCTCTTCCAACCAAAATGATTCTATGATTCTATGACTGTCTCTCCAGCAGGAAACGAGGTGGCTATCACTCACTTTTGCTTTGGGCTGGCATATACTGTTATTGTTACCTGCTTGTTTATGGTGCAGCTTAACTCATGCTTTTGCCTGAAGCTTGCAGATTAAAAAAGAAATCCTGTTGAACGACAACAGATTTAAGCGAGTACTTGCACCACTGACTATATATCCTGTGATGCACTAACTGCATTAAAATCCTGAAAAACTTTTAGGAGGAGAAACATCATCAAAAAGCAATAAAATTCATCCAGTTAAAAGGCACAGAAGCAAACAGAAGACACAGCATTTGGGCTCCATTTTCCCACATTACATGCAACTGACTCAAAAAGTCAAGTCCACCCTTCTTACGCACTCCCAAGCCCTAACACAGACATACAGGCAAGGTAGACAAGTTTTCTTTATAATAAAAAACTAAATGCTTCTGAAATACAAGCCAGCAGACTATTAGAGACAGAGAGAATTACATTGCTCTGATGTGTTTGTTTGGATACTAATCATGTAGTGCTGAAAACAATGTTTGATTATTATTTGTTTTCAGCTGTCAATGACTAGGGGAGAAGGTGAAGTTTAAAAAAACTGAAACAAACCAACTAACAAAACAAAACAACCTGCACACATAAACCCCCAAAATAAAACCACAAAACAGGCAAGCCCATAAGAATGTCTTTCAGAAAGGATAAAACCAAATATTTATTAAAATATTCATTTTATACACAAACCGCCTTGATGTGTACCATAGTTCTCAGTGTTTCAACTCATCTGAAATAGCAGCTGTAAGCAGCACGTTAAATGCATTGAAAAGCTGTCTCATTTCATTTTATATGCAGCTCTTTGTCTTTTGTAAGTAATTTTTTAAGATTTTCTGCAGTTTTCTCAGCGAGTTACCTTAGACATGACTAACCTTGCTGGAGAAGTTTTAACATGGCACAGCCTACATCCATGGTTCTGTTACAAATGATGGATTAATAACACCTCTCTCTACATGCAGGCCACCATAACCGCAGAGTTCAGAGCAAATTGTTAGTAAGCGTCTCAGTGTACAGTCTTTGAAATACAAACTGACATTTAGATTACATTCTGTGCAATTCATAGCACAAAAGTTACCAGAATATAACATGAATGCAGTATTTCAATAAAAATTATTCTGCATATTTCACATTTAGGGTCCCAGTTTATGATCCACATCTTAGAACAACATCTGCCTATCTGCCTGAAAACTTCAGCTTGCCAGCTTGCTTGAGCTTCACATTCTTAAACATTATGTATGCCAAACTAGTGCAAATGCTTCAGTAAACAAATTTGGGTGACTTAGACAACAACGTGCAAGTTAGACACTGACAGAAGGAATTCTGAACTCTCTGTGCCTGTCTGAGAAAGTTCTGATGCTTAAATAAAAGCCACAGGCTGTTCAGAGATTTGACAACACTTCATGCTTGCACACTGGAATGGGGTATGTTAGGTGCAGCACTACACCTTCATGCAAATGATGAATATCAAGATTTAAGACCAGATCCTTTCTCTTGAGACTAGATCCTTTCTCTTGTAGAGAAATCTTATTTCCCACACATCCTTCATAACCAGTATTTAAAGCACATATCAACAATCCTTAATTCCTAGTACATGCAAAGTGTAGTGGGATGTACAATGGAGTTAGAAGGCACTCGCTGTTGTTCCCCACCCTTAGCAGGTTAGCTGCAGGAAAAACTAAACCAGCCAGGGACTACTAAAACATCTGCTCCTGGGATGGCATCTATACTTAAGGGCAGGCAGAAGCTGCACTTTTCCATATACTTGTTGTGACTGCTCCTAATAACAAGGCCAGAAGCTAGAGAGGAAGCAAGTTGTCAAGGACACAGCCATGCTACTAAAGGCTTATATTCCAAAGACTCCCATGGGCACCTTCTCCCACTGAACAGCATTCTTCTGACCTCTCTCACTTGACACTGCCTCAGACTGGGTTCAAGAGTACCTTGGCTTGGGAGGCACACCCAGGATAATTTTTTATACAGCCAGCATAGGCCTCATGAGGACAACTACTGCAAGGCTACTGGAAACTGTGGGCACAAGCAGCTGCCCCACAAAACTCTGCCAGTCACTTGCAGTGTCACGGCTCAGACATCATAGTTTGGGTTGGAAGGGACCTTTAAAGATCATCTAGTCCAACCCCACTGCAATGAGCAGGGACATCTTCAACTAGATCAGGTTGCTCAGAGAACCCATTATAATTGAGAACAATTAAAAACTTCTGATCCACACAAAAATAGCACAAATGATGTTAAGCAATATATCTCATGATCAGGTTTTCTTAAAAGAAACTAATTATACCCACAAGAATATAAATCCAGTAATATCTTAACACAATAGCGAGTGTCACAGATGATTTATCCAGTGTCTATTTGACTTGGGATGTACATTATGAACCACATGTGCCATTAGGTTTTGGCAAGAAAACACAGTTTTACCCTGTCTTACAATTAAAGCATAGACAAGTGCAGATTTCCCAGGAGGTTTAAGCAGATTTGTGCTGCCACTAGCAGAAGCGTCCATACCTCACGTTGTCTGGTGTAGCTGCAGCTGTGCCTCCTTTTGACATAGATCAGAGGTGGCTCTGTCTGTGACAGATTAAAATTCTCAGCTTGAAAATAAATTATTAAGCTACAAAACTTAGTTTTTAAAACAAAACTAAATTGTTGTCATTACAGAGTCAAAAGTCCCTCACACTTTAATTTTAAAGAATATTCTGATGCAGGATGTGTGGAAGCAAACTAACTGATGCAGGAATTGCCTTCCTGACACCTAAAATATTTAGAAAATACAGAACTGCAATCAATAACAAACAGCATGATGCAAATACAAAAAGTAAAGACTCTGTGCATCAGGAAAGCAAACAAAGTATGAATTTTCAGATGAGTCAATACACACATAAACTGCAAGAAATTATACATGCAGTACAGGCCAGCTAAGGGAATGCCTTAAAGGTTTTCTAACACACATAAGCAAGACCATTAAGACACATTTGGGTTAGATTCACATTATACCAAGCATATGTAAGAAACTTCACAGTCAAACCAGAAAAATTGTTTCCTCTTAACCATCTTTCTAGAAATAAAAGGCAAATGCTGCTTTTAATTATCACAGATTAAAGTAAAGCCTATTAAAGTATTTTTTCCATAATAAAACCATTCAAAGCTAGGTCACAGCTGGTCTTTGCACAAATACATGGCAGGTAGGGAACAGAATTAAATGCTGGCCCTTCTCCTAACCTACTGTAAGAAACATGCTATTTTAGTTCTGCTTTAAATGCCAGCAGCAATTGCTGTATCCCAAAGCATGCACAGGGATAAACGCACCCCAGCAAGCGTTTTGCATGTATTCAAGAGCAAGAGATGTTTTACTAGAATCACAGAGATGTTTCATCATGCTCTGAGTTGAAGCGGGACAGCTCAGGCAGCAGAGAACCAGCCCTGAGTCTGAAAGCCAAAGCCAGATGCAAGTTGAAAATAGGGCACAAACTCCGAACAGAGAAGATGATTAGTCCCTGGCACTAGCTACCAAGAGAAGCGGCAGACTCTCCACCCCTTGTGAACCTTGAATCATGTCTGAGCACTTCTATGGAATATCTGCTTAGCCAAACAAATGTTTCTCAGTACAAGACAGCTGAGATGGGTAACGTGTATTACAAAATAAACCCCACAAGGTGATCTAATATCCCTTCTGACCTTAAATCCTGGATGATTCTGCAAATCACAGACAAATATCTGCACAGGATGAGGACCTTGGGCTGCAAGTTACTAATGAAAAAAGAAATGCTTTGATATTTACTTGTAAAACACTACATGCTTAAACATATAGCATATAAAAAAATAACAATTTCAGCAGCTGTTGTGAAAGAACATAGCTAATCTGTTAAAGTTTTCTCCAAGCTGACTTTTAAGAAGCATACTGGAAAGAAGTATGTTTTCAGTCAACTCCACGGACCTTCACTTTTAAATGAAATTGTAGAACTGGGAAAACTAATGATCTGTATTTACAGATAACACTATTAAAAAGCTCAATTTATTAGAAAAATTTAAATTACTTCACATATTAAAAGCTATACAGATATCTCTATACCACTGTTTTTGTAGTGACTTTATATACTTTTAAGCCTGATATACAAAACCTGACCTGTCTAAATTCTAAAGGCTTGGCAAATCTGTCTTCCACCATTTGCCTTACAAACAGGTACATCACATTGTCATTTTCAGCACATAAGAGCTACCTTGTCTGTCTACCAAAAGGCTCCTCTCTTAAGATCTTTAGATGCTATCTTAGAATAGCAATCTTTAATTTCTTCTTGTAGATTTGGTCAGCATTCACCTCCAGTCATTTTACTTAGCTAGCTGGGCATTTTTCACAATGTTACAATCAAGAACTTAGCATGGGGAAAAGAATCCCGTGCTCATTATATTAAACAAATGATGAGTAAAGTTGTGTAAGGTTTAAGGGTGGTTTTTTTTATTA
This sequence comes from Columba livia, assembly GCF_036013475.1. Classification (NCBI taxonomy): domain Eukaryota; kingdom Metazoa; phylum Chordata; class Aves; order Columbiformes; family Columbidae; genus Columba; species Columba livia. Next base: position 73,522,241 of record NC_088604.1, read on the forward strand.
CCATTCAACAACTGAACTAAGAAAACACTCTTGTGCTTGGATTAAACCGACTTTGAAATCTAATTATTTTTTGTAAGAGAGAAAGGTGAGGGCAGATAAGGAAGTTTTCAGTAAAATAAACCCTCCTTCGCATTTCCAGTCTTTCCTCCTTGTATTGAAACAAAGAATATGCTGCTCACACACAGAATGTAATTTGTTTTGAACAATGACAAGAGTGAAGAAGTACAAGCATGAGCTAGACTCACAACTGGTAAGAAGTCATTACCCATCTCTTCACACAGTATTGAACTGGTCAGAGACTGGTCAGAGCACTCACACACACACATTACACTTCAATCTCAGTACTCCGTTTAAATTCTCTTTAGTGCCCAGGGTGATTTGAATACATTTACCTTCTCTTTAAGAAAAAGGTCCAAGCTTCCAGTCATGAAATATCCGTTAAAATCTCTACAATGTCTCCTGCTAAAGCTCTTCTACAAAGTTATTAATAAATATACCTGAGAAAATTACCATAAGACAGCACTCACACCTGGAATCTGGAATCTACACATTTCAGACTTCCTCTGTCAAATCAGGACAGCATTTGCAGGGGAGAGTGCACACGCCCTCCCTCAGAACATCCTCCCATAATTTGCTTGCAGTACTCGTGGCAAAAAGAAAATAGGAACTTTCAAACATTTGCAGAAAAGAATTTAACTCTCCCTTAAGACTTTGAGATGGAAAGAAAATTCTTTATTTGTCCTGATCATTTTACCTGATCTCCTTCCCCTCCTTCCTTCCAGTGAAAACTGAGTTCAGCATTTGACCCCAGTTTTCAAGTTGTCTTGGGACAAGAACTTGAAAGAGAGTAGGTCCATTTCACAGAAGTGAATCTTTGAAGGCAAAGAAAGAAGTCAATGTATGAAGTGCAGAAGGAAGGCAGAAAGAAAAATTCCCTTCCCCATTTCAAGAAATAGGTGGGTTTTGTCTGTTTTAAAATGGAATTTCTGACAAGTTTTACATTTTTAAATGTATACACAACTGGAACCTGCAAGGTTCTGATTTTCCTCTTGCTGTCACCTTCCTCATGTTTTCTTCCAAATGCAGCTTGGACATCCTAATGCTGCCTCCCCATTCCAGTAACACTTACTTAAACTCACACTTAATTTGGGGCATGGCTTTTCAAATCTATTTGTCTAAATGGAAGGATTAAATTCTTTGAACTCTGGCTTAGCAGTACTGAAGAAATTGAAGCAAAGCTTTCCAACAGGTCTTTTACATAAATAGTCAGCTTTACAGTTTCAGTCTACAGGATGAAGAATGGATAGAGAAAAAACCACTAGATTTGTGGAGGAAAAAACAAAAAACCTTTAAGCTGAAGTTTATACTCTTATGCTAGACTTTTGGCGAAGTCAAGATTCAGGAAGAAGATAAAACAGACCTCATGAAACGTATATAAACTGTACTGGAACATGACAGGAAAGTCACTCGTCTCTATCAATATTTTTCTTTTGCACATATAAATCAAGCTGTATCTTTGAAGACACTACAAAGTGATTGCATACACTGACAATCTGCACATGCTTTGGAAACCAAAGGAAGTTATGCTACCAATATCCGTGATCAGATGCAACTATGCTTGGAAAGCATAATAATTTATGTAACTCACATTTTAAGGAGAACTTTTAACTGAAATTCTGTTTTCTTTCACGGTCAAAAACATTGTAGAGAAGAAAAGCAAGAGAATAAAAAGCCTTCTTGAATTTATCAAAACAAATTCTGGAGAATGGAATATCTCCCTACATTGTATACCTCAAAATGTGGACCAGTTAGGTAAACATCTGTCTTTGAAGAGGATGAAGAATTTAAAACAGAGTAGTAATGATCCACAACAGTTGTGCAGCATACTAAAAATATTTCTTTTAAATAGTTCAAGATTTTGTAACAGAACATCCACAAAATGGTATGTTCTTTTGTTTAAAGACTTGTTTCTAAATTGTTTCACAAAGTTTAAATAATTCAATAGTGCAACACTGCATAATGAAATCAGTATTATAAATGTTGCTAAATTTGCAATAGTAGAAGAAAGATGCAAAAATACCTCTTTGCTTTCTCCAAAACCCAAAAGGAATGGAAAACTTTAAAAACTCATTTATGAGTTTTCAAAAAGGTTTAGTGCCATGACAAGTCCTGCATGTTTTTACCTTGTGGATTCAGGTTCCTATTACCTAACTATAAAATACACTATTTAGAACCAGTTCTTTATTTTACATAAATATATATAGCATCCTTGATTTTGATCAAAATAGTCTAATTTACAACACAAGATGTAACTTTCACTGCCAGACAGTAACAAGAAAGTTAAAAGCAAAACAGATTAAAAGGAAGATAAAGATCTAAAAGCACTACACCTGTTTTGTTTTTGTTTTGTTGTTGTTTTGGTGTTTCTTGTTTTTTTTTTTCCCCCTTGCTGTGTACAATAATCTGTATGTCTGCCTTTGATTTCTCATTAGAAGTAAGTTTTAAATAAACCTGCTCTAATATCCTTCTCTCAACCTCCTGGAAAGTCAGTGCTGCAGTTTTATAATAGCTGTTATAACAGCTTTGTGTTTATCTTCTAACCCCAGCTCTCAGATTCAGGTGAGTCAGGTGATTTTACAAGGATATGAAGAGTCATCTAAGACAATTGTAATTTTTAGTTCTAGAACTTGTACAGAAAAAAAAAAAAAAAAAAATCAAACTCTGGTTCATTTATGTCCTAACGACTGAAACCTCAAAATTATGTTATCACACACTGTGTTATTCTCAGATGATTTTGAAGATCCCTCTCCTTAGTTAAAAGCTCCTAGACAATGGCCAACAGGCGCAAGGCCTTCAGCCTACTTCCCAAGAGGATCCCTGGGGTGTATTAGAAGGGGGGTGGCTAGTAGATCGAGAGAGGTTCTCCTTCCCCTCTACTCCGCCGTGGTGAGACCACATCTGGAATATTGTGTCCAGTTCTGGGCCCCTCAGTTCCAGAAGGACAGGGAACTGCTGGAGAGGGTCCAGCGTAGGGCAACGAAGATGATTAAGGGACTGGAGCACCTCCCTTATGAAGAAAGGCTGAGGGAGCTGGGTCTCTTTAGTTTGGAGAAGAGGAGACTGAGGGGTGACCTTTTTAATGTTTATAAATATATGTAAAGGGTGAGTGCCATGAGGATGGAGCCAGGCTCTTCTCGGTGGCAAACAATGATAGAACAAGGGGTAATGGGATCAAGCTGGAACACAAGAGGTTCCACTTAAATTTGAGAAAAAACTTCTTCTCAGTGAGGGTGACAGAGCACTGGAACAGGCTGCCCAGGGGGGTTGTGGAGTCTCCTTCTCTGGAGACATTCAAAACCCACCTGGACATGTTCCTGTGCGACCTCACCTAGGCGTTCCTGCTCCAGCAGGGGGATTGGACTAGATGATCTTCTGAGGTCCCTTCCAATCCCAAACATACTGTGATACTGTGATCCCCCAAACAACAGGGGATTATTTGCAACACACAAATAAAATTTCTGTACAGAAGATGAATACTTATCACTAGACAGACAGCACAGAAGTCAATCCTATCATTTTTCAAGCTGTTTATACAAAGGTGCAGGAAAATATAAGGAAATAAAGGTCCTTGTAGCAAGTCCAGCAGTGGTCTCCTCATAGAAGTAATCCTCCTGAGAAATTCCTGTATCTGAATGCTTTGAAAATTAAGTGCATTCATCTTGCCTACTTACTTGAACTCCTGAAAGAATTACTTTATGCACTAGCTTTCCACCCACAGAGCAGATGTTTCTACCCTTTGTTAGGGATTTGAAGTCCAACACGATTTGTATTTGACTCAAATGTGGTCATTGCATATTTTAAAAATTACTTCATTGAACAATAACTGCATTAAGCAAAAAGAAAGTGACAGTAAAACATGTTTCAAGTCCCTAAATGTTAAATAAAGCTGGTTTGGGCTGCAGTCTTCAGTGTGCATTACAGAGGTGTTTACATATTGTTGAAAAATTACCACAGAAACTGAGTCATAAACCACACTTACACAATGGTAATCAGTATCAAAGAGAGGCCTTTATAGAAATTCCAGGGGGTCCCATGCAAATTGAGAAGTGAGCAAGAACAGTTATATCCAAATATCATTTATGTGCATTCTTGGCTCTGAGGCTGATGTTGCAAGTGAGAATGGCACTCACTGACAGCCGCAGAGTACACGTTAACATGAGACTTGCTGGGTCTCAGAGTCCTGAACTGTCACAGCAAAAGAATCATATTAAATAAAAAAAAAAAAAAGGTAACTTACAAAAGGCAGCCCACTGAAAGTAGTAATTCCTCCATTGTAATAGAGCTATATATATTTATTATCACGGAGGGTCTTAACAGCTGTGGTGAAAGTTAAAATTATGCAACAAAAGGGAAAGCTTTGCAGAGCACAGCTAAGTTGATTATTGTAATTCATATCTGGAACTGCAAACACACATCCTGAAAAATCCTCCATCTGGCATAAGAGGTGACAGCCTGCTCAGCAATACAGATAACACTGAACACATCATCTTTATGCTTTCATTGAATACGTAATCCCAACAAAGTCAGAGTGGTGACATTCAAAGACCTTAAAGGAATCTGGCCAAAGAAATCACAATTTGATTCAGACCCATGTCTGTCAGCTACGTATTACTGGAAATACGTAATTCTTGACCAATAATGAAAAGACTAAAGATCCACTAGAAAAAGGCCTGAACACAATTCACTCTCAGTGGGCAAATGAATGAGCGATGATTCTTACTACTTCCCAAATACATGGGAGTCAGATACCTTTCTGCAAGGTTTTCATTTCCTCACCCATTATTATATCAAAGTAATCACACATTAATGTTTATATGCACAACAGTAAATTAGCGGCAATACCTGAATATGCTTCATAGGCAAACGTTAAGTAACACTATGAAGAGTCCATCAGTTTTTCAACAGTATAAACCCAACAAAATTTCACAATTACTAACGCACTCTATGGGAAATATTACATGAGGTCTAATATAGATAGTTTTGCAGTCATCATCAGTCAGGCTGATGACCATACCTATAGTCTTAATTTTTGCCCTTAGGAAATAATGCCTGTACCTGCTTAAAATAGATAATGTGGATAGCCTACATGATTTCACAGACAAGTGATAAGTTTAAATTCAATCCAGGTCTTAACCGAAAACCACTATTGTTTTTGATATGAAAAAGAACAGAAAACACCACATCTGAGATGGAAAGAAACCTAAGTGTTCTTGCTTCAAATTTTCTAAGTAGGGACTGGGGAATCTCCACCCCAGAACACTAAAACACCTGACATAAGAAATTACAAATCCAGGAGAATACATTTTTAATACAATAAATTCTTTCTATATGGATTCCCTCTAGAATTCCCTCTATAGAAAGAGATGATACCCCATCACTGGGAAACAGGCAGCCTAGCATCTGCATTTGAAAAAGGTGCGAGATCACTGCAAATTAAACTTAAGGCCTAAGATTATATTAGCTTGTTCACAGTAGTCTAAAAATCTTTAAAACCAACATAAAATACAATGAAACACACACACAAAAATGAAACCTGATAACATTACCATTTATCAAAGGCAGGTACTACCAGATTAGCTTATTCTTTCAGAGAATAGCTAATTTTCTGGAGAAATAAAACAGAGTAGATCTTTATCTATTCAGATTTTAATAAAGCATTTGGTGACATGCCACGAGGGGAAGTTGTTAAAATAGAGACGGACACAGAAATATTACGTAGGGGAAAATAGCTAAAGCAGATACTATGAAAACCTTACTCCAAGCTGCAAAAGGTCTAGCAGATTTCCTTCAGACTTAATCTTGACACCAACATTTTTTATAACAACTTCTGCACAAAAAATAGGAGTAAGAGGACAAAATCTGCTGAAAAGACCACACCCTGATTCTCACCAATAGCGATGTGATTAAAGAATAATTCAGGAAAAACTAGAGTGTTCAGAAACAGCTTGAAATGCAGTAACATGTATGTAAAGTGATAAACCCTCAGAACCCAAAAGTAGCAGCTTATTTGGAATCAACACAGGAGAACAGTGGAGTGTAATCCAACGATAGATTCAGAGATGACAGTGAGCCACCATGGATCAAGCAGCCTGGAAGAGGCAAATGTGATTTAACAGTGTGTCTAATGAAACATCTTGACACACATATTTGTCATCTGCAAAGCTGTGTATACTTCTGGTTACTCACATGTGAGAAATAAATAGTCAAACAGGAGAACGATGCTACACAAAGCAGAGGAACTGGAAAGCTTACCTTGCAAAAGGAGGCTAAAAAGAGTTTGGCTTGTGTAGCTCTGCAGAAAAGAAACTGAGAGGCAATATGATTAGTCCCTGAATATATTTTTGAGGCAGCAAGTCTTCAAGATAAGGAAAAGGACATTTGAGGCAGAGTCCAAGCTTATTCTACTTAGTCCCTCGCAGGCAAAGAAAACCCCCTCATCTATCGTGTTTAACATAAACTAAACCTATTTTGGAAATCACCACAAGAGAGTGGAGGAGCACTTGGTCCTGTTTCAGGCCACTGAGTTGAACTCTAGTCTTGAGCATATCTTCAGCTGGTTTTGACTATTGCCAACACCTTCTGGGGAGACTCTTACGCCACTGTGGATCAGCCCCGATGTTTCTGCAGAAACTGCCAAATGAAGGAAGCAGCCTCAGTGGAGACTGCTGGACAAGTGGCTGTTGTGAGGCTAGAAATAATGCACCTAGATAATTTAAATTTGCCTAAGAAGAACATAGTATTGAAACATCACACAGGGAGCACTTCTTCAAGTCCTGCAGAAGCTCTGCTTTCACAGCAGTCTGAGCTGTGGACAACAGAAAGCCGAAGAGGGCTTTTTAAAAAGTATTAAACAGCAGAAATAAAATAAGAGTTAGGGACTGTTTGAGAATCAAAATTTGCCATCTAATACAGTTCTTGGAGGACATTAAGCTAGAAATATGAATAAAATAAACTGAATTATCTGAGAATTAAGAGTGAAATAAACTGGCAAAGCTTATTAGTGATATAATGGTAAATTGTTAAAATTTGGCTAAACTTTAAAGACGTGATGAAGGTGGCTCAGGGGGAGTGTGAACCATTATGCAAAATTAGGCATGGAATTTCAAAACCAATAAGTCTGAGTGACAAATTGGTTAACTTAATTGTGAGTAAAAATGAAGCCCTAAAAACTACCAGGAGCATAAAACTACAGCATTGTTACTTGTAAAAAGAAAAATCAAAGGAATGTAACTATGGTACTTGAAGTGCATAAATGAATAATGAAGCACAAATAGCTAGGAGTATTAACAACAAGGGTTTTTTTAAAATACATTGGAGGTTTGAAAAATGCTAGAGAACAAGTAGTTCCATAAATAAGGTGACAGAGTAAGGAAATATTTGCTACTAGAAAAAAGAATGAACAGAATAATTAATTCCTGGTTTGTGTTTGAATTTCATGAGCAGAATATTATTAAATATAAGACTTCAGAGAGCATACTGTGGTCATGAGAAATTCTGAAGGCCAAGATTAATCTAATACTTGTGTTTAATGTTAATGAGCACCGGAGATTTCTCTTGAAATAAATGTTGAATCTTGAGCTTGCTGTGCATTTTTAATAATTTTTAAAAGGTGAAATTTCTTTTAGGAGGAAAATCTCCATCATGGCTTGCAACAGAAACATTAATCCAGCCTGGAGCTCCCGTTGGGGCCACAGTCACTTGCTCTTACTATGAACATTCATTCAGAAAGGATCATATTAGAACTAGTAGTAAACCACTATCCGTTGACCACATTAAGCTCAGTGAAGCTTGTGAGAGTCTTCAGTAAGATCTCTAGACGTTCATTTTGACTAAGAATGTTTCTCTGCATCATTCCCAATCAGTAACAGGGAAAAAAATATACAAGGACTGTATTTTCCCCCAAACTATGATTATTTGAGTTTTCTGTGGCAGAGCTAAGGGCAAAGACACACAAAAAAAAAAAATAAAAAGTGCACCACCAAAAATTAATAATAATAATAAACCACGCATAAACAAAGCTTTTCTGCTGTCCAAAATGCAGCTTCTTTGGGCTGTTCAGCTTCTTTCAGAGCCTCCCGGGTGCAAGCAGTGGCTGCCTGCTCCCACCAGCAGCTCCGGGGAGAGCTGCCTGTGGGCAGCGCTGCGGCAGGACAGCATGCACCAGGGATGGGGTGGGATGGGACCCCATGATGGGGAAAGGAAAACAGTATGTGTGCTCATTCACATGGAGGTCACTGTCAAGCACATGGAAATGGTGGCAGAATTAAACTTGCAAAGGCTATTGTCTCCTAAATTTTCAGAAATAAACAGCGTTTTTACCATCCAAGGGCTTGGCGGTTTGAGGGTTTTGTTTTTCTTCCCTTTGCTTGCCCATGTTTAACAGTAAGAAATGCATGGGTGGAAGGGATACAGTGCAGCACCAGGGAGCTACCTGGAAGACAAGAGAATGAAAATGTGTTTCACCACAGGGAGACACTACTAGATCCAGGGGGAAAACTCATTCAAATAATTAAAAAGTGCACAAGGATTGAACAAGGGCCCGGCTATTTTCAGATAAAACTTTTTTATTTCTTGCTAATCAGAGCAAAGACTCAAGGAGGTAGCTTATGGTGAGTAACTCTTAGCTAAGGAGAATCAAATGGAAGTAATGCATTTAAAGAAGTAATGAATAGTTATATGAGTTGTAACAAGATTTAGGTTCATTCTTTTGGACTTGCTAATTTAGCTTTTGGAGAGACAGATGAAGATGAAGTTTCCCTTGCTGATTTTATTTTCTCTCTTTTTCCTGAGGGTGTATACAGCAATTGGTTTTTGGTTTGGTTTGTTTTTTGTTTTTCCTAACATAGTTAATGGAATAAACTAACAAACTCTAAAAACTGTAGTGAGAGAAGGGGGGGGGAAACCAAAACCAACCAACCAAACAACCAATAAAACCCCAAAACCCACAACAACTAAACCATAAAAAAGGAAGGGTATGGGGTGAATACTGTTTGAAGTTGTCCCTCAGATGGAAGACCCTTGGCTTGTTTCTCTTCCTACACAACACTGGGGCTCATGGTAGAAAAAAAAGGGTGTCATCTGAGCCATTAGCAGCCAGAACATAAAGATAGCAAAAAAAAAGGGGGGGGGGCGGAATGGAGATACTAAGCCATAAACATTCATGTTTTAAGATAGTGATTCAAGAAGCTCAGCATTAGTAATCAGGGTGTGAGTGATTCTCCACATGCCAAAGTGTAGAAAAAGTACAGGATAGTTCAGAAATTTACTCGGATATATTCGTTAGTGCTTTCAGACTGATTGCAATAACCTTGTAGCATATCTGGGAGCATGTCGTCAAATCCCATGACAAAATTAGTCTAGTGACTAAATCACTTGGTCGTCTTCTCCTTGTTAGCTCAGCCAGCATGTTAATGTACCACAGAACAAACACAACATACTACGCTGGTTGCCTCCTCCTCCTCCGGCTTGTATTATAGTTCAGCTATCTGCCCTAACACAGAATGGATAAACAGTTTTCTTGCCAAATAGTAGTGGATTAGCCACAGCAGTGGTGACGACAGCACAGTGTGCGGAAGGATAAGAGTTACAATAGATATTCCCAAAGCAGTAACGTGAGCCGGGATAAGGCGGGAATGAAATGTCATCATTTAGATGAACATTTACACACTATGGAAATGATGACTAGTTTTTGGATTGAGCAGAAGGGCAAATTCAACGTCACAGCAACTTCCAACAAAGTTAATCAGACACAGGTCATATATGCTGCACTTTAACCCCCTGATCTAGCTTGACTGCACACCATACCAAAATTTATTCCATATAGTAAAAGAAAATATTAATATTCTAATAGTCATATTATATTACCTGTGATTGACAATATGTTGCCTTTAATTTTCTTTCAATCTGGGCCCAATCCTGGGAACTACTACTAAACATCTGCATTTCATACCTGCCTGAAAGCCCTGCCAATCCTCAGAGCTTCTCGGGATAGGAAAATGAATTGAATGCATAGCTGAGAATAAATAAAAATTTCAAGATTTCAAGGTGCCTTGCATAGTTGAAGTGAAATCCACAATTTGCTACACATAAAAAAGAAAAGCATTATGACATTATATCCATGTTCTTGATGATTTTTAAATTACTGCAGCATTTAGCAAATTGAACAGAATGTTTTATGACGTGTTCAGTTCTGCTACTTCTTTATATACACATAAATGTAGTAAAATTCTCTACCGCTTTCTGAGCTGGAGCATGTTCTTTCCATTTTATACACAATAAGAATCACTGAGACACAAATGTTCCTAAGAGCAGCACCTAAGTAAGATCCTAAATTTCAAGATGGTTTCCAGTCCTACCACAAATTTTCTATGCATCCAGATGGTGCATCCGGTTTCCTATATGAATCCATGGAAAATGGGCACATTGTATGGAAAACAAAACTTTGAATTGCAAGGAGCTCTGGCGCTGCTGGGATGGCAATGGAAAACAGGCCTGAGAACCTTGTCTGAGGTGTCAGACAGACTTCTGGCAGACATGAGACCAAAAATAAGTCTACAAGCATCAGCCTTGTACCTGATCAGAAGAGATCACCATCTCTTCTCCTGAAATGTTCATTGATTGATATAATCCCAATGATTTCAACATTCTTTGGTGACTCTTGTGTTACATTACACTATTGCTGAATTAATTGATGCAAGGAACACTTTGGTTAACAAAACTTCTCATAAGTCTGGGAAATTCTGTTAGGAACAAATTCTTAAAATGTTTTTGCGTTGTTTTTTTTTTTTTGGGCCCATTGTTTACGCCCCTTTTGCTCTATGAATTTTTACCTGTTTCATTACTGCGTGTCCTTCAGCTCTTTTCAGCAAACCACTTATCCTCTCAGTCATTTATGGTGCTTATTCCTCCTCTCTTAGTCTCCAGCAAGTCTGGAGCACTCTCTGGTTCACTGTCTGCGTTGTATTTCATTACGGCTGCCACATTATCTGCAGCTACCATCATTAAAAAGGCTGCTGCATTATCACTAGAAAGGGAGTAACATTTCAACAGCTTTGTGTGGCAAATGCACTGGGGGAGGATTTCTGCTACCTCTTGCCAAGTTGCCATTGCTTCACCTTCCCCATTGGTTCTCCTGCTTTGTAGTCCAGAATCTGAATTTATCTCAGGTTCCCTCCGTTTTGCTCTCATTAGGAAGGTATTCAGGCAGCATTCTTTTCCCCTCATTCTGGAGAATTTGTTCCAGGTCACTGCTGAGCTGCAGACAGTGTCCTTGAACATGTAACCCGTAGTGAAATGAACGATTGCACTATTGGCTGCCAAACTTTTCGTGCAGGACTCCCCATTCCCATCCCAATGGCTCTCCACTTATCTAGATGAATGTAGAATAACAGGGGAAAGAGAAAAGTGTAAAAGAAAAATCAGAATTGTTCCTCATCTCCTAGCATATGTTTAGTAATGCATCTTGGGCAAGCCTCCACTCAACAAAAGTGTTTGGGCTTTGAAAACTACAGAATTGCTGTGCTATACACTCAGCTGTTGTCAGCTCGATGTTTTCATGTAGATATCAACCACGTAAAGATTGCCTTAGGTTCTTAGATGTTAATTCAATGGTAACTACTACCGGGAACAAACATACAAACAAACAGAAAAAACCCACTAACAAACAACAACAAAACCAAACCAACAAAAACAAACTAACAAAACAAAAACAAAACCCACCAAAAATCTAGAAGCACTAGATCTACCAAAACTGACTATTATCTCTCAGAGGTGTCACAGCCTAATTCACAGAAGAGGGATTTGTTTTATAACAAGTACCTGTTTCTATCTATCCCCATACAAACCCATGCTGCCATCCTCTTCTAAGCCCAAATCAAGCTGCTGTGATCTTAAAAGAAGTGTTTTCACTCACACAGTACTTACTATGAATTAACAAGGGTGTAGTTTGAAAAATAAAATCTTTCACCTCTACAATGCATCCCACTCGAGCATTCTGGGCTGCACCGTTCACAGCCCTGCTTGATGAGATGATCTACAGAAAATTACCACAAGACATTGGAAAACTGAAACTCTCCAGCTAAAGATTAACTGCTGCTGCACAAACACAAGCAGCTAATTTAGGAAGAGGGGTTCTTATTAGGCTCCGTATGCTGTACATGTGAAAGGAAAATCTACCCTAGAAGGCAATTCAGAACAAGAGACTAATGCTGGAGGAGAGAGGCCTCAGGCTGGTGCCTATACTGAGATGCAAGGAGTCCAGAATTTCCTCCCTTTTGTAGTTTAACTTAGATCAACACCATGTCTCCTCATTCATTTCCTCAGTCTCTAAGGTTCCTCTGAACCCCTCCCTGAGACGTTACAAACTTGTCCTAAGATGTTCAGAAGTTGTGCAAGGGAGCTGAATCATGAATATGCAACCTATTGACCAACATAGCTGAACATTTCTCTTTCAGCAGTTTTGTAACCATGGCTGAAGCTTTTGTTCGAACTCACCTCTTCCTGCAGGACACACATTCTATGAAGACTCCAGGGCTCCATGCCAGCAGTAAAGCAACCTCCTTTGCAAATCTGCTTACCTGCTTCAACTGACCGCTGAAAACAGCCCAAACAAGAAAGTGTTATTTCACAATGAGCTGTGCTCGATTTTGCTTTTTAAAAATCACTGCCTTTCAGAGATCTAAACTTTCACATTTTCATGGGTCCCCAAAAGAAAGCAGGATCAAGCATGCTGCAGCTGTTTCTCTGCAGCATTTTTCTCCCTCTAAAATTGTTCTCAATTTAATTTTGATGAGGTTTGAAAGGAGTAGGCTTGTGAGCTGAAAATGTTTTAAATTTGACAGCTCTGTCGCTGTGGGGGAGGGAGGAAGATCAGTGATATCTTTAAGTTATGCAATAAAAAGTTAGTTGTCTTCTTTGAATGCAGATTTCTGTTGAAGTTTTAAATAGTCCTATTCACTAAGGAAAGGAGTGAAAAGGTGGTTAACATAAGTAGGCTGAAGAAGCCTTCTGCTATTCCTGTAAATAAACCTGACCTTCTGGAGTAGTAGCAGAGGCTGCTGACCTTGTTTTTCTCCCTTGCACCAGCAACTGCATAACCTTACACGAGTATCGCATTACCAGCCAAACAGCCAGCTTTCACACAGGGCTGTACAGTCGTACACAGCTCCTGTACACACATTTGCTAAAAGGAAACTTGCTTGCTCGCAGAAAGAATCAGAGGACTCCAGCTTATGCTGAGCTTTGCACTGACTAAAACTTTCCCAAGGGATGGACAACAGATTCTTGGGATTTAAAAGGAAAAAAAAGCATCAATGGTTTTGTAACAAATTCCAGAAATCACAGGCTGTGTAGAATCTGAAACTGTAACTGCAGAAGCCTTGCTGTGGGAAGAAATGTTTTTACCTTATTTCTTGTAGTCCTATGCAACTATTCAGAGTTGTGAGGAGAAGGGGAGAGCGTGCTTTTAACACTTTAAAGAAAACCATCCACTGAGAAGCCTAAGAAGATGACAAGTTTAAATTACTTCTCTTTAACCTTTTCCCATCATCCAGTAAATGACCTTCCATTTACAGTTAAGCAACTCCTTCAAGTAGTTTTTCTTCCCCTTCCCAAAGGTTTAGAATATAGAGCTAGTATTCTGGAAAGCAATGGGACTCTTACTCACATGGATTTGCATCCACCCCATCAATGCAATATCAACTCTTGGATCCATCACGTGAATGAGCTTTACCCAGACCATGCTTCAGCGAGGCAGGTATGTTTGTCATGTTGTACGGATGGGGGTTCAAGATAGCTGAAATTATATGATTTACCAAAATCACAGGTGAAGTTTGTGGCTGGGGTACTGCACCTCTCTTTCAAGCCCAAGCATTCTCTCTTTTGCTAGTAATATATACACATATATATGCGTGTGTGTGTGTGTGTGCATATGTATATAAATACCTCAACTTTCTTTCTGTTCTTCTACTCCTCCACAGTCCACTGAGATTAAGTCTTATTCCTCCCTGCTAAAAAAATCCAAACAGGTAGCAACGACAACTTCTCCTATTGCAGCAGGTACACTGCAGATCCAGGGAGGTGTCTGGCCACTTTTCCCATCCTCACTTTTGCAAACCTCCTCTGCCTTTCTAAGATGATGAAAAAAGAAGCTCTGGAACAGCTATAGAAGCCTCAGGTTCTAAAAGCAGCTTCCAATTTCCAGGCTCCCATAGAAGCAGTAAAGAGCCCCTTGCAGGACCACTGCAGTCAAATAAGTGAGCTAGACTGGGACCAGTGCTTCTCACAGTTAGGATCTCAAAGGAGCCAGCCAGAGCCTGCACCAGAGAGCAGCCCAGCTCATAGATCAAAGAGGACAACACTCCAAGCAGACCCATAGCTGCAGCCCAAACCTTCTGCCTCAGAAACTCATGAGGATGTCCAACCATCTCTCACTGTGGTGAGCACCTTGGACCTCCACAGTGGTCAGCACTATGAAAGTAACAGGGATATTAACTGATAGACTTGTAGGAGGAAAACATTTTACCCCACAACATTTACTGAAGATCTGGTAAAGAAAAAGAAGAGAGACATTTGGAGGAGAACAAAATATTCTTTTTCATAACAAAGAGCAATATATTTTTAGACTTCAAAAAAATGTATTACTTCTACATGTCACTCTTTGAGAATTTTTCTATAATAGATATCTATTTCAAATGAAGTAATTTCATTTCAAAAGTTTTGACATTGTGCAGTTACTTTTCTTATTATTTTTTGTCTTCCTTACCTTCTTTTTGTTGGACCTTTATCTTGTAAGCAAATAATATGCTGCATTAACCACATTATAGCAAGTGTTGAAATATACACATTTATTTGTGTTTATTTGTTAAAACACTGTTCCTGAACCCTACAGCTATAACCTTTCTTTTTGCTTACTAATCAACACCTTTGATACTTTCTATTTTCTGCATTATTATTCCCCCAGTTTTCAAAGTCTGACAAACAACAGTAAAGCCCCAAAGAACCTCCAGATGCACCAGAATTCCAATACTAGAAAAATGTGTGATTATTTACAAGTCAACAATTTATAGCACATTATTTTGTGAATAAATTGAGCACAGAACTCAAAGCCACAAAACGTAACTTCCAAATTGGGCCTTGTTGAGCAGGGGTTGGACAAGTTGACCTTCAGAGGTCCTTTGATATTACAATTTCAGTAATTCCCATTTCATCTGAGTAAGCAAACAATTGCTGCATTTTATTTTCAGCTTTTCCTCAGTATTTTTATTTTCTTATTAGAAAAACATTTGGGGAGGGAGAATTTTTCCTTTAAAGTTTCCAGCTTAATGGCCCTGTAATCACCATCTCTGCTCTAAGTCAGAAAACATCCAAAGAATTCACTAGTTTCTAGACAGAGTAATGAGAAAGGAAGAATTATAATTCTAGAAAAGCATCCAAGATATTTTTCATCCATTTGCGCCTCTCTAAGGAGCTTTGGAAATGCAGTGTAATAGAGGTGGAGTTGCTTACAGCATGCCTTGCTCGCCTTGCCTTCATGGGGCTGCTCTAGCAACGAGTGACTCTTAGGCTGTCCTGATGTGATCTACAGAAGTTGAGAGGGACCTCAGGAACACTGCCCCAGCGTGACAGAAGAAATAAAGCCCCATCCCATTTGACAGCCTCTAATTCTCCTTCCAAACACAACCCCTTTTATAAGCCTTCCAGTCAGTTAAAAAGTGCCACATTGGGAAAAGTGCCATCAGCTGGTCTCCCTGGAGTGTGCCTGGGGACGTGCTGCAGCCTCTGCTGGCCTTTGAGCCCAAACCCGTGGTCACCAGGACACCCAGCGCTCCTCTGTCCCCAGCGGGTGATGGGTTGGCTCAGAAGCCAGGGGACCGCGCAAGCAGCCGGGGAGACACAGCTGTTCTGTGGCACACACCACCCTCTCACTTTCCATGTCTGCAACCTGACATCTTGCTGCCAATGCCACCGGACAGTCTGAAAAGATGACATTGCACTCGGCAAGGTAGGAAGGGAGAGACGTGGAACCTTCCTTATCTGAGAGGCACAGTGAAGGTGTTCAAATAAATGTCCTGTTTTATGCTGAGTAAAATAGAAATGTGTATGAGAAAGTATGGCTTTAAAAAGAGTAATCAATAAAACCCAAAGAAACAAACATCACCCTATAGTGTCAGGAATTCGGACAATTCCAGATGTCTTTGTGAAAGAGAACTTAATCTTCTGAATTCTCAGAATAAAAGCACTAAAAATGCAAAAATGGTAGTGACAGAAAAAAAAAACAAAACCAAACCTATTTTATTGTATTTACTTCAGGTCTACAAATCCATAACCTGAAGTATTATTAGAAAGACAGATGTCCTTTTTTTTTTTTTTCCAAATTCAGTTTATTGGTAAAACAGCTCAGTGATCACCCATGCCACTTTAATTCTTCTTGGCATACTCCTTGGTGGGGTTTTGGCCCATGCCAGCTAGCCTACCGCCTGGGCACATTTTGGGGTATAGCATGCACTCAGGTCATGCTTAGCACGAAGAATGGGCAAGGCTGCACCATATTTGTCTGCTTCTGCTCCGCAGAATCCTCCAGCACTCTCTAGCAGACTTCTGCCCTGCCGGCACCTCCTCCTGCTGCAGCCCAGGGCTTGCAATACCTCACCCCAGATTTGTGCTATAAAACCATCAGAGTCCAATGTGAACCAAAGCGCCTGAAGTCACATGAAATGAGATAATCAAAACCACCACTCAGACACTAATCCTAATGTCTCGGGACAACAGTCACGTCAGACTCAGGGCCTGGCACTCTATAACACAGGCATGGTGGTCTGTGTCACTTGGTATCAGGACTATAGAACTAGCCACAGAGATGCTAGTCCTAATTTTTAAGCTTTAATTTAATTTAAACTTATTTTTAAACAATTAAAAATGTAGCACTACATAGGGAACCTCAGTCAAGCCTTCAGTAAAATTTTACTCCAATACAGTTATGGACTGTGTGTTCACTAAATCATGTGTTTAGGATTTCTTCATGCATAGGGGACATCATCTGCCATGTTCATTAAAAGGAGGAAAAAAAGGAGAAAAAAAATAATAAGAGCACTTTTCCCCCAATTTAGTAATAATTTATAACAACAATAAATATACTGCGAGGTAAAAGAGCCTTCAAAGAATACTCTATAGAGCTGTCATGGACCCCACTACAAAATAGCAGGACAGAGGCTAAACAAAGGCACACTTTAGAAGAAATCTCCCACAGTTTCCCCGAAATCCATAAAACTACATAACATATAAACCTATCACCACAGTCTGAGGTCTTCTGCTTAGTTTTCCTTATTTCATCATCCACAGGGACAAAATTTCAACAGCTGAACCCAATTATCCCATGTCCTGCAAGGCTTTGCAAAAGATTTCAGAGTATCTAAATGTGTAATAAAAGCGATAACTAATGAAGGCTGGGATGAGCGTGGGGGGGTGGAATATATATGTATATATAAAGAAATATGCACTGATTATTAACTCTAAGCTATGTAATCTGATGCCTTCACCAAATACTAGCAATAATGATAAAAACTGCCCACAAAAAGGATAAGTCCCTTTTTTACAGTTTAGATATAGATAAAATCGATAATACCTAAACTGTCAGTATTAGTGGAGGAAGGGGACACCGAAACCATCTGGAAACAGACAATGTTGGAAAAGCTAACTCAGACTGACGATGATTAGAAGCTGAAGTAGAGAAAATTTTTATTCCTTAGCAAGTCTAGATTTTTATAAATCAAATTGTTTAAGACATCAAATTTCTGTTGCAGAAAGTATTTGTAAATGAAAGGAAGCATCACATTTTAAAGGAGATGGTTTTAAGTACATTTCCTTTTACCGTACTAACTTGAAAACAGGAAAGTATTTACTTAGACCGTTTAGTTTAAAATCTGTTCCTAATGTAGTGACCTAACTGAAAGAATTTGGTTTATGAACCAAAAGCTGCATTTTTGAAACTTCATGCATTCGACTGCAACATGAGAGGTGAATGATCTTTGCTAACATCTACTGGCCTCATTCACTTTATCTTTTTCAGCCAAGTCATTTTTGTAGCTTTTACTGTTCAATGGCCCAGAAAGTGACTGTGTAAAAATATTGTGTAAAATTACATCTTCTCCTTACACATGTTCATATTCAAAATAAATCTAATCTGCTTTACTGGCAGAAGCAAGTTTCTACTCCTAGCAGTCTTGAAAAAGCATTTTTATCCTGCTATGTGCATTGAGAATAACACCAAGTAATTACACAATTTTACAGCATAGAAAAAGGACAATTATTTTCCAGAGTTCTGCTGAAGGTGGGCAAAAAAAATCAACATTACTTTTATGTGCACATGCACACATGGAGATCCATGAAAGCAGAAAGATAACAGCAACCCATATCCTTCATGTGGAGTATTTCAAGTAACTCAGAGGTCTAGTTCAAAGCAGTTTTCAAAGAACATGTCTGCAAACATCAGATGCAGTCACAAGTAATTTTTGGAGACAGAAATCCAAATAGGCAAAATGTTGTATTCTACAAATACAATTCAAACAGAATCACTTGGAAAATATATTTCAGACTATAATAGTACCCCAAAAACACCAGCAAACTTTTCTTCATGGCTTACAAAATGAAATAAAAGAAAATGCATTTCAAACTCCTGAATTCACATTTCCTTATGCCAAAGCATGGTATTAAATCAATTTTGGGATATGATTAAATTAATTATGTGCTGATTTAATAATAAACTTTGGAATATTCAGCTATACATCATACTTACAGGAGATTGTGTTGCAGAAGCAATCTTATGCGAGAAATGTACATTTAGTGTTTATTTTACAAATACAACAACTGGAGGGAAAAATAAATATTTACCTAACCAGGAATAATATTTTCTTCATGTGGGAAAACAGCCTGCTGCCAAAACTCCCTGTACTAATTACAACAATTTTACAATAAAATCCGACTAAAACTTAGTCATTGGCACATAAACTCTGATGAGATTATACCACATTTCCACACGTCCTTCTTTTAAACATATTTGCAAAAATTAGGTGGGATTCTCTGTTCTCCATTTTAGCACCTTTATTATAAGCAAAAAATACCCCACAACTTTTATTAAGCGAGTTTAACTGAGCTATGTGATGACCAAGAAAGAAGATGGAAGAAAGAATATTATCATGCATTAGTTCTCTTTGTTTCTGTTGAGAATTCCTTTTGTGATGAGATTACATAAACCCTGTAACTTAGAAACTCAGACAAGTGCTTTTATCATTCTCTTTATACCTCTGACAAACTTGAATATACCTTTCTTCAACAACGCAGCCCCTCCAAATCAGCCCTTCCAAGAAGATTTCTACTGCCCACACCCTTCACATAGGTCTCTAGTAACAACAGGAAAACAAAAAGGCCAAAAAAACAAAAAAAAAAAAAGGCACAAAACCTCCAAAAAATCAACAAAAAACACAAAAAAACACAAATATTTAGTGTTTCTGAGGTAAAAAGAAAAATAGGGAAGCAGAAATGAGAGACAAGGAAAAACGTGGTTTAGGTTTTTATAGATCATAGCAAAAAATTGTTTATGCTCTCAGTCCCTCAAAATAAAAGCCTGACTTCTAGTTCCTTTTGCTGATTGCTATATGCTGTATTTGAACCTGCATCTGCTTCAGGCTCAAAATCAAGATGGTTTGGATTTTTTTTTAAATGACCCCACAAGCTTTTTCTTCATTTTTTTCATTTCCTGCCTGCCCTCCGCTCTCATGCCATACACTGCCATATACATCCATATTTTCTCATTTATCAAATGAAATGTTCTGATTTCAGAGTGACCTAATGTTTGGGGAAATTTACTGACAAGTTGCCCAAATAATTTCAAACTTTCTATGCATGTATGATTAAAACTTTAAGATATCTGAATCCAAAGTATAACTATATTATATAGTTAACAAAATAATTGTGAAAACTTTCTTCTAATTCTTCTCAAAGAGCAAAGAAGAATTTAATCAAGCAGTGACTATGTCAGACTGAGAAAATTTTTGTTCTTGGTTATTTTACAGCAGTCCACTAAATAAATCACTTGAGAAAGTACCTTTCCTTTAGAGAAAGCAAATTATTCCCTATGAACAGCACATAACCAAACTGCTGTTACAAGACACTTCCTAAGCATTCGTCAGCTCTCAGCTCCAGAGGAATTAGATGCTCAGTACCTGGGGAACTATTAATCTACACAGGTTCAGACGTGTTTAGGACACTGAAGATAGCACCATAAATGGAATTTCCAAAGACTTTTATGTTTGTTTTAAAATGCGATACTTACAAAAGACAGCTCTGGAGACTGTAACCTTTTGCTGAAGTCTGGGTAACAGCTGAACAGATAAACTTTCGCAAAATTTACCCTTACTTGTTCACAGTGCATGAGGGTGAGCCATTTTACAAATGTATTGCTTAATGCATTTGGAAAAGGAGCTAAACCTTGATCCACATTACAGAATTCCATCTCTATATTAAACATCATATTATGATATTATGTTTCTATTGTTATACTGTGTTAAATTCTCAGATTCTAATAACTTTCAAATTTGTGAATTCTTGTCTTAGTCCTGAATTTCAATGCACAGTTGGTCACAATTTGACTTTGAACTTTCTTTTAAGTTTCAATCAGAGGTATCAGATCTTTAAAGATAAAAAATTCAATCTTCTGACCAGTGTTGAAGCAGTCATGGTATGAAATCCAGAAGAAAGCATCGACATTGTTATTAACCTTACTGTGATCAAATTTCTTATACTGAGCAATGAGAGGAGAAGGGCAGTAGAAGTACTGATACAGAACTACTAGTGTTTCCTACTATTAGGCATATTCCCAGTCTTAGGACTGACTGTGCCCATCTGATTATCATAATTGCTAAGGAAAGATACTCCTAAAGAATGCCACATCATCCAAATTTTCTTTGCCTAACATCCACTATTAATCAGATTTTTTCAGACATTTGTTTCCTGTTCTTATTTCCTTTCCAAATAAAATACAGTAAGCATCTGAGAGAAGGAAAACATGTAAACTATAAAGTGAAAAAGACTGGGAAGCCAGAGAAAAGATTTTTACCTTAAAAGTCAAAACAAACAAACAAACAAACCCCACCACACACCCAACAAAACTCTACAAGCAGTAACTCACTGCATTCTCTGCTGCTTCTACCAAGCTTCTGGCACTTCTGTGCATGTCCCAGCAAAATCTACAACAGAATTGGCAGCATTTCATTCTCTCACTGCAGTAGCTTTTCCTACCAGGAAATTAAAGATTGAAACATTTTACAGTTATTTTCCTTGCATTTTGTGAAAATTAAATGTTTCATTTTAATAAACATAGTGTTTGGAATTTAAAATTTAAAATGAATTAGTAATAATGTTATGAAATACTTGAATTAATTCATGCATCATTTTGTCAAAGCAAGCTTCTGAAGAACCAAGCAAGGCAACAGGACACAGGGCACACTTTCACTGGAATTTTCAAAATCACTGTATTTGGAATTAGCAAAATAACCTGGGAAGACCAATTGTGGTTATAGAATTGAAAACACAATCTTAGTCAAGGTTTCACAGAAAAGGTAGTTTTGCAGTACAGAAATCTTACCAATGGATGTAAAGGATTCCCCATCATTTGATGCCTCCAAGTCAGTTCTGAATGTCTTTCTGAAGAGCTGCAGCAGCAGAAATGGAAGATACTGACTTGAGACAGGAATCAGAAAAATTTGTGTTTGCCTTATGCAAAGAATTGGATTAAGGTATGATCCTGATCATTTAGCCTTAACAATGAAGGATGACAGCACAAATATTTCCCTGTATATGCAGATAAATTAATCACACATCAGGAAAAGAAATACATAAAAACTGCCAAAGACTCCTAGCAGTAGTTTTTAATTGTGGTGCATGGACCTACTGGCCAATTTGAAGGAGCCCACAAAAGCAAGGCCTGGAAGGGTTGGTTCAAATATCATCTGCAGCTCTACTTGCATATCCTTACAAGTCCAAAGACAAAAATATTTGAAAGCTACCAATTACAACTGTAGTAACAGATACCATATTTCTCCATGAGACTACATAACACTGAGGGTTTTATAGATCAGAGATCTGGCACCCAGCATCAGGTTCCGCAAGTCTGTTCCCGTGTTCTGCCAATGCCGTGGCCAGTCATTTATCTCAAAAAAGCTACCTGCCTGTATTGGGTTGTTCCCCTAGGGTTTTTCCGGGGGTGGCTACCACACTTGCATTAGAATATGTAAATACACTTGTTTTTTTAGTTCCTACCCCCCCACTCCCCCTTCCAGAAGAAAAAGCTGCCTTTGAACAAGATAGCTGGACAGACAATGTCTTAGCATGGGAACAGGTTGCCCGGAAGGGTTCTATCTACAGTTACTGGACAGAGCCCTGAGTGACCTGGTCCCATCTGAAGGTTGACCCTCGTTTGAGCAGTAAGTTGGACTAGGGACCTGCTGAAGTCCCTTCCCACCTGAGGTATCCCATGATGCTACAAAAAGGGCATTGAAGATACGTGGCCAGCTTTCATTTCACTCCTTTTACTCCACTCAGGCATCCCTAGAATGTTTTGCCAACTAATTTTTTTACTTAAAATGTTTGCTGAGGCTTCAGAGCACATTCACATCGTATTTGCATGTGTTTCTATATAAACATAAGAGATTCCAAAATATTTTAATTTTTTGTTTAAGAATGGGACAGAAAACTTCATGGAAATTCTTGATTCCGGGAGTTATTCAGAAAAGCATCAAAAGTCTTGCAAAAGAAATCACAGGAGCTGGTAAAGTACTGGTGCAAAGAAATCCAGAGGCAGGCTGTGTCTCATCACTATGATTACGTCCATGTTGCTTTTCGGAAGAACAGGCTAGAACTGCCACCATGCTGGGAAATTTGTTTGCAAATTGATGTGAAAAGTTCAATGGAAACAAAACTGGAATAGCAGGCTTCTGTGCATTTATTCTCCCTGCATTTTCCTACCCTTTCAATTTCCAGACTGAAAGGGCAACTTCTTAGTTATTTCAGAATTTGATACTGCTAAGGAAGAAACACCTACAACTGAAATACAGCATCAAAACCAGACAGCTACATAAACACTTAGCAGAAATCCTTGTACTTTAACCACCTCACCCTGCATTTAGGGGACAAAAGATTCAAGAAGCTATTCTGTTTATTGCCATCTATTAGAGAATGAATAGAGCCTTCTCACAATATCGGTGAATTGCTAAATGTCCCTGTGAAACACAAAAACCTGCCATCCAGTTTGCACACTGATGAGCACTGCAGCCATGTGAAATAAGGCACAAGCAGCCATTTTGCAGCATTCTGGTGCTGATTCCAAAGCCTTCTTGGAAGTCTAAATTTCTTCTTGTGTCTTATCTACATAAGCTTTATTGTCTTTCTCCTTTCAGAGGCCACCTAAAAATACTGTTTCATTTTGAAACAGCTTGTGGGTCTGCATTTCTCCACATGACGATATATCCATCTATTTCCACTGTGCTTACTTTGGCTTAGTGGTCAAACAACTCACTGAACTCATGCTTGTCAACCAGTTTTGACGTGTAATATTTAGCCTCAATTGCTCATTCTTCTACTTCTGTCCAAATTTCCCTCTGATGCACTGTAAGCAGGCCTGGCTTCTTTACATCTCTGAACAACAACTGCACAGCCCTACTGACCTGTTCTCTTGCTTGCTCTCATTTTGCATTTTAAACCCACTGCTGAAGCACTGCATTACTCTCACAGTCTGCTTGCCTTGATTCTTTTGGATTGCTATGCAGTAATACTTCACTCCACTGGTTGTTAAAACAGGTCACGCTTCACAGCACGGACTACGTCTCACCTACTTCCTGCAGTATCCCATTTCTTGTTTTACTTGGTAAAAGCACATATTTTTTCTATTTCTGCCTTTTTTTAAAAAAAAAAAACATGAATGTCAGCAGTTACGGAAGTGTTGGACTAGCAGTTTAGAGAGAGTGAAAGCAATGACCAAGTACCATTTTGCTCCTGCTGCTCCTCCACAGCACCATGTGGTTGCCCCAGATGGCTGCCCTGGGGGGCAGATAAAGTGCCTGCAGCTCCAGCTGCACCTCCCACCCCTCCCATGGCTGAGACGGCCCATGGGGACTCAAGGGGCTGTGATACTTTGCTAAGGAATTGCTCATCAGGGCTAGATTAAGACAAGAAACACCTTGGCTAGAAACTCCCAAAGTGCCTTAGCGCGACAACAGCATTCAGCAAAGGTTTTCTAGGCCAGACTTAGAAAATTAAGCTATGTGTGACTGCAGAGGCACTTCTTGTTCCCTCACCAGCTCCAAAATCTGTACAACCCTCTTCCTCTCACTGCTTTGCACAGGTAAAAAGAAAAGCGAAGCTCTTGCCTCCCCTGCATCATTGAAAAATTGCCTCCTCCACTCCCAGAAGCAGCTTCAGCAAACTGCAGGGATTGGAGCAGTGTCAAACACCTTGCTAAACATCTCTCCCCAATCCAATGGAAATATGTTGGGTGCCTGTGGGTCTCCTTTTAGGAGACTGGAAGTTGCTGACTGGCATTTTTGCACTGCAGGGTGCTGTGACTTGCAGGTTTTTCTTTAGCTGATTGTGACAGCTTTGCTGCCCTACCACCACCCTTTCAAACACAGGACAAGCTTCCAAAACCCGCTTTCCCCAAACCACAGTATTGTCTTTTTCCTTCAGAGACTGAACTTTTTCATGGATCCATAGCAGCAGCCCTGATGTTTGCAGCAGTCCCTGTCACAATGGAAAGGTTTCAGCTTATGTCTAGCCTGCAGTGCTGGTAGCACTTGAACTGCATCTCTGGAAACGCTCCCATTTGGTGGCAACCAGAGAAGGGACAAGGATGCAGATGTAGGTCTGTCAATTGATGCTGGCTCTGCAAGCCGCTACAAGGTGGGGAGCTTGGGGAGGGCAGGCGTCGAGGGGAGAAGAGCCCCATACAGACAAAAGGTGCATGCTGACGTTAATCTCCGCTAACAAAGCCTGCATGGAGCTCGTGCTCTGAGTCACACAGCTCAGCATTGAGCTGAGAGAAAGCTCATGAATCAAACCACCCTGGCATAACAGAGTGAAGCAGCCAGGGGGAGGGGAAGAGAGAAAGGCAGGGCTGGCAGCAGCCCCACAGCTGCTGCCTCCACACTGCTACTGCCTCTGCCATCCAGGCACATGCCACCCCATGGGTGCTCTCCCCTGGCCCCAAACCTCCTCTCTGGAGGCCCTGCCAAAAAAATACACCAGGGCAGTGGAGTGGGCAGGGGAGGGACTCACCGCTGCAGGACATGGTCCCTCATGTTTCTACTGGCACAGCTCGCTTGAGAGCCACTGGTACCCCAGGGTGCCCGCAGCTTTAGGGAGCTGGGGAATGGGGAAGGCAAAAGTCTGGGGATTTGCCAGGAGCCAGTAGAGGACTATGATGGTGGGAGCCAAGTCTATTCTGCTGTTTTGTTTGTTTAGGTACATG
This sequence comes from Columba livia, assembly GCF_036013475.1. NCBI lineage: Eukaryota > Metazoa > Chordata > Aves > Columbiformes > Columbidae > Columba > Columba livia. The sequence continues at coordinate 73,547,814 of NC_088604.1, forward strand.
TGTAAGATCAATCGGAGTAGAAGTGACCAGCTACAGAGAGCGAGCCCTAAAGATCATTTCTGCAGCTTCACCAATGTGCTAAATGCTGAATTGCATGAATATATATGTATAGCTTAACTGATTTACCACCTCTGCACAGGCACAAAGACTCCCTTCCTCCCAGTCAGCCAGACTCACAGAGAAGACAGGTGGACTACTGCAAAGAATTGGTTTCAGTCCATTCATATCATCAAATATAAGTCTAGATTTAAAAGCCTGTCAGAGAAGAAAATAAATCTGTCCTCCTCCATAATAAGTACACCAAGGAGCAACCCATATGTATCTGACCATAACCAAAGAAGAGATTTTTTTTAAAGCTACAGCCATGATCTGTGTTTCTGGTGGCTGAGCTCCCAACTCACACGCTCCAGTGGCAGGGCAGTGAGGGGTGCGATCTGGCAGCTCCAGGTGCTGGAGTAATTCTATGCCTCTCCACACACACATGTAGTCTTTGGTTATTGCAGGGCAGGCCAGGAAGCAAAGCCAAGAGCCTGCAACGCAGGTTGCAGGCTTTCCAGGCTGGCAAGAGCAAAGTCCTCCATCTCAGAGCCCAGCTACTCAGGTGCTCCTTGAAGGGGAAAGAAACAGCTGATGGAAAATGCATTCAAAGCCCACATGCCCTGCAGAACTGGCATGTAGCACAGAATAAACCAGCTCTTAGTAAGGATTGCAGTCAGGCTTTTCTTTTAGTTTTCTTTCATTACTTTGTGGGGGGAGGGGAAGAAGGAAAAAAAAAAGCAGGCTATCTTTCTGACTGGTACAGAGGAGCTGGCTATACAATCTCCGTAGCTAAGCACAGCTTAGCATTCAAAATGCCGTGCCTTGGGAACAGAGGTACCAGAGCAGGCTCTGGCCTGCTGTTTCTAGGCAAGAGCCTCAAAGCCCAGCAATTACTACTGTTCTCAGGAAGGAACAGGAACTCTCCTTGTGTGAACGTGGTGCTTTGTTTTAGGATTACCTAGAAGATGAGTGTTTTTTTGTGACAAGCAAGCACAAAAAAGTTGTACTGGGGATGTTCACTTGATAGATACTAGTTTACTAGCACTTTCAGGAAAGACAAGCAAGAAGGAAACACACTAGCATGAAAAACCCCTCTCCTCTGCAAGCATTTGAGAGCTGTTAAGATAGTACCAGAAGACAACCACGTACGTCTGAGATCAAAGGGCTCCAGTGGTTTTAAAAGGGCCTCTCTCAGGGCAGAGAGGAGTTACCATTGCTCAAGGAAAAGAAACAAAGACAACAAGGCATGTTATAGGTCTGCTGAAGATTATCTTCACAGAACAGCAGAGCCTCAGGGAAAGCTATTCACATATACTTTTTGTCTTAAGATGTCTGGTCTTAGTGCATCACTTCAAGTATTAAAATAAATGATACCATGTAGCCACCATCTGAAGCTCAATTTATTCTGCAGACAGACATTGCTTCCCTCTGCCTGCTTCTCAGCTCTCTAGAAGATCATAGAATCATAGAATCATTTGGGTTGGAAAGGACCTTCAAAGGTCATCTAGTCCGACACCCCTGCAATGAGCAGGGACATCTTCAACTAAATCAGGTTTCTCAGAGCCCCATCCAGCCTGGCCTTAAATGTCTCCAGGAATGGAGCATCTACCACCTCCCTGGGCAACCTATTCCAATACTTTATCACCCTCACTGTAAACAATTTCTTCCTCCTGTCTAACCTGAATATCCCCTCTTTTAGTCTAAAAACATTACCCCTTGTCATGTTGTAACACACCCTTCTAAAAAATCTGTCTCCATCATTCTTATAGGCTCCTTATAAGCACTGAAAGGCTGCAGTAAGGTCTCCCTAGAGGCTTCTCTTCTCCAGGCTGAACAAACCCAAGTCTCTCAGCCTGTCCTCACAGGCGAGGTGTTCCATCCCTCTGATCATTTTTGTGGCCTCCTCTGGCTCCTCTCCAACAGGTTCATGTCTTTCCTGTGCTGAGGGCTCCAGAGCTGGATACAAGATGGATACAAGCCTGACAAAGATGACACTCAAAGAGAGCAAAACTAACTAGAACTGACATTGATAAGGATTTTCAATATCTAAAAAGTTCTGCAAGAGATCAAAACTGTTTCCTACAAGCTTAACTGTGACGATTTGCCCAAGTTTTGACACACAGACATGGAGGCAAAAATAATTGAGCTGCACTGACTTAATAAAGATATCAAGTATTCAGAAAGCTAAGGTAGTCAGTACCATCTTCCTGGGCTCAAAATCCTTATCAGCTTGAAGCTAATTCTGCTCTTCCTCCTACGGAGTCACAAATTTTACTTAGAAATTCACGCTCTGTACCTACTTCTGCACTGAAGCTTTGAGACAGAACTGTATGATCTCAAAGTCTGGAGAGGGCCTGCAGCTTTCACTCAAGCCCATTTGCAGTCACCAGGTTTTGCCAGCTTTGGAGGTGAAAAAACTGAGAGGGGAAACTAAAGTAGAAATTTCCCAGATGTGATTTCAGGAACTTACTGGGAACTCGCTTGTTGCAATCTAAAAGTGAAACTGGAAACTCGGGGGGACAGAATGATCAGGTGAACTGCTGCCACTAGTTTCTTTTGAGCTTTTAATTACTATGTATTTGGCAATTTCACACCAGTAGTTCATTAATAAACTCACCTTCCAGCACTGCTACCACCACAGCAAGGCATTCCACAGACCACGGCTTTTTCTGTAGAGAGGAAATGACCAACACAGCTATAGTAAAATAACTTTCTTCCCCGTCTTTTATTCTGGTATCACCAGAACTTGAGGTGGGATTTTTCTGTGTTTCTGTGCACAACACAGTTGAAAGATGGGTAGGGAAAGTGTGCCCCCACTGCAGTCTGCCTAGGAGAGCCCAGGTTCCCTCTGCCACCCCTGGCAGTGCGCAAGGAGAAGCACTCCACCAGAAAAGTTGTGCTAGTTGAAAAGGAGATGCTACACACAGTAGTTTTAGTTCTGAACACCAGGGACTCGCCAAGCAACACTTCATGTTGCTGGCGTTCAAGCAGTTAAACACAACTGCGAACTCTGGAAGCTTTCCCACTCCTCGCTGAAGCTTCTCCCCAGTACACTGGTAACTGGTAAACAGATGGTACAGCAGATACGGTGTCAGCTCCCTCCTTGTTAGAAATGCAGCTATCCAACATTTAGTCAACCTGCCTACAGTGAGAAGGGACTGAATTAGAAGGAAAAACATGCTTGCATTTCCCTTTCTCTTAACTACTGCACATACATAGCCTGTGCCTTTTGCATTTGTAACAGAGTCCAAAATGCTTTTTTTTTTTTCAAGGAGTTTTCTCTCTCTAACTTTCCCATCCTGGCTGTTGTGGCAAAAGGTGGTAAAAACTCCCTCATATTCAGTCTCCTACAACCAGTCTAGGATAAACAGTCATTCAGACTGGCGGCATTTTCGTCCTCAAAGCTGCATCCAAGGGATAATACAGACACTGCAAATAATGTCATGAACTCCAACACTCACGAACCAGCAAGACTGCCAGAAGTGACTGGCACCCTTTTGAGGAAAAGTTTTCATTTTTTTTTCTAGTTGGGCTTCCTCTGTGCTTCACTGCCATCTCTGACTTCCCTCCAGCACTTCACAGTAGCTTCCCCAAACTGAGCAGCAAATTCTGCTCCTTGATAAACACCTCTGGTATCCTCCACCAACTCCTCCACTCTCTCCCATAACTCCCCCATCAATTCCCAAGTTGTACCTGCTTTTGTCAGCCTTCCACCCTCTTTCTGTCCTGTCATACCAAGGCTCATTCCTCTTCCTTCCATATAAGGCTTTATGTTCATTACTACCGTACTTCCCTCATTGCCCGCTTCCCCCAAAGTACTGTCCCAGAGCCAAACAAAATTCGCATCTTGTTCTGAATTCTGCACTTATAGCAGAGCATACATTTTCTCTTGCAAATGCCTTATATCAAGAAGCAACTGTGATCCAGGACAACTTGCCAAGCAAATCTACCTCTTCTTTATGTACCAAGCCATTTAAAAGTCACTCAACATGGATAAGAAGCACAAGGTTTTAAACAGGTTCTGTTATTGTTGCCAGACATGGATACAGCAAGGTTTGAGGATTTTTATATGTGTGTGTGTGTGTGTTTTAGTTCCAGGCTGAGCCAATATATTATGGAAAACAGACCTGCCTCCAGTTACCTAGAGACTGCTTAACCATGGGGTTCAAGTGAAACTGTAAAACCACTCCACAAGAATGCCACTCAATTGCTCAGTTCAGCAAACCCTGTTGGTGGATTTTCCTCCCTTATCACACTTACCTATTCATTATTTCCCATATTGCATGAGAAAAAGAAAAGAAAAAGGAGAAAGCTTTATTAATTTATGGAGATTTAGACCCTTATTAAAGCTGAGATTTAAACATACAATTAAGTCAGGAAAGTCAAAATTGTTTTTTATGCTTTCATTCCCTTCTCCATTATTTCCCTATCACAAATGTACGCTTTCTCTCCTCTGAACTCTGCCATCAGGCACATAAGCACCAAAAGCTTTGTTATTTCCAAAATGCCACTCCAACACTAACTTTGGCAGCTCAGCCTCACTCTTCTCCTGTGATACAGCAAAGTACGGCTATTTTCACGAGTGAACTGTGCCCCCCACAAAGGGTAAAGTTGGTGCTTGGGTGCCTAAAGCGTAGCTCCTTTTCCAGAGAGGTTAGATGCCTGTAAACCCCCTCCCTTCCCAGGGAGATACACCTCTGCAAAGTAAACAACATTCATATGAGAGCCTAAATGCGAGTCCAAGTGCCTGTCTTTAGGCACCCAAGTCTGGAATTGTTTGTCTGATTGAAGAGGCCCCGCTTGCGGCATGAATCACTCTACAGGGCAAGGTTGGGAGAGAATCTCCCAATTCTTAGTTTAATTCTCTCAACCATCCTGCTGCTTAAATGAGAAATCCAACTGGGAATCTTAATTACAGTAATATACTCACCAAACATATTGTATTCATTTTTTTTAAATTATTATTTTTAGAAGTAGTACCAGCCAGAAGAACAAAACCAATCTTGCACAAAAATGGATTAAGGCCCCACAGCCTTGCATAAAAGGAGTCCTTGGAGCCTACCACATTTGAATCCAAGGACTCCCGTGTATTTCTCTAGCCTCATAGACCCAGCAGCAGGCAGCTAGCAACACCACAATGCCAAAACAACTGCCTTTCTCAGATTTTTCTTGGTTAGCTCCTCTTCTACCTGTGTTCAGATGACCAAGTCTTTGAGCATAAATAATCATCGTTGTGGTATGTGATTTTATGTCCACAGTTTCCATTCCCCTGCTGCCTACAGGTCCTTGTTCATCCACTCCAGCAAGGGAGGAGTGTGCCAGAACTGATACTCCATTCAGGCTATCCTTCATAATCCCCTTTTCTGGTATCATAGGAGGGACATCTTGTAAGTTCTTCAGGTCCTTCCCCTTTCCCCTAGTAGATACAGATGAGGAAAAAATGATATGCCAACTAGCAGAAACTCCTTGAAAAGAGCCTGACCACAGCAGAGGTAGGGCTGCTTTCTTAAGCTTAAGCCCCTCTGCATGCAGCCCAGTGACAGTTCACAGTCAGAAGTAGTTTACTTAAATGGCACCATCAGACGGGCTTCCAGGTAAGGACGCACCAATCATAAAACAGACATTCACATTTTCTAGTGAAAATGTACCAGATCTAAAGTGAAGCCTAGTGTTTTGGTGGTGGTTTTTGTTTGTTTTTTGTTTTGTTTTTGTTTTTTTTTTTTTTTTTCCAGCTGCTCTCATTTTGTCCAGGACCTGACTTTTGGGAATGCAGTCTTCCTCCTTCCCTTGCATCTACCAAAGACAATCTCAGCAGAGAGCAGAGAAGTATTTAGGAAGTCTTTGCATAAAATTCCTTCCAGCCAGGAGCCTACTCTGAAGAGTCCAGAAAGACAGACTATTTGAACGATATAATCAAGTTTGCCAGGTCTGACGAGGCAACACAACCGCTTGGACGTGACTGTGTTTGTTTGTCTCGCTGGTAGCACAGCCCCAGATCCTGCTGTCACATGCCTCTGAGCACTTCAGGCCAGGGAATGTCTCTCAAGATAGTTGGTAAATTCTTATCTGTGTTACAGTCGCAGAGGTGACGCTTGCAGACGTAACCCTGAGCAAATCTGAGCCAGGCAGTAACCCTGGTAATTTGGAGGGGGATGGGAGAACAGCAGCAGCCAGCTGGGAGCTGATCAAGATGCCTCATGCACCACCCTTCACCTCCTACAGCTGCAAGGGCTCAAGCTAGGACCTGTAGGCAGCAAGACAGGCTACAAACAAGCAGAAGAAACGTGATCGCCGGCTACAAACACTGTTTGCATCCTTGATGTTGCAAAATGAATTAACATTTCTTTATCATCCCTTTTTTTGATCTGCACTACTCACTGCTGCTATAGTGGGGCTTGATTTGTACGTAGATTTAGCTGAAATAAGAGACAAAAAAGCACACGTGAAAAACACACCCTTTCTGTTCATTTCAAAACATGCCAAGCAGTTGTTGTGGTGGACTTTATTCACATCATCCCTGCGGGCTGCACTGTGTTTCACCCACAGGAAGATACTTCTCTCTGATTACTGGGACGCTATGATGCCAGCTGAATGTGCTTACCACAAACAGGAGGTAAAACTGATTAGCATAAACCTCAGCTTAAGCAAATTTGTCTCACCTCAGGCTTGCCCCAAGCTACCAGGTCAGTTGACTACTGTCCATAGTTTGGCTAATGGGTAATAACTCTTCCAGCTGTGGTAGCCCAGTGATACACCTGAAGCCAGGCAGGACTGAGGTGAAATACTTCAGCCCTTTCACAATAAGCAGAAAACCCACATGACTAGTCTGCGTGTACTTTTTCTCCTAACTAGTTTTGCTTCCCCCCTGCCTACCTACTTCTCCTTTACCTCTAAAGATTGGAGGAGTAGAAGACACCATTGAGAAACCTGAAAAACCTATCTTCATTTAACAATGAAGACAAAGTTTATAAATGTGGAGAGTACAGCCAGATTTGGCTTTCTTTTCTTTTCATAAACAGCTAAAATTAGCAAAAATCTACACTTTCAGGGAAGAGGGGTGTGGGGGGGGAGGCAGATATGGAACCACTCCCATTTCAGGTCACATCTCATGAAAATGTTTGGCCAGAAATAACCTGAAAAATGCTTTAAACAATGTAAGGTTTTATTTTAACGTTTTCTAACTGTAATCAATCATTTAAGAAATGCTGAAATGTTTTATTTCCACATTATTGCACATGTCAATGTTTTGCTATAACACAGAATTTTTTAACTGACTCAAGTTTAAAAAGAGGAAAAGCTAAAAATATTAAATAGATTGAAAACTGAATGTTTCACTTACAATTATATAAAACATTTAGAATTCCCACTGTGCCATTTATTAATTGGACAACTAATCCAGGAGATCCCAGAATTCACTCCAATAATTCTGGCTGTGGGAACAACTTGGGCATCACCACCTCACCTTGAACAATGCCAATAGAACAACAAATAGTAGGGTCTTGACCAATTCAGCCAAAGTGAAAGCCTACAAACCTCTTTCATTCATACTGGTGTGCTCTCAAATCCAAGCACAAACTGATTTAGACCACCATTCGCTTCATGTATCTCTGGAGAACTAGTCTGAGAAAGCTCCTCTGGGGTTTTCAACCAAAAGAGAGAAAGTACAGCACCTAGTAACACTTTGCTGTATGTGAACAAAGGACTTTTTGCCAGTTGGGATCCACTGAGATTTATTGCCTTCAGTTTTGTCCTCAAGGAATAGGCAGTATGGGGGATAGAAAAATCTCCTCTCCCTAATCACCTATGCAGCTCTGTGCAAAGCAGGCAGTGGATAACATGAAATGAAATTGTGAACAGTTCTTATTTTTCTAAGCATCTAAAGTGCAGTTTTAAACATGTACTAAATATTTTGCCTTTACCATTAATGAGCAGAATATGTGAAGTATGACTTGCCTTGATACCTTCTGGGCACTTGAGTTTAGACTTCAATTACCAACCTCATTAGCAATAAAAGATACTAATATGTTGCATTATAAAAAGGATCATAAATCTGTGCTTTTGGGAGGTATTGTATGTGAGCTGTATGTCTGCCTCTTTGATTTATGGATTCTTACCATAGGTAATCTAATCAAAATGCTAACAAACCCCTTTTCATATGATCACATCAAAACCACTGCACATTAAGAAACACAAATGATAAGAAACAGATACTCAAAATCCCCTTTTATGCACATTAGAGAAGTGCTGTAGAAGACATCTGTATTCTGAGGTGAGCAAAGGCAAAATCCCCAGACATGACTGCAGTCAAGAAATCACTGTCTAACACTCACTGAAGCCAGCATTGGTGTCTCCAATAACTCAAATGGGTTTTGGATGAATTGTCAATCAACCCCTACTTCATCCCCACTTATTCTGAGCATTCTCCTTACACCAAATAATGCTACAAAAAGACAAACATTAACAGCTGCCGTGCACTCAAAAATCTCTCAAAGTCACTGGAAGAGGAAAAGGATCGATATGTTGTAAGGTAAGGACTGGGTTTATAGCAGTTTGAGACCTCTAGAAACCTGAAAAACAATCTTAAATGACATTGGTGAGAGCTCCATTCTAGGAAACATTAAAAATAACAGAAGAGCAGAAAACATACTAAGAGAGTGGGAACCCAAACCAAAAAGCCCAGAGAAGAACAAGTCTGCTTTTTTTACTCCTTGTGCCTTACCACAACTAGCTTCTCAAGCCTATAGACATCTTCAGCTAAGTCTCGTTATGAGGAACACCAAGGTAAACCGGAGAAAAGCTGCCGATATTGGACATTCCAAGAATACAAAGCCCATCAGTAGTTTGCTGATCACAGCAATTTGCAATTTTCTCTTGCTTGGTTGATTGCTTATGTTTGTTTTATTTTTAAATACCTGCTAATCTGTTTTCCACATTTTCCTGTACTGCCTGTATTTGTCCTCTGGGTTCTTATTTCTTCCTTGTTTTGTTCTCAGATGGTCATTTACCATCATCAAAAAGTTTATCCTGAAATTTAAGGAAGTAAGAGTTGCTGCATGCCTTCAAGTTTCTAATCCAAAAATAGCTCAATTATTTGAGGAGATAAAGGTGCATTTTTTTGGTTTGGGTTTTGGTGTTTGCTTTTTTTTAATTGTCTAGTCAAAAAATTTCTTAAGATCCTAGTGTATATCCCATAACTTACAGGCCTAAAAATCAGAAGAATGAAAGCACTGAGGCATTGTTTTTCCACCATAACAACGTAAAGAATAAACTATTTATCTGAATACATTTAAGGGGAAAAAAATGGCTCTTGGTCAGGAACTTCAGGTGCCAAGTTTAAATTCTCTGCAAAGCAGGATTGCAAAACTGCTCACCTTTGAAACAACAGTTTGTAACAGAAGTAATTCATCCTTAGCTGGGACACTGAAAATGATGCTGCTGGGAGGGAGACTGAATGCATGTAAATTAAATACATGTTGCTAGATTTAATCAGTACTGTCCGGTATTTATAAGTGTTCTTAAAATATGAGATCTGAGCAGACATCATACATCTGAATACGTTTGTTTAAAATTAAAGATTGTTTGTTAAATGTTATTTATACACTGTTAAACCTCAGAGGGAGAAACATTAAACATGTCTGGGATTCACAGAGTACACAAAACAGGCACTAAATTGTACAGTTTGATGTATAACTTCCTATAGTGGATAAATCCACCAACATCTGCTAAATATATAGAAGATTTATTACATTTTCATAAGGTTTACTTACTACACAGACTTCATAATTTGGCAACAAAGCCTGATGATGGGGGAAACTGTTATTTTGTTATTTTTTAAACCCCTTTTAATACACACTTTGGAGGATGCGTCAATATTCCCTTACCACCTTCCCTGTCACCTGATGAAGGGAACAGTCTCCGAGCTGCTGAGCTGGCTGAGAAAAACAGACCTTGTGTCTCATTTCTTGTTTATAGGATGGAGTCTTTGTGCTTCTCCTGGCAGTTCCCAAAGCAAGGTACAGTCCTGCATATCATCTCTTTCCAAAACTTTGCTGCTGAACTCAGAGAGTCAACAAAGATCCTTGTAGAGTGCAAAGACCCTCCCTCCCTCCCTCCCTCCCCCTGCGGGAGAGCTCAGCAGGCTCCCCTCCCAGGGCACAGTGAACTCAGACATTTGTTTTGGCATCCAGGAAACTCTTTTTGAAATCTGCGTGAAACTTGGTAAATTCCCATAGTCTGGGAATCTTTGATGAAATACTGTAATTTTTTCATATCACCAAGCTATAATGCTTTGTGCTAGAAACAGAAATGGAACATTTGGGTGCAGCGAAATACAGTTTTCAGGAAATCAGGAAAATCCCATCACCTCCCCCTTCTCCCCAACCTCATTTCTGTAGTTCTTGTTCATATAAATGAGCAGTCAAGCTTCAGCAGCAACACTGAAATTGATTTCCTTGGTTTTAGATGAAAACCTGACATTGAAAGAAGCTCAATTCAGAAACTAAAGAAAGCTGAGATTTTTCCCATTCCATGCCAGAGATGTGCATCTCCAGTACCTATCAAGACCATGACTTAAGGTACATAAAGGACAGAGGGCTACTCATCAGAAGCCCAACTTAGGGTTGCTGTCACTTACTTCACCACATGAGCAAAATGAGAAGCAGTTTTTAGCTCAGGAATTATTATAAATATGAGTAACATATTGCTAAACAAAAAATATAATGTCTCTTCTAGTAAACTCTCCACATATATCACTTATGATCTTGAGTTATCCTTTCTTTGACATGGGTAGACTTACATAAATGATCCTTCATTCCTTCTTTCTGACCCTCACCTTCTTAAAAAATGGGGTTCAATTTTAAGGAAGACATTCGTCATCAGGAATTTGCAAATGGTTCCTGCAAGACACAGAATGTAGGCATGGGTTTATCTTGGGTTTGTCTAGTCATACAGGATAACACTCAACAGTTTAGCTGAAATGCTGGTTTATTGGTACACACTTCCACAGTTGCTTTTTTCTGGAGAAGAATTATTATAGGACAATACTTCTACCTCTAAATGGCTGCTCTCAGCCACACAAACTCTTAAAGTAATGTACTTTCAAGTCTTCTCTTATATCCTTTAATCCAGTTGCATGCAAGACTCTCAGTCATGTTTTGGTGTCCTAACTCACCACCCAAGCTCTGAAGGACAGGTGCCCGTTTTTGTCATTTTGTAAACTTTTACCAGGCTATCTGTGGACCGACTGGTGTCAATGACCAATGATGTATACTGATAATATGGACTGCTCTTCCTAACAGACTTGTTAGCAACCTGGTGAAAAAACATGCCTTTGGATGGTTTTGTTACTGTATTTATTATTTAACATTTGTGTGTTAGAACCACAGATGGGCAAGTGACAAGCAATAGCTATTGGGGAAAAACATTATTACTCCTTGTACAAATACATCCCTAAGATAAGTTACAATATTCTCCTGCCAAAATGGAACAGCTAACGATTTTCTTACAGCCTGAGAAACCCCAGATCACAGATGGCCAGCTGAATAGTGGCTCAAGTAATGCTAAGCAATGAACAGCTGCTAACAATGAGGAAATTGTGCTTATAAGGCCTGATTCAATGTCCTCTGAAGTCAATGAAAATCATATAAACTGCAGAGAGTGCTCTAGTGGCACTACTCTTTGGCAAGAAGCCAAAAAACAGATAACAAAATATTGTTAAATTCCCCCTACCAGAATACTCACTGCTTTTCAAGAATAACTGAAACTTTTATCTCCTTGCAAGCCTAGAAGCATCCTAGTGAATGCAGCCGCATTTAAAATGCTGATGTACACTAAAATAAGAGTATTATATATCTCACAGAGGATTAGGTCTTTATTTAGAATGGCGGCAGACATTAAGGGATTTAGTTGATTTTCACCGAGATTACAGGCACATTATAGAAAACCAACACTTAATTTTGATAGAACATTACCTGCAAGTCCTTTCTTTCAGTAAATGCTTAAGTTTATTGACAAATTGCACTACTATTGGTTAGAGCACCACCGCTGCTATTCCTAATAACATGCACCTAATGAAGCATGTATAAGAAATCAAGTGTCTGACCCATCTATTTTGGAGTCACTGCTTTTGCTGGACTAATGTTGGCTACTTGCTGACAACGAAGAAGGTCAGAGATATAGGGACAAAATAGAAATCTCCAGTCGGTTTCCTTAAACCAACAAGTATGAAATGGCAGATAACTGATTTTTAAAGTGCTTAAAAGGAGCAGCATTGAAAGCCTAAACATGACATTTACAAACTTCACGTCACTGTCCTAACCTGAAGTAGTGTGGATGGAGTTTCATAAGCTCACGTAGACAAACTTCCCAGGAGCTTTGAATAGCAAGGAGTGGTCCTCAATGCATGCAACAGAGCTGGAATAGAAAAAGCACAGGACACTCAAATGGAACAAAACAGGAGGCTCTTTAAGGCTTAGGAAGAACTCTTTAAAATTCAGAGATGAGTTGCTGATTAATAACATCAGCGTTAAATGCATCTCTCTGTCCAGTAACTGCTTGCTAAATATACTCGTAAAAGAATGACTGAATTCAGGGAAAGACACTTCTTACTGTCACTTTCCTGATCTTACACAAGATTTTTTAACTATCTGATGCACAAGGGATCTTAGCTGCTTTAAAAGCAATGAGACACTACTTAGAAAGCCACGGAGATCAAAGACAACTCTTTCTAAGGGGGTTTCTTTTTTTTCTCCTTTTTTTTAAAATATGCCTGCAAAATGTCTAGTAACACACTCCAAATTTATTTCTTCAGCTTGCTCAAATGCTATGTTCTCCTGGGTTCGTTTACAGTCTCAGAAACAGAACAGGTACTTTTGTGCTTCTTTGTAGATTTTCCATTCTGCTGCAGAGTCTGTTTATGTTCCATAAATGCACAGGTGCACACAGTTATACATGAATGGAGTCAGGTTGTATGGAAACGAGGAATCGTTTCTCCTACTATTTGCATAGGCTGGAGGCAGGCATAGTGCAAATAACTCTTTGCAGCTGAACCAACACGCTCCAGTCTCTACTTGCACTGTCCAAATCATCTTGCTCTGAGGCACCTCTTCAAAAAGAGCTGGAAGACGTGGCAAATCACTAGATTCAATAACAGTGTTGCTAAAAAAATTAAAATATTGAACTGAGAGCACAAAGGGAGTAGAGGAAGCCCCAGCACTTATGGGTGTGACAGAGCTCAGCCTCCCCAAGGAAAGTATATTAACCAGCATAAGATGGGTGCTACCATGAAGGGAGCCCTGATGGCATTTCTCACCATCCCTGTCACTCATGGCATCCACCTGCCACTCTTGCCACCTGGGTTCCTCACCTGGGACTGGCATTTTTGGTTCAGAGCCAGCTTGCAAGGGCACTTCTGCTGAGGACCTCCTCCTCAGGGACAACAGTGTGTCCCCCTGGAGTGAAAAGTCTTCTGCTGGCCTAAGACAACCGGACAAGAGCCCCAGCTGCCTCTCTCTCCAGAGCAGGGCTGGCCTGAAGCCTTCACTGCCACTGCTGCTGCATCATCACATGCCACAGGGAGAGCAGGAGTTTTCCACAGCTGGAATGGTCCAACTGGAAAAGACCAAGAGCAAAAGGCAGAAGCACTCCTGCTATGACCACCACCTGCCATAGAGGAAAACATGCCTTTTGTTACTCTGGTTGGGAGGTTAGGCAGCTCCATTTCTAGTTTCCAATCTGCTGTCATCTGCCGGCAGCCTGCCATGATACACTGAGCTAATCACAGCCTCCACAGAAGCTGACATGCAGCCTCTGGCCTATAGCACCCTAAATGCAAGTGATTGCTAGGGGGAAAAAGAAAAAAAAAACAACACACAAAAAACCCACAAAAACCAAAATTAAATCAACTCCAACAACCAGTTGTGGATGATGTAAGCAAAGGCACTCTCTGGTGCAGCCTCTACACACCAGCCTCACCAAATGCTCAGACAAGGGGGCTCATCTGGCCAGAGCAGTTCAGGTTTTCCTGAACAAACTTAATACACCCAGCCAAGGCAACACAAAAAGCTGTTGTAGGTAAAGAAGTAAAGCGTTTCCCTCATACCTAAATGAGCTTCACTGACTTCACCTCCTCTTGAAAGAGCCATGCTGAGGATAAGCACCCTGAATAACACTTTTGGGATATGTTTGGGTATCCTGAATTCTGCCCAAGTTCCTGAGAGAGTTAGTCCTCTCTCAGCACCTTAGACCTGAAGCACCACAAGGTTAATATGTGATAGGAAGCCAGTGGCACACCTGGGGACTAAACCTGGGTCTCTTGGATCACAGATACACTTTGGGACCACTGGACCAGCCTCACTTATTGGTAATCAGAAGATTAATGGCATTCCTGAAATTACAACCAAATTTTACTCAGTTAGACTGATCACTCTCTAATTTTGAAAGCAGTTACATGCGCTGACAGGATGATTACAGCTTTATCCACCCGTTTTAGACTCAAATTTAAAATAAAATATACTGAGATTGTATCACATGATAAATTGCAGTGAGCTCGCAAGTCTATTTCTTCCAGATTTAATTCTCACATTGTAAACCTGACAGCCTCATACAGCTCAAAAGAAGCATTACTGTACTTTCCTACAGCAGAAAGTTGACAAAGGGACAGATAACACTTGCTTTGAGGCCTGGAGAGTCCCAAGCTCCTGGCTCTAAGACCACAGGCTGTCTAACGGTTCGCTTTAAATATGTGTTGAAAACTCACATGCAAACACTCGCAAATTCTCACTAAATTCACAGCTAGGAGAGGCAAAAGTAGCAATAATTTTATTCATGGCTTAGACAAGTCTTTAGATTTAGTACCAATAATTTCCCCCTGTGACTCTGTACAACTGAGTCCATGAAACAGAAGCGCCCAGTCTGACATGTAAACAGAATCAGGCAGTCAGGTGGGTAAATTGTTCCAAATTGTCATATCTTGTTTCGTAAATGACCTTTCTATACAAAACACAACCTTCAAAAATAAATGCATTTTCTACAAAGTAACTTTGCTTGTCACTAGTTCAGAACGAGCTGTTTAATCCATGTATGTTGCAGCAACACACTGTTAACATGTCTCCTTGCATTTAAAAATAAACCCATACACGTGTGCATCATACAACAGTCCTCAACACAAGCTCACGTAATACAGCTATACGCATCAGGCACATGCCAGACTTTCATCCGCACTCTGAAGCTGCCAGCGCATTGACATTCCCCTTGCTTTCCCAGTGCAGCTTCATGTTTGCTTTTCTAAGCCTGCTTTTAGAAGGACTTAAATGTTGGCATTCGCAGAGCACCGAGAGAAGAGGGGACAGTTAGAGAGTTTGTGCCCTCTGGTGTTCAGCGCTGGATGCTGGAGCCCCGAAAGCGCCACTGCTTTGTGCTGCTGCAGCGTCCTCACCTCACCAAGCCTTGGCTGTCTGTAATACAGCTCACTTCAACAGGATAAACTATTTATCCCTGGTCTTCTTAATGGTAGAACTATACTCAGAAAAAGACTGGGCAGAGAGCACTGTCTTCTTTTAAGACCATCTGCACACTTTACATGCAAGATTTTAGGTTTGGGGATGATTCCTGCAAGATCCACATCAACTCAGCAGTTTACAGGACTCTGGATGTTTTCATTACTTCAAATAAGCAAAAAAGTACACTTGGTAACTTTAGAAAAAACAAATCGCTTACTGACCTCATCTCCTGTGAGTTCCAAAGCTGAGCATATACTCTAACCCTAGACTATAATACAGAAGCTCCCATCAGCATGGTTTTCAGCATGCCTGCCTGTAGTTAATTCTTCAAAATTCCAACTAAAATCAAGTTTGTGGGCTTAACATTAACACTGTTATGTCCACAAGTGCTAAATCTTTGCCACAGGTGACTCAATTACAAATTACAGCAGGTACATTCTGAATACAAAGCCAAGCTTATTCTCCTTCTGAAATCCATCCAAACTTTCCACAATTCACTCTAAAGACATTCTGATGTGGAGCTGTTCACTGTGGTGAGATTTAAGGTAGTTTGCAAGGATTTTTGTGATTGAACTGTTCAATCTGCAGATACCACCACTCCCCTGTCTAAGCTACATACCTGCTGTGTTGCCCTTACTTGGGAGCTTTAGTTTCAGAAGAATCATTTACCTCAGCACCACCCCTCATAGGCATACCAGAGAAGTCTACCCTTTATCATTCGGGGCATCCAAAAGCCAATAACAGTAGATGAGGCTTTCGAGGAGTCCAGTGGTGTTTGCATCTACAACCTCTCAAACAGTCTCTTCTGCCCTCCCTGCACCTATGAACACACTACAACAGCCTCTCTGCACTTTGCACCGGCTGCAGGCAAGTAACAAAGCTGGTTTAAGCTCATATTCCGACCTAAATAAACAAGGTCCTTTTACTTATCCTTAGAGGGAACCATTTTCCTCCGATTCCCACAACCTTTCCTATTGTTCTGGCAGAGCCTATTCTTCTTACAGTGTTAAAGACAGTGCTGAAGATCTCATTTATAAACATGACCCTCTCAGCAAATGAATCTTGCACAATGACATTCAAAACAGTAAGTTACTAGTTTCCATCACTGTAAGGAAGTACTCTGAAAAGAAATAAGCTCACAGAACTAAAAACAAAAACAAAAAAACCCCAAGAGTTAACAGAGGGTCTGGATTCAATAAACCGTTTCAGTGGAAAGTTAGGAGCCTAAACCCTGAATCCGAGCCTAATAGTCCTTCGCTACAATTATATTCACTTGAATGTTGAGCACTGTGTCATTAGATGAGTGTGTTCAGACAGCACACTGCAGTAATAATTCACGAAGTGTTTACATTTCAACAAAGCCTTCTCTTGTGTGTTCTTCTAACCATAACAGTGCGTTTAGACATTCTATAAACACAGCAGATTTGTTTTTAATTAAAGAATTTCACAGCAGTGAACTCTGATCACTTAATATTTCAAATCTGAAAACATCACTATTACAGCATGCTAAGAAATTATTCTCTATGTACTTCATACTCTGTATGAGTAACATTTTCCCCCAAAACACCACGCTGCCAGCAGATGATGCACAAAGAAGGTGGCAATGCTGGCCCTCCCTGTGGCTCTGCAAGAAATCTGTACCTGTGACTCAGGAGAACGTGCACAGAGATACTGCTTTAAGGACCAACCACGATCAGTTTCTGCATCTTTGAGAAATTCTGTATCTTTTAAGAAAAGCACAGCTGAAATCAACAGTCTGCCAAGAAAAGTGGAGAGACTTTGCTTTAGTGCTGTGGGATACATTTTCATGACTGTCAATCATATGGTAATTTTCACAATTCCAGAGCTGCAGTCTAACAAGTGCAATAATCTGTGGCTCAGACTTCTTGCCAAGCAGGAGTGATTTAAGCTGAAAGGCTGGGACACAAGAAAAAAATGCATGTTTCACCCAATTTGACCAGTGTGCAATTTACACTTGAAAGGAAAACTGGGGAAACCTCGATCTGGTAGAAACTGTTGGCAGCCGGGCCTGTTTGCAGCTAAGAAGCCAACAGAAGGATTGTATGACAACATGGCTTCTGGTTCCTTCATGAATTTCAATTCACAGTGTTGTGAATTGAAGCATCTGAAAGGAAATGATGAACAAGCATTGATCACTGATTAGTCATTATTTCTTGGACAGTCCATGCAAAACAAAGATGCTGGGTCAGATCAGAGTTTCAGAAGTGCTATGATGGCCACAGGACTTTCTCAGCAGCCTCTGGTTTTTCTGCTCCTGCTGGACATATTCAGGGTGGTAAATACAGCCTACATGAAAGGCAGGAGCCTCACCCATGGGGTAAACTTTGAAGGGTCTCACATCAACTGCAGCACACATCCTCTGCGGGAATCACAAAGAGTAACAGAAGCACCACATCTCTAGGAGCACTTTTTGAAGGAATACCCTCTAACCAACTTCGTAGGCAGAGCTGTTTATAGCTGCATTTCACCAGAGTGGCTCGCAAGTGTCCTCAGTTTCTTATTAAGTTTATGAGCAGTCAGCAGCAACAAAAACAAGAAGGGAGTCAAACAAAAAGTCTTCAATCAGCCTCACTAATAGCGTTATGAAATGGCCCTTTGTGGCTTTACATCATGCTGGTAAAGAACAGAACCACAGCTACAGTGAGCATGAGTGGGACATAGCCCCCAGGCAGCACCAGGACCAAATACCAAGCTTAAAATACATCTTTAATATATCCCATATGTATTACACACACTCCCCAAACACTGAGGGCAGGCCTGAGGTGTAGGACAAACTATGTGAAACATTAAGTTTTAGTTGTTTTAAAAAACATTTGTAGTACTAATCACATGCTGCCTTTGGTTGGAGCCTTTTCCCCTCAGTTCACAACAATTTCTGCTCCTTTGTTTCCATGGGGCAATCAGTGACCTCTTGACTCCTCTAGCCACAGGGCTGCTTCCAGCGCCTACCTGGCTACCAAAACAGGGGGATGTTATTCACCTCAGCCTGCCCTTTGCTATTCACAAATGTTTTCTGCCTGAGAATTGTACTTGTTCATACAAGGCTATGAAGTCCTTCCAGATATTTTAAAACCAAATCAGGAATAGGACACAAAAGGGAACTTCCCTGGCCCAGTTGCTTCACTGGGAACAGCCGATATGAAACAAGGCAATCCTGTGCTCTCTGTGAGCAGCCCACAGGCTAAAATAATTTACAGAGGCAGGACACCATCTCTGTAACACCTTCTATCATTGTCCCTTGAGTTCTGCTTGCTTAAAGGCTTTAATGATACATTTGGCAAAAGGGCTCTATTTAATCTTAAGCTCATCCTTTAATAACACAGATTATTTATTTGACCTTTAACATCAAGTCTGGATATCTGTGACTTAATGCATGTACTCTATGAAGTCCTAGCACTGTGTGGACAAGCATGATGCTGACCAGCCATTGGGAGCTCCTCACTTCACTTTCTGCAACTCAGGGATAATTTAATCCTTGCTCCTATGAACCTTCTCAGGTCTGATAACTGCCTCTGATACTGATGATGAGGGCTGCAGGAAACATGGAAAACAGAAGAATACCCCAGGAGCCCACTGACAGCAAATATCTGAGTCACTGTTCAAAATAAGCATGTAATGCTTACTGTATTATAGAATTTAATAAGATACAATAAGCTGTAATACGATATTTCAGGTATAATATAAACGCATTAGAAATGCTGGAGCGTAACTAGAATTGATTAAGATGGATAATGGATAACCTGGCACGCAGAACTGACAATGCCTCTTCAGGATAGTTTTGTATACAGACAAAAATAATGTATTACCTCTATTTTTTCATTGGTTAAAATGATCAAAATAGCACAACAGATTTTTTCCAAAATAGTCAAAAAAATGCTAGCAACTGAAAATATTCAATTGTCTAAATTCAAGTCACATATGTGAATTCGTGCAGCATCACCTGACTGCCAAATCTCATGAGACTTTCCATATCCACCACCATTCTGGCTGTGTTTGGACAGAGGTTGTTTCTGTAACACTTCAAACTAAACCTGTTTCAGGAAGATTCTGGAAGAGGCAGTATATCATACAGTTGCTTAATCACACATTTATTACAAAAATATGAAAATTAAGAAATGTAAGAAAACAAGTCGGGCTGTTATTAGTTGCATCAGAATACAGGACAGCTGTAGTATGGGCTCTGAAATGAGATATAAGATTGCCTGATCTCCTCTCTTACACAAGAAATATAGAAGATGTTTCCCACAGAACCCCATCTGCAAACTGTCACAACCGAGAAGCCTGCAAGCTAGCTGCTCCTACTCTGGCAGAGCAACACAAAATGGGTAATACCCATGGAGAGTCCATGACATTGAGGTAAAAGCAGATAAGCTGCATCACTCCAGGGGGTAAATTATATTTGCTAATACACAGCAGTTGCTTATACAAGATAAGATTTATCTTCAAATTTCTAACTGCAAAAACTGTCCCATGAATGAGGGAAGGTTAATTTTCTGTCAATTTGTGTCCTTCGTCCTTTAAACCTTCCTCACTGCCACAGTAACATCAACTCCCCTTACATGCAAGAGATGATACGTGTTGTGCCTACTCTGGAGTTAAGTACACATAGACTGACTGGCCTGAACATGGGAGGACCGGCCATCTGGATGCTCTCAAATACAACAGCACATGGTTGAAGTCTGCCAGGGAATTAATTTGAGTCTTTCTCTTCCACCAGCATTGCAATGGAAACTAATGAAACTAACTTTATTTTAAACTTTCTTTCCCTTTTTAAACTTTGGCTAAATTTAGCTGGAGAGTCCAAAAGTCAGGGGGAGAAATGTTAAGAGGAAAGGACAAAGGGAGAAGACCCAGAGACACTGAAGCCCAATTTGCTTAAGAAACTAAAGTTTACCTAGAACTGGATCCATCTATGCCTGGCACGTACTCCTGCTGCTCAGGGCTAGTGCACTCGTCTCTCCCTCAGGTAAGCATCACCAGGTGAATTCAGTGGAACTCCTCACACTGAATAATTTCTCAGCAGCCAAAGTGTGCATGTCCACAAATGGAGCTTTAAAAGTTGCTGCTAATGATGACAGCCAGCAGCAAAGCCAACCTCAGCTCAAACTCTTTTGTGGAACAGAAGAGCAGAGAGTTCATGCTGAGCAACTTGGCAAGTTTTGCTTTCTGGTGCTGTGGGTGGCTGCAGGAAGGCAGGGAGGAGAATGCACAGTCGGCAGCAGAAACACAACAGTGAAGAAAGAGAATGGGCACTGTTCTCTCACCAGCTCACTGTAGAGTATATGATGCACAAGCTAGGTTATGAACTAATGAGGCTCAGCAAAAGCACCACTGAAAAAGATGCAATTTAGCCTATCAACAAACAATAAGAAAGCAAAGGTATGGTGAAGAGTTAGCTATGCCATCAAATGACTGAAAAATCATCAGTAAAGGAAAACACGAAGAAAAATAATTTGTTATATTAGCTTTCCTCACACGTTTCATTTTGTTTATTAGTCTGTCTCTACAGTTACAAAAGTAAAATAAAAATAGAATCAATCGGGTCAGCTCTATAGTTTGGTTTGTAACTCAGAGCACAGACTGATTATGCCTGCATGGGCAATGTTCCAGGGAGTCTCTCAATCACAGCAATAAAATTGGTGTTACATTTTGTAGATCTCTCCCTTACTCCATCTCACTTGATTCCCCTCCATTGCCAACTCCTCCCTTTCAAGGGATACTGAGATCCAAGGCTGATCCTCTCCTTCTCAGCATTTGGTTTTATGCAGGCCACACCGCAGCACTAACTTGGGACTGTGATCCCTCCAACCACATGTGGAACAGGATTACCATACACTAAGAGCTTAAAGATGGCTGGCTGGCATCATTATTTCCAAGCTCTCCAGTAGACTTCCACATGCCTATTCTAGTCTTTCAAATGACAAAATATAATTCTAAACTAAAACTTTACTATAGCAGCTCAGTCCAGCACTGGGAAGGAAAAAAAAAAAAAGGATCAGGCCCATATGCTGTATTCAATGCTGTCTCTTAAAGAGGGTCCATGATGAAAGGGAAAGCTCTGCTCTGCCAGCTCCTGATCCAAAAAAAGGGTTACAAAACCCAAGTCAGGAGGGCCCCCAAGAGTTTGCTTTGCAATATTATGAGCAAAAGATAGGTGGGCAATAGAACTCTGCTCTATTGGAATTATCTAGAGGCCTAAAGCATACAGGCGCTAATAAGCAACAGAGGCATTTAACAACTTTAACTATTTTCCCAAGTAACAGTGGAACATCCCACACCCTACCTGAATAGATTTTCAGGCAGATTCTCCTTATATATGCCTAAATACCTGTAGAGCTTCTATTTGGCTATCGGACTAGTGCATGCAAATAAGAAACCTTTGCCTTTTGTTACTAGCACAGTAGGATGTCATGAAGGCCACAGGACTCCTAAGAAGCTTTATCTCCCTTCATAGTATATCTTCAGCAAGTTTCCAGTCCACAGATCATTGAGGTAAACAAAAGGAGTCCTACAGGTTTCATTGAGTTCTCCTCAGAACCAGTAGTTTTTTCAGTGTTCATTTCAGCAAGCTACATAGCCTTTAACTGTGAAACCTTTCTTAATTCCAAAGGGACCTACAGAAAGAAATGTGATAGCAGTCCTGTTCAAATATGAAATAACACAGACAAATCAAACCAAGGTTTCTCTAAAACACTTGTGGAGACTTCTCCAAAAGGCGTATTTCCACAGAAACCAAAACAAATGAAAGACCCTAAACAAACAAAAATCCTGCAAACCACAGGCTGTCTTCCTTGTCCCTTCAGCTTTTGAACTGCTCAAAGAACCACAAATAAATATATAGTAAATTATTTCTCCACCACACATGTACACACATTTTGCATATTCTACAGGTGCCTAAGCTGTTTGGTGGTTGTGGTTTTTGTGCGCTTGGTTTTGTTTTTTGTTTGTTTGTTTGTGTTTTGTTTGTTTGGTTTTGGTTTGTTTTGTTTGTGGGTTTGTTGTCTTTTTGCTTTTTCGTGTTTTTTAGGTTTTTCAATACAATTCTTCCTTTAGGCATTGAAGTAGATGAGAATAGAGCATGAAGAATATTTATGCAGCTACCACTGCAGTGGTTGCTATACAATACAAAAAAGGATGAACAGTCTACAGAGAGAAAAAATTATAGCACTCGAGTCCACCCATAATTTAATTCTCCCAAAGCCAAAGGATCTGCCAGAGAATCTGCATTTTGTTTTAAACACGGCATTGTAGAACGTGAGCCTTATACTGATTCCCCATTAAACCAGAATCTTAGCTGGTGTATTTCAGTATGACTCCACAGTAGGTTTCTATCCTTATGATCTGAAATACTTCCTCATATGACATGACTGGCAACTGATGCAGCATTGTCTGAACATGGCTGAAATGACAGTCAGAGTGGCAGAATCTTAGATACACTGATCTCTCATAATTCCCTCCAAACTCAAATCGTTTTCCCCTACCTTATATGAAAACTATGTTTCTCTCATCTGGACAGACTTTGTTCCTTCGCATAGTCACCCACATCAGCCCCAGTGTTGGGCAGTGGCTCCTCCTTGAATATACTCACACTCTCAAAATAATCGCGGGGGAAGGTGGGGATCAATCAGCAAAACGTTTGTGCATTTGGCCCCATTCTAGCCAAATGGGACAGGAAACAGTGAAGAATCAGGCAGCCGAGGAAGAAACAGTGAGTGCACTGTTTTGGGGCAAAATCTGAAGGCTTGGAGCACCTCACTAGCAGGCCTCCAGCTCTCTGATAACTGATTGCTGTGTTAGAAATGGGCTGGTTGTCACTTTGTGCTCCTTTCGGCTCAGACAACGGGTGAACATAGAAGAAGTACTACTCATGTAGGAGAGCCATGACAGAAGTAGAAGTAGTAGAAGTTCTTCCAAAACAGTACTTCTTAACTTGAAAAAATCTTTGCTTTTGGGATAGCCAGCCATCTGGGGAGACTTATTTAAATGCTGAGAGAAGACAGAAAAGGAACTAAACTTCCTAGAACAACTGTAGCAGCAAAATAACCTCAAAACAAACTGAGTTTACCAGCATATCTAGCCATAGTTTGGTGGAAACAAATCCATTAATACTCCAAATGACTTCTTAGAAAAGTAATTTCTTAATCTAATCTGAGGAGAAAATGTACCCTTGACCTATTCCCAAGTAAGGTGCAGGAGAAGAGTCCAGGAAGTAAAAACAACCAAACCACTAAATAAGTGATCACAACATAATTGCTATATCCACTCTGAAGAAGTTCACAGCACTGTTAAGAAGTCTGGAAGGGATTCTGTGCAAATATAATGGTTAAAACCATCAGGAAGTAGAAAAATGAACATTGTTAGGCTCCAATTTCAATGTTGACGCAAATGGTATTCTTGATTAAAGAAGCTGCTGCACCTTTCAGCCTAAGCGTTTGTAAAGGAGTTTGTACATACTCATAATACTTTGGGAAAGAATTAAAGATGAGCAGGGAAAATCCTGTACTGAATTCAGTGTAACATGAGCTAGCATACCTCATTTAGGAAAACGTGACTAAATATAGCTAATAGGTTTATTTGTAAATTACACTTGTGAGATAAGGTACATGTAAATTATTATCTCACCTGCTAAATTAGAAGTGAAAGATATAATGTGAAGTACTCTGTCCATTCCCTTCTCCCAGTTTAGAAAAGAAAAAACTACTTCCAAAGACAGAAGAGAAAGGGGAGAAAGTGAGGAAACCCCTAGCAAACTCTTAGGAAACAACACTTTTCCCAACTAGCTGGCTTCACCTTCCTTCTTTGGTTATGGGATAATATGTCAACTGATGTTCCTCATCATCTGCTCAGACTTTGCTGCCATTTCTACTTAGGCATTTTGAATGGCAGTCACTTCTGAAAAGTTGATTTAACAGAGCTCCACAGATAAATTCCTCTCTAAGAAAGTAGTAAAATATAGTAAAATAAAGAGATGGGAAAGACAAAGATGGGAATAACGCTTATTTGAAAGGGATGCTTTGAATATACTGGGAATGCTTGTACTTTTTTTAGCCCAAACTATAAAAACCCATTGCGCATTTATAGAATGGTACAGACTTTCATGGTTCCAAAACCACCAGCACAACAGTATCTAGATCCTATACAGGGCCCTTAGAGGCTCTCAGCATAAAAACAAATAATATGCCCTTTGACATTCACATATAACAGTAAAATTTCATAAGTCCGCAAGTTCTTTCCACTGGTTCTGTCATTTAAAGCTACCGATATGAATACATGCAACATGATTGCACTTAAATATAACCAATGTGAGGTTACATATTAAAAAGTTTAAAAATATGTTTCCATTGATTTTTAAGGCACTGTTACTAACAGGAATGAAAGAAAAGTCATATTCTGCAATATCTGCAAATCAGATCTGTATGTGCATTTCTAAAAATAGATATAAAAATCATGTCCCTTGTGGCTGAAGACAGCTCATAAAACTCTTTGAATCTATTAAGCACACTTTCAAAAAAGAGCATGTTACAAAATTCTTTTCAACACTGCTCAGGATCAACCCGCAAGCCGAAACAGAAATTTACGGGCACCAGGGAGAAGTCACCACTGGCAATGTACATCCATAGGTTCCTCAAACCAACAGAATCCACTGGGAATCATGTCTATATTCCAGGTGTCTGTATCTTCAAAAGAGACATAAGGAGACTCTGGCTGTTCATCTTTCCAGAACAGGATACAGCATTTGCCTGTCTGTTTAGCTATAGATTGTATGGTCACAGAATACAGATGGATGACACCTCTTCACAAAACAGTTAGCGTCGCAGAAGTCACACCTTCTGCTAGTGCTACTTAGAGTATTTTTTTCCTCCGTATAAGTGTCACTGCTCCTGACTCACTGTACCACAGAAGACACATTGAAGATCTAACCATGTTGTAGCCCAGCCCAGCCAAAGTATCATGTAACGTAATCCTAACAACTCATTCAGAAAAACAGGTAATTTTTTTTTAATATTCCCACATCTTTAGTATGAGATCTTTAGTACTCTGAAGGCCTGTGTTGCAACGAATTGACCTTTCATATTGTTCCCATAAATTAAGAACAATCGGAGAGACAGAGTGAAATAGCTAAATTAATCCAGGTAGAAAGAGAATTTCCTGAAGATCAAAATTGTGAAATCTATCTTTGCCCTTTTTTTGTTCATGGTTTTAAGGAAAATGCTACATAATCTCAGCTCTTTTTCTATCAGTGAGGTGAAAACAGCAAGGAAGATCCAAAAAAGCAATACATCTTTATAAAATACCTTTGGTGGGAGTACTGTCCATCTCACCTACCTTTCTGTCTGCTACAATTCCTAACATAGTTTGGTTGAAAACAATGAAACTCTCAACACAAGCTCACAGTTCAAAAAGTGACCCCATTAAAGGCCCATCAATCTTATTACAGCCTCATTTAGAAGCCAGGAAAGGAAGAATAAACACACGCTCTCTTGCAAGGGCGAAAAATTATGGACTCCACACAATTCAATATGAATTCAAGCGAAGCCCTTTATTACAGAAACAAGCCTCCTTATATATGCAGTTATTTCCTGATCACGCGTCCACGCTCCCAGCATGCATTAGCTGATTGGATATTGTCCGTGCTCACGAGCTGTCCACGCGCCCAAGTCTCAATGCTGACAGGTCTGTTGATTTACGTCTTGTTGAAGCCCTGTTATTGTAGAACTGCCTCACTCCCACAGCAGGTCCTGCTTTCAGCTTTCGAGCTGGCCTTGAAATTCCTTTGAGCCTGGATAGTTCAGAAGTAAATTTCCATCTAATAGAAACCCATCCATACAACAACCTCAAGAAAATCCCTCAAATCTCCCACACACTCTCTCTTTTTTTTTTCTTTTATTTTTAAGAAAACAGTTACTCTTGCATATGAAGATGGCCTAACTGGAGACTGGCAAGCTGAGCTGCCAGGTATGTGAGCACTGGGGGAACGCAGGGTTTCTGAAGCAACATGGCATGTCTTATGAGCGAGCTGGAAAAGAAAAGAAGAATGTCACCCTGTATTAATTTAACACTAATTCTTTATTTTAAAGATTATATATTTTAGAAATGGAAATAAACAGTTCTTAGCTCCCAAAGTAGAGCTTCCTGGAAAATAGACATGATTTATGCTTTCAACTGCCCACTTGGACCCTATTCCTGGGGTAAAGTGTCATCAAAACCACTGTTAATGATGCAGAGAAGGGCACTCTCTTACAAAAGCTGATGTTTCCACCAATGTAATATCTTGATCATAAATGAAACAAACAGGTCATAACTAATAGTTACTCGCATGGCTTTCTCGCAAGCCTTTGAGGTGTACGAGCCTCCCTTGCTAAGCTGCATACACCTGGAAGCCATGATCCCAAAGTCTCAGACAAGTCTTCACCAACAGTTTGGCCAGATTTGCAGATGGATGAGCAAATTTGGTATGATTTGAAGTCTTTTTTTTTGACTGCAGTCACACTGTGGTGCATAATAAAGCAGGTCCCATGAACGCTATTCTTCCAAATTGAAAAGAGAATCAATTTCTTTTCACTTTTAAGCCAAAACCAGACAAAGCCAGAAAACTTTATCAGACATAAATTGTTCCAGAAAATAACTGTCCTTTACCACAGGAAAAGGGGGGATCCCTGTTTTCTGATCCAGGCTGCAACACTCACTAGACATCATGCAAATAAGGTCTTTACTTTTGATACAGCAAATGACAGTATTCTGAACTGTATTCTGAAGTTGTTTGGGATTTCAAAAGTGGACCATTCCCACAGGCTGCATGAATTGCTACCTAGACACAAGCATCCTGGAGGCCATTAGCAGGGTTCCTTCCAACTGAGGAGACCTGCAGCTAGAGTTGAAAGCCTGGATGCCTTCTCAAACTTAATGCTTTGAACAGATGGGAAATCTGGTCTCAGTACACAACACAGTGTCACAACTCCCTTTCCAGGACAGAGTGAGGGAAGGAGAAAGAAACGGAAAGAAAGAAATGAAGTGATATCAGAAAGCAAATAAAAGGAACTCCTATTTTCCCTGTGTTTTGAGATAAGCATTCCTCTTCTGAAGCATTTCAGTGAACCACACAACATGCTAAAATAGCAAGAGTGTCAGGGCATTCTGTGATTCTGTGTTCAGGAACTTATATGATGAACGTATTAGTCAGACTATGCATGCACTCCAAACATCTCTTTTTGTCTGGATCTAACATAAGCAACTATCCAGTCTTACAAGATAACAAGACAGTGATGGGACAGGACAGCTTTGCCTAGGATTCCTCCTCAGACTGAAGCACTCTCTTTCCAATTAGCGTTGGGGAGTACAAAGATGAATGGTGAGGTTCCTTTGTGTGGTTCACAGGATCAAGCCCTGCTGGAATAAGAGTATCAGTCTTTACAATGACGAGCACCAGTCAGTGCAGTCATGAGGATAATCAGAAGCTGTGTCCCTCTCCCATCTTCTGCGCCAAGAATAACAGAATTCAGTTCATTACGGCCATAGCAGACATCTTCCCAACACCTTTGCATGAATGCACACAGACTACAGTTTCACACTCATGATCAAAACCACAGGAAGCAGACTACCAAAAGCGAAAAGAAAAAGGGGAGCAAGGAAGAACAAAGAAATACATAAGAGATCTGATTTTTCCCAGTGGGAAAAGATAAGCAAGGACCAGGATAGCTTTTATATAAGCCATGAAATTATACATAAACAAGTAGGAAATGAGGAGTACAAACGATGAAGATGGACCAAATCACTTGAATTCAAAAAGCTTGCTTTTCAGCTCTCTAATTTACTTTTAAATTGTCTTACTTTTTAGTACATTAAGAGCAAAGAGTTCTTACTGAGCTTTAAAAGTAAGTCATGAGAAGAGATACAGCATAATGCTCCCAATTTACATTAAAGTATATGCACTATTATCTTCTTATTATCTCCTAAAGATTTTTCCAGGCATTCAATTAACATATGACAAGATACCCAAGTTAGCAAGGAAAAAAGTCACCATTTAGCGCACTATCTATAGCATTTCAGAAGTTAGTTACCCATTGTTTTTCCTCCTAATGCACTACCTAGTGCACATCTATTATGCTATTTTAATAGCAAGGCTCTGTCACAGAAATAAAAGGAATAAAGTTCTCAAGGTACCCACATTACAGTTTCTAATTTGACTTCAGCACAAGTATCTTTCAAAGTCAATGTAACACACGTAAAGTTTAGAAGTTTTCGCCCAAGGACTGCTGTGACAAAGGGTGCTGGAATCCCACTGCCTGCAGGAGCTCTGATGGGGAGCTAGGTCCCCAGAGAAACCTGGGGGAGGCATTAACTTTGAATGAACACAACACTGACAAATAGCCTCGGAACATCTCTAGAAAAGTGGAGGAGCAATTATCAGGGCCCTGGGGCCTCCCTGTAGCCTTGGAGTAGTGGGGGCTGGCTATGGGGGATCTATTGGGACAGGACCTGGCAGCCAGGGCCCATCCCCTGCCCCAGCCAGGGGCACTGTGGGAGCTCCAGCTCTGGGGCATCAGGCACCTCTCTGGGGATGGGGACAGGCTGAGGCCCAGGATGGGCCATGGGGCTGCGGGTGGGTCCAGCTCAGCGGGGCTGGTGGCCAGGCAGGGCTGTGGAAAGCTGGAGACCAGCTCTGCTGTGGCATCGCTGGGGCAGGGGCTGGTGGCACCAGGGAAGCTGTCTCAGGGATCCTCTGTCTTTTCTACACATTCCCTGGACACAGACTGCTGGCCTATCCCACTTCCAGCCTGTTGCAATTCTGCCAAAAAAGTTTGCCTTGAACAAGCAGCACGATATACTAACATGCTTCACACTTACATTTTATACATCCTCTTGCTGCCACACTCATGAAGCCCTGTGAGCTGCTGACCTGAGGGAGATCTGTGGGTTCTGCTTTACTAAGGTAGCAGGAAAAGCCTGCAGCAAGTAGAAAAAATAAGGCAGGTGCTTAAAGATGAAAAGATACTGTTTAAAGCAAATTCTCCCATCAAACGATGTTTCTTAATAGCTCCATAACTACTCTCTTCCACAGCATTAAATCTCTCTTGCCTTCTCGGGACGCCCCACCCTGAGAAAGGGCTTCTGGCAGCATTTGCCAGTCACTCAGCTCAGCAGTCACAGCTAGGAAGGAAGCTCTGCAGATCATCTAGTCCAACCCCTCTGCTCAAGCAGGGTCAGCTACAGCATGTTGCTCAGGACTGTGCCTAGTTGGGTTTTTAACATCTCCAGGAATGAAGACACACAACTTCTATGGACAATTTGTGCCACTGTTCAATCACTTAAATTTAAAAAATATTTTCTTACATTTAAAAAGTACTTCCTGTGTTTCAGTTTGTGTCCTTTGCCTCTCATTCTGTTGGTGGGCACTGCTAAGAGGAAAGTGGCTCTGTCTTCTTTACCTCTCCCATCGCGTAATGTATAAATATCTATCAGATCCCTGAGTCTTCTGTAGGCTGAGCACCCCCAGCTCTCGCAGTGTCTCCTCAGACATCAAATGCCCCAAGCTGTTAACAACCTTCATGGCTCTTCACTGGTTTCACCCCAGCATGTCCACATCTCTTGACCCTCTGAGGCAAACTCAAAACTGGACCTGGTACTCCAGATGTGTCTCACCAGAGCTGAGTAGAGGAGAAGGATCAGCTCCCTCAGCCTGCTGGTAGTGCTCTCCCCAATACAGCTCAGAATGCTGTTGGCCTTCTTTGCCACAAAGATGCCTTGCTGACTCATGTCTAACTTGTTCACCAGAAAAGCCAGATCCATTTCTGCAAAGCTGTTTTCTGACCAGCCAGTTCCCACCACATGCTGGTACATGGATCTCCTCCTCTCCAGCCTCAGACCTTTGCATTTGCCTTTGTTGAGCTTCATGAGCTTCTTGTCAACCCATTTTTCCAGCCCGTCTGAACTGCAGCACAACCACGTGGTGCATCAGCCACTCCTCCCAGTTTTGTATCATCTGCAGACTTGTTGAGGTTACACTCTGTCCCATGATTCAGGTCACTAAAGAACATGTTAAATAGTATTTGCCCCAGTATCAATCCCTGGGGAACACCAAGTGACTGGACACCAGCTGGACTCCATGCCAATGGCCATGAGCTCAGCAATTCAGCCACTTTTCAGTCCACGTCACCATCCACGTATCTAGTCTGTATTTCATCAGCTTGTCAATGAGGATATTATAAGAGACATTTTCAAAAGCCTTGCTAAAAATCAAGATGAGCATCGAAAAGCTTTCCCCACATCCACTGAGCCAAGTCATCTCATAGAAAGTCATCCAGCTGCTCAAGCATGATTTCCCCTTCATAAATCCATGCTAGCTACTCCCAGTCACCTTTTTATCCTTAACATGTTTGGAAATGGCTTCCAGGAGGATTTGCCCCTGGAACATTATTTCGCATCTTATGTCTGCCTAGGGAGTTAGCTCACTGCCCCTCTGTCTTGGGTCTTCTGTGGGACTGTTAACATGTAAAGCCTCACCAAGGCTTTGCCAGAACTAATAAAGGTTCTGTTCTCCACCCTTTTCACCTAGAAGAATGGAAAGAAAAAAACCTTTTCCAGTCATGACAGCCAACTTGACACTAAGCTCACAAGCAGCAAGTGCTTTGAGCAGCACTCATTAGAGAACAACAACTACTTGTTCAGTTATATTTTCTTAGTAGACGAGGGAAAATCTGGATGCCTCCTACCTTGCTGGAAGACCTCACAATCTCTTGCTCCTTGAAAAGGTAAGGAAAGAGCAATATGAAAAAATCTGGCTTGGCAAAAGGACCAAGGAGACAGATCTTACCAGAAAACATCAATGGCAAGTAACAGAAACTTGGAAGGTAGAGCCAAACAGTTGGAGACTCAAACTGAGCCTTGTTTCCCCACACTTGTAGATCCAGTTCTACACTTGTAGATCCATTTTGACAAGACTTCATTTTCCTCTACACTGCCTACTTCAACACCTAAAAAAACCCCAGGTCTATTTGTGGATTTTGTATTTCTTGTCAAGCTTCAGAAATCTTTGATCTCACTTTTTACATACTTGTAAAGCAATTCAGTGTGAGTCCATATTAACTCATCTATTTATTAATCCCGAAATGCTTTATGGGACTGGGGAATGCTGACTAGGTCAAGAGATGATAAAGGAGTCAAGAAGAAGTCCTCTGATCTCTTCTAGTTTGTAAGAAACCTCTGGAAGCTCTGTCCAAGCTGGTCCCAGCTATCAGGCTGAAGACTGGACCATCAGAAAGTGCAGAGAAGGAGCAGGTGAGCAAAGATAGAAGAGTCGCCCTCCACTGTTTTCCTCCAAGGCATTTCTTCTGCTTCAGGTGATAAGTGCCACATACAGCTGTGGCAAATATAAAGGAATATAAACACTACTTTTATAGCTGATCTGAGTCTTTATTTTAAAAGGTCTGTCATCAGACTATGCTGATTTGTTGAAACCAAAACCCTCTGCCAGAAAGACCCAAATCATTAATCAGAAAGTCCTTTCAGATTCTGGGAGTACTTCATTGTTACGAGCAATATGGAAATATTTCTATTCTCTGTCTTGCTTAGAGTACTTATCCTCCTCTCAAAGGTAACTATCCTACAAAAGGTCCAGGCAAGTCTCTGACAGACCTGTTGAATCTTACACAATCAATGCAAGTAGATGAGCTGGTAAGATACCAGCTAATCTAAAGTATTATTACTTTCTTTCTTAGTTTGTCACAAAATCTGGCCATAAGTTTGCCCCATCATTGCAGATGAAACCCATGTAAGATCATGGATTTCCTGCTCAGCAGCTTTTCCACAAAGGTCTAGATGATCTTTTTGAGGTCCCTTCCAATCCCTAACATTCTGTGATTCTGTGAAGGTCCCCTTCTTTGTAACACTGGAATTTCTTTTTTTTTTTCTTCCCCAAGAGTCCACCACTTGGCAGCTCTAAAAGCATTTGTTACTGTAACAGCCAAGCAGTGAAGAGGGAAAGTGTTTGAGAATTTTTTTTTAAAGACAACTTCTGGAAAAACAAACAAACAAACAAAAAAAAACACCCCACAAACCCAACCCTGAGATTTCCTTAGCATCTTCAGTGGAGCTACATAAAACTATTCTCCATTCTTGCAGTGACACACAAGCCTTCCTTCTGGTATCTGTGAGAAAAAAAAGATGCACACTACACTGCTCAAACTA
Organism: Columba livia; assembly: GCF_036013475.1. Classification (NCBI taxonomy): domain Eukaryota; kingdom Metazoa; phylum Chordata; class Aves; order Columbiformes; family Columbidae; genus Columba; species Columba livia. The sequence goes on from NC_088604.1 coordinate 73,580,555, forward strand.
TCAACAAGTGAAGACTATTTGCCTGTATTTTCTCTTCGCAACACCTATACAGCTTCCTTGACCCTGTATGCTTAAACATTCTCCATGTATGTTACTCTATCAACCTTAGTGTATGTGTGCCTCTCTCCATGTACCACAGGATGGCAGCAAATGTTAGAATATAAAGAAAACAGTTGCGTGAGAGACAAAACAAAGAGCATTACAATATATTTATATGTATATTATTGTTACTTGAAACAAAAGGACTAGTTATTAAACTGTGATCCAAATTCCCAAATGCATAATCAAAGACGTGTCCTCAGGCACATAAACAGAGTAATCTGAGAATCCACACAATAGCAGGTCAATGGCATTTTAAAAATTATTTTTCAAAGGAAACATGGCATGGGATGCCATTACAAAAAGTAACTCTGGAATTAACAGGGTATTTTATTTGATCCAAAGTCAGAAATAATCAGCAAAACTGAGGAGACAAAATTTGTGTGGAATTACAGTAAATCATAATTGAGAAGGACTATACTGCTGAAGTGTGTTAATATTGAAAAGGCATCCATAAAAATTAAACCAGAGGAAAAACAAAACACATTCAAAATTCATCTCAAGAGGGAAATACTCTTCCTGTTTCAGGTACATTAAAAAATTATGAAAAATATTTTACATAGATGGGTTCATTTGATTGAGGGCATTTGCCACAGGCAAACTAAAAGACACTGCTTGTTTACAAATTAAGTAAACTGTGCATATATCTTGCATGGAGTTCATAACTGATAGCTCACCATTTTTTAAAGCCTTCTCAGTAATGAGGAGCTCAAATGGAAGACAAGAGAAAAGAGAAGTATAAAGGAAAAGTGACAAATAATCTGATAGTGGCTTTTTCAGCTTTTCATGAGACCTGTAGACTTCAAAACTTGGAATTTTAAAGTTTATATTTATCTTCACTTTTAAAGAATAAGAAACAAAAAAAAAACCAACCCTCATAAGCCAATAGGAACACTTTTAGAATGGAACAGGGTAAAATTTTAATGTTGTTTTTGCAGAGCCACCTTTAACTGAAACTTTATGAACAAGTTCCTGTGAAACTACTTCATAGGTTTCTAGTGATGAAAATCTTTATAAAGGAATGCTGACACTGTGCAAGATTGTTCTCTCTTAGCCTCCAAAGAGTTCACAATTTTTATAGTAAATTTAGACTAAATATTTATTTTTAACTCATGCCACATCTGCTTCTGCTCGTAATTTTTTCTGCTTTCTTCCTACCTTGTGACTTTGCTTCTCTGTCCAATGCCAAACTAAGCAAGAGACATGCTAGCATGGTTGGTAGATCATCAATATTTTGAAACTGTAGGATATGTCAATTGTTTGCAATGCACCTCTTGACAAAAAGGTCAACCCATCTCCTTTGAAGAAGCCATAACTGGCACGGCTCTGTTTGATTTCAGGACTCCAGCTAATCAAACTTGTGATCTTCACACTGTGATGACTGGATGTGACTCTCCTTCCTGACTGCTCTTGAACGTCCCCACAGAAAAGGGTGACAAATTGCATGGTTACAGTTAGCCCATTCTGGACACAAAAATCGGTGGCGTGAGGGCACAATTGTTCCTAGGGCATCAGGAAGGTATGTGAAAAGAAAAGTTGGAAAAGATGCTCATCCCCTTGTCTCAAACACAGAACAAGATATATGGCAGACATCTTGGCTGACCAAAGAAAATTTATGTTAATGTATTTTGAACTTTAAGTACAAACATTTCACATATCTTATGCGTGTGGAAAAAGTGAGTTCTGGATGTTCCTGGCACTTGTGCTTCTCTACTATATCTACTTGTGCTATAGCCATGGCTTTTTCCCTCAAAAACTGTGGAATGACCATTGTACGTGACTATTCTCTTCTAATCTGCTGCCAGCTCCTGGCCAGACAGTGAGGCAATTATAAGGGTGAAGCTACTAGCCAAGTGAGTACAGTATTTCGTCGCTTCAGGCTACTGTCATCCCACAGATATGAATCAGGATCTGGAAAATAAATGTTTTCTATAGTCTTCTGCAACCTTCTTGCTGTAAAAATAGATTGTAACTATACTTATGTCATGTTGTTGCTCAGCAACCTTTTTTTTTTTCCTCCCCTTAATCTCCCTGTTCTCTAATATCTTATTGGTCTTCACCGTGATCAGTCTGCAAACTATGACTCACTACTCAGAAACAGCACTGTCTGCTAAGCTTGCAGGACATTCTGCCCTCCAATGATTACATAGGCTTAGGGAGATATACCTTATAGAGTAACCAGAGACAGGGTGTTGACCCAGGGCGGGGGAAAAAAGGAGAAAAAAAAAAAAAAAAAAAAGCTAATGAAAAACATGTGGAATAGGGAGAAGTTGAAGTGAAGAAAAAAAGTGGTCTTCTATCTTGGAGAAGCTTGCAAATATAAAATAAAAATTAGATCCCTAATCCCTTCCCCTCCTACCAAGTTCAGGAAAGAGGAACCAATGACCTTATCACAGTTTCTCCTTTTCTTTGATGAGCTCTGGAGAAGGATCTGCCTTTGGAAGAAGAATAAGGATTGTCAGGTAGAACAGGAAGGACTCATAGCTCTCATAGCACCTGAAAAGCTTATTGTTTGAGGAAAGGACAGGAAAATGAAACTTGCAAGCACAGCTTTTGCACACATAGTCATTTGCGTGAATGGACTCAACCAATGAGCATCCAACAGAGCAGTGACACCAAAGGGTAAAGCCTAAGATCCACAGAGCTACTTGGAGAGGGACTCAAGTGCTTCAACTTAGGTATGCACGAACATTTTAGAAGTCATAAGGTATTCAGTCTGCCTTTCAGCTGGTGCCCTAGAAGAGGGTGGGTCTCCCATACACCCTGCATTATATTGGCCATCTCTTTGCCAGTGTCTCAGGTACCACAGGAGATCTAAACTCACATTATATTCATGCCTGTGCCTTGGTCCCTGAATCACTCCTCAAATATCTGACTTCTGTTCAAATAGTTTAACATTTGTAGTTTTTAATTAATGCTGGGGAAAAAATATCCCTTCTAGAATCAGTGTTTAACATTACCTTGGATATTTGCATTTAAGTACCTGATGAAGGAGGAATACACCTTGTAGCTCTGCTGTTCTTCATTTTTGTTACAATACAACTCCACCTTCCCACAAAGTTCTGATCAGTGTCCAAGAGAAAGCTTGTCCTGATCTACTGGTGCTTGAGATCTCTCAAGGTAGTTAGAAACCTAAAATCTATTTCAAGCCATCTCTGAGCATTACGCTACATAAACACAACCAAATCTTGGATAAGATTTTCTACTTTCTTTGTGAAGGTTTAATCCTTTTCAGTGGGCCTTGTGACAAAACTGTCATTCCACTTCTCTACAACCTCACATCTCAATTGACTTGAGGTCATAGCCAAGCGACTACCTGACAGTGGTAAGGTTAGTCAGCACCTTCTGAATCAGCAGTTGATGGGTATGTTGCCAATATCAACCTTACAAACAGAGTTAACAGTGAGGTAGGTACTGAAATACCTTTACGCTTCCAGATGAAAGATTCCTCAGAAAAAACATATTTAAAACATCAAGGGAGAAATCCTGATGCCCTTTGAAGGTAGCAGTAGATTTAGCACAGAGTGAAACACTGCAACAGCCCACAGCTTCTCAAAGTACAGTCATCACCATCTGTTTTTGTTCACATATTACTGAATCTTAGTTGACCCAGAATGAAGTGATACTACACGTAAACTTTAATACTTGTAACGACCACACAAAATTTCACCAAATGGAAAATCATGAGGTATTCCAGATTGCTTTCTTTCAGACTACATCAGAAGTTTAATTTCAGCATTTTACAGTGTAATAAACACAACATCTCACAGTAAAATGATAGGTTTTATTCAACAGCATTAGCAAGGAGTAATAATATTAACAATAATAACCCTTTTTCTCATACAATTAGGGAGCTAAAGATGACAGATACAATCAGCTACTCTGACCTCCTCAGCTATTCAATGCAATAACAAAAGCAAATTCAAATTTGCTTTTGGTGAGCAGTAAGGACTTTATAGAAAAACTAGATGTAGAATATGACCTTGGACAGAAGGATCACAAAAGGTCCCTGTTTAAATTAACTAGCCATACAAAGAAAGCAAGTCCACAACGTATTTCTACAAGGAAGACAGAAAGCTTTGATAAACTCCATTAGCACAATCAGATGGATTGAGGATGTTGAGGACTTAACTGTGAAGCTGGTCTGGAACTTCTCCAAGTCAGAGGTAACCAGGGTATAAATACTGAAATTATATTTTCCATAATTAGGACAATGTGTGTTAAGTGGTATCAGATCTAGCAGATGAATAATTACCTGAAGGAGGATACTAAGAATAGGTAGAAAGCCTACAAAGTAGTGGAAAATAGGGGGAAATGTCACGGAATGTGATCTTCTTAATACCAGAGATCAGGAAGGGAAAGGATAAGTGAAAAATATCAAAAATCAATCCAAGATGTACTTCGCTATGTGCTGGGGGGGCAGGGCAGGAGGGGAGGGAGGGGCACAGCACAAGGTTATTTTGCTAAGAGATAAAGACAAAAATAAGGGGCACTTTGCAATAGGCACATTGCAAAAACTAACACAGGTATGGTCTCAAGTCTAAGTGAACGTTGTGTCTGAGTGACCAATAAGTATGATAATGAAGATGCCTGTTATGCCAGGATGACTAAAGAGAATGAAGATATGGAAACAAATTTTGCAAGCCAGCCAAAAGCTCAGCGTACTCACAGATGTGTCAGTACACACAGAGGAAGGGCACAGGTAACCATGCTAGGACTCTGAAAGATTCAAAGGCTAAAATTGCTGGTTCAGCTCTGTATCTTCCTAATGAATTCAGGCACAGGGAGACATCAGAGAACAGAGGACACAGGATCTCTATTTAAGGGGGGCAAGGAGGAAGCATCCAAGAAGCCTTGGAATGTTACATGCAAGAATTTACAACAGATCTCAAAGTATAAAAGAAGCCATGAAGCTGAAAAGAAAATGGGAGAAGGATAGACTGTGCTCATCTAATTTGGCAGACCTTTTTAAAAGTAATCTTCTAGAAAAAAAACAACAAACAACAACAAAACTAAACAAAACCACAGAGGTTGTACTTCTTGTCTACTTGAAAAGTGTTTGATGCGATACATCAGAAATAATTTATCAATGGAAGAAAACAACTGTTGGAGGTATTCAAAAGGTGGAGAAATAGCTGTCAGCAAGTAGTATTGAAAAGCACTACTATCTATAAGAGAGAAATTATGTTCCTCATTGGTTGGTCCTAGTATTTTCACTAAAGAATTCAGTATAAAGAAGCAGGGAATCCTGATGAAAATGTACAGAAAACATGAATTTCAGAAGCACTGTCAACACTGACAAAACTTGAGATAACAAGAAAAGACACCTGAACAGGCTGAGAATGCCTGTGTCAGATTCCTCCCTCCCATGCAACCTCACTGATGTCACACAGGTGTGGGACATATCTCCACAGAAACAGCAGCAGTTTCTGCGGTCAGAAGCCCTCATTGCTGTCACTGAGTTTCTCAGCAAGAAGCATGGTCCTTTTTGCCACAAATAACTGATTTCAGCATTTACCAGTCCATACCTATTGCTTTGGGAAGCAGAAGAATCCATGTGTGCACAGGTGCTGCCAGTAGGACCTACAAGAAGATCTGGGCAGGTAACTGAAGGAAAAAGAGCATGGGAAATAAATACTGAAGAAATGCTGAAGGCAGCAAATAGCAAGCCTGTCTTCATTCATGCTATCATAAAATGAAGGTTTCATTTCCCAGTTATTTATATGGTTACAAAACAAAGCAACAGTTTACAGCTGAAGACTTTCAGAGTGATTCAAACTATGTAAAAGGATCCAGCAACATAATTTCAGGAGCTGTCTGATGATTTAAGCCAACTGAAGTGCCATACACTTCATTAAAAATACCTTCACAGGATCTGGAACTATTTTAGGAGGCAGTGGAGTATTTCAGTGATTAAAACATCCTGTTGGGTTTTCTTTGTTGCTTTTTGTTTGTTTGTTTTCTTCCAAAGGTTTATTTCCAGTAAGCATTTTGAGTTAAATATATGCCTTTCCCCTGACTGTTTCAGATTAAACAACAAATCACATTTATCAAGGGGGAGGAAGAAAACACCACAAACCCTTGGGGTGGGGGGTGGTATCTGAAGAGGCCTTTTTCCAACTGTCAACATTTTGAAGCTGAGTAATACCGGAGCCTTGGGGTTGCCATGGGAACGTGTTTCATTTCCTAGGTGACAGTGATTGTGTGACGTCACCAGTGAACCGCACTGACTCTGGAAATATGTCAAGTTTCCTTCAGACGTCGGCATCCCGAGGCTTCCTGCTCCCGCCCCAGCCACACACCCGTCTGAGCTCAGGCTGGCGTCTGCCAGAGCCCCCATGAGACCCGGCCACCCTTCCTCTCCTGGGAAGGGCAGCCTGGTTTGGTTACACCTGGGGTAGGCTCCTGGACACCTTGATTTGAAGACCCTAATAAAGAGCAAACCCCTTCGTCAGAGACTGAAAGGGTAATGTCTCAAACACTGTGGCAAAACCAGTTCATCCAGCTGCAGGAGATGGGACACCCCTAGTAGCTGGAGATGGGACACTCAGGATAAGGTGAATTGTGATTTACGTACCAATGACAAGCTAACGAGCCACAGACAAAGTCCAACTGGCTGATGCAGGAGGTGGGGGACATGTTGAAGGGCATGTGGCCCTGTCTTTTGATAGACCCAGCATGGCAGTAATGGAAAGACTCCAGACTGCCAAGACCCTCCAAGGTGGCCCAAGACCCTTCAGGACTTTTCCATCTTTCACAATCACCCCCCAGTGACACCTGCACAAAAGCCCAAAGATTGTGCAAGTGGGCAATCCAGAGGACTATAAGAAGCCTACCTGTGCAATCACTGGACTGGCACACACCCACCATCCTGAGGACCACGCCACCCAGCACTCTCACCACAGGAACTGAACAAGACACTGGAGGACACTGCGCATCGCTGGATCCAGGACAATGGATGCCATCATACACAAAGCGGAGCCATAAGGATGGTGATATCTCTTTCTTCCTCTCTCTCTTTTGTTTCTTTCCTATACTTCTATTATTTTGCTTTCTTTTTTATAAATAGTATAGTAACATAAGATTTACAGCCACACGTGCTGCAAACTTTTTATGTTTACCAACTGAACTTAAATTGCATAAATCCTTCTGCCATTAAATCATTTGCCAACTAGGCCAATCTGCAAAAATAAAAGCCTTTTGTTTACGGACCATAAGTATTGGGTGTACTGTTTTCCAACCAAGGCAAATGACGAACCTGAGTCACCTGTCCCGCCACCCATACCTCTGTGTGGGACATGACACCCTCTCTGCCCACTCTCCAGCCTCTTCCATTGCCTGACCAACCTCCTACAGACACAGTTTCATTCTCACTTGAGCACAGCTTCGATTTCTGACCCTTTGGCCCTGGACAAGCCCCACCAGCAGGGCTTCTCTGTATTAAAAACCCCAAGAAGCCTTTTGTCATGCTAGCAGCAGACACATTATTTAAATCAACTATTTCTGAATCACTGTACTAATAATCAACTGCTAAAAATACCCATAGAACTCAATGACTTACTACACTAAGATGATTTTTTAACCTGAAGTCTTTGGTTATGTGACTGAAAACCCCTCTTTGCAATACATATGGTCCCCAACACAATGTCAAAACCACCAGCTGCACAGTGTGACTTGTAACACTAGAACAGGCCAATAAAGTAGAATAACTTCCCTATAACAGCTCCCTGGTGCTCATGAACTAGTCCAAAATAAGCAACTCTGATTCTATAATAATTATTCTGCTCTGGAAGTAGAGTGATTATTTTATTCTGGGATAATTACTCCATTTCCAAAGTGAAATAATTGTTATAGAATAAAATCATTTTTATTTTGGAATATTTCATCCATATGTGGGAGTTATTCTGGAACAGCTAAATTATACCCTAATAGCTAAAAGAGAACAGTCCTGCCAATCAATTTTCCTCATACAGGCGAATCCTTAAACCAGAGTGCTACTGGAAGGAACAGTGCAGAAGATCTCATTGCACAACTGGAGACCTCTACTGTTTAGCTTCAAGAAGAATCTGCATTCACTTATAAGAACTATGGCTAACCATTCCCTTGAATCATCTATACAGAAGTCCATAAAGGAAATCACAAGTACATCAAGGGTTTTCCAGAGCATGCTACAAATATTACTGCTGCTAGATGTACCTCATTACAGGATATGAAAATACTACCCATGCCATTGAACGCCTTCTCCTCTACATTCACATGGTCAGAAATTGCTGCCAAGGACGGTCCTGACCCACACCATAAAAAGCCCTGCCTGCAGAGGTAAATGTTAGCAGATGTATGTACCTGCTGCACCAGAACTTGATTTCTGCAGGAACTGAGGGCATACCCTGGACTGTGCAGCTATTGTGCTATCTGCTCTAGACGAAGTAGCTTAGACAGAAGTAGTATTTAAACCTCTTTACTTGAGAATACATTCAGAATCTCTTTCAGATTTGCCCACTGTTTTCTAACATATCCAGCTCTCAGGAGACTTAGAAGGGAGTTCAATGCTAGCACCATTTTTACAGCGCAAAATTTTATAATTGGGCTTTAAGCTAGGCAAAGAAGTCAGGAGGCTCAAAAGTTTAGGTTCCCACAGCAACGGTAATTCAGCCACATTTAAGATATATAACAGAGCATAAATTAACAGTTATTGAAAATACTGCATATGTGCAACGTGGCCATGTTAACATTGCTATGGGAACCTTAACTTTTGAATAGATAAGCATTCTACCAAAATAAAAAACATATCAAAGAAATAATCATTACAGATTTTGCTGGAAAAGACCACAGCCAATTCTTCATCTGCAATCTGTTGATGCAGAGCATAAGGACTCTAAAGCCTCAGCAATCCAAACACATGAAAAAAATCCCCCACTAAGAACACTGTGTGCCAGAGCCATAAACATGGCTGACACCGCTGCTGTAACTTTACTTTAAATTTGAATTTACAGTCAAACAGTATGCAAAGTCATTCCAGAAATTACTACAGAGGCAAACAAGAGGGCCATGAACAGCTATCACCCTTCCCTCTTTTCCTCTCAAATGTTTCATACATTAAATATTTTGGAAGACTGTACATTTGCTATTGGCTTTAGTCTTTTCCAGCACATTTCAATGAAGCTGTGCTCTAGTATACATTTGTGCAGTAGCAGAAACCCTGGGATTGTCTCTCTCATATTATGCTAACTAAACCCAAAGTGTTCATTTCAAAAAAGTTTGATTTGAGCAGGTCTTTGCAACAGAAGTTTCCATATCTTTAAATGAACCTAGTGACAGTAGGGCTGCTACCAAGGCCTTACTCTCTAGTGGACTGAGTGTTGCTTCAGAGTAAAAAAGCAGCATTCTGCTCCTGGTTCTACCACTCTACCTGATTCTCTGTGCTTCATGATCTTGGGCAAGCCAGGCTCATTTTCCTATGCTTCAGTTCCTTGAGCTGTGAATTAGGAATAATGCCACTCACCTTTCTTTTTATGCACAGGTCCAGTGCTTTAACTAAGTGGGTTTTCTTCTGTTTAGAACAACAACAAAATCTGCAAGGCAGTCTTTTTACAGTATTTGAACAGAATTCCAGCAGCATCTAAAATAATGGCTCTGCAAAGAATTCTGCCAACTTGCCGTCTATGGAAAGAAAACCAAAATAAAAGCTGCTTTCTGCCATTCTACCCATTTGTTGCTGTGTGGTGTATACGGTTAGTCCCATCCGAAATCCTGTTGAACAAGTCTCTTCCCCAGAGTGACTGCAAGATCACGAAATATTTTTAACCAACAAAGAGGGCAAGTTCCAGAGTCCTGGAACTGCAGAGGCAAGATGAATAGTGTTCTCCAGTCCAAATCAACACGACAAATTTTCTCTCTGCTATCCCGGCATGCACGCCTGGAATTATACTGACATCAGCAGGATTTCCTTGCTCATAAGAAAAGCAGGATATTGGCTCCGAAACAAGCCACACAGTTCAAAGAGATTCTAATCTAAATTATTTGAGGTGACCCTGATTTTTTGGCATTTATAGCATAGACTTTATGAAGATTACATGGGCATGTCACTTGAACATGTTTTCTGTGTATCATTAAGATTTTACTTAGGCCATAACCTTTACTTTCCCTAGACTGATTTAGAAAAAGAGAAATCAAGCTAACGCTGGTCAGAATAGTGCTGCCTTTAAAAAAAAACAAAGATACATGTTTAAAATTGGTAGTGACATTCCTCACTAGTAAATGAGAGACAGACAGAAAATTTTGCCCAGTACCTGTGTGACTGAATTTAGCACAGCAACAGCCACTGTATTATTTGTTCAAAACAGAAAAGTTTATACTCCTTTATACTGAAAACACTGGGTCCTTGTGTTCATGGAATAGTTTGGGTTGGAAGGGACCTCAAGCATGCCATAGGCAGGGACACCTCCCACTAGAGCAGGTTGCTCAAAGCCCCATCCAACCTGGACTTGAACACTTCCAGGGATGGGGCATCCATGGCTTCTCTGGGCAGCCTGTTCCAGTGCCTCACTGCCCTCACGGTGAAGAATTTCTTCCTTATACCAAATCTAAATTTACCCTCTTTCAGTTGAAAGCCATCAGCCCTTGTCCTATCACTACATGCCCTTGTAAAAGTTACCTCTCCAACTTGCTTGTAGGTCCCATTTAGGTACCGGAAGGCTGCCATTATATCAGATCTCCTGGAACCTTCTATTCTCCAGGCTGAACCACCCCAACTCTCTCATCCTGTCTTCATAGGAGAGTTTCTCCAGCTCCCAATTATCTTTCCAGCCCTCCTCTGGACTCGCTCCAACAGGTCCATGTGCTTCTTATATTGATGTGGCAGATGCACCCCCCCACCTTCTTCCTTCGATATGGAAGGTGCAGACACATCCCCACCCTTTCCTACAATGGGGGTAACAGCTTCTTCTGTTTGACACTAGAGCCCGCTGGCCAGGGTCATTAAGAGAGAGAAGGAGTGAGGGCGCAGAGGCTGGGCACCCACAGCCAGAGTGGGGGTGCTTAGAAGCTTCAGGGCACCCCACAGCCAGAGTAGGGGCCCAAAGAAGCTTCTGGAATGCCCACGGTCAGATCTGACAAGGCTTTATAAACAGGACCCCTCCCGCTGAGGTTTTGCCGCCCCTGTTGTGTGGACTTCTCGGAGCGTGGGCCAAATGCTGCTGCTGAGAGCCCTCCTGGGACTGGGATGCTATTTGCCTCATCTCCACATGTAGGTGAGTGAAATAATTCCTCGCCACTTGGGCGGGTGCTTATTCTGTGCTTAAATATAAGCTCATGTATTTTCTTTAATACTTCCTTGCCAGATTCAGGCAAGCGTATACTTTTCCCAGAGTCAGGGACAACTCTGGCATTGTTTTTGGTGAGCCACGTGTATGCACACTGTGGATCTCCATTGTTATTATTTGCTGCACACCTTAATAATTACCTAGACTGATACTTGAACCTGTATTTATGTCACTATTGGAGAGCTAAAACCCCGTTTTCCACTGGTTAGTCTGCTGCACCTTCTTTGCCAAATAGAAGTTTGTTTTGGACCCTGTTGTCTTTGGGGTGCCTCCGTGACAGTTGGAAGAGCCCATGCTCTTCCTCCAAATCCTCCAGGCAGAGTATTGGATTTCCTGGACTGGCAGAAGCAAGGCTGCTATAGATGGAGCTTGTGAAACACAAAGTTTATAGAGGAGAATTGTATTTTCAAACCATACTTAGGAGGTTGCCTGAGAAGGAGAGAAAGCATGGGTTTATTTGAAGCCCTTGCCATTTCAAGATGTTTGCAGTTACCCTTCAGCAAATTGCAAAGTCCTTTGATAACCAGCTGTCTTCTGTATTTAGCCATCCCTCATAAATGGTAGCCTACACACATTTCAACCTCAATACCAGTTCAGTATCCCAGAATCACTCTTGCTCTAGCCAGCATCCTCACTGTCTCTGCTGGCCTTGACCCCAGCCCAGCCTCACAACATGAAGGATACATTTATCTGGATAGCCCCTGTTGCTCTTTGATCCTTGCCTCAGACAGCTCCATATCTAACTGCTTCTCCTACATGGCTAACCCCAACATCCTCAGAAGTTGTACTGTTGCGTCCCAATTCTTTTCCTTCAGAGCTTACATCAGCTGTGATGAAGTCCAGTGTTTGTCCATGGAGTGAGAAGAAAGGGCATCACATTTGCTAGTGAAGCTAGTAAATAACTTCAAGTTATCTTTAAGTTACTTAAGTTACCTTTTGTTCATCAATACATCTTAAAATAACTTTTTCAGGGATGTGGGTGGTAAATTCTTGAACAAATGCTTCCCCATCTCATGAACTTAACTCTGATGTATTTGGAACATCCCTGGACTTACAGTCTCACATTTATAACAGACATGAAATATTTAGCCTGGACAGCGACGGGAGTCATCCACAAAGATCCTTCCATGCACTTTGTGTCTGTATGACAATACCCATGAGTTTGTTACAATTTTATCATGCTGCCTATGGAATCCCCTTCTGCTGTTCCAGTGTGTTTCCAGCCATTACCTGCCCTCCTGATCTTCACTACCACTCCATTCTCAGAGGCACCTTCCAGTTCTCTGCTGTCTGACACACTCTGGAAGGAGTAGAGGTCCAAAACCATCCAGTGCTAGTATGACTTACTCTTGGCTTAAAAAACAACAACAACAACAACAACAAAACATAACAAACCCCAAAACAAACCACTCAAGATTATGTGGTAAACCTCTTCCAGGTTCCAGCACTAATCCAGCACCAGCTTCTGTACTATATACGACATTTAATGCAGAGAAACAACATGATTTTTTTTCTCTTGCCCTTAATTTTCTTTTTCCTTTCAATCCTATCCCTTGCTAAATGCTAGCTAAAAATACTTCATGACTGCTTCAAGCTATTTTCCCTCTCAATGGCATAACATAGTAAGGGCTAGAGCACTGGTAGTGAGTGAGTCAGATTATATATGCAAACATAATGCTTCCTGGCCAGATGCAGATGAGTTTCATTTATAACCTGATGTCTTGTCTAAAAGCTACATCTCCTGTATGCAAACCATTATGTTAATTTGTTTTATTGACTATCCAAATTCATCATGCTCTAAAATGTTAGTAAAAAAAAGTTATTTCTGAAATCTCAATGAGATTAAGCTCTGTCTAGATGTTTCTGTTTAGAAAGTACTAAGTGCACATTGATACATATCTTAAAATACACAACTTCTGATGAACACTGGCAAACTGGAAACATATACATGTCACTTTATAGGTGACTCAGTGCAGATCTGTTTCCATATTGCTTCTTAGCACTCCTGCCATAATAGCATATTGCTGTTCTAAAATACTTTAGCAAAACCAGCAAGGATTGTCCAAAGTCCAGGTGAAGTTTCCATTCTGCGTATCATTTAACAGTATGCCTCTTCTATTGCTGAGATGTTGAGCCTCCTTCTTTTGTTGCCAATGCCACAAATGGAAAACATGAAAGTCATGTTTCTTTGCCTCCTGATCTACTTTTGTATCAGTCAGGAAACTTCAAAATGCAGTGTACAACTGAAAACAATCCCTGAAGGCTCTTAACTCACTCAGACTTTCAGTCAACAGAGAATCACCAAGACACGCAGTGTAGCCTCATTAACATCTGGTATCCAAGTCTCTTCCCAAACTCGAAAGGGAACACTGAAGACCTTCAAGATGCTTTCTGCCACCTGAAAGTTATGCCATGTTTCTTGCACACACTGTTCCAAGAATAAATAGCTTTCCCATGTTCCTTTACTATTGCATTTGGTGCTTATGAGTGTAAAACTGTAATTAAATACAGACGACATGCATAAAACCACACAACTCAAAAGATGATACACCATTGCTGACCCAAGTCAGTCCCAAAATCTGCTACAAACTAAGTCAGGGCAGTTTGGCAGCAGCATACCATTAAATTTATTACAATCAATTTCTGCTCTAAAATGAACTGTGCTGCCTATCATATCTCAGACAGCTAGGTCTGCAGACCTGTATCTGTTACATAGCTACTTGATGAGAAGAGGGCCAGAAAGAAACTTCAAATATGACCTTGCTCTCCGCATTATTAAACATTACTCCATTTCTACTGTGATCGAAGCCCTCAAGATGGTCTGCTTTTCTCCGTGTGATAGCCTAACCGCCCTCTGCATTTACAGCACTTCTCAAGTTTCCACCATCATTCAATTTCATCATTACTCCCAACTTTTGTGCCCAAGGTCAACATCAAAACACTACACGCAGGAGGCCTGAAACCAGCCCTGAAGGAGTTCCACTAGTAGATCCTCACTCAGCAAGCCTGGCACTTCCTTCTTCATCTCTGCCTGTCACCCTCCAAACTTTATTTAGATCCTTATGTATCATATAATACCTGCTTCTTCCCCTTTCCTTCTGTTTAACCAAACATTCTCCATGTGATAATGTACTAAAAGTTCAGCTTTAATGCCTTTGGAGGAAGCAGCAGTATTTTCTTCTCCACTTAGTGTGTTTAGATATCCATCTAGCCACACAAGGGGACAGCTATCAGGTGGGTGAGCAGATGGGGGGAAAAGCTTCCCCAAACAAGGTATCCAGCCAAACACCACTTGCTAGTGACAGCTGCCACCTTCCTCCCACTCTCAGCAAGCCCGCTCTTCCCATCCTGCATGGAAAGCTGCACAGTGCAGCAGCCCTCACTAAATCAGAGGTGCAATGTGTGCTTGTTTCCCACATCTCCTCCCCAAAAAAACCCAGAACCCAAACATGCAAAGCAGCAGAGAGTCAAGTCTTGTCCTTCCTCAGTATGAAATGACACCAGCTCCCAGCAAGGCTCAGTTAACAGCAGAAAGCCAGCCAACAATAAAGCACAAACATCTAATCAAAAAAGAGCTGATCCTGCCGGAGCTGTCAGTAAACAGGGGCTTGCTTTCAGCTCTTTGGGCAAAAGGCAGGATCAAACCCCCAGACTGCAACACGGAAACAGTGAGACAGTTCTTTTTAGTTATTTACCCATTCTAACCCTGTTCATTAAAAACATTTTCGGGATTAGAATATATGACATTGACCTAGCCATGAACTGCAACAGGAGTACATTGCTCATTTCAGTTACATTTTCACTGTCAATGTAATTTTCAGAATCCTGTTATTTTATGAAATGTTTGGGAGATTTTACAAGCCAAAAGAGAATTTTCCACATCCATCCCATATAAGTGATTGCTCATAATAAGCATAAACAGTCTTACCTTGCATAACTTTCCACAAAATAAACAAAGGTCTCAAAACATCAGTTTTGTAAGAGATTTTCATTACAAATTAAAAACAGAGAACTAGTGGCTAACGACACAGAACACAAAGACAAACCTACCCACCTTACAGAGATATTTCCATATGTTTGTTTAATACTTAGAGTGTGAAGGCATCCCTCTTCCGACTAGGCTGAAGTAATAATCATAGACTCCAAGCAAACAGGCAGGATCGCTCGAAAAATTATTCTAAATCTGTCCAGTAGAGGGCAATGACATACACACACAGAGTGAAAAGCTGACTTTGAAATGCATGTTCGTAAAAATTAAAAAAAAAAAAAAAAAAAAAAAGCTTTAAAACTATAGGGATATTTTTAATTGTTTTGTCTAGAACAATTATCTTCATGGATATATAGATTACTATTCCCCCACTTTAATGCCTCAAAAGATTTCACAATTCAAAATTATACATTAAAAACCTTTCTGAAGTTTTTGCAAAACTGACCACTGTCTACAGAGCAACAGGACAGCCTTCCATAAAAGCAGAACATACCTTTTTTTTCCATTTGACTGCATGATGAATGCCAGAAGTGTTTTTGTCCTTCTGCAACACATATTTTCCCTGCTAAAAAGCCTTCACTTTTTGTTTTTAATTGGTCCAAAAGGATACTGTTAAAGCACTTGCTTCCTGCCACACATCCATCTATTGCAAAGAATGCTCACAGCCATTAAATAAGATCTCATGCTTACACGGAAAGCTGCTGCTGCAGTCTGTTTCTTCCACAGTTCTCAGAGAAGATCTGTGGGGTTAGGTTTTGCTGTTTGTTTTGTTTTCAGCTGTGCTTAGAAATAATCCCAAACTTCTCCAAGGGCCTGGGGCACATTCACCTGACTTGCAGGTAGAAGGTAGTCAGGCGCCGAAGCACTGAACCACCCCTGCCAGCTCCTCACAGACCCTCATAGCAAGGTAGGACTGCAAGCAGTGACCAGCACCACTGTTTCTTCAAGGCAGGAGGAGCCCTGCCAGAGAAAACAGACATGGTAGAAAATGCAATGGACACAAAATGAGCGCTCATTTTCACACAAGCCACCATCACACGTGGCTGTTTACATCTGGTCGTCACTTGTTTCAAATGCTGTCACCTTGGGTTAACGAGGCTCCCAAAATTTCCCACCACAGAGCTTGGTAAAAGGTCACGTCACGTTCCCAAGTTTCCTACCTCCCAGCTGCAGAAATGGGGGAAAAAAACACTGTGAAATATACCCCACTAACAGGCATGAAAATGAGAAGCTGCTCACAAGTAATGGTACATGGCAATGAATGGTTCATGTCAACACATGTCAACATCTGAGCAGTTTTTTCCAGGGTATCCAACTCACTTGGCTGAACATGGTAGTTCCTAGGACAGCTGGACCGGACTCAGAATTTGCTGCAAAAACTCTGTAATACACCCTTCTCTTGGAGTGAGGAACAAGCCTCCCAAAGCCCAAGCACACCGCCAGAGTTTGCAGGCAGCTGGCAGGAAGCCGCCAGCTCCTGATATCAAGATGTTGATCTCATGATCTATGAGTTTCCTAGCAGCTGCCACAGCTGGAAGTGTGAGGGAGTCCCTCAGCCTGGAGAAGCATCCATGGAGCAGCTGCCCAGTCTACAGAGTGTGGAGGCCCTAGAGCCTGCCGTGCAGACAGCAAACCAGCAAGAAACACGGGTTTCAGCGAAAGCTCATCAAAGCTGAAACACTTCTAGGACAGCCTTACGCTTCATATGGTTTGGATTTGCCTGTGGAAAATAGGCGTTTTAGGAGATCCACAACTTGCATTAATTCACACCTCATGTAGTGATGTTGCAGGTCGCGTGGCAACCCCTCACTGCTCTGGTTACATTCACCTCACAGTTTTTATATGTTCGACATCCTGAATACACCTCAAAGGTGTTTTTTAATCAAAACAGATGCTTGAAGAACTTGATCTTAGTTTCAGAGAAGCACAGATTACCTACATATGCCATCTGGTTGAAGCCTTTGGTATAGTCTGTGCACAAAGCACCAGTGAAATTTATTGATTGACAAAAAGAAGAATTATCTTACTGGTAAAAAAGAATTCAGGTTAAAAAAAATATTTATTTAAAAGAACGTGACTTTTAAACTCAAACTCACTGAAGAATGTATTTTTTTTCTCAGAAACAAACAAACAAACAAACAAGACTACATACTGATATTGTTTTTTTCATAAGTTGGCTGTTGACCAAATCCATCTATTTTAAGGGAAAAACAGTATATCACAGAACCACAGAATGGTTGTGGTTGGAAGTGACCTCTGGAGATCATCTAGTCCAACACACCTGCTAAAGCAGGTTCATCTAGAGAAGATCGCACAGAAGGTGTCCAGGCAGGTTTTGAATGTCTCCAGAGAAGGAGACTCCACAGCCTCTCTGGGCAGCCTGTTCCAGTGCTCTGGCACCCTCATAGTAAAGAAGTTTCTCCTCATATTCAAGTGGAACCTCATGTGCGTCAGTCTGTGCCTGTTGCCCCTCATCCTATCGTTGGGCACCACTGAAAGGAGTTTGGTCCTGTCCTCTTGACACCCACCCTTGAGATATTTATGAACACTGATGAGATCCCCTCTCAGCCTTCTCTTCTCCAGGATGAAGAGACACAGCTCTCTTAGTCTCTCCTCATAAGAAAGGTGCTCCAGCCCCCTAAGCACCTTTGTAGCTCTGTGCTGGACTCCATCCAGTAATTCCTTGTCCTTCTTAAACTGAGGGGCGCAGAACTGGATGCAGTGCTCCAGAGGCAGCCTCAACAGGGCAGAGCAGAGGCGGAGAATAACCTCCGTCAACCTGGTGGTCACACTTCTAATGCACCCCAGGATACCAATGGCCTTCTTGGCCACAAGGGCATATTGCTGATTCGTTGTCTGTATATATATATATATATATGTTTTTTTAAATTATTATTTTTTTTTAACTAATGTACTTTATTTATGGGTCCATTGCAAATAAAGAGGTATTAAAATCTTTCAATGAAACAGATATTAATATGGTTATGCTATTGGAGTACTAGTTAAGTATAATCAATAATCAACCTCTTGAAGGAGGGAAACACCCTATTTTTAAGTGAAATTATGCAACCTTCACTATTGTAGGCTTACCTTATCAGGAAAGGAAAGTAACTAGATATATCTAGAAAGGATGTGTCTAGAAACAGCATTTGCTCATCATCCAACTTCAATCAATTCATATATGTCAATATATAGGGTTTCTGTATGCTTGGGCTTCTGTAAGCTTGATTCAAGGAAATCCCTCAAATTAGGCAAAACAAGCATTTTAGCATTTCACACCTGTGCCTTTTGCTCAAGGATTTTAATTTTTAGTTAGATGCTATGCAAACACAAAACAACAGATGACGACCCTGCCTCATGCCAAAAAAAAAAAAAAAAGAAAAAAAAAGGGGGGGTGGGGTGGAGGTGACAGATAAAATGTAAAATGTGTCCTCTGAGATACAGAGGACCTTGTCAGATGGCACCAATTAGCATGAGCCATAACAGTTAGGCTACAATCAGTTATGTCAGATATGGAATTAAGGAACAGTGTGCTGTGAACCACAGTCAGCATGCAGAAACTATGCAAGAGGAGTTTCAAAATATATAAGGTTACTCATGTCAGATGGCACAGGACAAAGCTCAAGTGTGCCTATGTGGAAACCTGACAAATACACAGAAGGCACCGACAGCCAACATGCTCGTACGGCACAGGAGGTTCTGTGTCAGGAAGGTGGAAAGTCACATAAGGCCTTGCAGGGCTGTCCCAGTTCTTTTACTTAACACAGGTGGAAAAGTCAAAGCCACCAGCTAGAAAAGCTACCTTGTGTTGTGTGAAAGGGAATTTTTTTGAATGTGGTGAAATCATTCTCCTACACTGCCAGGAGAGAGCAGTCCCCATGTATCCTGTCCTCGGGTGAAGCAACAATCCTTTTTCCCTGCTCAAAACCCCAGAAAACGATTTGCTGTTCAAGCGAAGGTATTTCCTGCTATAATTAATATACACCAAAAAAAGTTTTCCATTCATTCTAGAGAAGCCATTTTTTTTCTCAATGGGCAGCATCATGAAAACATAATTGCCCTCAAAATGTTAACTTCAGTGAAACCTCACTTACAAGGTACTTCCCTGCCTCTTGAAGGCAAGCATACAGCCCAGGCCAGTCCTGACCCATATCTCAGTGCAAAACCTGGGCATGCATCCCAGCCCCCCCAACCTTGGTTCCCTGAGGAAAGGAACTCCAGAATGCAGGCATATAAGGAGCCACAGCAGGACACATCCTCGGCCTGGGCAATCAGAAGGCCCGTAACATGCCTGACCCATAGCCTAGATGCAACCATGTTGACACATCTGAAGATGATGAAAATACAGCTTTAGCTTTACAGGGCATAAATAATGCCGATACCACTAAGGCAGGTAGACTTGACACATGCTAGTAAGTGTGCAGGCATATAGGTACAATTTTGCAGAATGTGGATTTTCGGCCAGCTTGCCTTACAGCCTCAGCAAGCTGAGTCAATATCATACAAACTACACAGCTTTGTGGAAGGCAAGAGATCCTCCAATTTCCAGCCAGCTTGAAAGGAGTCAAAGATATCCAGTACTAACCAACTGAGACTGAAGAGAACCTAACTAAAGAAACTGTCTCCCCCTCCTGAACTTTGTTGTCTGGGTCACAAGCATTCTTTTAGCACTGTTATGGCCTAGCAAGGTCTGCCAAGAACCCCAGGCAATGGTTCGTGCACAACATTCCTTCTGGGGCTGATTTTAGCCCTTTAAGACAGGTTTACAGATCCATTGAGTAACATAAAAAATCCAGGTTGCTTAAAAGCCTAGAAACAGCTCTTTTACTCCTCTGTCCCACTCATTCTAGCCCAGCTTTGATTAGATGCTGGATAGTGTTACAATGAAGATCCACAGATATCAAGGTCCACTCTTTGGAACAAGACTGAACATGGAAATATTTTAACCTGAACCTTCATTTTAAAGCAAGATACTTATCTAATTCCACATTCAAGTATTTAAAGCTTAGTTCTGGAAATAACCTGATAGCCTTAGCCACTAATATCTAAATAACCTATTCAACTGCTTCTCTTTTTATACCCCACTATAGCTGGATCAACAAGATTGCAGAGAGATGTCTGAGACCAGAGTAACTGCAGAGCTGAATTTAGCCCAGTGGCAATTTTGTCTAAAGGAAAAGCACAGAATGAAGAAATACTGTAGTCAGAAGTGGTTTTGGACTGCATGAAGGACAAACTCATTAGGCTGAAAAGCAGTATTTCTATCTATATCTAGTAAACGTATGGAGAGCATCTTAACCAGTTCATCTGGAGTCTCCTTTAGTAACTACTGTTTTTTAGAGAGACTTTTCTTTAAAGGCTCCATCACTGTACAGAAAAAAAGGAACACAGAAATTCAAATATATGGAAATATATTAAATGTGACAGGCCTAAGCATAATATTTTCTCAAATTCCCAGAATTCGTATTTCTTGCACAGAATTTTAAACACAAAAATACAATCCCTACATCTGCCTCCTCACCCCAAAGGGAACGAACGAAAATAATTTTTAAAGTAGAGATGAAGGTGCTAAATGCAATTCATGGATAGTCTAATTCAGATTAGAGGGATCTCTGGAGGTCTCTAGTCCAACATTTTGCTCAAAGCAGGATCAGCTAATATCAGACCAGGTTGCTCAGGGCTTTATCAGTTGCATCTTGAAAACCTTCAAGGATGAAAGTTGAACAACCTGTCTGGACAACCTAGTCCACTTGCTTGACTGTCCTCAGTATGAAAAGGTTTTTCCTTGTAGCCAATCTAAACCTCTTGTTTCAACTTATGCCTATTGTCCCTTGTCCTTCTACCATACACTACTATGAAGAGCCTGGCTCCACCTTCTCAATAACCTCCTCTAGAAATTGGAGGACTGCCATTAGGTCCACCTAAAGTCACCTCTTCTCCAAGCTGAACAAGCACAAGTCCCTCAGCCTCTCTTCAGCAGCCGAGTGCTCCAGCCTCAGCCAACTTTGGTGATCCTTCTCTAAATTCACTACAATTTAGCAATGTCTTTCTTGCATCTGGGGATCCAAAACTGGACACAGTACTCCAGGAGCAACCTAAAAATTGCTGAGTATAGGAGGACAATCACATTCCTCTATCTACATGCCGTACTTCTGTTAACATAGCCCATGATGCTGTTGGCCACCTTTGCTGCCAGGGCACACTGCTGACTCATTAAGTCTAGTCACCACAGTCTTCCTTTATAGTCAGCAAAGAGGAGGAAACAAACAATAACAAACCCCAAAATAATAATAATAAAAAAACCCAAAACAACAAGCAACAACAACCAAAATATACAAAACAAAACAAACAAACAAAAACCACAAAAAATGCCCACACACCAGTACAGGCTGAGGACCAACTGGTAAGACTGGTTAGCAGCTCTGGAAAAAAAATATATACTTCAGTACAACATGCTGCTGACAAATTGGTGAAATCATAACAGTGGAACACTAAATGACTAAGACTGTCACTTGAGCAGCTGGAGGTACTTGGAAATACACAAGGAGAGCCTAAAGGAACTGCATTAGGTTACCTTGAAAAAGAGAAGGCTAAGAGGCAATTTCTGAGTTCAACTACCAAAAATGAGTTGTAGAGAAGATGACATGGCAGTCTTCTCAAAGGTACACAGCAAAAGGACAAGAGACAGTGGTCACAAACCATGGTGCAGGAAATTCTGATCAGACATAAGGAAAAATGAATTCAAGTACGAGTGGTTCAGCACTGAAAAAAGTGCCCAGAGAGGCTCCCAACTCTCCATCCTTGGAGATTTTCAAACCTCAGCTGGATAGGTCCTGAGCAATCTAGCTTGGAAGTTAGCCCAGATCTGAGCAAGGGGTTGGACCAGTGACTTTGAGAGGGCTCTGCTAGTCTAAATTTTTCTACGATTCTATGAGAAAGGCCCTTTCACTGTGTGATTCATCTTGTCTTAAAATAGGTGTCTAAAATAGATTAGATGAATCACCATCTGGTGGTGCCTGTGTCTCACTGAATATATTCTCCAATGAATACAAAGGCAACCTAAGTTGACCGGGTACAATCAGATGTCTTAAAGTGAAATGCCTGTAAACTGAAAGAGATGAGAATCACCACCACTTCTGCCCTAAAACAATAAAGTTCTTGCCTTGTTTACATGTTACACTTTTAGGGCACGAACCACTTTCTTAGTAGCCAATCTCTTAACTGTGGGAGAAGATGGCCAAGACCCTCATATAACCCTTAAAAATAAAAAAATAGAGTAACTTAGAATTTGGTCTACACTGTTAACTTAGTTTGTTGCCATATGAGCACAGTTTTATGATTGGGTACACAAATTATAATATGTAGCATTTTTGTTTTTAAAGACAGCTGGCTAATTAGAAGCTGATAAGATATTTTTCCCTAGCATGAGGATAATTCTGTTTTGACAGCCTTATATATTAAGGCCATAGTGTATAAAGGAGAAATAAGTTTAAGTGTTCAGGTTGCCTAGGGGGAAACAAACAAAAAAAAAGGACTGTAAATGTTTTAAGAACATGGTTTAAAGCTGTCTGAAATTTTCATTGACAAAACACCCAAACATTGGACATGAATGGGTAGAAACACTTGAAATTTTGTATTTTTTTTGGTCATTAAAAACAGTCTTTAGCTAGAAAACATTTCTTTCCTTTTTAACCTGGAAGGAAAGAAAAAGGGAAGCAGACAAAAAAGAAAAATCAAATATTTTTCAGCCCTCCACATAAGTAGAACAATTCTATTTTATTTTATCTGAAAAACTAAAGCATAATTAAAAGTATTAAATTAATTTTAAAAGTCAGCTTAAGTTTGCTGATATTTTTTCCCCGTCTCTTTTTACCAGCTCTTTTCTCTTGTGCTCTGCAACAAGATTGTATTAGAGCCCTGGACCCCACCCATGTGAATTCAATCACAAAATATAAAACAGGCACTATTTATTTAAACTATTAAGTATTTTGTTACAAAGGAAGGGGAAGGGTCAGGGAATGTATAGTGGGATATACACACTTACTGAGGTCAACGTTCATTTTATTTATTAACTTTGGCTTGTAATTTCCTTGGGTTTCTTTCAATAGGGTTTTTACTTTTAGAGATACACTTGATAAATGCCTCTGGGTTTATACACAGCAATTTGAAATGACAAAGCTTCCAAAGAATGCTGGAACTTTTAAAACACATATATTGAGAAAGTGACTTGGGCATCCAGCTCTCTACAGTGAAACACAGCCTTACTTCTTTTGATGTTCTGTGGTAAAGAGGCCATAGCAACCTACACCTGTCACTCAAAAGCTTACTTGGACACCTTCAGACCACGTTGGTGTTTACACTCTCGTAAAGTGTTCACATCTAGGGATCCATTTTCTGGGTACCTTGGAGTCAGCTGAGAGACCAGGGCTACCTCCCACCTCCAGCAGCACACATGGCAGGGGGCAGGTGGGCAGAACTTCCCTGTTTACCCTGCTCTTCCTTAGGAGAAGGTGATGGAAACCAGGATGAGCATACCAGGCTATAGCTTTCCAAAGACGACATTAAAATAGGTCTTTAGGCAGTGCATATGGTGAATTTGATGTGGAGGCTGTATTTTTTTTTTTTTCATGTGTAGGTTCTCCTCTACTGACCCTGAACTTGAAGCCCAAAAAAGCTTTCTTGAGTCAAACTCTACAATTGAGATAAACATCAATACATATGAACAGTTATATTTTCCTTTTTAATAAGGAAACCTTGTCAAGACAGGGAAAACAAGTCAGATTTTGTGACAGTGAGGCAGGCATTTTCTCAGAACAAGGTATGCAGACACAGGATAAATAAATATTCTTGGTTTTAGGGAAAAAAAAAACTAACAACAACAAACAAACAAACACACACCAAAAAACAGTAACCATCTGATTAACTTTTTGCACACACAAAGCAACGTCCCATTGCAACAGACAACTAATTCCTCTATATTTTTTTGACTTCTAAAAGACCACAGTATGCTCAAGCCTCTGTTGGCACTCTGGACACAGGAGGACACAGTGGAGAGGGGCAGGTCAGTAAGTGCTATTAGACGGCCTACAGCAACCACACACAGCAAGAACAGTGGACTTTTTGGAGATAAGTTTTTAAAGACACCTACGTGATTGCTGTAAGAACTGGAACAGAGCTGCTGTGGTATATAAACAGGATATAACAGTTTGTAGAGAAAGTAGTTATCAGACTGACAATGAGCACTTGATAGCACAGAGAAATGCAAGCTAAGCATAAGAAATATTAATGTATGTAGTGCAGAATTCATTCTCAAAAGACAATAATGTACTTTTGATACATGCAGCATATCTGTAGCCACAGTACACATTTATATTCTATAACAAGATTTTAACTACCAGGTATTTGAGAACCTAGGAGCCATAGTAAAGCCTTCCATTAAGGAAAAAGAGGTTTAACACATGCTGTACTTCTATACTTACTTAACTACAACTTTCAGAAAAGGCTTAGAGATACAAACTTTCAAGTGCATATTTACTTTGCATCAAAATTCTCAAGAAAAATACATTATTGAATTTACAAAAGCAAGTCTACATCCTACAGAAACCAACAAATAAACACACAGAGACACCTATATGCAGTGTCAAGTATTCATTAAAAGTTACATTATCATCACATCTTTCACATTAGCATCCCAAAGGTTTCAAGTAATATATGGCTTCCTCATCAATGGATAAGCCTGTATGTTCCAACATACAATTGACTTTTAATTTTCATCCCAAATATAAAAAAACCCTACTCCACATAGCATAATAAAAACACAAGTTATTCTCTCACAGGGTAAATTACTTCAGTGTACCCTTGTTTTCAGATCTATCAAGCAAAAGATGCTTATTTAACAAAATGCACTCCTGTAAACACTTATGGGGAAACAGCAAAATCCAAGCCAACAGCATGTGTATGTGCACACGTGTATATTTTGCCATGTAGGATGAAAATTCAGGTTGAATCTAATGATCAAGGTGACAGAGTTAAGAGAAGCCAAACTTGAAACTTGTTCACAAATCAGTTTCATGTTCAGACCGGTAACTGCAGTGGGGTTCTACAGACACACATGCAGCTTTGTCCAGCACTCCTCTTTTCCAAAGAGCTCACTGCAGGACAAAAGAACATCATTCACTCCCCCATCTGAAAGCCTGCCAGCACTTCTGAATTAGCTATTAACCCTATTAAACAAAGTAAAAAGTTAAGCAGACTTCAGTTTTGCCAGGGCAAACCCAGAGGGAAAAAGAAGGTATTTGTCACGGAAAGGTTGACGAAACTGTGACAATGCTCACAAGGAAAGGCTCATATGCTAAAAGTTTCTACAGAATATTATCCTCACTGTAAAACCTGTTAGACTAATTTAAAAGAAAAGCCATAAAAACAATATTTTCTATTAAATAGTTAATGGTGTCAAATAACACCTAGAGAACTGTATTGGTTACATGTCTAATAAAGTCAGCACAACTTTTTCCTAAGGGAAATAGCATTTTTCCTATATATACTAAAAAGTTCCCTTCTCCATGTTCCAGCGGTTCTCCCAAAGCCAGCTCCCCTTTTCCTAACTAGATACCCAGCATCCAGCTGTTTGGTACATCGCGCAGAGGAGAGGAAGTTCATTGCCCACAAAGAATGACCCAAAATTAGAGCACAACCATGGAAAAGTGTGGTTGGATGGGAAGAACAGAAGCAGCAAATAGCTTCTGCTACATATGCTTTGTTGGGCAGCAGAAACAAGGATGGGCTTTGTTGGGCACACCAGGATGGGAGCAAGTAAGTTGTGAAAGACTACCCTGGTCTCAAACACACACCTGACAAAGTCTATGAAACTATCTCACGTCCTCCTACCAGCCCTGCCTGCTGGGAAGTCATTCTACATGTCCCTGAGCAAGAAGACTGAATGGAAGGACACAGAGACAACTGACAAACATGTTTCCATGTGAGAAATGATCCCAAGCCAAGCATCACTTCTCAAGGCAACCCATATGGTAGTTTAGAAACCAGCCTCTCTCCGTAACCACTTCCCTGCCACAGCAATGGAATGTACCCAATGACAAGTGCTCATGCCTTGTTGTTACTTGGCCCTCACTAAGAAAAAGCTTGTCCTAAGTACCTGTTAGTTTTAAGTTGCTGGGATTACGACAATCTGTATAAAATCTTCACAAAAATGTTAGTAGGTTCAAAAACAGTCAACACTGATTAAGTAGAAAAGCCTATAGAAGTCTGTGACAAAACCATCAAACCCAAGATTTTACATTTGACTGCTGTTTCATAACTACCATTCGAACTTTTAACATTTCAGCTATGCCAATATGAAAACTTCTCTCTTTAATAGAGACCAATGCAAACATGCCTATTCTCAGTAAGTACCACTGTTTACTCCAGAAGCGTTCTGTTGGCTAATTGTAAAATAGGTAATTACTCAGTATGAACAAATAAATTTCAGAGTCTGGGTTATATTTTAGAGCATTAAGATTTCCATATTACCACAGACCCAATACTGACTGATCTTATTTTGCTTTGGAACTGGGAACTATGCAATATTGTTTCCCATACCAGAAAATGCGTAACACATTTGGTTTTAGAAGAAGTTCGCCCATGGTTTTCCTATAACAAGTCCAGATCAAAAACTGCAGGGGCAGGCTCTTCAGTTTTTGAATGAGTTGTAGTCTTATGAATATCCTCAAGCATGTTCAGGCAGTCAGCTTTAATTTCACATTCTGGGGAAAATATTTTTTTCCCTGTATTGTTCATAGTACTTTGTGCTGACAGCTCTCATGCTTTACTCTATTTTGTGTCTTACCCTGAAATACCATCCTATTTTGTATGACTGAAGTTTTGAAAGCTCTAATTGATTCTTGTAACTACAGTAAAATCATCATGTATTATATTATTCTATGAGAAGTCCCTGTTCTGCCCAAGGAAAAAAGAAAATAATCAGTTAGCCATAATTGTGAAAAAAGAAGAGAAGGAGAGGAAATATATATATAAAGCTTCTTTTTGTCTGGCTTGGCTGTTCAAACCTTTTTCCATCATAATCTCATAGATCAACAGAAAATCTAGTTTAGTGCTTCCTTAGAACTTCTAATGGCTAAAGATTAGCAAAATCCCAGTGCCTGCTCTCCAGTGAGGACAAGTTTGTGATATAACTTGAAATCAAAGTCACCACTGTTTTACTTAAGCAAATTTTACCAGTCCTGATTGCAACAAAAAGAATTGGTTCAATTTGAAAGTGAAAATATTTGTTTTATCAGGCTTTGGAACATAAAAGTGATGGAGGACCCCATTTATCAGGCACATAAAAAACAGGTAACACTATTGAGGAATAGCTAAGTAAATACAACTGCCATTTATCAAAAACATGGACAGAAAGACCAGCTTCAATCTAGGAAGGCATTTTTTGAATGCAAAAAAATTTGTTTTGAGTCAAGATGACTGCGGTTTTCTTCTTAAATATTTTAAAACAAGGATTAATAGGTAAAAGGAGCAAACAAGTCACCAGATTTTTCAAAACCAGGGTCTACACCGATCTGTATAAAGTCCAACTGCATATTGGCATTCATGGCTGCAGCTTGTAAGCACTTCTGAGATAGAAATAAACAGTGAAAGCAACTGGAAGGCGCAGACTCAAGAGAGTAAAATGGAGACACAGAGCCATTTAATAAAAGCTCTGGTGATATTCTGACCAAGTCCCCTCTCTCCCACCCAAACTTTGCAGAAATTCAGATCTACACAAGAGCTTCAGTGTATCTTCAGACACATGAAGGGGTACAACGCTACAACAGAGAATACCAGAGTAACTGGAATAAAAACTTTAGGCATCTGATTTTAAACATTCACTCTTAAAAACTTAGAGAATAGAAACTTACATACTTTCTAATGGGAAAAGGGAGGCAATTCACACCCCTACAAGGTAATCTTCTAACAGAAAACATTAAAAATGTTACTCAAACAAAGCATCACATAACTCTCCCAGACTACATCCTCCTTACCACAGCATGGTAACTAAATATGGTCAGAGAGACTGTAAGCTAGAGGAAAGAAGAAACAAAAGTTCGAAACCACCTAAAATCTTCCATACTAGTCATGAAACTTAAAAAAAAACCCAGAAAACACCACACCAGTGTATCCCTATCACTTATGTTTCACTTTTTGATAACACGGGTGCATGCAGAATAATTTAGCAATTGCGGGTCAAAGTAACTTTACACTGAAAGAGTAAAATGAAAGCAGCTCTTTGACATCTCCCATGTCCTATGAAGGCTCGGAGTATATGACAAGTACACACTACAAATGCACATAGGTATGTGGAAACATCATCATGGCAGGTTCACATGGGCTCTCAGTTGCTTTAAAGCTTGGGGATAAATCTTCTCAAAAACCCTGGGTAAAAATTTTGTTCAGGATTGATGAAAGATTCCAAACATGAGTGAGTCTGAGGTTGTTTGGCTCAGCTTGTGGGTTTCAGCTGAGCTTCCAGGCAAGGTTAGAACACATAACAAAACAAGCAAGCAGCTCAGGCAATGAGTAGCCCCAGGTTTCCCAGGCACTGCCTGACAAAGCAGTTTTTCACATTGACAGACACCAGTGGGATCCACAAGAAATGTTGTAGCAACAGTATATATATAATCATATAAATTCCATAAACCCTATGAAATAGTCCTGAAGTGTTTACAAGCAGGCTGTATAAGGAATGGGATGCATACAGATAAATAGTTTAATGTTTCATTAGATAGTCCACGGCTTTTTCAAGAGAATTGGCAAAAATGGCAGTTCACATTTCAGTTGCTCCCATCCTTCAACATCTAAACAATAGTTTCTGCAGTATACATATTCCTTTCCAAATACTTAAAACAAGCAGGATTTGATTCAAAGCCTACTGAAGAAGGCAGTAAGAGTTCTCCATTAATTAATTTATTTTTTTTTAAACCCACCTGCACAGACGAGTTTCAGCACCCACCAAAGTAAAAGAAAAAACAAATACATCTACCATGCTTTGGAGATGGCACCTTTTGAGTCTATGACTCTTTGGAGGCAGGAAGAACCAGTTGCTATCAGAGAGATTGCTAATGCAAGTCAGTTTTGAGAACAACTAACAAGAACACTCTTATTCACTTCCTTGTTAAGAAAGGAAGATCAGAATAATCCTGAAACCATTGGTAATCTCAACACTTCTTTCAGTCTTCATTTAAAATGTACCTAGTGCCAATGTAGTTGCCACTGAATTCACATGTTCTCAACTAATATATTAATGCTGTTTGTGCACATGGGGTTACATTCTGTGGTAATTCACAACAACAGATAGCACTTCTAAAATCAGGTTGGGTTTGAGATCAAACCCAAAACACCCCGACCCACTCTATAATGGCCAACTCCGATCACCTGCACCTTCTGTTGAGAAGCCAGATGCTATGTCTCTGTCATCATGAGGATAAAAAGGTTACCAGAAGGACAGTGAGAAAGCAATGCTTAGGGGAAGGAACACAGTAGTGTGTCCCTAAACCCATTTAAAATAGGACTCTGGAGACAGAAGGTTCATTGGGGTTTCATGATAGACCTGTAGCAAAACAGTACAACAAATGCTGAATGCCTCAAAAATGGCCACTAACAAGCACTTGTACCTGGTCTATTTTGCACCCATTGCACATGATGTGAAGGGATAGAACAAAAGGCAGAAATGTTCTTGTAAAGATGTAATTTTTAGGGCAGAAGTATCTTGAGAAAATCATTCCCATGCCATAGCACCAAACACAGCAATTGTTTCTTTAATTAACCTTTTAGTTTTCACAATTCCCTCTCCCTCATCAACACAAACCAATTCAACAAGCTTATTGCATATGCAGTTGTAATAAGATTGTCAAGAGTTTAGTATCAATCAAAATTAATAAACGTGAACAGTGAGATACTCAAACAACACAGGAGCAACTATTCTGTGACAGGGTACAAATCAGTTTCCTATGGCAGGTGTCAGGACCCAGCACTCTACTTCTATTTCCCCACATAAGAACATCTTGCCTGTGCTTTAGGAGCATCCAAGACTACTTGGGACAGCAGGGTTACATCGACTGCTATTTCATCCCTAGATAGTTGAGGCTTTTCCTCCTGCCTCTCAACTACAACACAATGTTTTTGGTGGCTGATTGCTCCCAGCAGTGTGCAAGGGCAGCCCTATGGTATGGAGTGGAAGTTGTCGACCCCCTGGCTGACTTCTCCACAGCAACCAACTTCACCTTGGCAGTTTCCTGCTGAACAGTTTTCCCTACTTAGCAGCATCAAGCTGATGGGGGAGCAGTATGACTGCAGCAGAACGCATTACCCAAACGTGTCAGACTATCTAATAAGTTAAAAAAAGAATAGCTTAACTTCATGCTCAACACCTCTCTCTCTGGCTGTTCCTGGCATGCTATTTTTATATATATTAGAATAAAAAAGTTTACAATGTGTTCAGTAAGCTGAGAGCCAAAGTGAGGCCATCCTTAAAAAATGTTCAGTTTCCTACTTCCAACCAACTGCTCCTAGACTAACAACTGGAGTCTTACTACTAGGATGGAGTTTTGATTTTTCACAGATTTGTTGTTTGTTGCAGTGAGCTCGGATTGTAGAGGAGCAAATTTGTAAAAGGCTGCCCTATAATTAAAAAAAATAAATAAACACAAAAAACAAACCACAACCCAAAACAGAGAAAAGAAAATTCTGAAGGACGGGTTGTGTTACACCTAGAAGATTTTAAGGACTGCATACATTTCCCAGAATGAGTTCCATGTGCTGACCATGAATGAGGAGAAAGAACAGAGCAGGTCTGAAAGGGATAATAAAACACCAAAGAAAGACTACAGCAAAATAAAATAACATCAAAGTGATTTTGCTAAGACATACTCTTAGTTTGTCCAAATTTGATACTTTTGCTTTTCTAAAGTATTCTGACTGAACAGCACAGCTGTGAGGCTGTTGTAAAGCTTTGGTACAATCCTGATCATTCTCCACAATGATTTTTCAGCCATAGCAGTATAGGCCAAATCTTGATTTTTATTTATTCATTAAGTAATATGGCTAAATGAAATACTACTACATATGGTTATACTTAATAACATGACTGGAAAATTCTGCATAGAACCATAGAATCATTTCATTGGAAGAGACCCTCAGGATCATTGAATCCAACCATAACCCAACTCTAGCACTAAACCACGTCCCTAAGAACCTTGTCTGAATGCCTTTTAAACACCTCCAGGGATGGTGACTCCACCACAGCCTGTTCCAATGCCTGACAACCCTTTCCATTAAAAATTTTTTCCTAATATCCAATCTTTAACCTCCCCTGGTGCAACTTGAAGCCATTTCCTCCTGTCCTACCACTTGCTACTTGGGAGAAGAGATAGAAGGGATAGAACAAAAATTTCCTGACAGATTGTCAGCAATATCAGATTCTTGCCCATCATGCCCAATAAATGCACACTCTTGACTGTTTTCATATTGTGAAAAAAAATTGCCCCATAAAAACAGTAAGAGAGTTCAGGAAGTGTATTTCAATGTGATTACAATACTTTTTGGGTAAATTAAGTCACAGCCTTTGGCCATAACAGGACCTGAAGTATATTGTAATGGTCCACAAATTAAGTGCCTCCTATATGTTATGACTTGGGTATGTACTGCAAAACTTGGCATCATCACACTTCAAAATATCAGAATATAAATGTTTATGTCCTATGACAGAATGCTTTATTAAAAATAATGAGGTTTCAAGAGCTTAGAATGCAGGAAATAACATTTCAGCAGAGAAATACATCTTTTGCAGCATTTATAATTTTACACTGATGCAGGCTACATCAGCTTTAAAAAAAAAAAAAAAAAGAAAGAATCAAAACCAAAACCCCTCACAACAAAACTTACCAGCCCACACAAATATGATATGTTCAGGTCCTCATCAGCACGAGAACGTCCCTTGCACAGGCACATGCACCAGCTAGGCAAGTTCCCTTGCACACACAAGCTTTGACGCCAACGCTTCTTCCCCTGCACGCTTGCACACAAACACTGCGCTCACATGTTCACTTCTCACGCGTAATTGATCCTCCAACCTCTGGTGCTCTCTCACACAAACACAGACATGCTTTATGCCTTCTCCTGCATGAGAAAACCATGTGAACCAGCTGTCACTATTTAATCCCCAAACCCAAATCAGCCATATATGCCCCACCTCAGCCCCAGATGCCCCAATCAGCCTTTCTAGCCATACACTCCTCATGAACAGGTCATTCTTTTAGCTACTTCCTACCTAACATTAATTGGTTTTCCACCCCATCTCTTCTCCTTTCACTGCCTGTAGAAGGAGAACCTATATCTTTTTCCAGCAGTCAGGCCTCCAGCAGTCCAGCACTGTACACAGCATAGCCAGGGCCAAGAGGTGTTTTGCACCATGCAGCATACCACAAACTAGCCACTGAGATCAGTGGGCACCACAGGCTTCCGTCTTTATTAATAACTTCACATTTCACTATTATTTGATTGAGTGTTTGTGCAAATGGACACAAATAAATAATCTTGAAAAAAAAAATCTAGTCATCATAGGAAGAAGAGATCTACATTTCAAAACTAACCAGACTGACTATACATTCATTTAATAGGTAAAAAAGGAAGAAGAGACAATGTCAATGTTTGGGGCAAACTCTTCAAAACCCAGCCTCAGAACAGAGGGGTCTACAAGACACCTGAAAGCTTTGGTTCCAGTTTGCAAAAGATAGGCCGACCAAAACACAGAAGAAAAAGGAAAGACAGTTTTGTTGTTATGGACCTGAAAAGTGCTGCTGCAGGCAGCATGCTGGACTTGGAAGGAGTAGGATCAAAAGAAAGGCTTAAGTCCTTTTGGCATTTCAGGGAATGTTACAGTACACCCCCAACCAGTGCAGAAAGTTGGTATTACTCACAAATGTGTTTAAACTCTATGAAAAACCTCTCCTGGATAAATGTCACTTTAAAGCACTTCCGTTTCTCTCCCCAGATGCAGAAGTCCATATCTATAGTTTGTATAATACCAGAGAGATAGCCCCAGTACCGCTGGTGGTGATACTGCCACATGGGAGCTTCTGCCAGTCATGAAGAACTGACACAAATTCCTACCTGGACAGAACCAGAACATAAACCAAAGCATCTCAAATACCAAGAAGGCCCCAAATACAGGGTTAAAGCACAGTTTCGTCTTAGCATACAGTGGACCAAACCCACGTCCACTCCTCAAAAGAAGGCAACTCATAGTGGGTATTTTGTTGCTTTCTTCTGAAGATTATTAAGTTGGTGTGGACTTTAAGAAAGGTTTAGATATATCCAGAATCTAGACGTACCTATATATTCACTTTATTATCAATTATTTTGTTGTTGCTGTTTGTTTGTGTTTGTTTTTGTTGTTTTGTTTGGTTTTGGTTTGTTTGTGGTTTCTGTTGTTTGGGGTTTTTTTGTTTGTTTTGGGTTTGTTTGTTTGTTTTTTGTCCGCATAGTCTTTAAAGGAACTGACTTCTGTTTGCATGGCACTTAGAATAATGGCACCTACCAGGGCTGTGACTTACAGCAAAGACTATGGAGTTCCAAGAAGATTTGGGGAGAGTATCCACCTCCCTCTATTGGGTAATGGAGCCACAGGTGGAGATCTCTGCAGGCAACTAAGTCATTTTATGAATGAGTGAAAGAAAAATAGCCCACTGGTGAATTGTCAGTCAGAAGCCTGGGATGCATACCTTTCCAGCAGGACTAGCAAGCAGCCTTTAGACATTACTGCAAAACAGGGAGCTTTTAGGCAAGCAAAAACCCTGAAGAAGCGTAAGAAGCTCTGCATATCAGACTTCACTGAAAGCAAAGCCCCAGCAGTGACTGCCTGTCTTCAGTGCATATAGCAAGTGCTATATGCAGGAGCACGAGCAGACTCCAGGATACAGGATCCTGGAGATCCCATTTCTTCCTCGATATCAATCTTCTTTCTTATTTCACACTACACAGCACCTCTCACCCAAGTGTAGCTGGTGCCTGTGCCCTAGTAGAAACTAAATCAAGACAGAAAACCTGTGCAAGTAACAAGGACTACTAAAACTATTAGTGAAATAAATCATCTGAGGACTGTTAGCAGCAGATGAAAGAAATAGAACTCCATGATACTCTAGTCGTGGCCCCTCTAGTTGGGACTTTTTTATTAAACTATAGTAATAAACATTCATTTTGAAATGTGCGTAAGCATGAAAGGGAAGAGATCTTCAAGAGGAGCTTCACCATAGAAAGCTATCAGCAAATGAAAGATGGTTAGACAGTGGCTAATCCCCAAATCCTGTCATACCTTCATTACCAGCTTCCACTGACAAATAATGTACATTTGCAGCACAAAAGGCCAAAATGGAACTATTTTCAATGGAGCGTACTGCTACAGGTGCGAAAGCTGCTGAAAGGGTGTGCTCTTTGGCTTCAGTCTAAAAGTTACTGGTGAATGGGCCATATTGTTAGTAAAAAGCAGGGAAAACATTTGCCTTTTACAATTTTACTATAAAGTTTGCTCTCAGCTTTCTTTTTGTTGGAACACCATGGAAGACTGCCCTCCTACCTAGCACTTAGGTGTTCAATGAGCCTGCCAGGAAACACCAGGTAGTGTTTCTCAGGCTGTCTTTGGTCTCTTCTTAGAGAAAGACCTAAATAACATAAGTTGAGAAGCATCTGGTCTTCTCTTTTCCAGTGCTGTCCTGCTGTGAACCGCTGACAGAACCTACCTCTTTGATCCCTACATACATATGAAAACATGAAGAGAACAAAACCAATACAGGCTGTCTCTTCTCTTAAAGCAGTCACAACTCCATGTTTTAATCAGTGATAATTCTCCTCCAGCAGATCCTAGTGCTGGGAGATATTTCCAGTAAACACAACAGAAGAAAAGTCTAAAATGTCCATTTTATTTAAAAACAAACAATTCCACTGCCCAAAAATCGCTCCCTTCCCTTCTACCCCAAGGTGATCCAAAGGATTTTTCAAGGGGGAGGGGTTGTTTATACTAACTGCCTGTTGCTTAAACAATAAGAAGTCTGTAACCTTGATATAAAACATCTGTTCAAGCCACCATAAGATAAATATAAGATAAACTATTGAAGGCAAAAACAAACCAAAAAAAAATCTACCTTAGGTAAGAAAAGTTTGGGAAAATTTGAAAGCCAGACTTTCAAACAGTAATTGACCCCCAGACTAATATGAAGGTAGAACTGTCAACACAGAGAATGTGGCTGCTTGCAACTGTTGCTAAAGAAGCTCACTGACAATACGGATTGTCTCGACAACGTGCCTCCTGCAGTGAAAGGATTCTCATAACACATGCAAGGTGTTTGAATTATGTAACTTCCATGAAAAAAAAAAAAAAAAACAACAGAAGACATTCAAATACCATAGAAGTTTATTACCGAAAAACTTGTTCAGCAAACATTTTAAAAGTTTATTACACGCTAGAATCAAAAGTGAGTATTTCTTCCAATGACTGCTGCTCAGAGTCTCATGCCAGATTCAATTCAATCACCTTAAACTTCATATCAGGAATATCCATAGTAGACTCTTCATTAGCTCAAGCAAGGGTGAGAAGAGTGGATGAATGTTCATCCCAATCTCCATTTCCCAAGCAGCACCAATTTGTTGCTCTAGAGTAGTTAAGCAGAGACCAATTGTACTGGCCAAGGCAGTACCTCCAACTTCAACAACTTTCCCTATGTAAGGATGTGGCTTAATGTCATGTACCATATTCTGTACCATGTCAGCAAGGACAGCATTGATTCCAGAAATAAAATTGTTTTTCTACCTATGCTCAAAGTATTGCACTTAAAAACTTAGATTTTGAAAACAAAGCTAAGTATCAATATGTTACCTAAAATTAGCAATTTTAAATCAGTTCTGGTATCCTGGTAAAAGTCATCTACTTAATGAAGAAAAAAAAACAACATTCTACAGATTCCTGCAACCAAAAGTATCTCTTCTGGCAGGCAGAGAATCTGGCCTGCTGTTAACCAATACAGATAGTCAGGATGAGAAATTCTGGGGTGAGAGAAAAAAGGGCAAAAGCAGCTTTTCCACAGAGAGATTTCAGTCTAGCAAATTTTTATTATTACTAAATATATGTAGCTATATTGTAACCATTCTTCCCCTCCTTTCAATACATTCTTGAACTCTTACTAAGTATCATATGTTCCACGTCAATAATTCAGCTAGCTTTTTTGGAGTAGGTGGTTCTCGTCTTCTGCTACCTGACAAACAGACTCCTAAGTTTAAGTTATTTTAAAATACAAATGCCCAAACACAACAAAGCAGTATAAGAAATACCACAATTCAGTCTGTAGAATGAGATGGAGATTACACCAAAACTCATGTTTTTCCTTCTTCCATTGTTAATCCCAGCCTTGACCAAGTCCCAGATCTGACAAGATGGTGATCATTCATGCTCTAGAAAGCAAATTCTGAGAAGAGCAGATTTAGAAAAAGGATAAGAAACATGAAGAGTTTTTACCAGGAGAATAAAGCAGAAGAAAGCAAAATGAACAAAGATGAATAACATGTAGGCAGCACAAAGAGGCATTTGGGTTTGTTCTGCGTTGCCTTGTTGTCTCTCTGCTCTTCAGTGAATTATGAGAGAGAATATCTGCTTTATCAATCCCACCAAGCTGATGAAACAGCTGAAGAAGTTCATAACTTCTGACCTCTGCTGAAGGGCTGGTGATGAAAGCACAAGACCCATCATGTCTGGTCATAATCTAAATAAAAGTAAGTGGAACCTTGTGATACAAAACTTGACGGTTAAGGAACAAAAATCTACTTACAAAAAAACCCACAAAACTAACAAAAAACAACAAAACAAAACATAAACAAAAACAAACAAACAAACCTAACCTGGTATTAATACTGTGCAGGCATCTCATTCCAAAAATAAAAAAAATTATGCAGGACTTTAGTTATAACTTTTGGATTTTCACAAACACCATGCTCCAGACATATTCCATCTCCAGTAAGCCTCAGTACCAGAGCTGTACAGTTCAACAGCACTTCCAACAGCACCAGCATGGTATTCCCTTTTAGGCAAGAATATAGGGTATATGAGAGGTTACTTAATGTCTCTAATTATTTTCTAATAAAATGAGAACGGTTAAGAAAACTAGAAGTTACTGAAAAGCAGAGCTGTGCCAGCAGTTTCCAGTGATGACCTGACATGATTTTTCCTCCAACTGACATCCAAGTAGTTATGGCGTTTATATAGTCCAGCCCAGTATTCATTTCAAAATGAACTTTCTGTACTGTGTGGTCCTCCAGAGACATCTGGAGGATGGAAGAAAATGTTTAAGGAAAATCATTAGCTTATACATTATCATAGCACATATTTAGGTTTTCTAAATTAAGCATAAACACTTGGAAAGGAGGAAAACACAGCGTCCTGCAAGGGAATTTGGAGGATCATTTTAGAGAGAAAAACTAAAAAAGAAGAATCCAACATGAAACGCCAGAAATATGGTGGAGAGAGCTGCAAAACAATGCCATAGCATTCTCTGTTTTGAATCTTTTCTTGGATTTCCATTATCAATAAATCTGTGTAAAAATCTTTGCATCTTTATTTTAAGAAAAGAAATTCAACTTGTGTTCCAAGAGCCATACTGAAACCCCTCCCCATTTTACCCAGCACCACAAACAGTAACAAAAAGCTCCACTGGTCAAACAAAATTCTACAATAAACTCATAATACTGTAGCCTCCACAGTGTCCTCAGTAACACTTACTCCAAGTCCATTATCTTTTGGAAATTCCCCTGCATGACAACCTAAAAAACAAAACAAAACAATACAATACAATCAAACAAAACCACAACCACCAGTAAGCCACTCCCTCTGATCACCAAGTGGGTTTTGATTCTTATCCACTAGATTTAGTGGGCAGCAGCCCAACAATTCCAAAGCAATACTCCCTTATGGTAAGCGAAAGGTGTCTCTAAATACACCAAGCAAGGTGTTTTAATAAGTGAAAGACTTTTTTTTTTTTGGTAAGAGAGAGATTTTTCACAGCAGAATAAAATACTAAGAATATTTAGTTTATTTTAAAGGATAAAAAATACAAGAAAGGATGATCAAACAAGAGTTTCTATATGTCTAACATCATTACTTTCAAAAATACTGACTTTCAGTTTTAGTAAAAGGAGGTGGGATACTAAAGTCAGTGA
This sequence comes from Columba livia, assembly GCF_036013475.1. NCBI lineage: Eukaryota > Metazoa > Chordata > Aves > Columbiformes > Columbidae > Columba > Columba livia. The sequence goes on from NC_088604.1 coordinate 73,619,207, forward strand.
AGAAGTGTCACCCTCAAATGGTAACATAGTGCAAAGGACCACCTTACTGCACCAGAATGAACCATAACCTCTTTCACAGATTAGTTGTATAAACTAACCAGTGCCGTTCAGCTGAGTCATGACAAGCCTGCAAAGACTTGAACAGTCTATATGTATTTGGAAACAGAGTTCATTGCTTCAAAAGCCATGCAATGCCACCTAATCACTACATGATTTGCGATGACTATGAACATACCACAGCAAGGCAAGACATTCTTTTCTGAGCTTTTTTGGCTTAGAAGCCTTGAAGCAAAACATTCTGGCCAAATCCTCCTTGAGTTTGTTTCACTTTGGATATTTTTCTTTCACCTACATGCTCCATTCCATCCTGTCATTTGAACGGCAACGTTATCGCAGAGAACAGATGCAGCTGGTTATCATAGAGGTGGGCATTTCTGAGGAAAAGGGAAATAATATCAGAAAACTGTAAATAAAGGAGAAAGTAGGAGCAAGCAGACAGAAGTCCCTTGCCCATCCTCCCTGCCCTCTTTGCAGGTCTACCAGAAAATACCCCCTGCACTGTTTGCTGCTTCCCTTCTGTTGATCTTGTGGTTGTCTTCACAGGACTAATATTTCTGTGAGGTAAAAAAACCACTTTGCACAGAACTGACTTGCTGGAGTACTAAGAAGGAGAAGAGAGGAGCAAATAAAAGGAGATAAAGAAGGAAGAGTTCAATGACTTCAAACAAACAAAAAAACCCAACCAACATAAAATGAACAATTTTAAAAATACAGCCCCATATGTGCATGCCAGATTTATTAGATTGCAGGCTCTTCAGAGCAGGGACCACGCAAGACAAGGTGCTTATTCAGTGCTCAAGTACAAGCTTGCCATCAGCTGAGGCTGCCTTTGGACATGACCTCATTGTAAAAACATTACCCTCCATCACAGTGGTCCTTGAAAACTGCCTCCGGGCTAGTTGATCCTTATTGCAAACTTCATAGCAGCTATTAGGTATATTTGCATCTGTGTTTTTAAAAAAGTGAGAGAGAGAGAGATAGATACCTGGGGAGTTGTGGGGGGAGAAGTAAAAAAGCATGTCTGAACAGATGATCTTTACAGTCCCCCCCCCTTGCTGCTAGAAGCTTCCCACTCAGCTTATGCTCTTATTTGTTCATCTTTCTCTGGCAAGAACTACTCTTAACTGTGTTAATTTTCCTTTTTGTGGGTTAATGTTGGGTAACGCACTTGCAATTGCCCACAACTAATAGATTTCCAGTGACTAACTTTACTGCACTCCTGGCAGTAAGTAGGGCACATTTTTTGAACCAGGGTCATTTTAAGGGATTCCAGAAAGTACCTTCAGACATTTTATGGTTTCATTTAAACAGCTACTTCCTTGGTTCCATGCAGGATTTTGAGCAGGAGGACAGTATCTTCAAAGGGAGGTGACTACCCCCTAGAATATTAAGTGAGAACCATTTCAAGAGTTTGAACAAAGCATGAAGCATGACCTTTTTTTCATTTATTTATTTAAGGCTATACTTGGCAGATATGAAAATATCCAACTGTAGTTAGACAGCCATGATCTCAGCCTCTGGCTGCGCAAAGACATCTTAAATCTGTAGGTTCTGTGCAGATCCAGGGGATTTTTGCCAAAATGTTTCCTGAATAAAATTAAATATTCCTTCACATTGAGCTTACATTTTTTTCTTTCTCCTTCCTTTATAGTCTATTATAATCCCAAATTAAAAACATAGAATGCTTTAGGATTAGCAATGCTTATTCTGCAGTTTCCCAGACAAAAATTACTGCTATTATTTTTTAATTATTTTAAAAAAGGTTAAATAACACATGTCTTCTGCCTTTAAAAACCCATTAGGCACAGCCTATTCCTAATTACTCTACATTTACATGGGAGTGACACAAGATGAAGGAGGGAAGACATAGTCCTACCAAGGAAAATCTCAGGAGCACACAAGGCCCGGGATGTAGTCGCAGAATGAATGGCATCTGTGAAAAGCATCCTGTAAGAAGCTGCATACCAGAAGCCACTTGCATCAGTGACCACAAATACCTAGATAAAGCATTATCTAGATGCTTGGGCCCTTCAAAACACAAATAAAATGTTGCATACAGCACAGATATGTATAACTACATCAGTCTGTTCCCAGTGTAAATCTGCTCCTTCCTTGGATTTAGCAGCTTCACGCTTTCAGGAAAACCTTTTCCAAAGCTGCGTGCGCAGCAATAGCCCAGGTGTACATTTAGGTTTCTTTGCAAGCACTAGCCACCACTGGTCAGGATCATGGCTTTGTATTTCACAGAGCAGAGAGGAAAAGATTACTACCTGTAGCTTTCTCCCTACCTATGCAGGCTAACTGCAGTTGGTGTCTCCTTTCCCCAGTCGTGGCAGAGGAAGGTGTGTGGCTAGGTCACAGTTGTCTTCTTGTGTAGTTTTAAATCCGTGGAGCTGTCTGCTGCCATTGTTGATGTGCCAGCTGCAGGCCTTTCAGCCAGTCAAATGATTGTGTCTCATGTGCACCTTTAACTCCCTAAATATCAGCATGCTGTTCTTGCAATTGCAAGTCAAAGGACAAGTGGTATAATAATGACCACCATTCAAATAGGACCTTCTGCAGAAAAGTATCTGATCTTAAGAATTAGCCTGTTTCAGGTACCATGAACCTAATGCATCCCACATAGTTTGCCTCAAGACCCTACATGGGCCACAGCACCATCTCCTGGCATCAGAAGTTCCACTGCAAGAAAATACTGTAGTTCTTCACATACTGCAAAGAGAACAAAACAAAACAAAAAATCCACCAACATCCCCAAACACTGAAAGCAAGGGCTAGGAGTTAACCAATGCAAAAATTGGCCTGTGCTACATTTCTTGCATTTCCAAGAAGGTACTGAGCTTCATAAGCAGCTAAGCCTTCCTCATGCTGAGGAAGAGTGGCAGAGAGAACTGTCCACAGCTCCCTCCACACAACTGAGGACACTCTCCATGCCCTGCAGGTACGTTCAACTCTTAGTTACCACTGCCCAGAAAAGCCATGATGCAACTCTACGAGCTTTTTTTTGGTTTGGCCTTGAAAGAGACCAGAAGCACTCATGCAGTCTTCTACAGGTGGTAAAAAACAGTTGAAAAGCAGGAGAAAGGCCACTTAGTCAATCATTTCTTGACAGCCTCTAGGTGTGAGTGCTCCTAGTCCCATTTCTGGCAAGGTCACACAAAAAGTTGAAACCACCTATAACTTATTTAATTTTCTCTCCCCAAGACAGCTGGAGAACTTGCATGGGCAGTTAGAACAGAGACCTACCATCTGATCTCACTCATTTGCAATCCTTAGTTACAAAACATAACACTAGAAAGTGATTAACAATACACAGAGCAGATCTGCAAAGCCTGAATAATAATGAGACAGCATAAGCCGATCTTGGCTGTATCCGTACGAAAGGAAATATGATAAAGAAATAACAATAAAAATAAAAGCAAAAAATAAATCTGAATTTCCATGGGCAAGGTCTAGAAAGCTAACCTGATCACAAACAGAACAGTCAATTTGCTTATCTTGCATAGATATTAATTTCTTCTGCTAACCTAACAGCTACATAAAGACAATTGCATAAAAATGATTATGAAAAAGGGCTGTTATTGAAGAGAGTGTTCTTCTGATGTTTAGCCTATGCTCCTGCAGAGGTGGACTTTTCCAAGTGCCATGACATCTTCGTTCTGTCATTTTTCTACCTTCATCTCTAAACTTAAGTAAGCCTTCAATTGAAGGCTGGACATCTATTAGTGCTTTCCAAGTACAATCTGAGGACTATCTTTGCTTCCTCCCTTGTTTCCTATAATTCTTATTGCATACTGCTGTCATGTATAACTCCTCCACCTCTGATCTGTATTGTACTGGTTTTAAATTTTCGTTCTTTTGTATGATGTCTGGGCCCAACACTAACTGAAAAACAATGTAAGAATCAGTCTATTACCAACTGTCCCTTGGCTGAGATACAGTACGAACTAAAACATAGTGTGGATGGCTTTAATACAGCTTGGCACCCGAAATACAGCTGCTCATTCCACATGTTAGCAGACATACTCCAAATGAGCTTAGGAACACAAGCTCAATTGCCCAATGTGTGGGCACACCTTAAATGTCAACATTATTAGCCATCACACTGGGACTGAAGTGATAAACACACAAACCAACTGTATTCTAGCCCATCAAACCCAGACAGCATCCCTCTTCTCCTCCCCCTCCAGCATAAAGCCACAACTGTTGCTCGCTGAGTTGCCAAGATTTCTGCATTATCACTAGTAACTTAAAAACAGGATTACGCCCAAATAGTCTAAAAACTTCAAGGCCACAGGGTGAAAGCACAAAGTGACTTTATTAATAAACAAGTGCTTTGTTAGAGATTATTAGAGCATCTGGTTTTGTATATTAACAACACAATGCCTTTAAAAAATAAATACATCTGCATTTTCATGTCACTTGGCTTGTGCAACTCTCCCTCTTTCACATATAGAAGCACTAGAGTCTGATATGTTCAGAAACCATGACAAGGTGGTATCATCAATAAAATGCAGCCTCCTGCCAACACTGTGTGATCAGGTGAATGTGGACACCGTAACAAGGAGGCCAGGACTTAAACACTTACACACTTTGTAGTAAAGGTAAATACACATTCATTGGCTGACCAGAATAGGGAAACAGTTACATTTATTTATTTACAGAAAGAGGAGAGTGGATAAGGAAAACAAACAGAAACAATACAACATATTGTTAGTTAAATCCAAGACATTCACACAGAGTTTCATTCTACCAGATATTAACAGAAACCTGCAAAGTTTTTATATTTTCAATTTTGCTTCCTCTATAATCACCTCATCCTTATGACTGTCCTCCCTATTTAACCTTTTCTGCAAGTTTTAGAAGGCATACTAAACCAAGAGCCTTACTTCTCTGTCAGCCAGGGTCTCCATTACCCAGTCAGGGAGCACCTGAGGCCAAGTGAAGGCTTGGCTCTCCAAAAGCTACTCTTAGTCTCCTCCTGGAGGCTACCCAGGCTTATTGTACAGTCAGGAGGATGTCTTCATCAAAGATGTTTTTCAGAGCTGCTGTATCCCCACTGATCTCTAGGTAGACGGTAAACATCAAGTGTGGACTCGGCCAGCTGCACAACTTGACTCCATTTAACAGCAGTTGCCAGCTTGAGTTAACACTTACTGGTACACTGGAGTATCACTGTCTGCAGGCTGAGCCAGGGGGATGGTCTAACAAACATCTTGCACTCACAACCAGATGGAAACAGAGCTACATCACCATCATAATGATAACTATCCTACAACTTCATGGAGCCCAAAGAAAAGTCTCAAACCACTATCACATAGCTTCAAGAGATGCTTTTTATGGAAAGGCTGGTTATTCAACCAAAAATCCATTTTTAAAAGTCACCCAGCAGACTTCTCTAGTGCTTTTCGCTGAAATTTCAATTCCTGACTCACTAGGCAGTTTTATAGCATTACCATACACACTACATGACCAGCATAACTGAAATATCTAAGTACCCACAAATAATTAAAAAGTCATCTCCATTTTTAAAATGTTTAGATAAATTTATTTATAGGGCAAGTCAGTAATTCACCCGAAGTCACACTTTCCAACCCAAGTAACTATGTCAAATACTTAAAATATCACCCCTTTCCCTATGGCCCTGCCTCATGACATCAGTTGGGACAGCTATTTTACCCTAGAGTGCAAATAGTGACCTCACATCTTGCTAGCAGCAGCTCAGGACCAAGTTGTACTAGGCACTACTGCACTGCTAGACAGAAAAGTCCTCTCCTACCTGGAAACATTGACTCAGCAAAATACGCAAGCATTAGCCTTTGTATTTTACTTCAATCAAGGCTCATAAACTTATACTGAGAGACACACTAACGCACCCTCCTGAAGCAAATGGAAACAGAAAACTACTCAACAGTCTTTACGAGACAGTGGATGGGAAGGCAAGTCAGCAACAACACCCAAGGAAGGTATTTTTTTTCCAGGGAGCGCTTACAATGCTATTTAACAGCATATATACCTTGTCCCTGCTCTCTCCTCGCAAACATTTTTAATTCTCCTTAGCTTTACATCTTTCCAGCATTCTCAGTTTGCAGCTCCACATACACTGAAGATGGTGGGTAAAACTGTTTTCCTTTTCAGCATGTTGTATTTGATCCTCTGAAACCAAAAGTTAGACCTCATCTATCATTCACAGCATCTGGAAGGCTGAACCTTGACTGTCTCAGGAAAAAGCAATCAAAAATCAAAATCTAACACAGGAAATTATCAGTAACCATTGAGCTAATCAGCTTTGGAAAACATGGTTCCTTTTCCATTAAAGCCCTTGAAAAGCTGTTGCTGCATTTTTTTTCTTTTTTGGTGACACAAACTTTTTCCTCTGAACAGAGTCAAAAGGGTCACTTTTCTTCTGTGTTGTTACAGTACTGGCATAAAACCCAAGCTGTACAATAATTCCCCTCTCTTTCCCATGTCCTCACAAACACATGAGCCTCTGTTGCTAAACACCTTAACTCCCAGTAGCCAGATCTTCTGGACTGAGATCCAGTGACAAAGGACTGGCTTGTTTCAGGGATCAGAAGCCAAGTGGAAAGTAAAGAGCTGCCAGGACACAAAGGATGGAGAAAGTAAGTATGAGAGAGCGTGAAGCCTCCAGTCGCACACACAAGGGAAGAACTGCTTTGCTTTTCCGCCTGGATCAGTGAAATATGCAGAGCTCAAAGGAATTCCTATAGTCACCTGCATGATAAAACAAAGGGAGCAAAGACTGTAACTTTAATTGTATTGATGAAGACCAAGTATGGGGGGAAAACTGTAATGCAGAAGTTGGGTTCAATTCTGATTTCCATTACATCAATGTAAGCCTTGAATAACAGGAGAGAACTTGTTCTCCTGTGTCTGATGATCCCAAGTTAAGAATTAATAATAATCAACATCTTAATATCAAATTTCAAGACAAATGTGAATGCTAAGCACTCACACAAATCATCTAGTATTAGTCAGAACGAATAGTTTAGTATTAACTGCTCCCCCTAGTAATTACTAGGGAAGTATCTTTTGCATAGAAGTGATCCTCAAGAGGGCTTCGGTTAATAATAACTAAAAGACCCTCAAAATCCTGCAAATACTTCCTTATGCACATGATTAACTTTTATGCATGTGGCCAGTCCCACTGAATTTGAAGAATCACGTCTTAAAAGCTACGCTTGGGCAGACAGGAGTTCAACTTTGCTTCTGGAAGAGTTTTGCAACAGTCCTCTCTTTAGAGACCAATTTTGTAAAGCACAGAAAACTCTCAACTATCACTCATATTTGTGACAATGGAGACCATTCAACACTCTGAACAACTGGACCACAGGGGAGGTGGAAGAAGAAGAAATGCATTTATTTATCTTCATATGCAATCCAAACAGAGAAAGAGCAGGCCAATGAGAATGTAGAGATTCTTCCTTCCCTGAATCTATCATGCTCAAAAATTCCTGCAAGAAAATTTCCGTAATAGTGTATTATGCTATATCCAGGAACTGCTGGATAATTGTGAGTAGCATTACTGAATAATTTAGGCACAATGACATGTTGTGTTTGGTCCTGAGAAGTGTCCACATTTTACTTGTTTGTTTTTAAACCAACACCCTCCATTTTTACATCTTCCACACTAGCTTTCAACACATTCATAGAAAACAGAGATTCACAGAAAAAAAAGATCCTTCTTTAATTTTTTTGTGCTGCAATTTTGAGCAAAAGGCTTATCCCCAGAAGGCAAGACCTCTGCTTCAAATGCAGCTGAAAAATATTTTTGTCATTTGACTTGCACTGAAGCCTGAAAGATCTGGTCAAAAGGCAGGAGTCATCCACTGAAATACAGTTGTCTACAACCATGCTGGATGTTGGGACTACCTGTATGTTCAGTTGGCAGAAACAGCACTTCTCAGATCTGATTCTGCTGACTAAATGTAGATTTTCACTTCAGGAAGAGACCAATTGCTCCCCAGATGTGTTCTGCTTCCTGACTATAAAGGGAGTCAAGAGAGCTGCATTTCAACAGACAGATTCCACCTTCTCCCTGCTGGGTATCACACCAAAAGACCATATCTGGTTTCTTCAGTAAGACTCTGCTGGAGTTTCTGTCAGACTGGTAGAAGTAAACCAGTGTAGTTACTCCTAGACTACACGCACAGTCAATGGAAAGTAAGGGCCACCTCCGAGAGGCAATTCAGCCCATGTAAAATCTGAATTCTCCCCAGAAACGCCACTGTGTCTCCACAGATTATGGGAAGAAACTTAAGGAGCTCATCTCTTAATAAGATGAAGCAGTGAAATGCCTTGAGTTAGACAGACAGGTTCAGGCTCTCACTGTTGAGAAGGTGGGAGATGCTGAGTACTTTCATCGTTTATCTCCTCTCCACACCAGTAAGGCTTGAAACATAAAGCATCAGACCGCATAATAAAATACAAGGTTCCAGTATGGATTACAGAGTCCTTCATAAAATACTTTGAAGGAGAGAAAAAAACAAAAACACACCAGCAAAGTTTGAAAAATCTGTATCGTGGCCTACATAGTGTCTGTCCACCCACAGCTTTGCCAAGTGAGGATAAACAAGAGCTGAATGAAACTCTGCAAGCACACACTTCAGTTGGCCAAATATCCAACACAGTTTGGAGCAGCTAAGGATTAGTCTGCAGTCTCTGAAGACTTAAAAACAGAAATGCAGACCCTCAAGAGGGTCTAAGGGTCATCTGTTGGCAACACATGCCCTCGGCTGACTAGGTGACACAGAGATGTAAGAAGGTAGACCCAGATCTCAGCTGTCGTACACTCGCGCTTGTCAGCAAAACAAGTCACCTCGTTAGCTGAGGACAGCAGGGCTTCTGCATTCGACTTCTGCAGAAACACAGAATTTGGCAGCCTCCAGAAATGTGAGCTCTCTATTTTTCTTCCCTTCGTTTACTAATGCCCATTTCCCCTTCCCCGCCTCCCCGCTCCCAGTGCACGCACATTTTAATGCTGTAACCCAGGAGTTACATGGCTTTTCCATACTTCTGGGCAAGTATTATACACTCTCCCTCCAAACTAGCAAGTATGCCTTCTCCACAGAGGTGGTAAACCTGCTGTAAGAGCACAGTGCTACATAGTAAAATACTTCAGATTAACCCCCCCGAAATTACCTGCACATCTCATGCCTTAAGAAAGCTTCATATCCACCATCTCACACAAAAATACACTCCCTACAACATTGTGATACATTGCACACTCTTAATGGTTTCTACAGTTACGTAGTCACAGACAATGTAATTAACAAGCAACATTCCTTCCTGTAAAATAGGAGGGAGAAAATAATCAGAATAGAAGTTCACAAAAATAAATTTGAGCTCAGAAGTAAAACTACATTTTAAATTCAATTTCATCATCTACTGTGTCACAGACGGCACAAGCCTGGATCACCTAGGTGCAAGCATAGGTTTTCAATCAGTTGGATTTACAAAACCTTGTGTCCCCTTACCAGGAAAATTAGACCTTAGTTAGTCTATTTAAATACATATCAATGCTTTATTCCCTTTTTTTTTTTCCACTTTACATTTAATTTGTTTTGTACACACAGAAATAAATAAAAACCAATCCTGTTTTAAAGTTATATTTTGTTTTCTGTTCCTTGTTACATAACCAGAAGTGTTATAGGAAATACTGTTGTGGAGTCAAAATAAAATTTTAAAAAAGCAAAAACCAAAAACCACTAAAAACAGGAACACACCACTGCATCACAATCATGTGTAAGGTGTTCCTACACCCACTATTGGCATACATTTAAATTAAAACTACATGTAATCTATAGCCAACTTTCAGGTCTGTGCTGAATGCCCTTTCTGTGTTTATCCTCCTCCATTGCTGACAAAGAGATAAGATTTTCCAGGTTAGTAATAGCAAAATTCCACACTGCAAAAACATTGAATACTGTCATGCAAATAAAGTCATTCACAGGGTCTGAAAAATGTCCCTCCCATGTCAAGATTGGTCTTAAGCAGAGAAATTATAAGAAAATATGAACATGGATCTTATTTTCTTGTGGGAGAATCAAACAATTTAAAACCAACAACCACATAAACCCTAAACCAAATCTTTTGAGATAGTGAATCACGATGAGTGCTCCTGACTAATGAAACCAGAAGAGCACACTAGCCACTGTGCTGGGGACATTTCCCTGCAAAAAACAAAAACATCCATGGTGGCAAGTGAATTTCATGATCTGGGTGACTTGTGACATTGTGATCCTTCACATCCTCTACAAAAAGGTCCACAGACTCCATGTTGGAGAACACAGTCATTCCATTCCTCTCTGCTCTGTGTACACCTGCCCAGGCAAAAGCACCACATTTCTGAATTTGAGCACTCACAGAGACATGTTCATATCGTCATCTGAACCCACCACACACCCACCATCTCCCACCGTAGCCTCCACATCCATTTGCAACAGCCTGTAACACTGCTCTGAATCCAAATGCTATTTTCCTCTCCTCTCTGCATCACAGCCACAAACCCAGAGCCCTGTAGCTCAGCTTGGTTCATCTGGGCCCACTTAGTTAAAATAAACACAAAGGAAGGGAACCCACTGGGCTGGCTGAACAACAAGAAGAAATTCGGCTTCAGAACTCCCTCACACTTGTGTGCATTGCTGATTTTACACCACTCAGCTGCTACATTGATATTATCTTGTCAAAAAGTACAGAGCAGCTTTCACCACAAATACTTGGAGCTTGAAAATTACAGCAAAGCACCAAGGCTGGGGAAAAACCAACTTTAGCTGGATGCAAAGTGCGCTGCAAGTGCAGTGTTGGAAGCCTCAACATGACGCAACCGAAATCGCACCAGGGACAGAGGCTTGCTGAAGGAAACTGGACACACACAAAACCACAACATATGTATTAGGTGCCTATAGCTCCTTCGCTGCCCAAGCTAGGAGCACCCTGCAAACAGAGATTTACACAAGCTACAAATCAATAAGGCAGTGTGGCTATGCCCATGCCAGTGACAAACTGCACCGAGGAAGGGGAGCCTGGACTGCTCAGCAGCTCACAGCCCCCCTCGGCCACCCTCCCACACCCCCTTCCCTCTCCTCTTCCCCTTGCCCCCCTTAACCCTTCCCCTCTCAGAAGTTCAGTTCCTGTACGGTGGGAACGGCCCTGCAGTTTCCAGCCTGGTGGTGAGAGCAGCCTGGCCTAAATGCCGAAGTCACCCCAGTGTCTGTCGGTGGGCTGCGGGAGGCCAGCCATGCTGACGCACGCCTGTGGTGGGCTCCCAGCTGTCAACCACCCAGCCACCTGCAGGCCTCCACCGCCCTACCTTGCTCCTCGCCGGCCCCAAAACAGGCTCTGGGGTCCTCATGGGGGAGCCGGGCTCCACCACCCTCCAGGGCTTTGCGTTTCTTCGACATCTGGTCGGTGTTTGGGAGTTGAGTTTCTCCTCTCTCTCTCTCCGGGGAGATGAGTGTATGTGGAGAGAGAGGGAGAGTGTGAGGGAGAGAGAGAGATTGAAAGAAATCGCTGCTTAAAGAGAGGGGAAGAGACTTTGGAGTGGCTGGAGAGCAAGTAGGAGGCAGGGACTAAGTGGAGAAATCCTACAAATCACAATCCCATCAATTCAGCCCCACATCTAAAGGGGCTGCTGAGGTCTCCCCCTTCCTTGCTCATTCATCTGAGTATGTGAGTGAAAATTAAAGAGAGAGGTGACAGCCCTCTGTTGCTTTTACAAATGTTAGCGGGTGGTGCTTTTTTATTATTATTTTTATTGGGGGAGGGGGTGGAAGGAGGGTGCTGATTGATATTATTCTCCCCTGTCAAGATTCCTTATGGTTAAAAAAAAAAAAAAAAAAAGAAAAGAAAAAAAAAAAGAAAAAGCTGAATGGATTGGGGGGAAGGGAGGGGAAGGAAGAGCGGGGGGAACGAGCAGATGAAAAAAAAAAGCAGGAGCAGAGGAGGAGGGATGGCAAGAGCCTGCAGGTGCAGGGAGGCTAAATTCCCTGCAGGGGTCATGTGCTCTGGGAGCCGGGGATCCTCGGCTCCCCAGAGGCTGCCGCGGCCGGGTGGGGGGCCGGGGGCGGCGGGCACGGGAGCGGCGCGGCCCGCGGGGGCGGCTCGGCGGGGGTTGCGGCCACCCCGCCCGGCACCTGCGGGAGCGGCGGCGGCGGAGCGGTGCTGCGGTGCTCGGGTGCCGGCTGGGAATATTCACGGATAACTCGCACCTCGCAAACTCCGCCGTGAAGTCAGTACCCCCACAATCGGTCGGTCTTTCTCGCTCGCTCTGTAACCCTTTCGGTCCTGCGTGCAAGATGTGCCGCTCCCGCGGGGAGTCCGATCCCGTCCCACCCCGTCACCTGCCCCCTTTCCTGGCGCATCTCAAGGCTCGCTAGCGGGTATTTATTCGCGGGAGGGGGGGCAGGAGGAGGGGATGAGGACACAACTTACCCTCCAAACTATGCACAAGCTCGTCTCTGCTTTCCCCTTCAGAGCAACTTTAAAGAGCAGATTCTCAGTCCGGGAGGCAAAGAGGCAGGGGAGGAGAGGGGAAATGGCTTAGGAATAGCGGCTGCCAAGTGGGTGAAGTTCAGGGCACAATCCTGGCTCTTCCACGCTCCAGCAGCCCAGCATCTTCCCGGGGTCTGGAGAACAGGGTGCTCAACAAGTCTTCCTTGTTACCCGAAATTGATTGATGATGGCTTTCCCGCCGGGCTGAGTTTAACAAAACGATGCAGAGAGCTACTCTGACGAATAGGAATTTTTAGAGGAGCTTGCAGTATAGCTGCAGCTTTAATTTAGCTATTTCTGTCTCTCTATATACGTACGTACAAACACACATACACATACACCTGTGTATGTGTGTATGTATATATAAATAAAAAGATATAACTCTATCAATGCAATGTTTGGTCCACAGGATCTTAGAAAAGCCTGCCTGCCGGCTGCGTGGAAGTTAAAGAGTTTTTCTTAAGCAAAAGGGGCTGATGCTTGGACACATCTCACGTCCAACAGGAGGCAATGACGTCTGTAGCTTCATTGCTATAACAGCACCAAGGCTGCAATTGCCATTCACTGAAATGATAAGGGGCGCTCAGACGTAAGCAGTCTGGACCTCTAGCAAGAGACTGAAGCGAAGATGATTTCTCCCCTCCCAAAACAAATAATAATGCTAAAAAACACCTAAGGAAAGAGACGGGGGAGCAGGGAAAGGAATCTAGGTCTTGCAGTCACACGCTTCTGCAATATGATCCTCTAGCTCCAGAAACATTTATTTTTTGCAGCTGACTAGACTTTGGGAAATTTCAATGTATTATGATTGCTCAGGCTGGGGGAGGGGAGGGGTTTTTTTTTTCTTAATTATTTCTGTCTCTCATCAAGCAGGCATTGATGAAAGCCGGGTAAAAGTGCCCTCCCCCCATCTTTCCAAATATATTTAGGCTCGGGTATATGCTGAAGTGTTTCTGGTGTATGGCTAGATCTTAAGTAACAATTTACCGCTGTACAGGCTGCAACGATATTTTTTTTCCAGCACTGAAAGGTGCTTACAAAGAAAAGGGGGGGTGGGGGAAGCCGATGCGAAGCAGCCGGCTCCTTTCTCTGTGGGGTCACACTCCCCCTGCCAAGGTTTTGACCGCATATGGGGACCGCTGCTGCCCTCCCGAGCCCCGCCAAGCGGGGGCGGGGGTTGCTGGGCGCGGGGGCGGCGGGAGGTGGCCGCACCTCGGGGCTGCCAATCCCCGCGGGCCTTGCAGACGCGGCGGAGGGGGGCCCTTCCCCACCCCCTCCTGTGAGCCGCTGTCCTAGAAATGACAGCCCGGGTGTTAAATAACCCCGCCGTGCCTGCCAGCGGCACGCGGCTCCTGGGCGGCAGCGGGCACGCCGGCACCGCGCCGCGCTCCCGTTGCGGGCAGCGCGCCCGGTCCCGCCGCGGGGGAGGGCAGCGCCTCGCCCGGCTGCTCCGGCCCACGCGTGTCCGCGCTGCCGCTGCGGTGCCTCCGGGCTGGGCTGCAGCCGGGCGAGGAGAAAACCGAGCAGCCCTTCTCTGCGCCTTGCCTTTGCCGGAGAAGGGGACAGGGGGACACGGCCAGCTGCACTGGCCTGGCCATGGGCTCTTCCCAGTGGGTGCAAACACGAGCTCTCTGAACAATAAGTGCTTGTTCCCTTTCAATCTTCACCCGACCTCAGTGGGCAGTGCTCTGGCACCCTGGCACGAACTCTGCAGGCCACGGCATCCCAAAGCTGCAGGGGGATGCAGCAGCCTGGAACCCAAGGGTGCCTTAAGTCTCTTGTTGAGCCATACAGGGGTCTGCAGTGCTGGGTGGCTGAGAAGGCCACCTCAAACCAGCTTGTGAGACTGGGTCCTTTTCCTGAGGTCTACCACATGAATGTTGCTTTCTGCCCTCTTTCTTTATCTCCAGTCCGGTGCTTAGTGTCCGGATTTTTCCTTCTGCATCCTGCCAGGTCTGGGGCATGGCTTGTTCGGCCTCCAAATGATTACATGTAGCAAGTGGCTATTTGCCCAAACCATTAAGCCAGTTCTTTGCTGGAACAATTTTAGATACTGGTGATGTAAGTGATACCACTGTGAGCCCAAATCAGGTTCACTGTCTGCTGCAAGCACTCACAAGGTGCTGGGTTTTCTCTCTTTTCAAAGTTTAGCTTGGTAAGAAGGGAAAGACAGGAGTGCCAGAGGAGGAGAGGAGGCATAAAGACTCTCTTGCTGGCATGGATGTTAAATGTGGCATTTGTGTTGGCCTTTGATATATCTGTTATCATCATCTCCCACACAAGGCTTTGGTCAGATTTAGCTGCACAGTAAAGGAGGAGATTTTCAAATCGTCAGCACAAGATGCTTACTTTCTTACACAGTGTGATTTAGCAAGATGGTTATTTTTGTGAATGATTTGTGGAGTTTTCCAGGACCTAGTAGCACATCCCTTTCCTTCAGAGAGATACCTTAAAAATTTAGACAAGCCTTAGGGGTAATCCTATGCTATGTTGTATTTCATTTTATCCTAAGTACTACTACATTTCTAAATGTATTTTTTTCACCTATCCAGCACAGATAAATCACAATACATCTATCACAGTATAAAATACTGTATAAAATGCATTATAACACATCTGCATTCTAGGAAGTTCCCATCAAGATCTGCTTTTACACAAGAGTTTCCACTGAATTATCACCATGCTGACAGATTGTGTTTTTATGACAGTATCATGGAAATCAGGGATGAAAACATAGAATAGATCATCTCCTGGGGAGAGGATATGGGGTGTACAGGATAATTCCATAAACAATAATCTCTGAGGTTGTACCAAGCCAAACTCTAAGTCTAACTGCCATCGGGATTTTATTCCATCCTCTCTATTAGCAGTTGCCAAAGGAAAGCTTTCCATCTAGTTACTCCAAAGCACTTTTAAAAAAATTCCTTCCCATTACAAAAAACAAGATTTGGACCATCTCAAGGAGCTACCTTCTCCATAGTTAAACTCTTTGACACATGCAAGAGGAGAGAAGGAGGGAGGCAAAAAGGGAAGGAAGCACCATTTTCTATGTTCCGTACCAGCAATGACTCAGGCCTCTAGGAAAAAAAGTCTAATATGGTATACTAATAGAGTTGGCTATTAGTTCATCATTAATACTCTGAAATTAACTAATTTCTATGCTGTTACTCATTTAAGTGCTACCCACTTTCAGTGACTTTGGTAACTTCTTTGGGATAGGATTACATGAACTGTTTTCTTTTGGTGGACTTAACATCACCAAACTTAGGAAGTGGTATTCAGTATATCAAGTCCAAAGTCTTTTCATTAGAAGGAAAGAAGGTTCCTGGTCTAAAACTTGTGAAGGTAAATAGAAACCCTTACATTGTGCTCAGTTATCCCTTGCTGTGGGATTCCAGAAGCAGACTTTGCAACTTGGCATTAAGGCCATACTAAACACAGTTGTACTCAGAGATGGACTTTAAGAGTTTGTAGGCTTATGGATTTGCACTGGGTGTTTGCCTCACATGAGTCAACAACTGAAATCATCAGGCAAAAGACCTTCAATAAATATAGCTCAGTTTGTAAACACTTTACTTTTTGCTTTATTTTTTAAAGTATTACCAGCTGACCCTGTCAATCATGTTCACAAAGGACCATTCATGGTGGTTTTCAGTGACTAGTTGGTCTGAATGCAGCATATTTTAAATAGATATAAAATTAAAAGTTCAGAGGAGACAGAAATACCATTGGTTAGGATGAACCCACCTCTGTACAATTCACACTGCACAGGCACAGCAAATGACCAAATGCGAAAGTCGTGAGACCAAGAGATGTCATACATTTTAAGTTTACTTTCTCTTACTTTTTCCTCACATCTGACTTAGTTTAGAACTATTTGACCCCGTAATATGTCACCAATACTTAAAGAACAGCACAATGAGGGAATCAATTATCTTTCATGCAGTACTATACTATTTTCCTGAGCAGTTTGTAAGTTTTTCTTTGCATGTCTTTATGAGGTGACTTGTAACACAGTGTTCCAGATATTGTAGACATTTGTATCATTAAAGCCTAGTTCTTCCAGAAGCCCTCTCCCCACTCAAAGCAGTTATTTTGGGATGTCTCCCTGAACTGTGAATACACTCCTGCACATCTTGACAGAATGCTTAGCATTTGTATAGCATTTGGTTTTGTCTTCAAAGTGATTTGCTAGCATGGGCTAATGTATCCTTAC
Source organism: Columba livia (assembly GCF_036013475.1). NCBI lineage: Eukaryota > Metazoa > Chordata > Aves > Columbiformes > Columbidae > Columba > Columba livia. Next base: position 73,635,996 of record NC_088604.1, read on the forward strand.
AACACCCAGAGCAGTTGGTAAATTTTATTATCCTCGTTTTATAAATTGGGAAACAGCAGCAGAGAGGTGAAGACTCTGTTCTATCATCTTTATTCACATTGATTACTGCATTAATCCCTGGCTAGTTCCACTGCTTTCAGTGGGAATTCTTGCACAGTAAGATACTATTTGATATGACTGAAAATCACGGTGTCTTCCACTAAGTGATCCAGGCAAGGCCACAGAGAGAGCTTAGTGCAGGTTTAGAACTGAAGTATCTCTCTTGCATACACTTTTGCTTCACTCACTTTCCCAATTTCAAAACAAAACTCAGAACTTACCACCATATCTGTAATTTTTCCACCACAGAAGCTAATTTGCAGTAGTAATAATGATGATCAAGTAGCCCCGCTGCACTGACACTACATCGAAGTTGACACATAGTGCAGAGAGAACTTGGAGGACTGACCCAGTTCCCAATTTCATATACGACTAAAATGACCACTGTTTTGATCTCATAATTTAACAATACAAAGGAGTGGGGTGAAAGACACATTTAAAATTTTCATATGAAATTCAGCACTACCAGAAAGGTGGTACTAAGTAAATTTCAATATACAAAGCCATGTCTCTGTTCTTGTTTTTTTTTCAAATACTGTTCTTTCAGCATGAAATGCCTACTCTCATTTCACAATATTCACCTTCGCGTTTTCATAGACAGACGAAGATCAGTATATTAGAGAGGCCCTGCTGAATTTGCTTCATCAGGTTAGAGAGAATTGGGTGTTCTCACCTCCCAGAACAAAGTTATTTTGTCCACTTTTCCTTCCCACTTCTACAAACACCTCATATTTGTTCAACACATATGGCTGCCGAGTTCTGATCCATGTTTCCTCATAAACCTTAGCTATCACTGTGTAGTAGCATTTTTAAGTGTAAAACTATGGTGGCTTATTTTGCACAGTTTGAGCTTTTACCAGTTTTTAGAACTGCAGATTTATTGGTTGGATTTTCACACACCTCACTGCTGGGAAGGACAGAAGTGTTCAGGGCAGCAGCTGCTGCTCAAGATGGAGAGCGGAGTGTACAGAAACTTCCCCCATCTCCTAGTGGCAGCAACTCTGATTCTCCAGCACTTTCCCCCCATTACCCTGTCTCTGCTCCAGCTCTTTCCTCTCTTCCTCTATTTCTATGGCAGGAATTTCACAACTTCCTTGCTCCTGGGATGAAAAATCCACTGTTACATACCCAGCTGAGAAAACATGCACCTGTCTTGTCAATGTCCCTGGAATCAATGTGATATGAAACCGTAACTATGTTACATTTTGTAAAAGACACTGTGGGCCATTCTGCTTACAAGTTTCTAGATACTTAAAGATAGCATTAGAAGAAGGTCAGTACTGAGAGTTTCCATGATGGGGGTATATGAAACACCATATGCTTGAAAAACAATTTGTAGTACCTTGGGTAACCAGAAGGGCTAGAATGGGAGAAAAGAGCCTGCAAAGGTCTCTTGTCCTCAGACATTGCTGTTCTGGGCTTTGTCCCTGCCGTTTTCCAAGACACATTCTCCCAGTCAAGACCTGTTCTATTTACTTCGTTAATTTAGTTCTACACCCATCTTTCTTATAGCCTCCTTTACAGACCAAAGCCTTCACCACAAGTGTACTTCACCACAAGACACGGAAACCCACCCTAGGCCCCTGGGGGATGCTGGGCAGAGTCTGTGGTGGACAGGGAGCTGCCCTGTGGGCAGTGCAGGCAGCACAGGGCTCTGCTGCAGGCGGGGCAGTGGGTTGGGGTGGGCCTGGGAGGCACCTGGTGGCAGCGCAGGCCAGCCCAGGCCTGCAGGAGCGAGCTCTTTACTGGAGCAGCTGTTGCACCTGGGCAGGACCAAGGCAGTTTACCAGCTCTGCCTCCCCTTCCTCTGGCCTCCACGTTTTGTAGCACAGGGGCTGCCTCAGTGTCTCTCGGACTCAAATGTTTTGAGCAGGGGAGGGCAAAACTCCCTCAAATTCATCTGGGTAAAAAACATGTTTTATTAAGTATAATTTTCATAGGAATAAGCATAAGCAACTGAAAATCAGTTTCTTCTTGGTTTTCAGTCAAAAAACCTTAATTTGAGATTGTACGGCAGAGCAATATTTTAGTCTAAATGGGTAATTCCAGTATTGTGAAAATCACATGATTTCCACTTACTGTTCATTCAGCTTTCATTCTGCTTTCAAGCTACATCTCCTCAAACATCCAAGTGGCTCACAGAAGCTACGCTTTTAAAACCCCACCATGGTGTCCAACCTACAGGGTTTTTTTTGTTTCTTCTAACTGCATGTTTCTGCAATATATGTTCTACTCTATATTTCCACTGATTTTTAACCCTTTACTTAAGGAACTCAATAAAATCAAGTGCTATGAGAAGCATGTGCAACTCCTACTATGAATTCTACTCTACAGCAAATCATCTACACTTACTATTTTGGGTCTCAGAGAATAATTGTTCGTACTTCCATCTAAATATATGTGGTAACAGAAAGAAAAATAAAATGCACACTAAATGTAGGATAGTGTCAAAATACACTGTAATTTTAAAGGACTAGTTATAACAAAGTATTTTTAGCCTTTAAAATCCAATTCAGTAACCAACACAAAGAGTTTTTGCTTTAAGGTGCATTTCAACTCAATAGCACTGGTTTCTCCTCTCCCTTTTACCAGTGTAGAGCAGGAGGAACTGCATCCACTTCCAGAAAGTGTAAAACTAGTACGAGAGAAGAATCTGGCTGCTACTGTTCAAACCTGTGACCAGTGGCAGCTGTGCTAGATGTACTCTAGAACTACTATGCATGAGAGAAGAGGGCAGGTTGAGCTGAGCAAACTGGCCTCATCTCTGTTGACTCTGCTCTGAGCAGGAGTTTGGATGGGACACCTTCTGAGGTCCCTGCCCACCTGAACCTGTAATTCTGCTCTGTCAGCTCTTCTCACTTGCATCTTCACCAGTGAATTTAATGGAAAGAGATTCATGCTTTTTTAAACATACTGTTTCGTGGTTTATCTTCAAATCAAAATGTTTTGCCACCACTTATTTTTCTAAGATGATGAGGGGTCTGGAGCATCTTTCTTATGAGGAGAGATTGAGAGAGCTCGGTCTGTTCAGCCTGGAGAAGAGAATGCTAAGCGGGGATCTCATCAATGTTCATAAATATCTCAAGGGTGGGTGTCAAGAGGACAGGACCAAACTCCTTTCAGTGGTGCCCAACGATATGATGAGAGGCAACGGGCACAGACTGGCACACATGAGGTTCCACTTGAATATGAGGAGAAACTTCTTTACTGTGAGGGTGCCAGAGCACTGGAACAGGCTGCCCAGAGAGGCTGTGGAGTCTCCTTCTCTGGAGACATTCAAAACCTCCCTGGACACATTCTGTGTGATCTTCTCTAGATGAACCTGCTTTAGCAGGTGTGTCGAACTAGATGATCTCCAGAGGCCCCTTCCAACCACAACCATTCTGTATGACCACCCAAGTAAACTACCGCTGGTTAAGGAAACTGCTACACTAATGCAATTCGCACTGCTTCACTACTTACATCTGCGTGACAGTGAAAATATAAACCAGGAACAGCAGCAAACACCCTCACTCATCGTTACAAGCCTCAGAGGTTTTGCAGATAGCACTTTGAATTTTAAAACTACAAAAGTCAGAATTTGTCTTCCAGAAACTTTGCTTTCCCAAATTTGGTAGAATAAGGACCTAGAATACAGGACTGAGGCCACTCTGTTGAGGGCAGAGAGGAGGAAAGGAAGAATTCTCCTCTCCTTCTCCACTTATTTGACCAAAAGATGCCCCCAAATTGCACTGATAGATGTGAGAGTACAACCAGACTCCATAGGCTCATGTGGTGCTCCTACCAATGTGCTAACTGCTTGAAGAAAAAATAACATTCTGGATGGCTTAACGCTGGCTGGGACACAGCCACCAGCAGCCTTATTTTCATTTTCCTTCCACAGTTTCCGCCACTGTATCAGCCTCTGATTTTTCAGTCAGGGCCTGCGCAATAGATTTTTGCTCCCCTTCAGAAATCATCCTGCTTGACAGAGGGAAAAAACTCTTTCCTGTACTGTCCTTTTGATTAAAAAGGTTGTAATAAATACAGAGCTGAAGTTACCAGACGGATGACCCTAAAAAGTGAGGTCCTTTCTAAGTACTGTTCGGGAACAGCACAGTATCAGTCACGCAGATAAGGAGATATTTTCAGGGTTGCCTAACAGCAGCTGAACACCAAAGGCAGGGAATCACGGCAAAAAAATCAGTGTTGCCACCTTTCACTGTTGTATGAAAAGTCTTGGGGTCCTGAAGACAAATTATTACATTGTAGTTGCAGAGAAAAGCCTGGGAATGGCATTCATGTTCTCCTTTCTTCATTGAGAAAATAAGCTGCTAAGACAAGCAAACCCTAAATGTTTGTATTATCAGCAGTACAATCATTTTCTTTTGCATCTTATGACTGTATGCAAAAAGCCTCGAGGAATTTGCAGGAAAGCCGAATTTGTCCTCCCCAAGGGCCACAGTCCCCCAGCTTCTATGATCTGCAAGAAACAACCTGAAGGGACAAGTGGGTGGTTTTCAGTACCATGTGCCAACGTCTGCTCCCTAAGTCGCAAAAGCAGCAACTACTAGAAAAATCAGCACTTCCGACCCACAGCTGTCAGCCTGCACCGTTCAGGTCAATGATGGCAAATGCTGAGACAACCCGTGAGCCAGCAGGACCACACACACGCGCAGAGTGGGGACAGGCGGGAAGGACACAGCCCCTGCCCTTGACGGGGCGGGGGGGCAAAAAAATGCCCTTCCCGCACCGAGCTCTGAGGTGACCCACCCCACCGAGGCGCTGGGCGGTGCAGGGAGAGGGAGACGGAGCCTGGCCCTGCGGGTTCGCTCTTTCCCCTCCACACACACCGTCTCCGCTCCGTGCCCCGCACACCGATGAGCGCCGCAGCAACGGCTGCAACCACCAACCCCCCCTCACCGCGCGCGCTCGAGGCGCTCCCACCACCCCCCCCCGCGTCGGCCCCCCCTGCTCCGCGCGCGCCCGCCGCTCCCATTCAGCCTCGCGCCGTCCCCGCCGCGGCGGCTGCTGACGTCAGAGCTGCTTGCGTCAATGCTGCCTCAGTGACACGCACCGGGGCCCGGCGCTCCCCACCCCCGCCTCCCTTCTCCCATGGCTTTTTTTTTTTCTCAATGAGACGCCTTAAAGGCATTTTTTTTTTTCTTTTTTTTTCTTCTTATGATGCCGCTTATAAATCAGACCGGCTGGCGGGTGCCATTGGCACGCTTATGGTTAACGGTTCCTTTGTGTGCGTTCCATCCTCCCCCCCTTTTTATTTTTTAAAATAATAATTTTGGTGCATAGCAATTATTTATTTGTTTCACGCAGGCCCCGTGTCACAGGCGCACGCGGGTCGCCTCAGGTGCTGCCCACCCCGTCCCCACCCCATCTCCTGCCACTGCGGGATGCCATACCCAGCACCCTCTCAGCTTACTATATTATAACGGGTTTCCCTCTCTCCCAGAAAAAGCAGCCTTTTTTTTTTTTTCCTTTTCCTCCAATAGCCTACTCGTTCAGCATTTTTTGCATTATCTGCACACCCACCGTTATTTCTCCTCTTCCCACTGGTTCCCGACTGCCACCCTATTAATCATCAAGTCCTGGGGTCTGAAGGATAATGGCTTATGAAATGGTTGCTCTGTGCATGTCCTCAGTTGCACACATAACCCCAGCCTCCCATCTGTGTCCCTCTCCTGCTCACCAAGGTCAGAGGGAAGTCTTGAGGCCACAGTTAAACCCAGATATATTTATTTACATATTCTGCTCAACTCTCTCCTTCCACCTGTTTTCATCCAGAGAATTTGATGGCAAAGCTCCCCAGATTTTTGTGGGGTCAGGCCTTGCCCTACTTCAGAACATCTCTGTGCTTAGCTCGGCAGAGAGGACAATATCCTGGGTCCTATTAAAGTCAGTGGGAATCAGTGAATTCAAGCGTCACTGGATTTGGCTGGCAGAGTGTGCAGCTACGCTCTGGCCAAATCCTGCCCCCTTTCAATTCAGCTTAACTGCAGCAGTGCCAAGCTGCTCCGAGGCTGGCGTGTGCTGCCGGCACAGCACAGTACTGCCATCCCGTACAGGAATCCTCGGTGACATTGAGCAGCTGGAACAGACCCTGAACCTCCCTGCTGCCGCCATGCAAGGAACCTGAAATGAGCTTCCACCTCCTGGCACCTCCTCAGCAGATTAAGGTCCTTCGAGGTCGGGGATTGGCTGGGTAAATTAGAGCAGCCTAAAGACTATATTAATTTAGACTGCAAATGAGCCTGGTGCCATTCAAGTCCCAGTGGTATGAGGCACAGCCATCTTTAAATCCTCCAGCTGCACCTACCCCCTGATCCCTTCTAGCTCAGGACTGGTGTATTAACAGTTGTATGGCAGCAATTTTTTAGTTGTTTTTTTTCTTGTGTCAATGCAAAAAGCAACGGTTTCAGAAACAGTTCAGTCCTGTAGCGCCAACTACTTTGAATAACCATTTTGCTTCAAAATGCAAGGAAAAAAAATAAAAGGGCAAGCAATTAGACCACAAACTAGATTGCTGCAGAGAAAAAGGAATCTAACAACTGAGTAACTTGTGCACAGCAAGGGCTTCTCTGTGCATTTGGAACTTATTGTTATTTGCATTCTTTTTTTACACAAAAAAGGGAAACGTAAACCTAGTATCATAAAACCAAAGCTGGATGGCAATAGGGATCCTTACAACAACAGGAATGCGCTTATGCATTTTAATACCCAGCTTATGCATAAAACTGCATTTACATTACCTCTTTGTTCAGCTATACAGGGTGTTTCAAAAAGATGGACCCAATTTTAAATCAGTTGCCATTTGAAATTTGGTCAATTTCTTTGAAACACCCTGTATTTTACTTAAACGTGTCAGTGGGGGAGGGGGTCTCCTCAATAAATATCCATTTAACAGATAGGCCACAAAGCCATGTGGGGCAGAGGATTTCAGGGAATTGCCCGATCCTGGGCTTGCCACACCAGATACAACTCAAGCAGCTCAGCAACCTGCCCTCATCACAGGACACATGAGGAAAAAAAGAGTCCCAGGGACAACAAAGGGTCTGCTTTCACCCACAGTCATTTACATTCTACCACTGTGACTGCACGTTCTTGTAAATTTTTTTACTATTTTATTTCAATGCAGTAAAATTGACTCAGGGATTCATTTATTAATTTTATTTCTTTATTATTTATATATATATATGTTTCTGTATTATTTATTTATTTTTCATGTTATTTATGTTATGAATGATTCTATACTTTCAGTAGCCAAGCACCTTAAATGGAGACAGGATAAATACATGCACTAGCATGTATTAATGAGGTCTTTACTGTTTATTTCCTCACATGAAAAGCTGACCTTCTGAGAGAAAGGGTACCGACATCCAGCCTATGCCGTACGACACCGAATGCGTAACAATGCCCACAGGGTGGGAAGGGCCCTGCTGCCTGTGCAGAAACAGTCGCTCTTTCCTGCCAGGGCAGCAAAGGGGAGCAATGTCCACCTCATGGGCAGGGGGTAGTCACTGCACTCACTGGATCTGCCTTCAGAGAAGCAGGTTTGAAGCAAGTCAATCCTTGCTTTGCCTTGGGAGTTGCTCCAAGTCTTTGGCTGCAGATTGCACTGCTAAATAGAGACCTTTGTTTTGCATTGAGTTATTTTCATCCCGAAGTGCTTTAAAGGCTTAGCAGATATACAGGCTGTGGTGCTATATGCACAGGAATCACTCCAGCCACTAATGAAGTGCAGTCACCTATTAACCAGAGCTTGGTCCCTGGGCGTGATGACTACCAGAAGATTTTGTTTTATCCAGATGAGTCAAGTCTGCTTTTTTGTCAGTGGAATACTTCATGTCCTTTGGAAGGGAAAACTGGCAGGATCTTTACATATAGAAGTAGGTATAGTCAGTTACACTCAGCCCTGGAATTTGAAATCCCACCACTGAGACAAGATTCTTCTCTGGAGTCTTGATTTCCTCCACCACCCATGTTCAATATTAATTATCAAAACAGTCCTCTTTCCACTCGTTCATGCAGGGAACTGAGCATGAACATCTGGAACCTTTCAGGGAGATTCTGACTGGACACAAGAGAAAAAATTTTCACAGCAAGAGCAATCAGCCATTGGAACAATCTCCCCAGTGAGGTGGTAGATTCCCCAACATTGGGCACTTAAGATTCATCTGGACAGAGCGCTGGGCCATCTGTGCTTTTGCTGAGAAAGTTTGGACCAGGTGATCCGTGAGGTCCCTTCTAGCCTTCTGTGATTCACCCACTAGCTAATTATTCAAAGGCCTCCAGGGCCAGATGTAGACAAAACACCAGGGTGATTTGGTGCTCTAAGAGACAATGAATTAATAATTTCACTACATCATCTCATGGACAGGTGCCTGTATGGGTAATGCACCACAGCCACCTCCACAACTGGCTTTAACTCACACATGACTGTTCTGTCTATAAGAGGCAAGAAAACTGAATTACTGCATACTTGCCATTATGGAAAATTCATTTTAAAATGCAAAAGCAGAGTGAAATATAAGCTGTATGCCTAAAATGAGTGATATAATATCCACTCAGTAGTGTACATACACCTTTGTATAGATTTCACACACTGCGTTAAATAAGCATGCCTCCCTGTCTCTGGTTAGGGTAGAGAGGGAATTGTGTGGTGAAAGACGTAATTTGTACATTAGGAAGTCTCTGTTGCCAGATCAGCAGCAGCAGCACTGACGTCTGTACTCTCTCGCTTTGTTCCTGCTGCTATAAATCAAAATGACTACAGTCCAAATGCCTCACTTGTTTAACTATAAATGCACTGCTAGTCAGAAAAATCCACACCAGGAGGGATCTAGATAATCTGCATATACTTTAAACTGATTAAATAGAAAAAGTGTAAAAAAATGACAAGAATAACATTTATAAATTTATGTTTTCAACAACAGCAGCAAAAACTTTCAAAGGTGGAATCCAGCAGAGCTGTAAAAATTCTGTGTCTACAGGCACTGATGTCTTTGCTAAATGAACTATCAAATTTGCCTTTCTTAATATGCATTGGGATTTTATTTATATTTTTTTCCCCAGATTAATGCAACCTCTTTAGAAGCATGTTTTCCCCTGTGTCCTCATGTATTTTCCTGCTTGTGTAAACTACTGGAAGCAAATTAAAAAAGGATAGATGAAGTGGGTCAGGTTTTACTTTCCCTGGTTTTATATGCCCGTGTATTTATAATAAATACAAACATACATAGCTGAGGTTGACTTCTGTTTATTTTGAATTTTAGAAAGCTGAATATCTCCTCTGTAAATGAAATGAGCCCTCAAAGCTTAAAATACCACATAGATCCCTTCCAAGTTCTAAAAGAGGACTCAACGGTTACATAAAAATGATGGTGCCAATACCTGCTGCTAACCTCTTGGCTGGGGGAGAGCAGGGGAACTCTCCTTCTAACACCTACTGAGAGCATGGAATCATTATAGAAAAAATGCAGCACTATTTCTTGACTAAATGGAAAGGCAAAGGAGATAATTTAAGAAGGTAACCTTCCAATACCAACATTCAGTCAGCTGAGCTGTAAATCCTGTGTATGGGGTGGAATAGCCAGAAATATGTTGAGCTGTACTTCTGAAGAGGAAATAACAGGATCAGAGAACAGCAGGTGAGCACATTGTCAACACCATGCTGATGTTGCTGCTGGAGCTTCTGCGTTACTGGTTCCCAAGACCACCTCATTTTTTACAGTAAGACATTCAAAGAGTATCAAAGCAAAAGTCTGAAGGCATTTGGTTCACAGAGGCTGTCCTAAGGCTTTGGCTAATGAATTTGCAACCAGATGTTCATTTTAAGACCTGATCCAAAGTGCACTGAAGTCAATGGAAAGTCGGCTGGAAGTTCCAGATTACTGGAAAAAAGCTACTGTAGAGCCAATATTAAAAAATAAATAAATAAATAAATAAACAGGATGTAACCATTGGTCATTCAGCTTGACACTGATCCTAGTCAAAACTGGAAAATCAAAGGAGCAGACACAGGGTCATCGATTATTATATGCCCCTGATGTTGCCTTAATTGTCATGTAAATACATAGAGACTACAACAAATGGAAAATAACTGCATTTATCTTACCTCTTTCTCACGGCAGGCCAACATAGCCAGTGTACCTTCTTATTTGCTATTGAGAGAAGTGATTGTGCCACTGTACTCGGCACTGGTGAGGCCCCACCTTGAATCCTGTGTTCAGTTTTGGGCCACTTATCATAAGGACGACATTGGGGTACTAGAAAGAGTGCAGAGGAGAGTGACAAAGCTGGTGAGGGGTCTGGAGCACAAGTCACATGAGGAGCGGTTGAGGGAATTGGGGCTGTTTAGCCTGGAGGAGGCTGAGGGTAGACCTTGTTGCTGTCTACAACTACCTGAAAGGAGGTTGTAGCATGAAGGGTGTTGATCTCTTCTCCCACGTAGCAAGTGATAGGACAAGAGGAAATGGCTTCAAGTTGCACCAGGGGAGGTTCAGATTAGATATTAAGAAAAAAAATTTCATGGAAAGGTTTGTCAGACATTGGAACAGGCTGCCCAGGGAAGTGGTGGAGTCGCCATTCCTGGAGATGTTTAAAAAGCATTTAGATGAGGCTTCTGGGGACGTGGTTTAGTGCTAGAGTTGGGTTATGGTTGGACTCTATGATCCTGAGGGTCTCTTCAAACCTAAATGATTCTATGATTAAGAGCATGTACATGTGGTTACTATAGCTCAACTGGCACGACCGTAACATTTTAGGAGAATAACATGATCAATGCCAGTTACCATATTTTTATAGAAACAGCCTTACAGGTCTCATAAAAAATACTTTCTTTATTTTTGTTTTGTTTCCTTTCAAAAAATGCATATGTTCAAGGAGAACCATCTTGAGGTAACTAGCTTCCATAAATCTTTTGGACTTAGTTCCATGTAACACTGATGTTAAAAAAAAATAAAATAAAATAAAACCCCCAAAAAACGAACACACCACACAAGAAACCCCAACCAAACAAAAACACCCCCCCCAACAAAAACAACAACAAAAACAAACCACAAACACTACAACACTATAAACAATAAGGAGCGTAACACATTAAAGAGTCAGACTAGGATCCAGTGTCTGAAAAATGAAGCTAAACAAAATCTTCTGTGTTTTAGAATAACTAATAAAACATTGGAACCACTTCCTCAGGACACAGTTCAGTCTGTCTGGAGTCTTTAACTCAAGACTATTTGGATATTTTTCCAGAGATTATAATCTTGCTGCAGGAGTTTCTGGTTGAGATTCTCTGGGTTTCACTATTCAGGAATTCAGATGTTATCCTAATGGTCTTTCTAACTCTGAATTCATGGCACCTTGGCCAGTGAGCATAGATTAGCCTACTCTCATACCTCTTAGGTAACATTTCCCTTGAGAAAAGTTCAGTTTCCTCTGTTGCATGCATTTGCATCTATATGATTTGCACACAGATCTTAAAAATAACTCTAACACATCACACAGTGTCTTTGCGTCACAAGGAGGCTGTAGGTTGCTGGACAAAATGTCTATTTTACAGGAGAAGAAAGAGAAAACAATATAAATTCCAGGGGGAGGCTTAACCTTGCTTTGGTGCAGTTCTCCCTCACATCTGCTGGATTAGGAAAAAGAGTGATTTAAAAAGAACAAATACCCATACAAGATCTGGTGAGAACTGCAGTGGAGTGGAGACATCTAGCTGCCTTTTGTCTACCAACAGCATCTGTGAATTAGGAAATCCTGGCTCAGGAAAGAGTCTGTGGCTATCCACTTCAGGCGAAAACAAGCAAGCCCTTGCTTGCTGGTGAAGGAACATAAAAGTGGGGCAGAGAGGATATATGTACTATTTACATTTCCTCTCGTTCTCTCTGGAGCCTTCCCAAACAAAAGCTTATTTCCTTTAATTCCTTAAGTTGGGTTTCTTAACAGTGCTTTTTTATTTTGGCAGTTTTGGTTACGTGGTCTAAAAAAATAGCTTTGAATGTGCAAATCACCATGAAAAACAATGCTGAAAATACCTCCTTGATCCAGAACTGAAGAGGACTAAAGTGTGTTGCTGGAGGTAGTGTGAATAAACCTGATTGCCATTGTTCAGGCTGTACCCCATCCCTGATTAGAAAGACTAAAAAAGGGACAGTGTGTCATTACTGCAGTATGCTCTCCCTTGCATTGTAAGCAGAGCCAGTTCCAACCTGCCTCTGCATCTCCAGAGGCCCAGCAAATGTATAGCCTCCACAGTAAGGTGGGACTACACACGGCATGTCACGCCTGCAACCCCATGAGGAGAAAGTGAGCAGGCTGCGTGGTGCCCTGCTCTGTGGAGGTACCTTGGAGCTCTGTTCATTAATAAAATGCTGCTGAATAACCGCGTCCATGTCTGCAAGTGTAGATTTAAACACACCATCAGCTAAGGGTCTGAGGACTAAGAAGACTTGCTACATGTGTACTTGAGGGCTTTGAAACCTCAGCTGTGCCCTCTATTTTGAATGGTCCTCAGCTCCTGCAGCAGTTGTCATGGGCTCTGGGACTGCAGTGATCAGCAGCAGGATATTGCAGTAAGGCTGCAGCCTTGTTCCTTCAGCTTCTCTGTACATCTCCTTCCAGCTTCAGCCTGTGCCTGCTCTCAGTGCGCATAAACACATGCACGTGCTAGTTCCAGCAGCAGCCAGGCTTTTTACACTCCAGAATTCTGACTACAGATGGGGAACTATACAAAATTGCAGTTGGAGCCCAGCTGTTCCCTACCATCACCCAATAAACAAAGGCCACGCAACCCTGTGTATACACTTCTTCAAGAAGAGACAAGAGCTGAGAAGCTCTGAACAGGTTTTACGTAAGAAAGTACAGGAGTTATACTAGTTACAACTGTCTAATCACAACAAAATAATTCTTGTGACTGTGGAGGTGAGGCCAGTACTCAGATAATGACGTGCATCTTGAATGAAGTACAAGATTTAGGACATCAGGACAAAGGCAGGATAATAAGAATACTGGCCCAAGCTCAAACACTAATGCAAACCAAACATTAACGCGCCCTCAACAACAGCCACTTCAGAGGACTGTTTTCAGTTTTCCTAGGGAAGAGATATCACCAGCAGAAGGAAATCTGCAGTGTTTTGGGATTATTTTTTGGTGGGTTTTTTTGGGCTTTTTTTTGTTAGATGAGGAGGTAGCAAGTTTTTCAAGGCCCATACCTGTCAGGAGCAACATTAGGTGCACCGCTCAGACTAAGGAAGGCACCTCTAGCTCAGAACTGGTTGAGTTTGCAGTCGTCACTGACAAGGTAAGCAGCAATGTCACAGGTGCAGAAGCAAGAATTTTCTCCTCTAGAGAGCTCCCTTGACAGTGAGTTTGAGGGTGCCCTTGTGGCAACATTTCAAGCATGAAAGCTTGCACTGCAGCACCTACTGCTTTTTCTGTCAAGGGAAGACTTCAGCTTCCAGGGACGTTAACTGAGTTGGTGTTCTCCCCTTCTCCTTTCCTCCCTGTGTCAGCCCAAGAGTAACAAGAAAGCCAGAGGAGATCTACCAGCTCATTTGGCCTTCCTAAACCAGTGCTTTGCCAGGACTTCGTATTGTGCCTTCAGTCCCTGGGATTTTCAAGTGCCTTCTCCAGACTTACAGTGGTCTGAAACTGCTTAGATTCCAATATCAACTATATTTATTATAATATAAATTAGGCTTAACACTTAACCAGAGCTAAATTTATCAAAAGAAATCACAAAGTGAGCTAACCATGAAGGTCATTATTCTGGAAGGGGAATGTGAGCATAAGGAGTAAACCTGGAAAGCTTGAGCTGAACATTTCTCCCAATAAGTAGAGCAATAAGAAATTGATGGATTTTTTTGAAAGCTGTGGAGAGGAACAGTTTGTGGAGGATTGTCACCATTCTGTTTACAGGTGCCAATGTAAGCAACTGTGGTTTGCCAGTTAAAGAAAGATACGTGAATAAATGAATTTGAGTTCAAGCCTTACTTGTAAGAAGCCGTTAGAGTGCCATGATTCATTCTGGCACCCCACCAAACCTGGGAGAAACTCAATGGACCAGCATAATCCCTGATCACTGAAGTTGAGGTTGAGTCACACCTGGAAGACTCTTGCCCATTCATTCACTAACATGAGAGGAGACCAAAAACATTATACAGATTGTATCTGCTCTCTGGGCCAAGGTGTGCTAAGAAAAGACAATTCTAATTTAAAACCACAAGCATTCCTTTTGTTCTCGATAGAGTAGAAAAAATGCAATTTTGTAGGAAATTCAGATCTAGGCAGTCAAGTTGTCCTAGAATCTCAAAGTTGGTACACTACCTTGCCACATGTAAGTCCATCAAAGTCTATTGTGCTGGAAATGAAGCTTCACCACCTGACTGAATTCACAGTAGCTGCTTTTTCCTGTACCTGCTGTACTACGCTGTGACAATTAAGGATACTTAAATTTAGTCAAGTGTAACACAGTGCTGTAATGGGAACAGTGCCCACAGTAGCAACAGGAGAATATTGGAATAATGTTCTACCTCTGCTTTGATTTTGACTCAGTGCTTGTGCCAGCGAGATGCTTTGCTTATTTTGCCTTGAAAACAGCAATACCAGGGAAGGATTCCACAAAAAGGACTCCTGAGAAATGAAATAAAGGAAGTTTTCTCATGCTTTGTATGAAAACAACATTGAGCCTCATGCATGAAATTCATTTGAGTATCTTAAGTTTCCAAAGAACAACTTTATTGTTTTCACGGCAGTAAGCCCCAAAGATGGAATTACAAATCCACTTCATAATTTGTCCCAACTGCACATATTAGGCTCAAGTTCTTCCCAATCTGGGATATTATAGTAGATAATTCAGTTATCTCAATTAAGAAATTGCTTTATAAACCAGTTCTGAGCTAGCTCCAGCTTCAGGAAGTTTGTAATCAACAATATCTTCCAAGGAGATATTTCCAAAACAGTCAAGAACCCAAGGTAAAAGAGCCACTGGGCTGGTACTTCACATCAGCAACGTAACTCCTCTATTGTTCTTACCAGTCATGGAGTGTGCTAGTGTCTTTGAAATAACTCATTTGGATATTTTACTGAAGCTAGGAATACAAAAATAAGAGCATTTGTCACTGTTTTTACAACTGTTTGTGGGGTTTTTTTTGAAAAAAAAAAAAAAATCTGTGTTCCAGAAAGGCTTTTGGAACAACCAAAGTGAAGACCAAGCCTAAATGATCCACCCCAGGTTTTACTCAATACTCATCTGCTGCTGGAAAAGGACATTTTCGATGTTTTGTCAATTCCCTGTAGATATTTGGCCAGGATGTATGTATAAATAATAAAAAAAACCCTCAACTTACTTGCTGCTGCAAAGTACTTCAGTTAGCTCTTTACCTGAAGTAATAAATCAAAAGCAGTCCATTATCTGGGTTGCAATGCAGCTCATTCTTTTTATCAAAAGCCTGATATTTACAATAGAGGAACTCTTAAATATACAAACATTTCCCACTTTTACAAATAATACTAATCTTCTAATTCACTTTAACCACAAATGATTTTAAATAGCCAATAGATCTTTAGAATCACTTCTATTTGCATTTCTGGCATAGTCATATAGTGTCCTAATGTATTTACAGTAAGGGAATATGTCCTGAATACAGTTCTAAGAATAATTAAAACAGGAAAATATTTGGAACTGTTCTAGTAAGATTTGTATATGAAAGCTATTTCTGTGGGCAAGAATATAAATGCTGTACTCAAACCTGAATACCACCTTAAAAGTACTCAGAGCTAGCTGGAATTAAGATTTTTCAGTAGACAGATAATGACTTCTTAGAGTCACAAAGTTACCTGCTAGCTGTTTATTTAAAAGGAGACTATTTCTTTACATAGCAGAATTAAATGGATGCCTCATTACAGCATTAGGAAACACTGTACTGATTTCAAAGTTTTGCTGAAGCTCTTATTTCTGCAGGAGGAGACAAAGGAAAAATAGCAACTTTCATAGTTTCACTGAAATATCCACGCCTATCAGAAGAGCAACGCAGTCACTGACAAACACCTCTCTACTGAGAACCCACACTTTGCATGTCAAGAATATGCAGCAGACACAGAGCAGAAGAATTGCCATCATATTAGAGCCGATTAAAAACCAGAATTCCAGTCCTATGTAAAATCCTCACATGCATTTTTGTCCCATTTTACAACAACCAACTGCAATTTCAGATTTTCTCACAAACCAGTTGTGAAAGCAGTTAGCTCCAAGAGAAAACTAGCACATTCTATTCCATTTCATTTTAATACTAAGCCTTTGATTAGTTGCTCTGGTGCACGGGAACAGTGTTTTGGGTGCCTGTGACCCTCATTTCTCCTGGAGCCCATGCCTCCGCTGCACCCTGCCTCCCATGCCCTGGCAGCCCATGCCCACAACAGGACAATCAGCAAACCCCACGCAGGCACAAGCCCTGGAAGAAGCAGGGCTACCTATTGCAGTAGAATCAATTGGCACATAACGGAATAATTACAGGCCCAGAACCCTTCAATCAATACTCAGGTAGACTGCCTGCACTACCTCTCTACCTACTCATCCTGTAGATTCTGGTGTCTAACTTTTATTGCCAGATTAGGTCAAACAGCAGGGTATTAGAACTAAGTTATGATTATAGCAAAGCGGAGGGAGCGTCAAAAATTGGAAATGCGTCACTTACTGTATTCTTGTCTCAAAACCTTATGTCTTACCACCCTGAAAGGAGGAGAGAGAGCCGACAAACAAAATCTTCCATTGTGAAAGGACTGACAGGTCTGATCGTCATTTCTGCTTCAGAAGTTTTTAAAATGCAGCATGTGAAAACATGCTGACCCTTGGGAAATAAGTGAGGCTGTTAAAAATAAATAGGTTCCAGCTTTTCAGGAAGAGTAGATTCACTAAGTGACGTAAAAACACCCAGCAGCTTGTCCCAGCCATTTCCCATGAGACGCTGCTGATTTAGGAAGAAACAGCAGCTCACACAGCTGCCTGGAAATTTAAATGCCAGGATGTTACATCTTGAATCTCTTATTCTTTTCCACCGCTCACCTTTGACACAGTGACAGTACTTTCACAATCCTTCTATACTTTCAGAAAGACCCTTTGAACACTTAAAAAAAAAAAAACAAGTGAACCTTCAAAGAACGTCTCAGTATGTCTCAAAACATATTACAGGATTGTAAGGGTCTTAAGAATATCCTCTTATTGTTGGGAAAAGTTTTATTTCATTCATAAAATAATCTTTCATAGAGTTTATTTTAAGGTTTTTAAGTCTCTTGAAAGTGGCAATAAGTCCCAAGTATACTCTGGGTGTTGTCTCCACATGCTCACCAGAAAGGGACCAGTGTTGTGGTATGACGCGTTGGTACACAGAGGTGCAGTGTGTGGCCAGCCCGAGCCAAGGCAGAGACAGATGAAGAAGCAAGTGCTGAAACAGAAGTTTCCCTCTGAATAGAATTACTGATTTTGCAGCCATCTCCACCGGTTACAGCAGACTGTTTCTGTGATACTAGCGCCACAGTATCGATAGTGACAAATAGGATTTCTTCCTTTCAAAGCATATATGTGCATCTTTAATTCAAAATAGATCATTTTGGGCCCATGTGGAAGATGCAGGGGTGAAATATCGAGTCATTTTAGTTAGGTAGATAATTCTTCCAGTAAATATTTTATGATTCATCTGGTTTCTCTCATGTTAATTCATCAGGATCTAGTTCCTTTACTGTTCTTAGATTTCCATTCACATTTTCCCCCAAAAAAATCCTGTTAAATCCTAACCAATGCTTTCCATTAGACTGAACACATGAATTAGTGTTTGTTTATAAAAGGAGCATAGGGATTACGTTGCTGGAACAGATTCTTTATACATAATCACTTCAACACGTGTCTTTCCACCCCACTTACAGTAAGACTGCAAGTCATGTAAACATGTCTACAACAAAAAGAAAATTGCTAGTTGGTTTTTTGTACTTCTGCTCATAGAGAACGAAGGAAGAATGTTTGTATGTATAAAAAAATCCAAATTTATAGAAAATATAAAACCCTAGAAATATATGTCCAGAAACTGAAGGAAAGGCAGTATCATCCCAATCAGTTCTCCTTCTTGATAGGTAAGAAGTCAGATAAGTAACGTAAGGCAAGATCCATCATCTTGTCATCTTGCCATTTGCCCTGAATATCATACAATCATCGCTAGACAAGCAGTAGAAACCTATTTCACAGACCAGGAGCTTTCACAAAGAATGGTCTATCTTCAGAGAATTCCTGGTGGCAACATCTAGTAGGAATAAGACAATCAAAACCCCACAGAGACATGCTGAAATTTCACACCTCTGAAAAGAAACTCTGTGGCCTATAATTTTTACAGAAGAAAAAGTTACATGCACAAGTGGGTCATCATACATACAAGGAACAGAAGGGAGCAATAACCAAACAAGACTGATTTCCCACCCAGAAGAGCTTCCCTTGGCTAATTCATCATCACCTGAAACCTTCCCTTCTCAGATATCTTCATCAGAAGAGGTAGGTACTTAAACATAAATGCAGTCGGTCCTGTCATAGAAAGATTGACATTGATTGCAATGATTTCAAAGGCTTGTGGTCTTATAGGAATAAGCAAGAAGCTCTCAGGTGAAACTAAATGCAATGGAAAGGCCATCAGAGTCTTGCTGTTGGCTTCAGTGTGGCCAAAACTTCTTTTTGTTTTTCTTCCATAGCCTAACAGTTATTTAAATAAAATAATGAGACAACTGCAGCTCTGCACATGGCCAGAAGCATGAAAGCAGGCACAGCAAAATGGCTGAGCAACTGAAAAAGTTAGAGGAGCAACTCATCTCCATACCTAGTTGTTGTGCAAGCAGCACAGCTCAGGAAGCTGGTTCCTGCTGGCACACTGTGAATATTACTACTTAACCACCTTTCCTGGCAGCACCAGTTCATAGTGTGCCCCAGACCCGGGGGAGGTCAGAGATTGCCGAAACCTTCTTTCAGACCTCACAGAAATGGAGCAGTGGGGCTAAAAGCTATGGGAGGTAAGGGAACGGTGATGGATAAACAGACAGGGAGCTCACATGTCTGGTTTTCTTAGCAGTTCAGGCTAAATGGAACATTTTATATATACATATATAATGGGTGGGTAGCTGGCAAGATTTTCAGTATCAAAAGAAGCTTGGCCTTTCTCAAGAAACCAACCACCTATTTGAAGTTGACTGGTGTGGTTTTTTTCTCTGGTAATGACCTTAACAGCGTTCTTACTTTTACTAGCCACACTGGGCACTAGTCTACCATACAGACTGAAGCTCTCGGTTCTCCAGGCAACTCTACAAACCCAGTAAGGTTACCCACTGATTTCAACCTAAGATATTGCATTCCCTCCTGACATGACCCTATTGCTGAAGAAGTGTGGGGTGGAGATTAATCTGAAGCAGAAAAATCCTATCAGCAAAGAGATAAAATTGCTCAGAATTTGAAAGTGTCCCTTGTTTCACCCTGCTTCAGGTGGAGACAGGCCAAATCCACCAGGAAGGCCATTAACTGGAGCAATTCTACTGTAAGGGGTTTTCACTGGTGCTAGATGCCAAAGAAAAACGTTTTCCAGGCCTTCACCACAGCTGTAGCAATGAGAAGTCTGGCTTTGATTCACAAAAGGGTGTAAATGTCACAACATTCACTACTACTGGGGCCCCTAGGCATTTTGATAAATTACTGGCTCATCAAATCTCTGACTCAGAGACAGGGGGCAAATAAGTGAGTCTGGAATTTATTGCTAAATTGGAAAGTTAAAAAAAAAAAATTTGAGTTTGTGCATAAACACACTTTTTTTTTTTTTTTTTTAACTTTAAGAAGTTGACTTTTCCTGGTTGCTTTAGATTACATATATTCCCGAAACAAAACAAATCCCTAACTTAAAATAAAAAATTCAGTCCTGTCCAGAATTATTTATTACTTTCTTTGAGAGAATAGAAGCTATTCATCACATTCAGTGTGCCTTCTGATTGACCCAATCTGCTAGAGCATGAAAAATTCCCTCTGCCATAACAAAGAGATGTGAATGGGGCCAGATCTCCTAAACTAATGAATACTTGCTCATCCCAAATAGTTACTTTTGAAGTTATTGGTATTAGGAGTAAGTGAATGCCAAACCTATATAGCTTGTTATCCACTTTATCACACAAGCAAGAAATCAGGCTTCACCATCTGTTAGAACAATTTATCCTCCCCACACCCCAAATTAGATGAAGATTCAGAATTGTAACTCAAGTTTTCCTGCTTTGGTCCAGAAATTGTGATGTGAGTTGCACTCCTTGCTCTGCCACTGGTGGCACACATGATTTTAATGTAATTTTTGTGACCAGGTTCCGTGTTTGTAAAAGTGGAGTGTCACTCAATTTCATAAAGCACCTTGCTGAACAACACTCAGAACAGTGCTAAATAAAACTGTCAAAAGTGTTCTTGTATCCTCAGCTCATCATTCAGCCTTAAACTCACTACTAAGAGTAAAATAGCCCTCAGAAGTTTGTGGTTTTCTATTTTACATCTCACAGATGATATGCTGAACAATTTATTTTAACAAAACGAATTTTAACAGAGCCCACATTAAAGAAACTCCATATGTGGCTGTTACATAAAACGTAATAGTTTCATTTTAGCTTCCCTATCTCTGGGTCAATTTGAAACTTCCAAGTTTCCTACAATGTTTTATAAAAAGGGCACTCAGGAAGTGCAGAGTCTGCACTATTGTGTTGCAATTGCAGTGTTATCCAGCTCAGTTCTCATTCTGTATTATATTGTCAATGAATTTGTCTCAGGAAGAGAGCACCTGCTGTTTCTGCACTAAATTTTAGTATTTGCAAAAGGAGACTGAAGCCAAGCTCTGAGTGTTTATAAGGACTTGAGCATCATGCACTGGAGTGAAAAGCAATGTCTGAATTTGGGATATTAAATCAAGAGGAGCTTTTATGCTTGTGTGAAGAAAAAATACTAAACAAAATATTACAATATTTTTATGTAAAGCCTCATTTTTTTTGTAACGCTTGTAGAAGAAAATAAAATCTGACATCCCTCTCTACAGAATAAGTATTGTACAAAGTCAGCCACGTCCATTTGGAATGTAAAATAAAATAAGTAACATTTATGATTAAGGAACTTAAATACACAGTAATTGCTCCCCTATATCAGACCCATCAGCTTCAGAATGGAAGCAATAAAAACTTGAATGAGCAGTTATGAAGTGGCTTCTTAACTGAATGACTTCTATTTGACTTCAGTTAGCATTTAACTGATGTCCCATCCAAATCATTCTCACAGCTTTCCAATGCTCATCTTTGTAAAAGCCAATAGGAGAAAGATAAATGTATCTTTTTAAATTTTACTTTAAAGTCAAGTTAGGAATAAAAGTGCAGCCTATGGTACAGGAAGCAAGCCTGTTAAGTTTTATTTCAAGATACAAAAATTAATGTATTTAGCTCTGTGGTTCTGTATTCAGTAACTAACATGATGGTCATCAGTTGAACACACACAGTAAAGTGAATTTCACCAGGATACCAGAAAGTAATTGACCTAATTTTACAGTCAATGCAAGCCAGCATGGACTGTTAAAAACAAAAACAAAACCAAAAACAAACGAAGAGCAATCACACAGAAAAACAAAATCCAAACCGTACTGTGTTTCTATAAACTGTATTGTCACATAAGTAAGTACACAGCTCTTCTGATACTAGCAAATGACCCACAGATCTAACTTTGAACATCTTACAAGGCAGGTTCAGTTTTATGCTATTTCATACAGTCTACTTCTACAGTTTTGGTCTCCTTTTAAATCACTGCCACTTTCTTACCTTCAAAGAGATAGCTGTTCTTGTTCTCTTACCTAAAATTGCTGTCAGATCTGATATCTAGGCACATACATTGCTACAGTATTGAACTCACAAGTCAGCACTGGAATGCAACAAGTGTGGGTATTTCAGGTTACCTTGAATTGGACAGTTTTTCTTGTAATGTAAATGGAGGACCCTGAACCTATGCCTAGACACAACTTTATCAGTCTTCCTTCTAGAATGTCAGGAATTACAAAAGCATCTAAGAATGTTTCTTGGCTATCTGTTTTGCTGTTTTGTTTGTTTGTTTGGGGGGGCTGTTTGTTTGTTTGTTTAGGGGTTTTGTTTCTGTCTTTTTGTTAAAGAAAGACACAAGAATACTGAATTCAGCCTGCCTACCTGCTGAAGGGGTTATGGTACTGTCATTAACTGATTGATCATTAATCATTGCACTGTGGGAAAGCAGAGAAGGATAATCCTCTCCCTAAATCACCCAGTATGCTAAAATTCTGCCTGAAAACAGAACTGCTGACCTGACTGCAATCTTACCTGGAAGTGTCAGTCCTGGATCAGACAGCCATCAGTTAGGTGTCATTGAAGCACTGTGGAGGGCCAAGAACAGATGGAGGAAGTTTAATCCATAAAAGCTACACTCCGATGTTAATAATCTGTATAAAGAACATACAGCTCCTATTGCTATGACAGAAGACCCAGCAGAAAACAGCTGAAAGTCAATGGCAGGCCAAAGCTGCAGCCAGCCAGCTCAGACTGCAAAACAGTTTAGTATAGTTAGACATGATTCCTCACACTTTAACATGACTACGGGGTCGCTGGTCATCACTCTTAATTCTTCCATCACCAGTGTGCGCAGCAGAAAGACCAGGCTGAAGGGTCTGTTTGTTCTAACCAAGCGATCAGCAGATAAATGCTGTGACAAGATGGCTTGCAACTATGACTGCTGGGATAGGAAGTGGAAACTGTAAAGCTTGATGACACATGGGTTGCATTTGCCTCCAGCCAAGAGAGTAAGACGGGAAAGAAGAGCTTTTCTCTCACTGCTATCAAAAGCTTCAGCTGCCTTGAGTTACCAAAACCATAGGCTATCATTTCCTGGCCAAAACCTGAAACACTTTCCTACTGTTATAAAAACTTGTGCAATCTTTCCACTGTACCTCAGTGGCACAAAACCCCTGCATATAACCCTTTGAGATCAGAGTGCCAAAGAGTAACATAGGTCACTTGAATATAAGCACAGAAGGCAACCCCTTTTGGACAGGTGAGACAGGGGTTGCATGATTGAGATTCTAGGTGTTGCATAAAATGTAGGGCTTGCCTGTAAGGATTCCTAGGGTAGCAAAGATTTTTGGTCTCAGCTGTTGAAAGCAACCCAGGTGGAACATCTCTGCAAACTTTTAAAGCCAATATCTCACTAGAGACAAGAGCACTCAAGCACATGAAGGCCTTGTTTTTGGAGGCGACTCTGAAGCAGTATCTCTACACTTTGCGCCTGTCCTTATTTCCTAGGCATCGGCTGTTGGTGTCAGTTAGAAACACGATAGATCTAGGTCTGTCTTACTGTGCCTCTTCCTAATACACCCCTAAAAGTGTGTGTCTACTCACAGCTGGGTTGTCAACAGACAAGCTAGTCTCTAAAGAATGACCCTGAAAGTACACATGCAGTGAATTACTGGAGCTCCCCATAGTGAACATCATGATATGTCTCGATTCTTTCTGGACTTAGCGATTGTATTTGACCTAGAGTGTAGGTACTTCCAGCTGTCTGACATCCAAAGCAGCAAGTGCTCTTTTGGGATTCTGCGTTCATCTCAGCTAGTCTTGGTCTTGTTGAAACAGACAGTTGAACCTGACTTTGGCATGACAGCCTCATGGTTAAAGAATTTGATTGGCTGTTTCCAAGACTGAATACACATTTTAAGTTGCAGAAACAACTCTGGAAGTTACCACTGACACTAGGATACAGTTATGTAGCTTTTGCTTGGCTGTCATTTGATCTCATTACTCCCTTGCAGCAAAACAAGTCGCGAGTCCAGGCCCAGCCTGGACACTTTCCCAGCTCGTGAGTTAGGGATGTAGCTGGAAAGTGGGAGGCAGACTGCGGAAATAGCTGAACCCAGAGCTATCACTTCCTAGGAAGGAGTGGCAAGTAGCTGACAAGCTGCTATGCAAGAGGTGAACATTGCTTCCTTCTCTGTCTTTCTGAATGAGAGTAGCATGGGCAGCTATTCTTTTTTGTGCGCGGCTGTACTCCACGTACAAAGGGAAGCCCACCCCTCACAAGCTTTCAGTCAAACACTGCCTCAACTGTAAGTCATAAAGGCATCCAGGTTGTCACAGGGGATCCAGTTCCTTACACTTGGCTACTTGTATGTGGTTTTTGCGCATCCAGCTTTGTGTGTGTAACATTTGGGCCAAACAGGAAGGAACTTCATTAGTTTCACACATCTCTAGTGAGGCAGCCATTGACTGTGGATTGTCTAGCTTGCTGTCTTCAATCTAGACAACTGAGTAGCACTGGAATCCTGCTTCAGATGTCAAAACAACTGTTCAGGATCTCACTTCAAGAATCTTGAACTAATGGGCCTTTTCTGTTTCCTGTAAACTCATTTCATAGAATCTATCACTGGAGAGGGAAACTAAGTCAAGGATACATTTCTGTTAACCCCAACCTGTAGTAACTTGGAAACTAGCCAATAGCTATTCTTATTTATTTCTACTTACTGACATCTTGAAATATCATCAGGACTGGTTCCTCAATATATGGATAAGATGAATACTAAGTGCTTAAGCCTTACCCTACTTCATGAAAATCGCAAAATTTCTTAGTTGGGAAGTAACTTCTGGAGAACATCTACTCCAAATCCCCTGCTCAAAGCAGGGGCAGCTATAGCAGGTTACTTAGGACTGGTTTTGAATATTTCTAAGGATGGAGACTGCACAACCTCTCTGGGCAGGCTTCTCCACTGTTTGACCACCCCCCCGCCACCAAAAAAAAAAAAAGTTTAAATGGAATACCTTGTATCTAACACTGAATCCTGTCTATTCCTCCTATGAGTCTCAGCACCGAAGAGATTAATATCCCCAAGACCCTGCAAACCACACATGGCAGCCCCGCAGAAAACACACTATCCCTTGATAAAGGTGTGACTCCCCTCCCAGGGCACTGCTGCAGAACTGTCATAACACTCACACAGCAGGTAACTCCAACCCCACCTCTGAAAGGCTTTTTCACATGTCACATTTCTGAGTGCAAGTTGTCCATGTGTCAGCGAATAAGCCACCCTTTCCACAGCCCACCCTTAGCTTAGCAGTTGAGTAAAAGTACCTCCTTTTGAATAGGACAAAGCCCTTTACTCCATGACAGTATGGCAAGACTTGAATTTCCTAGATTCCCAGGATTTGGGGATTCTGCACATAAATGGGTGCCAAAATTGTAAGCCAGAATATGCAAAACATTAGCGTTACTTTCAGTTTTCCTTAATGCTGGAAACTGTTCTAAGTTACATTAAGAACTTCCTTAGGTGAGAATCCAGCAGCAGGGAGAGCTTGAACATCATTTTATAACGGAAAGTACATCAGCAGAGCAGTTTTTCATCAACTAAAACTCCTGCTCGCTTATGGAACTTCCACCAGATTTCCTTTGGTGATGCAGTTATAGTTCCTGAAACATATTGCAACATTTTTATTATCTTATCAGCCCTGTATAATTTACTTGATAGTAGCTGTGTGCTTTCTTCACATTACATGTCCCCCTCCCCCAAAACAGTGCATTAATACTTTATTTTTTGAAAGCTTTCTAGGGATTATGAAAAATATCTTTTTGTTTCTTCCTTTTCTTACGCTCTTCCCACACCATAACACCAGCTTATGCTTTTGCCTAACAGAAACCAGCCAAGATGCACCTTTAAAAGAAAATAAGCAATTCTGCAACTCTGTTAAAAATCTGGAAACAAATGAAAGATTCTGCTGCTGCCAGAGACCTGAGCTTAGTTTATGCTCCACCACAAGCCTCCAGTTTAACCTCAGCTGGACTCACCCAGGCTGTTCTTGCCTAATATTTGTGGAGAGGTACTGGGAAAATAAAATACCTGAAAAAGATATACTGGGTGAAGCCATGTCATCACACAAGCATTTTCCTACTATAACTTAGTACCTTTTTAAGAATCAATTTCCAAACTTTTTGCAAAAAGATACTAGAATATGCCAATAAAACAGATTTCTCTCAGCAAAGCAGATTCAGACTTGAAATGGCAGCTGACATTATGTAGATATATATTTTAGTGATGCTCATACTGGGAAAAAATCAGGAAGGAAGAACCACAGTGGAAATGAGCACATCACCTATAGTGTTATGTTCAGTAAGACTCTCTTTCTCATGGAGGTTACACAGCTGGTGACTGAGATAAAACAGAAAGAATATTGCAAACAGCATGTGCCTTGCATGGAAGAGTCACCAGATTGTAATATGGTCTATTCCCTCAATTGTTGCACATTGCGAGTTCTTCAAATTGTGCTACAGCTTATTAACCAGAGAGGAAGGAGAACAATAGAAAAATGGATAGTTCATGACCCAAATTCCTTACACTTTTTAAACCACTTTCCCCTTGAACAGAATATCTGAAAGCAATATCCTGGCATGAGTTTAATCAAATTTAAAGTAGCACAGGCTAATCTTCTGAGGCCTGTTATGTCTGTGAAAAGTTATTTCTTTCCTTAAGCCCTGCTTCCCTTCTGGAAGTCTGCTAGTCAGGAAACAAGCAGGCAGCAGTTTCTGAGGCAATAAATACAGCATTCACCCTACATCCCACACCCTGCCCAACCTCTCTGCTTGCTGCTTCCCTAAAGAATACAACAGCAAATTCCACTAATGAAACAGCTCTTTTATTTTTTTCCTCTGAGATAAAGAATAATGAACAAAAAGCTTAATAGTGGTGGTAACCTTCATAACAGACAGGCATTACAAGGTTTTGGCAGTCATTTTCACACGCTGGAACCAGAAGCTGAGCATTTAATATGACTTGAGGAGCCCAATTTGAAGGACCAGTCTCCCTCCTTGTTAAGAAAAATTTTCCTTAACACATGGATCCAGTGCTGATATGCATCTGGATTTCTGATTGTTAACTGAAATTTCTGGAAAGCCCATAAAAATCCTCTCATGCCTATTTTATTTTTTTTTTAACAACTCCTTACCCACAGAGCAGGACCTGGTTTCTTTCTTTGTGTCTCTTTTCTGTCTTAAAAAGAGTCAGTATCACCAGCAAAACTTGCCTTTGGTTTCTTTGCTTTTTGTTCCATGAAGGAAGGCCGGGCACCATTAAGCCTCTCCGGTGCTGAAGCAGCCAAGAGTCCTATTGAGCACTCTCTACATTCATATTAAGTCACTCCATGCTTCAGCGCTCAGTAAGACACACTACCCAATGGCCACATGTATTTTTGCAGTTTTCAAATTTAAACAGCAATTTTCATCTTAGGTCTAAGACTGCATCCCAGTACTATCAAATACTCCCCTTCTATTTTAATGTGATTACTAAAGAATGTACCTCAAAACCTAAAAGCAGTTTGATTAAGAGGCATGGAGATGTATGTATGTACACTAAAAGACAACTGTTTGTCTTTTGCCATATGATAGCTTAGAGAATGCTTCTTTTTTCACATTGATCCAAGTGTCAAATCTGGGCTAGTCAAGGCTAGCATGGGTCTGCCGTAAACCTGAGGACAATTTAAACCCCAAAAACTAAACAAGCCTTCTGCAATTATGGACCTAGCGTAGCTCCACACTCAGAGCCACTTTCAGTGCAGAGAGCTCCTCACTGCTTTCTGTGAGACATCCACACATAGAAGAAATTACAAACAAACAAAACATACACACACACACATACATATATATAAATATATATAATCTGTCCCCTGTGGAACAGGGAAGGTTGTTTCCCATTCCTTCTCTCAATCTACCATCAGTAAAGCAGAACTTTCTGCACACAGTTTTCCCTCCTCTGAAGTTTCCTTTTACTCTTTCAGCTCTGATTTCTGAGCTTTCTGTCCTATTATTTTCCCTCTAGGCATGGTACTATTCGAGCTTCTCCTTTCCTCTTCTGTGTCCCTTGCATCCTGCTGAGAACATCGCGGGAAGAATTATAGCCAATTCATCTGCTTGCCTGCCAATTAGAAGTATACTATGTCAGAGTCAAGTGAGTAAATACCAATAAACAATATGACAGCTATCCAGCACATTTGACCCTCTGACAGTTTCCAGTGTTTTCCACTTCATTAAAATGAGGTATTAATAGAACAGATATGTTTCACAAGACACAGCACTGTGGTACTTTGGATCACAGAGCTGATTTTTATAATGAGAAAAACAGATTCTTTACAATGCTGTTTTATATCAGACACTGTTAAATCAAAGTTTTGGGGGCATTTATTCTAAACGAATCACACTGGTGAGAGGATATTCTCCTCACTCAGTCTTTTTAATATTTTATTATTAATACCTGAGATGGGAACTAGTTCATATTGTTTGCACAATATCACAAAGTCCAAGTCTGGATTTGACTAGCCAGATCCTCTTGTAAAACACAGTAGTTTGCCAGACGCTTTGTCAACAGATGCCTTAGACATAAATAGAAAGAACAGGTCTCTGCTCCAAAGCATTTGCAACTGAAGACCCCAACTCCTTGTGGTGCATGGTGCCAGGGAAATTTTGCTCATCCAGAAAGACTTTTACTTGAAGAAGACGCAACATAGGAACAGAGGGAAACTGCACACTTCTCAGTGAGGTGCTGGAAGAGGCAAGCAACCAGACATGCAATCTCATGAAGAAATATCTATCTCACACCATGGATATTTTTGACACAAGGCAACAATTCGGAATAATTTCTATTCAAGCAAGTTTAAACTATTCAGCATGCTCATATTTAATATGTAATACAAATTGGTAGTTTTAGAAACTGTCCACTTGAATCCTGTGATTTTCTTTTGCAGGCAAATAACTCTATGCTGCATCCACTTTGTCATCAAAAAAAATGCAACAGTTATTTCCAGCTTGCACGTATCTGATTGTCCCTAAAATATGGGTAGCTGAATTAATGGAGAAAGGCCAACCACTGCTCTAACTTCACAACTGAGTGTGAAGTGAGATATCAGCACGCCACAGCACAAACACTCTCAAAAAAGGGCTGTATAATAGAAGAATCTCTTTGCTGCAGTAAAAACAGGCAAGTTCCAGCATCTGCTGGCATGGCTAAATAACAAGTCTCACCATACACCCCCAGAAAGCAGAGCTCATCATTGCCCAATAGTTAATTGAAGCATTGATTCATGCCCCAACTCAGCCATCTTCTCAAATGAAACCCCAGTGTAAGCAATAATTCACTAACAAGGCACACAATCAATTTTTCCCCACAATTAATAGAGGAAAAACATGTGGTTAACAGACTTCCCTAATAAAATAGACAGAAAGCTATATTCAGGACTACTAAACAGATTTAACTTACACGTGTTAAAAGAGTTCCAAACCACGATTCTCCCTGGAATAATGATACTTGTTGCAAAACTTCCATTTCATCCCTGTGTACATATTAAAGAGATTAAAACAAGTCATGCACTAGGTAAACCATGACTGCCTCACTGTGGATTCAAGCAATGCTTGCTTGCAGTAGATTGTTATTACTACCACAATAAAACCTTTTTGTTTATCTCTTAGGAAGTAAATAATTGACAGGTGAACAATTCAAGGTATTTCTAAACATACTATCACAATATTTGTATTGGCTGACAAATAGCTTGAAATAGATGAAGCAGAATAATCAGTTGCTCTTGGCTAAAAAAAAGAAAAGAAAGAATCACAGCCATGCATCTCAAGCAAATCTTAAAGCTTGCATTTCTGGTGTATATGTGGTTTTATTCTGAGATTTTCGAAACTCTCAATAGCTTTACAAAAGTTCCATTTATAACACTGAATACTAGGCACTACGTGACCATTTACTTTCAGCTATTTAAAAAATCTACCTAGCAACTTTATTTCTATACCCGAGGTCACATTTTCTTCCTCAGAATTTTCTGGTGAATTTCTCTCTTCCTTGGAAGCACAAACTGGTTGAACTCCAGCTTTGAACTTACTGGAGGATTTGCTTAAAGAAGTAATAGTTTGCATCAGATCAGATAGACAGCAACAAACCAGATCTTATTTTCACAAGAGAATGACATTCTAGCTCTCAGAGCTGCACATCTTGGGACCCATTACTTACCACATGTAAGTCATTTGAACCTAATTCAATTTAAAGAAAATAATAATAATTAAAAAAAAAGTTAAACTGGAGTTGCTGTTCCACAGACTTATTTCCAGATTTTTTTAACCACAGCCTCTGTAGCATCTCAGGCTGCATATAATAAAATCAATACTTTTGTGAAGCAGGGACATCATCTTATACAGAGGACACTGGTACCTCGTGTCATACTGATCATTTTGTGTTTTATGCTGAACCTCAGCATTGTAGCTGGGTGCTGTTTAGTTCCAAAAGAATCATTTACAGAGCAATCTGAATTATGCAGGCAATGGTACAATTAAATGCATCTCCTTAGCAATTCATGTGTATGGCTTCTGCATGGAGACATGATCTGGTTACTGGATACAATATTTAACCAGTTAGATTGGGTTGCAAACTGGCTTAAGGAGAGAAGCCAGAGAGCGGTAGTCAATGGTGCGGAGTCTAGTTGGAGGCCAGTATCTAGTGGAGTGCCTCAGGGGACAGTACTGGGGCCAATATTATTCAATATATTCATTAACGATTTAGACGAGGGAATAGAGTGTACTATCAGCAAGTTTGCTGATGACACTAAGCTGAGAGGTGTGGCTGAGACGCCAGAAGGCTGTGCTGCCATCCAGTGGGATCTGGACAGGCTGGAGAGTTGGGTGGGGAATAACCTAATGAAATTTAACAAGGGAAAGTGTAGAGTCCTGCATCTGGGCAGGAACAACCCCAGGTTCCAGTATAGGCTGGGGAATGACCTATTAGAAAGCAGTGTAGGGGAAAGGGACCTGGGGGTCCTGGTGGACAACAGGATGACCATGAGCCAGCACTGTGCCCTTGTGGCCAGGAAAGCCAATGGCATCCTGGGGTGTATTAGAAGGGGGGTGGCTAGTAGATCGAGAGAGGTTCTCCTTCCCCTCTACTCCGCCCTGGTGAGACCACATCTGGAATATTGTGTCCATTTCTGGGCCCCTCAGTTCAAGAAGGACAGGGAACTGCTGGAGAGGGCCCAGCGTAGGGCAACGAAGATGATTAAGGGAGTGGAGCACCTCCCTTATGAAGAAAGGCTGAGGGAGCTGGGTCTCTTTAGTTTGGAGAAGAGGAGGCTAAGGGAGGACCTCATTAATGTTTATAAATATATAAAGGGTGAGTGCCATGAGGATGGAGCCAGGCTCTTCTCGGTGGCAAAAAATGATAGGACAAGGGGTAATGGGATCAAGCTGGAACACAAGAGGTTCCGCTTAAATTTGAGAAAAAACTTCTTCTCAGTAAGGGTGACAGAGCACTGGAACAGGCTGCCCAGGGAGGTTGTGGAGTCTCCTTCTCTGGAGACATTCAAAACCCACCTGGACATGTTCCTGTGCGACCTCATCCAGGCGTTCCTGCTCCAGCAGGGGGATTGGACTAGATGATCTTTTGAGGTCCCTTCCAATCCCAAACATACTGTGTGATACTGTGTGATCAACAGTTAATGCTAGCTACTGGTTGTAAAAATAATGTATGTAATTACTGACAGATTACCTCTGCTGACACACAGGCCATGTTGCTCAATTAAAAATAGTTATTTCATCAACCTTTTTATGATATCTGTATTAATAAAACTGAAATGTCTCATTTCTGCTGCTATTATCATGTATTATTTACTAGCATGTCCTTCAAACATAGGCCCTACTGCATTAAACAGCTAGGATTTGTACTCTTTCATTTGGGGAATTTTGCTTGTGAACCTATACTTTTATTCAGTTTTGGAATTTAAAAGTTCCCTGTGGAAGGAAGAATCCAAACCAAGCAAAACTGCTGAAGAAACTATCCATTAAATCTTTTTTTTTGAGCATTTCTGGCATTTAGCAGCTGCATCTAAACCAGGATCCTTGGAAGGGGGCTTGCCTGTGCTGCAGTCAGGAGCCATGGCACCCCCAGCACAGGAGCACCCTCCTGGGCCCATCCATACCTCCATTTCAAAGCATTATTCCCCACACAGGCTAACAAAAACTGTTTTAACCGTGGATTCCTGCCCAGCCCCATTATCAACACCAGTTTCCATCTCCCCAGTCTGGCCCCCATGACCAACTATTTATCTGGAGTTTAAAAACATGACTAACTTTCAAGTAAAATTGCTGTATTACTTCCAAGTGCTCATTAAGAGGTCTTGTCTCACCAAGAAGAAAGGAGTATATAAACAATAAAAAGCCCTTGGGTGGATATATGATGCTTTTTCAACCCCATAACAAGCTACTGAAAGACCTAGAAAAGGTCATGGGCAAAAGCTCTGGAGTGACACAGAAAGCAGGACAGAGCCACTCTAGGGATATTCCATTAGTGCTTAAGCTGAAGATATTTATCCACAAGCAGTTTCTCTCCTTCAATCTCTTTCTTTCTGTTGATCCTTATTAATGCCATAGAAAGACCCAAAGAGTAGCCTGCATTGTCCTTGCATGGGACAAGTCTGAATTTTAACAGTCCCAGCATGAAGTAATGAGATAATCTCAAGGGCTGCAATAGCCCCTGAAGCTCATGAGCAAACTGGTGATCAGCATTCTCCTCAAGCTGTAAAAGACAATTATGGCTTTATTGTGAAAGATTAAGTATAAAGGTGATTTCTTTGTGGAGAAAAGAGAAGAGCAGATAACCTCTCCTCTGTAACACTCATACAAGAAAAAAATATATCCAAGTCTTACCTCTCTGATTTTTGATTTTGCTTCTATTTATTTCAACCTCACTGAAGTCTATACCCTTTGCCAATAGGTAAAACCACCCATTCTCTCTAATCTGATTTACTTCAGAAGTACACATGTTGGGGGAGAAAGAGGCATTTCACACAGCATGTATAACTTGTTCCCCACACAATAGAACTAAGCCCAGCTCCAGACAGATTCCTGAGCCTGTGCACCTACACTTTCCCATCACACCAGATGCTCCCATTTATATACACACCCTAAGGCACGTTGTTGGTACACAGAGGGTCAAACAGAGGAGTGGCTGTCTCTGGAATGCTGAAGCCACTTGATGAGGAGACCTAGTCCAAATCTTCTGCCCAGCAAGAGCCTTTCCTTGAGTCTCAGTTGTTTCCTCACCTCTGGGATGTCTCCATCTTCCTGCTTACATGCAACAAATGGAGCAATAGGTTCAAAAGCTTTTAAGATGATGCTGATCAACCGATTGACAGGCAGCCAGTAGAGCCCCACCAGTGCTGTTTCCTTAGCAAAGGAGAGCAAACATTTGGGAAAAGTTGTGCTAGATGGCTGGAACCTCAAATCTTTATGGGAAAGAGGAGGAGGGAGAAATATGCTTGAGGGATTTTTTTTTTTTTTTTATCTTTCCGCTAAACATACATGTTTCTTGAAGTAACCCTTTTACTAATTTCAAAAATTCACTTTTTTTCTAAAGTTTTATACTCTGTCTTATGAGGAACAATAAATTCATAAGCAGCACTGACAGTGGAAAACCAAGTAAAGTTTTTGAAGACCCAGGTGTTCCATCCCTGAACAAATTCATGCTTTTCTCACATATGCAAAGCACCTGTGGCTGAAACAGCTCCTGGAAGAAGCTCAGGGAGGAAACTCAAACATTGCAAGTCAAAGCTGCAGAAGGAAAGGCTATTCTTTTCAGGTTGCAAAATCTTTTCCCGTCCTTAAAAGAAAACACACACTCAAGAACAACGCATGCTTGCTCACTGTCAGTGTCAAGAGACACTTTCCTCTGATGTGCGTTGCTCTTCCCCCAGTCCCAAAAGCAAAACCTGCCCTGTGAATTAATTGGTTTTGTTTTGAAATCCTAGCCTGGTTTTCCAGGGAAGAGGGGTTTAGTTGTCCATTTCCACAGACAACTCTCTCCCCTGGAGTAGAGACTAAGGGCTCCCTGTACAAGGAGCAGCACATGGAACCTGTACAGAGGTGAAGTGTTGAGACGATCTGGGAGCAAAGCAGGGATAATTAAAAAACAAAACCAAAAAACACAACAACAACAACAAAAACAAAACACCCCAACACCAAACAAACACCACCACCACACACACCAGTCACAGAATCAGGGAATACCAGGTTGGAGGGGACCTCAAGGATCGTCTGGCCCAACCTTTCTTGGCAAAAGCACAGTGTAGACAAGATGGCCCAAGCACCCTGTCCAGCTGGATCTTAAAAGTGTCCAATGTTGGGGAATCCACCACTTCCTTGAAGAGGTTACTTCAATGACTGAACATTCTCACTGTGAAAAAATTCCCTTGTGTCCAATCAGAATCACCCCAGGAGTAACTCGTACCCACTGCCCCTTGTGTTTTCCATACAATTCCTTGTAAAAAGGAAATCTACAGTCTCTGTGTAGCCATGCTTTAAGTATTGCAATATAGTGACAAGGTGTCCCCTAAGCCTTCTTTCTCAAGGCTGAACAAGCTCAGTTCTCTCAGCCCTTCCTCTTATGGTGGCTTTCCAGTTCTCTGATCATCATTGTTGCCTTTCTCTGGACCCTCTCCAGCCCATCCACATCTTTATTGTACAGTGGGGACCAAAATCAAACACAATATTCCAGGTGTGGCCTGACAAGCATAGTAATCATTACACATAGAAGACAGCATTTTTGTGAATGACATAAAACACATCTATAACAGCTTATGGAGTGGAGCAAGAGCAACACACAGTTACAAAGTTGTCTACAACAGACTTGATCTTTTGTTTTTTTTGTTTCCCTGCAGAGACTGGAAACAGCAGCTTCTTGGGCAGGCTGCCACTGACAAAGCTACTCAACATGAATGTGGCCAGCCTGACCAAGTTGTATCAGAATGAAGCAGTACGCACACCGCATGCCAAGGGTGCTCTGAAGCAGCAGCGTCTGTTTGCTGTGACAAGGAGGCTGTGCTAAAGCTTCGGGCTGTTCTGCTTTAAGGTCGGAAGAGGCACTTCATACCCAGCCCAGCGGCACTGCAGGGTGGATGTAAAGCTGGGCCAGTGGCACAGCACTAGGAACCATCCACTGAATACGCCTAAACAGGCAGGTACCAGCGTGACCTGTTGCTGGCTCACATCTGACTGCCTAGACAGATTTCAGCAGTTTATCCCTCAATGTCATTTTCTCCTACTAGAAGGCTGATGTAGCAGTGTGCTGTCAAAAACTTGGTCCTAAGCCTGATTTCACAGTAGATTTCACACAGCACCAGTCCGCCTTCCAACATCTTATTTAAAATACAGTGATAAGGGTCGAGGATTTGTTCACAAGAAGCTTTGAGCTCTGGCAACAGCCTAGTGCCCAGAAAGCTGGAGAATCACAACCAGCATGACAGCTGAAGAACTGCAATGAAAGCATGAATTAAAAAAAACCACATCAGGTATGGTGATCATCTGCTTTAAAGGAGATTTTATAAAATGAAAGAACATTGATACAGGTTTTGTGTGTATATTCATTATCTGGCCACTAAATGCTGCTAGGACCATTTAGTTCATATAATCAATCTTCTCACCTAGGTCACAAAATTATATCCAGGGCTGTTTTCTCCACAAAAGCAGCTATCTTTTCTCTGCACAGTGAATAAAATAAACTAAAAAGTTAATATTAAATTACTTAATCAGATTCCAGGTACCTTTTAAACTAACCAGATACTTATCCAGCACAAAGCTATGCAAGTTATTAGACAAGTATCATCTTAGCTGATCATCTATCTATACTTTAAAATGCTTAGCCTCAGAATATATTTTTATACAGGTTTTGCACTGAGGAAATTATTTGCTTCCTGGTGTATTCCCCCCTACCAAAATAGAGATTAAAGCTACATAAACATGCAGCGAGTAATGAATACGTAAGTGCTTTAACGGTCAAGCCCTGTATAAAGAGAGTATCTGCTAGCAGCAAATATCAGTTCCCCCGTTCCCCAATTGCTCACAAACATCATTGTCAAGGCTAGGAGTAATCCTCATACATTCTCAAGGACGGGTACTGGGTTAAAACTTCTTTACAACACAGAAATTGTAGTTGCAGTGACTCATCTCTGCCTCCTAACCTCATGTCTCAGTATAACACCATTTGATGAGATGATACATTTGCCTTCTGCAAGAGAAGGATCTCTATCTCCTGTAAGGCAACAGTAACCAGCCAGAGCAGCACAAAGAGCGGAGCTGGCTGAGGACTATTCCCTTCCCATCCATCACACCATCCTCCCCACACTTACAGGATTTTTTATTATTTTTAGTTATGATTATTATTTGTTTAAATCTCTAAGATGTTTCTTTCCAAACTAGTAAAGCTTCTGGTGTAGCACTGAAGAGCCCAGAGGGAAACCCCTTGCCAGACCAGTGATCCCCAGCCCAGAGCTTCAGTCTCCTCTCTCATGGCTTTTTGTCACCCCAGCAGGCCAAGAGATACAAAAAGAAAGGAGACATTTTAAGTGCACTTGATTTAAAGTAAACAAAGCTGGAATGGTCACATTTATTAACAGACTAAGAAAAATGAAACTAAATCTTGGCAATTAACCGGTGCAAGAGATGCCATGCTTTGCCACATTTATGAAATCCTACTCAAAGTGTGTCATCCAGCCTTGGCGCACCTCTTGTCTTTAAAACTCCAGTGAAAAGAGATTTAAAGGGTCAAGGAAAACATAAATGCCATTGAAGTTAGAAAGGACAAGACTTTCAGAAAGGCAGTCCTGGAAGTGCTGCCTCAGAGACAGAGCATCTGTACAAGTGACTGAGGGAAGGAGTTACGGCAGTTTATCACATGTGAGACAGCAACAGCAGGAAACAGTGACCACAGCGCAGGCGAATCTGAAGTTACTGCTCTTGCAGTTTTCATATATGCATTTTTAAAACTAAGTTCAGCTTTTTTCTCCCCCTGGTCAGAATAACTGAAAACCTACACAGCACTGTAAGAACCAGTAGTATTTCAGTTGCTAACATGCAACATATTAACTACAGGGAAAAATAAAAAGTAGCAAGTGGCAGCCAAAACACAAAAGGTAGCTTTTAAAAGTTTTAATGCTTCTCTGCCAAATGCAAATAGAACAATTGGTTTCTTCTGCAGCAGCATTTACTCACAGGGCCAGTTTGAGGTTGGTTCACACAACGGAGTTACACCCCAGAAATGGCAAGCCCAGTACGTTTTAATAATTAGTACACAGAACGTCCTTGCCTACCAATTAATTTGTATCAGCTTTGAGCTGTGCCGAGCCACACACCACTGCGATCTGACACTCACGGAAGCAGGAGAGGGAAGTCTGTCCACAAGAGGGAGTCCACAGACCAGCAATAGCGAAGTCTCTTGCTCTGCGGCAGGTGTGCCCCAGCAGGCTGGTACAGCCCCGGCTCAGAAGGGTGTTCCTGCCCCCCATGGACTCCTGTCCTCCCTCCCTTACACTGCATCCTAGAAAGTGTCCTACGAGGGGTGGAAGGAGACGAGCAGAAGGGGACCAAGGGAGGAAAGAAGCACTTTAAAGGAAGTAATGAAGTACCCCATGGACATGCTAGCTTCAAATTTCCAAATCCAGGCAAAAAATGAAGCAGGCAGATACAAAAATCAGGTTATTTGTTAAAGGCTTTTTTTGAGTATTTGATCTCACAAAAGCAACTGTTACAATCTTGAAGAAAGACAAAAAGGAGGAGCTTGAGGTGTGGCTGGTGAAATTCGCCTGCAGCAGTAGCCCAGGAGGCCTCATGCTGCAGCAGGGCTGTTCGTCAGTCAAGTGGCTGATATTAAGTGAAAGATGCTAAAGAAGGAGCATTTATTTTTAAACATTTCCTTACTGGAGCGGCCCCAATGCTCTGCAACAGAGGTCTGAGCACAGAAACTGTCCTGTGCTGCACAGGTAAGACTAGTGACACTTTTATTAGTGTTACTTGCTGTCTGATAGGAGGTACTTTGTCACGAGCAACCTGATTGACCTTGTTCTAGAAATAACCAGTGACATTTTGATGGTGGAGAACGAGTGCCAGAAGCTGCCTCCTGACCACCCACTCAGGTGTATGACAGCCCAAGGAAGGGTTCAGCTGCAGTGCTCATTTCTGAGACTTTATCAAACAGATGAACAAAACCCCTCCACACACCTTCCTCACAGGCTGGCAGACCCATTAGCAAATGCTGGTTTGAGCTTTCCCATGCTAGGACAGCATTCCCCAGCAGCAGGAACAAGCTGGAAGCTCCTGCCCAGCTCTGCTGTTGCACCTCCACTTGTGCTTACAAGTCAGCCTTTTTCACCCAGTAGTAGCTGTGAGCCTGTCAGCACATCCCATGTGGAATTCACTCTCCAGCCATGGGACACAGCCAGGATCTTTTCCTCCTCCTGAGCCAGGTTGTGCTTCCAAAGCAGGAGTCTTCAGCTGAGCAGGGGAAGGGGCTTTGCCTCTTCCCAGACTCTGCCTCAGCTCATTACATGTGCCAGCATATGCATGGAGACACTGCCACAACACAACCCGCACACTAACAAAACAAAAACCGAAACAAAACAAAACAAAAATTAATGATCAGCAATGTGACTTTTCACTTTGAAGATGTGTTCTGGAGGTCCAGGTAGTGCCAGTACATGGAATATGACATGCTCTTCTCCAAAAGGGGGAGAGACAGGGCTACACACAGCCCTGACAGTGGCACATCAGGAACATCTTCATCTCTCACAAAGATATTCTGCAGCTGCTTGAAGCTCAACTTCAGAGTCACACATGGAGATTGCACAGTCAGTTCTTTCCCACACAGGGAAGATGGGACTTGGGGTGAGGAATCATTTAGGGAAGGCTAACCTCCAGCTTTCTGTTGTCTCAGGATCAGCATCTCAGCTGACACGACCTTCTCCACAATAACTGCCTTAATTTTACTGCCTCTAAATACTTGCCAAGTGCTGACAGTAGCACCTTGGACTCCATAGAAACTCTTCACAAGGAGAAAAAGCAAAGTGTTTCTACAAACATTTCAGTGTAATGCAGTCTGCAGAAGGAGATCTCTGCACAAGGTCTCTTCTCCAAATCCCAATTTCAGTCCAGATCACTTCCCTCTAGCAATGCACCAGGAAGCAGCACAGAGAACATTGCAGGTAAAGAGAATGGGGTGAACCTGGCAGCACACACCTGTACGCTCAGGGAGACCATCTCATTGGCAGCAGCACACTATAACCCATTCCAGAGGGACAGAGTAAGAGCTAAAGCAGAGATGAAAGTGTCTGTCAGAGACTTGGAAATTGTAGTTGTGTGCAATTATTTTTCTGCACTAATTTTAAAAATTCAAAGTTCAGGGGGAGATGCACATTTTAGTGATAAATTTCAGTCCTTGTGCTAACTGGGACCACCACAACCACATAAATCAGAGCTGAAATAAAACTGAAGAGGAGTAAAGACCATTTGATATCAAGTCTGTCAAAGTGAGTTAGACCATACTGGCAGCCTGCCGGAGCATGTCATCAGCCAAGCTTCACTGGTGCAAGATCATACAAGGAAAAAGAGAATGGTACACTCCAGAATCTGGCGATCTGTAAAATCACTTCTGAAGCCCTCTATGAAGAGCAAATGAAGTTTGCCTTATTTGATCACTTAGTAGCAGAAATTCAACAAAAAAGGGGTTCCTTAAACTTACAAATTAGCAGGCTGATGGAACATTGTCATATTTTCACTGGCCAAAAAAAAAGGCAAGTCAAAATTAAAAGTTAGTCTTGTTTGCTGGCAATGATCAGCTTAAAAATGCAAATCTAGTATTCTGACAGGCAATTTTTAAAGGGCTCTTTAATTGCTGCTTTTTTTTTTTGACAGTCAGTGTGTTTGCAGAATTCCCTGGCATTCCCTGACAACGGCTCTGTGGTTTTCAGAAGCAAGTGCTTTCAAGATGAGCATCATTCCTCACCTACATAGAAAAATGTGCTTGTAGGTTAAAAAGAAAAAAAAAAACACAGTAGAGAGACTATTGCGTGCCCAGCTGCCAAAGTTTATCTCTTTTTACTCTTCCTGGAATGGAAGGTGTCACCAGCCCTATATTCAAGTTAGTGTCCACTTGCTGAGTATTTTTAGTGTTCTTAAAAACAACTCTAGCTTA
The DNA here is from genome assembly GCF_036013475.1 of Columba livia. Lineage (NCBI taxonomy): Eukaryota > Metazoa > Chordata > Aves > Columbiformes > Columbidae > Columba > Columba livia. Next base: position 73,676,177 of record NC_088604.1, read on the forward strand.
GGGTAGTCACACTTACTCTCATTAATTTTATGTTAACATCTGCACCATGAAAAACTCAGTGACACTGTGTCACTGCTCTTTATGCACCTTAGAAGACATCACTATGCTCACTACAAATAATCCACTCACAGACACAAGAAAACTTCCTTAAATAAAAGGTGTCAAAAAGTTAGAGGACTCATTCTCTCAGGTTTCCTGACTGAGTGATCCCCTTCCACTGACATGTCTCACCCTAGGTCTGGTTTTCCCCCTTCCTCTGCACAGATCCCCGAGCTCCAGCCTTGCAAACATCCCAGAAGAAGCTGCACAGCAGCTGAGGCACCACCAAAAGGTGACAGATTCTCCAGCTACTAAGGGCATAAGAAAAGAATGCATCCAGCCCATGGCTATTTTGCAGGGGGGGTTTGTTGGGTATTTTGTTGGTTTGGTTGGTTCTTGAGAGAATTTGCATTCATCCAAACCAAAGGAACAGGAACAGCCAGAAGTTTCCACTAGCCTTGATGGTAAGACTGCATTTTGTTCTGTGGAAAAGTAAGATAACTACAGGAAATGCAAAATCCTGCTGCTGGGGTGAGTGGAAATTTCTGTCTTTTCGCTCCCACCCACTATAGTCAACATATATCTGGGCAAAGAAGCGGCAGATGATGGAAACTCATATGAGCCATCCAAATATTAGTAAGAGACAGGCAACCAGAACACAAGGCTATCCTAGGTTACAACTATTGCAATTGCATCTTACACAGACCATACGCCTTTGGGCATAAATGCAGACAGAGAAAGCAACGGGACACTGCTTCTAGTGTGTTGAAATGGAAGTTTTCATGTGGGAAGTTCTCAGAATGATTAAAGTTTCACAATTACTAACGTTGCATTAAGGTTAAGGACGGCAAAACACAGTGATGATGAAGTTGCACACATTCAGTACAGTGTCCAGAACCCAACTTACCAAGCCAAAGCCTTCTGTAAAACAGTGGCAATTTCAATCCTTGTGCTAACTGGACCACATAAATCACAGCTGAAATAAAACTGAGGAAGAGTCATGACCATTTGATATGAAGTCTGTCAAAGTGAATTAGACCATACTGGCAGCCTCCCTGAGCATGTCGTCAGCCAAGCTTCACTAGTGCAAGTTCATACAAGGAAAAAGAGAATGGTACACAGAGAATGGTTACACAGGGTGACTAATAGCAGCCACCTTGAATCTAAAAATAATGTGAAATTCATGAAGTCAAGCTGAGGCGAAGACAAGCTACTCGCCTATTTCAGCTTCTCTTAGAGAAACCTCCTCTTCCGGGAGCCATCAGACTTTTCTGCCACTGAGACAAGGGTGATTTTTGAAGGTGGGCATAACCTACATGTCCCAATTACCAGCCAAGTCCCCTTCAGTGGGGATGCTCCTTTCTCCCTCCCCAGCACTGGCAAGTCAAGCAGCCACCAGCCCCACTGCTGCCTCCATGTTAGCAAGAAAAACAGAAGCAGCAGCATTTTCTCCACCCAAGGCAAGAGATGCCTACAACAAAGTTCATGAAGGCTTTATCTTTTCCAGACCACAAAGTTCTTGGCAGAAGCAATCATTAATTAAGTACGTTAAGAAGCACCAAGATCACACTGCAGCAAGCTGCCCCTCTGAGGGCTGAGCCACAGGGGAGCCCGCAGCACCAAGCTGCAGGTTCTCCTGACCATCCCACCACAGGAGTATGGCCAAGCAGCAGCTCTATCCCAGGAAGACATAGTGAAAAAAGTCCTCACCAGCCCACAGCAGCTCATTCCTCCCAGCAACAACAGTCCCACAGTGTAACTCTAGCTCAGGACTCCCCCACACACCTACCTGCAAGCTCCAGGTTGGCTGCTCCTAAGACAAATAAGAGACTCACCACCACCCTGCACATCCCAAATGTATCTGCAGTTCCCTCTCTTCCCCACTAGTGAAACAGCCTCCCACATGATTAACCAGCTATGCCTATCCAAACTAGCATCACCTGCCTGCCACACACCTGTCCACAGGGGCAGGCCAGCCATGAGGTGGGTCTGTGATGCCTGTTTGCCAGCTCCACCGCTTTAATGCAGCCCAGGTTCTGCAGGGACAGGAGGCCTTGTGTGATAGATCATGAGTCATCCAGCTTGCACTTTAATGACAGTCCAAAAGTAAAGATATAGTTGACAAAAACCTGCTGCCAATCTGAGGCTGAGAGATGTCATCAATGCAAAGCAGAATGGAGACATCCCAAAGGACAATTAGGGAGAAATGGAAGTGGAATAAAGCAGAACCAGACAAATACAAAGTCATAGTCAAGGCACTAATAATAATACTTCCTGCCAAAAGATGGGACTCTATCAGCAAAAAATAGCTAAAGAAAGACTTGGATCACTGTGACCAGTCAATCACAGATGTAACGCTAGGTAATGAAAATGTGATTTTCAAAGGTATCAAAAGGGCTAGTTTCAGTGCAAATATGGAAGGAGCACACCATTTCATAGGCTCTTCTGCAAGGCCGTGCATTATAGCATGTATACTTGTGGTCCCACTTTCATCAAACCGTAAAGCTGCAGAGGGGCCACCAGGAGAGGAAAAGCTACCCAAGAGAAAGGGTTTTTATAACCTATTAAGACAGAGGCATAGTAATCACTGCTTAACAATATATATAATCTTAAATACTACTGAGGGAGAAGAGCTATTTAAGCTGGGAATAGGTTTTGGCTCAAGAACAGATAATCATAAGATGATTATAGATAAATTTCAGCTAAGCATTAAAAGACAGCTCCTAAGCATTGAAAAGCAAGGGAACTGCAACAGTGTTCCAACAAAAGAAGCAGCGCCACTTGCCACAAGCACACACAAAAACCTCTCCAAGATCTCACCATCTGGTTTTGAGACAAATCGTGGTGTCTTCCTAGAAGGTCTCAGTGAGGGGATTGTCTGTAACTAAGGAACTGGATTCAAGAGGCCCCTTCCAACTCTATACGGTATTAGTCTGGTAACTACATATCACGGAGGAATTATTGGAATTGATGGACTGACTGAGGCAGTTAATTAGTTTACTAGCGCCAAGAAACAGTAACCTACTTTTGCAGTGCAGCAAAACTGGGAGAGGAGAGGGGACAGCAAGAAAAAAGATGCAAGCTGTTTGCCCAGAAAATACAGCCAGCCATCTATAAGAGGATATTCACTCCTCTGGTCACATATGCATGGCACCACCCCAAGTGGTGCTTTGGGAGACAGAGCTCAGAAACACATTGGGAGTGCAGCACCAAAAGTATATCAAGATTATTGTAACTGTGCCATCCATAAAAACTTTGAAATTTGAATTGCAGAGAGCTGTGTGATCATATAGAGTGACACACAATGTACATAAACTCAAACACATTGCTATTTGCTCCACGCTGACTCAAGGGTACAGTCAGCCAACATACACCTCTGGGAAACTATTGCTGGGAATGGGCTTTGGGACCCACCCTGCCCCTATCAGCAGTGTAGATACACCTGAGACATGATAAACTTGATAAACATGAGCCAACACTTAGACTAACAAAGACTCCATCTGTGTATGGATGCTTTGCTCTGGTTCCCAGTAATAAAACTAGCAGTGTCAGTTTGGGAGAGCAAGGGAAGATGATGAATACGAAGGACAGAAGGATGAATTTCGGGAGTGGAAAAGCACTGGTGGCTCCAGGAGATCCCTGAGAAGGCCTGTGGATTTTCTGTTTACAAAAGCAACTGCTGTAGCCCATCAAATAAGCTTGTGCTTTAAAGTCCACAGTGTCCAGATCCTTGATGTCACAGAGGTGGGTGCAGTGAGAGAACTTAGGTTTGGGTTTATTCTTGTCTTCTCAAGGAATGTTTGAAGTTTTCAGAAATGAACGCATCTGTAAGCTGCTATTAGATGCTGAGAAATATTGGGACTGCACCATGAACCACTCAGACTGACAGCCTCATTTTTTTTATCTCGGTTTCCAAAGGCACAGAAATCCAGGAGCATCTAAAGCCAGACTCTCTGAAGAGGAAATTATTTTCTCCATGGATCTAAGCCATTAGAATGGATCTATGTGTGATTTAAAAACCATACATGTTTCTGTTTATTGTCCTTACACCAACCTAACAATATTCATGGCTTTTTTTGTGGGTTTTTCAATATATTTTAGTTGCTTTTTACTAATCGATCTATTGATGTCAGTGATGCAATAACAATGTGCATTGCTCAACTCACAAATCTGATCGACATCTATGAGAGAAGAATCAGGCTGGAGGCAAGTGTGGGAATATCCAATCTCACATTTCACTGCTGAGGAGTAAGAAAAAAAACACAGTTCAGGAAGAAGATGGTAGAAAGCAGGTGTCAAAAGATAGATGTTGAAATGTTCAGCCTGCTTTAAAGCAGTGTGCAACTTGTGCTCAATGGCATGAAAAGTTTCGGTTTCTTTAATTTGAAAGTATGGGAGGAAAAAAAAGAAAAGTCACAGCAAAAAAAGCTGATAAGGTAAGATCCATCTGATACCGGTGTTGAGCTGCTTGGAGATGTACAATGCTACACCTATGAAGATCATGTGTGTGTGCTTATTCTTCAGTCTCAGAAATCTTTTAATGGAAATTAATTTATTTTTATGTTAATCTGCTTTTGGCTCAAGATCTAAAACAAGTATGCAAGTATTGAGCAGCAGAGAAGTTACCTGTATGATATTGCCAAGGTGGCTGAGAACAGTTCTCTCTTTCAGGACCCAGAGTTCTGTTTCCAGATTAGCATCACATGGTCTTCCAGCCGTCAGAAGGTTCCTGCCAGCTTTAAGTGCACATCAAAATAGTTTCACAGAGACATCCAAGGCCATGCATAACACTACAGTGGGAAATGGAGACTGGGCTCCTCTGCTTCACAGCCAGAAGGTCCCAGCTAAATTAGATTATAAATCTAATAAATAGCCCCAGCTATTTTTGTCCACATGGGCATGGCCATCGCTTCTCCAGTACAACCTCTGCAAGAACCTGAGAAACAGCTGACTTCTGTGCTGGGCAGCATCTGTGGGCTGTCCTCCACACAAGGTTCTTTGGAGCAAAGACACCCCCCACAGTGGCCTGCCTGCCAGGGGACATGCAAAGGGATATCTTGCAGCCCTGGACTCTCTCACACTCTATGGGTCCCTTTCCCTTTTCACTGCATGGCAGACTGATCACCTTCTTCCCCTGAGGTGTTTGCTCTGAAGGCATCACTCTGGGGAAAAAGATAAAGCTGCTCCCTTCATGACATATAATCATAGAATGGTTTAGGTTAGAAGGGACCTTCAAAGTTCATCTAGTCCAGCCCCCCTGCAATGAGCTGGGACATCTTCAACTAGATCAGGTTGTTCAGAGCCTTATCCAGCCTGGCCTTGAATGTTTCCACGGATGTGGTGTCTACCGCCTCTCTGGGCTCTGCCACTGACCATGTCATTTCTCAGAAGTGACACCAGTTGCAGTTACCAGCCCTGACCACCAGTCAGTCAGGAATTTACCAAAATGAGAAGGAAAAAAAAGAAAAAAGAGAAGCAGATGAAAAGAACGTATGCAGCATCTCAACAGATCCTTTTAGGTTCTCTATGACTAATAATCATTAATTTGGTTACGAAGAACTCTCTGACCCTTCACCCACAGCTGGAAGCTGCTGTACAGCAGAAGCCACTTGTGAAACTGCGCCACATAAGGTCAACAGACTGTAGGTTCAGCATGTCTTTCCCACCACCCCCTACAAACTGGAAATAAAGCCATTAAGTTTACTTAAGAATCTTTATTTTTTTCCAATTTAAATTATAAATCCTAAATACAAGTTAAAAAAACTCAGAATGAAATATGTTGCTAACTTCTACAAAATAGTCTAAATAATAATGCACTTACATCATTTACACATTTTACTTTCACAATAAAATAGGAGCGCTTAGATCAATATTTACATATTGACAGAGAACACGGTCATGCAGCCATCTGCTTCTGGTGCTGTCTCCTGCTGGAGAATCTCTGAGAAACCACAGCCTGCAGTTGCACACAAATCCTTCTGCAGGGAGAAAGCCCTGCCAAAGTCTTTCCAGGTGCAGAGATGTGCCCGTAGGGTGCCAAAGAAACCAAAATGGTGGCAAATATTTGCTTTTCATCCTAAAGCTGCCACTGTAGCACATGAGCACACATTGATGAGATGTATAAGGAATTCCCTGATACAGAATTTTGCTTTGCTATATTAGGCACTTCAATATAAAAGTTCTTTATTATGGCTTATGCAAAACAATTGGCAAGTACATATCCCGAGGAAAGTGAGTCAGTGAGAAAAGAGACGTGCAAGAATAATGTTTTGGCTTAGCCTGCATCAGAAATGTAGATCATATTACTTAATATCAGTCCTGAAGGAAGCATTTTATCAGGACCTGATCTTTCCAGCAAGTCAAGCAGACAGTGTATTTTAAAGCTTAGTATATCTGCACTTTTCCCCCAAATTTATGGTAAATAGAGCTTTCACTCTTACAATAACTTAAATACTTACATCCAATGCTCTTCAATGTGCCATTGGGTGACGTATCCCATATATGATTGTCTTAAAAGAGTACACCATAGGTTGAGGGATTATTTACATATCTTAACATGTAGAAAATAAAGTTGTAATTTACCAAATAATAAATATAGATCAACAGAGTACAATATCGAAATAAAATAAATTAGGATGATTCTCCAGGTTTTGAATTCCCTCCCTTAAGGCCTGAGCCAGAGACCATTAAAAAAAACAGTGATGTTTTTCCAATGGCTCCAAAAGGTTTTGGATAAGGCTCCTTATTAAGACACTGGCTGTTTGAAGTGCATTGCTTACCCAAGCTGACAGCTATTGAAATCTATACGATCAAACAGCAAAACTTACCTCTAAAGGAGTCTTTGGGGTAAAACGAAATAGACCAAACATTAATACCGCATTTATTAGTTCTTGCAGATTGTCTCAACATTAATTCAGCAGCAAGGATATAAGCATACATTAAGAACACAACGTATTTGTGAGGCAAATACGTGTTAGTGCACATGATTTTCCAAAAACTTCACTGCTCAGCTACATTTGTGCATATTTCAGAACGCTTCTAACTAGATGGTTAATAAAATTTTTCATGACTACAGCTAAGTTTGCCATAAAAAAAAACAAAAACAAAAACTGAAAAACTAGGAGTAACTCACTCAAGAAAGTTGTCCAGATAAGAACAACGCCAGACTTCAGGTCTGTGAACACTGAGAAATTTTGAATCTAAGTCAAAGTTTTAAAGCTTAGGTCTACCAAAATTAATAATTAAAAAAAAAAAAAACACAAAACAAAAAACAAACAAACAAAAAACTTAAAAGCAGTGAATCTGCTCTCAGAATTGCACACTCACCGGGTTTGTAAACTCTACATGAAGTCAGTGATGCACTGTTCACTGTAAGAGGTATAATGTAGATGCTCTACAAAGCAGTGCAGGTGCTTTGTCTGTAATTTACTTCATGTGTCCTTTTTTCTCTTCCTTGAGGATTAATCACTTAAAGTAACTCAGTAGCTACAAAGTCTGTCTTACAGGGAAAGGTCTGGGTTTACATGGAAGGGGGGGTGACAGGCGTCCACGTGGATGCGAGCCTGGCGTGTGCAGAGGCATCGTACTGGCTGTCGGGAAGGTCCGTGGGTGCCCCCCCATCGTACAGGGGGGAGGCAGAGGAGGCAGCAGGGACCGGGTGTGGAAGGGCAGTGTAGTGTGCTGGAGAGCCACGTAAAAACTGGGAGCTGAGGCCGTTGGATATCCCACTCGACTGAGACACCGGTGTGATGGTGTTGTTACTCACAGACCATAAGTTGGGATACTGACTGAAAGGGGGAAGAGGATAAATAAAATAGGTTATTAATGACTTTGGTCCCTGCTGGCAGGTGCTCAGGTCACAACACACCTCCAAAGCTGGGTTCATTTGCTGGAGACAGTGAATTTCCTTAGGAATCTTTCAGCCATTGCAGGGTACGAAGGATGCCCAGGCAGGAGTCTTGTTCACCCTGTTTTCCCAACAGCAGGTTCCAGCACTGGGTATGCTAGCAAATTTTAAGCCAAACTGAGGAATGAACAGGCTGGTCTGAAAAATGCAGAGGTTTGAGAGCTGATTCCTGAGCCATGCCATACCCTTTTTTCTCAGGGGAAAGCCACGTGATGGAGGTGGCTGGACACAGCAGCTGATGGACCCAGACAAGTTTGAATCCATTGCCATGAGTCTGTAAAAGCCCTAATTCCCATTGAGTGCCTCTGTAGTCAGAGATGGATAGATGCCTCCAGACAGCAATTCAGCCCTCCTAGGACTTTGTTCATCATCTCATGTTAAGCTAGATTGATGGTAGTAGATTCCACAAATACTACAGAAAGGGCTGCTTAAAAGGAAAAAAACCCTTCTCAGGACACTAGAGCCTCCACACAATCTTCTGGGTATGTCTGTATGTATACACATGTGTATAAACACACACATGAATTAAAATAAACAAGCCTATTCAAGAGAAACACTATAATTTCAGTCCTGCTGTGTAATACTACATAGCACTTTCTACCTACTGATCCCAAGCAATTTAACAAAAAAAATAATATTCCCCCTACTTTACAAACAAGGACTTAGACAAAAGGGATGGCAGAAAAGCCTTCCTTCAGGTCCCACAGTTCCAGTTCTACTGGTAGTATGTACTGGACAACTGTTAGTGCAGCAACTGAAACTCAGTGGACTTTGCAACTTTCCAAGTATGTATCCTGGGGGCCAGACATGGAAAGAAGTGCCAGGAGGACCTTTTTATTTTATAAACATATGTTCAGGACTAAACTTACGTTCAGTAATACGGCTATTTTATCCTGGGTAACAGTACATACTCTGATTAATAGCTACGTGTCTATGTGCATGGTTCAAATAAAAATGCTTTCCACAAACAGAGTGGTAGATCTGAATTGCCAAGAAAGATGTCCAAATCTCATCCCCCTGTTCTTAATAGCAAAGATTTTACCACTTTATTTGTATTTCTTCAAATTTGCAGGTTTAGCTCCAAGGGACTGACTGTAAACTAAATCTCTGCTAAAGGATCCAAAACTTTGAGATAAAAAAGGTACAAGACAAGATACTTTTATATGATCACGAAATGGGAAAGGTTTTCACAGAGTACATAATCCCAAGCTATGGTGGCTTCTGTGGCAATGCTCAAGTAAAGAATTACTGCTCCAACCACTTGCTGCTTTCTCCACATTATGGTTCACTGCCCATTCATTTGTAGCAGAACAAGGGTTTGTGGAGACGGATGAGAAAGCAGTGACTGGCTAAAATGCAACAGATCAAAACTAAACTTTTTAAACACCATTTTGCTTTTAAGCAAAACAGAGATGAAGCTTAAAAGTGCATCTTCAAATTCGATGGATGTTTGTCTAAGTGATTTGCAGTCCTTCATATATCAAATATTGCTGTCACAGGCATCTACATTGCCAAACCCAAACCACAAAAATATAGTCTTTATCTGCTTCTTCAATATTTTTCTTGTAAATAGTGCTTCTCAGTGACACCACCCCATCCCAGATGGCCATTGAGTCACACATGGCCGTAAGGATTTCTAATTTGCTGGTTAACTCTTTGCCGCCTTTTTCAGCCTTCTCCTCCGAGAAAGCATCAATGTTCCAGTTTGAGGGCTGCCGAGGGATGGACTCCTACCTGGAGCTGGTAGCTGTGCCAGTGCTGTGACTCATGGGCAGCATCGTCGTGTGTGTGGGAACTCCTAGAGAAGACCAGTTGTCATGGGACTGCAGCATGGAAAGGCAGGCAGAGGAGTTATCCGTATAGGCTGCTGAGAAAACAAGCAGGCACTTAAAAATGCTAGAATCAGACCAAATTACAATCTTGTATTCAAATGCAATGTACAGCTTTAAATGACCCTCCCCATTACTGCCTTGTAAAAAAAAACAAACTTGACACACACAGGAAAGTGAAGTCAGCTACCAGTTGTGTCAATTTTAAAACTTCACTGGCTGATGTGTTGTTTTGTTCAACTTACAATTCCAAAGTCTTATTTCTATGAAGCATCTGTAGCCAGAAAGCTGTCCTCAAACCACCTGCTTATTCAGCCCATGCTTCTTCATTCAGTCAGTGGGAAGAGATATGCTCCTTACGTACACTATCCCAGTCACTCCTCCAGTACCTTCTTTATCTCCAACTTCTACATTAGCAATAATAGTCTGACAGCCCCAGATGATAAGCTTATCACTCAACCACACATCCCAGTTTTGAGCTGAGCATGCCATTACAAGCTCTGAAATCTGCCTTAGGCACCATGAGGAGTGATTGGACTGCGGCTTAAACTACTACCAAAACTGGCTGGTCAACATGGCAGAGGCACTGGGAAGCTGTAAATGGAATTCCATGCAGGCATCCATAACCAGAAAGAAGTTACCAGAAGATAGCTAAAGGAAGAAGAAGATGTTCCTTGTTAAGGACTGGGGAACAAGGAGGAACATCAGAGGTGCTCTGTTCTTTTATTCTGTTTTAAGTCATAAAACTTGCATAAGATTTCCAAGACACAAGTAAAGTCCACATAAAGCTAGTTTTCTGCTTTAAAATGAACTGCAAAGCTCCATACAAGATTGACCAGGCTGCCTCTGGAAGCCTGTGTATTACTTCACAATTCAAGCTATTAAATATTTTTTTAAATGGGAACCTTCAATATCTATACAGGCTGAAGAGCAAAAATTTTTAACAAGAGAGAGAGCGAAAGAGAGTTAATAATGTTTTTTTTAAAAAAAATTGCTGTTAAAAATGCATTTCTCTCCACTCCCTTAACTTGGCTATTTCTGAGCACCAATTCTGACACATTCATTGAGAACAACCTTAATGCACTGGTGTTAAGTACAGCAACAGGCAAGTATAACTGTGAGAACAAGGCCCTCATTTATTATGTATTAATAACAAGCGACACTATTAATAGAACTGGACATATAATTCATTTCATTGTATTACCTATAACTAATAATTAATATCCTCACTTTAAAACCTAACTTTAAAAAGAGTCAAAATAATTTTAACCTCATTTGGTTACAAGAATTCAAGAGCTCAAGACAAAACCCACACAATGTAATATAATCAATTAGAAGGAGACAGTTCTACACACCCTCACTTTTTCCATCATAAAGAGACTCAGGACACATACTCATCATCCCTATTTCTTTGCAAAGCTGGCTCCATGCCCTCTGCGCCAACTGAGCTAGATAGCAACCACAGTTTCTGTGGCATCACTCAAGACACACGCCACTCAAGACTCACATCCCTCGGCTCATTCCCCTTCTTTTTACAGAGCTTTTTACAGAATCAGACTTACTTGGTGAGTTGTTTCTGTGGGTGTAGGGGCTGGGGTATGGGGCAGGACGGTGGTTCCTCAGCGATGAGTACCTTTCACAGCTGTGAGCAGGGGAGAGTGACAGAGGGGCTCCGAACTGAGGGTGAGGATTGGCAGGTGGGCACAGAGTCCCAGTCCCAGGAATAAGCCAACTACCTACTGTGAAAAAGCAAAAGGTGTGTAAGATGGGTACAAAATGTAGCCAGGCAGGGAAAGAATCACAAACCGAGATAAATAGTTGATAAGTGAGGAAATCAACGCTCGGGAAAGGAAGCAAGAGTTTCAGCATGGCTGAAAAGTCAAGATATATACAACTTTCTTGAATGAATAAAATGAAAATAAGAAAACAGCTCAGAAGAAGCTCTATGTCAAGCTAACATTTTTAAACTTACCAATTAATTACAATCACAGTAAGGAAACACTGAAATGGTTAAACCCTTCCTTGCACAGGTAGTGTGTGCTCAGTAATCATTAGTGTTACCTTCAGTTTTAAATTGCTCTTTGGTGGTCTCAACCTACAGCTAAATTCTGAGATTTCTCAGACTGCTAAGAAGAAGTATTTTCACTAAAACAAAATAATTCCTACTGCAACTCAGCTTTCTCTCTTAATAGGCTGCAAACATTTTTTGGCAATAATCTGTTAAAACAGAAATCATTAAAACACTAATACTTTTTATTCATCTAAAACAACTTTTTAAGCAAATATCCCTAATTTTCTTAAAGTACTTAAAACACAAGTACCATTTCAATAACTTTCTGCAGTATTTTGAAGTAAACTTTTGTCTCCATATCCATATGCATATTGCTGTCCTTGTATACAAAAGCAGCTGTCTTTTTGGACATGAAGGTAACTGCAAGGTTCTGTCAAATAATTTTGAATGTAATACAGATGTCTTAATCAAACACACATAGATCATAATGTTTATACAAACATAAACCTGCATGAACCACCATCGTAAAGATCAGTAATATTATTCTCCCTATGAACTACACAACCCAGCCAGCAAACACCACTCTCAAAGTTTTGCTTAACATAACAGATGAGATGGATGAAATCAAAGTTAAGTTCATAACACAGAATGAAAGGAAACGTACACTGCGAATATCCAGACTGCTGGTTATCTCCCACTTCCTCCATCATGTCTTTGTGATCACTTCTATAAAAGAAACCATGCTGTATTAGTTAAGAATATACTTTTACAAATCTCTGAAAAACACACTTTAGAACAGAGTTAAGAGCTCTCACCTTTCTTTTGCATCAAGAAAGGCCTTTGCAAATGGATTGTATTTGATTTTTAAAGCTGTGATCTAAAAACAACAACAAATATCTTTATTTGCAAGTATCAACATTCATTATCACACAAATATTAGGATTCAAATTAGGACTATCCATTGAAGTTAGCGAAACGGCAGATTTTCGAAGAAATAAGATTAGTCCTGTGAAACCAATTTACAAAAATCAATTAAACATCCTGTAAATTCTGAAGCCTTAGCAGAGTGCTAGGAATCAGCCCATCTGCCAAATTCTAAGAGACTGGATTGCTTGGGAAACAGCTAAGAATGTTAGTACAGTAAAGAGTAAATGCTTCACATTCAAGCCAGAGCAGAATAGGTATCAAAAACATCTCAAAGATTGGTAATTTACGGATTCATTAAACATCAATATTCATTTTGGCTATCAGAGAAAGACCAGTTTTGAAAATGGCACATCCAGTTATTTCACTATTTAACTGAAAATGACAACTGTATTTCTTACCATACTTGTTTGCACCACTGAATCTTTTAAGAATTACTCCCTTGCAAAATTTGCAATACATATTGAGACAAACAGTGATCAGATTGTGTTATTATATGTGCATAGGCCTTTTGCACACATTAATTTTTTACATTTAGCTTCAAACAGAGCATAGGAAGAACTGAAAAATGTGAAAAGAGATCCATTATTCTGCTCTGCAACATGCACTTTGCCACTTGAAACCTCCTGGTACTTGCATCCTTTCTTCCCCGCTGTGCATACCTCCTCATTCTGGTAGGCCGTCACAGCTATAAACTGGGTCTCTGGGAAGGAATGGCTGGTGATCATCCGCTGTGGGCCACCCACTCGCACTATATGAATCCTTGGCTCATACTTGTGCAGAGAGTTCAACATGATCTGTGAGCAAACAGACAGAGCAGTGACAGAACAAGGGCAGATGCTGACAGGCACAGAAAACACTGAGGTTTTAAAGGATCTAACAATCCATCTTTCCAACAGAGAAGAGGCCACAGGTACAGATAAACCTTAAAAGTGAAGCTGTAAGAAAAGGAACACTGTAATCAGACACCCCAACTTCTTGCCTAGTTATCCACATCCCTGTTACTTAACAGGATAGCTTGCATAGTGGCAAACAGGTGGCAATAAGTAGCCAGAAAGATGCACCAACAACACCGCTTGCACTATTCAGACCAGACAGACATTTAAAAAAAAATAAAGTCGAAACACCAGGGCACCCATCCTGTGCCGAAAGACCACTTGTGCTGGAAGAGCACAGTTCAGGGCAGTGGGAGGGCGGGGGGGGGGGGAAGAAAAAGTGCAACCCACCCCAGCACTTCTGATAGCAGCGATATAAAAAGGAACATGAAGGAGGGCGTAAGCGGTGGCCCGGCCGGACCCCCGCCACCCCACAGGCCGGATCGGTCCAGCTCTGTCCCTCTGAGTGGGTGAGGGCGGCCCGGAGCCGGTGCCGGTCCTGGTGCTTACCTGCCCGCCGCCGTTGAGCTTGTTGGTGAGTTTGACTTTGCTGAAGGAGACGGGCGCCTTCATCCAGTGCGCGCCGAAGTTGGGCGAGTCGGGGTGGATGTAGACGCAGCTGGGCGCCTGCGGCTCCGGCTTCCCGCCCAGCACCCACTCCCCGTTCACGTACTTCCAGCGGTGCCCGTCGGCCGCTACGAAGTCCAGCAGGAAGGAGTACATGGCGTTGGGGTCCAGCCCCGACACGCTCACCTTCAGCACCGGGAACATCCTCCTGCGGGGCGACACGGAGGCGCGAGGCACGGCGGGGGGCAGCCCCCGGCCCCCCCGGGCTCAGCGGGGCGACCGCCGCCGCCGGGACCCCCGGGCCCCCCGCCCCCGCGGGGGATGTGCGTGGGCCGGGGGCGAAGGCGGCGGGAGGGCGCGAGGCCCGCGTCACCCCTACCTGCCGTTTTTGGTGACGATCATCTCGTTGGTGAGCTCCTTGAAGCGCAGCCACAGGTCGCTGTCCTCCAGCGTGACCCGCAGCTCCCGCTCCGTGGGGTCTCCCTTCTCGCTGCCCGCCTGCAGCTCGCTCTCCACAGCGCTCAGCAGGTGATCCACGCGGTACTGCAGGGGCTTGCCCGCGCCCTCCGCCCCGGGGGAGCTCATCCTGGCCCCGCACCCGCCCAGCGGGGCAGCCGCCCTGGCAGAGCCCCGAGCGGCGGGGCCGGAGCTGACTCCACTTGACCTCCGCGGCCCCAGCAAGCAGAAGCGGGGAAGGGGCCGCTGTTATACCCCGTCATAAACACCCCCCCCCGGTGACATCACAATGCCGGCGGGGGGGCCTCGCTGATTGGCGGACGGCCTCTTTGATCTCTCCGACCGGCCTTTCCGATTGGCTGCCCGCGGCCATATCACAACGGTGCCCGGGGAAGCCTGTGATGTTAATTGCAGCCCGCGGGATTAAACGCGGCTATTTTATGTAAATCTGCCCCCAAATGTTTGCACCTCTATCAAAGCCGCCGGGGCCGGGGCTCCGGCAGCCGCGGAGGAAATGGCCCATCTCGGCAACAGCCTCATAACCTGCGTGCGGCACCCTCCCGCCTCCCTGCTGCAGTCATTAACGGGGCCACCGACGCCCGCCACAGCGAGCCCCCAGGTCTGCTTTTAGGCAGCCTGTCCTGGACGGGAGACACCCCCGCCTCCCGCGGATTTGTATAAAGGGGAAAAAAATGGGAAGTTCTGAGCTCCTCAGCCTGCCTGCAGCCCCACTGCAGCCCCCCGCGCCCGCCCCGCCGCTTCCCACGCTCCCTTGGCACAAGTAGTGGCGCTTCTGCTGAAGCGAAGGTTGCAGTTAGCAACAACAAACCCTTGCTGGAAAACGTAACCAAAAAGCCTAAACAACCCTGTAGAGCAGCTGAGCAGAAAGCTTGTGGCACAGTAGGGGTAGCCCCCGCCACAATCTCCCCGTCTTTTAGGGATCACAAGAACCCACCCGTGAGAAAAGGGGCAGAGTTTGCCTCTCATCACCGCTACAGACGTGCTCCACCATGATGGTTTCGAACCATTCTACCTAAATGAAAAAATACATCTAAAAATCAGATCGATGCTTACGAGCCAACCCACCTAAATAAAAAGATACTTCTAAAAACCAGATCGGTAGCTAAAGGCTTCGTTTTGTGCAACAAGGAGAAACTCCAGCGAGTTTCTGCGGGCAAGAGCGAAGGCTGACCCTCATGGGTGAAACTTTGCAACGGGCTGAACTTCTTTTAAAGTTGTTTGGCACAAAAGCAAGAGATGGGGCGAGGAAGAGGAGAGCTGTTTTGAAGCCCTCCCGCCCGCCAGTGTTTTAATAGTTCACATTCTCGGGGACTGCGGCGGTCTGTGGTGTGAGGGAAACAGTTTATTACCTTTCCGTGAGAATCCCTGGATAGAGGGCGAGGGGGAGAGAGGTGACAATGAGCAGGAAATAGTTCAATGGGGTCTCTTTAAACAATAACAAGTTCTTTAAACGGGAGCAAAGAAAAGGGAATAAGAAGCGACGCGGTGTAAAAATAAGGGTTTATTTTACAATAAGCATCTCGCCACTCTCCAAACACGGCGCATCATCGCCGTCGGGTTTTTTTAAGATTTTAGGAGAAAGCACCCAGGGTACATGGGAAAGCTGTCTGGGAGCAGAAGGAGCTGGGAGTCTGGGCTACCAGGGGGTCCCTTTTGCAGGATGCAGGCGGCGATTAAGTCTGGGCACCGGCTCTTTCTGCCGGCAGGCATCCCTGCCTGCACCCCCTGCCTGCACCCCTTGACTTGCCACGCTCTGCACACAGCGTGTCTGCCTTCACCCAACTTCAAATAAACCCAATGCTTCCGCTATTATTTTCGGTTTCTTTTTGGTTTAGGAGATACGACTCACGATTTTATTTTCATTACACAGCACCATCGGGCTCATGTATCGTTAATTTACTCAAATCCGCAGGGTTTATTTTTTTCCCCTTCAACCTGACATGTTAAATTCCGCACGCCAGTTCTCTTCAATCACTGTCCAGAAACGCGAAAAAAATGTTGTCCCTTCAGATTAATTCATGCATTAAAGCTTCTTATAGTTTTTTTTGACTGAGCATCTACCGCCCGCTTTTTGTTCTCTTCGGCGGGGGAAAGTACCATTTGCAAAGAAATTATGGGCGAAGCTTACTAAATTGATACGTAGTCGCTGCTATAAATAGTTTGAGATGGTCTTTTCAGTGTCAGGTATTCATTTGATTAAGGTGCTCCCTTCAAAACAAAGAAACACATCCTACCCAAAGCCGTGAGCATTCAAACCCTGAAAGACCACGGCAGACTGTCGCTCGCTTGGGTTGGCAGCACCACCTTATTTTGGGTTTGTACTTTGAAGGCGACATCTCAGACATCTTAATCCTGAAAGAGCCGAGCACTAGGAGAAGTTAACCCCAAAGAAGGACTCGCACGGACAGTCACTCACTCCGTGCAGGTGAAGGGAAGAGAAGGGACTTTTTCCTCTTGCAGAAGTCCCATAACTTTTTGGGTACGGTCCCCCCGCAGAAAAGGTATGTCGAGAGCGGTGGTGGTGGTGATGGGTCCCACGTAGGGCAAACTCCAGCCTCAGTTCTTCCTCAAACCGACCTCACCTGACAACGAACATCCCTGAGAGCCGAAAAAAGCAGAACCAGCCGGAACTGAAAGAGACGGGGCCGTTTCGGTGGAAAATTAACGTTTACAAAATAAATAAATAAAATAAATAGAGACGTATTAGATGTGTATTTAGGCGATCCGAACTCTTCGAACTATTCGAACTCTTCTGGATAGATGTTTCAAGGAACAGGAAGGAACTTCAACCGCTTTGACAGCAGACACTTACCTGTATGGTTACCGCTTTTTGCACTGATGACTCTCGGCAAAAGGAGGAGAGCTGAAGTTGAATTTAATTTGATACATTTCACATTTTTCTTAATACTTAACAAATGACTACACCACTCGTTCCAGACAAATAATGTATGCACTCAAATGTAGCTGGTCTTCCGAAAAAGAAGTCCATCTAGCCTTAAACTTTTAAATGACCATTAAAAAAGAAAAAAAAGAAAAGTTTTTCCTCGGCTTGGATTCCTGCCGTCTTTATTTTATTTCCTTCTACCTCTTTCTGATCTTAATTGCACTTTGGTTCTCAGGAGAGAGGACTCCCCACTTTCAGAGCTTTTTCACCGAGAGCTGCAGTGCATGACAGTTTACAGCCAAAAAACTTCCTCCAGCCTAACAGCTATAAAGATTCCCGATTTATAGCAACACTTCTTGCGTGGGGCGAGTAGTAGCTTCCAGCTGTTACCTCGGGTTCATAAGACCTGTACATCATACCCTTCCTTATTCCCCGGGACAGCACATATCCCCAGACACCTTCCCAAGGGGAACCAGCCCGGGTCCGCTCCCGCCGCGCTCGGGCACCAGCTGACCCATGTGCAGCTTTAATCGCCTAGGGATGCCGCGCGAAAATAACAGCGGGCTTAGGTATTGGAGGTATTTGTTTAATTATCTTTCAACTTGCAGTTCGGGGGGGGACACACATGTAATTAACACCGCCTCTGGTGCTGGAGCCGCGTCTCTGCAGCCCCCGCCTCCCGTGTCCGCCCGGGGAGCAGAACCGATCCGGGCCGGGCCGGCAACCTCTGCAGCCGGGGCTGAAACCCAGCTTTCAAAAGTCAAAACGTGCCACTCCTGGAGAATAAACACCTTCTTTCCCACGACCTACCCTTTTTTTTTTTTTTTCCCCTTAAGAAAAATGAACACATTTAGTGCGATGTACATGTAACAGAGAGGTATATCTCTACTTGTCAGCTGTTTGGGGGCTTTTTGTTTGTTTGTTTGTTTTCTGAAGGAATATCCTAGTGATAACGGTACTACTGTTGAAGCACTGGTTGAGGATGTCAATGTCATTTTAATAAGAAGCTTCTGGATTTTGTTTTAATCTCGCATGTAATTTTCCTTATATACAAGGTTTACACAAGAAAAAGCCTAGAGATCATTCTAGGAGAGCTCTTTTTAAGAACTCATCATTTTGTAACACAACATACTAACATATACCTACATAGGAAATTACAACATGTGAAAACATACGGTTTGTCTATTTTAAGATCAAGTCTTGCAAGTGTAAGTATGTTTCAGATTATCTACTTTTAGTATCTAAGAAATAAAATGGATTCTCTCCGTACGTTTTAATGCATACACTATTTTAAAAAAAACCCAACCTTTTCAAGTAGTCTGAACTGAGCACATGTTGATTTTGATTTGTTTTGCTTTCCCCCTTTAGCATTTGGGAGGACAAGGCAAAGGCAGAGTGCCATCCTGCATTTTTTGAAGGTGGCAAAACTCCCGTTGACTTAGTCAGATCTTTGCTTTGAGTACTGCTAAGTACCCGCTCCATCTCAAACGCTCAGGTCCTGAGGTTTCCCTCATGAAAGTCAATGATCAAACTTCCAATGACTTCAGCGCCTGCTGCACTAGACAGCACCAACTGGGGAAAAACAACAAAATAAACCGAAGCTCCTATGAAAACCCTTAAGGGAGAGTTTGGCTCAAAGACGGATGAAATCAGCAAACTTCAGATCGGAGTACTTTTGATTCAAACTCCAACTTTTGAGATAGAATATCCTTTTCAATATCTTAACGACATTGCTTAGAAGACCAGAGCTACTTAAACCAAGTTATCCTGAGAGTGGAAGCAAGTAGATGACACAAACAAGAGCCATCCACCACTCTTAACAGGTCATTTATTTAAAAACTGCAAAGAATGACAGGCAAAATGGACCACCAGGGTTGCAAAGAGAAGTAGCAGAATACTGTTCACTGCTTTATCCTGGCCTGTAGGACAATATTAAAAAGAACACGACCAAACAAAACATAAACCAACAACAAAACAAAAACCTACACACCAAAGACATATTCTGTTTCAGACAGGGATCGTAGGAGTCTGATGACAGAAAGTACTTGCTTCATTGACAACATCCTAGCAGGAGTCCTGTCCAGAGGCCCTACCATAAACAACACCTTTTCTTACACTTCAACCCACATAGATCGCAAAGGACACTAATATAAATGCGACTTTCCTTGCTGAGATATGTCAGGGTAAGTTAAAAGGCTAGGGTTCAGGTCTCAAGTACAAAAGTCCTCAGATTTTCTGATGTTAATCAACAAAACAACATATTTTTTACTGGGAATATTAATCTTTGCCCTGAGGACTGTCTCTCTTTGTAAAAGTATGCAGTATTAAAAGTCAAAGAGACCATATTCCTTTTGCAGTTCTTTCAATATCTTTAAAAGATTTAAGGCAGTCTGGAATCCACTCTTTCTCCTTTCCCTCTCCTTTGAACATTTCATTGGGATGACTGTAAGGCTTAAGACAAACTGGGTGCTTCACAGCTACATAATATTAACACCTCTAGAAAAAAAAAAATACAAATCCTAATTTGCAATTGCAGATTTTTTAAAAACAACTCAACTTCTTTTCCTTTGTGTTTTTATTTGGGTTCTTTGGCTGTGTTTTTGTTGTTTCCTTCTCCTTTACTGTTTTAACACATTTCTTCCTCTTCCTCACTGATCCACAGGAAAGGTATAAACACAGTGTTAATGAGTACTATTTTTTATTTTATAAATAAGGGTAACATTTTTAGCATTCACCTGTTAACTTGCACCTAAATCTAGATTATATCACGTTTCTGAATTAGTAATTGCCTTGAATGCATTCTCAAAGTTTACAGTCTCTTCAGAGTCCTCTACTGCCACGATTATTTCCTGATTTCTTGCTCTAGGTAACTCCCTCATCCATAGGAAATAAAACACTTGGACAACTTTAGCAACGAGTTGCAACGAAAGCAAATTATCTTCCTCTTATTGGTAAGGAATCTGATAGAAAACTGTTTTCTTCTTTACCTCATCTGAGTTAATCTCCACTGACTGACAGCAACAGCTTTGCACAACTGATGCTGTTTTTCATCAAGCTAATACAGCTGGCTCATAGGAAAGAACAGCAACTTAATCTAGTTATTATTTGGACTCACAGGTAGTGCACTTGTACATCAACTGAGCCACTTTTTAGCCCTCTCCACTGTCTTCTTTCTTACACTGCTCTGAACCCAATTAACTTATTTCTTCTGAGCTGTATGTGAACTTCCTCTACTCTATACACCCAACCCTTCATTTTACCCACACTCACTTCACCAACAAGGACTTCTCCACATCTGATATAAGTGTTTTCATATTACTACTTTTAAGAAAGTGAAAAACTCCTGAACTGATCAAGTCACCACCACATTTTCCTGTTTTGTTTTGTTTTGTTTTTCATTATGTACACAACATGTGTTGTGCACCATCCCAGACAAGTCTGCTCTGCACACAGAGCATAAAAGGATTGTAATGCCGACAACTTTCAATCTGGACAAGGAATACAGAAGCAAGGAAACCTTACATGGAAAGTAGCAATAGCAGAGAAAAGAGAAACTACTGACACAACAGCACCTTAAAGAAACTCTTGTTGGTCTTCTCAGGGAGACAGTGGGCAAACTAATGCCAGATCCTTCCTGTCATACAGGACTCAGACCTGGAAAGCAGCATCTGGGGCGTACAGACATGCTTGTGGTCCTCTGTTTCATTACCAGGGGGTGTGAAATATTTTGTGGACCTCAGCCTTTCTTCATCAAACGTACCCATCAAGTTCTGACAAACACAAATGCTTCCTACAGTTTCCTAGTTTGAATTCGGCAAAGGTTAATTTGGTCTTGGTCACTTTTTTCTGCCTTATGCCTCCTAACGAGTTTAGCTGCAGGAAGATGGCTGATGTAACATACCGCACACTGGACTGGAAGCCAGAAGAGCTGATTCTGAGCTCTGCTGACTCACTCTCTCACTTTGGGCAGGTCTTCAGGATCTCTGTTTTGGTAAGCTGCTCTACTTCATAGCGAGAATATTACACAGGAATTTTCATTGGTAATATCCCATCCTTATCTTCTCTGGAATCATTTGTAATTAAAGTAAGAATTCAATAAGCTAATAATGCATAATGAAATTACATGCCAAAACAAAACCTCACAATCTTTGTGCTCTGATAATGCAAATTCAGCCGGACTTTCTAACAAGGGTGCATTTTTCCTACTAGCTGCTTTTTAAACAGCAACACATAGTAAAAAGGGACTATTTAAGCCCTGCCTTCGGTACCTGTCAGTACCACATTCATATTAGAAAGGGATGATGAATGAACAGCAAATGATGAATGTGTGGGGACCACATCGTGTAATAATATCACCAGTGTGTGTGCCATGAGAAGCAGCACCAGGAATGCCTAGGAAACACTGCAGGCTCCTGAGCCTCTCTTTGAAATCTCTGCATGTTCAGCAATTTCCCAGGGCCAGAAAATATTTCTTGCCCTTGCTGAGAAAATGTCAGCTATGTCCTAGGACTAGTGGTCCATGTAGTCTGATGTTCTGTCTAACAGTGGTTAGCCATTACACAGGAAGATGTGATTCCTCATCCCTGATTATGCAGATTATTTTGAAATGTTCCCAGTCAGAGAGGCATTGCCTTTGTAGTTCTGTTGACTCAGTTATTCCCCAAAGCATGAGGACTTATAGCTGATTTTTTATAAGTCAATTTAACTTTAAATGTTTTTCTAATCCACCTTGTACCTGACATTTATATTAATTAAAGTTGCTAATTCCCTTGAAACTACCTTTTATGTCTAGCTCAGATCGGTAGCTGTTCACTGAATTCTTGGGTTATCATAAATATTCTTGTACATGTATGTATAGCTCCCTTGCCTAGAAAATCGATGCTATCTTTTAATATTGAACACCAGTGACCTCAATTAGTAATCAACTAGTTCAAAACACTATATGAAGGCACAATTTTGATAATGCTGTGCACTATGTTTCTTTATTTCAATGCTGATTCCAACAGCCTAACATCAAATTCTCAGATAAGACCAACTGAGCAGCTATGGCTCTAACTGGGACAGATATTAATTTTTACTTCCTTGGACCCGAGTAAACTTCTTCCTCAAGCCTCCTCTCACCATCTTATAGGAGGTTTTACATTCCCCTGTATATATAACTGAAGAAGGTGAATAATTTATTTTAAAAGTTAACGATAAAACCACAGGTTAGTCCACCCAGATTCTGTCTAAAAGACAGAATACAAATTCAGGTAAACCCAGCTTTATTGTTGTTAGGAATAAGGTTGTATAAAATCCTTCTTCAATAACATTTTTGTCCGCTCCTCTGCAAGTACAAGCTTAAAATTCGTGATAGCTGGCTAATCAGTGTTGTGCTACACACACCAGACAACTGTCTGTCTTGCTCACATCAATATTCTTGCTGTACACAGTGCTGAACCTTCAGGTCTTGTCCTGACCTTTTTTTTTACAAATCTTTGTGCTTAATTTCTGTATGGGAACAGAAAAAAGACATTGATCCCCATCATGTCTATATCTGCATCAGTAATTTTGGTAGCTCCTAATTCAAGAGGTATTTTGTCATTCATCCTTAATGTTGTTCCACAGCATGCTATGAGAATTTTCTCCCAGTGAGCACTGGAAACTTTTAACCCAATTACAGTTGTATTCCAGAGTTTCACATTCAGTATCCCAGATACAGGAGTGATAAAACAACAGCCATCATATAAGAGGTGCCAAGCATTGTAAATCTGCATTACATTTCTGCTCTTTCAGAGGTACTCTGATACCTGAGAACTTCTCAAACCTGAAATCTGCTGGTGCTTCCAACTGTACTCATTTAAGCTGGCATGTTACTTCAATCACGGATTTTCCACTTGCATCCTTGTTAATGTAATATTTGATTAATCCTGCAGGCACATTACAAGCATTTATTTGCCTTCTTCATTTTTTTTAAGCAAGTAGTTAATCTTCAGTTGAAATAAAACAAGTCTCAACCATGTTATATTTATTGCTGTTTTATACTAGTAAAAACACCACAAGCACTACTAACTGAAGCCTTCTCCGATTCTATCTCTTAGACAGCTCGTTATTTGTGTTTAACACTGGCTTTGTAAAAATTTTCTTTAAGAAAACAGAGGAAAAATTTCCGTATTGTCCAAGTCTGTAATTTAAGGCACATTTCACTTTCAGAATCTTGTGGCAGATACCATGTATCCCCAGGAATTCACTCCTGATTGTGTATATCAAGAATAGGGCCAATCTGAGCAGTAGAAAAAGAACTGCTTTACCTTCAAGGTGCCTTCCTTTAAGAAAAAACTCTTCACTTCAAGCCCCAGCGCACTGACAGTTTTGATAAAAATACAACTTAATTCAAGACTTCATCTTCAGCAGATGTCTTGTCTCACACATTGTTGCATACACTTACAGTAAATACAGTAAATACATTTCTATTCAAATAGAAACTGCTTTGATACACTGGAAAGTTTTCTCCCCATTTTACATCTAGAGACACAAGATTACACTGTGCAAAACAGAAAAAATATTAAGTT
Source organism: Columba livia (assembly GCF_036013475.1). Taxonomy (NCBI): domain Eukaryota; kingdom Metazoa; phylum Chordata; class Aves; order Columbiformes; family Columbidae; genus Columba; species Columba livia. The sequence continues at coordinate 73,700,240 of NC_088604.1, forward strand.
AATAAGTCAGGTATGTATTTCTGGTCAAGAAATTAGAAAATCCACAAACTCCTTTTATTAATGAACTCTTATGCTAAAAAAGTTCTTAAACATCAACTAGATTCTATAGACTTTACCCAATAAACAATTCTGTTGAAAGTATAGGAAGTTTTTCCATGAGTAATCCATAAAAGAATAAAACTGAATGAAGTATGAACGCCTCCATAACTCTTACTGGTTTTGTTCTCAGAGCAACAACTGTAGCTGAAAACTCTTGCATTTACAAGACTGGGTAATGACTTGTGCGCCTATTTTCTTTTTGTTTCTATTTTTTTGATTTTTCACGTTTGCACCCTGAATAACAGTGAAGAGGCATAACACATTACAAATCCTTCTTCCAGAAAATAAAGGGTTGGAACGAACCAAATCTCCAAAATTCTTTCTTTACTCGTGACTTTTTATTAAAAAAAAACTTGTGTTGCCACAAGGAGGCTTTGGCAAAACATCTCTTTTGGAGAAGGGGGGAGGAGAAGGAAAAACAGGAGGAGGAACCTGAAAATCTCCACCTTTTGGCTGTCTCAAGTACTTGTCTGCCTGGAAGCTCAATATGATGCAATTAATGAACAGCAATCCTCCACCTTCAGTTCTTCCCTCCCTTTCTCGGGACAGATGTGCTGACAGCATGGCACCTTCTTTAAAGGAACTCAGTTTTATGGAAGCTGATCTCTCAGCAAGGCACGAGTGGCTACAAGCTTTTGGCTGCTCCATGTATTTTAAGCAAAATCACCATGTTTCATGTCAAATATCCAGAGACAATATCAGAGATTAAAACCATTTCTATTTGGGGTTCAGCAAATGCGTCTTTTTACCCAGATCCCTTTCCAATGTCCATACATGCTAAAATTTCCTTTGTTTTTCTTGGAAAACACTTACAGACAAATGTATCTCACAAGCTATCTTTTTTCACATATGCTACATACATTTAACTTGCTTAGCTTTTATCTTACTCCTCCTAGACATACTTTCATATGCAATCTCAAACCAGTTCTCTCCCTCTGTATTTTGACATTGTACAAGTTATCAAGCACTGCCCTCTCTTCACTTACATACAAACTCAAGAAAGAAACCAACTCACAACTCAATCTATCTGGGTACCTATAGTTAAACAGCTAAGTTACCTGTTAATCAGTAGTGCTAAATACCTACAATTCCTACCAAAGTCAAAAACTCTCGAAAACTAGGATAATTCATCCCCCACAACCTCCATTTCCCACCTGCCCCCAGACACAGAGGTATGCCTACTCTCAGCTATACTCATCAAGCTAATTGTATTAGGCTTAATCACACTGAATAAAACAATTGCAGAAATTAAGTTACTGAATTTGATTCACATGCCTAAATTTAGACACAGAAGTTTGATACATTTTATTTTAGCATAAGCATTAAAGAAAAATAAAAGAAGAAAACAGAAGAAAACAACTAGACGTATACACAGAATTCCAGTCTGTCTTCCCAGAGGAAGCACAGCTGCAAGAAGCTTTATGGATATTAACCAGCTGTCATGAGAGATACAAGCATGGCAGAACTGCCTCCTCCAGGCTTCATGCTTTACAATGCCTTGCAAAAGCCATCTGAAAGATGCATGCAGAATAAAATCTTCCCCTTCACTCTTTCCCAAAAACATTAGAAAACTTAGTTTTCCTAATATTGTCAAAGTTCTGTCTTAGAGAAAGATCAGAAGACAATGGTGATCCCCAGCATATTTGAAGTATTAATGGAGATAGCTTTTTGTCGGTCCCTGTAAGAATTTGGGTTAAGCTTCAATCATAATTCAAAACAAGTTCCACATTTAAAAATATTTTTCAAAAAAAGACAAAATTTCCATAAATTGTCTTAGAGTTAAAAAAGCAATATGAACTTCTCTACAAGACTAATTATTTATAAAGAGTACACCTTTTCTTGAATTAGTATTGAACTACAAAAAGTGAAGTTTCGACAGCTTTAGACCAACTAATACATCATTTGAGCAGAAATACTGAACAGTAACTGAATAATAACAGTAAGGGGTAGGAGGGTGTTTTCAAGAGATATATTTGAGATGCCTCAGTTGAGAAACTTTGACACTAAATCAAAAGTATTTCTAATTATTTTTACTTCAATGTTTCATTACTAGGCTTTCAAGAAGAAATTCTGAAATAGATGCAAAGGCACTTTCTTCCCTCCCACTGAAGAGCTTTGTGCATAGCACCAGAGGAAAATATGTTCCTGAAAGTCTTGGTGTGAGTCTCCTTCAAGAGGACAAACTCATGGAAACCTCAAGCCAGGAAAAACAGTTGCCCATTTCATATCTGTTTTGAAATTACTTTCTTCATTCTACATAAATTAACATCTCTAGAAGACTTTGTAAGAAAAGGAGTTTCTTTTTACAGGTTGCTGAGGCTGAACTTTTAATGAAGAACTGGCTGAAGATCTTGCATAAAAAGGCAGTCCGTAGAAATACGCTACTCTGGAAAGAGATGCTGACTTAGCAATACACTTTACAATATGCTAATCACACTTAACATTTTTTCTGCCTTTTCCCATCAACTGGTTATAAAGAGAAAGAAAAAATAGATAATCCTGTTTGCGGAATACTTTCACTCTAAAGGAAAGTGAATATATGTGATTGTAGATGGCTTAAGAGTCTTGCCTCAAGAACATCTACTGTCATTTGAAAGTGTTTCTCTTGCTGAAGGTGTCTGGATTAAAAACTATAGTCTTTGCTACACATTTTAAATAATAAAACAATATATATTTTTTTTTAGTTGTCTTTATCCAAGACTGAACTTCAGGTTTATATCTTCATTACTTGCAGTGGACTTCCAGTCAAAACTGGAAGACTGGAAACTGAGTGATTCCCATCACCACTCACCAGTAGCCAGACAGCCAGGTGATTGCAGTACAGTAGAACAAAATAGGTTCTTCTTCTCAGTGTTCCCCTGCCTGGCTTTGTCCATACACTCTGTTAGTCTAAGGCAAGAAGCACATGAATATTAAGGCCTATTCCTCTGCTTAGACTTAATTTTGACTGAAGATGTTGTATTCTGAACCTCAGCCAAGCAAGCAAAAAAAAATCTTAAGCCACAATACTTAGAGATTTTCAGATTTAAATTACAGACTCACCATAATTTTCCACCTGGCCATAAATTCATTAATAAACTATGTGGGGTTTTTTTTTAAACTCAAGTTAGCTTTTAGACAAATCTTTCTCCTCCTTGAAAATTCACTGTGAATGATTACTACAATACTCATAATTTCTAAATAATTTCCATAAGAGCATAACAGAGGTTATATAGTATCTATAGATACTCACTTTCCATCTTTGACTTCTAATAATTGGCCTGTAGTACCTCTCAGAATAGTGAAATAATCTGTGAAAAAGTTCTAAATATTCTACTTTTTTTTTTCCTATTGATTTTTGTGAGTTGCGTATTTTTGTTTTCAGTAACATCCTAGACCAAGACGAATTTGGAATATCAAGATTTGCTGCCTGGCAGGGCTTCTTGAGGACAATGATGATGATGATATGTAGAAGCTGAATATATGCTTGCATGAGTTCAGAAATGGGTCCTACAATTGTGAGGTGGGCAGAGTGTTGGATTCAATAACATTATTAATTAAATATAACAATTGGTACCTTAATAACAGTTAACAACCAGGTTGAGAAATCTTTCTGTACAAAATTAAATTGTATATGGCAGATAAGTACTGTGTATGTATTTTTTAAAGTACAAAAATTACATGTATATATAATATGTCACATACAGTGAGCTATAACTCCTTAGTTAACACAGATGCTCTGATTTACACTAGTTGTAGTATGGCAAATCAACCTGTCCTTTTGCAAGTAGACTAATATTAACTATTTGCTCAGATAGTTCAGTCTTTAAGCATGGAAGCGCACAGCAGTAACTTACAAACTATGTTATCAATCTACATACAACACCTAAATAATGTAACATACTATCATGAGTAGGTGACACTACAAGTTCTTTGAGAGGAAGATTCTCAACTTGTGGTCACGACTCTAAATGGACTGTTGTTATACTTGCCTCTTTAGGGAAGATCCATCCAAAAAAGGAGAAAAAGGTGGGTATGCCCAAAAAGTTTAGCCAACAGAGCGTATTATTGCCCTATGTTTTTAAAATATTCTTTTTTAAATCTGCAGCAACAGGCATTAGTAAAGTCTATCAAGCAGTTGTCTCCAGAAGGTCTCTGTAGAATGCTTACATCTAGCAATAAGGGAAACTGGATGTATGTTTACATATATGTTGAGAACTAGTGGGACTACAAGTGAACTGTTTGCTGGATGTCCGCAGTAAGGATCCATTCTGGTTAGCAGCATTGTGTTAGATGATTAGTATATAAAAAGAAATCACAGAATTTCCAGTTATTTAAGTATCTTAGAGGAAGCATGCTAAGATTAAAATATCCAAGGTTTGAAGACTGCAGTGGCAATGACAAAGCAGATATTGATTTGAGAGACTGGATACAACCTATTAGAGTAATAAGAATTACAACGTTTCAAAAATCACCCCCAAATATGTACAGTTTGTTTTCTTTGTTGTGCTTAATGGATGTTGGCAATTTCTAAGTGTTTTGTTTTGGAACATAATTTGAAATAATTATTTGGGTTTGGCAATTGTTGCTATACCAGCAAATAATAACTTGTTAGAAACATGACAATCTTTCAAAGACAGGATTGATCCTTGAGATATTTTCTTGGCCTTTACACTACCTGCCTTCTCCTTAAATTTTAGATTACCTTTAGTTATATGCAAATAATAAAAATATGCCTTTGACTCTTTTTAATCGACTATTGACACTCCAACAAAATATTTTTGCATTTGAGAAATTGCTTAGCAATCATTCCAACGATGACTGAAAAAAAAACAAAACTAACCCTTTCCATAGGTCTTCTTTGCTTTGGGAAGTTCTCTCTGGAGTCCCTCAGCTATTTCCCAAATTTCTAATTTTGCATTTCACTTTTAATAGACTAAAACGACTGCTAGACTTGGGGCAGCCTAGATCTGAAGAAGGGTGTTCCAGTACCTCCCAGGGAAAAGCTGTCCAGCAATTTAATTTCTGTCTCACATGCAGGAAGGAAGCCCCTTTTGGGGAGCAATCCAAACCACAGTTCACCTAGAGTGAGTGATTTTAGGTTGTCCCTATCATAAAAAGCCTTAAGCTTCTGTTGCAGCCTAATGGGGCTGCTGGTGTGCATTCACACAGCTGTACTGAAATGCCCTCCTAATTAAATGGGTTATTCAGAAATCAAAGTCAGTGCAGACTTTGCTTTCTGAATAACTTTAGGTACAATGTCAGGGTCGAAATGTAGCTCCCAAATGGTTTCAGGGTGGCAGAGTAACTGGCTATCACTAGGATTTGCATAATTTTGCAAAGACAGGGGAATCAGAAAATGAAGATCTGGTTATCTAGTCAGGTTTCTTCGCAATGCAAGGTCTCCTCCTGTTACGCTGGTGTACTGTAAATTGCTAGGGAATTACTGGCAAGGATGACAGCATTTTGTCACAGCTGTGATTAGGAGACTGAATCCTTAGGGCCCCTTTAAATTGCCTCTTCTGTTGTCCTAATTCAAGTAGAATTTCATTGTTTTCAACATGTGGGAGGAGGATTCAGGTGGAAATACTAGCAAATTTATCTTCTTTCCCAGAGAGGTATGCAAACAAACAGCAGAAGTGAACTTCTGGAGAAATTATTTTACTGCTTATTAGTGTCTGCCTATTTTCATAGGTTCATCAGGATGTATGAGAATTCCCCTATAAAGTAATTTATGTGCTGTGCTGCTGAACAACACTTGACTCTTTTGATCTTTGATATTAGGGATAATGAATTTGTAGGCACCTTCAGCTTCCTCAGGATTGCCATGCAGCCTACATGGACTACTGGTCTGGTGTGACTGCTGCTTCTTCCATTTACTCGTTGATATGAAACACATGATGATAATATCAAGCATAAACTGAAAGCAGACAGGATTTTTAGAATGGTTAGAAGAACCTGATTAGAAAGCAAAGGTGCTTCATTTGCAATAATACCTTTCTTAAATAAGGCGAAAAAATAAGAAAGAAATATCACTTTATATTTTTCTCATTTGCTTAAACTTGTTTTGGTAGTTATTTTTGTAATCATACTATGGTGGTGATGAAAGCTGGTTTTTTATGTTTTTAATGAAAAATTTGGGATATGCCCTTCCAAAGCTGCGAACGTAATAGTTGAGCTTTCTCTCCCTCTTTAAAGGGACTGCACTTCTCTTACCCAGATTACAACCAGACTAGCAGGTTAATACTATTCACCTGAAAATTTTCTGTACTATAGTAGAGAAAGCTATTCCCTTGTTAAATATCCTTACACTGATTTGAGAATATACTCATTATTTCTAGGTGTAAAAGCTTTCTGAAAACCTTATGAGGCAACTTCAGCCCAAACTGACTGTTTAGCTTAATTCTTCTTCACTTTCCTTCACCGGTATGAATGTGCTTCTAAAAATGACGTTAAACATGTTATGAAGGAAAGTCTTTAATTCGGTACAGATGACTTAATCAGCAATCTGTCCTAATAGAATGCAGTCTTTCTTGGTACTTGTATGTCTCCTTCTGAAGGAAAACATGGTTGTGTTTTATAATAGCATTTTCCTGAAGTACCTTCTTTTCTCTCCTGTCTTCTTGTCTTCTGTCAATGTGACTTCAAATGTTCCAGCTTTCTCCCCCGAGAAAATGAAAACTCTTAAAAGAAAATAAACAAAGAGAGAGAGATAGCTGGGTTCCTGCTGCACATCTCCAGAGTGCTGCAGGAACAAAGAGCCAGAAATGCTGGGAGGGAGGATGGAAAACCAGTGGGAACAGGCAGGAGACAGGCAAGGCGGTGGGGGAAGGGGCCATGGAGCGAATGGGGGCAGAAAGGAGCCAGACCTGGTAAACTGAGGAGAAGCCCAGTAGGAGAAACTTCTTTGTTTGGAGGAGAGAACAAAGGGGAAGGAGAGATGATGGAAGAAGCATAGCTGTCGGATTAGAAGAAATTAGTTATTCCTAGCCGCTTTCAGTCTGCATCCATGAAGGGGCAAATGAAAACACACAGAGGGAACTGATTAACACATGCAGAGAAACATGCTTCTTTTGCTCTGGTTTTGACAATTAACTATCTCTTCTTCCTCTTCTTTTTTTTTTTTTTTACCCCCTCCCCCACCCTTCTCTTGGCACAATTCATTTTGGACAAAAACAACTGGATATGAAAATGTCAAGCTAAAAATCTAATATGGTAAGGCTACAGATATTGACTTAATTGATCCTGACAGATCATTCTAAATTTACATGTTTTAGGCAGCTCAGAAGTACTGATTTCTCTTAGATGGGGCTGACTGCTGCAAAGAAAACTAACCTGACTCAGTGATTTGAGTTTCCTCTAAATCTAAAACTTAAATCTGTGATTTGACCTGATCTACACCTCCTGGGTATGAGTGATTTAGCAGGAAAAAGTTGGCATTAACGTCAAAGCTTTTGTACTGTTTGTATATGTAACTGCTTTGTTTTAGGTTAAAAACTCCTGGTGGAAACTATGTATTTTTGGAAAGCAGAAATGCCAAATCTTCATGGGAAATTAATATATATCTTCAGTCATCAAACAGACCATCTAAAATATCAAAAATAAGTAATATTTACCTTTTCTAAGTTAACTAATATCAATTCTTTATTGTAGGACAGAAAGTTTTCCTCCTAGCCATATTACAGCAGAGTAGTCAGCATTTCAATGTAATCTGCACTACAATGCCCTATGTTAATGCAGACAGATACTTCAAAAACAGAACAACATGTTAATGGTCCCTCCCATATAACTCTTGGGCCTAACAATTAGTAGTCACTTTTATTAGCAGTTAAGTGCAGAAATATACCATTTAAAAATCCTACGACCTTTGTTCTGAGTTTTAGATGACTTCAACAAGATGTGTCTTTACTAATCCTTTTTGTAAACTCGCATGTCTGTTGTAAATAGCATTTTTATCCACCAGCTTGTTGCCTGGAGTATAAGGCAAAGAAACAGGACACCTTTTTTTTTGCTAAAACTGTTGGTTTATTTTAAAAATGTATTTTAATATATGAGTAAAGGCTGGCAAACTTTCTTCACTGGACATGTTCTTCATCTGCTGTACTTGGAAAGCTGAAACTGGTAGCTGGAAATGAAGCTATTTATCTTGGCATGAATGGGGTTGAACTCTGAATTTTCAGGTATAAAACTGGATTAAACATAAATTTACTTATTAACTCTGAAAAAATGGCTCAAAAGAGAAGACTGCCTATCAACTTCAGGAAGATTCTTCCTGTGAACGTTAATTGTTTATCAAAATAACCATGCTCTTGCTAAGTGGGCTGGCCAGTCTCATTTTTGTCATTTTGTGTCATCACTGGATTCACGTTTTACACATTTCCCATTTTAGTTGCTTCTGTTTTAAGACATGTTGGTTGTGTTTTGGGCAAGACATACAAAACTAGCAGCCATTTCTGGAAGAAAGAAATGAACTTATTCTCTAGATGCCTGTTTCTGCAATGAAGTTTACACTGCCCTAACATATGCATCCCTGGCCCTGCTAGTAACTAGGGTGGTCAAGCCTGAAAACCAGGCTCTTCTGTGTGGTTGCAGTGGGATAAATGTTCTCCAAAGGCTGGCTTACCTGTGGCCACTAGAGCCTGTTCTTGTAATGCCCACTGTAGGGCTTTTCTTCCAACAGCTGGGGGGAGTTGCTGGCACTTTGACTTCTTCCATGTTTGAATAAACTGGGAGTCAGCCAGTGAGCTCTCAGGGGCCTGGAGGGCAGCTTAACTACCTGGCTACATTTGCCTCACATTTTCCAGCTGCAACAGGAAAACTGATTTACCCATTTCATGTTCTAAAGAGTGAGGGAACCAATTTTTACATACATAAAATTTGGGGCGCTTTATCTATGCACAGCTTTCTGGGGTTTACATATTTCCTTCTCCATCATGAATGATTAAGTTTGTTATTTTGTTGAAATTCCTAGCTCTCAGTGAATATTTCTAGTTTAAAATAGTTAGCGATCCATCTATAAAAGGTTTTTTCTTTTTCACTGACCTTTTTTAATTATTTTAAGTATTGACATCTCTCCCATTACAAGAGTTGTGTTCTCTCATACAGCCGAATGTCTTGTCTCTGCTAAATGAATCTGTGATCTGTTTACTTCTCTAAGGAGTAACTGAGTGTAAGACAGCCCACTCTTATGTGAGGTACCTTCATAAAATGAAACCAAAAAACATTTTCTTCAACAAACCAAGAATATGAACAGTCTTCTGAATATGTCTATTATACTGTTTTCTGGAAAATCACTTTGCATATTTGTTACAGAAGAAGAAGATGAAAGAGTGCAAGGCCAGGATTATCATTAATATCAAGACTACCAAGTATTTATATATAATATGTACCTGATGTAGCTTTTTGAGAAATTATAAGAAGGTGATTTCTAGTTTCTACATTTTAGTCATTCTTTTCCAGTCTAAGAGATTTCTTCTTTATCTGCATAACTGTCCACTGAGTAAGTCTTGATTTAGTGTCCTAAAGTTAAAAACCAAACAAAAGTTCACCATTGTATTGAAGAATTAAGCCATGTCCATTGATAGTATCAGTCCTGAACAAGTCATTTACCATCATTGTAGTTATATTACTGTCTTAAAAAATACTTTAGTACTTTGCTACTTACTTAAGAAGGGAGAAAAATACAGTATTTACGGAAGTAAGCATTTTCACAGAACATATATAATTTGAACTGGAAAAATCAATACAAAAAATTATCAAGTCTGAATCCCAATACTACTGTTTGTTGAACTGGTCTAAATGTTTGGAGCCTGTTTGCCTTTGAACCAGATTTCATGTAAGAATGGTGGATTATTTCCCCTGGGGCTCCCTTGACTGGACTGCATATCTTATATTTCTGTATGGTGCAAGTAGTTTTCTCCTCTGGTAAGGTTCTGCAGATTTCATGCATGAGTGCAGCACTGAAGGCTGGTTTGATGTGGGAATCTGGCACAGGCAGCCTGTGCTGCTCTTTTCATGTGAGTTACAGCCCCTGTAAGTCAGAAGGACACAGTAAGAATACAAGTTAAAACTGAGCTGACCCAGAGCACTTGGTGACATTGCAATAAACTGAAATAACCCATTCTGAGCCAAGAACCTCAGTGGTTTAGTTGAGGAAATTGTTTGGGGTTTCTTTAAGTCAAAACACTTCTTTCCTATTGCCAGACTGAGTCTTGGGGAGATTTCTCCTTTGGGAGGGACCAAAATATTTTACTTTTCTGTTCAGGAAAGATAAAACATTTCAAAATTCACACATTCCCATTTTTCATCAGTTCTAGTTCTAACCACAACTCTAACAACCTCTACTTTCTTTTAAGGAAAATGCATTAATACCAGTATGTGCATGCCTATACACTGAAAATAGAATTGGAGACTCTCTGTGCTGCTGTATTCAGACTTGAGTGTACAAAAACTCACAAATCTCTCTCATTTGTCAGAAATTGGACAAAGCCCCCACACCTGGTACAACAGACCAAACCTCTCAGGTTCTATGGAACTGAACATGATGACGTAGAATAAATGAGGACCAACGTACCAGCACTGGATGATTCAGAGCCATTTCTTCAAGAATTAGAGGCACAGGGTTTGTTTTTTGTGGGGATTTCTGATGCTTTGGACTGCAAGATACATCAGCAACAACTCTGAAAAGGCTTACTATAAACAATTTAATGCACCTAATTTTAATGTCTACAGCATAATGTTGTGTTTGTAAAATAGTTGTATTAGATATCGATTTTCCATCATAATAAATTGTTTTCTGTCTCTTCATTTATTTAGAACCTCTCTTCTTTGACAGTGCAATATCAAACCATCTCAACTGAAAATAAACTATTAGTAAAATGTTACTCCAGAACATCTAAACAAATTTATCTAAAAATGAGCTGTGAAAATGGTATTTGGATGCATTTCTGCATTCAGGAAAAGTCAAAATCAGATTCTTTTAAGGGTACCAAAGTTGGCACAAATGGCACACATCCCTGGAAGGTAAATATGTGCTTTGTCCTGTTTGAAGAAATCTGGCTTCAAAATAACAAAGTTATAGACTTTTCAAAACACGCATCCTGGTTTGCACAGCAGGTTTTTCTTAACTTCAGAAGCAAACACCAGGATGTGATGTTCTGAATATTCACTTTCAGTATATTTGAAAGCTCACACCTACTTGTATTTGAATGTGTGATTACTTTAAGAACTACATTGTTCTGAATCACTGTTACAAAAGGAAAAGCCATTGGAGACCTTATTGTTTATTATAAATCAGGTTTCTGCTTTCAGTCAGAGAATGAGAGAATACAGGCATTTTACTCACAGGAATTACTATTATCCCTGTAGAAATTAACTTTAGAAAGGGCTTCCTGCAATCATGGCTGTGTTCTAAGAAATATTCAAATCATTACACAGAAAAAATACACTCACATTTCTGTGACTTCATTAAATTAATTTCTCAGTTCATCAAAAACTTTTCATGTTTTGGAAGCTCTCTTGTCGTGTTGTCCCTGCTGTTTCTTTCGAGCCAAAACTGGAAATGTGCTTTCCTCCATCTCTTTCTCAGTGGCACCTGGTGATTTATGTTCTCTTGGAAATACATAATTTGCCTCAGGTTAGGAGAAAGGCAAAATTGTTTTGAGTAACAAAGAGTAACTCTGTTACTGGAACTATTCACCACCTTTGAGCCTCAATGATAGTTTTAGACTGAATTTTGGAATGAACAAGAAAAGTATATTTCTGCCAGTTAGTATGGTGGACGAGATTCATGGCTAACTCAGTTCTGAGTTAAACAGCCCCCATTCCGTATGGGTAACAGAGGATGTATAGGTGAGATGGCAGAATGTTAGATATGTAAAGCAGGTACTTAAAACTAGGTAAGAGAAATGCTGTCAAAATGAACTACTGTTTTACATTAATTTGCTCTACCAGACTAACACTGACAGTTAATACCTACACACACTACTAGTTAAGTACACATTATAAAGAAATAATTGGAGGAGTCACACAAGAGAAGCCTGTGAAAGAACAGTGTTTAAAAGCTTTTATTTCTAAGAAGAGTCATACACCCCTGAGTTCAGTAAGAATGTCCCACAATTTGAGACTACCATTACCCATTCATGGGTTTTGCTGGTTTTGATAATTTTCAGTAAAATATTAACTAAAGGGAGGATATTTAAATTTACTAATTTATTTTATTTTATTGCTTGAAATAAATATTCTTATTTTGGTCAAATGTCTGTAATTGATCTATTAAAAAAATCAAATAGTATTTTCAAACAAAACAAGTCTTCAATGTCAGATTTTCCCTTTGGGTTTCATGTATTTTATTAGTTGTAAATATCCAGCATTCCCTTTCATAGTGCTCTGTAAAAATTAGAGATTACTCCTGGTCTTGCTACAGTTCTGGATCCATACATGTAAACTGGTGTTCTGTTAGGAACTTAAGCCTTACTTTTAGTTTATTATTTTCAAAGGCACAAGGCACCCACAGCTCATTTTCTGCTACCCTGGATACTGACATCATTTGCTTGAAAGGCTTATCTGTAGATATTAGAGATCAATAGATATTAAAACCTAGTTTTAAAGCCTAGAAGATCTAAAATTAGTTAGTCTGTTTATCTTTTTTTTCTGGTTAATATTTGAGAATACAACATTTCTAACCCATAGGGTAATAAAACCAATAAATTTACATTGAAAAACTATTTAAAATGTATTACTTCATACTTGCAGGCAATTTATTTTAATTTACTTTATTTTAATTAAAATTCGTGCAGAGAAGTGAGAAGTTGGAAACAGAAGATGTGAACTCTTGCCCCTCTAGTCTTCTGGGCAGATTTAACACTGACTCTACCAGAAGCTCAGTTTTTCTGAAAACCTTTAAAATACAAAATTTGGTGAGTTTTATCTCTCACAAGAACATGAAGTTACAAGTGCTAGAGGGCATTCAGCTCACTGCTCTTGTCTGCTCACAAACTACGACTCAGTGTTACCAGATTTCTGCCACCTCAGTCCTGAGCTCAACTCTACACCAGTTGGATCAAACTACTTGGTGATTTTAAAGGTTTCCATGTGCAAACTCACTGCCTCTGGTACCTAACACCCATCTGTCTGCTACAAGCTTCTACTATGAAACAACTAGTTTTAGTCTAGACCCATACACGCCCCCATAGCCATACTCTAGGAAGGCACTTACCTCCTTACTTTGCCCTGCAAAGTCTTCATTAAAAACAAAACAAACAGCACCAAAACACACACACACACACAAAAACTGGACCAAACAAAAAAACAAACCAAAAACACAAAGCAGAGAAGAAAGCTGTGATCACTTGATTTCTAACCAGGTTGTGGATGTTGTACGAATTTTCAGCAGTTGCAAACTGTTTTTTTTTTGCCCCAGTCTTGTGCTTCAAGTAGCACCAAATAAAGAAATGCATTTGGAGGAAAGCAATAACATTCATCAGTCTTTGAATATACAGTAGATATTATCGCTAGTGCTGAATCACTGTCCCTTGTGCAACACAGCATGCCTGGGATCTAACTGCAGAGCTACCATGAAAAAGCATGCCCCTGCAGGCCTTGTCTGTTGTGGTTCTCCCTCAGTGTTACAAATGGTCTGATACATTGCTGGAGGACTGAAGGTCTTTTGTCATAAAAACAAATGCTTTATCAGAGCTGAAGTACGGAAGTAGGATTTCTTGCACAGGGAAGAATACAGAAATCAGGTGTACATTTAAATAATTTATCTTCCTATCTAAGATGGAGGCTTGCTGTGACTTTGTCCTTGAGAAAAAAATTAGCAAGCATGAGCAACCATCAAAACACTAAGGTTGCTCACCATCATAAGGAGAGAATGTTATTGTCAGGAAAACCATTTATATTCCTAAGTGTTTCTGAGAAGCTTGAGTAAGGTGTTTTTAAGGAGATCCATCAGCTTCCTAAACAAGATTGGGGTTCCACAAGGAGAGGACTTCTTTTTAACAACAACAAATGCAGGTTGCTACTCTGATCCTCCAGTTCACGTTACTAGACCAAGGTGTATTACATTTCTATTTCATTGCTCTAGTAGTTAAAAAAGTACTTTGAAATGGGAATACAGTGATCTGGTCTTAATGCAACTGGAATTTTCTTTAAGTGTTGATCCAGTTTTTTGTCTCTAAGGCATTTTGATCCAACAGAAATATATTCATTTGTGCAACACAGAACATGACACACAGCAAACTTGTAACCTTGCTTTGCCAAAATTTGGTGTTATATATGGGGAAATAAATCTGAAGTTTAATCAGCTTTTCAGGTACCTACTGGCTATATTCTCTTTCTCTTTTGAGCACATAGTTAACATAGGAGCAGTAGAGTAATATTATTTTAATTATTTTTAATGTTTGCAACATATTTTTGCTCCATCATTTTGGTACTCATTGATTAACAATTGTGAATAAAACCCTGCCATCATTTTTGCAAATGGTGAAATAAAAAGAAATGCCTGTAAAACAAACATTAGTATAATAACATCTTCTAAAATTCAACAGAAATCTGTTAAACAGTGGAGTTATTTTGCTATCTTAGATAAAACTCAGAAGACCTGAAAGAATCTTCATATAAGTTAAAATTAAATATCTTCATACATTATGATAGTAACTGACCTCCTGGACCATGCCATATTAAGAAAGACAAGATGCAAGTAAAAAAGGCACCTTTCATGCTGGAAATATTTCTTACTCCTATTCAAGGTTCTGTACTGTAGGTAAAAAAATATTAGAAACTATGTTTATTATAAAAGATAATTATTATAAGCTGTGAGCTTACTCAAAGGAATGTACATATTTAGACCAACTAGGAGATAAACATTATCTTTATTATCCTGTACAACACTTGATACTTCATGACTTCCTGATATTCTTATACATTTAACTAATTTGTTAAAGCTTTGAATTAGACTCAGAAATACTATAACAAAAAAAAAAATCCAAAGTAAAAACACTATGGTTAAGTTACAGTTTTCTATCACATTTGGATAGCTATAGAGAGATTTAATATTCCTTATAAAATATAATTTTTATATTATGCATATGAAAATATATAGTGTTTCATTTGCCCCATTCTGCTTACCGGTCCAGCGAGCAAACATGACTTGTCACTAGCACTCTCTGCCTTTTGTCATTTCATTGTGTGACTGTGTCACTCTCATACATGTAATGCTTAGCTTGCAACTTGCAATGAATATAATAGATAAACTGTCATTAATGACTTTGAGTGGCAATTTTTAATTGTAGCAATCTTTACCTTTTTATATGTGTATGCTGGCAAATTCATCTAGTTCTTAGTTGTGCTTTTCTGTATGAATTCAGCAGCTTTCTTGCCTCCCGAGGGAAGCAAATCTGGTAAAAAAAATCAACAAGGCATTTTATTTTTAACTACAGTGATTCAATCTCTCAAATTCTTGGGTTACTTGAAGACCAACTGTAAGCTAAGGCTCTGGAGTTGGGCTTCAGAAGACTTCAGGAATCATTCTTAGTGCAGGATCCACTTTTTACATATAAATTACTGGTGTTGGTGACTCATTATACAAGCCCATTGGCATTCTGTCTTCCACTAGAGTGAGGCTAATGCAATGGGTAGGACTGTACAGAACCAAGATCAGAACCACGTGTGTGATGGGCTGCTCAGCTACACATTGAAGGCAACTGGTTATAGTACTGTGTGGGTTGACTTTTCTGTCCTGTATCTAACACTGGGCAAGTAGTTATACTAAATAAAACTCTTGAAATAGCAAATGAAATCAGACACAGAAGTGTAGCCTGACATCTTCTTTGGAAATAATCTGTGGAAGCAATAGGCTGGTATATCTAAATGTTGAAGAAGAACAGACAGATGGCCCTGACCCTCCATTATGCGTGTGTCTCTGTGGAGTCTTTGGGGCTTCAGCGGCTTGTTTATGCAAAACTCCTTGCAGACCTGGTAAAAATAAATCCATGCTATGAGGAACAACAAAGAGGGAAAGTGCAGCTTAACTCTCATCTGGAACTTCTGCCCTCAGGCCTTTTAAAGTTATTTTTTACAAGTTGCATGTCATAAACACTTGTAGCACTTACAGATTTAAATAAATACAGTACCAGTTCAGTGAATAATAATGGAGACTTCAGTAAGGCTGCTCAGGTGCACTGTGTATTTGGGTGACTGGGATTTAAAAATTAAACACTCCCATATCTGCTTACTGGAATATTTGTCCCTTCACCTTTGAACCCAAATCAATACTTTTTGCTTTTTTTTAAGGATCACCAAAATCCTCCCAGAGTTAGCAAAATTATTTTGCTTTCTGCGGTAACAGAGCACGTCCACTGTTACAAGGAGCTCCTTTGCTTTTCCATAATTTTGTCCTTCAAGCATATGAAAATAACAGGAAGGTCGGGATGATCAGGGCTCCTGGGAAATATGGAGTTAACTTGACCCAGGCTTGTTGTCATGAATAGGAAATAGCTTATCCCTGAAGTCGATTTGCCTAATTGATTAGAAGCCTGATTGCATCCCTGAAGGGCTGGATGCCCTGAGGGGATATGCATGCCCAGAGGCAGGGAGCTTGCACAGCAGCTTCGCAGAAAGGGAATCTCCTGTGCTGCTGGAGCTTGGGCTGAGAAATCATTTTCCACTGACTTATTTCTGGACCAGAGCTCAGGCCTATCTCCAGCATGCTCCCAAGCACAAAATCAGCTTGTAGACTTGGAGAGAGGTGCCGGCAAGCAACATCTGAATGCTACCTCCTATGGCCCAGCTGGCACAGAAACCAGCCGGTGAGTGAGGACACTCAGCCCCCTGCAGCGAGGGTCTCCAGCAGGAGAAATGTTGTTTTGCTCACCCATACGCTCCCCACCCGTAAACAGTAAGCAGTCGGCTTTTGTCTTTCCTGCTCCTTCACTTCTCAGGATGGAGGAGCAGAAGTGCCAGAAGTGACAGAAGTCCCAGGGCTTGGCAAGCATTCCCAAGGGGCAGGATCCACTGAGTGGCTCCTGGTTCCCTAATCAGCTCCGTGAAGTCACTTTGTGAAGCCCAGAGGCAGGAAGCGGTTTATAGTACAGTAACTCGGGCCATTGTCTGGGCTTTTTCAGCTGGGCTTCGTTACTATTACCATGAGAAAGACCAGCATTTTTTTCTACTTCCCTTTTGCCTCTTCGTGTCTTTACTTGCTCTTGACTTTTCCGCATTTCACTTTGGTACCTTGACACTTGGGTTGTTCTCCCAGACAGATATAATTAAAAGAGTTAAAATATTAAAATTTTTTTTTTTTTGGTCAGGGTGGGCTGTGAGACAATGAGGATGGGTAGCAGAGAGATACTGTGGAGATTTGCTGGGAGAACTCACCTCATCCCCCATTTACAGCCGTTCTTCAGGTCTTTTCTGCCACTCAGAGGGCCCAGAAAGCTGCAGCTGGGAGACATAATTCAGCATTCAAGTTTTGCATAAAACAGAATTAGCAAAAAATGAGTTCAGCAGGGTAAACAGGGGTTGCAGACTGACGGCTGTGTTTCGGTGTGCAATATTCCACCTTCTTCCAAAAATACCTCACCATTCTTACCTTGAGAAATAATTTGACAACACTGCAAATCTTAAAAAGAAGAAAAAGCCATGTGAACACTCATTCAAAGCATCACACTGCAAAACAGCATGGTGGCTTACAGTCTGCTATAGCACTCATTCAGTGCTGGTGTGAAGGAAAATGCCTTTTATTTCCCCCCCTGCCTTATCTCCACCATGTGCTAGAATTCCTGGACAGTCCCTAAACCCAACACAACCTGCTCTCCTTAACTTCTGGGACTTAGTGACCTCCATGTTGCTAGAGCTGCAAGGTACCAGAAGAACGATAAATATATTTTTGGAGCCCCTTATGAAAAGTAATCTCTCTGATCCAGACATCACAGAACTCAGTTCTGCTTTCCTGAGATCAGAAAATGAGTCACAACTTCAGTTATAGTTCACCTGGGAGTGTCTTACAGAGATTCTCCTTTGTGTCAGTACAAAAAAGGCAGTCAGCTGGTGAGGGCAACACAGCACCATCCAATCTCTAATGCAGTGTAAAAGGAGAACTATGGCAGAGGTTAGACTTTTAAGCTGGTGACATTCATAAACCACCTGGAACAAAAACACATGGAAAAGTGAGCCTAGCCTCAACGGAAGATTTATTTCTTGTCTCTCCAATTCAGTGTCTAGTTCTGTCACTAAACATGCTACTACATTATTAGGAAATGGTGCTGTATTTCTACAAGAAGGTTGATCTTGTTGCTTTTTATCCTAATACTTCCCAACTCCTTTCTTTTTTCTAGGCCGTAAGTCCTTGCACATCCATACACTTCACCATCGCAGCTCCTGATTTAGTATTCTGAGGATCAATATTAGGACCAGCAGACACAGCTTTAATCCTTTTGACAAAATATATTTATATTCCTCCTGTGTAGAGTCCATAATGCATCATGCAGTGACCTGGATGATGGAGTGGTGGATGCATTTATTAAACCTGCAGATGACACCAAGTGGGAAGAGACTACCGGGAAGTTTGGCTTAGAATATAGAGTGATTTTGACAAACTGGAAGTGTGGTCTGAAGAAGTGGTAGGCTAGAAAATGAAGCCAAAATGATGTTAACTTAAAAAGACTGAAGACACTATGATCTGAAAACCCGCGGAAAGGAAATTATAGTGTTTTTTTTCTCTGTTTGGTTAGTTATTCCATGGGGGAAAATGCAAAAAGAAATCAGCTTAAGGTGCAGGAAGAAGGTTAAGTTTCATAATATTTTACTGTAATATGATATCAGGAAACAATATTTGTCTTATGCTTAACTAAGTAGAGAGTGCAACAACTCATGAGCACTAGATAGGCTTTTTTAATCTATTAATCTATAGAAATGTCTTCTGAAAACATCATTAAGTCTATCTACAGTACTTGATCTTAAAAAATAAAATCAACACTCCTGTATTGTCAGATGCATCACCTAGAGGGAACCATCTCTCTGCATGCTCTCTGTGTGCTTTTCTGTTAATTCATATGTCCAGAGACAGAAAAACAAACACCAAGGAATGACAGGAAGATTTATTATACTACAGTATTAAAAATGGATTCTGTAAAAATAAAATAATAGCTTAGAATAACTTACATAAATGTTTTTCTTTACCTCTGATGTATAAAATTATGTATTTCAACTACAGTTTATAAACATGAGTTAAAACATTTATTTTCTGTTAAAAAACATTGTATGAAAGAAATCACAAGAAGATAATGACTCCAAAATATATTTTAAATTATATGAACCAGCTCTGCATAACAGTACGCACAGCCTGGTGCTGCCTTTTGCCCTTTTATGAGACTTTTAAAACCCACTGGCACACTGGACCAGATTCAACTCCTATATAAAGCTGAAACGTTTTGATCTGGATTCAGTGGATTTATAACAATATTCAACGATACTTTTTCTTTGCTTGTTTTTTCTTTGTTCGGTTGGGGTTTTTTTGTTATTTGTTTGGGGTTTGTTTGTTTGTTTGTTTGTTGTTTTGGTTTGGGTTTTGTTTTTTTTCTTTCAAGCAGAGATCAGACTCAGGCCTATTGGAATTACAAATCACAATTGATTTTTACGTCATTGATATTGCACTCTTGGGCTTTACTGTGAGATCACTCTACAGTTTCCAGCAGGACAGTAGATCATGTTGTTGATTTTTTTTTCCTCCAGTCTGAGGGATTTTTTCATCTCCGATAAATTCCCAAATGAATTTTCCCAGGCTTGAGCAATACCCACTGAATGTATTCAGGATTTAACTATATTATCCTTTAATGACCTCATAGAAATTCTCAGCTTGGTAGATAGCTCATTCAGTTCTGAATGATTAGTGTTATATTTATTATTAAACTTATATGTTAGGGCATATTTTGCTTTCTCAGAGGACCAGTGGCTCTTCAAAATATGTTTGGCTTCCTTTTTTCTTTCTAGTTGCAGTCTTCCACTTGGAGACTGCTTTTGCTGAATTTGCAACAGAAAAAATCGAAAATGTTTTGTGTTTAGATCTCTTAACACCTATTGTTAAGTATCTTATCAGCACATAGGCAAGAATATGCAAATAATTTGAATCTTCCCTACAACAAATACTTGTTTTAATATTAAAAAAATTATACATGCCTACATGGGCACAAATAGATTTCCTTATCCTTAAAGCATGTTTAAGTGTAAAGTTTTTCAGCTGAAAAGGACATCTTAGAAAAAACACTAATGTCTAAGGATTTTACACTAACATAGACTTTTAATATCAATTTACTTTTGATTTACAGTCTTGTAAGCTAAATGTGGGTAGTTCCTACATGGATGACAACTACAATTTGTATTTTGTCCTTATCCATTTCCCTGAACACACTTCAATGTGCACAGAAAGTACAAAGAACTTACTAATTCAAGATGAACTTTTGGACTCTTGAGGACACATGAAAGTTTGGTTCCTTCAGCAACTGCAATTCCTCTAAAGGATTCCTCAAATTTAGCTTTCAGTTACAGTAAAGCAAACTAAAAGCAACCTCCTGGTGCTAGTCTGGGTATTCACCGAAAGTTAACATGATATACATTTATTTAAAAAAAAAAAAAAAAATCTACCTGTGTACCCCAAAGGTGTGTTCTGGTTGCTATGGAAATGGTAATCATGAATTTCCTGACTAGAGTGTGATCAAAATCCTAACTTTCAACACTGCATTAATGTCGTTTTTCACACTTGCAAGATACTGATTTTAGCTGTAGTTGAGGCGTTCCCAAACGGAATAAGCTCCTTTCCCTGACATTGTGCTAGGATGTTAAATGAAAACAAACAAAGAAACCCCAACAACAACCAACAAGAAAACAACAGCAAATTTTAAAAAAAGCTTTTAAAAAATAATAGTCACATACAGATGAAACCCTCACAGTGTTACCTTCAGCATTCCCAACAAACCCCCACCAGTTTCCATTCAAACTGGTGGCTCAGTGTACCTGAGACAGCTAATTAAAAAAGGAAGTGGTCAAAGTCATGCTTCTTTTTTTTTTTTTGTAAACTTCAAAGGTGATCCCTCTCCTTCCTCCTCTTTACATTTTACTGTCTGGCTCTCTGCCCATCCTGCAGCTGTTGGCTGAGCCTGTGTTTCATGGCGTCAAACCTGCCTCCTCACGGTCCATAAAGTTACAGCAGGGATCATGATACGCAGGTGTGGAAAAGCCAGAAGTGCAAGATGGGCCCGTTAATGATTTTTCTAGCACCCCATGCTGAGCTGCTGAAAAAAAGAGAGCAGCCCGTAGAAGGCCAGGGACTCTTTGTTTGCAAAGGTATTTGAGATCGTATTACTTCTCCCACAGCAAAGGTGTTGGGTTTTCACTTTAAGGGCTGTTTACAGAAATGATTCACCTTTTATACAGCTTTTAAAAAATGCTTTGAGGCTTTAATTGGGCACAGGATTTGCATCACACCAGTATGAAAACTCTTACTTTTCATTTAACCACCCATTAAATCATTCAATGATCTTACTCAGTGATAAGCAGCCAGCTCCGTTATATGGACTTAACAGAGGAAAACAAAAAATCAAATCATTAGGGGTTCATAAGCTTTATATCATAAGCTTTAATCTGGGAATTTCTGTAGCCATTTACATTTGGGCAATTAAGGTAAAGGGAACCAACTGTTGGGAAACAAACAAACAACAACTCAAAACAGGAAAAAGTACAACAAATTGCTGTTCTTCTTGAAATAATTGAACAATTATATCTTAAATTCTTAGCTTATAAAAATCACTTGAAACTCTACTTTATTTTAAACATTGCTCGAGCTGTGATCTGAACTGTGCCCAAACAACAACTTTACACAACTTCAGCTCATGTTTTTTCGAAATGGGTGCCTGAAAATAATAGCCTACAGGAACCATTTTCCAGAACACACAAGTGATACGTGATATTCTCCACCACTCAGAATCAATAGGACTTAAATTTGCAGATCATCCAAACATGAAGGCATGGTCCAATTTTCACAACTTGAACTAGTGTCCCTATCTCCTACTAGGAGAGAGAGCCTGAACAGTTGCATTTAGGCTCTAAACCCCATCCCCAAGCCCCTAGTTACATGAGGGACGCTAGCAGTTCTGCAACCTCTAGGTCCTAGATTCTCTAGCACCCCAATCTTTAGGCACCTATATTTTAATGCTGGCCTTTTGCATCAGTGTTTTAAAGCTGGGCAGTATTTTGGTGCTAACAAAGAATAAGCCGGTAAGGACCGAGAGGAGCAGCTAGTGAGGAACATATCATGTGGGAATGGGAAGTTTAAGAGGAGCTACTGATGCAGAAAAGTGTGAGCTGCACTGTCGTCTCTGCTGTTCATCCATACACCATTTACTTATATCAAAAGTTAGCTCAGTAAGGATTTGTCTATGCATAATTCTGTAAAATAGTTATAATTTCTGTTGCTACAACTCCTAAAGACACAAAGCTGCTGGGCACTGTTTAAAGGGCAAAGATATAAGTTCAATTCTGGAACTGTATATCTATTTAGACCTCCATCATGGATATGCCCGCTCTGACAAGCAGCAGTAGATGAATTTCAGGTTCCTGACCTGCTCACACATAATCCTCCTAATATTTTATTTCCCTGAACAACCATTTCTGATGCGTTGTTTCCTAGAAACTCAAATCAGGACTGGGAGCAATCACAAACCTGAAGAAAAGCAGTGTCAACCACAGACAAGGTAGAACCAAGAGCATTATGCTTTCGCTACCACTTCAGCTTTTGGTTGTGTTACTGAGCATCATTTGAAGCTGTGAGATAGCAGGACATCTCTTTAAGAAAGGCCAGTGGGAACCAGAATGGACCTTATTGTCTGCAACAGTGAAGAATGCAGTGTGGTTTTCTCCATGCCTGCAGTTATCACTTGCTCATAACTGGCATGGCATGGCTTTGCTGACAAACAAATGGATCAGGTGGCCTTTCTGAGGACATAAAGGAATAATGTGCATGTGTTTCATGCTTCTCCTAAGTCCACTTCTGACAACAGAATTTCAAGGGTACTTGGTACACACGTAAAACCCTGTCTCTCCTCTCTTCCACTGACTGCTGTGGAACCTGTGCCAATACCTTCAGCATGGAAATAAGACCAAAGCTGGTCATACCAGGACTCCACAAACAAAAACACAACCAAAGCTCAAAAACCTAACTCAGGAACAGAACTGTCAGAGTATCCACATACAGTAGGGAAACAGAGAAAAAGATATTGAGAAGGTAACAACTCTCTGTATTTTTCCTTGAAAATTATTTCCCAGCTGTCAGAAAGAAGAGTAAGGCAAGTTCATGAATAATTGCATTTGCTGGTTACCTCGACCACCAGACTAATCTTTAGCTTTTCATCCTGCAGCAGTCTGTAACAACCTTCCTATTTGTGTCAGCAGATATAGTTTAACAGCAAAGCACAGAAAACAAAATATTATTTTAAACTCAACAAATCCCAATAGCATTTGTGCCCCACCCACAAACCACCTAAATTACATGGACTGGACTTTTTCATTATGTTTGTGATGCTGAAAAATGTCTTTGCAACCGTATGTTACATAGTTCATGAAATCCAACCTGCCACCAGCTTTTCAAGAAAGAAGCTCTGACCTTGCAGTTCTGGTGGGTGATCAGCCAGTCTTCTGTGCTCCCAAAAGAAAATACATTTTTAAAGAAGCCTCTTAGAAACTTAAAAGCTGAAGGACACTGGGCATGGTGAGCAGATGCTGCAGAAAGCTATTGTAAATTATCTGCTCTGCCATGGGAGTCTTCAAGGGTCACAGGCATGCTGTACAGTCTTTTTGCATCACAACTCCTTTCTCTGATGTTGACAGAAGCACAACCCTCCTCGCACAATGAGAAGTTGCAATGAAACAAGCAAACAATCTTAAGGGTTGTGAGGTGCTGAAATGTAAAAATAATTGAGAGAATAGATTTATCTCAGACTGATTTTTAGGTCCTGCCTTTTCTAGACTCCTGTAGGATTCTTTATTCCAAGATTCCCAACATTCTTTTTTATGGATACTGCCAGCAACAGTGAGTGCCATGAGCAGCATCCTGATTTTTCCTGCCTTACACATCCCCTTTAAATGCAATAAATCACAGTTTGGTAAAAGCCAGCTATAAGCCTCATGGAGTAAGTATCTCACCTTCAAGTGTAGTCACCTGTTCTTTATGGGCAATTAAGGACTCTGTCTGGCTTCAGCTGCTGAGCCTCCTACTGTGACAGTGCTATTGGGTTTTCTCTGCCAGCCTCAGCTCTGCCCTCCACAGCACAGCTGGGGCGGTGGCAGCTGCAGCTCTCAGCCACATGCTATACTGAGACAACTTGTATGCCACAAGTGACATGTACCACAGCAGGGCATCCCCTGCTTTGCTAAATCCTATAGGCTACTTTAAACACATAATGGTTATCATCGTTGCACACTGGCAAAAGAGTTTTGGCAGACCACTGTTGCCATCTCTGCTCAGGATCAGTGTAGTGGTGGGATATATTTTGATTTTAAAAAGTACCTTTACAGTATCTGATTTCTACCAGTTTATTTGTCCAACATTTAATGTGATGTCATTATGACATGCTCCTCCTTTCTTTGAAATCAAAGGTACTAACCCTAAAGCTGAACGAGGCACAGCACAATGCAGTGAAAGGTTAAATCCCCTATTTGAACCTGGAGCTATCCTGCTGCTTATAACCCTGCTAGCTTACTCAGAGAATAAGAAGTCTCCAGTAAACCCTGATTTTCCCAGACTTGTTCACAAACTTTTTCAATTAAAAATATTCGGGATTTGCAATTTTTCTTGAATTCTGATCAGCCAGCTTATAACAACTGAAACAAGTGTAAGTTATAGCCAAGTCTATGTGCTTTTATTTTTTAATTGAAATATTGTTTTCAAACAGTAACAATTTCAAAACTATTAAAATGCTGAAAGTGTGTGAAATTTAAGCCAAATAAAATACACCGGAGTTCAAACATATAACAATTTCCCTTTTCTACATTTTTCCCCTTTTCAGCCAATTCTAATAAAAGAAACACTGAAGAACATTACAACTTGATAAATCCATGATAATATAACAAGGGCTAAACCTTGTCTGATCTGGCAACCGAGAGGAAGGTGGAAAGAATCCTGAGGGAACAGCTGGAGTGAGAAGTGAAACTGCAAGATCATGAGATGGTGATCAAAGGGAATGAGGATTCCCAGGCACAGTGAGAAAAAGCGTTACTGTCCTGGAGAGATGAAGGAAGAAAATCTGTAAAAAACAGGATCCTCTGTGCTGCAGTTCCCCCAGCACTGTTCAGAAAAGTTGATTTTTACATGTTACATTAACCCAATTTGGATAATTTCATTAGCTTCCTTAAATTTCCCTTATTTCAAATAATGTCCCAAGCTCTAGAGTGCACTTCACTGTG
Source organism: Columba livia (assembly GCF_036013475.1). Lineage (NCBI taxonomy): Eukaryota > Metazoa > Chordata > Aves > Columbiformes > Columbidae > Columba > Columba livia. The sequence continues at coordinate 73,725,770 of NC_088604.1, forward strand.
CACTGGGTGCAAACACACCACCAGATATGACCACATTTTAGGAACTATCCAGCCAACTGGATGTCCAAAGGCTTAATGAGCTGATGTTTGAAAAATGTGTCATCTACGAACCTTGAAAGGCAAACAATAGTACAGCACCATGTAACAAATTAACCATCTGAGTTTTTCTTTTTAGTGCTATTGTCACTAACAACAGTCTCTATACATCAAGCAAAAAAACTTTCAGACTCAGGAGATCATTGTTTTTTAAAGCAATAGTTAATGCTATTCATATTTATCTTAGATATGAAATGACCTTTATTACAACAGTAAGGGGTTTTTTGAGGCATTTTCTACTGTTGAGGCATTTCTACTACGGAGCATACTCCTTCAGGTATGGTACAGGCAGATATCAAAGCAATGGTAGGGAAACCATGTAAATTAAAAAACAAACAAGCACACAAAAAACACCCCAAAAAACCCAAACAGTAAACCAATCTGCTCCTTAATTCTGAAGTCCTGATACTGGCCATTTTTTCAAGGTGACACACCTCAGTGTTGCCCCTTAGCTCTCATTCATATCATTTTTTTTCTGGTGTTGAATGTAGTAAAGATACAATTTCTGAGAACATAAAATATTTTAGGTAACAGAATGGGATCATGGTGAGGAAGGGGAGAAACTGTATTTTTTAGTAAAGAATTAGAAGGCATTTTGGAAGACTTGATCACTTACAGCTAGAGCTGAAATTTAAAATACTCTTCAGATTCTATTTTCTTTTCTGCTCCTGACTAAAGTAGCCATCTGTTTCTATGAGTAACATCTCTGGTTTGTGTATAGTAGTTTCTACGTAGCAATAATTGTTTTCGATGTTCAAGAAGGAGCTGTACCTCTCAAGTTGGTCAAGAGATGGAAACACAGAAAGAAATCAGTGAAAGGAAAGAAATCACTTATAGAGGGCTTTGAGACCTGCTCCAATCTGGACAGCTAGGTGGGCTATTAGAATCACCATGGTCTGGGCATTGGATGAGCTCAGAGAACTTGTGCAATGTTTAGGCAGCAACATACAAGCAGCAGTTAAGAAGAAAATAGCTGAGGATATTAAGAAAGCAAGGCAATATGAGGTACTGTAATGGAAAATAAGAGCTTTAAGGAGCTTTGAAGGTAAAAAAATGTGAGGATCCAGTGAAGGATCCTCCCATGGGAATGGCACAACTTCAGCAATAGGCCAATAACTTCTTTTTGCTATTATGCTCTGAAGGATGGAAGTAGCTGTTGTAAAGGAGAGGAAGGGCTAAACATCATTTTATTATTGAGGTGGGACTACATTTACCTGAACAATGGTCCAGTATGACAAAGAGATGACCTCAGCAGCAAGGAAGAAGGTGGACAGCCACAATTGTTTAAAACCAGTATATGCACAACACTTAGAACTAGTGATATAAAATGTATTTTTAAAATTTTTTTATTTTTTATTTATTGAGACCATTAGAATGGGGACACTAATTGGAAAGCTTGGAGGAGGGAAAACAGTATAGTGACCACTTGAAATCCCTCCTTGTGTACAATGCACAGGCAAGACCTTCACAACTCGTGATACACTGGCCTCATGTTATGAATGGCTGGACTACTCCACTTCACCTTATGGGTATATGAATAAAGCATGATTAAAGCAAAAAAAATATGCTTTGAATGACTTGGTAAGATTATTTTTTTATTATTTTTTTAAAAACACGTCAGAGATATATTAAAATTAGAATTTAAAAAAACATCGTTACCATATAACTGCCTCTTCAACATGTGGGGTTTGACAAGTTATTAATATTTTCCTTTTTAATTTGGATAACTTTTTACAGCAATGAAATCAGCTCTTGAATGCTTTGAAGCCAAGCAAAACCAAACCACCCACTGACTTATGAATAACTCTGTAGAAATGGCTACTAAGTGCAACTCTGGTAAGGCTACTGGAAAAAGCTGCTGACATACATGGCCTTTACTTCATACACTCAGCTTATTATAGAGTGAAATTCAGCTGAAAGGACCCAGCGAGGGCTGGGATTTTCACACTTGCTTTAGGAAATATTTGCTCAGTTTCTTTTTGGGGCTTTGTGTGTTCATGACGACGAGGCGGACGTTGGCAGCGTGCCGGCCCCCACACTCTGCCTGGGCGCTCTGGGCAGAAGAAAGAAAATGAAGTCAGAAGGATGTGTTTTCTAAATGGAATATTCAACCCACAATGGTGTATTTGCCCCCTGATGTGTCATCCTAAAGTGCATCTTCACCTGGAGAAAAGTAACTAACATAACAAGCAGGACTGTTTTAGAGATTATATTTTCCTTATTCAAGCCAGTCTTCATTTCTCTGAAAGAAAACAAGACTTCTGAACAGGACCACATCCTGGTTTACCTTACTTCACTCTTTTTATCCTACATATTTTCTTTCCATTGGTCTGTATTCTGCTCTCATTTATCTTCAGTGGAAGAAGAGAATAAATGCCCTACTATCAGCAAAATGGGTCCAGTTTTACATGGGCATAGCTGAAGTAGCCCTTCAGTGCTCTCTGTCAGCTGGAACAAGTAGAAGTTACCAGCTAAAGGAGGTCCTGTCCTCCTCCTTCTAGTATTTTTACCGCTAGGTAGTAAGCTCTATCAGGAAACCAGCTCAAAAATAACCTGAATTAAAAACAGGGAGCAGAACAGGGAGCTGATTTTCCTCCAGGCTGGCACCAAGATCTGCCTCCCAACACAGGTGGCCTGAGTTCCAGCCGTAGCACAAGCAGAGAACAGCTGCGGTGACACCTTCGTTTTGCACAGCACACTTACATCAATCCAAAATTATTGTGAAACTAAAGTCCTGGCCTAGTTCAAAATTAAGGAAGGCAAATCAGTAGAAAGAACAAAGAAACACTCATTGTTTTATTTTAGTTTGACCTCTGTGAGTTGGCTCACTTTAGTGTCAGGCAAGCACTAGCAGGAGACCAAGGACAGGAAGGGGAGGGGAGCAGACTTGGCAGCAGTAGCTGTTCTATCAACTCAGCTGTAAGCACCAACCCATCACAGCATCTGTGGTAAACTGATTGTTAACAACAGCAAAACCTCAAACTCTTGAAAAGGGTTGTTTTTTTTTTCCTTACCAGCTAGGAAGTTACAGTGGTTCTTTTTGAGGTCTTTTATAAAAGGCATGAAGATACAAGATCTGGCTCGGAAACCAGAAATTGTAACTGTAGAGCTTGGAAACAGATTTAAAGCCTTTTTCAGGCCACCTACACCTCTTTCAATAGAAAAAGGGGAGAAGAGGGAAAGTACCTTATTAATCTTTGTGCAAAAGCTGTTCTGATGAGACTTTAAACACAGTCATTTTACGCCAAGTGCTTATTACACTTCTATGAGACCTACAGCAGTGCAATTACATTGGTTCACTGTTGCCATCGCTTCCTCCATCTGCTGCAAATCACTGTTGATCAAGTGGCTGCTACCTGCAGCTCTCAGAAGCAGCATACAAGCACACTGCACTGACATTCCAGAAATGCCCGGATCTGGCTCTGCTGGAAGCAGCGTTAGTGTAAGCTATTTGCACATTTTCACTTCAAAGCGCAAGCCAGAGGTGCAAAGGTTCATGGCTGAGGAAGCAAAGGAGACCTCAGCCATGAAGCAAGTTTAATTTGGATCAGTTGATGGCAAGTTTCATACAAAAGTTCATGTCAATGACTCAAACCATTTACAGACTCTTAGGTGAAAGAGTTTATTACAATGATTTACTGAATAAAAGCATAATGATTGGAGTCAGTATATTTTCATTTTTTGACAAGTTAGGCTGCTTCACTTGAGTATCTTTACCAAGAGCATTTACAAATAAATAATAGCTGAAGTAATTACCAAAACCGAATGCCTCTCTGGACTGCCTGCTTTGGCCAAACACGAGTCACTGCCCTGTATGTGTGACAGCTGGGTGAAATCTAACGGACCCTTGAACTGAAGACAGGGTCAATAATCAGTTGCACCCTCCTGGTCTTAAAATGAATAAAGACAGGATTAGATGAAGAGATGTCAGGGAGAAAACACCCTTTGAAGTTGAGTTAGCATTCTTCAAACTACAAGATTATTAGTCTTAGCCTGACAGAGTTTGTGTGCCTCTGAGACCATCTCCTTTTTCCAGCTGGGTTAATTAAAGGAACATACAAACAGTCTTGTCTGTGTCTTTCTGACCACACAGTACAACACAAGCTGCTACTGAGAGGGAAAGTAACTACAAACATCCCAGTGACAGCAGGCAGATTAGGCAGGAGGCCAGCTGAGCAAAGAGGAGGCAGTGGACCAGCCTCCGGGCCCGGGTGCCAGAGGTTAGTTATGTATTGTGCTTTGCAAACAACACCGGCCTTGTAGTTCTCTTCTTGCAGGAACCCCATGCAGCCTGCAAACGAGAGTTAAAGTAAGAAAGCGGACTTATTTCCAGCAGCCTCCACAAGCATGTGCATCCCATAGCTCTTTGTCAGATGCACACTTGGCCTTAACTCTGAGACATTCATTGCTTTAACTGGGTGTGTTCATTTTGACAAAAGGAAAAAGTTAAAGAAAGGTCAGTCTCAGAGCAAAGATATTCGTTATAACTTCTCTAGTCTCCTTTAATATCTTAGGAGTTCAACTTCAATTTCAGTCCTGTGAAAAAATAAAAATCAAAATCTTACCCAAATGCATAACTTATACTCTAAAAAAATTGCTAGGTGCTTGGAACACAAGTAACACCTATATTTCCTGCATGCAGGAAACAAAGGGGAGAACAAGACATCTAAAGAGGGAAAGGCTCAGGCATTCTATCCAGCCTCCTGAAAAGAGGACTATGAGTGAGAACTGATCTTTATGCTGCTTGCTGCGTGGTCCGTCAAGTCAACGCTGATCCCCACTTCTTGCTTCAGATCTGTTTCGGGAGAGATTTTGCACTCAGCAGGCAAAGTGTGCCAGCACTGGAGTGAGCAGTGTTATCGGGTGTTAGCTGCAGCACTCTGATACATCCTTGAGAACTAGCACATCATTAGGGTTACTTTCACAATGGAACGTGTGGGTCTTAGGTCCATATGTCAGACAAAAGTGAGGATGCTTTTAAGAAAGAATTTAAAAAAACCTCAACAACAAATAACTTTAATTAACTGTTTCTTTAAATGTTCCTTTTGTATTTGATTTCAGCACTGTTACTGAGGTTCTCAAAACGTCATTTTGATAGTGTGTCTGTATGCTTTTCTGTAAAAGAAACAAACAACAAAACCTAAACCAAATCCCCCAGCGTCATCTCCCTTCCCCCCCAAAAAAAAAGCCATCACAAGATGTAGCTATTTGTTTTAAAAGAGCTCTGGAAGATAAATTAACAGGGAACATATATTGCAGTGCAATACCAGGTATTACAGATACAAAATCTGATTCTCTCATCTCTGCACCTTGGTCAGTCATTGCCACCTCCCTGAATTAGCAGCAGTTTACACCTACTTGCACTGATATAAATGACAACCCAAGAGCAAGGTGATAGAAAACAGGTCTGCAATGTGTAGCCTCAGCCAAACACACCTGCAACCCTTTTACAGAGCAACGTATATACTGTTCTATGTCTGTCAGTATGTGACAATACTATTAATAATAAGTTATATGGAACTACATAAAACATAAAAATCACATTATATACACTGGACTTTTAAGAGATTTGGTAATGACTGATACATATGCAAACAGTAAAATGCCCTGTTGAGGTTACAGTACAAACACATTTCAAAATAAATTGGGATTTGTTCTCTGGCACAGCTGAAGCAGGACCTGCTCTCCCAGCAACCACCTTGATGAAGAAACAGTGAGAGTTCACACTGACCAAGGACTTGGCAGCTCAAGGCATCGCAGTTCCTAGAGGTCACTTCCAATTCCCACAGGCAAGTACCTGCCCCAGTGACACAGCTTCGAGAGCACACCACAGACAGTTATGAGATTAAATACGAAACTCAGTGACCACACTGGCATATTACCTCAGCCATTACTATTTGTAAACTACATGACTGATTAACTCCAGGTTTTCTAAGAAAGAAGTGATACTGTAGTTTGCTTTTTCACTGTGAGGTTGCTGAAAAGCATGAAGACCTATGGTGTTCTCCAGCCTTCTTTACCCAGGCTGCTGAAACTAGCACAGGTCTCCCATTCTCCACATAAGTCATCCCTGCTGGGGTGTCCCTGAGATCACCAATACCATATCCAAGACTCTTCCACCTATGGAAACATTTGTGGTTTACAACTCTAGACTTTTTTCCTGATTATCAAGTTTTACTCCAGACATAACTGAAAATACTTATTTTGAAATAATGTCTTAAGGGTCTATATTACAGAATAGCTATTCAGATTATCTCCCTGTATTAGCCTTGCATAAAGAAGCTTGTTCCTTAACAGTCCCAAGCACGTAAAAGGAAACCCACTGTCAGAAAGGTCATCTGTGTATTCATAACATACCAGCTACCTTGTACCGATTTCCATATGGATTGTTTTCCCTCCATAATCCATTATGAGTAGTTCCTGACTATCAGCATCTGCTTTTCAGAAATTTCTATACCAAAAAATGGAAGAGTATTTGGGTGACAAGGCTGGTCCTCAGAAAAGGCAGTTCTTCAAAAGCTATGCTACATCAAGAGAGGCTGCACCAAGGGGCCAGACCCCACCATCTGCAGACTGCCTCCTCTGAAGACAGAGGCGTTTCAGTGATATCCAAGAGGAAGAAAAGCCAGGGGCTTTTTCAGGACCAGAGGGACTGTGCACATGTAAAGTGGTACTGTTCTGGGAAAGGAAGGCTGCCTGAAGCATGCATGTCTGGGTTTTTATTTAGTCATGATTAGAAACAGGAGTGGGAAGGGAGAGGGGAGGTGTAGTCTTTGCCTACTAACATTCAAGTACACTGTAGCAGCCATCAGATACGCACACAAAACCCCAGGTGCCAGGCCTTTCTTGGTATTTAAATTTCTGCCTCATCCCTCCAAAGCCCAATATCCCAGCTGACAACCAATGCCTCTTCCTTGACTGATCCTGGCTTCTTCCTTTTCACCTCTATGGATCAGTTTTGTTGAATTCTGCATGCATCTCACTCAGTTTTGTCCCTTTCTCAGCCCTGTGACAGCCTGCACTATATTTCTCCTTCCTGGGTTCCACCTTTCTTTGTCACCCTTTTTGTCCTTTAAAACTCACCTTGACTTTGGCCCCTAGTTTTTCAGTTGTGTTTATCCTGTAAGGAAGAAATATCTGTTTTATTTTTAACAGACAAGCTCAAACACCCCTAAGCCAGATCTAGGCTTCAAGAAGCAAGCCATGGGCACTTCTGATGCCCCGCGGATATATCAAAACTCTTTGAGCATTGCAGCCCAGCACATATATGGATTTCTCATCACCCTCTAACAGCTTCTCATTTTCCTCTGTCTCTTGTCCCCTGTCTGTAAGAACTCTTCAAAGCTCTATCTTGGGTCTCATCTTCTGTATCTTATCCTCAGGGAGCCTCCTCTATTCACACTGATATAATTATTACCTTTAGGTAAATGGCTCACAAATTTACATTTCAATGCCAAACTGATCTCCCTCAGTTTAGCCTTACACATCTAATAACACTTCTGCTCTGTTGCCCCGGAAGGATGAGATATTAGTCTAATACTAAACTTTGCAGCTTGTATTTTTTCTTTTTATGTTATTTCTTTTTCTCCATTGCTGTTAGCAGGAACATCCCTCCCATTTCTAAAATTTCAATATTTCAATTTTTGCTATTTCTGCCTACCAGTGCCGACATATTTCCTGCCTTTCAGGTCCTCCTCCACAAGAAAACAAATAAATCTGGACAACATGCTGGTTAAAGTCTTGGTCATCTCGATCTACTATAAATATTTCCCTCTTCTGTTCTTCATTGCTTCTGCTTTTCCAGACCTGTGATTAAACGAATGATATATATGCATCACACTCCCAGGACCTGGTGCACTTAGATATATTAAGTTAATCAGTCCACAGCAACTTTAGTTACATTAAAAATAAAATACAGTAGCAATAACAAAAATACTTGTTGCATATCCTCTATTACTTCCATTTTGTTTCTGTTTATCCATAAATTCTATGCCAAGAGCTGGATAAAAGGTTGCACTTGCTGGTTCCCCACAGTGCGCGTGCTGAATGTGCCCACAAAGTGTCAGCAAAAAAAAAGGCAAGGCAACGTAAACTTGCACTGAAATCTCTCCTTCAAATTTGTGCCTGATGTGTTCCTGTTCCTAGATACCAATTTTCAGAAACCTTCTCAGAACCTTTAGATGAAACTGGTCGGTATGTTCAAAACTCCCTTAAAGAGGCAGTAGGCAGAAAGAGGGACAGACAGACAGCAAAACTACAAACAACCTTACTTCCTTAGAATAAGAGCCTGAAGAAATTACTTACATATTTAATTCAACCCATTCATTTTGTGCCAATCTTGTATCTTTAGCTTTAATGTGGCATGGGGTTTTGTGTTGATAGCCCATACAAAATGTTTCCAGCTCAGAATAAGGACCAGGACACCAAACAAAGGGCTTCTGGCTAATCAGCAAAAACGGAGATTACCACCCACTCTCAAGCCCTCTGAGAGCTCGTGCAGTACTTTAGGACAGTGTGACATGAGCAGGCTTCTTCAGTTAAAAAAATTCCAGTGAAAGAGGCAACAATTGTTAAACTGTCAACCTTATACTTCAGGGCTTCTGAGAGGAATGAAACAAAGGCTACTGATTCAGAATATATCACTGTTTCAGAGCTGATGCACACCTGTTTATTCTCAGCATTTTCACTGCTTTCTTCACACGTCAGACTACATTACTTAGGGGCTGCTGATGCTCTACCAACTCTAGTTAATCAAGTGTGCTGAGAGAAGCTTTCTAGCACAGAATCCAAGCAGCATGAAGCAGCTGGTGCTTATGCCAGGAAGATCTCTCAGCATTAAAGCCATGGTGGCTTCCTGGAGCACCGCAGCCACTGCTTTCCACAGCAGGACTGCCCAGCATGTTCCAGTCTCCACAAATGTATAGCTTAATGTAGGTGTCTTTACCCAAACAAATATTACAGACTGCAATTCTAAGCCCAAGATGGATTTTATTAAAACTCCAGCTTTCAACAGTTAAATACGTGCAGTTCTGCTTAGACATAAGCAGTGTTCTAAGTAACAGCTGAAAATAGAATCTATTTTCTTGCTTAGGACAAGAGGAAATGGCCTCAAACCGTGTCAGGGGTGGTTTAGATTGGATATTAGGAAAAAAAAAAATCTTCATGGAAAGGGATGTCAGGAATTGGAACAGGCTGCCCAGGGAAGTGGTGGAGTCACCATCCCTGGAAGTGTTCAAAAGGCATTTAGCCGAGATCCTTAGGGACATGGTTTAGTGCTAGAGTTAGGTTATGGTTGGACTTGATGATTCTGAGTGTTTCTTTCAAATGAAACGATTCTATGATATTCAGCTAGATGTCATTCACTTCCAGAGTTTACTATACATAATAGCATCATGCAAAAAAAAAAAAAAAAAAAAAGTCTCATTGCCTTCATTTTAATTGCTTTAATAGCTACAATTTGGGACAAATTTGCAAGAATTACAGTTTATTTTTAAAATATTTTGCATACTGATTTTTTTTTTAGCATGGTTATAGGCAGTCAAACTAGATCATGGGAGGTGTCTTTCAACTGAACTATTATATTTTAATAATCAGCAAAACTATTAAAATGTTAAAACTAAATTTTGAAAATAAATTACATGATGCATTAAAGACTCTGGATCTGGTCCTCCTCTATTCTAGGGTTTCTCCCTGCAGCAAGTCCATAAAAATGTTCCTTTCTCAGAGAAACAGGACGTTGACCTTGCTGTAAACCAAAGTCAGAGCTGGAGAACAGGAACTGCAGAGGAAAATAACTTCAAAGAGGAACTTCATCTAACCTATAGCTGAAGCGTACAGTTGAACCAAATGAAAATTTAAAGAAGATTTGGCTGTCTTTGTATGATGGGAGCAGGGAATTAAAGGAAAGCGCAATGGCACTAACATATTTGCACTGTGAACATAAGCACCTAAGCAAATGAGCAAATTTTAATACAGGGGTTGAATATATATATATCTAACCCTGGTGGGCAGGAATACAAAACGCTCTAGGTGGTAAAACCCACATCAATTGTCTGTATCAGTTACATTTAAATTAGTGCTTGTTTAGGAGCAGATATGGCCTTGGATTGAAAGCCATTTGCATTTCATGGAGAAAAATGAAAGCTTTCTGGGACTGACTCTCCATAGGCTTACACCCAAGTGGCTACCTATACACTTGCATGGCACAGGTTTATGGTTATCACTGTAGAATTGCTCAGTATTATAACTACTTTTGACTCCTACACAACTAGAAATACATTCCTAAAATGGAAAATACGAGGGGGAAAGAAATCCAGCATCCAGAAGCCAATCTGCATGTGTGCCATTTTACCTTTTTGCTTTTCTTTCCCTTCCCCACCCTCAGGGTGCCAAAACAAGCCCCTGTAAACTCCTGACCTGAACTTTCTGTTTTCCATAGAGTATAAATCTTCTAAAATTCTTCTAAAAATACTTTGACTGCACTGCATTGTCTCTTCTTATCATTCTGCCAATATAATAGGTTGGAATTTTGGGGGTTTTGGAGTTATTTTCAAGTGGCATTTTCCCCTTTTCATGCATAAAAGTCTGGTCCTTCATTTCTTTATTTTTCTCTCACATATTTGTGAACAATCACTTCTGCTCCAGTCAAGCATATAGAAACAAGCACTGAGCCAAGACATATTTGCCTTGGGTCAGGTAAACAGGGCCCATGTGGCCCACCCTTAGCCTGGGGCAGGATGAAAGGCCAACCAGGCCTCCTCACGGTTTGGTGACATCTGAGCTAATCTTCCCTTCGTTTGGGAACAATTACAGAAAGTCACCTGAAAGTATCTGCAAATAAACCTCTTTCCAAAAGCTAAGAGAGAGTGATTCTTCACCTCCAGCACTTATGACCTGTTTTCTGTTCACTGACACTGGTAGGAGCCCCAGGTGCCTTCACTGAGTGAAATAATCTAGGACTTTCTCTTGAGTGCACAAGTGGGTTTCCTTGCAGTTAATCCAGACTACATAGTAGTTCAAACATGCTTTTTTTTCCTGAAAGAATGATACAAATGGTAGTTGTGTGATTTCACTTTCACTTTGCTTATAGTGAAAACTTCACCTTTCTTTCATGCTGCTTTTTGCCAGATCCACACTCTGCATACAAGTTAATCTAAATCCTCCTAAAGCCCTCAGCTGGTGGCTAAATCCTATGCATAGGGAATTTTAAGATTAGACAAAACTGTAGTTTATAGAAGCAACATCTACCCATATGGTAAAGACAGAAAAGAGCTTGGCCTCAAAGCTTCTTTTAATGGGAATGGAATAAATCAGTTTTCATCATATATGGCTGCCCAAGTAAGCCTTCCTGTGAGCCTACACAAAACCATAAAGCCTGCCTTAGACCCACTGTTCTGCATAGGATGTCTGCTCATCGGAAGCGGTTCACTGTAAACTACTCCTGGGTTCAGCTTGAAGAGTGTAGCTGTCATATAAAAAGAGAAAGCAGAGTGAAATTTGCTTACCCACGCCCTTTTCCAGCCTACAGCCAAAAGATACCATTTGGTATCTTCCAGCATACAATGGGCCAAAGGCAGCAAGTCCACATTAGAGCCAAAGCAATACTCTAACAAAACCTGAGTTCCAATGTGAAATCCTACCCACAGCTCAAATAGCTCTTAATTTATTTATTAAAGTTCATTTATATAAAGTTCATTTATTATTTTCCAGAGCATGTTGTTACCTGCATGGGGCAAGGCTTGTGATAACCAGATATTTTCCCATCTTATAGTGAGTTACAGTGCTACCTAGGAAAGGCAGTTGATACTAGGGAAGAGGATGGACAGTCAAAAGAAATAACAGGGTTATCGCCCTTTCCCTCATCTACAGACACCCACTTTTCAACAGCCAATGCAGTGCTTCACTCTGAAGTTCCCCATTACCCCTGTGGCGGTGGCTGTGAAGGCAGCCAAGGTGGCTGAGGGATCCTCCACACCAGGTGATGCTATAGAGGGGATCCTGCCACAGGGAACTACAGCTGGGAGAGGATGTAAGCATCACACAGCTGTTGTGCAGTGCTGCCATTTCTTTCCATCCCTGGAGGTGCTAAAAGAAAACCCTATTGTACTGAAAGTAGTATAGAGGTGAGTTGTCAGCCTCACACCTGAGAAGCAGTAGATAGCAAGCGTGAACTAACAGGAGAAGCCAAGTCTCTCTTCACCACCCTTCCTCTTCTTTCTGTCTGCACTCAGGTAAACCCACACCTGACAACGATACCTTCTTCCATCTTCAGTCTAACAGAGGACACCTATAAAACTTCAGGGCTATCAGAACTTCAACTTGTAAAGTCTGCACTGTACATTTTTCTCTAGTCTAACTGGGAGGAGAGAAGCTGTATCTTAAGCTGGACAACAGGCTGAAGACCTCTTTTGATCAGAATAAAAGTTTTCATCATACCAAATGAGTCAGCTTTTCCTCTCACATAAAAGGCCACCTTCAACGCCTCAGCGTTATTGCTTACATCCCTTAACTAAAATCTATCTTGCCACAGGAAGAATGCGCTGCCTTGACAATGACAGCAACTGCAAGAGATCCAGATGAAGTTGTACGAGGAAATAGCTGGATGTTGGCAGGTCCATTTTTCACTGCCGGAGATACAATCATAGAATACCTCAAATTGGAAGTGACCCATAAGGATCATCGAGTTCCACTCTCTGCTCCTCATAGGACTACCTAAAATTAAATTGTGTGACTTAGAGCATTGTCCAGACGTTCCTTGAACTCTGAAAAGTTTGGTGCTGTGACCACTTCACTGGTGAGCCTGTTCCAGCAACCAACAACCCTCTCAGTGAAGAACCTTTTCCTAACGTCCAATCTGAACTCCCCCTGATGCAGCTTCATGACAAAGATGGACCAGCATCAGGATTCAGTGTGTCTGCCACTCCTCTAAGATGGAAGCATAAATTCATAGCTTCTCTCTCCAGTCAAAATAGAAAGAAACCAACACTATATGAGTGAGTGGTAGGGAGGAGATAAGTCCTCTATAAAAACGCTATTGCAATTGCTGATGTTGTAACCATCACCTGGGCAGCAGTGATGAACACACTAGAAGTCTGGAGAGATGGAAAATGTTGTTTTGATGATCAGCTGCTGCAGTGTCTGGTTTCAGTTGTTCTGAGAAGAGGAAAAAAAGCTGTATCGTATCACTTAAGAACATCTGCCTCATGTTAAGTAGGCCCAGAAGAATATTTTAAAATTAAACCAAAAGATGGTTGAAGTTCCATCTGAAAACATTCCCTAACCTTTTTTTTTCTTTCAAGCCAAATAACCTTATTCAGAAGAAAGTTCACTTCCATCACTGGAACCAGGAAAAGAAAGAAAGAAAAAAAAAAAAAAAAAGAGGTAGAGAAATAAGATAAAAATATCAAAATCTCATCTTCTCTTACAGTAAAATGGCCTTAGCAGACCAGATATACCACTCTTCAGTTACCTCATTTACACAATTATTCTTTACCTTGTAGTATCATTGTCAGAATCCACCAATGGTGACTCTTTCAGAGTTGTTAAAAGTAATGTAATACACTTTGTGTATGTGCAAATAAAACTTCAAGCCATATAGTCAACTATACAGGATAAATTCCTCATTTTTTATTCTAGAATTCCCAAACCAAAAGCACACATCTTGTGTCTTAATTCCAGCTGTTTCATTGCCTAGGTTGTCATTTGGTAAATAGGCTCTAAATTCGTAAAACACATTAAACAAAATATTTAATATGGAGCTGTGTATCTAATTTATACAGCAAACATAGGAATTTATACAGTAAATTATATGTCCCAAACAGGTAAATTCAGGCACAAAATGCCCACACGTATATCTACATGCAATAAAAAAATCTGGATTTAAGATTAGAATATTCAGTCTGGCAGGAAGAGACTGAGGCTCAACACATTTTTCATTCCTCTAGAAATGGGATGTTATTTTTGTCCCTTGCAATATAAATGAGCTTAGTGTGAAATACCTTTTGGACAGAACTGACTTTATTAAACTGAAAGACAGATGGATGGAACCATTGATTTCATAATCATACGACTGCTTCTGACTTCTCTCCCAAGCATACAGTACTTAGGAAAAGAATGCAAACTGCAAATGAAACCCTCAGTTATCCTCAGACACCTGACAGTCTGGCCTAAGAAATATTGCTAAGTTTGGCAGATGGGGAGAGCATCGCACAGAGGTGTGAAGAACGCAGCCCACCCCAGCTCATTTCGCAGGGCACAGCTGGTGAACTGTACACAGAGGGGAAGAAAGCAGGTTTGAGGGGAGGAGGTGAGAAGTGGCCTGAAGTAAAAACAGGAGATATTTTTGCTTTCCTTCGTATCCTGCTGCTGTTTCAGCCATGCACTTTTCATTACCAGCTTACTGGAAAAGTGCTTTCTATGCAGTTTTTGGACTGCAGAATCAATTTACCTGATTAATATAATTGGAACTAAGAGTGCTATCGAGTCTCTTCAGGTGCTCTTCATTGCTGTCCTTTAAACGTGCCCTTTTTGCATTTTCAGTCTGCAGCACCTTCACACAGGACACCTGGCAATAATGAGCTGGAAGGTAAGGTGTTCTACTAAGAAGATGGGGGCAAATACCAGTAAAGCTGCTTCTTAGCATTTGCACCCTCCTTATCTCTGTGTCGCTCCTCTTCGCTTTATATACCCTCAAACACCCTCCCTGCCTCTGTACCACTTAAGTATTGTGTGAGGCATCAAAAACCTTGGATACTTTCACCAAGTCTCTTTTCTTTAGCTCTCTTCTTTCTCCCTAACAGCAGCAGCAGGTCAGTGAATCTGGCAGAGAACTTGCCCAGCCAGGAAACATTGCCTGTATAATTAATATTTCTCTATTCTAATGTCTTATGGTCCCTTTTCACCATAAAGCACAGTGTTATTCTTGTGGTATGCAGGTGAACCTGAATTCACTCTCAAATTTGCAGTAAAATGGAAGCCTTCCAAGAAAAAGACAAGGGTGGTAATTCTCATTCTTTACAACTGGGAAGTTACAAAGAACAGAGGCCTGATGAGCATGTTCTTACAGCTAGGTCCACATTTTAAACCTTGCCAGGCAACTGAATGACTCAAGAATACTGCAGGGAAGGCAGGGAGCAGTTCTACTACAGTGGGACACAACTGCTCTAGCAAAACCATGGTTAAGACACAGCTTGACAGGCAAAAATGCTGTTCTGCTGGAAAAGCTTATTCTCTCTGGGGAATATCTATCAGCAAAAGAATTATTTTGCCTGTGTAAGCATTTGAAGTAGGGAGGCATGTCTTTGACAGGGATTGGGGCAGAGCAGACCTGCCGACAGTAGCTGCCTCCACTGTTTTCCTTTACCAAGCACAGCTCAGACACAGAGAGAAATTACTTTGGATTATGTAATTTCAGTCTGAGTAGCACTGTTTGAAAGGACAAGTGTTTTGTTTAATTATAGTATAAATTGCTTACTTCTTTTTTCAGCTGTCCACATCTTTGGCTTAGAGAAATGACAGCTGGCTGCTCCATACCGGTTCTTACAAAGGCACAGGAAGGCAAAGTTTTGGAAGCAATCACTGTAAAGTCAAAGCAAAACCACGATCAGAAGTATACTGCTGGCTTGTGAAACAAGCAATAATGGTACAATTATAACAGTTTTCTAACTCTTGGGTACTCAGTTTGCAGACTTGCATCTCCCTCTATTATTTTTTAATATCATAGCAACCACATATTTGTTTAAGATATTTCATGCCATAACCAGAATGTAAGTGCAAAGCAGTCTATGCTTCATGTCTATAGACATCTCTATAGAAATCAAGGGATCAGTATGGATTAAGTAATACTCTCTTCTCTTAATTCATAGAACTGGCAGTCTTGACTCAACAGCCAAGTTTAGATTAATGAAATAGCTGCAGTGAACCAAGTACATATTTGCAGAATCGTAGCAAAAATTAAGGTACAAAATAACGTAAGGGTATAAAATAAATAGGGAAAGATTAAGAGAGGAGCAATGTAGCAAAGACTGAGAACTGAATATGCATATTTCAATTACTTTTAAGAGGATCAAAATGAGCAAGTGACATAAATTATCACAATCAAAAGTCAAGGTATTTCTCATCCAAGCCCAAAGATTACTGTACATGAATAATCAGTTTAATACTGTATTGCAGTCAATAATGAAAGCCACTTGTTCAAAACACATACTGGGCAAACTAATCAGACTTTCTACATACTCTGGCATACAGGCTTCATTTTTATCAAAATAATTGAAAGAATATAACTTTGGATTTTATTGTTTTGTATCTCTATTTGAAATGTATTTCAGTTTTCCTTTTTCTAGAGCCTGGGATATTTTTTCTTTAACAAGCAGAAAAAATGTGATAGAAAGAAGAATTAATCTAAAGAGATAACTCCACATTTCTGGGCTTGATTCTCAGGTGACACAAATGAGCACAGTTGCATTGATTTTAATGAGTTAGACACTCCTCCAGCATCTACAGGTCTGGCTTCTTTTCTTGCTGACATTTTTTACAATCAATTTTCATTTGGGGCCTTTTTTTTTTCTTTTTTTAATCTTAACTGCTTAAATATTCAGATACGACAAAGTGTATAAGAAGCTCAACTTTTGATTTTATTTCCTCAGGTTTTTCTTTGAGATGTGAACTGCAACAGTACTGTGGAATCAATATCCAAAACTCTTTACAGTCCTCTTGGTTCTTAAAGACTCCACGTTCAGTTTATTCCGTAGTCCCCTAACCAGTGAGAGAGTATAAAAATACTAGATTATTAATATTCAATAACAACAACAAAAAAAATCAATTTTTTTAAAAAAACAAGTACCTTGGCTAAATCCCAGGAGATGTGTTAGAAACATGCTTAAGAATGAGAATAGGCTAAAATATATTATGCTTCTCTTTGAAGAAGGGGCAAATCTGTTTATTCTTCCCTCCATTATTTTGATCACCACCCTCCTAACTTAGGGAGAAGCAGCTCAGATGCCTCTTTTTTCTTACAGACTATGACCCTTCAGGAATTACAGAAAAGCACTGTCATGTTAGTTAGGTGTGCTTTCCATGAAATCAGCCTGCAAAGTGGAAATCTGCCTGTCAAGAAAATTTTAGACCCATCTTCCACCATCTCTCCAGTACACAGTTAAGTACAGATTAGATATATAGAACTCAATATCTAAATCACAGTCACCTATAATGTGTGAAATTTCCTTCAGTTCCTGAAAGCTTCTACACTTGGTGCCTGATGAAGGAAATCTCCAGATGGTTTCATCTGGAGTGGTAATAGAAGATAACATGAGATAATACTCTGCAGACAGTGCACCTGCAAGGTGTACAAGCCAAATATATATGGAAGTGACACGCTTGTGAATCAGAGCTGAAATGACAGTCAGCGGCACTCAAGGAATTAGATTTATGTCACCAAACTTAATGCTCCGTAAT
Organism: Columba livia; assembly: GCF_036013475.1. Classification (NCBI taxonomy): domain Eukaryota; kingdom Metazoa; phylum Chordata; class Aves; order Columbiformes; family Columbidae; genus Columba; species Columba livia. Next base: position 73,743,317 of record NC_088604.1, read on the forward strand.
TAATTGAAACCTTCTCCCACAGCATCTCAAACACTGATTGAAATCTAACATATTACCACTATAGAAGTGTCTTGCAAACATAACCTTATCACTAGCAAACTTATTCAGTTCTTTGCGATTATATTACGTTACCATCTATCAGGCTTTATAACCATGTGAACAGAGGGCAAGTATCTAAAAGTTCTTCTTTAAACAGAGATAAGCAGAATAAGAATTAATTGCTAAATTGGCACGTAGGTATTTTTGCTCAGAAGTCTGTAGTCCTCCCTAGGTTTACTGAAACGAAATCTCCCTCGACATCAGTCAAACAAAAAACCCAGCCCCACAACCCAGTGTAAGAGGTAGAGGAGATGCAAGATTATAGGATTAGGATGTTTTCACTAATGCTAATTCTTTCTTGATCAGTAGTGTGTGTACATGGTTATTCACCACAAACTATTTGGTGGCCTAGTTAAAATTAGCAGTTTCACTCCTTTTTCCTAGCAGGGAGGTGTTCACGCCGTAGCTGGCACTAACAAGCCATCTGGTTAAGGAAACCAAGGACAAAGCAAGCGCGGGATCTGAAACATTGACCTGAATAGTTTTTATTTAGTTCCTTTGGATTTGAACAGGAAAAAAAAAAATTAAAAAAAAAAATCCAACATTAAACCAGTGTCTGTGTCATATGTGAGAACTCTTTTGTAGGTAACTTCTGAACATGCAAAGTTTCATTCTTCCTTATCTTTCACAGACCACTTACAGATATCCCACAAAAAATTGAGATTTATGGGAGAAATAGACATTTTAGGAAAACAGAAGCTTAAAAATAGACTGGTAGTAGCTGAGATATTTTTTGGATGTTTAACCATGCAAAGCTTTGCAGCAGACAGAGCCCCAGACATTGATATTGCATATTTTTCTTTGTTATATAGTTAATATAGTGTAATAAATCAGATAATTTTCTAAATTCCAAAACAATATCCAAAGCAAATGTAACATTTGAAGCATACCAGATAATGACAGGACCGGGGAACAGACTTGAGGTACTTAACGTCATGGGACAATTTGCAGTGCAGCACTTGGATGTTCAGGGATGTCCACTTAAAAGCAAAATAAAGTTTTGGTCAGTATTTTTTTTTCCTTCCAGTAGCTGGGAAACAAAGCACAAAACAAATGACAAGTAAACATTCAGCCACAGGAAGCCATTAACAACAGTGGGCACCAATTAGGCCCCAGCAGGTATCCTTTACACCGCCTGGTGCTCTAGCTCCTCCTCAAATACTTTGGCATAACACTCACAAACTCAGGCTTAGGAAACAACAGGCTGTTTCATTTACTCAGCAATTTGTAGCCACATATTCCTGCTGATAGGCCCATAAACCTGTTTGTAGTCTTCTTGTGTTTCCCTTCAAGTTTGTGTCATTGGAAACTGCAATTACTGTCTGTCCAAAGAGAATACTTTTCAGGAAAGAAAATAAAATTGAGATACTATGATCCTTTTCCCCTTTGTGTCTCTCTCCTTTTCAACTTCTCTTTTGGAGGAGAATGCACAACACAATGGCTGAGGTCAGGAAAATTGGCTCACAGGGAAAATATTTGTGAATTCTCAGATTCTGCAACAAGGACTTTATTTTTTCAAAGCAATTATTTTTCCTATTTGGTAGAATGGAGCAAAAAGGATATTGTTCTTAAAATTAAGCCAAGGCCCTAAATAATTAATAAAGAACCACAGAAAAATATATTCTACCTCAGTCACAAAATTCCACAAAACATATGCAATTTTGAGATCCTTATATCCACTGTAACTTATTTTGTATCTGCTATCCAAAGAACCTCAATAAATTATCCAAGCCTTTTCAAGTCACTCACAGGAAGTACAGAGTTTTATTGCCATGTTACACAAAATAAGATTCTTACTTTTGCATCTTAGGATTGTAAAATAAATTAAAAAGAAAAAAAAAAAGGAAGGTTGGATCTCCCAAACCAAGATTTTGCCACTTTGTCACTATTTTGCCAAAATGAAGAAGTACTTTTGCAGCATTATACCACTGCAAAAAACGGAGGAAAGTCATAATCCAGCACAGAGAAGTAAGAGGTCTCTTTAGTTTGTGTCACGATACAATGTGATGTGGGTGGAACAATCCACTAAATTAACCTTGTCTTACCAACGACCCACAGCCGAGGTGCCATTGCTTAAGTATCAATATAGTGCTGGTAATCCTCATGTGCCATTTCTGCTTCCATCATTGCTGCTAGATAAAACTTAGCCAAAACATCATCAGCTGATGTTTGATCATTTCTTGATGCTTTTGGAACTACAAGAAAACAAGGAAAGTGGACCATTATTGTGCTAGTTCAGAGCTCTCCATGTTTCTTTAATTTTCCTTCATTTTTAATCAAAGCCCCACGGGCTGTTGGCAGAGCTGTGCCCATCCCTGAGCTCCCTGTGACACCTCTGCCAACAGTTCTCACCAAGGCTCCCAACTCCAGCTCCTCTGACAGCCTGCAGGAGCCATTCATGTGCAGCCTCTACATGCAACGACCCCACAACCTGCACTCAAAATCATCAGTGACAGCAGGATGAACTCTGCAACAGAGCTTCCAAGACACCTGCCTGATGAGTTTCAAAGAACAGCCAGCTGTATGCCTGAAACCGTGTGACATGCACCTCAGTACTGCCATGCAGGTACATGGTGCAGAGGTGTCCTTATGGTTACCAGATATTGGCAGCCTAGAATTCGGAAGGATAATTCAGAAAACCCCTTCATCCTGTGTGCATCCATAACTCCCCTGGCCAGTGCTCAGGTCATGGGAAGTGGCTGGCAACACCGAGCTTTTTCTGCTGCTGCTTTGCAGTTCAGCTCTTCAAGGAGACAATGTAGCCACCAAGGCAGAAAAATTCAGTACCTGATCTGTTCCTCTCACCTCAGCAAGGAACCAAGTACTCATCACTGTTGCTTGACAGGTTGGAGGACAGAAGCTCTGCATAACTGGGGGTTAGGATACTGAAACTATCCAGACATGGGGGTTTCTCGGCAATACAAAAAAACAACACACGTGAGGAAAGACAGGTACAGAAAGCCTAACCAGTTTGCCTGTTGCCATAGATCTAGACTTACAACAGAACTGAACTAAGATGTGCTCTGCTAATGTGCTGCCCCATGAATACATGCGAGCTCAGACATCCTCCTTCACAGCTGAAAGGATACGACTGTGGTGGACATCTACTGAAGTTTCAGAATGAGGTTTATTTATTCCACTTGAGATCAGACTTTCCCATGTGCCAAACTGGTGGGAGTTTCACTCATTACAGTGAGAGCTGCCCTGTTCCATGATGGGAAGGGAACTACCATGCCTGCATAATCATATCTGCACACACACATTTCGGTTTTGTCTTGCTACTTCTCAAAAAGAAATCTGGGGCTAACTCACACAAAATGATACACTTAAGTACTGATCACTTAAGTGTACATAAATCCATACACAAAACACCAATTAATAAGAAAAGTGCTATTATTTGTATAACTATGTGCATGTGTGTGTGTATGTATACATATATAAGCAATCCTTTCAGCACTAAGAAAACACCAAAAAGATCAAAAGAAGTAGCCTCCATCGTCAATAGCCACCTACAAATCAGGTAGCTCGTCAAAGCCAGTCATCTAGGCTCCTTCTGTAGTCAAGCAAGAGAGATAAGTGCCTCCAGATTGCCATTTATCCCATTCTAGGATAGGTGAGTAAAACAGGTGAGATGAATCACTGTGGCATTGCTATCGGCCATATGGGGGAGGAGGTGTCTTATATCACTAGTTTAGGAGAGATACTTAACTTGTAGCAGCTAATGTTAAGAGAAATCCCATGCTATGAGATTGGGGAGAATTATACAGAATGACACACTTGTGAAAAGATCACCTTATATTCAAGTGAAGAAGAAAGTAAAGCTTTAAACTGCCTATGAAAAAAGTCATCCTACAGTCTCCATCATTCAAGCTATAGGTCACTGAATCCATTGCAGGCAGTTGTTTATTTTTTTGTTTTGTTTTCTTTTCTGGCACGTTTTTTCTAAAGAAATATGGTTCATACTGTTCTGCTTTCCCAGGAAAATGAGGTTCGCATTCTGGGTGTTAAGAAATTATTTGCTGCAAATCTGTTAGCTGATTTCACCTAAATATGACAGGGATAATTAAAAAAAAAAAAAAAAAATCAACAAAACCACAAATTAAAAATTTTGTGGGAGCAGGTTACCAAGTAAAGGACAATTCTGTCAGCACTGGCCAAAGGGGAAAGGCGGGAACATAGCATCACCCCAGAGAAGAAGCCAACAGAGCAGTCTTGAGGCACAAACCCACAGGAGGAACTTGTTCAGCTCACTGCCCCAATTCATCCAGCACCATGGTGTCAATTAGGCACAAGTCTTTCACATCAGTTGTTCTTCAGCAGTGCAAGATTTCTGTTTAGCATAATATTCATGCAAACAGTAAAACCAGCTTTTGTTAGTAGCAGCTCTCAATTGTACCTCTTGCACTACTGAAACAGATAGCATCATTTATTTTTCTCCATGCTAGCTGAGTATATGCCACCATTTACTACTTATAAATGTAGGTAAAAGTCCACACAAACAATAACCTCAGAGCAAAATACTACTCAGATCAACTGGACACTGATTTTCTTCTACTTCCTTTAGTTTGCAAGTTGCTTTAAACCACTAATATTTACTTTAAATAGGGAAATATGTTTAATACTTTGATGAAATTCACACCTGGCATACTTGCAAGGCTAGCTGTCAAAGGAATTTAAAAATTCAGATTTGTGCCAGTAGCATACACAATCTTCAGTCATCAGGTGCCCAGTTTCTCCCTGCACAGGAAAGGCAATATGCTACTTCATAAGCCCTGAATTAACTAAACTCAAAACCGGGTTGAGAAAAGGGCAAACAGCGCATTTACTGTTTTTCTCTGTTAATTTCCTACCACCTATGTGTTTAGGATTTTCTCATGCCAATTATTTGCAAAATAGAGAGAAAGCTTAAAAATGTGATTAAGTGAGCATCTGACTGAAAATGCCTATCAATTCTGGAAGTCAGAGCCTGGTCTCACAAAGCAAGTAAAATGTAGACATGCTATTTGCCTTTCACTGCATTACTGTGGCTGGTTGAAAACATTCACAGATACCTACCAGCACTATATTGATACTTAAGCATTAATAAATAACTGTCATGGTCACAACTAAAACAATGGCCTACATACAGTATTTCAGATTTTGTGTTTCTGTAAACATAGCTATAACCCTGTCATGCTAATAATCCTAACGAAATCCAAAATGGTTGAGGAGAGGAGCAAAAGCTTTGATTTCCCTGGTGCTGCACTCCAGTATTTCAAGCACTGGGAAATCTACAGAGATGTAAAAGGAACATAAAACAGAAACATTGGGAAACACCATGGAGATCAACAGCTCAGAGGCTACAGTTTCACAGCTCCGGTTTCCAACGGTGCAAACTCACAGACAGCCACAGCCTGGGCATCTGCAGGCAGCAAGCGCAGCAAAGCAGCGTCTGCGCTGTTTACACCCACTTCTTTCCGCTCTCCATAACCTGTTACATATACACATTCCTATGCAGAGCAACTGTGAGGTTTGGGTTCAGAAAGGTAGTGAACTTGAAGCATTAAAGCACATATTTAAATGCCTTGCTTCACTGCAGACATACTTTGTGAGGGTTTACTCGTAATACCCACTACAACCAGAGAAACAGCTACTGCCAGGTCCTCTACTAGAGCAGAACCCTACACTCAGTTTCCCCTGCAATCAGTTTTTTCCACTTCCTCCTCAATATTCCACCTTTTTTTTTTCTTCTGAAGAAAGCACCTGAAGAAAAAATTCCAAAGTTACCATCCTTTGCCCCTATAGACTTTTATTTATTTCTAACACAAAGTGGCACAACCAAGCCTGCAGTGTAGGTTATTTTATTTGCTCAAAGTAAATAGATGTCAAGATTAAAAATTACTGATTATTTGGTCATGTATCAATGTATCACACGTCCAAATTAGAGATTTTAAGTCCTAATACAGTTTTACAGAGTCCATCTTTACAAATGACTGAACAGGTCAAGAGTTTCACACCTCCTGAGATGCACTGCAGACACTTTAAAAGCAATGAAATGAGCAGATTCTGGGTACACATCTCTGGCCACATCTACATTAGCACAGCACAGTGGAAACTGAACCTCCAGAATGAAAGTCAGTGCTGACGACCCAACATCTGCTTTGGGATTTTCACTTTGGGCTATGCCTAATCTGGATCTACGGACAGAAACACCCTCTAGCAGGTGGCATGCATGAGGTGAAGCACATCCTCCATCCATCTGACTTCAACCCCGCTCTGTGATGTGAGCTGCCAAGCGCCAAGGGGGGACAACTGGAGGCTCACTTCAAAGTACATTTCAAGTCTGAAATAATTAGCTCTAAAGACTTTTGCTATGTAAATATTAGTATTTTAATGTATCCCAAGTATTTCCAGTTTAAAATGGTAGGGATAAAACTGATTTGAAGTTTGTCAGCAACCATAGTCACTTATTTAAATATGCTTATTTTCATCACCACTGCTGTTTTCCTGCTCTGTACCCAAAACCATCCAGGGCCCCCCATGTCCATGCAGACATGCTTGTCAATGAACAGAAGTGCAATTAGACACATACAGGCCTTTACAACACCTTACTTACTTACACCTACTCATCTCTACAAATGTGGTCTACTCCATAGATAGCTCTTGAGCAGGAAAAAAAAGAAGTGTGATTTGTTTTGTTTTTAATTTCATTTTATTTCCATATTAGTCTGATGGTGATATATTGATGCATACAGCTCACTGTGGAAAATATTCACTTTAAACAAGCTTAAGACGGTGGAAGAGAAAAAAAACTTGAGTTGATTTTTTTTTTAGACTTCAAGGCCCCCATGACATTGTTGACAAGGCTACAAGTTCAACCATTTTCTATATGCAGGCCCAGGCAGAGGAAGCCTATATTTCCCGGTCACCCACGTATTTATTTGACATTAACATACAGTGGGAAACAGCAACATGAAGCCCTGAGTAATAACGTGTGAGGAACTCCTGTAAAAAGAAGCATTAGCATACTTTCACAAATCCGAATTACAACTTCGTAATTGGATACAGTGACTTTTCCACCCAGGCTTCCAGAGCCATTGGCACACTGGTGTGGGAAGAGCTTCCCTGGAGGCTGCTCACGCTGGTTCTGCAGCACAGTCACCAGCAGCCACCAGGTCGCAGGCAACACAGGGGACACTTTCACTGGCAGCTGCGAGTCAGGGAAATGAAGGGGAAAATGTTTATTAGAAAAAAAAGAAGAACAACATACAAAAATAGATTTTGGGTGGTTATTGGAAACTGTTTCTGAAATGTTAAATTAGATTTATTTAAATGAAATAAATCAATGGTCTGATTTCAAAAGCACACACTTCACCTTCCATTGCCAAATGTATTTTTTCTCAACCCTCAAGCTTTAACAGAATTCCCTGTTTTTTTAAGCAATTCCTAATAGTGCATGAGAAATGCTTGAGATTTTGCCATGCACCAGATAAAATAGCCTGTGCAAGGGTCCATCCTACCCGCTCCCTACCTGCAACTCTCAACTTGCTTTGCACAAATGCCATCCTGGATACAATTCCCATTCTGGCCACACCATGCACAGACCACCACAATTCCTGACAGTTCATCCAGATGGTTCCAGAGCCCAGGCCAGGCTCTCAGACACAACTTTTCAAGCCAGCTTGGGCCAAGAACAGTTAGGAAATGCACTTTTCCATAGCCAGCTGCCACTGGACTCCTACAACATCACAGGTTAAAAAAGAGTAATAGTCAAGTGGGAGTCTGACTGCTAGTGCAGGGAAAAATATTAAGAGATGCGTATAAGCTGACAAAAACCTGCTTACCAGATTTCCAAAATGCAATGTGAATACAAAAGAGTCAGTAGTTGGAAAGTATTTTTTCTTTTCTGCCTGGCAAAATTAACAGGGTGTTTCTGCGTCTGCCTGGGAAAAGGACAGTGCTTAACCAGCATCAGACTGCAGTCTGCATGACTTTACAACTGTAACAGCCTCTGTCTGAGCACCAAGCTGTGCTGGTTTAGAAAACACTTAAATTAAAGAGTGAATTTTAAACTTGTATAAATCTCTTACTTTGGTTCGATAGTGACTTACACTAATTCAGCCTAAATCAACTGCTTACTAACAGAAGCTACACGGAAGTAATTTTAAATGGCAAAGAGTGTTAAATACGCATTTTTTTCCACTGCGTTATCTAAGTTGGTATTAAATCAATCTGAGTTTTAAAAGTAATTTTGCAGTATATATAAAGCACTAAAGTGCTCAGAAACAAGTATGCTGCTATTGTTTACTTAAATAAAATTTGTAAAAATGCAGTCTTTACAGTCTTTTCATTACAAACATTTGATAAAATACAAGTAAAAACATTCTCTACTCAACATGTCCCTAAACTTTTCCTACAAAGAAAAATGCCCCAGATTGTTCAATAATTTTTGAAGTGATTAATATTTTACACAAGTCAAAATTAAGATGCATATGTCATGATTAAAACAATTCTCTCTAAATGATGACTGTGTCGCTCCAAACATAATTCAATGCAGTATTCCACTTTTAAGTACGGAGGAAAGTGTTTCCTTTAGAAGAGGAAATTCTCTTAAGGAAGTTGTTCTAAGATAAATAAAAGTTCAGGATGAAGCCAGCAAAAGGTGTGAAGGATTTCTCTTTGATTTCCCAGCTTGTGTATTTGGGCTCAGACACAGACTACATTTTATGCACATATTAATAGGATGCTAATAAGCCTACAACTCTACTTTAACAGGGACCTGTAGAGACAACCTGATATGTGGCACCAGATATATTAGCCCTCTTAAGCAGAAGATTTATTTCCCTCTCGCACAAGGAGAGAATCAGAGTAAGTATTTTTAATTAAAAGTTCAGACAAAAATGTCTTGCAAAGTTAGACTATTATTTTCGTCAGTGTTTCTCAAAGTAACCTTCAAAAGATCAAGATGGAAGCTAAGCCTTTCTGAGTAACTAGGAGCAGCTTTTACTCTTCACTGGTAATCTTATATGCAAAATAAGGCCACTCAGTTGCAAACGTGCTTAAATTACTAGGACATGAAAACAAGCCTGATATCAAAGTCATGGAGCACAGAAATTGGCAGCATGTATTTCAATAGCTTGCTACATCTCATGGAAATCTTTGAGAGAGATCTTACTTATTTGTAAACTTCAAAGATATTTTGAAGTTAAATCTTTAGGTTTCATATAAATGACACCTGCAAAACTTAAAAAATAAAAACAAAGAGGGGAAAAAAAAAGTAGGTAAGACTAATCTCAACCATGTATATATTCTAGTTTACAGTTACCATAAAAAAATTCCAGAAATTAGATGTAGTAGCATCTTAAGAATTAAACCACACATTCAAACAAGTATTCTATACATCACCTCCCTCCAAACAACTTTGTTTTTCACCATTTCAACTTTCTTTTTCATATTTCTTGAACAACAACAACAGATTAGAACAACTTTACTTTCATAATCAGCCACTAAAAAAAAAAGTCTTCTGCTTACAAATCACAGATGAGAAAGGGAGAAGAAAAAAGGAAAAAAAAAAAAAAAGAAAAATTAGGAAGAAAAAAAAAAGAAAAAACACACAAGTGATTTCCATTTGAACTTGAACTAAAAGTCCTGGAAAGTACTGACTTTTCTTAACCTGTTGACACAGAAATATCTTCCTTTTATTAAGTGTTGTTTTAATGCAATTTAAAAAACAAAAAAAACCCAAACAAACCAAAACAAGGATTTTTGTGTTATTAAAAAAAAAATAAATGTGTGATTTAAACATTTTACAACTTTTTTTTTTTTTTTAAATATACATTCATATTTCCAGCCTGGTCAATTGGCCACCACGTATGTGCCCCAACACTAGTAAAACTGTGTCAAACACCTCCTCATATCCTGGGAAGGTTCTCAGCTTTAAACTTGTTTTTATCATCCCAAGGCTGTACTGACAATAGTTAGTCCATTTGATTGTCCATCATCAGTTGCTCTTATTTGTCAGCTTGAAGAAAGTCTGGCAGCCTTTCCATTTTTAATGCAAAATCCAATAAACAAGCATAGTTCTGAAATTACAAAGCAGTTTATTAATTTGAATGTTGGCTAATGAGGGATTCCCCTCCCCTTCCCTGCCATTTCTACAGGGCAAGTTTCATCTGTTCACCCAAGCCTGCCATCTTCAGAGCATGAGAAGAGCAGAAGCAAAGTGCCACCCAAAGGTGTCCCATGACTGCATTGCAAATGATTCAAAATGCCCTTGTGTCCATGTAAATGGCTTCAAATGATCCTCATAAAAGTAATGAAGCGTTCTCTGAAATGAGGCACCAGCACTACTACAGAGATGCTGTCCCTCATGTATATACTGTGGCCATCACGGCACAACAGCTTACACAAAGTTGTTCTGCTTCAAATCTCACTCACTCACATGACCACAGTGCTGGTGAGAAGCCTCTCACCTTCCTCCAGGTATTTTATGCAGTGTCTAGATTTTAAAATCTGGAGAACAGAAGAGGAAGGAAGCACTCTTCGTTATTTACAAATATAAGCACCTTTTGTTTGGAGACCTTCTTTCTCGGGTTTTACTTCAATTTTATTTTTCAAAGGAGTTTCAATCTAACACTCAACCAAAAAACCAAATCCCAACTTTTCAATCTATTCATTTGTCTTACCATGCCCCGTACAAGCTAAGCATTCTATACTGACCATTGTAAGGTTTGCTTATGAGAACTCATGCACTTTGTCTGTCTTGCCCTACACTGACCATCATTCCTTTGATGTTTCAATTCCCCCTGTCAGGACTAGGCTTATCTGAAGATACAAACAGCAACAGACATACTGCAAACTGGGAGGGAAAGTCAAAGCATAAGAAAGGTGAGAGAAGCTGCTGGTCTTCATGGTCTTGAAATGAAAGACATGAAATTATTAGAACAGGAAGCTGAAAATGGACATTCACAGCTTCAACACAAATGACCTCCATTGCTAGGTTTATATTTCTGATATTAAATCTATAATATATCGCATCATTAAGAATGTGGCCAGACCAAAACCGGCAGGAAAAATAATTAGCAGAGTCTGAATTAGGAATGTGCCACATAAAGAGCTCTATTTATGCAGGATTTGGAATGCATGCTGAATGTCAGGTCTATAGGCACCACTGCCCAGAGCAGGAATACTGTCCCTTCCTGAGCTGAGGCCAGAATGATTTCTCAAAAGGCTCAGTAAAGATGCACAGACAAATACTTGCACTTCTGGCAGCAAATGCTCTATTGATGTCTCCATTATTTTAAAGAGTAAGTATCATCACGTATCAGTTTTGGTTTACTTTTTTTTTTTTCTTCAGAGTCCTCATGTTGATTGGTTATATTTGATGTTACAACAATTCACCTAAAATTTCCAAACAAAAGAAATACTTATTTTTAAAAATGGTATGTATGATGCACATAGGCTTAAAAATAAAGAATAGTTGATGCCTATGAGGAGATTATAAATGTTTGGAAGAACCTGTACTTCAAACTAACACAATTTACTGAGTTAATTGTTTTCCTTTTTTATTTGTCATAATAATCCATGTAGTTATTTTGAACTTAAGTTTCATTTTCCTAATAGACTAATGTAAGAATATAATGGAATTACGAATTTCCATCTAAAAACCAAAGATTACTCCAGATCTTTTGAGAACCATGTAATCACATGTTTAAAACCCTCCTACTCAATGAAAGAAACACTCAGATTCACACATTTTTCCACCCTGCTCTGTGTTGCATACAGTACTGCAAAGAATTGTAAGAATATCACAAAAAAACAAAACAAAACTGAAAAAAATCAAACAATCCTGAAGCCCACAGGCTACACCCAAAATGCTTTCAGAGTAAGCAGGAGATATTCTCAAGTGGCCTGTAACATAGAGGAAAATATCCACTTACACTCTGCATTAGTTTTTGGGAGCAAGCCTCCAAATTCTTGGATGTGGGGTTTGACTGGTCTGGTAATGCCAGAAAAATACTTCGGACATGACGGGTGGGCTTTGCTGAAGCGTGATCGGAGAGACAGAATGGCTTTGCTGAAGTGTTAATCAAAGAAGAGCCCGTGGGAGCGGTGAGAAACAGATGAGCCACCTGCAGAAAAAACATGTTAACAAGAGTAGGACAGTAAACTGCAAAGTCCTGCAAAGTAAGTGGCAGGTAAAAAAGGAACAAGGAAGATAATTATCTCATGCTGGTGATCCAACATCTGTAGTAGGAATGGAATATACAAATGGAGTTCAAGGCACGTGTACACGCCTTTTTAGTCAGCACTGTTTTGACTAAGGTATGAAAACAGAATCAGAAACCATGTAGGCTTTGTATCAGTGAAACAGCACCTTTGGGATGTGCCAAGACCCTTTCGCAGGTACATCTGCTGCGTCTGCTAGGTCACATGTGCACAGAGAATCAAGTTGGCAGAGGCATTGCCAGTGAAGCCAGCCCAGGGTCATTATCACCCTGGAGCCTCTGAACAGGAGAGCCACCACCCCAATGGACCCACTACCACAAAAGACAACAACCACCAACACCAACTGAAGGTCCATTTCATGTGGTCACAAGAGCAGAACTCAGCTTGCCGCTTTCCATTGCAACCTACCAAGTACCCAAAACACAAATAACACTGCAGATATACAAGCAATACTGCAACACCACACTTCCCAGCACAGGGAATGCCCCTTGCCTCCTCTACTAGAGTAGTTCAGCTCTTACCTGCTTTGCAGTGCTCAGGTGTCTGTGAATCCTCCAAAGGCTCAGTGCAAAATTATTCAGACAGAATAACCACCTGGTACAACATACCAGCTCCTCCCCACAATGAGATGGCACAGCTGTGGTTTGGCCACAGCACTTTGTTATCAAAATGCTTGTCCCACACTGTTCAGGCTGCTACTGCAACAAGCCAGGCTGCTGGAAGCTGTCTGCAGGATGAGAAACACCCAACAAAGGCTGAAGAGTTTACCCTGGGGTAAAACATAAATACTTGCTATGATATTATCCATTAATAAATGATAAGCCATAGTACTACCTTAATGATTCTTCCCTTCCCTCCCTAAGTGACTTGCAAGGATTATTCAGGAACTGGTATTTCTCATCTATGTTTCAAAATATTGCTTATGTAGTTTATGTCTTGGGAAAACTGTAGTAGTCCTCCAGAACAAAGTCTCCACTTCAAGTAACAGCACACAAATTGATTAACACACTATTCACCTACAGAGACAAATTTATTTTTCAGTTTAAGACAAAATTGAGATAGCAAGAATAAGAAAATAATAATAATAATCTGCATACTTTTAGTTATACTCTCTAAAGAAGTGTGTTTTAGCAGTCATCTGCAGCAATTGCTTAGAACATCACATCCCATACTCAAGAGCAAGTTTTGAAAGGGGAAGATGCAAGGTAGGGAATGAAAAGTCCGATGGAAGAAGCTTGAAAACTAGACATGGTGTTTGGGGTTGCCTTTTTTTGTTGAGGCTTTTTGGGGTTTCTTTGTTTGTTCTTAATAAAATAAATCCCTCCCACCAAACCAAATCTAAGAATAATAGATACAATAAACGTCAAACCCAAATGCTTGGCTTGGCACAGGAGTACTGAGTTTGGATGCTACAGTATCCATAGGCTTTATATGAGGTTGTTCAGTGAAGCTGCTGCTCACACTGGTCAAACTTCTTGTTGCGGGTTTCCTTAAACACTGTGACTAAAGTCTGGGTTATAAAAGAAAAAAAAAAAAAAAAAGAAAAAAAAAAAGAAAAAAAGGTGTAATAGCTTTGGACACCTAGTTAAAGAGCCTGTTTCCCAAAAGTGCTGATGACCCAGGAGCTCCTATTCACTTCAAAGCATAGGATTTGGGGATGTTTGCTGCATTAAGATTTATGGTCTCCCTACATCCTAACTGAGGGGTTAAAGAAATTACAACTAGTAGCTCATCTCCATTAAAATTAGAATGAAGTGCTAGACTGATTTGTGGCATCTGTTCCAGAGGCCAACGTGTTCATGGCTTCACAGACCCTGATGGAGGAATAACTAGTGTGAAGAAACAAGGATACCCCAGAGAAAGCTTTGCTAAGGGGCAACAGGGCATCTCACTGCAAAACCCATGGGCTGACAGAAGCAGCAGCAGCACATGAGAAAGAGGAAAGGACAAGAGCTGTTTCTGCCTGCAGGCTAGTACTAAATGAACAAAATATTGTTCTGCTCACTGCTCTGACTATATTCCTGTCAGTGAGCCAGCTTAACAAGATTTCATAAAAACAGAATCACAGCTTGGGCAATAACAGTCCAAGGCAGCATGTGGAAATTCATAGCTAAACAAAATAATACCGTCAGGAGCAAAAATCTTGATACCTACAAGGGGAAGGCGGGAGGTGGGGTGCGGGAGGGAATTCTTACCACGTAACAAAGCTGTTACACAGCCAAGCTGACAGACCAAACCTACCAAACTTATACAAACCCCCTAACATTTATGTATTTGCCCTGGTTTTGTTAAAAACAAGACCAGGTCTCTTAGTGAATTTTTCCTTTCAGCTAAGTTCTTCTAAGTACCTTCTAAGTAACTGCATGTTTTCTCAGACACTGCGCTCCGGACTGATAAGAGTGACCAGTGGAATGCAGGAGAGGCTCATGTTTAGATTTATTGCTATAACAACTAGGAATTCTGATAACATCCCATAATTAAGAGGGGTGTATGTGCAAGGAGGGGTGAACAGAACAGGTGGCTAAAACTGACCGAGTATTCCATGCCATCCACATCATACATCCTATAAAAGAGTGAGGTCTCACTCTCTTCAGCCATGGCCAGCATCTGATGAGGACCCTGCCTGTTGTCCTTACAAATCCCAGGCTTACTTCCAGGCCCTTCATCCCTGAATCCAGTTCCAGTTTGCTGTGAAGTCCCACCCAGGACTTTGGGGTGCCTGCCCTGCAGCCGCTGGAGTTATGCCAACTCCACATCAGGCAAAGCTGCTCTATCCCAGGACATTTAAGATTGGTTTTGTATATTTTGTATCATTTTCTCTATTTATTAGTAGCATTAGAAAAGCCTTTAAAACCTTTCTAACTTGAAGTCTCTCTTCCTTGTCACATTTTCCTACCTAAGGAGAGGGTGGAAGGGGATTAACAGAGACCATCTGCCACAGTGTATTGTCACCTTGTAATTAAACCTTGACAATATTGATATCCACTGGGATTTTGGGGACTGTCAAACCCCTCAAATAAATGTGTTATTTCACTCAAGGAAGGATTGTTCCCCAATGCTTCCTGAAAATATGGCATGCTTCACCATGAAAATTTTGGAGGGCTTTCTCCTCTTCTGAGGAAGAAAAAAGTAGCAACTATGAAGGAGTAAGAGTCCATAAAAGGCTGCCAGCGTTATCAGCCTGAGTGACAGACAGGAAGGAGATTTCCACAATTGGCACTTGGTGAATTGCAAGCTATAAAAACTGTTTGGAGATTGCTGGGTTGTCTGCAGTTTCTAGGCAGAACAGTTTAATTTTGCCTGCTACTAAAATATCTTAGTTTATTTAAAAGATTTATTTCAGAATTTCCTTGTATACAGTATTAAAGAAAAGAAAGAAAAAAACCAACAAGTTACACCTCTTACTCTTAGAAGGTTACATTTTCAGTGACTGCATAGCTAGAAAAGTGGTTTAATAACTCACATATCTTCACATCTATTGTTGGAAAAAATAGTTACTGTTACAAGCTGCCTTCCCTTTTGGCCAATTTACTTTGCTTTTATTGTGCTTGGGTGTTGTATACAGTCACTTTTTTCTGCTTTTAAATTTGCTTAGCCTTCATTATTAAGGCATAAAATGCCAAAACATGTAAGTATCTATGATGAACTCACACCTTAATAATCCTGGCCCTCAGTGCCAATTTGTCTATTTTAACTCAACTGGAGATAGACAACCCTTTCCTGCACAAAAAAAAAAAAAAAAAAAAAAAAAAAAAAAAAAATCAGACAAAAACATAAGTCTTTCTGAAAACAAATTTATTCTCCTAATGTGAATAATTTCATACATCTGTTGCAGTGGAGGTAGGGAAGAGGTTTGCACCTTCTCTTCAGTCAGCACAAAGTCATTTTGTAAGAACAGACAAAAATCTTGAGAAACACAAATAGATTTTTAAGGCTTAACTTTAGGCATTAGAAAACAAGGTAAAAATAAACAAACTGTTTTCTTTGTTGTTTTTCTGGGGCTGTTAAGTGATATAGCTCCACCTCCACCCTGCCAGGGAATCCTTCTGCAAGGCAATGCCCAGCCATCCCAGTCAAACCAAGAGTCATGAGTACAAGTGTCACTGCTCCCTTTCTGTCAAAGGAAACACCTGTCTGACCACACATCAGCTCTGCTTAACTGCTGACAACTCTACAAAGGCAGGTTTTTGACATCTGTGTTCAAACTGGCTCTCTTAATGGGATTTCTCAGTCTTCTGGGCTATTTTATTTCTTGTAACAAACTGGCTTTCCAACAGAGTCAAATCACTAGGAAAAAAAATGTAATTATTTCCAGTAATAGAAAATATGTGGATCCTTCCATGAATACACCAATCTTATTAAAAGGAATAAATATTGGCTACAGCATTCCTGCCATGTTACCCCCTCTGCTAACATCCTCATACCCCACAACTTCAATTTTTTCTTTTTCTTTCTTTTTTTTTTTTTTTTCCCTGTTCAAGATTCCGTTTGACCCTGAGACGTGGGAATCTGACTTCTCTGCTTTTAAACTTCCCTGTTCAGCAAGTCCCTGTCACAAGCATATATAGCATTTTTCTGCCTGTAGAGATCCTTACACATTTTAAGGTGGCACTGGGCGGGGAGGAGGGAAAGTCTCATTAACTAATTTATACTTGGCAGGTTTTTTGTTAAATACATGTATTTTTCATCTTTTGTCAACACATATATCCTGGGTAGGTGGAAGATGAAAAGCTGAAGGAGTTTGAGTAGCTTAGCAAATTGAAATTGTTTAAATTATAAAAGGCCTTTGAAAAGTCATTTCACATAGTTGTTTTATTGTGTCTTTAAAAGGGAAGACTAAGGCTGATATTTGACATATACCCAAGAAATATATCTGCATTATATATTAAAAGAAACTAGTTAATGCAACAAAGAAGATGACACCTAACTTTCCTCATAGGTTATGGGGCTCTTAGAAGCAGATGCATACTAACACTTCCATTTGTTATAACTACAGGTTAGCCGAACTAGAGATTGAGATGTTATGTGCACAGAGCAGGTGAACATGAGCAAAACCACCTCATATAGAATACTTTACAAAAAAGACATATAGAAGAGTTACAGTAACCGCTTGTCCACAGTGGTGGTGTGATTTTTTGTGTTTTGTTTGTTTTTGTTTTGTGTCTTTGTTTTGGGGTTTTTTCTTGTTTGTTTTTTCTCCTGGGGGAAGGGGAAGGCACCAGCAGGTTTATCTCATGAACTCTTTTCCTTCTCCAGTTTCTGGAAGCCTCTATTCTCTAAACTCCACTAGGAAAGACTTCGGCAGAAGGTTTTTCTTTTTCAGGTGGGGATATACTGCTAGCTTGTATCTGTATCACACTATTATCTGTATACTTTCAAGCTCCAGATTGTAAGTATCAGAAAGTTGTATTTTCCAGCTACACACCGCGGGCAACTCCTGCCGTTCCCCAGTAGATGGCAACGTTGATCTGACTGTCACTCAATAACACCTGCTGCCCACCCTCCTGCCCACGAAAAATTTATCCACAGCAGAACTTCTCCCCTTTGAGCTTCAGACACCTGCATGCCTTGGGATCCACTTCCACTCCATACATGTGTCTTTTGAGTAACATTTATGGCTTGTTTTTGCATGCTACCAGAGTCTGAGTTGGGACTATTAACTGCCTTAATAAAGGTGTTCCTGTATGTTACATATCCCCAAAGAAAATATAGAGAGAAGTGATTTCTGCTACATAATGTGCTAAATAGCAATGTATACTCAGAGATACAGTAAAAGCAGGAAAAGAAAAGCCATGGGACTTAGCTTTCTGAAAGAAAAGTACATTAAAACTTACAACTGATTAAAAGGTGTCTTTTCAACTGTGTACAATTGCAGTCTCTGGCATTCCAAAATTCTAGCTGTTACATTACTGCATGCCACTGTCATGCAAATGACGTGATGATAACTTGAAGGCAAATCTCTTTTAGTTATCAGCAAGGAATGAGTTGAGACAGGAAAATCAGCTGCAGATTTCTCACCGTGTTCTGCTGGAGGAAGCGCTAGAAGTGAGCATTAAACACAATAAAACTTTGACAGTATCCCACAACACTGACTACAAAATGCTTTTTAAAAAAATCTTCTGACATACCATGTTTGCATACGCCATTATGCAAAGAAATACTGATGGATACCATCCCTCCAGTCTCTAAGTTACTCAAGGTCAGCTATCATTTGATACTCACAGGTGAATATTCTGAAAATGACCTTACCAGCTTTTCTCTGCAGACTCTCGTCTGCTAGCTGTTGAAAACAGTCAGCGCTGCAGCACAGTAAGAGCCAAGTAGTACAACCAAAAGTTTAATTCCCCTTAGAATGTAGGTACAGCAGTTTTTAAGACCATCTTCAGCATTAGGATATATAGTCCAATATTTCTGTTTCTCACACAGACACAAGCAAAGAATAAAAATAAACAAATTAATTAAAGATACACGTAGAATAATCACAACTGATATCAGAAACCATTCTGTTACTAGTTAAACCAAGGAATTACCTCAGTGCTCCACCAATACAGAAAATGTTTTGGCATCTGGGTACTAAACAGGAAGCTCCAGACCCTGAGCAACAGGGGCCATTGCATTGCTACTTAATCAGAATTCTTGAAACCCAGTACTGTCAGTTGTCAGATAACCTGCTATAATGGCATTACCTGATCCATCATGACTTGTTCCATCATACCTTCCTCATCTTCCTCACCAACTGCTGATTTGCTGTTTCTTCTCTTTGCCTCTGCTTGTGGTTATTCCATACAAAGGTAAATCAGTGTCAAAAAAGAAGGGTTGTGCAATTGTGGTAACAGATACCTGCTGGGATGCTTGTCTCTGCCAATGTACTAATATAATTCAGACCTTGCTAAAACACAGGTAATTCGTGCATATGTTTGAGCATGTAGGTTTTATTTCATAAATACTTTTCACTTTGCTACTATGAAGCAACAACACAGGCTAATGAACTACACCAAAATACAAAGAACTAGTGTGAGCACTGTGTTTCCAAGGCTTTGAGTAATTGACTCAACATGTGTGCCTGGGTTGCTACCCCCAGGTATGAAACTCAGGGCTAACTTCATCCAATAACCAGAATGAAGCTAGAATACAGGGGGTCATAATACTCTTTTCCACACTACATAGACTTCAAAAACCAAGAGCCTGTTTCTAGTTCTCAGACATCTCCAGTGAACTGGCCTTGAAGTTATGCATACTTATTTACAAGTTGCCGTACTCAGCAGACACACTTAGGACAGAACTGGGCAGTCAAAATCCTGCAGGTTGCACCAGGAAATCACAAATATGTCTTCGTACATGTCCTATAGTTCCTGCTGAAATGCAAGGCTTCTTGTGCCATGTGTGATGCAATCAATACATCAGGGCCATCCATACTGGGTAGGCAGGGATGACCCAGGACTTTCATGACAGAGGCAACAGCCAGTGGTCTGGAGGGATGTCCTGGGGCAGTAAAACAGCTCTGGTGCCTCACAGGTAGGCAAGGCTTGCTCAAAGTCTTGATGTAAACCATGTTAGTTCGTTGAGTGTCTGTTGCACATTTTGAAAAGCAGAATTTTATCACAATATCAAAGAGTCAAAGTGTTTCTTGGAGTGCATAAAAAAAAAAAAAAAAAACAAAAAACAAAACCCCCCCCCCCACACAACAAAAAAAAACAAAACCGAAACAACCCACACAACACAACAAAAAAAACCCACAAACAAACAAACATGAGCTCTTAAAAATGTTTTGTTAATGTCTCACTAAAACTAGACTACTCTGGAAGAGTTGTACTACCTGAATGAAAAATGTATCTGTGAAACCTTCTCTAAGCTTCAGAAAATGACAAACATTCCAGGCAAGCACAACATACAAGTTCAAGGTAAGCCCCTGACATGCTCTCATTTTTGAGGTCTGGTTGGAATGGGTTGTTTAACGTCAGGATTGCAAAGCAGGTCAGCTCTTTGTCCTGCACTGACCTGAGATCTCAGCTCTGGTTTGAAGAATGAAAGTACTCACGTACCAGATACAGGAAAATCTGCTGTTATTTAGGCAATCCTATCTGTGACATGTTTTTTTTTCTTGGTTTATTCTAAACTGCCTACAGTTCAGCATTGAGCTCTAGCTAACCCTGATACTTTCCAGGGCTCACCAAATTTCTAAGTGTCATTCCAAGAAACAGATCCTTCAGAAAATATCCTCTCATCTCAAATCATACAAGCCACAGATTTTGTGTCAATGCTCCACAGGCTCCAACATCAGTGGTCAAGAAGAAACACAGACCAGTTAAGAACACCTACATTCACTTGCCCCAAGCAAGTGCTATTTGAGACAAAGTGTGAACACATCTTTCTTGTTTGTAGGAGACTGGCATCTGCAAAGAAAATAGTTACCATCTCACAGAAATACCTGGAATTACTGAAAATATGCGCACATAACTTTGCTTCTCTCACTAGTACAATTTGTTGCTTTGAAATCTCAAGAATGCCAGTGATTGATATTGAAATTGGGTGAATATCTGATGTGTATCTAACAAGCAGCAAAATGAGGCAGATGTGACAACAAGCAAAAAGACAGTAAAATAAAAATGACTGATATATAAAAAGAAACTTTGTTTTGTTAAAAAAAAAAATACACGCACAAGCAAAAAGCATCACTACTTCCTCCTCACGCTTATTTGCAAAATCTGTCACACTGACTAAATACCAAAGGCACACTCAATAGACACACTGCTTGCAGTGAGAAGAATCCCGCTTGCATTGTAAGTAATCCTTTGCTACCAAGGACACGAGCAAACATGCACAGTCCTGGCGTTTCCCACCCTACAGAAAGGCCTGCAGGCAGCCCTGTGCTGAGAAGGGTGGAAGCAGTCTTGGCATCCACCTCACAGCCCTCACCCGCCAAAGTATGAGGCAGCAACAGTGCCTGGAGTGAAGAAACACAGCAGTGATACGTTATAGCACCGGTAGAATCTTGTAAGTGAAAGGGCTAAAAACTTAATAGCAGTAATTCCACCCCTGCCTGTTCTCATCTCATTTTTGAATCCAACATTTGAAGGATCCTGAGCAGTAAAGCAAAGCAAATCCTTACAGTCCCGTTAAGAACAACAAGGGGAATAAACACTGATTACACTACAGATTCAGAAGAGCGTACTCCCACACTGAGTTAACACTGAACAACACAGGGATCTCCTGCCTCAGAGAGGACAAGTCTGACAGATGGTGCAGACGCTTGTGTTCTCCAGAGGCAAGGTGATGCTACTAAGAACCATGTGGACAGTACAAGATTTATGAGAGAGAAATGGAACCATGCCATAAACTGAGGTATTTTGTTGTTGTGCCATGTTTCTAAGCTCCTGCCTACTCTTCTTCACAACAAGTCTATTTTTCCACTTCCCTCATCTCCATCTTGCAGCAGCTCGTTGGTGACATCCCATTTGGCTCTTCCCACACACAGGTTTCCAGCAGCACCACTCTGAGACAATTCTGTAAGCTTCCTAGAGCTGAACTCATGTCTGTAGTCTACAGTGGACACTGACATACAGAACAAACATATAGATTAACTTTGATGAAAAGGGACTGTTTAGAATCTGTTGCTATTCTCCTATTCCCTGCCAACACAGGTTTGAAGTTTATTTCTGATCCAGCATCAAAGGGGTTTGAATGTAGTGCAGCAAAAATGCAGAACACTAAACAAAGAAGCAATTAAACCACCATGAGAAAACTTTCTGGAACAAGACAGCCTAAGACTCCTTTTAAGCTCATGCAACTCTCCACCTGCAATGCTGAAGATTTTGTATGTTCTCTATCTTTTACCATAAGTTTCCATACCTCCTGCAGTATCAGCTGAGGATAATTCAGCTTCGTGACAGGGGAGGAACAAGTCAATGGGTGGTTGTTGGAAGAAGAGGAAGTAACATGAGCAATACAAGGCTGGCATCACACAAAGGTGAGTGCAGCATCCTGGCATGTACACCAGGAAAAGCAGAAAAAGTACTCAGCAGATGAATGATCAAATATATGCATACATACCTGTCCTTCCCTTATGTAATCCAAATTTTGTCCCATGTAAACACAACTACTAAGAAGACACTGTACATGTACTGTTAAATCCAAGTACGAATCTGCCTCTGTGTGTTCTAATGTTCCTAACTGGTTAGTAATGTGTTGGATGAATTGCTGGCTGTACATAAAATGCTATGTTGAATTCATACAAACCAACAGTGCCCTGTGTCAACACTCCTCCTTTCTTCTGTAAGGTGATACATTGTCTACCTTTTCTAAAGAATTTAAACAAAGCTCCATAGGAAGTACATGTTATAGTCCTAACCTCAGTACTTTATCATTTTGCCACACACAAAAAAATTTTTGTTGTGCAAAACCACCTGAATCACAACTCATATAAATTAATGCAAGAGCCTGAAGCCAAAAAAAAAAAAAAAAAAGAGGGCCAAAAGAGGCATACATTTGCAGTGAGGCAGCACTTGGCATCACCCCATCTAGTTTTAAGGTATTCAGCTCACAGACTGGCATTCACGAGTCCAAGTCAGACATCAAAACCCACATCAATAGTGCCTGAGAGAGCCTGGGGCTTAAGTGCTGAAGCTTTGCCGTCTCACAGGTGCATTGACATTTTTCATGCCCTGGCTGCAGAGGGGGCAGGAATAATTTAAAAAATCTTAAAGTGACAAAGAAATACTCAGGAATAATGTTGCTCAAATCTACGCTCAGAAGTTTCACTAAAAATTATTTTAGATACAATTAGCTACTCAGCCATCTATAGAAGCCTGAGCTCCCTCAGAAGCAGCAGCATTTCCCTGTCATCTCTCCAAAGGTAAAAACTGTCCTATGAAATGGCAAATTTTGAGTAGTAGGCTAGTAGTAGTGACCTCACTCACTGCCTCTGCATGAAGGAGTTTCTATTCCCATCTCCTCACCTTTGAAGAGAGCGATGTAACAAACCGGCTGTTGACTACACTGAGGGAGAATATTTTACTTCTCTTCTGAGCCTACTAGACAAGGGAAAGAGGACACACATGAAGCAATAACTCTTCCCTAAGACAGGGACATGAAGCAAGAAGGGAGGAATCCTACCCTTCATTTACTTCTAAAACTAGTTGCTTTTTGTTTTAATTACAGTAATCTGACAAGAAACAGTAACCCACAAATAAATTTTCCCTCTTCCAAATCCTAGTTTCCTACCTCCACACAAATGAAACTTAAGGTCTCCACAAGTCAGATAGGATGTGGTCTCACAGAGGAAGAAAAAAAACATATTTACTACTCACAGACAAGTAATAAAAATACCCTTCAGGCAACTGTTCAAACTGTGAAAAGAGACCAAATCACATGATCTCTATTTGTTCCCTTTGCACACACGGACTCCCCAGCAGATGAAACACAAGAAAGCCCCCATTAGCATGCTCAGGAGGCAAATGCTTGGGTTTGCCAGCCTTTTACCAGGCAACATGGTCAACACCAACCAGAACACATCAACATGCAGCACAAGAAGCTGCATAATTAGATGAGTTCTGGCATTTTCCAGTCGCTGGTGCAGGGAGCTGTTGTAAAACCTACCACAGCAAGCCATAATGAACTCCTAGAGGCACAACTGGGCTGCATGAGGAAGGGCAAATCTGAACCAGTAAGTAATGTTGGGATCACTTATAAAAAAGCCTGTATGAACACATAAATAAAGGGGCATGGATTAATTACTTCATACCTAACTGTAGCGTGCTTGACCCCATAACCATGGTGTGCATGTGGCTTCCCAGGGCGCTCTTTTCAAAGAGAAAAAAGCAAGTGCCAACCTTCCTCCTGCCTTCTCAAAGCAATGGCACCACCTGTGTCCCCTTGCCTGCCCTGCCAGCACAGGTGGGACTGTCCGTGTGCCAGCACAGAGCTGATAGAATACAGCAGCTCCATCTGTGGAGCCACTTTGTCATGTGCTACTTGAGTCAACCATGGGAGAAGCTGGGACAGATAATTTACCTTTGGTTTTCACGGGGACTTGTCAGCACTCAAGTCAGTCCCTGCTTCTGCCAGCTCCACCAGTGACAGTCTCCAGCAATCACTGGGGCTTCCCATCCCTTCAGCCTGTCTCTGACCTTAATCTCTACTGTTTCCCCAGGCACCTGAGGACAGATCACTTTCCCCAGATCTGTTGCCTCCAGCTCTTGTCCTTCTTGTGTTTTAATCCAAAGCAGAGGTGTCATAGGCTGGCAGAGAGCTCTCATGGTGTAAGAAAAGCTGTTCCAGTGGCTGCTTCCTACCTCCTCATCCCAAGAGGCAGCTGCAGCTGCTAGCAAAGTTCTGCTCCATGCTTCAAGCCTTCATTTTAAACACAATTCAGGCAGAGAAGCCTTCAGGAAAAACTAACTTTTAAATTAATAAAGTCTTTGAGAGTATGTGCCAAGTAATATATTTTCTTTTTAACTCATCAAATACAGACAACATTTTTGTTTGTTTGTTTGTTTGTTTGTTTAGGAAAAGCTCTTATCAGACACAGAAATACAACAAGTTAAATGTCAAATTCTTGCTGAGAAGCACACAGAAGTTACACTAGTAGTAGTGCACTGAAATGGGTGCACTTTTTTGTTCTTGAGTTTTACTCTTTAGAGTGACCAAAACTGGGGTTTTTTCTACAGAAGTTCCAAAGATACAGATTTTTACCTGATAAACACACCTGGAACAGAATTTCTTCCTCTCTGGAGGTTGTTTAATGGTTAAAAAAACAGTACCAGGATCTAGGAAACATCACGCAAGCCTAAATACATAAAATACTTTACCCACTTGTACTTTAATCCGGATTAGAACATAGCCAGGCAATGCTGTCGTACAAATATTTGCCAATAGCCAGAGCCAACCACCATGCCAGAAATATATTAGGCAGAAAAAAAAAAAAAGAAAAAGAAAAAAAGAGAGCTGTTCATCTCATGTAAATTTAATGTCAGAATATATTAGCTGTGACTGCACTTCACAACTCAGCATGGCTTTGTGTGGAAGATAAAACACTCAGATTTACAGCATTATAAATGTTTGCTAAATGCCTTAATTGCCCTCTCTTCTTTCAAAACAGCACTTTATTATTAGCTTACAAAGTGTTCTGTGTAAGGCAGATCATTTTTTCCTAATTCCTTATTGACAGCTTAGAAATCTGTATTTTACTAATATTCCTTTGAATAAAAAGAGTGTCTGCTTTACCTTGGCATCCAGTGATGAACAGCCACATTCAGCTGCTCGTTACTATGGCAATATTACGTAGGAGGTACAGAGACTGATGCTTTTATCTTCTCCCTTTGTACTTAGAATATACTCTCTTCCCCTCCTTTATTTTGAACAAAAACAGCCACAAAGGGGGATGGTGAGTCATTCAGAGAATCAAAACAAAGGTCATTTTATTAACTTCGTTGTTACATTATCTAAGGATAAATTGCAGGACTATGAATGAGATATAAACACCAAAGACCTTAAGATATGATATTGCAAACAAAGTATTTTCTTTCTTTTCATGAAAAAAACTGAAGCACTACTGACACTCTGCTTGCTTCTCAAGCTGTTTAGCAGTGCCCAGGCAGTAGTGAGAGCAAGGATCACTCATACAACTTTCGGTTTCCCCTGGAAACAACTAAAACAGTAATTGTAGACAAATTTGTGAGAGTCAGGTGGGATGGAACCCTACTTCTTATGTGCCAAGAGGCAATGGAAATAGGCTGTTGCATAACTGCTGAAAACACCTTCCCTGGATTCATTTGCTTCTAACTAACAGTGGTTTAAAGGCCCCTCCAAAAAACATGGAATACAGGGTAAACTCTTCAGGTGGTCAATGCAATAATCATAGAATCATAGAATAGACTGGACTGGAAGGGAACTT
Organism: Columba livia; assembly: GCF_036013475.1. NCBI lineage: Eukaryota > Metazoa > Chordata > Aves > Columbiformes > Columbidae > Columba > Columba livia. The sequence continues at coordinate 73,769,514 of NC_088604.1, forward strand.
CAAAGGTCATCTAGTCCAATCCCCCTGCAATAAGCAGGGACATCTTCAACCAGATCAGGTTGCAAGCATTCAGTCCTGCTGGGTGTAATCAAGAGATGTATAGCAAAACATCTCATTTCCAACTATTGACTCAGCCACTGACAGAAGTTTTCTCTCATTATATCAGTCAAAGCAAACCAGATGAGCAAATGTCCCCAGGTGAGGCCAGCCTGGATGTGGTGGCTTAGGGAGCAGGCAAACTCGGCCACAGCTGGAGATCCGTCTGCAGAGCTGGTTTGATATGCTCTTCCTGTTCTGCTTACAGTCTATATTCATCCACCAGAGGTTAGTGATACAGTAATTGCCTGCAAATTTATTTTTGGATTCATCACTTTGAAGTTTGGAGAGAAAAGAAAAACAGCAGAATTCCACACCCACACTCACCTCACTAAACAAAACAAAACAAAGAAAAATACCCCAACAAAACAAAACCCAAACAAACAAAAACCCCAACAGCAAACCCTCATGCACAAAAAAAAAAAAAAACCCACACAACCTCTTCAAATTCAAGGAAGGTATGTTTTAGGACTCCTAACTTGATACACTATAAAAGGGTACTAGCACCACAGTTCTTCAGTTGCTTCTGTAGAGAACAGGCCCATTTGGCAGATGACTTTTTGTAGTCCACGACTCTGCTTCCGCTTCAGCACTGCCCTAGACAACCCATTTTTCTTTCTTCATTGCCCCACAAGGTCTGTAGTTTTGACAGCTATGCATTCTTCATGTATGTTCCCGCAGCTTTCAGCCTTTTCTATATAGCTTGCCAGTGGAGCTAGAGATTCCTGATTACCAGGTTTAAGCCTCTGTGCCATTGCTTACTCTACTTTCAGAACTTTCATTAAACTCTCAGAAATAACCCGTGGATTCCAAGTAATCCTCAAACTTCAGGGTTTTTTAACTCCTGTTGGTATCCAAACCAGGGTTTATTTTGCCATATTACTGTAAGTAAATGCAGGGGGGAAAAATATCAGAAAGTGGACAGGAAGTGGTTAATCTTAACTTTGCAGCAAGGCATTCCACATGGGCAGTAGAGAGCACTGTAAAGATTTATATTTCATAAGAACATCAGAAAAAGAAAGGTCTCTGACAAGACCTTCAGATACTAGGCAGTAAGTAAGTAAATAAAAGTGTTTTCAAAGAACACAACCATAATTACTATAAACATTGTGTTTTCATTAAAAACAAAACAAAAGTGACTTAAGATTCTTACTGAGCACTATTCCCTGAGACGAAACTGGTAACTACCCAGAGCCGGAGGATTCGCCCTCTGGGTAGTGCCGTGAGGCACTGCCATAACTATTCCAATCCTTACTCCTCTGTCAAGAGAAAGCGGAGAGACGGACAAGACCGCCCCAGTACAGGACCGAACCGCCCCATCCCGCGGGGTGCGAGCAGCCCCGCCACAGCCCCCACCACAAGCACACTGAGTGTCTCCACGGCTCCGCACTGCCCTTGCCTTGGGCCCTCGCCCACCGCTCCGCCAGCCGGCCGGCAGCCACCTCCCCTCCCCTCCCGTCGGCGGCACCGGAGGGCTCGGTCCCGCTCCCGAGTACCCGCGTTCCTTCCTCCCGCGGGCGCGGCTCGGCGTCCGCCGCGGAGCCTCCGCACCCCGCGCTCCCTTCCAGCCGCCCGTCAAAGCCTGACAACTCTTTTCCCTGTTGGTTGCAATCAGGTGCTCCACGCACCTAGCGCCTTTTCTTGAGAATTTGGCTTTTATTTGCTCCTACTTCTGCTCTAGTCGTAAATGGTCTCTGTTCGTATTTAAAGCACCGGGAGTTGGTCGCTTAGCCTTGTCCAGCTCGGGTTTTGCTATTCAGACAATGCCCTGCAAAGAAAGTGCTGCGAATCACTTCCGACTCCCTCACTACATGATTAACCCGATCGGCTGTTGGTACTGCGCTGACTGGTCAAATACAGAAATCTATGCAAACGCTTAAAAATCCATGAAAACGCTAATTTATTTTTATGCTTAATTAGGAACTTTTTTTTTTTTCCTTTTCATGCAAAGCTCAGCTTTTACCAGTACTCAGAAGTGTGATAATGACAGGAAAAATGATGAAACTGTTAGATTCCTTTACTCAGAGTGCTGAACTGAACATCAGTTGACCCTCACTCAACAGTTAATTTAACCACAACGTTAAAGTAATTCAGGGAGTAGAAGTAATTCTTAAAGATTTTATTACACCTAGCACTTCCACCCAAGATGTGAGCACTCACAGTAAGAATAACCTGAGGTCATTATCTCAAGCCACCTTACTGAGAAACACAGACTGGATGTTTCTGGTATCTTCAGTTTTACAAAAGCAAAACAATCAAGACAAGTTTAAGCCATTCCAGAGCTCTCAAGTCTCCATCATACATGAAAGAAAGAAAGGAAAGGGAATGGAAGAAGAGGAAAAAATGACTTAAAATATCGTCCTTCAAAAAAAAAACCCAACAAACCCTTTAACAATACTCAGTAAAATTAAAAGGGGCCAAAAGCCCTTATTTCATCATCTATGCACTCATCTTACCGTTACCGCTGGAAGCCAGCTTCTTTCTCATGAAGACCCTCCTCCCCACGTCACGTCCATTTGCTGGCTTGCTCTTGAAGCTGGGTGGAGGTTCAGTTTGAGCCTATATTCTCAAAAGTAGCAAGAGCATCTATGACTAACAAACTACCAGCACTATTTCGAGAGACTATTGCTTCCAGTATTCCTTCCTGGGAAGGGAAAAGAAATGTTCATGACTTTCTCAGAGTCCAGGTACTGAGCTGGGCAGAAGCGCTGGGTAATCCACCTGGTGACACAGATGCCAGCTGGGAGCTCTCACATGGATGTAACTGGTCCTTGCAAAATAGTGATTTGTCTTGCAGGAAGTACCAAAGCCAAACCTTTTCAAAAGCTCTTCCTCTCTTTATAAAATCACTGTTTAAGAGAGGCTTTTCTTGAGAGAAAACAGAATGCACCTTAAAGTACCTCACAAAAACAGAGAAACCAGCTCCCCAACTGGAAGGAGAGTGGCTGATCATGACAGACACTACTCCATTACCCTCCCTGGGGAGCAGCTGCCAAATGCTGCCCACGCCCCGCTGTGAGGGGCTTCACCAGGCACAGCTGGGGAGGGCAGCTGGGGCTGTGTGACCCAGCTCATTGGGAACACCACTTCTCTGGGCTTCACAAGCGTTCTGGTGAGGAAACACACTAGATAACATAAGAGCTGGGCAACAACGTGCTCTCCCCTCAACTTCGAGAAGACGGACAGTGCAAATCATGTCAGTGAGGGGGGAATGTTAAGATTCTGGCTAGAATCTGGGAGCAAACTCAGCAATGCACGGGGCTGGGGTTGTTCAGTTAGAGAAACAAGGGCTTCACCTGCCTCTAGCTTCTCCAGGCTTCGTCAGAAACAACAGTAAGGCTGACACCATTTTTTAAAAAAAAAAGACGTGGTGTGTTGGGTTTTTGGTTTTTGTCTGATTATTTTCTTTTTTCCACCATGTCATACTGATGTGTTTGGAGGAAGAAGGGAAGCTATCTACCCTGAAGCAAGTATCAATTACTTTAAGCATTCATAGCACCAGCTGCTCATAACTCTCTTTCACCAGCTAAGAGGGCTATGAGTGGGAGCCTTAGGTTGAGGCACTCTGAAAATGGCTAATACACCACAAAAAGCAAATGTAGTGATTTCCAAGGTGCTTGTTGGTTCTTATTGCAAAAGCAGATCTGTCCCACTGCAAAAGTATTCCTTGAGCACATCTAATGCGTTCACCAGTACAGAAGAGCAGTTCTCACTTACTTCAATATTTACACTGGGGGGTATAGACAGTTCCAGAGGCTGAGAACCAGGGTGGAAGCTCCCCTGGCCTGGGCTAAGCACAGGGGCAGCAGGAGAGACGCTGTTTCACAGCATCCCACTTGCGTTCTCCAGCTGTGCCGACTGCACCCTGTCCTGGACCCGTCTCAAGAGGAGGAAGGCTCGGGCTGACTGGGGACCAGTGGGATGGGGGTGCTGTGGTGGGAAGTTTCAGTTCTCAGCACTTCAGAGAGCTCCTGCTCTTTAAGTAAGAAATGGAACCATGATTACTTCATGATATATTGACATTTAATTACGTAATGGTTCTTAGCAGTAGTGATGCTACACAAAGGCCAACACAGTGACTTATTTGAGGGTTTTCACTGCTGTCTGAATCTCCACAAGCACTTTTGTCTTTTGAAGCCTGCCACTGGGCTCAGACATCTATTATACATCTTAAGGAAGTAAATTAGTAGTTTTATTATGTTTATTTTACCTACAATTTTTGGATACTAGAATCTATCAGTTTTCTTTTCAACAGAAAAGATACCAAGATGTAAGCTACATGCAAAATTAACAGAAGTTACTGTTTGTAGGAAGTAAACTCCTCTGTCTTGCCTAATATCACTTGTAAGATTTATGGGCATTTCACATGAAAGTATTCAGAACACAAGGGGCATCATTTATAGTTAAAAGACAGCAGCAATGATAGCAAATACTGAAAACAACAAATCTTGATGGTAACATTTAGTAAAGGATGTACTGTTCTAAGCAGACAACAGTTCCATGGCTCCGGAGAGTCCAGTGGCTCTTAACATCCAGCCCAAAACCAGGACTGCATATCCCAATCTCAGGGTGAGCCTATCTCAGGCCCACTTCCCATTACTTTGTACAATGACTTATCGAACACAAAAGATCTTAGCTGCATCATCTCTGGGTAGTTTTGTTCAAAATAATTCTTTGGAAAAAAAATATATCCAGGTAGCTCCTGAGTTCTCAAATTCTTCTTTCTAGTGTACTTTGAGCAAATTCCTCCTTTGTTTGCCTTGGCAGTCCTCTTCAATTCCCCACTCCCCGTGCAAGTCCTACTGTATTTGCTGCTGTTGTGCATTTAAATTTATTGATTTTTTTTTCTGCACTTCAGATCTGAAAAAAACAGCTTTCAGCCTCGCAAGTAAGCTTTATGATACTGAAGCCCTTTATGCGTTAATCACTTTTTTGTTGCAGTTTGAGATAGTGACCATAGTTGATATGAAAGAATGGAGCAGTTCCATGGAACAAGATTTGTGAACATCCGGGATGCTTCCTTATAAGCTCACATTCCCAAAAGAGACGCATGAGGAAAACTCAGCTATAGCTCAACCACTACTGTTTTGCTTACTGTCAGAAGAGTCGGGGGGAAGACAGTCTGACATCAATCCAGCATAAATTAAATTTGGCACCAAATTTGCAATTGTTAAGGAAGATCTGTTTGAAGATGCTACTGAAAATTGCTGAATAAGGCAGAGCAACATGCAAACTCAGTTAAAATAATTTGAATACATGTGTTTCATAGCTAGCACTACAAATGACTGTCTACATTTGCTTAAACAGAATTACTGTCCATATATTCTCATGCACCATGCTTTTCTCTCTGGCTTTCAGGATTGCTATTTTACATCTGTATTATATTGGTTCATTATTTTTTCAATGGTTGCATCAATGCATTTAATAAATAAATATTTTCTCCATGCATATCATGTCATTCCTGAAGTTTCAGGGAAAAAAAATTGAAAAAAATATTTGAACAAGCTTGGAGCAAATGTACAAAACATTGCACATCACTACATTATGATCTACAGAAAGGTTTCTATCCTGTAATTTAATGCAACAGTCAACACAGACATCACTTTGTGTAAACAACTGACATTTACATAAAATGTGAAATTCCCAACTTGTGGCACTAACCTGTGTTTTACTCTGTCAAGTTCAACTTTAAATTTTCCTACATGCTCAAACACTCATTTGCTGAACGTTTGCCACACCATAATAAATATTTAGGTCTTTTGTTGTGGGAGATTGGATAACAACAACACGAGAGTGGCAGTAGGTGGCCGAGACAACAGCTGTGAGCCTGTTAAGCCTTTTGCTTTCCAGTAATTTTTATACACTTGGCCAGTCCCAGCACACACAGCTCTGACGACCATCCGCCACGGAAAGGGGGGAGCGGGGGAGCTCCGCACGTCCCGGGGGTGGGAGGCTGGGGACCCGCCGGTGGACGCTGACAAAGGATTCTGCCTCTGCGCTTCCCGCTCCCTCTTCCACCTCCTAAGGCGGGATGTGCCTGGGAGGCGGCTGAAATCACGCAGTCGACGCACACACCCACCCTCCCTCTCGTTTACAGGCGCAGACGCGGCCCCGGGCGCAGGAGAGCGGAGCAGTCCCTGCTCGCGCTGCTGCCGCGCACATTCCTCCCGTTCTCTGGGGGTCCCCCCGCCAGGGCCCGGCCGGGAGGAGCTCGCCCCCTCCGCTGGTTGTCTCGCTTTCTGCCGCCGCACAGGGTTGTTCGTCTCGCTGAATTTCCGGCACTACCCTTCTTTGAAGAGGCATCCTCCGGCTTCACCAGTTTAGGGTTTTGTTTGGAGGCGAGTTGTCGGTGACTGTATGACCAACCATCCTAAACAAGCAAATATTTGCACTGCACCCACTCTCCGTACTGTTAACTGCCCGCCATCCTTGGCTTGAGGCCACCTAGATAACAATGCACACTCTAGCAGTCACAGACAGCCCAACGCGAAGCTAAGGCACTAAGGCTACTGCATCACAAAAAAAAATGGGCCATTTATTCAAATAAATAAAAATGAGCTTTTATATACAAATATACAAAATCATTACGCATACCTTACAAAGTAGTCAGAAATCTTAAAAAAAAGAAAACGGGGGGCGAGGGAGGGCGCCCACAGCTGGCCACTATCGCTCCCAGCACCCGGGCACTGGCGGGCGGAGGCCGCCGCTCCTTTGTCCCTCGCCCCAACGGCGGCGCTACTCCGGGCATCGGCTCCGGGCCGTGGGCCCCGCGCCCAGCCCTCACCGTCACCCGCCGAGTCTTCCCGACGCGGACAACACCACAAAGGACACAACGGCTACGGATAACGGATAGCGCCGCCACCGCCTCCTCCCCGGACCCCACCGCCCGTTTAGGCGGCGGCAGCCGTGCCGCTCCCCGGAGCCCGCGGCGGGTCTCAGAGGGCGCCCAGGTGCGGCAGCGTCTCCAGCCTGTCGGGGCCGTCCCGCCCGGCAGCGCTCTCCACGCCGCGCAGCCACTCGGTGCACTTCCGCACCAGCCCCTCGTCCACCGCAGCCACCGCCGTCTCCTCCTCCTCGTACTCCTCGTCGTCGTAGCGGTGCCTGTCGTTGAGCAACGAAATCTTCAGCAGGGCGCGCAAGTCGCCGGCGCCCGCCCGAGCACCGCGCCGCGCCGGGGTCGCTCTGCCGCCGGGGGAGGGGGCGGGCTGCCCCCGCTGCCGCTCCAGGCTGCGGCGCTGCAGCAGCCGGACGGCCTCCGGCGGCAGGCTCAGCGAGAGGCGCAGCGCCGTCTGCCCCGCCGCCCCGCTGAGGTTTTCGCACGGGCGGCTGCCCGCCGCCGGCGCCTCCGGGCGCCCCCGCGGCTGCAGAGGGGCGGGTTGGGGCCGCGACCCCCGCTCTGCCGGCGGCCTCCGCGGCGGCTGCCGCTGCAGGGAGGAGCAGGGCCAGGAGCTGGAGAGGGGACCCGCCCGCTCCGGGGGTGCCCCCCGCGCCTTCCTCGTCGTTTTATCCTCCGTGGGCCGAGGCGCTGGCTTCTTGGGGACCGCCAGCGGCTTCTTGGGCTGCACCCGGGCGGCGACGGGAGAAGCAGCGGCGACGGGGGCCGGGAGGATGGGCGGCAGGGACGCGGTGCGGCCGGGAGCCCCGTCTGTCTCCTCGTTGCGGGCCCAGGCAGCCGTGGTGCGCGCTCCGGGCAGGGCGGCGCATCTCCCCGCGGGCGGACAGGGCCCCGCTGCGCGCCGGGGCTGCAGCCCCATGGCGAGACACGAACCGGTACCCCCACCCGCCGGCCGCAGCACGGAGTATGGGCTTCGTCTGCACCAACAGTCGCTGCTTTTCCCCCTCGATAACCCGCCCCCCTATCCCGCCCTTCGCCCGCCCCGGCAACACCCTTTCGCCGGCGCGGGGTGGGCGTGCGGGCGGGGACGGGGGCCTGCCCGGTGCTACTCGCCCTTCCCGGACAAGCCGCGCTGGTCGTGTACGCCGGCGCCTTTCCCCGCGTGTCTCCGGCCCGGCCCCCAGCAGAGCTGAAGGAAACGCTCGGCGGGGCCCATGTCCCCGCGGGCAGGAAGGCTCTGAATTCCTCCCCCAGTCCTCAGCCGCCTGAGTGTGAAAAGGCGGGCGTTTAATGTCACGTTAAACTAGCACCCCCTTGCCGCCTTCAAACCTCAATGATATTTTGAGCTCCTAGACTGGTTGAGTTACCATGAGTAAGGGCAGGCAGCCAAGACCTAGCAGACTTCACCTAATGTGAAACTCCAAAATACACAAGCTGCTTGAGGTCAAGAGGCTTGGTAACAAACAGCACCGTCCAGAGATCCTTCTTCCCAGCCTCAGTTCCTACTGAGATATTCACATCTATGGTTTCACACTGCCATAAAAGTATATCATACAATGAGGATGCATTGACTGTGAACTTTTGGAATATTAATAAACAGCAAAGACAGGATCTGAAGGAGCAAAAGATGCTGACAAAAGAACACAGTGTGTGCACTGTGTGTGCAGATAAAGTAAGGGAATCCTCTAATGTTCAGGAGAGAAAACAAGAAAGCACACGATGTTTTATAACAGACCCAAGTGCATATAAAAGCATACCAGTACACGGAACTTTCAGACTTAAGTGCTTCAACCCATTTTTGTTCTGGTGATCTAATACCTAAGTTTTAACTGATGAGAGTTCTTATTTACTGCAGCACATAAAGAAAATCCAAATGATTAATACTATTCTAATTGAAGATTACAGTGATGGCAATGATGTACCAGAACTGGTGGTTGGGCAAAACCAGCTCTGGAGCAAACAACTGCCCAGTTCTGAACAACCAACTAGGGGGATGGGATCTTTCCAGTGCCCATTATGGTCAGTAGGAGCAACTGGGGAAGGGGCAGAGACAGTAATTTCCAGGATGACACCCAGCACCATCTACACACATACTAGTTCATTTTCAGTGCAATCTGAAAACTAAGAGGAACTAAAAGTTCACTCCTGGGTCCCCCCAGCCCCTGGGGCTGTGGTGGGCAGAGCAGGAGAGGCAGTCACTGCACCGTGCAGCACTAACAACCCAGGAGCCTGCCGCAGTGAAGGATGCTCACTAGCAGTTTGTTACTAATCCGTTAAAATGTGTGGCTTGGTTGGGGGTTTAGCTGCAAAATGGTGCACTCAACCTTTACACAGGTTCCCCAAAGATGCTGCTTTTTGTGCAACATACGCTATGATTTAACAGGAATGTACTGCGGTTTGTCTCTTTAGCCTGAACCCTGAACACCAAAAGACTGGGGTTCTTCCCCTTCCTGATGCTGCACCTCACATCTTTTCAAATCCATTCCTTCTATTTGTGGATTAGTGGGGAAAAAACAAAATCAGAAAGATCTGGGGTTTAGAATGCAAGTAATCGAGCACATTGATCCTGTGCTTAAAGAGAACTTCCTGTAACATGCTATCAGCCACCAAACATTAAGGATTTAACTTTGCTCCCACATAACTAGATAGGTCTTAGCATCAAAACAAATAAAAATGAGAACATCTTATTGAAGCTCAGTAAAGTATTAGATTATTTCACTTCTATCTGTTAAGAGTTTAATTTAGAATGAACAGCTTGTCTAAATACAAACACAAAGAAGCTTTAAAGTGACTTCTGCAAATCTAAGAACCTAATTTTGATATAGTCATATGCATATCCCTCTTTTTAATATATTTTCATATTTATTCAAGTGTAATGCTAAAATTTTCATCCCTCTATAACAGACTGCTAAATAAAAATAGCTTAGGCACCTTTAAATCTAGTTTATTTCACAAATCTCATTTAGTTCGTTTAGTAAAAAGTATTTATGTAAAAAATCATTTAAAATATAGCTTTTTAGTACAATCCAACAAATTTTAAACAGACCTTTCACATATTCTCATTAAGCTTCTCTGTAAGGCACGTATACACATTTCAAAGGAGCAGTTAATTATAACTTACCAAATCTTTACAATGTTTATAAAACTCTGTCTTTGGAAATGCATACAATGAATCATATACAAACATAAACAGCATATTGCAAGTTTTAGACAGAACTGTAAATGAAATCTTTATGCATACTACCCAGATCTTAGTGGTCTGCCTCCACTGGGGAATAACTTGTGTCACTGGATGCAAAGTAGTTTCAAGACCACTCTGCTCAAAGTATTTAAATGCACTTTTTTTTTTGGTTAAAAAATCCTAAAAGTTCCAGGGTAAACACAAACAGTTCACCCAATTTATTTAAAAACGGTTTCAAGTAAAAATTACTTAGTCCCCCAAATGCAAAAGGCAAGCAAACCACTAAATTGATACTGGGTATTTCAGGAGTGAAAAAGTATAGTTTTCCAAGCAAAATTCACAGAGGAATAGAAGTTGGCTTTTAAAGCATACAGTGGTTCCTGGTTTTAATTTACCCTAAACAGGCCGAGAAGCATTTAATCACAGCATCCCTTTAAAAAGAAAAAAAAAAAAAAGAGTCAGTTAAGATATTTGTTATTTTCTTCACATACATACCAATCATTACATATTTAAAAGCAGAAATATTACATAAAGACAAAAATCAATAGTTTATCAAATGCAGGACCTTAACAACGATCATTGAGTACATCTACAGCAGCAGCAAAAGCAAAGGCTCAAGCCCACTCTGAAGCTCAGCTCAGCTCTGCCCATATTGCCAAAGTCTTCCTCACTGTTTACACTCTAACAGATGCTAAAATGCGGAGACAGCGTTAAAAATGGTTCCGCAGCACACTCGGTGGCTCAGCAAAGGTCACAGCCTCGTTTCAGTGAGGCTGGCCAGCAAGGGCAGCGCTGAGGATGCTCGGTCCAGGCAGTCAGCAGCACACGAGGTGCTCGGTGCCCAGGCTGTGCTGGAGTTAGACCATCACGGTGCAGGGAAAAAAAGCCCAGGCTGAAGGCTTTGAAGTGCCTGTGCTTACAGCACAGGATGAGGAGCTGGATCAGCCTTAAGGTCTGAAAGATCTGAAGGGGTCTTTTTCTTTAACCTACAATAAAACAGTTTACTGACTATTCTACTTACATCACTCACTTTAGTTTCCTTTATTTTTCATTTTCTCAAAAATGTAACAACTTGTTAAGGAGTGGAGTTTGTTGTTAGCCAATTGGAAAAATGAAGAAAAAGACTATCATGCATGCCTTTTTTTTTTTATGCCAGCAGGAGAGCCACAATTAATAAAAAACAAACAAACAAAACCTCAAAACAAACGAAAAAACCCACAAACAAAAAAAACAACCCCAAACCCAATAAAACAGAAAACACAAATGAGTGAATTGTTTTCAAGAGTAAACCATTAACAGAGTTAAATCAAGTAATGACATTTTTGTTGAAATAAAGATAAATGTGTACTTTAAACAAATTACATAGTACTGTTCCCTGGCACTTAACATGGTTTCCACTGTTTCCATAAGAAAGGCAGCTTATGTAAAAAAATTTATGATAGCATTCCACATAAGCAAATTACCAAATAATCCCTGAAGAAATCACTGTACTACTAAAAGCAGCCTGTGTAAAATTCAGTTCCTTGGCTCATAAAATCTCACAGACAAATAAAAACAAAGAAATGAAGTGATGCATGTAACCTGATGTTTTTCTGACCAGAACTTAAAGTACTGTTGGTAGGGAAGAAAAGACCAGTGACCAGCAGCTCAACTTGTTTTCTCTGCAGAGCAGAACATAAAAAGTGACCTGACTGAAACTGTCACGAGGCCACAGGAACTACAAGAATTCAGAACACTACTTTTGACTGGTTAGCTTGAGATGTCAGAAATAGTCAGATGATCATTTGAAGCCTGAGTTCAGTTAAAGTATTTAATCCATTGCAATTATCAACTATTATATTAAAAAAAAAAAAAAAAAAACAACAAAAAAAACATAATATGGCTTAATTCTCCCTAGATCAAATCTGAAGCTTAAAAAAAATCCATAGTACAGAGTTTTTGGCAAAGTTACAGAAACATTCCAGGAAGCTATGAGATGAAAGGGATAGACAATACCTCATGTTCTTCTCTCCCCCCTCCCCTCTCTTCCACTACAGAGAATCCTCATTAAGTAATATACAGACATGGAAGAACTTTATTTAAAAACTATACAAATAAATACAGGGCTGAAAGACCAAACTGCATTTTAGGTGAAACATTATAGAAAAAAAACAAAAAAGATTCTTCAGTTTGTTTACTTGCATGGGGTTTCACTATGTATTTGGCCAGCTTTTGTTCCATTTTTGTGCACAAAAGAGTGAAAAGGAAGACAGAAGCTTGCCAAAATGAAAATTAACATGAAGCATTGCCTAAAAGTGACAGAGGAATTCAGAAGTAGATTTAGCAGCTGAAACTATGCTTTCGTTTGTTTGCTTTTAACTAAAACCTCAGATCTGTAAGTTATCTTTAATATAAGTACTGGCAAAGTCACTATTGCATCAATGCATTTTTAAATCACTGGAGAACTTCAACAAAAACTCAATTTATTTTCAGCAATTAAAATTAGAATGAGATTTAACAAACAGAATTACTATGCACTTTACATGTATTTAAAGCTTAATATTAAGCATTTCTTTGAATTCAGCTATATAATTTTCTAAAAATTAAAAGGGAGGTTATGTTTTTTCAGATAGTGAATTTAAGGACTTCTCCCCCTGACTAGCATAAAGATAACTGATTTTTGTTAAGATGGAAGTAGTTATGCAGACTCACCTTGCAAAAGGAATATATGACAGACTATACCTGAAAAAGAGAGGAAAAAAGTCTATTTGACAGTGTTCATGTTTCTCCTAGAACCCAATTATTTCACTACACTCCAGCAGTAATAAAAGCAATCCGCTGTAACAAAACTTTAATAAGATTACCTATTCAATTGAATGCTTACCTGAGAGAAGACAACACTCTTGGATAATAACTAAACATACTGCTAAAGATTTCCTGGTTTACTTTATATTTACTGGTTTTTTTTTTGTTGTTGTTAAATATAGTTTTTAACTTCTATTGCACATAAACTTAAAAAACAGATCTGCTATCAACAAATTCAAATTGAATGAAGACTTCTGGGAAAACTAACTGTTCTTCAAGATGAGAGAGACAACTTTTACCAGTTTATAAGACAATATACATTACTATGCAAATATACATCTAATTGTATTATTTATGTAACCCTAAGTACAGATATATGCTGTACTATACACAACAATTGTGACGCTCAAACAGCTGATAATTCTATTATCCTCTGAAACTTGCTTTTCACAAGCCTCCAGGCTGTTTTGTTCTCATGCCCAGCCTGATGAAGCTCTAGGACACTGAACAGAAGTGACGCTGTCTGCTGCGGACACATGGAACACATTTTGAGTCAGTGGTCTTCCCTCTACCTGGTATCAAGCATTTACCTGGACCCAGCATGATGCCCAACAGCCCCTGTCCTGAACAAATGCTTATTTGTCCTCAGATCCAAGTTCAGCATAGACACTGTGTATTCAAGGCAAGTTCAAACAAGAACTGTAGCCAACTTGGATCACCTAAGAGTTAGTACCAAGTAATTCATCTGGGACAAGGAGACCAAGTATGTTCTGTTGTATCTCCATGGAGAAAGCTGTAACTTCCGAAACTTCTGCCAGACTTACAAGCAACTCACCCAGCTGTGCTCACACATTCTCAAGCCCAGACCTTGAGCACATCCGGATGGTCAGCACTGTACCTGCTGCACTAAATTTACCCTCTCACATCCACCCACTCTTCCGCCAGTGCTGCTGAATATTCTTGGGGCAGCGTGCATCCTATGAAAATGTTATTTAGTTTCTTCCACTTCAAAAATCAAAATTTAGTTAGAACTCAAAAAAGAGACAGTAATCAAATGTAGAGCATATTAGTATACAGTTACTTTCATAACAGAGAAAAGGCATGAGATTTTTTTTTTGCATATATATCCCTCTCATAATGCCTCAAATAAGTTCACACATTGCAGAATATAGTTAAAATGATCGCTTTTGCAAGATGACTGCATACAGATTTCACTGAAGTTATACAACCTAGCTTAGAAAAACAGATTGAGGCTAGCATTTGCACACAGTTATGCCATCCGAAGCATTTATATATAGGCTTATAATATAATCACGCGGGTGTAGGGACACAGGGAAGAAGTTAAAATGAATTTTAAGAATCTTACCAGGTCATTGCCAAGAACTGCAATATGCAGAATAACACCGCCAAGCCTTTTTTGTTCCACTAAGTAAAAATAATACAAATAATGCAAGTTAGTTCATTTTCCACCAGCCTATACTGTAAACTATTTCAACAGCCTATTCAGCCACAAATTTAATTAAGTTAAGACAAGGAAATTAAGGCATCATCAGTTAATTTGCTACTCCTTTCCACTCTAACAGCTTTCCATTCACTTTATCCATCACTCCATTAGCATCATGCTATGAAAACCTTCTTTAGCTTTGAAAACAGTTAACTGCACCACTGCTAACACCTTCCCTTTTGTTCATGATACTGTACTGCTGCAAATATGGAAGTTCACTTCAACTACATATTACTTCTATGGAACATAACTACAGCTAGTTTTTAAATCAAGATGTCTGAGGGTAGCTGTTCTCTCTCCCCCTTCATCTTTATCAGTTTAATATTCTTGTATCCATGGTTTCTAAATATGACTGCATATTCTCTGACATAAGTACATGTTACTAAGATGAAAGTATATTTTAAATTGCTTTTCTTAGTTCTCAGTCCAGAGGTCTGCTGGCTGAACCTGATGCTATAGATTTTGTATTCTCATCTACATGACATGCAGGTGCAATGCTGCATTCACTTTGTAGCCAGCAGGCTAACCCCTCCACCTAAGCTCAACTGCAGTTGCAAACACAAACATGACACAGACAAGCTCATCTTTCCTCTACAACTGAACTGTATGTTAAAGCCGTAATACAATTAATAAACTAACCAAACTACAGAGGAACAAAGTATTCTCACTTACCCAGAATACAGCACACAGAGTCAGTATTAGGCAAAGCTGGTGGGAGATAAAAGGAGAAAGAAAAAAAGAATGAATACTCAAATTCACAATAAAGAAAAAACAGTAACTGTTTTAATGTTTTCAATGGGCAACCAGCATTTTCGGAATTGAGTCATGAAATAAGCAGAGCCAAAGGCTGTCACACAAGTGACTATATACTGAACTTTATGTAAAGTGGTATATTTCCAAAGCACAGCATGATGTGCTCGAGGGCCAGAAGGGCTGGGACAAGTCTTAGAAGAGGAGGCAGAAACTGACTTGAGGAACTAGGAGTTTAACCAAGTCTGTGTAGCCTTATGTCCTAGGTCTGTTAAGAGGTGGGCTTAGGTGACAAAGCTTGCTTGAAGGTAACCAAGCAGTCTGGGAACTGCTATTCTGTTATTTCAGTACATAGTATCATTTTGGATCTAGTACTCATAACATCAATATCTGACAAGGACGGTATGTGCATCACTATTAACAACCCATTATTAAAAACACTCGCTCATAATTACGGTATTTGGCAAACACAGGCTCTGCTGCTTCTGTCAGTGTTTCCTCATCTTCTGACAGTAATTAAGAGCCCAGTGGGGAGCAGCAGCCTCATACACAGTGGAAAAGCTCACATGAAGGTTTATTCAAACTACTTACACACCTTTGATGGAACATTACAATTATATGGTTTACTATGCCAAATTAATCACACCATTTGTACAAGCAAAACCCTCACTGAACTTCTCCACTGCATCTTGTCTGGCTCCCTCCATTTGTCATTACACATACTAGAAAACAGAACAAAATTCTAATTTAAGTTTCACTGGAAAAATTTTGTTGGCGTTTCACTGAAGGAAACAAAAATAACAGACTCTCTTAAAATTTTCCAAACATATTTGTGACTCCAGAGTTGCCTACAATTCTAGCTTTGTGTTAGAATGAGGAAGAAAACAGTCAAATTCATCATAAGTTTTCTAAACTTCAGAAGTTTTCCAGCTCTTCTCCATATTACTGACATTTTCCCTCCTAGCAGCCCTCACTCTCAGCCCATGTTCCTGTTCTCTGTTAGACAAAACCTTTTGTTCTGTCTTTTCCTAACCTGGTTGATAGTTTCTCTGCACAGGTAGGTATGTTCATAGTATTTTTTCCACTCTCTGTTTTCCTTCCATTTCCCTGATGGGTCTTGTGTCCACAGCCTTCAAAGCAATTTATTTTCTTTGTCACCATGTCTGAGCACAGTGGATGATAGGATAACAGAGCCAATAATTTTTCTGCTGGCTGTTTCAGTGTCTGGCTTCGGCTCTAAGCTTGACCAGAAAAAGCCCACCAGCTATAATGTGTTGGAGAAATCATTCTCAGCAAATACAGACTCTTAAAAACATGGATATATTCTTGGATGTTTTTACTGCAGACCTATGAAACATAACTTCCCTAGGATCTATAACTTGGTATGATTTGTAAGATATGGGAAAAAATAATTTCTTTAACAAAGCCTGGAGTCCAAGAAAGGATCAAGTCACTTCTCTGAAAGATGTGAGCAAACATGAACTTCTCAGATGAGATTATAACTATATTTTATTTATTTATTTATTAATGTGGGTGTGTGGGAGAAAGAATATACAACCCATATGACAACCACCCAAAAATAATTCATGAAGGGTTTCTTATCCACATCATCTGTAATCAACTAGAAAGCTACATGACAGTGAGAATAGGAAGTCAACTACATCTCAAAAATAAAAGTTGAAACAAATTAGGAAGAACAAGAGAGAAATTCAGTACAAAACAGAGAAGCAGCAAGGGCACAATCTTGTGCTTATCCACCTAATATGGAGTTTTGGGACAGGAATTCTGAGTTTGGGGACAGGGCTGGTTTTTTCCATCCTTCTGGAAGAAGAAATGGTGGTCATGGAAGTAAGAGAGCCAAAATCCTCACAGTGGAGGAGAGTGACGCTGAATATGAGGCTTCCTGGATTTTGGGGACAGAAATCAATTTTCTTCATTGCTTTGGACGTGCTGAACCACTAAGCTAATACAAACAGAGCTGCAGCCAACAAACTGTCAAGCCAGACTTGGTGACCACTGACTTTTCATGGCAGCTGGAAAGTATCTTTAGCCTTGTTCTTGAAGAAATTGTTTTAGAATACAAGTTAAAAATAATCAACCTAGTATTAGCGTTTACTAAGAAATATCTAGTGAATAACATTTTACTCCAAATGTTTAATTTAAAAAAACATCACCAACAAAAACACAGGCTCACAGAAAGGAGTTAGATAATCTTTGATACACAAAGCTAATCAGCTTGACTATCACTCCTCAGTAAAAAGAAATGGTGAACTGAGAAATAACCTCTCTTTAGTAAAGCCTCAGATTTAGCTTTGAGGTTAAACTTTTTAGCAAAAGGAAGTAAAGGTAGTATATTTACCAACATCACAACTGTAGCTATTAATCTTTTTGGCTCAAACATTGTTTTCAATTGCTTCACTGGCCCCATCAGGAAACATGTACTAATAGAAGGGAAAAACAAAACAAATGGTAAATCACTTTTAAATAAATATTTGTAAAAGACAATAGGTAATTAACCAGTTTTCCCAACAGATGAGTACAAAGGCTTTTAAAAAAGGCATTTCAGTGTTTAGCAACAAAGACTCACTAGAATGAAAGGTGAAATATTCAATTAATTTAGTCTTGGAAACAGCTTATGTATTGAGTCACCCTTGGTCATGAATTTCCTTCCAAACCATTACCACTTACAGCACAGTGTTGTCAAGTTGAAATCTTGTGAATTTCATGTTGAGGCTGTTCCAAGACTTGCCAAAAGAATGCAAAGAATATAAAGACCAAACTTCTGTAGAAAATTTCTGATTAACAACAAACTTCTTACCCAGGCAGTGTGTCAGTAGCTACAACCAAGGTTACAGGGAAGCTCTAACTCTTTGCCCAAACTCAGCAAGCAAACAAAGAAGGAAAATGCTCAGTAGTTTGTGTTAAATTCTCCTGCTCCCTTCTACTTTGTAGTTAACTTGACGAAAATGAAAACCATCGGCAATGCTATGCTCTGCCTGTTCATGCAAAGAAATGTGATGTGAACCAAGAATTCACAATTGTAGGAGTGGTTATCTGGCTTCAAATATTCTGAGATAAGTCTCTTCTTTCCCTGTCACTGAAACCATTCTGCTTTGTAGAAAACATTTATTGAGAGAGTGAGAATGCCTGTGACCTTGAGTTGGTCTGAATGCTTTACTACAGAGCAGGAAAAACCTAGATAAACTAATTTTCTAGTTAATATTTATTTCTATAAAATGAAACAATCAGTAGCAGCGAAGAGTTTGGCTCCCTCCTGAAATCAGTCACAGGCCTGGTGAAGCACGCATCTTCTAAGATAGAAGAAAAAGGGGAACCCACATCCCAAACAATAAACTAAACCCATGATCTCCCAGATCCAGATGTTCCTACTTGGAACTTTGTTTATATATACCCCTTGTCTCCACATATTTTTTCTCCTTTAAGTTGCACGCACAGACCTCAGAAGTCAATACTAAATGGAGAGGAAATGTTTTCTCAAATTAGTAGAAAAAAAAAGTGTTAAATTCGTTGTAATCCAAACTAACATTTTTTTCCCTGTATTTTTAAATCTTGGCTGCTGGGCCATAAAAATTAGATTAATACAAAAAAAAAAAACCAACAAACCCAAACCTGAAGAACTAGAATAAAAAATTAGTTAGCTAGTGGAAGGATATGGATGATGAAAATATGGTTGTAAAAATGAGGGTGGTTCAGGCCACATAAAATAAGCAAAAAAATATAGAAAGCAAAATACATTGATGCTAGTCTGATTAGCACTGAAGGACAGACATTCTCTAGAGATGTGAGAGAACCCATAGTAAACAGAAAGGCCAAAAAAAAAATCTAGAGTTCCTTCACTTAGACAGGATTTTTCTTATATACAACACATTCTGTAGAATCACGGGATGTGAGGAACTGGAAGGGACCTCAAAAGATCATCTAGTCCAATCCCCCTGCTGGAGCAGGAGCACCTAGATGAGGTTACACAGGAATGTGCCCAGGTGGGTTTTAAATGTCTCCAGAGTAGGAGACTTCACAACCCCCCTGGGCAGCCTGTTCCAGTGCTCTGGCACCCTCACTGAGAAGAAGTTTCTTCTCAAATTTAAGTGGAACCTCTTGTGTTCCAGTTTGTACCCATTACCCTTGTCCTACCATTGGTTGTCACCGAGAAGAGCCTGGCTCCATCCTCATGGCACTCACCCTTTATATATTTGTAAACATTAATGAGGTCACCCCTCAGTCTCCTCTTCTCCAAACTAAAGAGACCCAGCTCCCTCAGCCTTTTCTCATAAAGGGAGATGCTCCACTTCCTTCATCATCTTTGTTGCCCTGTGCTGGACTCTCTCCAGCAGTTCCCTGTGCTTCTTGAACTGAGGGGTCCAGAACTGGACACAATATTCCAGGTGTGGTCTCACCAGGGCAGAGTAGAGGGGAAGGAGAACCTCTCTCGACCTACTAACCACCCCCCTTCTAATACACCCCAGGATGCCATTGGCCTTCCTGACCACAAGGGCACAGTGCTGGCTCATGGTCCTTATGACAGAGAAGAATCAAATAAGTAATTGTTTTCATGTTTGTGGCTAGAAAATCATCGTAAAAACAGGCTAGACAGGACTATTTAATAAGAGTGGTTTCTGCATTTGTTTCAAATACAAACTTGCAAACAAACCTGAAAAAGTTTAAGTCTTCTTGTCAATTTGGGACTTTTTAATCATTTCCTACTGTTCTTAGAACACAGTTGACTGTTGTTTATACCTAAAAGGGCTACTGAAGGGGAAGGGGGCCTCTTTTCACTTCTAATTTTAGTTGGGAGTCCAAACTGAAGTTTTTCAGCATTCTCCTAAAAGAAATATCAGTCTGTAAAAGTTTTAGTCTTAGTTCACTGACAATTAGACTTAATTAGTACCAAGTTTCTAAAATGCTAATTTAATTTGAAGCAGTGAAAACACACCCAAAATACTAGGTAAAAAAAAAAAAAAAAAGCCAACAAAAAACAACAAGAAGGAATAAAGAATAAGGTAAGGGAGATAATGGGAAATGCTCAGTTTTGCCTACCCTTCCAGTATTAACTTTTCATCTTGTTTTAGTACAAGATGAAATAGTTATACAAATGAGAGACTCAACTCCAGTATAAACATTTTTGCCCTCTAACAAATTTGTTGAGGAAAAGCAGTACGCCATCACATTTCTCAAATGTTAATATCACATTTCCTGAGTTTTAACAGATTAACAATGCTTTGACTCAAGAGCTAAGTGACTTGACTAAAGTCATGGAGTCCATCAAAGTCAACACCAGATTTCAAGGTTTCTGAGTCCCATGACCATGTTTCAACTATGCTAAGAGAAGGACGACAAACAGAAACTGAAAATACTTTATCAACATTAAGTTGTTTCTTACATATCTTTTGAACAGTGAAATAAGAGTTTTAGATCCTAGGAGGTCCCCTCTGCAAATCTTTTAAAACCAACTGCTATGGAAAACACTGCAAAGAACCACGCAGAGTTTAAATATACACTGTGAATGATTTTTAGATTCTGCCTGGCCTCACAGTCAAAACGAAGATTTCCTGAACCTCTTCCCTTTCGACCAATTTTCCTAGAGACAGGATCAACTTGCTGTTAAAAGCAAAAAGCTCCTTCCAGTAACAAAGTATACACACAGTGGGCAGACTACCAGCTTGTCCCTGAAACTGAGGTACCCCTGCACTTGGCATAATGACTTAGCTGTAAAAAGCACAAAATTCAGCAAGCAATTTGTTATTCATACTTCAGATAGCATTTGTGATGTGTCTACAAAACCATCACATAAGGCATTACAATTGGGCAATAAAAAGTGAATAACTGATATTCACTAATTATGACAATCTTAATAGCATAAATTCTTGTCCTACAGTTTTAGCATTTCAATATGAAAATTATGTTGCTTATACACAATATAAACAGATACCATCCTAGAATAATAGCAAATGCAAATGCAGATGAAGAGGAGAGCACTTTTCTAATAATAATAATTAAGAAATCATACCTGGCTAATGCAGCAATATTTCCCAGGGTGTAAAACACTGCAAAAAGTTTGACCCCCTTTGGGAGCCATAGCAACGCTGTTCCCTATAAAAGAGAAATTATTCGTATGTTTGTAATTAGTTAATTCAATTTATTTAGATTTTATAGTTTATAAATATATTTTCAAATTATGAAGAGTGTCATTCTAACATATACCAGCACAGTATATTGTTCTCAGATTTGTAGTAGTCAATATTCAGCACACTTCTATTGCCACCTACTGGCAAAATAATGTATTGATATAGTATATTTTACAATGTTTTTACAACTAGACAATGTTTGTTTATAACATTTATTTGTACTGTTTATATTCTATTTATGACACTGTCAGTTTTGTTATAATGCCTCACTATACATCATACACCTCGGCATAAAAGGAAAAAAATGTCATAAAGCCAAACTAGTATCCAGCACCTCCTTTCTCCTCCAGTCAACCATCTGGACTTGCAGCCTAGATATGCACTGAGGCCCAATAGAAATATTATAGAACTCTTACTTCCAGACATCTCTTATTTCCACTAAACACAAAAATAAGCCAAAGCCTGTGACAATCAGGAAGAAACAGAGCCAAAATGAGAAGAAAAACATGGGGGTTCTTTTAGTTTGTTTGATTTTTCCTTTTAAGGAGGAGGAAAAAAAAAAAAAAAAAAGCTGTGATGTGGTCACAGTGCCCTAAAAGGAAAAAAAAAAAAGGGCAAAACCCCAAATATATTCTACCCAATTGCAATTTTGCAATTTCAGTGGGAATCTGCAGCGTCAGTTTGCACAGACCACAGTACAAGCAACCATGGAAAGCTTCAAAGCTGCAAGAGTGTAATCGCATACTACACAGAAAGCCAATGGACACTTTGCTTTGCAAAGACTAAAGGAAAAACATCTGCGATATTGTCCAACCAAGAACATAATAAATATATGAGGCTGCAGACATATGAGATCTAAAAGTCAGGTACACACCTG
The DNA here is from genome assembly GCF_036013475.1 of Columba livia. Classification (NCBI taxonomy): domain Eukaryota; kingdom Metazoa; phylum Chordata; class Aves; order Columbiformes; family Columbidae; genus Columba; species Columba livia. The sequence continues at coordinate 73,791,684 of NC_088604.1, forward strand.
TAAGGGAGAACTTGAATGGTTCTATGAGTGTCTCTCTAATGCTGCAGCAAAAGCTCCCTAACCTGAAGCAGAAGGCGGAGTTGCCAGCTCTCACGTTTCTGTGGCAAAGCTTGGCTATGGAGCTGCCTCCAACTCTCCAAAATACGAGGTCCACAAACACACCAGCAGAGTTTTGACTCATATCTATCAAGATAACTCAAGGAAACCAAGATCCTAAAGCTGCTTTTTCCTGTCATTACATGCGTGTCCTTGGTTTAAAAACTTTTCATGTTGAATGAAAGAGCAGCAGCAGTCACTTAAATAATAGCAAAACCAGAAACTAACGCACACAGGACAAGTTTCTCCATCCTGCTACCAGAATGCATTAAGAGTCAATCTGCCTGACAGCCTCCACAAAAACTGCAAACATCATCCACACACATTAGCCAATTGCTGCTGACTAGCTTACATCAAAAGTGTGTGAAGAACCAACATCCTACTGCATAATGAAAAAAATAACAAAACCAAACAAACACAAAAAGAAAACCAAACAAAAAAACCCCACCCAACAAAACAAAACAAAAAAACCCACCAGCAGTCTGGCTGCTTCTGCAACATTGATTCACCTGCTTCTGGGACTTCCCATGCATATAAAGAACTGCTTTGCACTGCCAGTTACATGTGTCAGATTTTGGTAGACCCACTCAATTAACAGATTTCAGGTTTTAACTGCAGGCTTGAGTCTCCTGCCAACAACTCAAGTTCAAGAATGAACAAATTATTTGCTGGCCATAAGATCAATAGGAGTGCAAAAGGTTTTTCAAGTGTCAACACGCTCCCATAGTCATCACCTACCGATTTGTGAGAGACAGGTTCCACTTGTGGTTTCTTAGCCTTTAAAAACCTTTCAAGCTTCCCCCCTTTTTTTTCTGTTTTATGGGAGAGACTAAAAAATCAGATGGGTACACACTGAAAAACAGCAAAAGCTCTTTCGTAGTATACCACTCACAAATCTAAATTAAAAACATAGCATTTTTTCAGTGTTCAAGCCTTTTAGTATGAAATTTTATTACACTACAATAAAAATGCTCTCTGGTGTGAATGGAAGAAAGATGGTCAACATTATAATTTACAGAATAAAAGCCACTGTATGCTAATTTTAAGTGTAATGTCCAGTTAAATTTATGGATACAAAATTTAGGAGACAGGATAAACCAAACACAGCATTACATATGAAGCATGAATATGAATCAGGTTCTACTGTAGAACATTAATAAAATACAGGGGGGAAAAAAAATACTTACAAGAATAGAACACACAATGCCAGCAACAAAACATATGGCAAACCATCTGACTCGAGTACCAAAGCTGAGTGTTGAGGCATCGAGGACCTTAATAAGAGAAAAAAAAAGCATATTACAAACCCAGCTCTGAACAATCCAACGGACACTTTTTTTCCTTACTACCAAAATCCTTTTTCTCAAGCAAAATAATTTTTTAGCCAAAACCAACTATTTTACTTTGCTTAACAGTTGCTTGCATACTAATTATTCCAGTTTAAGAAATTATATTAGCAATGTGGAAACATATTTCCAAAACAAACAAACAAGACAAAAGCTGCGAAGGTATATCCTGGCACTCAAGTAATACTGCTCTGCTTTCATAAACTTCCTTTTCACCATGCAATTATAATTGAAAATTCTCACAGTTGTACCAAAGCAGAAGAATGAATGGACCTTCCAGCAATTTGCAGAAGAACATTTATCTATTTGTGCAGCACTGTATGTTCCCAGAGATATTACAACCTTTTTCTTTTACTAGACAGAATCCATTATACATATGAATACAAGTATCCACCGCAAACCTTATGATTCCACTTCAATTACTGTTCCTTACAGGGTGAAGGTGTAGGAGATTAACACAGCTTGTCTCACCAGACACCTAACTTGCCAAAAGGGATCATTTCACTTCCTGCTTCTCCAGTGTGACTCCAGAACCTGTGAGATCCACTAATGAGCTCAGCTGGCTGATACAACTCACCAAGTGGGTAGAGAAGAAGTGTTCTTCCTATTCTGATGACTTAGTTCTGTGTTAGACTAACAAGCCAAACCAGCTCAGCAAGATGTCAGCAAAGTGGTGGGGCTGATACAAGGAACAAGGCAGGGCCACAGAGCTGGCAGAAGAACAGCCCCTTTCAGCAGAAGTGACTTGCTAGATATGCTCAGCTCATCTCCACCCATGCTGTAAAAACAACATATTTCAGCTTCCTACAGGTCACTAAAATTAAAGATACTTTCTATTCTAAACTGGCCTATTGAGTAAGCTGAAGCAACACTTAAGATGACTATAAAAAGCTAACTTTCCTATTTGTTCAGGTGACACAAGAAAACTTGCCCTCTTGTTATCTCTTCTACAGATATTTTCAATCAAGTATAATTAACCAAATATACAAGTTGGGGCTTCCCCAACCTATTAGTTTGATGTTTCTCCTACTCTCTTGAGAATTTTCTCTTTCAGGCAGTGGTAAGTGAATGAAATTTAGCTACTACTAAAAATTTTGCATCTGTACAAATGAAGAATCCATACCTAGTTGAATAAAAAATGGCCACACACAAGTACACATTTATGTGCTGTGATGAATCAGTGTCTGAACACGTCAACAAAAAATAGCTTAGACTATTTTCTACTTAGACAAAAATTACTAACCTTATTTAATCAAATTAAATGCTTTAAATATTTACTTAAGAAGGGACATCAGAATACTAAAACTAATCTTTTACACTTGCATACTGTCTGAGCAGACATGGAGCTGGGATACAATGATACTGTGAGTTTTCTTTCCTCCTCTGTGTTCAGCAGTAAAGATGGAACTTCCCAAAGGTCAAAAGATGTCGCTTACCTTGTTGGGTCCAACTCTTTATCCTTATGCACGCATTAAAAAAATAGACAAAAAACAGTAACTGAAAGATGGTTTCGTATTTGAAATCATATTTGCTAGTCATATTCCTGAATGCCTATACATGTAAGAAGTGCAGGTAGAGCTGGTAGGACATAACTGAAGATACTCATTTGAATCATGCTTTTAGTTACACCTATTCATGCAAGTAATCACACGTTCACAAAAAAGTAAAAGTCCTTTCCACCCCCGCTCAGACGTGACGTGTGGATGGGCCAATCCAATACTATTACTACACCCAACACGTGCATTTCAGATTGCCTAGAAAACAGGAAAAGCATGAAGGCAAATAATTTCTTCAGGTGTATCAGGCACACTGCTGCCACTTAATGCTATTCTACTTCTAGTCTTAATATCTGATGGTATTCTTGAAACAACTACTGAGAAATTTCATTTTTTATATAAATTTGAAAATAGCTTTATCGTCATTTAATCTCTAACAGTTAGTAGGTGGAAAAAAATAACAACACCATAAATAAGTCAGCCACACAAAGGCTCAGAACAAAAAAGGCCACAAAATTTAAAATATTATTTTAAAACTAGTTTAATACATTTTATGGATTTAATTCTTAAAATCTTAGATTAAAAATACATTCACATGAACTACAGGAAGATAAGCTATGGCATGAGGGCTGCCAGAGCACCATAACAAAGCCTTCACTGTAATAATAAAACTAAATTAAATGGCATTAAAACGAAGGCTGATCCTCCAACCATTCAATTTATGTTATCAAGCTGAACCTACTTAATGCCATGTTTGAAATAATGAAACTGGTGATCTGATAATGCATTTTCTTAGTCCCTGATACCCAAGCCTTTTTAAGTTTCATGGAAAAAATGGAACAGGTCACCTTTCTGAGACATCTGTTTCACCCCTGTAGTGAAGCACCTTGTAGCAGCAGTTAAGTAACAGGTACATAGTTCAACTACTTAACCCAGAGACTTCATCTTGTGCTAAAATGTCTGTAAAAGTTGAGGACCTGACACAGCGCCTGCCTATTCTGCTCTATGTGCTGCAAAAGCAGTCATTTCTATAAGAGCGGCTGTGAGACACCCTGAAGTAGTATCTTACTTTCTTACACCTACACCCAGAGACTATGAACCAGAACCCTAAGAAAAAAAATAGTAAAGTCTAAGCTGCTTATGCAACAAAAGCAGGAAAACAACATAAGGGTGATTAGGAATTTTTTTATTGTCTGACATAAGCCATACAGCTAATCCTAGATTACAGATAAAAAGAGCTGGCATTGCATTCTACCATATTTGCATTAGCAGAAGCTTTCACTTAGAAGACTGAAAAAACAGCCATGGAACTTCTACATCTGGGGGAAGATTCATATGGAGAACTGTGCAGTGGCGGCAGCAAAGGAGTTCCTGTAAAACATACCCTTCTCGCTACACTGCTTATCAGCTTGTTTCTATGCAATAAGAATAAACAAGAAAGAGAAATCAACAGAGACCCTCAGTTTTCTATAGCTAAGCTTTAATATCAAACTCCTGGGTAAGAAGCGAAGATTTTTATTCACAGCGTATTCCAAGAAAATATTACACCAAAGAAACAACCAAGACATCCAGAAATCAAGTGGAAACTGGAACCCGGAAGGCAGATTTCCTGAAATACATGGAATGGTCTTGCAATACACAAGATGCAAATAACAGACAACAGTGTCTTGACTGAACAGATTGGTATGGACATCTAATAAATCACATGAATGACAATCTGCACAACTGCCTTTGTTCAAAAATATTTACTGTGGTTTTAAACATCCACCTAGGCTCTCTCCATAGATTAATTATCTTATAAAGGTTTTCCATGTGGGCAAGGAAAGAAAACAGAATCACCTTCTTTTACAGCTTTTAAGAAAGTACATTTAAGAATATGCAAGTGATGGAGAAAAGTGAATTTCAAAGAAATGTTAAGTACGCTTTCAGAATTTAGTTCCTAAGCAATATTTCAAAAAACATTTATAGAGACACATCTTCCCTAAGAGGTTTCTATCAACACTTCAGACTAAAATATAAGAAATCTAAATATCTGGTCTATTCCTCCTTGCTAAAATATTGTTGAATGCTTTAAGCAGTTGTCAATCAACAACTATCATGAAACTACAGTCAGAAAACAAGCCAATCTGTCAAATGGACTGATTTTTTATTAGTTTTGGTGTTGATAAAACTAAAGAGCATAAAGCTGCCCTGACAACATCATTACACTGGTATATTTGCAATTCATTACTGCCTTTTTCTAATACATTTCTTTAGCTAATTTTTATATTTAGAATTATTTTTTAAGATTTAGGATAATTGATCTAATTGCAGCAAGAAGCGATGGTCATCTGAAGAGTTTAGTGCAGAAAGACTTCATTGACTCATAACACAATTGTCTCACTATATACCACTACTTTACTTAACAGGAATTGCTGCTGACTTCGTGGTAAACGTTCTGCAAAAATCAAGGATCAGAATACAGAGACATCTATGAACACAAACCATATGGCAGCTATTACACAACTATCAGCTAATCCAAAGAGAAGGTCATTGTTTTTAACCAAACACATGACCCAGTTCCAAAAGGTCACCCAAAACAGTTGAAGATTTTACACACAAAACGCATAACTGAGGCTGTGCAGGCAGCTCAGATCCAAGCTGCTCTATGTTCCAGCTTCCTCCACCATGCTCTAGCATCCTGCAGCACACAGGATCAAGATACTCCATGATATGGGGCACTCTCACCTGCAGTCACACCAGTTAAAAGAGAGCTGATGCTATAAATGATTCTTTATAAGCACGCACAGCTTTGCTTTAGCCTAAAAGTCTGAGGAATATATGGTGTTCAAATCAAGTAAAGAAACATAACTGACAATGAGGAAGATGATGGAGAGGAAACAAAAAAATTGAATTCTACCAGAACAGGGGGCAAAAAAAAAAAAACAACATCAGCACAATAAACTCAAAACGATCTTTATCTAGAGAAAGTCTTTCAGAGGTTTTACAAATACAGAAGTATAAGGAAATATAGAAGTGATATAGAAAGAAAACATACTATTTAATTGATGAGCAAGTCAGGAGGAACTGAGTACACATAGAAGGACGAAGAGTACACACAAGACAAGGAGACCCTGTTATCTCGAAGCAGCTAGTGGAAAGTAAAACCAAAGGACTTTCGTCTCTCCGTCGCCTCCCCGTCTCTCCCCGTTACTGACGCGGCCGGGCGTGCGGGCAGACACCGTGTGCAGGCCAGGGAGTGCGGGAACGCGACGGCACCTGATGCCGCGGACACCGGGGCGACGCTGGGGCAGGGGGGCTTCAGCGGCCCCATCACGGCGACTCTCAGCCCCCGCTGTCGCCGCGTGGGAGGGGCCGCCAGCCCTGGAGCCGCAGCTCGGTGCCCGTTAGCGGCGGCCATCAGGCGCAGGGTGCGGGCAGGGGGAAGAACAAGAACGGGTCCCCGCGGAGAGGTACCTGCGCCGTCAGCCCCTGCTCCTCGTCGTCCTGCCCGCTCAGTACCCGCCGCAGCTTCTCCATGCTCGGGCCGGGCCAGAGGGGAAGGGACGGGACTGACCCGCACTCCCCTGCCCGGCCGCTGGCGCAACCGGAAGTGACGTACTCACGCAGGCGTCGCCCCCTGGCGGTAGGCAGCTCGGCGCTGGGAGGGAGGTCCCGCGCCTGCGCGCTTGGGCAGCGGGCGGTGCGGTTGTCGTGGCGGTGGTGGCAGCGGCGGGGGCGCTCCGGGCCGCTTCCCCGGGAACCCCTGTCGAGTGTCGCCGTGTCACGCAGGTGAGGGAGAGGTGGGTGCCTGTGCAGGCCTCTGTGGAGAGGAAGAAGGGCTTTTTCAGTCTTCCTCAGCTCCATCTCTTGCTGGGGGACTGGCTTGTATCGATTCGGGCAGAAACTGGTTTGCGTGAGGTGGGCGGTATGACTTGGCGACTAAATGAAGCCTTGTGTGTAGGTACTGAATGGCAGCACCGTGATCACACACGGCCCTGCTAGAACCGCAGCCTGGGGCGCACAGGCGCTGCAGAGGGAAGGGCCCGGGGCTCTGGCAGGGGCTGCCTCCCCCCGGGTGTCTGTAGCGGCGGGGCCGTCACTGCATCAGCCCTGGTTGTGCCGTGGGAGCGGTGCCCGTGGGCCGAGGGTGTGGCCGTGCAGCCTACCTGATGGTAGGTGTGCTGCAAACACCGTGTAAGCAGCCTCGCTGCTCCTTGAATTAGAGGTGCTGTTGCACCCTGCACATCTGCGAGCAAGCCAGACGGTTTTCTAGCTATGAATTGGCGGGGCAGAGAGAAATGGGATTAGCCGTTAAGACTTTCTTCAATGAGTAAATGTAACACGTGTATTAACACAGAGATCTGCAGTATGGCTCTGTGCTGACTGTTGACCTCTGCCCCTGGGAGAAAGGGTATGGTGGAGGCCATCGTGCTGCCCCCATGGCTGCTTTGCCTGCTAGGTCCCAGCAGCACTCTAACCTCCGTCCTTTCTATTCAAGCACAGTCACTCCCCATAACTCTGTTCTGGTCTGTTCAGACACTGCCCACCATGTGCTCTTCAGCCTGTTCCTTTGTCTTGGCATGTGGCTCCGCTGTGTGACCAGCCCTCAGACAAGCACCACAGCTCTGGTTGAGTGGTTTGCAGGAGGAAAAGGAGGCAGTGGGCATGCCCTGCGTGCTGCTTGGCTGCAGAGTGACAGCAGGCAGCAGCGTGGGGTGCAGCAGCAGAGGAAAATGAGTGATAAGGGCTGTGCAACCTGCTGCTGTGTGAGTAACATTTGATAAGAGCCAGGGCAGCAGAGTCCCCAGTGAAGCCCTTCAGGACAGAAACCTTCTCCCTCCCTTCCCTCTGTGAGAGCTCCCACCTGTTGCACTTCCCACACACTTCTCTTGGGAAGAGTTTCCCATGTGCCTTGTACGTAAGTTTTTGGGTGAAATACTTGGACACAGGCTGTACCTTTCCAGCCTGATGAGAGGCCATCAGCATCTCAGGAAGCTTTGTGTCAAGGCCAAGAGCCTGAATGGAAGAAACACCTGCAGACATGGATGTGTGAAAATAGTCAAACAACAGCAAAATATCACCCCCCTGAGCTGGCCAGCATAGCCCTTACCTTGCAAGGACCTGAGCAGGGAGGGGAGTGTGTAAGGGAACAACATGACTGTAACACAGGGGAGGAGAAATGAGAAAAGGGGTGGGGGGAGAGGGCTGATGGCTTTCAGAGTATTTGTGTGTGCAACACCACTGCCACATCATCAGCCCTAACCCGCTGTGTTTGGGGAGGAGCTCCATGCAGAGGCTGTGGGGGCTGTGCACAAGATGCGTTTAACCCACATGCTGGGACCCTAGTCCCTAACATGGGTCAGGCTCTGAGTATGTGTTCTCTGCCTTTGCTAGCTGCTACATGCCATAGATCCCCAGGGAACATATTTTTAAAGACCTAATAGTCTTTGTGGTAGTACCAGTGATGTATGTCACCTCTCTATAGCTCTGAGACTGACACAAGAAGCTTCACACCCCTGTTTTTCCCCATCTTGCCTGCCGATGTATTTATAGAAAGGCAGTACCTTTTTGTTCAAATTGGACACTGACATACTAATACCAAGAATTACTGAGGCAGGCTGTGGTGAGGAGCAGGCCAGAGAGGTGTCAATGGTTGTGCCTTCACAAAAGTCTTCTGTGGTGTCCAGGCATAGGAATCCAGCATAATGCCAGAGAGCACATTCTCCTCTGGACTCACCCTCAGTGCAATGCCAGGACTCAAAAATGTCCAGGCAGGCACTAGATCCCATCTGATAATCTGTCCAAGACCTTCATAACAGGGGCACATCTCCTGTGCTACCTCCAAGCAACAGTTGTTTGGTTTTCAACACCACAGCCACCTGCTTCAAGGCTTTAGTTTTCATTTATTGTATTAAATTTCATGAGATGCAGCCAAAAAACCCCTAAAATTTAGAGCAATTTTCTGGATTGCTACAGTCTGTGGAGCAAGAGTGTCACTTTCAGGGGGCCGTTCTCATCTAAGGCAGTTATTTTAGTGAAGGAGAGATTGCCTTCTGCTCTCCAGTGACTGTAGAGGAAGCATGGAAGACTAGGTCAGACCAGACACTTAAGTTTCAGTCTGATGAATTAGGGTGATGGACCGCAGCATTATCTATTTTACATATAAGGCAAGATCAGCCTTCATATATAATTTGTTTACTTTTATAAAAACCTATGTATAGTAAGCATGATAGGACTGCTACTTTAAGCAATGGAAAGGTATGGTGTGGTCTGCTTAGAAACTTAATTGATTCTTTAGCTCACTAGTTTGCATGTATCCGCATCTAAATATGAAGCTAGCTAGAAAATCTGCTAAGTAATGTTGTCTTCCTGAAAAACACATTAATTCAGCCAACTTGCTGAATTTATGCAGTTGGTGGCATAGTTTAAACATACACAGAACTGTGTCTGTACCCTTCAGTCTCATACATCTATCAGCTGGAAACCTGTAAACCCTTATTCTGTAAAAATACTGTTTCCCCAAAAATAAGACAGGGTCTTACATTAACTTTTGCTCCAAAACTTACTATTTTTTTTACATGTATAATAATTAACATGTTTACATATAAGCATGGGTTAAATGCTTTAAATAATATTAAATACTTTCAAAATTTTAAGCAGCTTGCTTTGTACCTTTATATATTTCTACATAGTGGACCAAATAGAGCCATCACATAAGTACTGGCAAGTGCTGCCATAATTGGCACTGCTTTCTCTTGCACCAAGGGCTGAGTTTGAGCCGGTTATTCCTGTACAATAGTTTCACTTAATGTGAAAGACTTGACCCACATTTCAAACTAAAGGAATAAGATTAAAATTCTCAGTCTTGTTGCCATAGTTACTTGAAACCTATTGTTAAAAAAAGGGAGAAGGGAGGGAGAAGGAGAAAAAGTAGGAAGAGAGCAATATCATGGTCAGGGTCAGGCTATGTGAGAGAGAGAGGCAGTGATCTTGAAGGAGCAGGACCTCAGTGACAACACTAAGATCAGGTTATCCAGGAAGCCAGTAGTTCTGCCTTCTGGTTCCTATTGGGTTGGTTCTATGGACATTGGTTATTTATAAGTGGTTACCACAGCAACTAAATGCAACACAGTGGCAGCTATCAGATCAGCAAAAGCAGAAAGGGATTGGGTAGGGAGGGACAGACTTGGCCCTCATTTAATAAAGAAATTGCCTCAGTTTAGATCACCAGACTGCTTGCTTTTGCACTTGACAAAAGACAGTGAAACTTGCAGCAATGTCTTACTCAACCAGAACAAACTTTTTAGGTTCTGCATAAGATGACAGCAGAAATACTCTAGCTTTATAGAAGCAGAACTGCAGACATATTACATTAGGTAGTTAGCACTGTTCTTCCCCAAAAGCAGACAGGATCAAAGTATCTTGTGAGACACAGGCAGAAAACCTGAGAGCTGATAACTGTCCTTGTGACTCTTTCATATATTACCATTTAATATTGTTGACAGTCTGTCATGTTAGCATGAATAAACCAGCCTTATTCATAAAGGGCTTCCTTTCTTATAATTGGCATGTAAAGCAATAACATGTGTCTGCCAGTAAATACAGATTCACATACACTGGAAACATCCATAGCTGAAGTAAATGCATGTAACTGCTCTACATATTAGTTAGGCCATAATGCAATTAGCATCTGCATTCAAGAACGGAGCACTGGAGTAGCTGGAAGACTGCTCTGTCCTAATCCAGGACTGCATTTTCTAAACACTTCTATGTTAAAACCTGTCTTGAACCTAGTGAACAAACCCTCTCTTGCTGCCTGCTCAGTCTGTAACCTTATTGAGACTTTCATCCTTCTCCCCCGCCCCCTCAAAGTTCTCTGCATTACTATCCTTGCTCAGATGGCACCATTGTGCTTTTTATTGAGGACAAGATAACCCATACCACTATGGAGAACTACATTTTACTAGGAATGCGTTTTCTCTGAGAGCTGGTAGATTTATTTGCAGAGCCCTGGCTAAAGGGAGTTTTCTGCTGGTTTTAGAGTAGGGAGAACTCACTTCTGCATACAGAAGTATTAGAAGCAAAACAAACAAAAAGAATATATACCATACACAGCAGCATTAGCTGAAATTATGTAGCATGAGACACGTGGGGAAGGTTGTACAAAATTCAGTATAGGTAGCCGTTCTTACCCTCATTAAAGAAGCCTTCCAAGTAATTTCTTCTGTTTTGACTCCACCATTATGGTTATAGATAACTACTATAGATGACTACTTTTGTGACAAGACAGCAGTACTGAAGGAGCAGCTTTATGGATTAACTTTTCTCAAGCAATGAGTAGCAATCAGTACTAGTTTTATCTATCTGGTAGGACATGCCCTATAAACCTCTTTCTTGTACACCTGTTAACAAAATTTAGCCATCATGTAATAGGGAACACAATATCAGCCCAGGATTAAAGCAGGTCTTTTAATTGACTAGCTTATAATTGCTAGAAGACAATATGTAATATTTACTCAGCTGCATAGCGAGAGCCTATTTGACCCTGCCTACCATGACTGAGAATGAATATTCCTGCTAAGTACCCACACCCATTTTTCCTTGGCCAAGTGCTAGGTATTAGAATTGAGAGGACAATTGTCTGAAATCAGTACATACAAAGAATAATACCATTTACTTTTCCAGCCTGTTTTTCTTCATGTTATTACAGTAATAGAATTACACTCCATGCTAAAATTTCACTTCAGGATCTGGTATCACAATATAATAAACAAAACTTTTCAAAATGTTGAAGGGATTTGCCATTTGGGACATGTTTATTGTTCAAAAACACTGCACTGAAAATCCATCACATACATTCTTTGTCATCTGTATCTTTACATCAATGTAATTTTCAGGCAGGTCATGCAGGAAAACCACTCTCCCAATGAAGTCAAAAACTACTGAAAGGCACCTTGTGTCCTTCAGATGTTAGGCTCCAGACAAGTCAAGTTTTTGCCTGTATAAGGATTACATACACCTGGAACAACTCAACCAATAGGAAAAAAAAAAAGTAAAATCCATTTAGAACTTCTTAAAGAACAGTATTAGACCTCATTGTCTTCCTTCAATCGATGCTATGATTTTGTTTTTCCAAGTCTTCTTTAAATAATGTGTGACTCAAAAAGTTATATTAATGAAGTCTCCTTGTTGAGACAAGGCATGCAATAAGGGAAGAGGGAAAGCTGATCACTTCCAGCCTGCCTATCTACACAGTTGTTCCTGTAGGTTAGCAAGTCACTGCTTGAGTTAAAAAGGAGGCAGAATAGGAACAAATGCACCCTGGTTAAATGGCTTTTAAGAATGTTAATACATAGAACAATGATACCAACTACAGTTCTGCTTACTGGCCTCTATTCATGTTGATCTGAAAATAAGTTTTGTCAAACCATCATGGGCCACTTTTAGACTGTTAGATTAAAAAGAAGTTTGCTTTCAAATATTGCTTGTTATTTGTATGACTAACTCTTTATAAAAACAGTAGTTACTAAGGACCTGTAAGGCAGCAAGTCTTTAAATACATTGCCGAATAGTACTTTTCAAAAGGCAAGATAAAAAATTAGTAGGAGGATTCTTGATGGGGTTATATTCATAACAGGTCTTTAAATGTTTTATCTGTAGATGGCAAGTCTTCCTTGGTTGTCACTTGGGATGAACACATTCCCTGGCTTATTTCGAGTTAGATATTTATTTATTTTTCTCCATCCTGCCAAGAGAAGAACAGCTTTTGTAAGAGTGAATATTGAAATGCAATTACTATAAAAAAATCTGGGTAAGTATATAACTTTAGGCATGAAGAACATTTAGACAGCAAAGGCAGGTCCACTTGCTGTTTTGCTCTGTCTCATTTTTTTAATTTCTAGTTCAGGAGGCTTCATCTTCCCATTGCTCCACATAGATTTCTTGGAGCAGGAGATAAGAAAAGCCAGAATCCTGACTCACATCAGGATTGCTTGGGGCAGTGTCTGCACTACTTGCTACACAAAGAGGGTGTGAGACTGCTTGCAATCTGTTTCTCATTCACACTCAGTTGGATCTACCCCACATACAGAACAGTCAGCTTAGAGAGGTTTTGCTTGATTTCTCTTTCAGATGTACCACCTCTTCCCAGTTTTATAGATGTTTCCATCTCAGGAGTTACTTACAGAGACGGACACGTGGGCTAATGAACATAATACATGAAACAAACCCCAAAATAGCCAGCAGCTGCTGAAACCCCTGTCTACATCCATGACTATAACAGTTTTCAGCTTTTTCTATGTACACCCCTGAGAAGCTTTAAAGGAGGTACAAGACAATGAGTCATAGTCAGCCTCCTGACAAAAAGCTTGTTAATCTTTGCAAAAGGTATTGAAGTTAAACAAGTTGCACCACAGATAAAAGCCACCAGAGTATTCCAAGAACCATCGGTTTGAATTCCCCTTTTTAAAGCATGACTTGCCTGTGTTTGATCAGTCGTGCTCCTTGACCAAGCTGTGCAATTTCATTAGTGAAATGGCATGCAAAAAGTAGCCAGTTCCTTGGCTGCACTTTGTAGGCAAATCTCATGAAAGTCAAGGAGTAACAACACAGTGCTGCAAAACATAATAGTTATTGTTAGTAGATTATTTAATATCTGCTTTTTATTGAGGCTTAATTTTCGTACTAGTGGAATAAGTATAACACTTATCACTGCTTTTGATTTTTCCAATAATCCTACAAATTAGCTCACTTTGAGGATCCAATGCAGGAAAATATGTAACAGTGCTAATTTTTGCTACACAAGAAAAATCTGCAGAGCAGCAGCTTTCCACAAAAACTCATTTTCCTCATACACTTTCCTGTGATGAAACTGAAGCCCTTTTAGTTTATTACCTAAACGATCTCAGCCAGAGAGTAAGAGTTAAGCCCAGTGAGACACAGCCTATCTTGTATAATTCTGACAATTTCTAGGGCAGAGTATTTTTTAAACACACTAATTACTTACAGTTCTTATGGGAACATTCTAAAATGGACTTTAAGAGAAAAGAAGTTTCCATCCCCAGGAAACCATGAACATTCAGGAGCATAAAGCTTTGTTACCTGCTTTCCAGGAAGACAAGAAAATTGTAATCTACTCTCCTGCCATAAGTGCATATAAATACAGGAAATTACAACCTGAGTCACTAGTTTTGCAAAGTTCATTTTTAGCTTTCTGACAAGCTTAAAGAAAGAAAAAATATTAGGAAACTAATTGTTCAAGGAAACAGCCTTTTTAAAGGTACAGAGCCTAAAAGATAGGAGCAATCCATTTGTACACACACCATCATATGTATACTTACTAAAATTTAAAAAATGTATTAACTTTATGGAGCTGGGTAGCTGCCACCAAAGCGCTATTTGCAAAACTATACTAGAGACTATTCAAACTGGTCTTGCATCCCTAGGAAGCTGTTTAAGAGGCTGAATTAGTCTAAGCAGAACCTACTGAGCATGAGGCTGTAAGTTTCCTTAACCCAACAGTATTTTGCTTTAGGGAGAAGAATTAGTCAGAATTAAGTTATTAACTGAGTTAAGGAAGAGACATAATGCCAAAATTAAGCTAATAAATTAAAGCTATGAGATTTATAATCCTAGAGAAGTATCTGAACAATGAAATACAGACATAGTCATCTAGGCAAAAGCTATACATGTTCCAAAAAAGGTGGAAAAAATACTGCTTATGCATTTAAAATGAAATTCTCACAATATTCCATTAGAAGTCATACTAGCCTCTCACAGGCAACTACTTTGCAAGGAGTTAACCTCCCTCAGCTGCTTTTTGCACCCTGCAGACCAAGCGTTACCATTTCTTCACTTTGTCAGTGTTGCTATTCAAGTCTCACACTATGCACAAGGGATCATTGTTTTTGATACAAAGAATAAAGTTGTGTAGAGATGCATTCTGAACCACTGTATGCAGTAGTATAACACCAAAAGACCAATACTTTAGGAGTGTGTCTGGTGATTGAAACTGCTCAAGACCCACCTTCCTCCCCAAGAATTACTGGAAAGCCCTCTGAAAGAAAGCTCTGCAACTTTTCAGTACCTCAATTTTTAAGTGGCCTCTAAAGTTATATAACAAGATATTTGATATCTGTATCTGCTTTGATCACAGCTTTGCAAGCAACTAAAGCAACTAAGCAACAACTAAAAACATATCATCGCCTGAAGGACAGGATCAGTGTTCTGTAGTCGGTTTAATGACAAGAAGTTTGTCTCAGGTCTTACCAAATGTCATTCGGCCACTAATAATTTCTGGAGATTTCTTCATGTCATTAAAAGCAGCAATAGGAAGTCCCCAGTTGGCAACTGGACCCCAAAAGTGCTGTAAAGAGGCAAAAAAATAAGGTTATACAGAAACTCAGACTTCCTGCAATATTCATACAGGCTCCCTTAGCCATGCAAAGCTTCAGAGGATGGGATTAAGGGTAAAATTCCAAGTTAAGGCAGAGACTACTGTTGATGTAAGGGAGAAAAACTAAACCCTTCTTTTAGCAGGATCTAGTCTTCAGGAGGAAAGGAAAAGGAACCCACTCTGCATCTTCCGGCAACTGGAAAGGAACTGTTGTGTTAAAAAGCAACTTTGTGTAATTATGCCTCAACCATCATTAAGCAGTCTGATTGGTATAGTCATATAATAACCTCAGTTTTACAGTTCAATTCTGTGCAGAGAATTAGTATTCCTCTTTCAAATAAGGCTCCTCAGAAATGTAATGAAGCACAAGGACTTGCTGAAGTGAAGAACTGGAACTGTTTTCATGTTATGGTTAGAATGAAGAAATGCTCAGCAAGTGTCTTCTTCCATGTGCTTCCACCGTCTCTTTGAAATTGTTACCTAGAGCTTCATTTGAAATTGCTGAAACAACTTAGTGACTATCTAAAGCTCAGTGATTAGACAGGTAAGAGTAGAGCAGTTAGGCACAGGTGCTTACACAGAAACAGAAACAAAAAGTGGAAAGAATCAAGTCAGAAAACCTGATGAGAGCTCCATTTGATGGGTATCATCTAAGAGACTCCAAACTGAAGCAAATAGTGTCATTACATCTAATTTCCCCTACTGTTACAAGTAACAAGGCTTCAGTGGAAAGAACTCTTTCCGCACAAGATGCATGCAGTACTTGGGTCAGCTTCTCCTAATGGGAAACTAAGGATGATCAAAAGTAATTTGGCTAGATACAGTAAGAGACGCATTTTGCAACAAAAAAGCTTTGCAGATACCAACTATACCCATTATTTTTATACTGCCCCTAACTATAATACTGCAGATATTACAATGATTTGGAATTGTCAGGGGATGCTTAAGTTTCAAGTTTCTTGCAATTTTAATTCTAAGATACTCTTGCTAGCCTGCATACTAGCTTGTAACACTACAATAAAAGTCACACTTGTTTCCTGCAGATTTGGGTTGCAATACAAGAAAATGAACTAAAAAAAGTTGAGATTAAGTTGTACACACTGTTTGGTAGTTCAACCATAGTGCAATATGTGAAACAATGTAGTATTTACGCAAATGTCTACAGAATGTGCATTTTATCCAAACTCAGATTTATATTAAGAGCATTTTGAAGAGTAAAATAAATGCATTTACTATATTCCTACTGATAGGGAAATTGACATCTGTAATGCTTAGAGCCTTCAAGCACAGAGAGATTATGGCATAACTGAAAACAATTGCATAACTACATGGTATTTACATTGTACAGCTACAGTTAGCATAAAGAAATGTACCTATAATGCCACTTACACACAAGATGTTGCAATACAACAATAACATTCACAGAAACTGAAGTCAGTACTGTATGTGATATTGTGTGGCTTTAATGAAGCTATTTAAATAGTTCTAAAGGGCAATAAGACGAGAAACAAAATTCTAGTCACATAACTGTTATGTGCACGGTAAGACAGCAAGCACAACCACACTGAAGCAGACTGCAAAAGGTAACTGGTGAGGCAGTACAGGTACTTGGTGAGGCTTTTACAGCCATTTCATGAATCTCATTTAAACAACTGTAGTTTTAGAAAAATAAATATTTAAGGCTCTAAATGTGTTGATTTTTATGAATCTATGAAACAATTACAGCTTTGAGAGTCTTAGTGGTGACGTCTGTTTTGAAAGGTAAATCAAGTCAACTTGGCATTTTTACTTAATTCACCTGTCATTAGAACATGAACAAATGGTACACTATAGACTAGGGACTGCTTCAGGCTGTACAAGCTGAAGAATCAGCTCCCACCCCAGCAGTGCTGCAGCAGCAACTTTCCTCTTCTGACCAAAGAAGTAGATTTGGAACCTTCCCACTTGAGATGTTTATCAAGTTTTAAGTGCCTCCAGGCATGCAGCCCTTTCAAGTCTCCACACACAAGAATTAAACTACACTACACAGTTTGTCTTTGGTCTGCATAGAAGAGCAAGTCTCCCACAACATTATGATTCACAATATTGTGAAATAAAATACCCACTCTCAGTTTCAGCAGTAAACCGAGGCTGAAGGAAAGAAGAGTCTGTAACGTGAGTTACATAGTACTGTTAATTGCCTGAAGTAAAGCTAATTAAAAATAAGACAGAGTTCAGTTATGCACCAGTATTGTTGCTATGCAGAAGAAGGGTCCTAGATTGAGCTGATCTCCTTAGCAAAGAGTATCTGAGGGGTGGGGGGGGAAATGAAGGCCTGTTAATATTGTAGTGATTACTTTGCATGGCATTCTGAAGGAGCTAATGTTTGTCCACCCTTAGCCTCAGACTTGTGAATAAATATTACTAGTGCATCACCCCTGGAGGCTCCTAGCATGCTTTTCAGATGCAGGCAAGGTCACAACAGTGCTGAGGCAAAAAGATTGCAAGTTACTGAAGTTAGGGAGAAAGTCCCCTCCCCTCAAGAAGTCCCCTCCCTTGTCTTACCGTACTGTTTGAGTGGACCATCATTTTCCATTCAGAAAGCACATGGAAGAAAAAAGAAAAGAAAGATGTTCATTTCTTTCATAATTGACATGAAGAAGCATACCACAAAGACAGGCAGAAGTCAGGAAATCGCTGTGGCATTAACCTTGATTAATGTAACAGTATTAAAAATGCTGTTTCCTTCAAGAGCTGTCATTGTGACAAGTGTTGGCTGCTCAAGTACCTTTTTCCTAGCAAGATAAAAATCCTAATATGGTCTGTGGAAGACATTCATCCCCTGTAGACTTCAAAGCATCCAGGATCACACATCAACTAGTCTAAAAGGATGTCAAAAGCAATGAAGGTTTGCCCATGACAAAGCTAAACAGCTACAGTTACTCAGTAGAAGCTTTGAAGAAATCTCTTGGAATTCTTTGTACACCCACATAAGTAGGTCAAACCAAACACTGCCAGAGATGTTACTGTCACTAAGCTCAGGCCAACTGTGGCTGTACCAAAAATGAGCTAATACATTTTCTGTAATGTAACATGCAATTACACTCTGGTTGTGGATAGGGTTCATTTAAGTGATCATATGGGTACCAATTTATTTACAGAATAAGTTACCCACCTATGCATGAAAGCTAGACAACAGCTTATCTATAAGATAGTTTGCTATTATACCTTTTAAAATGCCTCAGAACTTTTAAAACTTCTCTTTCTAACAAAGATACTGATAGGACTCAGTTCTGAATTATGACTTACAAGAATCCAGGTACTAGCAGGAAGCCTACTGCTGACTGATTGCTGCTCACCTACCACTGCCCCAAGCTGCAGAACACTTCCTAGCAGTCACTTCCTCTCACACTGATTTCCATCTTCTTAGAGAACTGTTTTACAAATAACAGGAACAGTCAGGTCTAGGTAGGAAGTTGCACTGGATGTGCATTTCAGTGAGCCTTTGTTACAATCCACAGGCTGGTTCAAGATGCTTTGTTAGGGCATCCTTGACTAGTCTAACAACTTCCTTTGTTTTCTTATTAACTAAACTGCAGCAATAACTGAAATTCACAAGACAAGTGCACACTGCAACTTTTCCATAAAACCTTAACTAAACAAGTTCAAGTGTGCCTCTTGGCACAATGTTTTTGTGCCAACAGAAGTTAGCCTTCATTTTTAAAGTGGAAGTTGTTTTCAGGCACACGAAAGCCTAAAATAGAATCAAACTGCTGCTGCTTTAACACAGTAGACAGCTCTGGCTGACTGGAACAATTATTATGCTTCTATAAGAGTGTAGATCAAGGTCATTCAGATGCTTCCAGAAGCAAGCATCCAGCCCCAAATCTCTGCAGCCAATACAGCTGCAACAAATGCACTGTATTTAATAGTAAGGATACCACGGCAAGTGCATGCATCTGTTCCTGAAGTGACACCACTCCAAATTAAGAGTTTCCAAGAACGTTTTGGTTTTTTTCCAATCCCTTGACAAAGTAAACACTTTGTATTAAACTTCCCAGAACTGTGGACAACAGTTGTTGGATTTACTCATTAATTTCTGTGTAAGTATCTAGACACCAGAAGAGGAACCATCAGCTGATCAACACCATGTTTCTACTACAATGCATTTAAAAAAGGTGATATTGGGGAAGATGTATTTTTCCAAAGTTTTTGCAGGTGTTTTCTTCATACCAGCAATAAGGATATTAATAGGCCAGAGACAATTCTGCAAATATAGATGAACTGTCACTACTTGCTTCCCCTACACTGCCATCCCCTAAATGGAAAGAGTATTACCCTTCTGCAAGAGGCAGATCATTCAGTTCTTGGAGCATACAGAACAAAAACCAGTACGTACTGTGTTCCTCAATCTCTGGCACAAACCAGTAGAAGACTTTAAAAAAGTTCTTACATCCTTCTGTTTAAAGATTTACTAATGAAGAGAACTAAAGATCAGCTTATTCTAGTTATACTACTGATGCTACTCAAGTGCATGTCAATTAAAAGGAAGGTCCTAGACAGCTTACTTCAACATAAGTGCTCAGGTTTTACAAGGAATGAACTATGTATTTCAAAGCCATCTACATTAACAGGGTCAGTACATTTGCATTACTGCTGAGTCATCAGGAAGAGACATTTCAGAAGTGCCCCAAAAGATGGCAGTCTCCATTCCTATTTTTCTATTACCAGAAGATTTTGGGACACCTTGGGATTCATTATGTGACTAAAGTAATTCAGATTACTTCTGAAGAGGATGCCGGAACTTGTCATGAGTGGCTTATAGGCTTTCTCAAGAGAGGAGAAAGCTGTTTTACTAGATATTTTTCAGAAGATATTGTTTTAAATCTTTAGGATAGAAGTAAGAGAACAACTCAGTTGCCTACTATCAGTGGTTCAGATAATACAACTTCAGTGATATTATAGCTGACATTTTCAGGTTATACAGAAAAAAATTACGCAACTTCAAGTTCACAATGTATGTAGCTACCAACCTTTCATATGCCAGTCAGCTAGTTTTAAATTAACATTACTGCTGCATTTTAAACAAAGCAGGAAAAGTGTACCTATCACTTACATTCTTACAATGCTCACTTTAAAACATTGAGACATGGTTAGGGTAAATCTATACTTACATGATTTACAGTTACTCAGACCCTATTAATTATCATTGAAAGAAGCCAAATGTGAAAAACTGGCAACACATTTAATTATTTATGACAGTTTTTAAAGTAATGTATCTTGTTTCTTTGTGCAAGATCCAAAAGCTAACATTTGATGTAATGCAATCCTAATGCCAGATATAACCACCTGAGAAGAACAACATGCATTCATTATGCTTGCTTTCATGTTTTCAAGTTCTGAAGCTGAAACTACTTATTCCAATAGATGTCTGCAAATTCTGATAGCTCCAAGTAATAACAATAGAGCACTCAATTCCACCATTTTGGGTAACTTCAGTTATTCTACTTAGGGTTAAGCAATTTAAAACACAACACTGGTATCACAAACAACATCTAAATTCGACCTTCCCCCACAAACAATTTTAACTTCTATAAAGCCTTGCTTCACTGCGGTGATTAGATGCTGATTTTCGGAACAGATACCATAGTCTCAGAGCTTTGAGAAAACTCTTAGTCTGTGAGCAAGGCAAGAAAGGAATCTTCTTTAGGAGAGAGTTCTTCAGCCTGGGGAAACAAGAGCCTACAGGAAGGGATGTGAAGAGTTATAACTCTAAAAAAGAATTCCAGGCCAACAACTTAGACACTCATCTCCTAGTAAGACAGGAACAATGCTGAAAGGCCATACCAGATGGAGCAGCTGACTTCAGCCCTTCATGACAAACCCAGTAACAGAAATATAAATAAGCAGGTAACTTCGTACATAAAAAAGAAGAACCCATCCCACAAAAGTATTATCCTGGGGAATGCTCTTTTTAGATAGCTTATTTCAATACTACAATTAGGATGAAATACAGCTGAAAAAGCTACCTTTTCAGTCTTTAGTAAAGAGATACTTCCTACAAGTAACTGTGGTGGTGTTAGGAAGCAGTTGTTATCTCCTCCAGATTTTTCTTTGCTTTTCTAATTAAGAAGCTGATTGCTGTTTCACTGGCCATTTATATGTTCCACGTGAATTCTGGTACAATAAGCTAAATGTTAGCATTAAAATGCATCTACCAAACTTAAACAGTATCTTCAAAACCTTCAAAAGGAATCCACATAGAGTCCTGCTCTGACCTTTCATCATTTCACTTCAAGGATATTCTCTTCCTTCTCAGATTTTACTCATTTTTTTGCACCATAATTTCTGTGGGACTTGATTTTGCAAATGCCAAAAAAAACCCTTCTGCTTCCCAAGTCTTTATATTACAATCCCTCCTCCATGTAGGCTTACACCATCTCCTGCTACCTTAACAAAGACTAAGTTTCCCAGATAAACAGATGTCCTCCTACTTGCTTGCTCAACATCAGACATCAGCTGCAATAGATGTAGGTAGAATAGCAATCAACAGCTATAATGAAAAGTTGCTCAACAACCTTTATTAGAAGCACCCATTTTTATTTGTCTAGTTTTGTCAAACTGCTTGCCAGCCAAGACAACTTCAACCTGCCTACTTGAGACAGTTCCTATATAAAAGCAGTTCAACCAGATTTAAGCAAATATGCCACAATTGTATCTTTGAAGTATTCTCGTGATTTCAGTTCGAGGTGCCATACCCCTTAGCACAGCACACAAACTTGAAGCTTGAAAGAAGTATTGAGCTGTCTGGAAGGTGCCTTGAGCCGCACTCCCATGAAAGCGTGGCTTTAACAAGCCTCTGAGAAAAGTACCTATTTAAATATCTGAGGACGTTTAAGTAAGTGATCTTAAGACTGCATCTGTCAGCAAGCTCGCTTCCGCCCACAACCGAGCAAAGCTCTTTCTGCCCTTGTTGCAGGCAGCGGTCAGAGTGTCCGTGCCCCCGGCTCCTGTGGCTGCCGGCACTGCTGCCCCCGCAGCGAGCACCCGCCTGCCGGGGGGCAGCGCTCCGGGCTGGGACAGGCCGCAGGCCATCCCAGCCGGCAGAAGGAACGGGAAGGTCACCGAGAGGCGCAGCTGCCGCGGCAGTTTCAAACCGCGTGGCTTCGCTTCAAGGTCAAGCCCGGTCTCCCCGGGTGGGGCGGGCGTGAGACTGACAGCCCTGACAGCCTCAGGCCTCGCCGCCCTTGGTACCTCCTTGGCATCTCCGGGCCAGCCTCCTCCTCCTCGCCCAAGGGCTCCTCGCCCCGCCCCCCCAACCGCTGGCGAGAACGAGCCCGGCAGAGGCCATAAAAATCACAGGATATTCTGAGTTGGAAGGGACCCACAAGGATCATCAAGCCCAGCTCCTGCCCCTGCATGTGACAACCCACAGTTCACACCATGTGTCTGAGGGCATTGTCAAGTCTCTTCTTGAACACTGTCAGGCTTGGGGCCGTGACACCTCCCTGGGGAAGCCTGTCCCAGTGCTCCAGCACCCTCTGGGGGAAGAACCTTCTCCTAATGTCCAACCTGAACCTCCCCTGGCACATCTTCCTGCCATTCCCTCGGGTTCTGTCATTGGTCACTAAAGAGAAGAATTCGGTGCCTGCTCTTCCTCCTCTTGTGAGGAAGCCGCAAACACCGCCGTCCCAGGCGCCCCGAGACTGAGTGGACGGGCGGTTGGGGAAGGGACGCCCGGTCCCTGCAGCCTCCCCGGTCAGCGCGGCGGGAACAGCCCCCCGAGGCACAGGTGGGTGCGGCAACTGGCGACGGCCCCCGCCCGGCGCTCACCTCATCAAGTAGTCCCTGAAATCCTTGCTGCGCAAATAGTCCACGGCCTTGCGGACCACCGACCCCGCCATGGCGGCCCTCGGCGGCAGGAACGCCCAGCCCACCCGCCTCCTGCACCGACGCTACCGGCGCCGCTGACAATTCCTTCGCGCCGGCGCCCACTTTACGGCAGCGCACGCACCACCGCCCACTCCGTCAGAAGGGCGCTCTCGGCGCCTATTGGTCGCGGCGGCCCCGCCTCCCTCCTCACGCGCCTCGAAACCGAAGAGCTGGTTGTGGGGAAGGGGAAAGGCAGACTGCCGTAAGCCAAGGCGGCGGGAGCAGGGGGGGCAAATTGTCGCAAAGCGCGACGAGGAGTCGCTATCGGCTGGGCTGCCGGCATTCCTCCGCAGCCTGCAGATGGGAGCCGCGCGGCGGCTTTGCCAGCCGCCATTGGCCGCAGGACGGCGGCTTGTGGTTTCTCATTGGCCGCTGTGGGGCGCATCCCGCCCACCCCGCCACGGTGTCTCGCTCTGCCCCTATCAGTGGCGCGTGTCAGGGGCGCCGGGGGGGCTGGGCGGGCAACGGCCGTTGCCGCGCTGCGGGCGGGGTGCGCGGCGTCCGGGGGGGGTGCGCGGCGTCCGGGAGGGGTGCGCGGTGTCCGGGAGGGGTGCGCGGTGTCCGGGAGGGGTGCGCGGTGTCCGGGAGGGGTGTGCGGCCGCAGCCCCCGGCACGCTCTGCCCTTGTGCGGCCGCTCAGACGCCCGTTGCCCCCGGCCTGCGTGGGGTCGGCCTTGTGCAGGGCGGGTGCCCGTTCAGGGCCGGTGCCGAGCAGCGTCGATCTCGGCAGTTAAATCCGTGAGGACGGGGCGGAACGGGGTCCCTTGCCAGCTGCTGCCGGTCCAACGGCAGACACTTGTGTCTGCGCCGCCGTTCGCCTTCAGCCGGAGCCCCGCGGGAGGTGAAGGGGCGAGTCTCTGCTTCCTCTCCAACGAACGGTGTTTTCCTCATGGTGGCTGAGATGGCCGAAGAAACAAAAAATCTCAATCGCGCATGAAGCAGAAGTATGAGGTCCCACAGTTGTTTCAGTGATTTTTTTTTTTATTTTTTTAATATAAATCCTATGGGGTTTTGAAGAGTCCAGAGCATTGAATTTTTGGAGTTGTGAGTACAGGGTTATGACAGAGCACTGCAACAGTTCAACCTTTACCTCTGTACCTGGAGTGGTACAAGATCTCATTTCTTTGTAGTACTTTCTATTTCATACCTGAGCAGAGGTTGCTTATTTAGAAGGGAAGATAAACTCTAAGCCTACTAATACCATCTTCATAAAATTTGGGCCGTACAAACAAACACCTATATGTGAATTACTTCTCTTATCTTCGCTCAGTGCGCTAGAGATAGTGAAAATTGGTGGTTATCTCTTCTGCCTTCCAAAGACTTGCAGCCTCAGTTTTTACAGTCTAGAACTGGGCTGAGAGTGCAGCCTGGGACATACATACACTGCCAGAAGTCCTGGAGGCCACAGCTGCCTCATTTCTTTCTGATTCCCTCTTCCCGGCAGGATCTTGGGTTAAATAAATAGATAGATAGATAGATAGATAGATAGATAGATAGATAGATAGATAGATAGTAAGAGCTCTGCACCCTTCTTCTGATTGCTTGCTCAGAGAGCAGCAGGTTTGCATTGTGTATAGACATCCTCTCCTTTGTCTGCAGCATATGATGTTACACCCCACAACCACCCCCAGCTTTTCTGTGTGGGGGAAGGAGTTTTAACCCCTTTGGTATAGTGCATTATGGAAAGCCAAAATGCAGCCCAACGTATTTCTGTGGCCTTTTTAGCCTCCTCATTTAAAAACAGCAATGTGAATCTGAACGAGGTCTCAAAGAATAATTTTTTCTAGTTGATTCAACTTCCACCAACAGAAGCAAGGTCTATGGAAATAATTTCTGTAGGTTCATCCAAAATATATTTTCCACAAAATATATATTCCACATATCCTATATGGCCAGGCTCAGTCACTAATATTATAGCTTCAGTTTTACCTACAGGTATAGCCTGATTCTCCTTTACTGAAAATTCACCAGTTTTTCTTTCTTGAATCTATGTATGGAGAAAAGAAAAAACCTCTTTTGTCTTCATTGGAAGGCATTGTTCTTTCAGCATTTTCTCACAGGCTATACCTTTTAAATCTTTTAACCTTTGCCTTACTCCATTTTTGTTCACAGCTTTTTTAAGGCATAGCCCTGTCAAAGGTCATAATGTCTCAGTCAAAGCCTTGCCAGCAGAGCAGTGCCCTTCTCTAGTTTTGAGAGTATCCAACTTTGTTTTTGAAGTAGTTAATGGAAAAATCATTAGCTAGAAATGCGCCCAGAAGAAACCAGTCACATGTGACAGGCCCCACCAGTTACACAACAAAAACAGCTAGCAATGATTTGAAGTTTCGTTTCGCTGCAGTTCTGTATGTATTTATAGTGGTTTTATTCGCATACCACTTCTTAGGTTTCTTACAAGGATATCAAAAGCCATACAAAAGACCCCTTCAATTTATCCACTTCCCTTTTAACCCTTTAGCCTGTTCAATAGTGAAATTTGACTGGATTTGCCATGAGTTGCTCCTGACAAGTCCATGTTAGGTGTGCTTTTAAGCATGTTGTTCCTTGAGTGAACGTTATCTGTTTGTTTAGTAAATTATTCTAGCAATTTTTTGGGGATATCAGAATTAGGCAAATAGACTTGTAATTTGCTAGGTTGTTGTTAACCCCTTCTCTTCAGACACGTGCCCTTCTCCAGTGCTAGACTGCCCTGTCCTCTCCATGGGCTGGAGGATAATCACCAATTAGGTCCTGCCACACATTTTTTCTAAAATACATTTCATCTGTCCTTTTCCTGGTCTGAACTATGCTTCTATCAATTTTTCATGCTGAATTTAGACCTATTTTGATTTATTTTTATCATACTTCTTGCTTTACCCGTTGTGGACTCTTTCTGCATTAATACATGACTACAATTTCTTTTCTTTTAATTTCTAATGCTTTTATCAAACTTTAGTTGTCTTTTATGTTCCATGATAGTTGAAACTGATTTAATGCCTTAACCTTTCTGATTCTATCTGCAGGCTGACACCATTTCTTTATTTTCATCTATTCATATGTCCTTTTGTCTATTTACTGTATGTTCGCTTTTGATTTTTAGGTGCTTGTGAATAAGCCAAGCCCCATATGTCTAAGGATGGCTCCTATGTTTCTTCCAGTCAGAACAGATAATTGTACCTGGTTTGGTCTTCAAAGAGACAGAACCCCTGCAGTCTTTTATCCCTTAAATTATCTTCACAAAACCCATACCTGCCATTTCCTGGGATTTTTTTCCTGGAATTCTTGTTGCTTTTGCTTATCATTAGCCTTGTGCTTCTGATTATCTAGCCGGTACGCTTTAATTCCCTTCCTTGTTTTTAGCAGGTAGACTCTAGGGTTGTCCAGCAGTTACTCTACATGAGATGCTCTCTAAAAACAGAGGCTTTATGTAGATACTTCTGCAGCTCATCATCCCTTGCTACCAGCACACATCTGCACTCTCCTGAACTGCTGCCTGCAGCTGGGGGGGATGGAGAAGAGCATCCCTGGCTCCTTCAGCCTTGGTTCCACAACTCCTCAGTACTACCACACCTAGCGCTGGCATTTTTGGCCACAAGGACAGGTACCTAAGGTAGCCAAAGCTGGGTGAGCCTTAGTAATTTTTCACAGCATCTTGAATTTTGTCTCTGTGAGCAGGTGAGCTGTTGGATGATGGGTCTGTTTAGCAAATGAATACTGTGTCTCCCCCAGCAGGGAGTCTTCATATCCAACATTCCCCATTTCTCTGTCCAGCTATGGGAGAGGTATGGCCCCTCCAGTTCCCCACATCCCAGAACTGTAGATCAGGACTTGACTTCAGATCCAGCTGTTGAGTAAAGCAGTAGAGCAGTCTGCCATTATTCTCCTTTTAGGTCACCTCTTTCTTCCTCTTGGCATGCCTTTGCAGGCACATGCATGATGACATGTCCCCATCAGGGAAAGAGTGATGTACTACCAGTCTGGCAATAAAACCAGTGAAGAGAAATGTGTTACGAACATTGCAGAACAATCTACTTGTGCTATGCAGTAGTTATGCTTCTGGCATAAGACGTGAAGTCAGTTCTAAAGGATGTATCTGATATGACTGTTAACAAACATCTGCAGGGGAAAATGATGTTACCTTTTCTCAGCTGTGAAAGGAACTGCAGGAAAACATTATTTGGAGTGTTGTATGACAGACAAGGGAGCAACAATTAAACAAGATGTTCAAGAAACTATGTCCTCAGGACAGAAGTAGTTATTATTTCCCTGCTGTTGCAGAAAAACAGGAAGAGAAGATGTATTGCTGTAACAACCTCCTTATACCTTGTAATGAAATACCTGTTCATTAAAGTGGACACAAAACATCTGGTAGGTAGATGAGAAGATTGAGTAGAGCCATTGACTATGACATTTAGTCAGCCATCAATATCAAATGGACCCACAGTTTGATGTGACACATTTATTTTTGCATCTTTGATTACAGATTTATTATCCCTAGGTGATGGCACGATGTTTGAGGAATTTTATTCCATGTGGAGCACACAGCAGTAACGAAGTAGATTGAACACCTGAGAATACAAACTCAGGAAGCTGCCTTATGTAAATAATGAACAATCTCTGTAAACTGCATGGTCAGCCCTGACATATTTGTAGAGATATCCTAGTAGAAATATGAATTTAGTATATTAGTCTAAAGAAGACTGAAATAAATGCATAACAACTAAATCACTCTAGAAGGAGCTAAAATGCAAAAATAGTTTTCTCAGTGCTGAAAAATAGGACAACTAAGCAGGTAACAGTTCTGAAACTGACTGAGGAGCTGGCACACTATCACACAAGATCAGCATGTATAATTTGTGAAATTAATAGTTTCTATGTAAAATCTGATCAGTTAGGATAAATTGTTACATTATAGAGCTAGAGGCATTTAATCATCTGCAGTTCTCAGTAGGATTTGGAGTAGGATCAAGCATCAAAACAAAAACATGTATTTCCAGCTGAAGACCTGCAAATAAGGCAATGGTCTAATATTTATAAAACCACAAGAAAAACTCAGACTCTCCTCTATCAATGGCCAGAGGAACACTACGTTACAGGAATTATAGTGGACAAAGTCAATAAGTGAAAAGTAAAATAGATGCAAAATGGATCTGGAAAAAAATTGGATTGCTGAGACATAAATACTGGCAAATTAGCAGCTACTGCAATTAACAATCATCGTTGGCAAGCCAAACAACACCTGGGCAGCAGGAACTGAAGTGAGAGGTGCTACCCGTAACAAAGAAAAAGTATTTTGTCAGCATAGAAGACAGCATTCCAGACAATTGTTGCCATTATCACTGCTTCTCCCTGCCTTACACGCAGAAAGGCCTGCCTGTCATGATTAGATTACAGTCGGGTGGGTCTGAACTCGTGAAGCTTTTACTACCGTAGTTGTTCCTGTTATTCTAAACTCTATATGTAGGAGTCACACAAGCTCTGGCCCAACATGGTCTACAGCATATGTGCATAGAAAACAGACAGCCCTGTGCTCTGAAAAGCATATAATGCCTGAAGTCAGGGAAGAAGAGAGCAATGCTCTGGCAGCGTGGTGCCCGGGTGTGCAGCGGGGCTGCGCGGGTGCAGTCCCTGCGTGCCCAGGACATGGCCTGGCTGAGCTGGGGCCACTGCTGCAGGGTGGGAGCAGCACCCCACTGCTGGGCTGGCTACAAGCTCCAGGCCCTGAGAGGGGGGGAACAGACAAAACCAGCCCAAACCAACAAAAAAAACCCCACCCCAAACCAGTATCTTCACCTATTTAAGTTTACAGTACAACTATTCCTAGGGGTGTGTTTTCTCACCACAGTGGTGATGGCTGTATCCTCCTGTGTTTTTACTGTCATGAAGACTGAATGAATTTCAAGTGTTTTAAGATCTTTTTCTGGGCTGAAGCTCATCTCTACAGTTTACATATTTAATAATGCTTCAAATGAAATTATTTTAGATTCTGTTTTTAAATATAACACCATATTGCTAGGGCTGTTTAAAATAAATGAGTATTTACAACACGGGGAAAAAATCCAATTAATGGGTTTATTCACAAGTTACTTATATTTCCAGTTGGTAATGCAGCTATAGATGCTGGGCTACAAGAGCATAGTGATTAAAATAGACCTTTATAACAGTATTTGGCACTTAACTTATAAAATTTTCTTAAGTAAAGAAACTATTATAATAAATGATCGCTTTTTAATAATCATGCCCCCACATCCATGTGAGAAGAAGCACCAGCTGCTGTTTCTGGTATTACACCACTGCATTTCTGGTATCCTTGAAGCAATTGTTGATGATTATCTTGTTTGGGAAGGAAGGGATGAGGCTGCTTGTTCAGTCAGGTGAACTCTGTACTTTATATTGCTAAATCGGGTCAGCTGGGGTTAGAGAGCCTCTTATTGTAACACCGCCTTACAAAATTCTCCTCTACTCAGTTAGGAAAATATTCTTTTACAGTTAAATGGCATATATGCAATTGCTGTAATTTTTACCTCCAGAGTAGGAGGGCTGGTAGTGCTCACTTGACAGGCTGCACCTCCTAGCAGGTGTTGAAGTGGGCTGCAACACAGGCTTGGTTTCCTCACTATGGAAAACCTGCCTTGGCAATGAACCCAAAAGGATTTTTAAAATGTATAAATAGTTTTCTATTCTATTTTGAAAAACTATTTCCTTTTTCTGCATAAGGAGGATCAATGATGTGGCATGAACATCTCAAGTAAGGTTTTGAGGAGGCTTACTTCTTCCACTACTGTCTTGCAAAGTGTGTGCTGAAACCCTTGTATTGCTTGAGGAGAGCTAGTCACAGGTTTTCTCCAAAGTTTTCTGTGTCCTTCTTAAAGTGTTTTATACAAAAAAATGTCACACGGGTTTAAGGAAGAGCCTAAAATCAAGGTTCTGACTGATGGCAGAAAGTGAAGGGGTCAAAGTTGAAACACACTGTTAATTAATGACAGTCATTTTAGCTATGTAAGCCTTTCTCAGGACTCACGGGCCTTCGTTGAGCTGAATAAATATAAACTTAGTAGAATATGACAAAAATATAGGCTCCTGGCATGTTTCAGTACTAATACATTCACTTACCATATTTAAATATACTTTTTCTTGGTACCTTGGCTCTCTCCAGCCTAAATAACCCAAGTGAGGCTGGAGGATGGCCAGGAGTGGGGGGATCGTTCCTGGCAGAAAAGTAGAATTCTGTGCTTCTCTCATCTTCCAGACTGTTAAAGAACAACTACCCAAACTATGGCCACTGGAAAACCTTGAACATAAATATTGGTAGGCTAGATTTAGAAAAAAAAAAGCAGATTAGCACGCTTAAGCCAGAAAGCCTGATTATACCAGGGCTTACTTTGGTCTAATTACAGTGTTGACAGTGGTGTCAAATCTGCTTAAGTTAGGATCAGTCTTTCTGGACTGAGAGTGGACTGAGATTTCTCCCACTCACTGAGTGCCCCTGACTTACAAGAGGAAGCCAAAGGTTGTCTTTGATCAAATTGGTGATGCATATCCAGGTAGGGACCCTGAAATCACCTTTGGCCTATTTCTTTACCTAAAAGAAACAGTGGAATTTTCGGTAGACTACAGTGGATAAACAAACTGTGGGCATACAAGATGAGTAAGGAAGGTAAACATGCCAAAGTCCCTTCCAAAGCTACAGGGATCAGAGTGAAATAAACAATAGGTCCTGGTGGACTTCTACAAGGCCATTCAGGACTGAACAGGGAGTCATTTGGGTTTAGACAAGTTCTAACAGGAAAAAAAAAAAGTACTGATTCAAGTGTGTGTACTTTTAAAAAAATAGATGCATTTTACTCATGTACCCAAATATGCACGTGCAAAAGGGAGATGGGTGGTTAAAAACAACTTCCAAAGTCTGTAGTGAGGGTCCTTTTCTTATCAGAAAGATTTGAAATACTGTGCCCCACAGACGTCTGAGGCCATCTTTTGTGTGGGTATTCATCTTTCCAATAAACATTAATGTTAGGTGGTGATGCTACAGCTTCAGTTCATGGGGACTATCTTGTTTTTTACAAGAGATATCTTGTTTTTCACACTGAGAGCCCTATCAGTTAAATACACGATCCTATATCCAAAAGCCATGCAGCATCTAGCTGCTGAACCTTGGCACCTGGAGCGGGCTGCAGCATCTGCTTGGCACACCCAGCTTGGCAAGGGCGAGCCCTGCCAGCATGGGAGCCAGACCTTTCTCACTGAGCTTGAAGCGCAACAAAACCTAACCAAGAGGGCAGTTGGAGTAGAGATTCTTATTTCTGCCAAGAGTGTCCCTCCTGAAGGCTGTGCAGAAGTACATTTTTACACCCTGTGGAGAGCAGCTCCTTCCTCTCTGTGGAAATCTCAGGACGAGGCAGTGTGATCATCATCTCTGCATCATGTGAAAACCCCGTGGTCCCAGTACTTGCCAAGGGTAGCAGATCAGAGCAGGGAACCCCATTAGCTCATTCCTCAGACTGGTCTTGGTCAGACCCAGACATCTCACCTCTCAGGAGCATGACACAAGGTTCCAACTGTGTAAGCTCTTGAAGGCTCTTTGGGCTAAAAAGAGAGACTCTCACTCTGCAACAGGTCACCCTGACGGGAGTGGCTATGCAGCACTTCCATACTGAGCAGCTGCTCAGCACAAATCTCTGCCACATCATACCTCAGGGAAGCTGCTCCAGCAATGTTTGTCACAGAGGTGGAACAACTCTCACTGGATGTGATCTTCAGTATTTAGGATTTACCAAAACTAATTCCTGTGGGAATTGCTAACATTTACAATCTTGAAACTGAGGAGGAAGTGGGGTGGTGTTTGCCCTGGAAAAGCACCTTCTTCCATTGTTGCTATGCATTTTTATGAACAGCATTTGCATTTGTTCTTGATAATTTACTTCCTGTTTTTCTTTTTTTTTTTTTTTTCTTTAATACTCAGCATACTGTGATTAGGATCTTGCAGCCTCTTTGTCTATCTTGGGGTACAAGCTGCATGAAGTCAGTTCACAAGTCATCACTCAGCTCCAGGCCTTGAAAATTTCAGGAATTCAAGGTTTTGTGGTCTAATTTTCACCCTTTTAAAGCTTAATACTGATTGGAGATCTTATTGAAGATTAAAACATTCTTTATCTTTTTGTACTGGTAAGTTTCACTCGTGTTTGACATCTGCTTGTTTAAAGCCCTCCTGTGGTTCACAGGATTAGTGCACTGGTAATGCTATGAGTAACCTATTTTGGTTTTAAAGCAGTGAGTTGTTTACTTTTTTTGAGGTGACACCATTTACCCAGTCTTGCTACAAGTTTTAACAATATTGCACCAATGGTGTGAAACAGGGTTTTCTAAATTAACATTATAGATAGTCGTAAATATAATAAAATTTCAGAGGGGTATTCTATATTGTTGAAGACAGCAAAGGTTGTCCACATGTACCACAGTAAAGATACAGATCTAAACAGAGAAGTTGATTATTCCAGTTGTTTGTGGCCTAACAATATTCAAATTAATCTCAGGAGTTCATCCATCAGTCCAATGGAAACCTGATCTGTTCACTCGCTGCTGACTACTTGTGGTAGGGTAATATAAATATGTGTCATATTTCAGACAAAAAGAGATCATCATAGAATTTAAATTGATTTCCAGATTACTGAAGACTATTGTCTTCCACTTGCTTCTGTACTAACCTTTTGTCTCTTATGGTGTATCTACTGAAAGTGACTGAGAGGAACAGAAAACTCCTCTTTTGATGGTATTGTTCCGATGAATAACCAGCTTCACTTTTAAAACTGCAGCTGGAGCTGTGTGGACTTTGCACCCAGACATTTGCTCATTTTTGTGCTCCGATCTGTCTCTCTGTGCTTCCAGAACCTGGGATTTCTCTCCCTGTGAAGATTGTTGCAGGCAATAATCAAGTTGTCTCTCTGTCATCTCCAGGCTGAGCTCAACAGATCAGGGTGTTTAGTCATCTCCATGGCAGGTGTTTTCTGTTTTTCCCTGCATCAGAACTCTGAACCTTCTAAGTATATCCAGTGACTTTAGTTGGTGCATTTTAAAAATGGCTCTTGAGGCCTGAATGATGGGGCTTGCATGACATTTTCTTACCTTTAACATATACTGCCTAAACTCTTCTTCCACTTTCCTTTAAAAGCCAGAGATGAAGCATCCAGCTACATTGATGAAGTTTTTCTTGTAATTCTTATAGATAAATTTTTGAAAGTGTTAAGTGCTTGTTGGTGATACTGACTGAAAGTATCAATAATACTTGAAGCACTGGCATTTAAGTACAGGATATGGCCAATGGCAATGGATCATCCCCAGTTAGCCATCCTACTTGAAATGAAGCATAATCTGGAAGAAAGCTTCTGTGACCTAGGGAGCCACCCAGCCTGTCTCAGGCTGTTTTCAGCTGTTCATTGTATCACAGTGGAGATATTCCTGACTTTGTTTGCTATTAATGTTATAAAAACATACCAAAGGTCATGTTAGTGTAAGACCAATGATTTCCGCATGTGTTGGTGAATGTACTAATGTATAACTCACCTTGGTTCAAATGCCAGTGCTGTATTTTTCCTCACAGACTATTGGATGGCAGAAGAACATGGGGCCCCTTGGAGACTTCCTGGAACTGGATATTGTGCAAGTTGTGTGAATGTGTCTGCTGGATATCTGACATGCGCTTCACAGAAGGTTGCTGTCATTCCTGGGCTTAAGGAAGTAATAACAAATTTGCACTTGAATTGCAGAATAAATAATCCTCACCTTCGCTACAAATGGCAGAAGAGCAGAGGTCCAAATAGCAAAAGATCAGCACTATCAAGAGTGTTTAAAAGCTGATGGGTCACTTGCTACTTCTCTGTAGTGAAATGCAGGTTATTTCTGTTCTCTGTGTTTAAGAGCTAATCTTCCTAAAGGTTAATTGTTTTACCACCAACAGGTGAAATAAATTTAGGCTTCCAGCAAAAGTCTCATATGCTTAAATTTAATAACATTATTTTCTCAGTATGTTAGTTCTCAAGGGGACATGGTTACTAGCATTAGGGGATGACCTCCCTGCTGTGTCTCACTCAGTTGAGGTCAATATAGATAATATAATAGCAGTTAGTGCAGATTCACATCTGAAATCCCCCCACTTGTCCAAGTCAAATGCTATGGTAAAACACACCTTGACACTTCACACTGACTATACCATTGGAGAAGCAGCTAGCCTGAATGGATAAGTAAAGCAAATAACTGATTATAACAGAGTCTGCAATAGAGAGAAGAGCCCAGACAGTAACATGACAATTGGAAAGTCTGGGTAAATATGCTGGGAATCACTGACTCTTCATTTGCCTGCCTTAGCAAGGAGACTATAATTAAAATTGAAGCTTTCTTCCTGCAGTAGGGAAAGTGTGAGGCACTGTGACTGTGGCTATTTTTACCAGTGACTGCAGAACCTGAAGGATGGGAAGAACCAGTTATGCAGGAGTGTGCCAAGCCAAAACAACACGCAGCCTCACCACAGAGGGTGAGTCACCAGCCTTTTAATAAACTAATTTCCTCAACAAAGAATGGAATTGAGCTCAGGCCAGCTTTGGTTGTTTAGAAAACAGTGAAAACACCACAAATAGCTCTCCAGTCCATCTAGATGAATGGACAGAGATGCCCTTCTTCCATCTTGCATCCAGATAGTGGGAGCACAGCATCTTTAGCAGCCAGTGCACTGCAAAGTTATCTATGCTTAACGTGAATCGCCGGGCATAGCCAAAAATCCTTGTCTTCAGCTCTTCTTCATAGATTTTAATGCAAAATCTCTGCTTCTTATGAGCTTCAGACATCAGCCATTATTGTTACTGCCTATTATTTGCCTTGCTGTAGTGCCTGAGGTGCTCAGCCAGCAGTTTGGCTGCCCTTGAAAAAGATGCTGTTCAGGCATGTAAGACTTTCTGAGTCTCAGGGACAATTCTCATGGTACACATGATATGCAAAAAGGGGGTGAAGAAGCCAAAGGTAAACTGGGATGGGATAAAGAAATAAGAAAGAAATTAATATTAACTAAAGAGCAGAATTACAAGAGGGAGAGGAATGGTTTTACAAATGCATTTTTCTCCATCCAGTGAAAAAAACAAACTGGTTACTTATCAGTAAGTGCAGAGATTTAAGATGGTTGCTGATGCATATTTCCTAAAAGGGCTGTGTCTTCTATCAGGCACTTGAACATATTCTGGAAAACCTTCCTCTTAGACATCTCGTTTATTTTTTTTCTGGAGTTGGAGGGAAAGACTCACATCTGCCTGCCCAGAACCTGGTGTGCCACAGGGCTTCATGACCAGATCCTCTGGAAAGTTACGTATGTCCAACAGTGGCTGAACTTGGCTTATTCCTCATCATAGTAATGTAAAAGAAGGAACAGAAAGAGAGGGAAAAGAAAGCCTGTGTTTGCTTGTTTTGGGGTTTTGTTTGTTTATTTGCTTTTGTTTTGTGGTTTGGTTTTGTTTTGTTGCCCACCCCTTCCCCCAGTTTTCCCATTTGGATTTTCTTGTGTATGATTAAGGTTCTTCAGAAAAGCCTCCTTTTTTAACCACTGGACCTATAAAGACGTGTACAGAAGTCATTGTCCTGCCTGTCAGAGGAGGCTATAAAAATCATGAGATGGACATGTGGGAAAGGAGCTTGGTAAGGGAAAGGAGGAATAATTTGTGGTAGGTACTGGGATGCAGAGGAAGAGGATGGAGAGGGACATACGTGTGTCCTATTGATGAAAACCCATGAAGACTAAAGGAGCAGGAAGGGTCATTCTTTTAGGGATAGAGAAAATAAATGAAGGACAGGAGTAGGAGAAGAACAGGAGCAGCTGGCAGGAGAACAGAGGCATGAGACTACCTATGGTCAGAGCAGAAATCCTATGAGTAGTGTATCTGAAGTCCAAGTTTGCTTGATTATGCTCGCTTGGACCTGAATCACGTGCAGTTTCTCCATATCTGGTACCGCATGCTGTTCCTGCGGGAAGGCTGAGCTGGACTCACCATCTTTGCGATGCTGCCGGGGCTGATGAAAATCCACAGACATGAATGCCGGTGTAATGGTGCACAGGCTCAGACGTGGTAACAGCAGGGAAGCAGAAACAGTCCTTCAAAGTAGGAGATGTTGATTTTGCTTTTGTGGTCACTGGCCAGTTGAAGAAGCAGAGAAGGCTCTGCAGGTTGTTTGCCAGCAACCAGCAGTTTCCAGGAGAACTGCACCTCGGAAGATCTCTAAGGAGCAAGGGAAATCTATGCCAGGCAGCTTGTGTGAAAGTGCTTGTTTGTCTGGCAGTGAAATCCTGAATTTGTCTGGTGAGTGAGCTTGTCTGATCTATGGGGATTTAAAGGTTTACTTGTTGCTTCTCAAACCAGAGGTCTGAGTATTCAGGCTGCAGAGAGGTAACAGCTCCAGGTATAATTTGAAAAGGTAACTGTGTGCTTTTATTGCGACCAACACACGGCATTCAAACATGGCCAGTGCTTGGTGACTAGAAAGGAATTATGCAAAAACAAGCAAGATCCTTTTTTTTATATTTTTTTTTATTTCTGTATAAAGAAAGGAAAGGATGGGCATGCCAAGCCAAAATGGTGGAGTACAGACAAAAGTGAGCACTGAGGATTTTCTTTGGGGGCTATCCACAGTAAACTCTTGCCCTGGCAGAGTTACAGCTCCCCATCCCTCCTGTAGGGAGGGACCCTGCAGGCAGCCAGCCCTTCAGCACAATCACAGCTCTTTGAAGTTAGTTTGAACAGTTTCACAATACCATCAGCCCACTTCACGGCGGGGTGGCAGCAGCTAAAGCCAGCAACAGTAGCAGCAACACTGAATACAGTGCACAGAAAAAAGGGAGCAAAGAGCTTATTTGCAAACAATTGTAGGTAACAATATAGAAAGTCCAAAGATCATCATTCTGCTATAAAAATATTACACTTCATAAAACCATGTACTATAAAAAAAATCTATTCAGAAACGCTGGTAAACATAATAAATATCTGTACACTGGCTGCCCTTTTCATACAGGAAATGTAAAAAGCGTGAGCCTCAGAAGTCATCGTTTGTAAACATGAATATGGAGCCTGTAAACAAAGCGCTAGATCATGGTTCATATTTTGTCAAATTCATTTAATATTACCCCAGTAAACCCCTTGCACACGTCATCACACCTAATGGTCAGACTCCACTACTGCCACTGGAAAGAGGAGCCTGCTCTGAGCTGTTGCTCTCGTTTCACTGAAAGTGCACACGGCTTAAGGAACCAGTGTATAGGTGAGGCAGGCAAGATTTGGTTCTCAGTAGCAGATCAGAAACAATCTTTTAGCAACTGGTTTTAATTTTCTGAACTTCAAAATGCTTATTTTCAGACTCTCATTTCAAAATTTGCATTTATTAAAGAGGGCATGCATTCTCCTTATTTTCCTTACAGGCTATGACGTCTCTGAAACTATGGCCATAACATCCATTTAGGAGACATAATGGAGAACAAATTTACTCCATAACTACATATACCAAAGGAAGCAGTAGTGGTTGTACAGTTCAACACTGAACATCATGGTTTACACAACACAGGCTGATTCAAATGGCTAAAATCTTAAATTTAGACTCTAAACGTTGGGCTGCAAAACATGTCCATGTGCAAGTCTGTACTGACATGCAGGCTCAGGTTCCTGGTTAGCTGGCCGATGTGCATGTGTTGTCACCTAGCTGCACACGGAAATGAAACATTTAGGCTCAAAACACTTACGAACAAACTTACTTTGCTCTGTAACATTCTTGTTCTGCACGGGCTTCTATCCACCCTTCAACTAAAAACTGAGCATTTTAGTTCTGTATGCAGTGAGAACTTTGCTTTTAACTTCACTTTATCTTCTGAGTTTAAACACTCAAATTTTTGCTAACTTTCAGAATACGAGAGGATGCGCAATTGTTGCTTGCGTCTGTTGTGGGACACACAGAATGGGAGGTGTGGGACTGTGCTCACAGAAGAACTGAGGTACCAGAAGCAGCTTAGCCGCGATGTCTTGGGGCAATACAGGGTTTTAGGAGCAGGGTCAGCTAGGAGGTAATAACACACTTCTAAGGGATTATGATGTGTACTTCAAAAGACGAAAAGAAAATGGGCTTGCACATTTTTTTTTTAAATTAAATATTAAATAACCTTATTAACATTATTTTAGGCCTTTTAATTTTAATGTAAGGTGAGATGGTTTGCCCACTTGTGCTGTGTGCCTGTCTTTTGGGATTCAGATATGTGACACTGGAGCTCACGTGGCTCTAGTTTAAAGGCGCCATCTGTAGATGTTCAACAAGATAACCTTGCTTCTAAATATTTGCTTTGGCATTTTTGCTACACGTGTCTTAACACAGAGCTTCAAAACACCTGATTGAAAATAATTTTCCAGTGAAAACTAAGTTACCTCATTTTCTGTTATGGTAATCCAGTTTATCTTCCATGTTTGTCTGCCCTACTCTTACTAGAAATCTAGAAAGCTGTAGCAGTCCACAGAATTAGGAATTTCCTCTGTAAATCTGGTGATTTAAAAACAAACCCCAAGATTTTTTCTATTCTCTTTATAAACTCAATGGTGACAAAAATATGCAGAGTCAATATTATATCCCCATGGCATGTAATCTGTGGCCCTATACCTTCTAGTTACAGGGAGTTTATATGAACTTGTGGCAAATTTTCAGAAGCCTGGACTTGTTCTTCCCCAGTGTGTGCACAGCTTGGCACCGGTAACCTGCTGCTGTACAAACATCCCATCATTTATCGTCCTGACTCTGAGCCACATCTGGGCTCAGCTCAGCATAACTCAGAAACAGAGGGACAGTGGTGACAATGAAGTTGTAGCCACACTAATGTGTTGACAGCATTGCTGGCAAAAAAGATGCTGTTGCCTTCCTGCTGTCCCCAGCCACTTGTTCTGATGCACAAACATTTGCTTTGCCCCGTGTGACCTGGATAAGGGAGGTGCAAAAGGACAGATGAGCATCTGAGGTCAAGAGAAAGTGAGTGCCTGCCTTTTTTAGCACCAGCACTTGCATATTCTGGCATAAGCTCTGTGGACTGGTGGCATAAGAAATCTCTGTGGCACTCCTGCCTCGGGCGGTGATGCAAGCCCTGGCATACTTCATATATAGACACACAGCAATTGCTATACTGAGCCAAGGTTCAGATATATTTGGATGTACCCAAGCCGGCTACAAGTGGTTAGAGAGAGTATTGCACTACGCAGACAAAACAAGCCTGTCACTTAAAGATCTGCATGCTGATTTCTAATAGAGTCTGATCTATCCTATGAGCCAACAAATATATTGTCTTTTTCAAACTCAGCCCCAAACCAATTCAACCATAAATCTGGCTGAAAAGAGTCCCAGTACACACAATTTGTACTTTGTAAGAGTGTGGCACACAGTATCACTTCACAATGTAATGTCATGTTACTCAAGACGTGCTTCTGCCCATTCTCTGTGTTTCGGTTATCCCCAGTACCTGAGGCCACCTCAGGGAGCTGCTGCAGGTGATTTGCTGGAGAAGCAAACCAGAATCTATTGTCAGATAGACTTTTTTTTTTGAGATGTAGAGATTAATTACAAAGTGTTTGTGAGGGTCACTTGTGGTTTGCTGAAAAAGCCAGGCTTTACAAATGCTACCTGCTGTTAAAACTTGCTTAGAAAAATCAAACAGATGTGGAATAAGTAAAAAATAATGGGGGACTATGGCCTGGGGTCAGCTCTCCCTCTGAGCAGCATCTCCCACACCTTTGCCATATACACAAGCTGTGGTGCTGTGTAGGAACTGGGGTAATTCTTCCCATGATATTCTTCATCAGGGCCATTTTTGCTTCTTCAAAATCCTTGAGCTACAGAGAGGGGGTCCAGATCTGTGAAGTGTGGGGAGATGCCTCCTGCCTACTGCGCAGACTCCCCTCTTGCTGAACTGAATGACAGCTTTTGAAGTGATTCTCCAGATGAGCTGACTATGTATGTGACAGATGCACTTCAGTGTGCTTTGGATGGTCATAGCTTTGTGCACCTTGATGGTTCAGAAATGTAACTATACTATTTGTAATAGCCTAAGGCACTAGGTCACTTTGCAGACTAATAAGCTGCAAGACGGTATGATCTAATTCAAAGTGATTTTTAGACTTTCAGGAGTAAAGCATGACATTTAGTAGAAGTCCCTTAAGATTAAAAAGAGAGAAAGAGAGAGGCTAAGCCTTTTTCAGTCAAGTTTTCATCTAGAAAGAATAAATGCTTATTGCTGAGCTATACTGTAGCAAGGAGTCTGGAAAGGAGATGCTGGTTTAAAAGCAGCTGTAGCAGTAATTAGGCCACAGCCGTGCATCTTCACCTGGATCCCGCTGGTCCAGGGGAAGCAGTGGGTGCAATCAGTCTGAAATAACAAGTGCCAGTGGCGCATTCCTCCCTTCTGCCAGGATGTGTCCCTTGGATTTGCTGATGGAGGCTCTTGTATTTCAGTCCAAGTAAGCTGGATCAGCAAGACTGACAGTGGAAATGGTTTAATTTGCTTCAGCTTGACTGAAATAGGTCAGAAAACCCTCACAAGAGCACCTCCCATGGCAAGCCTGGGGAGAGGGGGGCTGATCTGCCTTGGGGTGCAAGGGGATGCACAGCTAGGAAAGGTGGAGACGAGACAGGACAGCTTCTTCCATGGATGGGCACAGCCACCCATCCACATCCAGAGTAACTGCTACTGTTTTCAGTGACAGATTTTCAACAATGCAACAGAAAAAACTCTTCTGTCATCTCAAGCACTGACTAAACTTCTGTTCTCATTTGGATAAGCTGGGACAGCACATTTTTTGTGTATGTATTTACATATACACACACATGCATACATCTGGATGCACCAGCAACAAAATCTTAATAAGCAAACCCCATTATGTATAATTTATAGGCTTATAAAGTAATTGATGACCATCAACATGTATCATTCTGTATGTGGTCCAAACTTTGTATGGTTAATAGGTTAATAGGGTGATACCTGGTAGTTAGAAAGAACTACATCAGGAAGAGATTCAAACCATTTAACTTTGGGTAGAGCAACATCCTGTAAGCTTGGCCTACAACAATGTTCAGGTGAAAAAAATGCTCAAAGAATTAAGATCAAGTGTATCAAGAGGGAATTAAACATTCCAATGGCTGTGCAGGGATCGCAAATCGAGCAATGAAACATGACTAGGAAATCTCAGGGGGTGAAAAAAACCTGTACATAATATTTACAACACTCTGCCTGCATACAATACATGGACACCAACCAGCAGAAATATATTTTGTTGAAACAGCATAAATCAGCTGGCACCCCAGAAAACCCAGCCCTCCCTTCAGCATCCTTGCACTCACCGTGCCTTCTTCCAGGATAGAGGTCACCTCCGGGTAATAAAGGCCTGGCCAGGGCTTTTCTGCATCAGCCAGGATATCCCCTGCCTGTGGACTCGCCTCGCAGTGTGCCGCTAACAGAAATGTAAGAGACTTGACTTCTAGCAAGAGGAAAAGTGTAAAGGCAGCAAAAAGCTGACACTGAGCACAGCTTAGCCGGTAGAAAGAATAAGGACTGCTGTGTGTATAACCATAGACACACACACACCTGCGTGTTTGCACACACCAGTCTCAGCCAACTCAGCCACAGTGTGAAGTTTCACAGCATAGTTTATTCTAGAAAAGAGAAGGGCTTCAAGGAGAGCTGCTTTGCAGCACTCCTCTGTGCAC
This sequence comes from Columba livia, assembly GCF_036013475.1. Lineage (NCBI taxonomy): Eukaryota > Metazoa > Chordata > Aves > Columbiformes > Columbidae > Columba > Columba livia. Next base: position 73,833,640 of record NC_088604.1, read on the forward strand.
AGCACATAAACCTGAACATTAAATATAGCTTTAAATTATTAAGAATAAATTTAAATTTAAAAATAGGCTAATGCAAACAAACAAATTTCAGTCAACATTGGAACAAAGCTAGTTTTAGGAAGCATATTGCTACAGCAAATACAATTCCTTGTTCCCTCGGACACTCTGAGGCAATGATCTCGTAATTCCAGTTCAGCACTGAGATGCACATACTACCCAGCAGAGAAAAATTACCATCTCTAGCATATGAAGCTCCATGTTCATATTTTGCCCTTTTTTTTTTTCCCATCACAACAGAAAAAAAGCCAACATAGCACATTAGCTTTTCCCACAAAGCATGTGAGGTGACAAAACTTACTTGGAAAAATTAATAAAAGCAGTACAAAGAAGAATCCTGATCAGCTTTTGACCACCGTAAGACAAGATGGGTAAGAAAAAGAATAAAAAAATAGTTCACATCCGACACCACAAACCTTGCTCATTTTTTTGAGATCAGGGAATAAGAAAAAGGTCCATTTTGCTGAGACCATTTCAAGAAAGTTTTTTATCCCTGAACCAGGAAAATCCAGGTATTAGGGTACAGAACTTTTGTTTTATAAGTATATAAATACACATGTACATATTTATATAAATATAAAAGCAGAGCATCCTCCCGTTTCTCCTGATAATTTATTATTATTAAAGCTTGTAACAGAGTTAGCTGGACTCTTCAGAAGTGGGTACTCTCCGTACACACGTGGCACAGGGAGTTTAGCTCTGCTAGAGCGGAACAGCCAGGCAGGGACATGAGACACCGGTAACTGAGGCAGATTGGGGTGAGCAGCCAGGGAAGGGCAGGGAGCGATGACTGGAGTGGCCTGCCTTGCTCCAGGGTGGCACTCTGGCCCACCAGAGCCAGGCTCCATGAGCAGATTTGGTGACGACGTGGGGGGACAGCTGCACTGACCCACCCAGCCCCTTGGCTGCCCAGTCGCCCACCCACCCTGTTCTGTACCAGCCACCAAAAAGGGACTGTCCCTCGCTTCTGAAGAGAGTCCCAGTTTGCCCCCTAAGCATGTGCACACTGGTTCCCTTCAGCAGTACGCCCCACCATGCTGCCAGGGGTCTTTTTTCTTACTGTTTTCAAAGTTGCCCATGCCATTCCCTGCTGTTGCTTGGTTCCCCAGCCCCCTCACCTTGTCTTCCAAGACCTCCTGGTTGCTGGCCGAGACCAGACACCTCTTTTTCCCCTGGTCCACAGGCTCCTACTCACACTGTTTTATGTAAATGCTTTCCCAGTCTCGTAAGACCCAATAATCTCCTCAAAGCACTGAGTTTCTCAGAGCTTTTCTGCTCTTGGAGACCTCCAAGTAAGTCAGGGCTGGTGACACACACTCCTTGAGTGGTGCGGACTTCATTTCAGAGAGGGCAGGGGCAAAGTGCAAAAGCATTCTTGAAATCAGAAGGTATTTCTACCACCATCAGCAATCTCTCCTTCATATTGTATAGCACATGCTTCAAGTAAGGTATTATTCATTTGTCTCTGCAGCCTTCACTCTTCCTGGGGTGAGTGGAGATCAGTAGGTGTTTACTGATTATCAGCCGAGCTGCTTAATCCTGGTTCCACATCCTGGAACAGCTGAAATTCAAACCTGACTGAGTTCTTCGTAGCAAAAAGTGCTTTTCTTGAGAAACAAAATGAAACAGTGTTCCCATGGAACATCTTAAGGACTCAAAAATAGTATTTCCTAGGGTGGGGAGGATGGAGCGCACCTACTTTATTTGGCTTTATCTCAGTAAGGAAATGGAGCTACTGGCAAAATTGGCACATATTTGTGAAGTTGTTAAACTCAGGACCCTGGCTGGAATGTGAAAGAAATGATGGAACAAAGAAGAACTTTGCCTTATGCTGGGCTTTTGCTAGTTCTGGCAATTTCATGTGCAGTGGTCCAAAAAAGTTCTGCTAGCCAAGTAAAGATGAATCTCTCAAATAATAAACTATGGGTTTTCAAAGAGGCCTTTTGGGGGTGCTGCTACAACCTGGTAGAGGTAAGTCTCTTCATGCCTCGCCGCTGAGCCAGATTGGAGGACAATACAGGCTCCAGCCTTGGTGCCTGAGGTGCTCGGTTTAAAGCAAAATAAGTGGCTGCCATTGCACCCTGTAAAATGGAGAAAGAGTAAAGATAATTATTTTTCTCAGAAAAAGGAACTGCTGGGCTGAAATTCAGTTCTTTGATGCTTTTCCCTTTCATTATTCAGTCCTCTGAAAAAATGGATGTATATGGATGATTTCCAGGAAATGATAACAATGTTTAGGCTGGCAGGCAGCTGGAGTGTTCCTGATTCAAAGCAGTGGGTAGCCGTATGTGCACACCAAGCCATTACAATACAGATGGAAGTTAAATATATTGAGCAGGTAATAGGTCAAAAATCTCTACTGTTAATACAGTGGCATGTTAGATTTGGCCTCCGTGGCAAATCATCTTCTCTGTCACTTTCCAGAATATTCACACAAATGACAGCTTATTCTGCAAGGAAGGAAGAGATGAGGGGGTAGAATGTACCTTCACCAGGTGAACGTCCTGTCTGATGAGTTGGTTTTGAGACAGATACTCCCTGTTCACTATCCATGGATGTCTTAGGACTTGGACTGCTGTGAGGCGCTGGTGAGGGTCTACATGAAGCATCTTTGACACAATGTCCTGGGTTTAAAAGAAAGAAAACAGTAAAAGAAAAAAGTAATTAACAGTAGTATGGGCTTTGCTAAGGTCTTCCTGGTGGCGGTGTCATCACCAGCATGTCCAAGGAAGACGAAGATGTGCTTTAGATATGTGTCATATTGTTAAAGTGTAAAGTCTGATCTTCAAAATTTTCAAGTGTAATGTTCAACTCTCATCTGATAATCCAGTCAAATGATAACGTGGAGAGTATTCAGTTTATTGACTGTTAATTCTGGTGACCTTGTAGGGGTGATAAACTCCACCTAGGGAGGATGCCATCTGGAGGCATTTCCTCACTGACTCCAAAGCATGCTTACAAGAGAACCTTAGAAGAGAGATCTAACATTGATTAAAATGCAATGAGATCCGTTCTACCATGTCTGAATGTTTTAATTTCAAAACTGAACATCTGATAAAAAATTCATTGTGAGGTTCATAGATGTTGGTGGCAAGATGAATATGTTACCAGGATTGCTTGCAGTTTTGTGGTGGGATATAACAATTTTCTTCCATTGTATAGTACCAGTTGCTAAAACTGAAATCTCTTGCAAGAATCTCTAAATCCTGTCCAAGTTTCTGCTTAATGCCAGGCCAACTGGAAGCTTGCCAGCTTTCCTGCCTGCCTACCTGTCTCACAGACCAGGGCACAGCTGCATGCCCAAAAGTCTCAGCACTAGTTAAATTTTATCTCCTAGGGTTTCCATGCTTTGTGGTAGATTGGCAGCCTAAAATGTGAACTGTACAGGAGTTAAAAATGCTAGTTTGTAAACTGCCTGCTCCTCTTTTACTCTAAAGAGCAGAAAGGTGATTTGCATATAGACCATGAATTTGTGGCATTGACTACCCCACACTTCTTTTAAAAGTTCTGTTACACCAAAAAAGTTCTGTGGTATTTTAGTGCTAGGAGGATTCGGAATTGATGGTGCTATATTATGCCCTAGATTAATGAAATAAAATACCAAAATTCCTAATACACTATTTTGTGCAGAGTGGTAGAAACATAAAGAAGCAAGCTTTTACTTCATAAGGAACTGAGAAATAACCCTTCTGACTATCTCCCTCTTAGGTTTGTTACAACTGCAGACTGCAAGCTCATTTCAGAGAACAAGAAAAAGTCTGAGAAAGCATTCACTGACCTTTGCAGTATCAGATACTGAATCCCAGTTTCCTCCTGTAAGTGCATATTTGCCACTGCCAATCCTGGCTAGAATCTCCTCCGGGGTGTCATCTGGTCCATTTGCAAAAGGAGTGAACCTATTTAAAGAAAGAGAAAAAAATACAGTGTAATTTGCAACTATATGTTTCTAGGATCTAGTGCTAACTGCTACCAACTACAACAGGGGTTTGGTTCCAGATTGGACCACAGACATCGCTGCTTCATTTTCTCTCAAACTTTACAGTTTGGTGGTTCCTCATATTAAGTTGTTCTGCAGAGGAAAAGACTGATTCCTTACCTTTTTTTTTTTTTTTTTAATTTTGTTCTGTTCTTTTTCCAGGAAAAATATATTATTTTTAAAAAATTGACAGGTTTTTACCTCTTTAATTATTTTACCTCTGCTTTATTGCCAATAGTAATACCTTGATAATGTAATGCCAAGAAAGGATTAAAATAATAAAGGAGGAAAATTAGGAACTGAAGGAGAAAAGAAAAAAAGAAAACAAAAAAGAACTGTTTATAACCTATTTTGCAATGCTTTCTTAACCATAATGTGCAAGTCTGTTGGGCAAAATAAATGATTTGCAACAGGTTACTTCCTGATCTAGTCAGCCAGAAATTACTAGTAACACGCACCCAGCTTTACAAAATCAGTGTCACATGCAGAAGACATACTTTTTGTCTTCATAAAATGCCAAGTGACAAGATTTTTGAGGCTAACTGAAATCTACTCGGCCAAATTCTGCTCTGTAATCTTGAACAGCTGTGTAGGTTTAGAAGAAGGGGGTATCTGGGATTTTTATTCTTTTCCTTCCATCTGTCTTTTCTCTTCTGAAAGCTTGCCAGGGTGGTTTTTAGATCACTAGACAGTTGGCTTGGCCACAGCTTCCTATCCCACCTGGTTTCTAATAGCACATTCAATTCTTCACACTGTATTTTCTAATTTTCAAAAACATGTCAGATTTCACAGAAGTTCAGCCCAAAAAGATACATAATATTATTGCAATCTATAGCTAGAAAGAGGGATGCACTAAGAGTTAACGACTGGCTAAAGCTCCAAATTCTGTCACTACCTGCATGAATAGGATCTCAGGATTGTGCTCTAGTCCGGAGTGTCTGGGCGCTCTCTGCTCACAGGAATGATTGAAGGAGAATAAAATCCTGGTTGCAAATACTGATCAGTTCATACTAACTCTCCTCTTATGAGAAAAAAAACAAGACCATCCCTAAACGCAGTGATGGCGCCTAAAAAGTCAGCACTTCTCAACTGTTTGCATTACTCTTATTTTCTCTCGCAAGTGCAGAAAAAAAGTGAGATGCAAGTTAATAGCACCTGTTGGCAAATTGAACATCCACTAAGCTGTGCAATATGTATTTCAGATTCAAGTATATATTTTTCCACATTTAAAAAAGACGCATTGTAAATATAAGCAGCTAAACAAATGGGATTGTGAGTAATGTGTTGGTTTTTATTGTACTGATTCTGGCTGTGTATCACTGCAAATCTGTGGCATTAGCCAAACAGAAACAGATTTTTAGAGATCCTAGCAGCCTGGAAAACTGCCCCTGAATGTCACAATATATTTCAGCTCATGGTGAATGCAATTGTACTCAGGAACAAAATAGATGGAATAGAAACTCCTGGCAACTTTTCTACAATCCACAAGGCAAGAGACACAAAAGGTAGGGTCCAACTCTTTGTTTTCTGTATAAATGTAGGAATGAATCCAAGCTTCTTGCCACAGCTGAATGATAATGAAGCAGACTAAAGAGTTATAAGAGGTCACTGAAAAGTTTCAAGCTGAACTTAGGTACAATAAATGTGCATATACTGTACCTGAAGAAATGAAACTCAGGGGCCTGATAACTCCAAATTGGGTTTACACACTGTGTTTCCCGTTCACCCCCAAATATTTTATTCCTGTCCTTTACTGCTTATTTCAATCTGTCTTTTTTTCTGGGTCTTGTGTCCACATTTCACTTTGGTCAACAGGTTGTTAGGGGTATTTTTGCCAAGTAACCCCCAAAAGGTCCTGCTTCCTGTTGCTGTTCTTGCTGCTCTGTTAATTTGTTATACTTTCTGTCCTTTCTTCAGCATATTTTTCAAATAGCATCTGAAAACTGTGTTTTATTATTTTTTTTTTTAGCCTTTGAAGGTGATCAGATACCTTGGTAACAACAGTGGAAGAAGAATGAAGCTGAAGAGAATACATGTATTAATAGAAATGAATGAACATCCTCTTATGGATAAGGTGAACATGCTATGACTCTTCATACTGCTACGTTTCTCTCCTAGTATAAAACTTCCGTGCTGTTTAAGTGGTGAGCGAGCCCTTTAGGAGTTTAGGTCTCAGTGCATGCTTCTGGGCACAGGCTGTTAAAAATGTAAACAACCTGCACAATGTTGAAGATACTTATGCATTCTGGAAAAACACATTCTAATTCTAAGTCTTGGCATCTATTTTCTTGCCTCATACAACTGAGTGCATTTCTCAAAGGAGGCCGGACAGTTTGCTGTCTGTCTGCGACTCCTTTCTGGTTCAATCAGCGCTGAAGTGCTGAGCCCACTGGGGACCGCTGCTCTCCAAAAGCCTCTGCACTCACCCTGCCAGCATGGTGTACAGGAGGATCCCCAAGCTCCAGATGTCACAGGCTGCATCGTAACCTTGGCGTTTAAGGACCTATGTGAAGGAAAGAAAGAGACAAAAAGAAATGTTAATCTGTATTCCTGAATTTTTAGCTTCTGATCTTCAAAAAGCACTGGTTAATGGTTATATCTGCTGACATTTCCATGGATTAACAGCACATCTGGTTTGAACAGGTGGCTGCTTCAGAAGCAAAATGTTCATTAGTGGATGGAGTGAGGTGAAGGCCCAGGCTGGAATGAGCTGGTTAGTGTTCAAGCCCAGCAGGGGTGTCACCTCCACAGTGACAGAGATATGTGCAGTTTGTTGGAGGCTCTGGGAAGCTCTCTGACTTTCTAAAACACAGCATAGCAGAACAATCTCCTCTGCTTATCTTAGCATTTAAAAATCTTTCTTAAAAAAAGCTAGTTAATACTTTGAAACATATCCTCCTAACATAAAGTTTACCAAGGGCACTGTGGATGCAATAAGCGTAGAGCTGAGTGACAGCGGTAAGAATGTCTGAGATCAGTTTGGATTTGATACAACAAATGGATGCACACTAATGCATATCTTATGTCAGACTAGTAAAGAAGCATGAGAACGGCAAAGAAAGGTAAAAAGCTTATTCTTATCTTACTTGTGTATTAAGAAAAGGGGCCACATTTAGGCTGGACTTAGCATATAATAGGCTAAAACTTGATCTCTTTTCCCTGTGGGGAAAACAAGACCCATGGTATTCAGGAGAGATCCAACCTGTATGTTCAATGTTGGTACAGGATGGCGAGTTATAGCAGTAAGGATAAAATCTGGATTTCACTTATGATAGTGTGTACCAGAAGAAATGCCTATTTGAGTCAGTGAAGGTCCAAGTGAAAGTGAAGTCACCTACTGAGGTAGCATTGCTGAAATTAGGGGAAAAACTTTGTTTCTGTTTGCTCAGAAAGGCTCAAGGACCACCTTCAGATCTCTCACTTGCTCATAAAAGGAAACTACCCTTCTGTTTATTCAGTTCTGACACACAAGGAGAGTTTTGTTCCCTTCTGATGGATCAGTAGATACATTAATTTTTTGCGAAGCACATAAAAAAGGAATGTACATATTCAGTAAGTTTTTCCCTGACCTGCAGCCTTATTACCTGGGAGCGATTACAGCTAACTGAAGTTTGACACAGAAAAGATCAAGCACTGCTAGGAAAAAACAGTTTCAGAAAATGTTGCCTCAACAGATTTTACAAATGGTGAGTGGTAAAGCAACCATCTGCCAGGTGTGCTGCTGAGCGAACATTTGCTACCTGGAAAAAAAACAAGTGAAGAAAAAGCCACATTTCCTCTTCTTGACAAAGCTGGTAAAATCCTGCTTATGTCTTTCTCTCCTGCACATCATATATACACTCTCTGGCTGTTTTAATTGTTTCTCTTTCTTTAGCTCCTGCATTCATTCCCCCTCAACGTTAGTTTTTATAGGAAAACCTTCTTTGCTATTTGACAAACTCAGTTGCTTCTTGCTTCATCTGTGAGACTGAATACTCAACATTTATCTCTTGGTGTGGCCGTTCTTGCTGCTTTTTAAACGGTTACATTTTTTACTGACATTACTGTCTTTCTCCAATAACCAAGGACAATCAAGTCCAAGGCAAATGGGGCGGTGATGATATTTGGTGGAGCAGAAAACGATGGGCAGGTGTCGCTGTGTGCTGTCATTCAGTTTGCAAGAACGCTGGTAGGTAACAGGGACATTCACTCTGTGCCAGTGTCCAGGGAACGTTTCACTGGCAATTACCGTTTACGGACAGCAACTTCACCCCTCAGATAACAACAGGATGTAGTGAGAGTTATCAGTTAGTTTTGCTGCTATTTTTAAGTGTCTCCAGCAGGTCTGTGCAACTGTGGTTAAAGTGACAATACAGAGTGTGGGAAACCTTGGTCAAAAAGACTGGTGTTTGATCTAGGGGACAGATGTTATCATGAACAGTAACAGGCATGTGTCTTAGAAACTAATGAGTCGGGAAAAGAGCTTTGCAAAAGATGCGGTGGTGTCCTGCTTTAATGGATGCTGAAGAATTTACCACCCATGGAAGGGGTCTAGGTAACCTTGGGAATTTGGTGGTGCCCAAAAACAAGATGAGAGGCAACAGGGACAGACTGAAACATAGGAGGTTCCATCTGAATATGAGTAAAAGCTTATTTACATTGAGGGTGCCAAAGGGAACAGGCTGCCCAGAGAGGCTGTGGAGCCTCCTTCTCTTGAGACATTCCAGACCCATCTGGACACATTCCTGTGCAATCTGCTCTGGGTGAACCTGCTTTAGCAGGTGGGTTGGACTAGGCAATTTCCAGAGGTCCCTTCCAACCACAACCATTCTGTGATTCTGTGATCTGAAACACAGGCACGATACCCACACATGGCAGGGCATTGTGGTGATAAGGAACAAACTTCCCCTGGGTTCATCCAATTCTGATAATGGCTCAGATATTTATCCAACCCCCTATTATTTCTATAGGCTTTGATTTATTTGATTAACAATGTTGAGAATATAGGCTTTTCTCAGTTGTGTCTCAAGCAAGGATGCATATGGGTATGAAAGCTAATAAAAAATCTCATCATTCCAACTGCCAAAACAGCACTTCTTCACGGATTTAGGAGGAAAACTGCAGAATGAAATGTTTTTACTTTATCCCAAAGAGCCCTACAACATCATCAGGGAAGCAGCAGGCTGTGCTTTCCCCGCTGACCCAGCCAGGCTCTTCTCTCGCTGCACACAGCGTGGCTCGCTGTAGGTGGCAGCGTGCGTCTTCCTCTCAGCCTTCATCCCTGCTCAAGTTCTCCTCTAACCCCTGAATTAAATGTTTCCAAAATAAAGTGAGATCCAAGCAGGCAAACGTGTCGTCCTTCCTCTGTCACTGTCCCCTCGAGCCATCAGCTCAAGTGACTTTCTGCTGCCTTGTTTAGTTTCCTGGGCTGGTGGTAGACGTTGCAGTGGGGCTCAGACACGGATTGTGAAAGTCAGGTCTAGGCTGCAGGGTGGCATTATATCACAGGCAAAACATAAAAGCACTTAAGGCTTTATGTAAGCTCTCTGCCAGTTCTGGTAATGTTTCTATTAATCTCCAACAATTCCTGTATTAACAGGACCTTTCTTACTCATCACAAACGTCTTGAGAGTGGGGTTTCTGCTTTCAGTCTGATCTGAAACTGCATTGGGCTGGCAACGTTTATGGTTACAGACACTACACAAAATAGCCCATCATGAAAAATAGTTACACCTATTTTAAGTGTGTTGGAGAAAATCTGAGTGCTTTGAATCTTGCAAGCATGATTATTTTTTTTGGTGTAGAAATTGAACTGCTGTGGTGCGACAGAACATTTTTCACATATTTTGATAAATTTTAAACAGCTCATTCCACTTTCCAAAATGAAACCCCAACCAAACAGCAACAAAATAACACAGCAATTTGTCTCGACAATGGAGGATTTTTTGCTGAAAAAAATCTGCTTTGAATTGATACTGCCCCAGCAGTTTAACAAATTCTCCTTCTGATGCTGGAAGGCTGTGATTTCTGTAACTTTTGGTATCATGGAAGGACCTTGTACAGAAAGATCATCCCATTTTTCTCTTCACAGTTGAATACCATGCAGATGAAAATTGAATGGAAGACAGTTATGGGGAAGAAAAGATTGCTGAATGATATCAACTGAAAGACAGTGGTATTTGACAGTATAGATGAAGCATTGGAAGGCAATAGTTTTGTATTTTTCTTGTAAGGACCATAACAAGGAGAGACAGACATTTGAAGTTGTGTATTGCAAAAACCAAAAGTGATGATAATCACCACTCCAAGAAATAGACAATTACCCAGGAAATTAACCTCTTTCTCCTTCGTTGGAAGTAAGCAGCTATGAACATCTAATGGGTCAAATACAGCAAACAGCCCAAACCATTCAAACAGCTGTGGGACCTAAACCCAGTCCCCTGGGGTTGCATGAAAGGAACAGCACTTGCCAGCGATGCAGAGCCACCTCTCCCCACGCTTGGGGCAAGCTGTTTGGTCTTCACCCATTTCCCTGTCTGTAAAAAATGGGAAAGCAGCCCTTTTCCTACATCCCCCATAACAGGCGGGATTGGTACAAGGAAAGCCCAATAGGATACATGTTTCTTTATCTCAGTGAAGTCAACAGTAAAGCTCCTACTGAGTCCAGGGTGGTAAGGAATTAATTGATGGATTTTTGTTTTGAGTCTTATTCCTGACATTAAGATTTCCCTCTTAAGTCTTATCCCATTCTGACACAGTGCACTAGAGGGGAAGCAGTCTGAGCAGAAGCAGCTGGAGAAAAAACAGTACTTATCCTGGTAACCAGCCAAAGAATTGTGTGTGTCAGTCCATGACAGACACTGGCTTCTGTTAGAAGAAAAACAACTGCCCTGACAAGACCAGGAATAGGAAAGATATGGTAACAGAGGCTGTGCAAGTGCTGGTAGCCTGGTTTGTGACGTTCTCCTCTTGTAAAGGCAGGGAGGAGAGGGGAGAGAGGGAGGGAGGGAGGACTGCTTCCTAGGACACGCTCATTATTCACAGCTTTGAAGTGCAATCCTACCTCAGGGGCGACAAAGTTGGCTGTGTAGCAGGGAGTCATGAGCAGCCCGTTCTCCGCTCTCAGTTGCTTGGCAAACCCAAAGTCACAGATCCTGATGGAGTCTGGGTTTCCTGACTCATCCATGTAGAGGATATTACTAGGCTTGAGATCTCGGTGCACCACCTTAACGAGAAAGCAGTGAGTAACAAGTGAGGAGAGGAGGTCAGGGAGCGTCCAGCATTGGCTGCCATTTCTGGTCTGCTGGTTGAGGTAGGTCAAGAGCTCATGCTGAAAATATTTAAGTTTTGGAGAAAAGTTGCCTTGGGCAAATGAAGGGAAGAAAAAAAAAAAAGGTTAAAGTCTCTTAAAATCAGAAAGAACATGTTTTACATCCTCTGCTGGTGTATTAAGGTGGAGGCTGCTGCTCTGAGAGGGGACATTTTTCCTGAGAGTGGTCAGAGAGGGTTGCTGTACAAATACCTGGATGTCAGAGTGTCCTGGAACCTGATGGCCCTAAATATTCACCTGAAAGGAGGAAAGTGTGTAAGGGTCTTCTTGTGACTGTCCATGTGAGTGGCTCACACCTGAAGCGAGGGATTATTTTTTTCCTCATTTCAAAATGAATTCAGAAAAATCCTCTCTGTAGGCATGCTACTTCAAGTAGCTGCATGGGAAAACAGCCTTTATTTCTTATAACAAGACTGAAAAACTATCATGGAAACATAAAAGCTCAAGTACAAAATGCACTTGTTTTAACCATGAAACAGAAAAAGCAGTGAATATTTGACTAGTCATCCAAACTGCTTGTACCCAAAAAGCATAAAAAGAGAGATTTTCGAACTGCTGCATATAGAAAGTTTAGATTTTAAAAGCCATCTCTTTAACAGCATGTCAGAAGTCTTTCCCATCAGCTGCTCAAACTGCCATTTCATATGGAAAGCTGAGCACTTCATTTTCTACCTGTCTGCTGATTCAACTACACTATTGGAAATTCTCTTAAAAGATCATGTACTGCAACAATGACTGTGATAAAAAGTAAGCAAGTAGTATCTCAAGAAGGTACATGAACTTGAAAATCAGTGTAGTTTGGGAATGAAAACACCACTTCAAGACACTACAGTTCATTTGGGAAATGGCTTAAAAGCCTATGACTCTATTTCATGAACAAAATGTAATTATAAATATGGAGAAGATTCGTTTTTTTTGGGGGGGTGGAAATGCATTTACATTTCAGAGAAGCAAAATCGCAGCTATTTGTTTTTTCTAAAAGTCAGATTTTAAGAAAGTTGATGTGGATAGCCAAAGAAGCAATGCTTACGCCCTGAGAGTGCAGATAGTCCACTGTTCTGGTGATGGTGCACAGCACAGCACTGGCCTCCCGCTCCGAGAAACACTTCTGTCGAAGAATGCGGTCCAGGAGCTCGCCTCCCCGCATCAGCTCCATCACTAGGTACACGTATTTCCCGTCATCATAGACCTGGAAGAGTAATAGAATAAATATTTGTTTTGGTCCCATCCACTAGGTAAAGGTTGGTCCTTTAATCACAGTGTCGGTTTGCTTGTGTGAGATGTTGCTAGAAGAAAATAGCAGCTAGTATGTGGGAAATTTGCTTATTATGCTTGAAAACAAAAAAGGTGACAAAATGACTTAGTCATTACTTTTTTCTTATGTCTGCAGTGACTTGCTGATTTGTCAACACAGAAATGTAGCTTTCTTGATCTGCTATCATGTCAGCAGAGCAGACCAAGCTGCTACAAGCAGCACCACTTCACACAGCCTAAAATGTCTGCTGGCTCTCACCCAAGCCTCCTTCTCAGTAGCGTTCTCTCTTTCCACTTCTGCAGTTTCCACTTCTACATTTGCCATTTCATATATCAATATTTCCCTGTGACTCGTGATCAGCTAAATGAACTGTATCATATTGTCGGCCAAGACCTGCTTCCAATAATATATAGTTTATATTTGCAGTTCCGGTCAATACATGGTTGACATCAGCCGCAAGATGTATTTACCTTCAACATCAATTACAAGGGGTAAAAGACATTTTTTGTGTAAATTGGAAGACAACCATTTTCATGTCATAATCCTTTATCTGGACTGCAGTAATATGTGGTGTTATAGTCATGAATGCTACATGTTTTTGGAAAGGAGTATAGAACCTTTTTTGCACAGATTTTACTCTTTAACATTTATGAATTAGGTGAGACTTTCCTGAGGGCACATTATTAGAAGTTTTTATATACTTCTCTAAGGCCTGAACCACAACATACTGGCCACTGACACCAGCAGGGTTTTGTTCTGTAAACTCTGAATGTGTCACGGTGTGGACAATCCTAGGTGAGACTGCAGGCAGCGTATGTAAAACATCTCTGATTGAAGGTCGTTACTGCATGTAAGCATAGTGAAGGCTATTCTTCATATGAAATGCTGGAGAAAGATGCCTTCATGTCTTGTCAGGCTGCTTGAGTAGAAGGTAAATACCCCCTGACATTAAGACACTATTGGGGGAAACCCCAGTGACTTTGCGAGCTCTCCTCCTCCCGACAAAGCAGATACCACAGGCTGCACGTGGAAGGTTGCTGCTCGCGAAAGAGCATCCCCTGTCTTGCAGCACCACTGCATGTGCTCAGCAACTTGCTCTGAAACACCCAGCTACGGACATCTCACTTCCAAAAAGTGCTGCAAAACCAAACACATTTTGTTGTTCTCCAGCACTGTGAGCCTCTGGTTTTATTTACAGTTGGTTAGACAGTAATTAGAGAATGTATAACCTGACCAGTCTTTCCAACTGCTATCCAGGAATCTGTTAAGTCACCTTTTTTTCTTCGGTTTCAATGGGTCTGGCTTTGGCTCTGACCTTTGACTGAAGCGTTTTCCAGACATGGATGAGTAGGTGAGCCTAACCGTAAGGTGAAAATCATTTAATGCTGAAGTGCTCAAAGACTACTCACATCTTTCAGAGTAATGATGTTTGGATGCTGTCCATATCGCAAGAGGATCTCAATTTCTTCAGAGGGGTCTCTCTTGCTCTTATCAATTATCTGGAATCAATGAAGCACAGTGTAGTAAGATACCAGCTAGCAGCACTAAGCACAAACAAAACAATTTCTACAGTTTAAACAAATTAATATTTAAAATTATTCTATTAATCATTATTCTAGGAGATGACAACTCAAACCCTGTGCAAATGAGAGCTGTGCTGACTATATGCCAAAGCTAGATGGAACAATAATTAGTATAGGTTCTGAGAGGGTAGGCCATCTTTTTAATGCTTATAGTTTTGTTTGCCTGAAAATAATGGCAGCTATAAGTATCATATAGAAATAAAAAAAAATGGAGAGTTTTAAAATAATGAGTTTTAAAATTACCTCTTTGACATTAAAAAGGGTTACATTCATAGTATTGGCATATGTTTGTATATCTGCTGATTAATTAATAGAAATTACTTATCGGGGGAGTTGTCAGAAATGAAAATGCATATACATTTACTGCCAGGGGACATCTGAGTTGAAGCTTTTAGAATCACTTGGCTCTTTGGGCCATACTCTTGTAACGAACAAGAGACTAGCCAGAGTTTGCATTTGGCCATGTAACCAAACTCTGCCCATTCCTAAGCTAGAAAGAAATCTGTTCTATATATCACTTCCCTGTATTCAGCATTTTTTGCTTTATTAGAGAGTAGAGTGATACATGAAAACTTTTTAGTTTTATAGCAGCAGGTTTCAGAAAAACATAACACCTGCTGCTTAGAGACCATCATAGACCACACATTTAAAACTGCTGTTTGTAGGAAAGCAAATTTTCAAAAATTGCTTTTGTTAATGAGGATGAATTCCTGGCTCCTTTTGTGTGCATTTTTTATGACTTAATTACGGTGATACACATTTAAGTACAGGTCTAGAATTTTATGCATCAGTTATAATAGTGCATACTTGAATATACATTAGAGGTTTCATAGTCATAATGACTGGCATGAATTTGCAATGATAATTATTGTCAGTAGTTTTCCATGGTTGAGGTATGCATTTGAAAGCATATCAGTGATTTGATTCTGAATTAATAGCAGTGTAGCACGTGAAAGTTCAACATGGAGCTGACATAGGCAGATGGCTGTTGTCCACATTTGAATAAACAAGGGAAACACCTCAAAAACAGGTGAGTGGAAAAAATTCTACTACCCATTTCCCCTTACCAATTTCCTTGGCTAAGCTAATACAGCTGTTGTCACGTTAATGGAGTTCCACACATGTGCACCTGTTAAGATCTGCCTGCCTAGCACAAACCAGCAGTATTCAGTGCAGTAAGTATTACTACCACTTTGTGAAGTACTACTATCACTATGGGACTATAGCAAGCAATATATCCTGGATTCCTTTTCTGTTGCATTTTCTTGTGAAAGGAAATATCCAGAGCTGTGGAAAATTTTAAGCAACTATTAATAGTGCAGGACTAAAAATATATATATATAGCCTAAAAAAATGCAAACCAAAAATAGTCTCAGCTATTGACACAAAACTCAAAATAACATAACCCGTAGCAGTCTGCTACTGATTTAGTAGCGACAGCAGTATATAATACGTAATGCTTCTATTTCACAATATACTATATAAATATAGATCATAAGACAGTCCCTCTAGATGTGCATGCTTTTTGCTTTAATGTGTGCATAAGCTGTAACACAGTGATTAAATGGAGAAGCTGACCCAAACCAGAAAACAAATCACTGACAGATCTGTGAAGGGACCTGTCAACCGTCTCGGTCCCTGGGTAATCCGGTTGGACAGACCAGAACAGGATTTTTTCTGACGGTGTCCTTCTTCAGTGTGCCTGTGACTTACACTTGGCCCACAAATGATAAAGCAGTAAAGGAGGTAGATGCTGCAATTTTAGCTGAAATCTCTCTTCAGTTCAGACCAGATGCAGTCCGCAAAGTTTCTTTATTTACCTGCTGCAATGGCCACAGCAGCCTCTTAAATATTCCCCACAGCTCCATGGTGATACTCAATTCTCTTGGTCTTCCTCTTCAGAAAGTGTTTTGGCGTGTTGTTGAATCCATGCCAGACTTTCCAAAGACAAAAGTTGCCATGTCAGGGTGGTTCGCCTGGTGGTTGCTGCCTCCTTTTTCACCCAGAGGTGTCTGCATCACAACATGAGGTGCTGCATCCCCAGAACGCATCAACATTTTGCCCGAGCTTAGTGCCAAAATGAGCTGCAGTAACATGCAGGCCCAGTGCTCGTTGTTGAACACAGGAGCTAAGGATAGTATGTCGTGGGCTTCTAGTGATACTCATAAGTAGTTCTGAGATTTTCAAAAGGTATCAGATTAAATGAATTAAATTACTTAAGTTAAAAGGCAGCGGTTTCACTACACAGGTGTTAAATAAGTGGTTTTTGTGCAGCTGTACTTTCTGATTCTCCATGGGAGTGTTGCTGTATATAACATGGAGGAAAAGCATGGTCTGAACACCTTGTGCAGATGGAGCAGGAGAGGGGCAGGATGGGGACAGCCCTGGCACAACCACCTCTGCACACTCTCCCCACGCTCACCAGCCAGCCGCTGCGGTGCTCGGCCTCTTGCCGCACTTGTGCAGTGACCACTTTCTTCTCCAAGCAGCAACACCCAGGCTGCTGGGCACAGAGTACAAAATCACCTGGAACACCTCACCCACAATCCTACATGCTTATCTACACACACATCTCCCTTCCTGGAGTGGGTCAATGCCAAGATTTATGAAGCGGCCTCGACTGTAATTTGAAAAGCACTCACTAAGTCAGACTTAGCAATTGCCAGAGAAGGTGAGGGAAGCATTACAAATTCTAACCATGGTTGTACTCTGCCTCCTGGAAACAAACCAAGGTGCTCTTCTTGCTAATCCTTTCCAGGGGAGACCCGACAAACATCTTCTGGCTCCTTGGGGCTGCATACCCACTGCACTGAGCTCTTGTGCCCCTGGTGCCCTGCCAGGCTGGGGACAAGGATGTTCTTTACAGTGGGCTTTGACTGGCAGTGAACCACCACCAGAGGAGACACCCATACCAGGCACTTGGCTTTCCATTTCTCTGTTAATGTTTATTCCTCCTGCTCCTGCTTTGGACTTTAATTATCTTTAATTATTAAAGATGAGCTATATTGCTAGTCTACCGGTGTGTGTGGAAAGGTTTTAGCTTTGTCGACTGAATTCAACCAGAGCAAATTGTGTAGGCCAGGTAACAACATATGCATCACTTCACACCCAACCTATGTAGCAGTTACGTATGGCTTTCAAATTAGTTTTAATACAACATCTCTCAGAGCTCTCCTTTCAGGCTTGCTCAGAAAGACCCCCACAAGGACAGCCTATTGTTGGCTGCCCTGCTCCAGTGAGGACCAAAGGCTCTGCATTGTTTCCTACCTGTATACAGGAAGCGGCAATGCTAGAAAGAAAAAAGGCATTTAATGTTACAGATTTGGATGTGGGAACTGCCGTTCTCTCATCAGACTTCCTACCTGAGACCACACATGGCTACAGCATGTGGCATAGAGTCTTCTCTTGTTATTATAGGTATTTTTAAGAAAATATTTTCTTTTTATTTGCTATCTAGTAGCTTGCAAGCTCTGCTGGCAAGGTAAATACATCTATCTGAATTTGAGATGGGCAATGACACTCTCAAACTCTGATTAAAAGCTGAGCAAAACTATGTAACTTCTAAATATTTGTTGTAGTAACAAAGAGCATTTGCCACTCTGGTCACTGTTTTCTCTGAGACATTTGTTTTTTAAATGAAGACAGACTCATCTCTATTCCCCTCTGTGACAGCCCATGAACCTCCTGCAGCTCTTCCTGTGCAAGGACTGATGTCTGTTCTTTAGGAAATGTGTTCTGATTTGAACTCAGCCAGAATGTATACACAAACACCCTTTGTTACAGAATTAAGGGAAAATTTTCTCTGCTACCAGTCCTGGGGCTTTAATGATGCTACTTTTCTATTTATCTGTGTTGATGTGTGATGAAGAACAACTCAGAAAGCCATCATAACTTAACTGAAAGTGTAACGAACTCTACTGTACTTTGGCAGAGAATAGCTATGAAGCACAGGGGTCTTCTGTTGTCCTTCAGAAAAACAAGAAACTGAGCCATACAACAAATAGACTTTTCTCTATGTATTGGGAACCCAGGGATTGCTTAGAAACTCAGTTGTATTAAACAGCAGGGGGCATGGGCTTAAACTCTACCAGGGGAAATTTAGGCTGGATATTAGAAAGAAATTCTTTACAGAGAGAGTGATCAGGCATTGGAATGGCCTGCCCAGGGAGGTAGTGGACTCGCCGTCCCTAGAGGTTTTTAAACTGAGATTGGACATGGCACTTAGTGCCATGATCTAGTAAACGGACTAGAGTTGGAGCAAGGGTTGGACTCGATGATCTCTGAGGTCTTTTCCAACCCAGTCGATTCTGTGATTCTGTGAAACAATTCTAGAGTAAATGGGCTCAGACACTGTTCTTTGTTCTAATAGGGTTCTTGTTTGTGTTTTTGCTATCACATCCTTTGTGTATTTCACTGACCAGCTGAAAGAAAAGGTGTATTTTCTTCAGCGAAAATTAGGGTAAGAACCTCATGATATTTTAAAATGAGTCAAGCTCCATCAAAGGACAATACTGAACTCTTTCCCTATCAAGGAAGAAAAGATTAGGAAAGAATATTTTCAAAATCCTAATTAATGCATCTGGCCAGTTTTTTCAAGTCTTTTTCATGGAAAAAAAATCACCTGATTCTCCTTTACTAATGGGTTTTCAATGTCTTCAGCATTGCCAGGGCGGACTGATGAGTATAAAAGAGGGAATCAATACCATTCTGTGTGGGTGGAGCCTTGCTGAAATTGGTACAGCAGCTATACAGACAGTATATATTTATATTTGCTTGGTGCAGTTTTGTGAAGGTATTTGCATGCCTCCAACTGTGTAGATAAATTTCTTCTTCTGGATCCAGTTATGCCATTAGCAGATGTTAGAGCCCTCAGCTGTTTGATACCAGCCACCAGCTGGGACTTACAACCTTCACAGCCCTGCCAAAGAAATGGTATGTGTGAACACTCCCTAATCTGCTTTGGGCAGAATTAGCCCTACTAATACAAATTGCCTTTTCAAACAGCTGAAATTAGCCTGGGTAACCTTGCATGAGGAGGATGGCTGTGTTTCTCACACAGAGTTTTCCATCACTACAGTTGTGAGATTGGAAAAAGGCAAGAGGTAAGAGGTGACAATTTAACTGTCTCTGCTGTCTGGAAAATGAACAGCCTAAAAGAAAGGGTGAGAGAAAAGTAGCAGGGTGAGAAAGAAGACAGAAAAGAAACATGAGATGCCCTGATGGGATGAGCAGTGATATGGGCCTGAGGAGAAAGGATGGGGCTCTGGCCAGGTTAAGCTGGAGCTAGCAGTGAGGAAACTGCTGTCTGGTGTTGGGTCTTCCTGTGCTGGGGAGAAAGGACTTTGTGCATCTTCAATGAACAAAGATGATTGCATTTAAACATTTTCTTGGCTCTGACTTGGTTTTTTTCCCCGTAAGTGAAACAGGATGCAAAAGCTCTATCTAATCATCAGTTGAAATGGGCAATGGTAGCCATCTCCCTTCTTGGGAAAGTTGAATGTACCAAACACTGGCCCTCTGTTTTAACCCTTAACACTCTGGTGTGTGCCATTACCATGAACTGCAGCAAAAATTCTCTGTTTTATTTTAGCGGATTCATTCCACAACAAGAACCACAAACATTGTGAAGCATTAAAGGTACATCCTGCAGCACAGGCACAGATAAAAAGTAGGTTGTGGGGCTTTGACTGAAGAGCTGTAGTAGGTCATGGTGGAGGGGCATGAGACACAGTTCTTTTTACCCCAGTCTCAAATGGGACCAGCATCTGCTTCACCTTCAGCTGCCTCAAGTGACCTTTCCTGGCAGCTGAAACTGAGATTGAAGAGTGTGAACTGGGGCAGCAGAGCCCCTGGTACAGTTCTGATCTGCTGCTCTGGTTACAGCCACTGGAAATCCAGGAGGAGCTCAGCACAGACACCTGAGCACTGCAATACCTGAAGCAGCCACAGCTGAGGCTGTCCGCGTGTTTAGGCAGTGGGACTACATAAAGTTTTTGACCAGCACTAGGGAACTTTAGGTGGTTTAGTGGAAAAAAGCATGGAGGAGGAAGAGCGCCCTGTACACTTTTTAAAGCTACTTTATTTTCTGTTATACTTTGAAGTATTCTCTGTTTTGAGTGTAAGCATGGACTAATCACGTTTAAGAAGAGATTCATGTAATACAGTCTCATGTGATACTCCCTGTAGAAATCCTTTCCTTTTCTGGGAGGGGAAGGATAAGCAAAGGGAGAATTAATTTTGCGTCCCTTTGCACATTATGTCTACACCATATCTATGATATATTTGAAAATTCAGGGTAGCATTGCTGGAACTGATTATAGGTGGGATCTACACCTCTTCTGAAGAAAAGAGGTGCAACAGTATGCAGAGATTTTAACCTGACAGTTTCATCTACAATATTAATTCAAATTGAAGTGTCATGGAGAGAGAGAGAGTTCTGCAGTTCTGTGCTGCTGGAAAATGTACAGGTTTCCATTTCAGTAATATTTCCTTCTAAAAATAAGCCCTACTCATGCCAAGCATCTGTTTTAATTTGGTTCCTTTTTTGATGTCAAATTACTCAAGCTGGATGAAAATCACTGCAGAAAGGCTAACATTATTTAAAAGGATATGGTATAATTTTACATTTAAGATGTCTCCAAGGACAACTATTCCAAGCCTAATAGTTTCTGAGGGACTATTTGCTGTGCTATTAGTTTTGATTAGCTCCAGAAATTCATTCCCCTCATCCATACTTAAGTCTTGCATAAAAACAGTGAAATGCATATTAGGAGAAACAGGCCTAATTAGCAATACTTTTCTGAAATAAGCACTGTCCACCAGATCAAGCTGTGCGGGTGAGACATTAAACTTTCTGCACGCAGATCATGCCCACTTGCTGCTGCTGTTTGCTGACTTAGCACTCCTAAGCCGCCAACTGGAACTGTAGTACTTATTAATTAGCATTTGTACAGTAGCACATCTTTTCTAAGCATGCAGACACATTAACAAATTTGTTCCAATAGCACCTGTGAAACAGAGAAGCTCATTTTAGAGAGAAGGCTGCAGTTTTGGAGGCAGAAGAGCCCAGTGGGAAAGGCTCCGCTCTGTGTTTTAATCTGCTCTGCTCAGCCCAAGCACACGTCCTTGGATCAGACTGATGGATTTTCAGTCCATAAAATGACTGCAGTGCTACTCCCACCTTCTTTTACAGAAAGCTTCAGGGATGGAAACAAGTATATCATATCCAGATCTTATAAAAGGAAAAAATTATTGCATCAATATGGAAGACAAATACAAGAAACAGAGTTTAAATGGCCCCAAAAGAGAAACATAGCCGCAGAGGACCACATTCTGTCCAAAATACTTAGGTATTTGGCAAGCAAGCTATAGAAGAGAAACATGATATTACTAAGCTGTAGGAAAACTGCTGCCTGATCCTAGGTCTCAGAAAAGATGTAGTTAGCAGTGAGAAATGCCATCATCTCGCATTCTTCAGAAGCTCACCCTTGCCAAGGAGAGAGGCCCTCTGAACTTCATGACCAAATGGGAAGAAGGCCACAGGTATCCTTACACCAGAGGGGATGTACAACCACTGCACATCTAAGATTTCCTCTGAAGCACAGTTTAAGGGGTGGTCTGCACATATTTCTGTATTTCTGTCTCCTCTGTCAATTTTGTTGAGCCTTAAGCCTTGATCCCATTTACCCAAAAAGCCATAAACTAGCAATGGCTCTCACTGCCACAAACAAGCTTGCACTCAAATCAAAACAGCAGAAAAGTGAAGTTTTGTAGGTATTTAACTAAACTAAAATCTTAAACAATGAGGACAGCATATAAAATATGCTATGTTGCTTCCTGCTGTGGTGAGTGAAATTGAACACAGTGGTCCTGGTCCAGTGTGGAAGTCAGGTCCTTTGATAAGTTCTTTGGAAGTGGAAAACCAAGAAAACCTTCAAAAATCCTCTCACAGATCAGACACAAGATCCTCATAGACAACTTTCTCCACCACTCCTTTGCTACTTCATCCATTATACTGTAAAAAATTTTGTCTTTCCATCGTATCTAGAGGACACTCATCCATATGGTTTGTAATCACTCCTACCATATCCACCATGGATCCCAGTTGTAGTCTAGGGCTCTTCACGCTAGTTTCTTTGTAGAACTCTCTGGAAAACAGCCCTATGCAAATCCAAAGTAGCATGGAGATTTGTGCCTACATCTGCTCTGAAGCCTGTATCTCCCACATGGCACCCTGTAGCTTACTGAATCTGGTGCCACACTACCAGCTTCAGTATCCTTCAGACAGTGAAAAACCATCTTCTAGTGAAGTGTCTAGACAACAGGATTTCCTGAATCCCAGCTTTATAAGTCAAATTTCATGGGAGAACACGCTAAGTGTTCTCTGTACTTTATCAAGGTAAGAAGGGGTCTTATACCTCTGACCCTGCATTCTGTAAGGCTATATTTCCACTAATATGACAGATCCAACTTCTTTGTGTGTGAGGGGGAGGACGTCTCGGTCATCTCCTTGAAGAGTCTCTTTTACCAGCTGCTGTTACCATCAGATTTTTTTTCCTGAAACTCCTTTTTTAGCTTCAAGACACTCTGTCTTGTCTTGCTGTCTTTAGCAGCCAAATGGTTGTCATTCATCATTTATATCACCTTAGAGATATTTATAGATTTTGATCGCATCCCACTGGACTCTTGTCTGTCTTAGATCATTTATATTTGTAGCTCTCTTGATAGAGCTTGCCTTGTAATTCTTGCATTTTTTCTGCTATAGATTTTCTCTATTTTGTTTATATTCTGTCTTAAACCATGGATACCAAAGTAGAACATAGTCTCACAGGGCTTAGTAGCCCTACCCAAGTACAACAGGCAAAATTCACTTACTTATATGCATGCATGTTAGTACGACAGAAATCTATAGATTTGTTTTTCAATTTTATTGATAAAACTAACCACACTAGCAACACATTTATGCCATGCTTGTCTGACGCTAGTATTCAAATCCTCTTATTTCCATCCTATGAATTAGTTGAGTCTATTGAACAGCTTAATTACCTATCTTTCAGGGAATGAAAGAAAATAGGAATGAAATTTTCTGGGAAGACTGCAGTCATTTTCTCAATAAAGTATTGGAAAGTGTCTTTCTGTATCATCAGTATGATAATGCAGAGGCAAGAGATATGCTCTTTGCAGATAATTTGATAAACCATCTTGAGGAAGAGCAAGGACAGTTAGAGGTTTATGGAAGCACAGATATCACTTCCATTTCCCTTCAGTTGGGTATCAGGTTTTTTAATGAGGTCTTTTTACATCACATTATATTCTTCCTGATGCCATTTTACCCCTTGAGTGTGAGGTGTGATAGACCCATACTCATCCCTGCAAACCTTATTGTGAGAGCCACCCAGCAAAGTCAAGAGGAGTTTGCATGATGAGGGATCGAATGAGAACTGAGAGAGGACCTCAGCATCTGATCCATGCCCACTCAGCCCATCCTCTCCCTTGCAGAGCCCTGTTACTGCTCTGCTCCAGCAGCAGGTAACTCCTGCTAAATTTCAAAGCTAAATTCAAAGGGGTTGTATTCACCAATGGCTCTGACTTGGAGATCTCTGCATATAACCTGGGAGGGGCAGTGGACGGGCACCTGCTGGTGCTGACAAGCTGGCAGGCCCAGGGCCAAGAAATCCGAGGTTATCCAGCAAACTCTACCTTGACTTGCCTGTTAAAATCCTGATGTATTTATCCATGTTCCACCAGATACTAGGTACCTCCCAGACAAATAGAAATAGACACAAACCCTCACCTGAAAATTTCAGTCTGTTTCGCTTTAGGGGAAAGTCATCTTAGTGACTTTCTATGGTTAAAGAAAAACAAATCTGTCTAGATCTACAGACACCTTAACTGTTAAAGAGATTTGATGAGTTTTGGATTGATTTCCCCCCCCCCCCGTATTTCAATAAATAAAGCTACATGTGTTTGGGATTCCCATTTTATTTAAAAGAACTGCAAGAGATTGAGAGATTGAGTCAATCTTAGAAGACTACTTTTTTTTTTTTTTTTTTCTTGTTATTCATGCTTTCTGCATTTAGCACTAAACTCTTGATATAACTATACTATAGATTACAGAGAAAATGTTACAGAGCCAACTAAATACCACCGTATAGCCTTCTGCCTTCAGATTAGCATAATATTGTATGTGTTTACACCAACCACCTAAAAACAACCAAACCAAGACTGCAAAGATCACTAGGAGGGGAAAATGAAGTTTAAATAAATTATGAAACAACTCTGGTATTCATACAGCTTTGGTGACCAGGTCACTCACTGTTCTTAACAAATAAATAGAGGTATAGAGTAACTTTGATCACACAGATCTGCTAAAAACAGCTCTCACAAATTACTGACTTCTATTTATCGATAGCATGTTGGCATGACTTCTCCACTGGTACTGCATTTTTATAGGTAATTAAAATACACCTTCTCCCCAGTCTGCACATACCAAAACATGCTGAGATAGATGTACTTTCAGTGCTTCATAATTGCCAGAATTTTATTTGAACTGGAGGATTTATTAGGACTCTAGCATAAACTAACCTGTATCCCAGAGGCAGAAACAGATTGCAAAATTTGGTTTTGCTCGCAGCTGTGGGATGCTGAGAGCCAAATAGTTGGTTAGTACATTACAGAGATAGAAAAAAGTAATGAAATTCACTTGTTTTGAGATCCAAATTCCACTGTAATTTTGGCATCTGCAAAACTGGACTTCCTATTTGGGACTATCTCTATTGTATGTTTTTCTTCTTCAAAGGAGGGAGAAAGGTATACCCTGTCCTTTCACCCAGTTGTTCACCCTGGCTTTAACAGCATGGAAGGAGTAAAAATCCATTAGACTTAATCAGTTAGTCTTTTGACCTGGAGAAGAAAACAACTGGCATCAAGCTGTTGAAGCTGGTACTGATACCACCCACATCTGCAATGTTTGCCTTACTGGGAGTAGAACAGACTACAGCAGCAGCAGTTTCTACGTGGCTGTTATCCACCAGTAATCTCTCCTGGGGGTAAGAAGTCAATCTAAATAGTGAAATCTTTAAAAAAAGGGGGATTCAATCATGTCCTTTGCAAACTTACTTAATCTGGCATCATTAAGAAGAACATCTGAAAATCCGGCTTGAAAGCTTCACTACAAATAGGGATCCAAGCCTGAAACTAGTGCAACAGTTTTAAGTAAATAAAAAACTTTGGAATATACTAATTGCATCAAATCTCTGGCAGGTTTTGAAAAATTTGATTCACCAAGAACTCTGAACTGTAGCATTTGCTTTGTTTACCAAGCAAGAGCTCTTAATCTGTTTAGGCTCCATTGCAGATTTTCTTCCATCCACAGAAATCCCTCCCATCTGCTCTAGCATCATTCTTTTATTTAATTGACTTACTTTCTCTAGATACTGATGTGACCAAAATAGTTCGATCTGATTTTCCTTTGCTTCTGACCTCATTGTTTATGCCCACGTGAAGCTTGTAACTGTGATTGACAATACCAGTTCCCTTTGCTATTAAAAATCATTATGCCTGCTGTAGTCAGGATGAACAATGTTATAGCAGAAGAATCTGAAACATGTTGGAGGTCTGTCAGAGGAGAAATATTTTTTTTCCCATCTCTCTTCTTTCTGCCAGAGTCTTATAAAGCATTCAGAAGAATGAACAATATCCTTACTTGTATTTCATAACTTTATACTTTTTTTCACTTGGGAATGAGATGGAAACAAAGTCTAAGAGTAAAATTTGAAAAGTGCCTCAGAATATGTACATACAGTAGAATATGATACAAAGACTTGCTAAACCAACATCTACCTGCACTGACCCAGGTAGGTGGCTACTAGTTTCAGAGTAGACCTAGTCTGCAGGAAATCTGTCTGTCTACAAGTTTTTCTCTTGCATGGTATTGAAATGCTCTAAGAAGTGGAAATAGAAGTATGGGCTCTTAAATATTGCATTTAGAAGCCTGAGGGCACATCTAAAATAGATTTAGAGCTTATTATTAGCATTTCATTTTCACAGATGACATGAAAGAAGAGGGAATAGGTTGCAAGAAAATTCTCTTCTTCTGCAGGTTCAGTGACTGGCTTTGCAAAGGCAGTTAGATGCCTACAGGTGCAGAGAGGTGTCTAGGGGGACTTCCAAAAGCACCTCAGTGAGTGATGTGCCTAGTCTCACTGAACTCTGAAATGAGTGAAATCCCAGATCTGTTCAATGCTTTTACAACACCAGCAAAAAACTCCTTTGCACTGCTAGATATCTAATTATCTCTATAAGATGACCCCAGTTAGTTGCAGATGGCCAACAAGACAGAAAGGGATAAAATGTTTTGCATCAAAATAAATATATTCTGCTTCTGTGGTAGGAAAGGTTTTGGTTTTCTGAGTGGATTTTCCATCTGTAGCCCCGACTCAAGTTACTGTGGCTCGGTACTCTGCTATCTCAGTGTGGCACCACACAGGAATAGTAAATAAGGCCTGGTGAGTGGCAGTCCCCATGGAGGGATTATTTACCCAGTGACATGACGTGTGTCTTCCCATGGTGATGCCACCACATCATTTTCTTAACTCCTTCCCTATCACCACCTTCCCCTGGGGAGACGGGATGATGATCTCTGATGTGTCGGCAGTTCATCTTAAAGAGGGAGCTTTTAATGAGGTAGTGCCAGGCAAATGGGGCTGATGCCTGTCATACAAACTATCACTGCAGATATTTTTTCCCGTGAATGTTACATATGAGGGAACACTGAGAAAATTATACTTACTGAAAGAAATCAAAAGAGTCTAATTACAGTGATTTTTATAGAGAGAGTTAAAGGATGCATGTCAAAAGGGACTGATATATAATTATGATAATATCAGTTCCAACTCCTGTGCTATCTAATTACTTGAAATGGGTGGCATTGTGCAATGTTTATGAAAGCGGGCTACTTTGATAACAAAATTATATAATCTTAATAGAAAATAAAAATATAATTGAAAGGAAAGTAAAATGAATATATTGGTAGGAATAATAATCAAGGAGGCAGCACTCAATGTGCTGGCAAGACAGTACAAACAGAAACCCACTGTCTCCAGCCCCAAATCTGTGTTGCACATTTGACTCACACTGTGTCAGAAATTGAGATACTGCGCATGTTGCCTAAATTGATACTCAAAATTGAGATATATCAGCATGACAAGAAAAGAGTTGTAAGAAATGGAGGAAGAAAGGAATCAAAAGAGGAAAGAGTAATAAAAATGGGAAAGAGCATAAACCTAGCAATCAAAGTGTTAAACTCTTCTGGAGTTTTGAGTGTCTCCAGATGTTGAGTTTGCTCTGGATCCTGTGAGGTGCCGCAAGCCCCCAGCTGCTGAGTAAGTGCTGGACCCTCTTGGATTCAGACACTCAGACACTTTGAGGACTGAGGTCTTTCTATTTTGGTTTCATGCTGGATGTATAACATTGATAAAATTGTCAGCAATACTTGATATAAATAAATTATTAAAGTTATTAATTTAACGTAAATTTTGTTCATCACAGATGTAATTTAATCACACAGAACCCATGCCTACTATAACATGATGCCATCTGTTGACAAATGACCTGGACGCTGGAAAAATCAAATTTTTCTATTCATTAAAAATGAAACTCCTAGCATGTTCTTGTGCAAGCCCATGGACCTGCTGGTAGGTCCATGCTGCTAATCATAGTATAGCCTAGGAACTGTTATTTGCACAGTAACATCAACAGCTTGTCAGCTGTTAATGGTTTCCAGATTTTTGTGGCCACCATGGGGAGACACCAAAACTTTACTGGACTTTCATGGATACTACATTATCATCAGTCTTGTAATGGAAGACTGTAAAAAAGGCTTAATAATACTCTATTGATCACCAGCAGCTTATTTATCTCATGGACTGCAGTTTAGATCACTTCTTTCAGCTCTCATAATCTCATTTAATAACAAAGACACAATCTCATTTATAAGCTAAGTTTACATATATTTTCTAAAATTTTAAAATAAGAAGAGAGGTAATTGGCTAGAAACCCTCCTTTACTGTAGATTTGGTAAATACATTTCTCTATGTACTGATTTCAAGGAGCTACTTTTTGTCTTACACTCATTTAAGCAATCTGTTCCCATTATATCATACAGAATGAAAGGATCTGACTTAACTGTTTATATATTTTTCAATTCATTATACTAATTCCTCATTTAATCCAATCTTGTCTCTTTTTGATACGAGAACAAAAACATTAAATACTTTACTGTCATACAAGTGTTTTAATTGCTAGACTTTTTTCTTCAAGAAAATGGAATGCTTGGAACTCTTCCTCTGAGCTGTAACCTCACAACCACTTGCCAGATACATTCATCTGTTCTGCCCTCTGTAACAGGTGCATACCATTTATTCAATATAATTTAATAGAGATTGTGACTTAGTCCACTAAACATGACCTTCCAAAGCAGTTCTACTGAAGTTCTTCCCTGTCAGAAAATGTTCCCTCATACCTACAATCCTCACAGCTTTCCAGCCTCTGCGGTTGCGGTGACTGTTTTATGTGGTGTTGCTTGACCAGCTCTGAAATTCACTGACTTGTCTTTAATATCCCACTAAATGCTACTGAATTAAATCTTTAAATCTCTCCTGAAGATTGCCTTCTGCTCCTTTTTGTAGCATGTTGGTGTTGAATGTCAAGGAGATAAAAGGTAATCTAAGTTTTTGAAGGTGATTGTGGTTTTCACTGACAAATCATCTAACAACAATAAAAAATGTCAGAACTAAATAACTTGAGAAAGAAGAATACAGTGCTATTTCAATTTTGCAATCATTTTACATATTATTTTGTTTATTTATGATGATCCAATGTAGGATCTGTTAAAATGCTATGTAGTTTACAAGAAGCATGGCTGAAATGATTAGCAGGATTTCCAAACAAAACCATAAAGGTTTTTTCCATCCAGGAATTTTACTTAATAATATAAGGTGTGAGAAATAATATAAGGCTTATCATGAAACCTGTCATCTTCCAAAATAAAAAAAAAAAATCAATCAAACAAAAAACCCCAGTAAAACCAAAACCAAGCAATGTCATCCCACAAGAAACAAGCCAACAAAATATCCCCTGACTGCACTGCTGCCTGGGCTGGTAGAACAGTCTCAACCACATTTCTGACATCTACCAGATGGCTTTCTTACCTTCACTGCAAACTCTGTTTCTGTAGCTTTATGAACACATCTCTTGCACACAGAGTAGGAGCCAATTCCTATGTCCTCTTTGATCTCATATCCATCTGTAAAGTGAATGTTGTTCCCATGTAACTGCTGTAGGGAAAGACAAAACAAGGTAATCAGGAAATGGGTATGTAAAAACAAGGACTAACTAGTTTCGGCTTAATAAAAGCAGTGCTTGATCTCATCTCCTTCACAGAGCTCTCTTGTATGTAGCAGTTTTTCTAAGTTCAGTTAAAAGAATCTGAAGCTCTTTATCTTAACAAGTGTCTCCCCTCACTTTTTACCTTTTTCCAGTCTGTAAGACAGAGTTGTCTATGTAGAAGTAAAGGCAGAAGAGAAGTGATTTTCTAAACTGTTTATGGGATGCAGATAACTGCCTCCTATTAGAAATTCAGAAGAAACTATGGGCCCAAATTCCATGACAAAGCTACATATCTTGACAATATAAATTTATTTCTAATTACTAGGGGGCTAGATAACTTATAAACTACTAATAGCTTCACAGTCTTCAAAAACAGATAGCCCACATATGAAGTGTGCCTCCAGAGCACTAGAGGTCTTGTCCAGGATACATCTAATTGTGATTTCTGTGTGAGAGAACAGTTACTATTTTAAGCCAATTTAAATTTAAAAAGCATATTACTAGTGATAATAGCAGGAAAAGACTTCAAAATTTCCAATTTCATTTATTGAAGGGTACGGAGTGAACTATGGCATCGTTAGTTCATAAGCTCTTTGGAAAACCTCTGGGCAGGTGGACTGGTTAGATGGTGCAACCCAAATCTGAGGCCTTGATGCAAATTTCACCCCAGAACTCAAGAAATGACCCACAGAAATCCTCTAGGATCCTCTGTCTAAAAATGTAACCTCACTAGCGAACTCCACACAGAACCTTCTAAATTATAATACATGCTTGTGTTAACATTTAATACATTTTTACAAAGGAAACCACAGGAATATATATAACGTTTCTGGGATGTAATTGCTTGGGTAACATTTCGCTTACTGCCACATAATAGAATCTTTAAGAATATGAGATATTCCACTGTAAATTATTAAAATAAGGAAGAAAACTATTAAAACCTATGAAAACCATAGGCAGGGGCTCTCCCCTTGAGGTCTGTATGCCTCCAGGCTGTGGGTAGGAGAGGAACTTTTTCTTTGTGGGAAAATTTGCTGCATCTTTGAGCAGTCCCCTTCTTTCTCCTGATTCACTGTCCATCTCATTTATTGAGCCATTTGTAGCAATTCATTTTTAGTTTAAATTGCAGTGACTTGAAAACATGTTATAGAGGAATGGCAGCAAAGAACCAAGTGTTTGGCAAGTGTCCTTCCCCCATCAAGCCCCCCTGGGTTATGTGAGTAGAGCTAGGCTCTTGTGCAAGAGCATCAGGAACATGGTGGCCTCTTACACTCAGGAGCTTGGGCTCTGTGTCTGTGGGAGCCTAAAGCATTGAGCCCCTTTGCTGTACTATATAATCCAAGACAAAACTGTTGAGAATGACAGGCGTTCACTGAAGGAACAACATTTTGTTACCTGCCCTGTCTGCACAATTGAAATAGTCTTTCAGGTATTCAGAAGTACTTTTCATTTCAGTTGTGATAAGGTGCAATTTCTGTTTCCTTTGTGAAGGCTGTGGAGAATGTGAACTTAAAGATAAAAGCCTTGGGGAAAATACTATAATTTTCCACCTCCTTCATGGTGTGTGTAAACACCTCCTACCTACGCTGGGTAGCAATGAAAATGCTGAGGCATTTTAAATACACTCTGCACATATGTATTTGCTCATCAAATGTGAAGTGCAACATCAGTATCAATACCTGAACAATTGGATGGACGGTGATTTTGTGCACATCTTGCTGTGCAGGCTCCTGCACCAAATTAGAGGCAACAAAGCTGAACCCTCTGAAAAGATGATGAGCATTGGCACTTGGAGGAACACCTGGGGAATCTGTAGGAGAGGGAAAAAATAGTCTCATGACCTGCACAGAAAATTAAGAAAGTAATAGCACAGCACCTGCAACAGAAAATGTCATCCCTGCCAGTTAACAGCAGATCCTGCTGACCTGGCAGACACGTGTGAAAATAATCCACCTCCATATCAAGGCTGTGGTGTGCCTTCTCCATCCCTTTCCTCTGGATCTGAACAGTGCAATGGTATTATTTGCAAGGATCTCCCCTCTTGGATACAGAGGTTTTTTTCATAGTGCATGTTCATTCTTAGGCGAAGCATTGCTCGTGCCAGGAGCACACACAGAGAGAGAAGGCACAGGATGGAGAAGCTGGGAGAAAGATGGGTGGCTCAAGGCAAGGCACCCCTTTGGCTTAGCAAAGGTTCTCCAGGGAGTGGAAAAAAGCTGCACGATCACAGATCTGTCCTTCACAGCACACATTGACTACAAAAATTACAAAGGCTAAAGTGCTTTCTGGGTAATGTGATATGTTGTGTGGGTCAGGAGAATGTATAGAAGATGGGACCTGAAAGCAGGTGTAAAAGCATGATGTTCCAGTAGTGGTGGTTTGCCGCCTTGTAACAATCTTTCTGCAGCAATTTTAGGAGCTGGGACCTATTCCAGGGAAGATGCTGGTTGACTTGTCCTCAGATGAACAAAATAGCTAGAACTGCTTCAACTAACCTTTGTGGAGATTTTTTTCTCCACTCCTTCCCCTGACATGACAAATCCAAGGCAGAGCCATGAATTATTCTGCCTTTGGAATGAAATAACTAGAGAGCAGTTCCCCATACCTACGCCACTGCTCAGTGAGAGTAACAGCCTGCCAAACCTAGAAGAGTTGCACTTCACTTAAAATTCTGAAAAGCTTTAAGGAGATCTTTCTCCCCACTTAGATTTGGTCCCACATATTTTCACAAGCATGAGTTGCATTGCAAGCCATCCCTGGGTAGCTGGCTGGGTATTATAGGACCTATAAGATGATGAAGGGAGTGGAGCATCTCCCTTATGAGAAAAGGCTGAGGGAGCTAGGTCTCTTTAGCTTGGAGGAGACTGTTTACAAATATATAAAGGGTGAGTGTCATGAGGATAGAGCCAGGCTCTTCTCAGTGACAACCAATGGTAGGACAAGGGGCAATGGGTACAAACTGGAACACAAGAGGTTCCACTTAAATTTGAGAAGAAACAACTTCTCAGTGAGGGTGCCAGAGCACTGGAACAGGCTGTGCAGGGAGGTTGTGGAGTCTCCTACTCTGGAGATATTCAAAACCCGCCTGGACACATTCCTGTGTAACCTCATCTAGGCGTTCCTGCTCCGGCAGGGGGATTGGAGTAGACGATCTTTTGAGGTCCCTTCCAATCCCTAACATTCTGTGATTCTTTGATTCTATAGTACTCAAATTTGCTCACCTTCTATTTGTTCATTTTTCATCCTGCTCCACCCCCCTTCACATTTCTTTCAGTCCAACATGTGGTTTACCATGACAAGGTTACAAAGCTGAGCTTCCTTTAGAAAGCTATCTCCCTGCATGACTCTGTAAACACCCAGTTTCACTAGAATAAATAAAATACATCCCCACTGGACCTTACATCTGACTCACCTCCCTACACCTTCAGCACCACCCATTAGTGGGAAAGGCAATGGCATGGAACATGCAGTACTGCTTGAGGTCCTGAAAATATGCATTTCGTTGTGGGGACACTCCCTGTATAAATGTATTGGTCAGCTGAACAGAGGATCTGAAAACAGAACATGGTAAAACCAAATTATCTGCTCAGAAATAAACAAAACTGAGACTGCAGCTAATTCTGTATCTCATTATAAAGCTGCGTCAGCCTGACAGGAGTCAGAAATAAACAGAGCAAGTCAGTCTTTACTGCCAAGTATGTGGAGAAACTTGTCTTTTGGTAAAATGACATGGGCTATTTGTTTGTCTCAGTGTATTGATGGGCACTCTCCTTGCAAATACATGGATGAATCACACCAGACCTCTTGCATCACTGGATACTTCTTACAATGGCATATATACAACAGTGATTTTCCAAGAGGGATTAACTAACAGGAAATAATGTTTGTTTTAAAAGACGAATGACAATAATTCAAATCTGAACACTCCTGAACTTAGAAAATACATGATCCAGCTCCAAGACATATTTGAAAATAATGTTTCCTTCATAATTCACTGCCAAGTCAACCAGGCTTCCATGCAGTAGGAGAGGAGCATTAGAACATGACTAACATATACTGGAGACGGGTGGATGTTCCAGTTGGACCCAAATAACCAGAGTGTAATATTTTTATAGCTTGTGAAAGTGAGAACATCCTTGCCAAAGAAACTACAAACAAAGACTGATTAAAGATATTGATTAGATACCACTATTTCATACCCCATGAAAGGAGGTTTGAGCCAGGCTTAGAGTAGAGGTTTGGGCTAGTTTTTAGAAAAAGGCTGAAATGTATGATAAGCCTGAACAAAAACTACAGGAAGTCTCAGCTCTGATTCATGTGCTATAATGCAGGTGTTTTTGTAATGAAGGCTCATATCTTTGACTCTCATTGCAACAATTCTGGGCCAATTTGAGGACTGAAGCTTGAAACCTTATACTTGGTTATTACAACAATACTATGTGATATTTACAGCACTTACCATCTTCAAAGTCTTTTACAATCAACAGTTAATTAAATGTTTACATTTCAGACCATGTAAATAGATACTTCTTTACACAGGAATATCACAGACAGAAATGTAATGTAGTTTATCCATTAAGGCAACATTATAACTTGGATTACCACTCTGACATTACTGACTTTCTTGCTTTCAACTTGAATAGTGGAAAGATGGTGTTTTGTGCAACAGTCACCTTCACAGATACATGGTTTTTCAAAAAGATGGGCCCAATTGAGAGATGTTTGGGACAAATTCAACTATCATCTTGATGTTGTCCTTACAGCAGGTAGAAGGAACATACAGCATTTATAAAAAGGTTACTAAAACTTGATAACTCATTAAACCATTTGTAAATTTTTCTGTAATTGTAACATGTCATCATTGTGAAATTGGGTCCATCTTTTTGAAATGCCCTGCGTAATGCACAAAATGTGATATTCCTGTTAGGAAATAGAAACTATAGGACGACATTCTAATTGCAAGGATTTTCTAATTATTGTGGGCCAAATTTCCAGTTGGCACAACTCCACTGGTTTGAGAACTTGATGCTTCTTCATTACTGTTAACCATGTATTAACTTCCAACTGTCCATAGTCTATGGGATTTCATAATTAAAGGAAACATCTATGGAATATATAATCATACTAACTTGCAGAGATAATAGGTTCTTTGAAACTGAGGTAATTTAAAATAGTTAAATTCAGCTAATGTAAGCAATGATAAGAGTGACAAAATAACAAATCATTATCTATTTTTCCTATTAAAAATGTGAAATCTGTCCTTCCTGAAGACAAATTAATGTGAAGCTGGTGAAATGTTTATGAGCTTCTTTTCTTGGAAATGCAAACCAGGCTTTGCTTCCTGCTGGATATTACAAAAACCAGTAATCCCACAGGCAATCAGACTTTTAGAATGGGGAGGGGAAGAATGAATTTACTCACTGAGAAGACGAATGTCCCATGTGCCACATTACTAACCTGTGGGGGTTCGAGACGTGAACTCTGGATCAAAATGAAAGGTGTCTTCTGGCCGTCCCACTGCAGGCTTGAAAGGCGGCTTGATTTCTTTCCGGTATAGTTTCTACAAGGAGAAGAACAGATCACAATCAACAACAATCTGTACACCCCCAGCATCTGCAGAGGGGCTCCCCGGCTTTGTTTAGGGTGTCCTCTCTCAGCTCTGTGCCATCCTTGCAGGACTGAAAAAAAAAGATTATGTGTCTGCAGCTCTGTCTCCTTTTGACTGTTTGGCTTAAAACATGTGCCCTGAACGGTCCCTGCACTTTCTAGTTACTGGGATCCAGAATATAAACACAGATGTTTCTGGCAAAGATTTAGGCTGTAGACTGGCACAGTATTCCAGATGAGGCATCTGGAAATTCGCTGTTCTTAAGGGCAGGACTGGAACGCGCAATGGTAACACCAGGAAACCGCCTGGGTGGATTCAGCAGTGCAGCCATGGCACTGAGCACAAAGCACTGCTAGGAAGTGGTGGCTGGTTTAGCATTTGTTTTTTGTCAAGAACTAGCAATATGTTTGACACTCTGCCAGACTCAGCTGAGCAACAGGCCTGGCTGCCTGGTGCTCACAACCTAAACAAGAGACTTGTTCTTTTGACATATCTGATAAAAGAGACGGGGCTCACAGCTGAGGATTAGGTGAAATTCCCATTGAAAGATGTTAAGAAGAAAGCACTGCAGATGGATGGGGAATGATGTTGAAGGCCTAAATGCAGCCTGAGCAGAGGAGCAAAACCAAGACATAAGGAAGAAAGGAAGGTGTATAACAGGTAAGCACTGCTAGGTGTGTGAGTTTGTGCTGGTAAGTGAGGTGGCACGTGAGGGATTGCATAAATAAGTCACCATAAATGCATGTTAATGCACTGCCTTTATTCCCAGGGACTCCATGGCTTCCTTCCTCATACTTAGTGATCTGTAAAAAATTGCTTCAGCATGTCCCTTTGCAAGCATTCTTACACACACAGACACACATGCTCTGGTAGATGAACAAACTGAGGTGCAGCATGTCTGGATCTGATCCAAAGCCTACAGAGGTTAATGGAAAGAGTCCTATTGATTTTGGTGATCTTTGCATCATCCATGCTTGAAATGGCCCAAACTGAACGTCATGCTGATGGTGGCATGGGGGACAGAGCTCCAGTTTGACTCCCTGCTCCGTGTCTCAGTCCCTAGACTGCATTCCCTTTCTAGCAATGCTTTTGTTCTCACATTTCAAAGGGCTGAATTAGAAGCCATGAACAGTGCCCAATAATTAACATGTCTGAGCGTAAATATAATGTTTCATACAAACTTTCAAGTAATGATAAGAACTGGAGTGTTCACTTTTATGACTGCTTTAGTGTGTGTTTTCAGGTTAGCTCTTAAAACAACATAATGAGCTGATTTTTCAAAATATTTAATGGAAATTAATACATACTTTTCCAGGTCTTTTTATGCAGGAAGGTTAGTTTTAACTGTGGGTTTTGTGGTGAATTAACTTCTGTAATATAAAGCATGTGGTCAAACCTAAGGTATATACACATCAACATAATTTGAACTTGATTTTGTATAGATTAATAAAGGTTATTGAGGCAGGACACTCTGTAGCATAATATTAGCATTAGCATAAAGCATATGTTTGTGGCTGAATTATGATTCCTTGGAAAAGTAGAATGGTGAGGCTGGAAATGACTTTGCTATAATTAATGGCCATTTCACCACAAAAAGTTGCTGCTTGCGTAAAACTGCTCCGTATCTTCTTAAGAGAAAAATAGATGAATAATT
Source organism: Columba livia (assembly GCF_036013475.1). Lineage (NCBI taxonomy): Eukaryota > Metazoa > Chordata > Aves > Columbiformes > Columbidae > Columba > Columba livia. The sequence continues at coordinate 73,870,469 of NC_088604.1, forward strand.
GCTTTGAGCCACAATGGAAAGCTGGTCTTCCACATAATTAAAAGCCAATTGCAATCTTAAGCAGGAAGTGTCACTCATCAAATGAAAAGTGTCAACCTAATAATTAACATATATATTTTTTCTGTCTGCTCAGAACTTTAAAAGATAATTCCAAGCCTACTGAAGGTTTTTCTGTTGCTAGGATTTCACCTTGAGAAAGCTATTTGCTTTCAGCTTCCCTTTATTTGTCTTAATTCACAACTGCAGTCTTTCTACTGCAGAAAGAAATATGGTCACATGCACATTCTTCCTCCTTGAATTAAATGTACCCATCATCCTGTGAGGTCCAAAAACTGGAGAACGTTTTAGAGTCGTACATCACGTGGGAACTGCACTCTCTTTTGATTATCATGACCATATTTTCTCTGGCCTCTTTATTCCTCCTCCCATCTGTAGTTTCTTAACTGCTGTTGGAGCTACGTTTGTGTTTTGAATCCCTAACCCACATCCTCCACTACTAGGGAGGGATCTAAGATTCATCATGAGTCACACACCACCTAAAGATGTGTAATCACAAATCCGCTTGCTGCGAGGGGATGGAAACAAAGAAGTTGTGTGTGTGAGTGAAAGGTATCTCCTCTGAGCGCAACCCCGATGACTCCCTTTTTCATTTCCTTTTCCACTTGTGATAAAAATTATTTCTTGCGTTTCTGACTAGACAACTAGGAACAGAAAAAGGTAAACTGCCTAAAGCTTTTGAATCGGGCAGCTTCATGAAATCTTTGAGGAGCAAGAACAAGCAGAGCAGTGTCATCTGTGAGCTTTCCCATCCCACACTGGCTCCAGTTCTCCGAGTGAGCCACTACTACCAAAGCCAATTCTCTGAAACAAACTAAACCACAGGCAGCCCAACACAGTTAAACATGAAGGCTTGCTGCAGGCAGAATGCTTCTTCCTTTAAAAACCCGCATCCTGTAGACTGCAAAACACAACATGACATAAGCTGATCTAAGAAAACAGCAAGAATCACAGCCATTGTTTTCTATACACACAGACAACAAACATCTTGGAGGATTTGAGAACCTTCTGGATTTTCCAATAATATTTCCAATTTTAGGTGAAATGTATTAACCTGTTATCTCTTACCGTGGTCCCAAAATTATTTGGGGCTGATGGATCACCTTGATCTCTTTCAACAGAAACCAACCAGAGTGGCAAATCACATAAGAAGTTAAGTATCAAGTCTTGTATTTGCCTGTTTCTATCAGACTTCTCGTAAAATTTAAACAGTTTTCTAGATCTTAATTCATGGCAATCGTAGCTCTGTATGCAGAAGTCACTGGGAGTTTCATCACCTATTTTAATGGTAACAGGGTCTCAGCTGTCCCAGTTTAAATCCCAGTTTTCATATCCAAATTATTATTTTGGGGCATTTTATTAGGAATGTAAAAGAGACTTTGTATATGTTACTGCTAACTGGAGCATTTAAATTTCAGGTTGGGTGCTTAAGATCATTATAAGTGTGTTATTTTGCATGGTAGAAGAAGCTGAAGATTTTTTTTTTCCTTCCATATTGCTTCCACATCCATAAAGGAAAAATGTATTCCTTGGCCCTGAATGTTTTATTGAGAATATAATTTCTCTCTCTTTCCAAGTAAAGAATAACTACCACACCCCACTCCCATTTTTTTTAAACTGGCCACAGCATTGACTTATCACAGAAAAATGCGACTGGCAGGTATCAGGAATTACTGTGCATCACACATGGCTGTCAGACCTAGCGGCTGTGTGGAGGGAATGCATGATCCACAGAATGAGGGGGAGAAACTCCTAGGGGTGAAAGTACTGATTTAGGTACTCACACCTGGATACACTGGATACACACCCATGCATCTGTGTACTTATCGACCCCTCACATCCTTCTGAGACTTTGATAATCAGAACCTTCAGATTATTAAGTACTTATGAATTAACTAGAAAACGGTTATACAGCAGTTTGAGAAATTATGAGCTTCTATCAACTTCCGTTCTGATTTGGGACAAAACTTTTTCTTTTTTTTTTTTTAAAAGAGCTAATTTTCTCCCAGGTCCCAATTACCTTTCCTTAGTGTACGTTGCCAGATCCCTGATATGTGCTTCATCTGAACACCTCCTCGTCTGGGACTCCAGTCAATATATTAGGGAGACTAGGAACAAAATTCTGTGATGTGTCTGTCTGTTGTTATGTATTAGCAGTTAATTTTTCATCATCTTTACAAAAATGCACTCCTCAAAGACCTAAGAGATGTAAATGCCCTGTACATGTGCCTGGCAAACATCAAGAAAAAGAAAATGGTATAAATTGATTAAAAACTATTTAGCAATTTCCTCAACTGAGTTTCTTTGATGAAGAATTTAATTATTCCTTAGACACTTTCTAGAAATAGAAAGATGCTACTCTCCACAGCGATGTGCTTGTAGTATGAGAATAAACTCCCTTGATACATATACCTGTCATGGAAAATCCAATAAGCAGACAAAAGGATGAACTACCTTCTAAAATGCTTGCCTTCTCCTAGATTATTGGCTCAGTGTTATTGCCTGCAAATGGTAGAAAAGCTAGCAGAATTCAGACCTCAGGATCAATTCTGGCTGCTGGTAAAATCTGCAATTAAATGTTTCACATTTTCAGTTTAGTTTGATCTTTGATTAATATTGAAGGAAATAGAACTTGAGTCCACTTTTTCCCCACTCCTTCCCTCAGCTGTATTTGACAGTTCATTTTCTAGTGTATCATGTGCTCTAATTCCAATTTAGCCTGTCATCTAAACAAAAACTACTGTTTAAAGCCCACTTCTCTGACTGCAGTCTGCAAAAAAGGATTTCATTTTTCATTTTCAGTGAAAAGCCAGAAATTTTTTATCCATGACCTGGAAAGAAGAAGCAGTAATAAAAAAGTCAGGAACCAGACTCTGTTTTCTCAGAGAAAATGACTGAAATTATCTGAGGTAAGCGTGGTTTAGATCTGCTTGTCTTAGGTAGAAAAGGGTGTGCAAGGGTAGTAAGCAGATAACACTCAGAAGGAGCTTGACATCTCATCTTCTTCCTGTGAGACCCAGCCTTGATCACAAAAGACAGTCCATTCATTTAACAAAGGATCTATTGAATTTATGTCACAGTGTCTACTAAATGTCTTAGAGCAGTAAGACATATTGCAGAAACCTTCATCTACTTTTCACCCAGGAAGTGGGAATTTAGGATTTTGTTACTGGGTGACAATAGCTCTGAAAACAAGACTCTTACAGAGATAAGCTCACGCTGCAATTTAAGTTTGAGCATAAAGCCTCTGTGTCAGATTTTCCACACTTCATTTAGTGCTACTTGAACACCAGAAGTTAAACCAAGGGTGGCTGGAGATTCGTGCTGAAGAACGGCACCCTGAAATATGGGAATGGCATCTGGGAAAGCATGGGAGGACAGTGGTTCTCTGGCCACTCTCGTGTTTTCCAGGATGGCATCTATTGCCATCTATGGCCACTGGGTGCAGTGGCCATACACCACCAGCACTGCTATGCATGGCAGAAGCATCTGCAGCATCATAGCAGGGGCTTTTTTTTTACACCAGGTCTGTTGTTTCCACCGTGTTTTCTGCCTTCATCTGAACTAGACACTGTGTCTGGTTGTGTCTGTTTGAAGACAGTGAAAGATAGGAAACAAGCGGGAAATGACTGCTCTGACAGGTAAACACTTCAGCAATAGAGACAATAACCAAGCCCCAATCCAAAACCCGAGGGAACAGCTCTGACAGTACTCTGAAACGAAGGTCTGATTCATACATTTCTGTCTGCGATTCTAATGACTTCATCACTGCGATATCTAGACTTCACACACAACTTGGAAGGAAGCAGCTATCTCATTTCTGGTTTGAATCTCTTTTTAAAATTAGGTGAAGCAACTTCATGGTTTGTTTCTGGTTATCATGTCACTCTTGTAGGAAAAAATCTTGCTTAAAAAAAAAAACGGCTTTCTAGAAGACACTGACGCATTCTGGCGCTTCATGATAAGGGGGCTCTCGATGGAGGATCATTTTACTACAGTCGCTGAATGTTTCTATGCTGTCAGTAGCAGCAGCTCTGTCTGTCACAGCTGCCAAGTCTGTACAGAAGCTCTCCAAAAGAGCTTGCCTCTTGCTCTCTGAGGTCTTTATAATACCAAGGTACAAAATAAATCAACATTAATGTCCTGCCCCAACAATGTTGTTTGCTGACTGCCTGCAAACTGATGTGAGACATTCTGTATACGTGATGGGAGAACAAAATGAGGGCACCAGGGTCTCTTTTCCTGCAGCTGTACAGAGATTAGCACAAAACATCTGTGTCTGATCCATTTCTATTCTCTGACCCTGCTCTGTTTCTGTCCATGAAGAACACGTTAATGGCTGGATCATCATCACAAGACAAAGTCTCAGCTTCAGCTCAGGGCCAGGCTGGCTCACACTGCTCTGGAATGCATACAATATTGCTGCTGTAACTAGATAAGCCTCCCAAGATCTACATGAGTGAAAGTCAAATTCAGATTAAATGAGCAAATATATTACAAAGATGATAGCTGATCTGTGTAGTAATGATCCATCTGTCTCAAAGAGAGAGCAATAAGCACTAATTATATTGGATTAAAATGGATCTTTACAGAAAAGTTACAGGGCTAGGTAAGACATCAAAGGGCAATTGAATCCACCTTTGTCTCTAGCTCCAAGTCATGTTCAAGCATACCTAGCCTCTTCATTGTAGGTATTTCCCTAACCTGCCCATAAGAACTTTTTCAAATGATGGAGGACTATATAATTTCCTTAACACAGGCATGAAATTGTTCCCTAAAGGACTGAGCTTGAAATAATCACCAATCACCATGAGAGAAGGTGGTCTCGAGGAGTCTTACAGTCCAGAACTGACTTTGCTGAAAACCCTTCCAAGATCTGGAGCCTCATTTCTCTGTAATGAGTTACTAGGCTGCTGCACTAGCAAACACAGGAGAAACCCTTTCTCTGTTCCAGTGCTCCTTATTACATAAAGACTTAATACCTGACCTGTATTTTGATAGCAAACCTGAGGACTGTGGAGATTTCAGAGGAATACAGAAAATAATAATAGTAAAGAACCCAACTCTTCAGGATTCACTATTTTTTTCTTTCCACTTAACGTTTTCATAAATGTTAAGTCTTTATACAGAGTTTCATGATTAGTAATAAGCAGATGAGGAAAGAGAATCTAGACTCCAGAACATGTAATGGGACTAAAAGTCAGCTGAACCATAAATTATAATCTCAAACTTCACTTTCCTTGATCACCTCTTAACATGCTTATGGGTCATGCCAACCCTTCAACATGCAATTCAAATTAGATTAAAGAGTTTTTCCAAAAGACATGATTTTGTGGGCCCTTCAAAGGTCACCTGGGCACCACAAAATGTGCTTCCACAGAGGAATTAGCTTTACTGTAAAGTCTTGGGCAGCAGTTTGGCAATGGCTCTGTCACATACATTAATGCTGTTTCACCAGGGCTTATAGTGTGAACTGCATCAATGCGACCTGTTACACTAGCATTCAGGAGTGAATTCAGATCAAGTATTAAAGATGCATAACAACACCATAACACAGGTTAGACAAAATTTAACTAGAAAATTCTAGAGGATGTGGCAAACAGGAGCTCTGATGCACTGGCAGATGTCCAGATCAAGAATGAAAAGTGTTTGCCTCCAGGTTTGTCTAAAAATAAGTTGATTTGAACACATATGATGCTGAAAATTTGAGGAAGTTTAACCTGTTGCAAGTCTAAATTGAAGTCAGCTAATCTCTACTTCCAGCTTTATGAGCCATAGCTGATAGCAGTAAAATAAATCCTTGTTTACCATTCTGTGAATCATGCTCGACATGTCTTATTTAAACTATGCTACATTTGATCAAATGTTTGCTGTTCCAATTTTGAGTGCTGACGTTAAATTAATGACTCACCTCAATAAAACATCAACTAGTTGTAAGAGGAGTTGCTGTTTTCTGTTCTGGCTGGTTGACTTGTATACTCAGTGATGTAAAATCCCTCTTCTGAAAATCCATCTATGTCATGCTTTTCTGTAACCTCCATTGCAATATAGCAGAAGGGCCAGATCCTGTCCTATGGTCACTTAGGCCAAAGGGACAAAAGGGGGTAAACAAAGCTATCCTGTTGGAAGACTTGTGATTCCCCTGCACAGAGTAGCACAACCTGCTGTACTCATTCTACCAATACACAGCCAGTCCCAGCAGCACCACACTGTGTTAGGGAAAAGGGTCCGCCTGGAGGTCTGGGAGCTTCTTGGAGCTGCTGGCAACAGGTATGTGTAAGAACAGACCTAGGGCTGCTCTGAATAATTTTAAGAGAGAAAATGATTCCTGGAAGTCCCTGATATTGGAAAGAATAAAACAAGCATTTAGTCCAGCTTGACTGATCCAGTGAGAAAGCTCGAGTATTTCAATATGGAACATAAAAGTAGAAAGATGGAGGGACCTGGAACATCAGACTGCTTCCCTCTGGAGTATCTCTTTCAAGCCCAGTCCTTTGGCTCTTTTTTCTTTTGCAACTGAAAAATCACAGGAATTCTTTAATTTAATGCTGCTCATTTTCACTCCAGTCCAGCTCCCACAATCAATGCATCATGTTTATTAGAGCTGAAAGTGGAAATTATTCTGCAGAATGCTGCAAATAGCCTCAGGTAGTATCATGATAAGCCAGAGCATCAGACAAAACAGAGACAAGCAGTTAGAAAAAACTGGCAATGCTGAAAGCAGCTATTTCTTTCATTTGTGGGTATGTGAGCAAATGTATATCCAGAATCATAGAATCATTTGGGTTGGAAAAGACCTTTAAGATCATTGAGTCCAACCATAAACCTGACACTGCCAAATACGTATGCAAGAGACATGGGCACCCACTTAAAATATTCTAGCTCCTGGGATCTGTATGCTAGAGTTCACTCCATCTTTTTCCTAAGCATGGCAGTCTGTCTTCAAAAATTCAGCTATGAAAAATAATTAAAAAAAAAAAAAATAAAATGAAATGCTGCTCCACTTACATTCCAGTCAATAGTAACAAAGAAAGGGTGACGTTTAATTTCTTCCACTCCATCGAATCCAGCACCTGCCAAGAGAATGAAAGGATCAAAATGAATTCATGCTTAGAAGAGTGATGAATGACATCCCTTCACCAGCCTTTCTCCTTGGCCCCTTTTCTTCTGACAAAGTCACATCTAAATATTTCTTCTAGTCTAGGAACCCTGAACAATGTAACTGCCATAAAAGTATAAACTACTATAAATACAGACAAGGACACTTCATTAATGAAAATCCGATGGCTGAGATTTTTTTATTTTCTCTAATTGAGGCTGGAGTCAGGGCTGAATAGCTGCTCTCTTCAGGCTTCAGATGAGATGCGAGGTTTTGGCCGCAGCAGAGCACATGCACCAGTGAGGCCAGGAGACGTCTTGAGATGTCCTGATACCATGGCAAGGTCACTGCTGCTCCCTCCCACCAGCAGCAGCTCTTCTATCTGCACTGACTTTCAAATCTTGCCTAATTACCCATTCTGCATGGGCAGGGAAATGCTGCACTACAAATATGTTCAGACTCAAAATACTAAAAGGCTTCAAATGATTTGAAATAAGCCAGGGTTTTAAGTTCCTACTTTCCAAATACCTTCTTCAAATTTGTGTACGAAAATCATCACTCTCAGTGGTATGTTTCCTTCACTATTAAATTTCTGTTACATTACTACAGGAATTTTAGGGAAACCCTTCTGAGATCTGGTAATGGATCTAATTCCTTCCTTTTGCCTTATGTCTTCACTGAAGATTGCCTTTTTCATCCTTTAGCTCAATGTATTTGCTTCAGTGCTATCGCAACACCCAACAGGTGCTCAGCAATAATTAAACAACTGTCAGAGATGATTTAGCATGCCATTTTGAAGGTTGATTTGACTTTATTAATAGCACCTTTCATTTTTCAGTAGGAGAAATAACACCTGGAAGCAAGGGCTTTGCATTGCAATTTTCTTTTCAAGGATACTGAGCATCCTTGACTCCCAAAGGGCTTGGGATTCATAATCACCTTGCAAAAGGCACTCAGCACTTCCGAGGACTCAGCTTTTTATATACAGCATTTGTATTTCTTTCTGAAGATCAACACTAAAAGTAGCTTTAGAAAAAGTCTTGTCAACTCAAGCTTTTGAAAAATGTGACATCTGCTCTCCTTGTGTACAAGACATTACTGATGTTTGACAAAACGCACTGATCAGGAGCAGCTTCCTACAGTCTGTCTAACATCCACTAATGAATGGATACGAAAAGCAAACACTTTGTGAACATAACATGCAGAATTGTCTGTCAGGCCTGCTGGATAATAACACAAGATGATCCCATCCTGGTAACTTTACAGTATAGGCTAATGTAAATGACGCACATGAGAATAAACAATCCTAGCCCACCATAAAAAACTATGTACTTAAAGGTGATCAACCCCACAGAGGAGTGAGATGTTTGGGTTATGACAGACAGACAGTTCTAGGCAAACACAACATGAAATCAAATCTTAGAAAGAGAAAAGAGGACAAAAGGTAGAACACAATTATATTGTCACTGTAAAAGTCTGTTGTGCACCTACAACCTGAGTATGGAATGTAGTTGACATTCTAACCTGTAAAAGGCAATACGTATTTAAAAGGTAGGAAAAATCAAAGAAGGGCAACAAGGAATGGTATGGAATGACTGAGTAGGCCAGGACTTTTCAACTTGGAAACAGACAACTGAGGGGATTTACAATAGGTCATTAAATGATGCTAGCAGGAACTGGATTCAGAACAACCTAGAGATGTTTCTTCAGGCAACAGATAGTTGTGTGACATGGAATTCCTTGGAAAAATTGATGTGGGTGAAAAATATTTATATGGGTTCAGGAGGAGGCCAGAAAAGTATGTTGAAAAGGAATCTGTTGAAGATTACTTCATCGACAAATCACAAGAGGTTTGGGAAACCCCTTGCTTGAGCTTAAAGTGGATGTAGACTGGCAGAGAGTTTGGGTGAAGTATCACATGTGCTTACTGTATTCTTACTTTTCCCTGGGCAGTTGTTTATGGCCCATGTGTACTCAACAAGAAAATACTAAGACTTAGATAGTAATAAGATTTGCTCTGTGTCTTCCCTAGCATGTTTTTTTTTTTTCAATGCACAGTTTGAAGTCTGCACTAGATTCCCTTGGCAGATTCATTCTGCTTTCAGCAATACCAACAGAAACATGAAACCAGCACAGTTACTCTGAAGAGAATTACATTAGGCAACTCCTCAGGGAAGAAATATCTGTGAAAAATGTTTTGTGTTCATTGGCAGAGACTGGAAATTTTGTAATGTGCAGTAGATGTTCTTTGCTACATAAGGATCAAATCCAAGTGCCAAACTGATTTTGAAGGACTGGGATAAATGCTACAGGCACTGAAAGCTACTGATAGCATTCCCAAGACTGACGATAACTGTTAATACATTCACTCTTCTCTGCTCTGTCCCTTCCCCACTGTTTCCTTTTTCCTTCCTTTGTAGGCTCATGGATGCATCAAAGTGTGATGGGAATGACCCAACTTTTCAGATGATCTGTGTGAAAGCCACACTTTTTGCTACTGTTGTCATTCTTTTTTTTTTTTCCAGAAAAACACAGAAATCAGGACCAAGGAAAAAGCTCACCCATTGCTACTTCTGTTAGTGGGAGACTGCAGCGTGCAGTAGAGTAATGCAGTGTGCAGTTGACAGAGGCATTTGTTTGGAAAATCGCTGTTTCCCACTTGGGGCCACCTCAGAGCTCTGGCACTGAACGAGTACATGGTTAACAGTGCCAGGGCTTCACTCCGTCTCTGATTAGCTTAATGTACTGAGGACATTTTGGATGGTAAAAGCCTAACTTTGTGAAGAGTGAAGGACTTCTAATTCCCAGCAATCAGTTTTACACCATGGAGAAGGTTCAGTGCCTCCTGCAGTTTTTATTCTCTGACCTTCCCTGCCATGAGACCTGCTGGCATAGCCCATGGCTCCCTCTCGGGCTGCCTGTGTGGCTGCAGGCAGCAGCATGTGGCCTGGTCCGTTCCTCAGCTGGAGGAGGGAGGTAGCCCAAGGGCACATCCAGGAACAGCTCTGTGAGCCCCAAGAGGCAACCCTGACCCCATTGCAGAGGTCCATGGGAGAGTTTAGGCACTGGTGCTCATGGTGGAGGCTCTCTGGATTTGCTCAGCCTGTTTCAGCCATTCATTTACTGTCTGCAAATCTACAAGTGGTACTGGGAAGTGATGTGCTTTCATGGAGAAGAGAAGCACTGGAGAGGTCGTAAATGGAAAGCCCCATTTCATGGGGATGAACATTTTTCATCATAGAGAGGGGTATTTAGCAAACTGCTGAAGTGCAGCACACAATGGCATACCACATGACGATAAATCTTTCACCTTCCTCTAGGTCTCTAGTTTTCTTTTTTTAACTTCACTTTAACTTCAATTTAGTAATCAAACTTATCTGCAAAGAATAATCAGCACAAGCAAACATACTACCTGTAAATATTCCTATGTGCCATCCAGCTCCATGAGGGTCAGAGAAGATAAATAAACCTTTCAGATCAAATTGCCAGTTTAAACACAGTTTAGAGTGCAAGGATTTGTATAAAAGCAGCTTCATGTTAATAAGCAAGAACTTGGTTACCTAATATTGTTTTATGCCTGTAATAAAAGTGTCTACGAGCAGTAACAGTAGAATATTTTATTTGTAATCGGTTTTGATTGTTGAAACATTGTGGACAATATAAAGGGAAAAAGGGAGACCTATGAAATTTGAAAGTTGATTATTTGGATATCCAAAATGAGTGGAAAGCGTTTCCAGATTTTCAGTTTCTGCTGATAAAATTGTAGTGTCTCTGCAGCTTCAGAATCTTTTCAGTGGTCTAGATTTTTTGAAATGTGTTCCTAAGGTTTACAAGAAAGATGTACAGTCACTCTGACAAAGGTGAAACTTGTTTTTTCAAACTCATAATCTTATAAAATTGAAAACCAAAGTTTTCTATGTGCCAAAGCAGAATGTGTCTTCTCTGAGAGTAAGGGATTAAGGAAATAATATTTCTTTGTTTTTTACTCTGAATCTCCTGGCACATGCTTTTACTCTATACTTTCTTGGCCAAGATTCTCAAACATAAGGACTCTGGAACCTTCATACTGATCAGCCATGTAGGGAGTTCCTGAAATGCTCTTTACATTCATTTACCTACCTGAGTAGATCCAGACCTTCAGGCAAGTACAAATTAGTCCCTTGCCTAAATTCCTGGCAATTAACACCTTAATCATATGATTTCCTTTCCAAGATGCTTACTCCTTGTTTGCCTGGATATTCCAGTTAGTTACTTTTAACAATTTAAAATTATGCTTGTCCATAATCTGATGTTTGTTGTACTTAATCAGCGCAACACAACCAAAGCAGTGCTGTGCAGACTCTTTGTACAACAGAGTGTGTAAGCTCAGAAAAGGACAGTGCTCATAACAAGGGAAGCCAAAGGAAGGAAGAATTTCCATTCCTTATAATTTTGTTCTAAAGTATTAATGTGGGCACCAGACTTAAAAACAGAATCAGGTAAACTGGATTACTAAATTTTTTCCTGAGTGTCTCCCTTCAACTCTAGTATTTTCCTTTAATAATCCAAAGCTTCAAAACACAGTTTCAAAGCAAAATTTTAGAATACATCATCAATCTTTACTTCTATGTGTTAAGATATCAAAATCAAATGGGAAAAAGCAAGATGGTAGTCAGAATACAATGATTTTTTTTAAGCTCAACATCCTTCATCTTGTGAACATTAAAACCACTTCGGAAGTAAATACACTTTCCAGATTTGCAAACTTCTGAAACAATGGCTGAAAACAAGTGTTTGATCCATAATATGGTTCATATATTTTCACATGCTTCAGTAATTTTCCAGAGATTTTTCAAAACAGGATGTCTAAGCCTACTTTCCTTTTAGCTTCAGACTATTATTCCTTTCCTAGAAAAAGCTAAAATCCGCAAAATTGAAGCAGTCCTTTTATCTACTGACTTCTGTTCAGTATGTAGGCCAACCATTTAAGTATTGCTTCTTTCATAACCAACAAGTCTGTTTTCATGGTCCTGTGTGCTGATTCTCAATCAGTTAAAACAGAGTGCCTTCAGAAGCTTTCCACTGCTATGCCTGAAATGCTGAGATCTATTTTTCTGTTACTCTTTTAGATTTTATTTCCTTGCATGTTTGTGTTGGAAATAATTTCTTCCTTTCTCCCAGACTTCACAGCATTTCAATAAACCTCAGGTTTAAAACAGTGACCCTTAGCAATTCCCCATTGTTAAAAGGGAGACTATATGGTGGCTAGAATTGTCATAACTAAAACTAAGCAACTTTGCTTATTTTAGTGAGTAGCTTTTTATTTAAGGACCGGTATCCAAAAACTCCCACTGACTTCACTGGAGCCCCATTTTGGATGGATAGCAGCTTGTGGAAAGCCACAAAATGAGCAGAACAGAACAAAACCAGGAGATGAAGACAGGGAGGAAACACCAGAAAGGAGCAGAGGAAGAAGTTTATATTTGCTGCAGCATCTTATTTTTCTGAACATAGATTAAACCTGGAAATCCCAAGACTCTAATTTTCTCTAATGTCAGGCAAATTGCTTGTGAGCAATTGAAACCTGCTGAGAAAATGTGTTTTTCCACTACCATTTCTGCAGTGTATCAGACTACAAGAGCTATGATTTAGGTCAAGATGCAAAATCTATGGGAGGGCATTCCCTCCACGTGCTGTGCAGGCATTCCCAAGAGAGGAGAGAAGCCACAACAGCGTGCTGAGGGACTGGCTCCCCATCCATGTGGGAGCTTGGGTTGCCCCCTGGTCCCTTTGTGGAGCAAGGGCTCTGGCTCCTGCTGTGTCCAGTGGTCACAGCGAGAGGCAGCCTGCTCCATACTGTCCTTGTCTTTGTGCCACCGTGTCTGACCCTGCGTGAGGTGGGAGCTCTGGCTGAGTTGCTGCAGCCAGGTAGAAAACATCCATTCACCTAAAATGTGACAGTCTGATAGCACTCAGCATAAAGCAGAGGGCTGGAGGAGCCCACACGCTGCCCCACCTGAAGTAAGGGACAGAGCTACTGGAGCATGAAAAGGTCAAGCAGAAGCTCGAGGGCAGAGACCATAGTGTCCATTTTCCACCTGTGTGCGTGTACACCCACGTGTGCCTATCTGCAACTGTGGGAGCCATCGCTCAGGCAGATGGGGACGGACATGGGGCTGTCCAGCGTTTTGCACTCTGTCTGTCGCCTGTCTGGCTCCTAATGCTGTGACTTCAACCCTGAGGACCAAAAGCACAACACAGCAGACCTTCCACAGCACCACCTCCAGCATTTGAGAATGAGTGTGAGAAGGAAAGTGTAAGAAGGAAAGAGAGGAACCTTTGTTGCATGTCTGGCTTTTTCCACATCTCAGAAAAAAGTCATTTAGTAATTTAGCTTTCTCTTTCTAAGTTTACATCTCCAATCTGAAATAATTGTAGAAGCATAAACAGTTGCAAGAGAGAACAGCAAATTGCTTTTGACAAGTCTCAATATTTAACCAGTCTATGCCATTGTCTAAAACGCAAGTCATTTATTAGCTGTCGGAACTCCCATGGATGGCAATGACAATCAACCATATATTTAAATATGACCTGCCAGGTCTCTTGTGATACAGTTCACAGAATCGAAGGATTAAATTCTTGGCCTTAAGGTCACAAAAAAACCATCAGAGGTATGAGGGAAAGGTTACAGTGGTATTATCTTCATATCATTCACTTGATAAGACTGTTCTTATTTTTCCATGTAAAAAAAGGACCAAACGTGCCATGGAAACCATGCACCAGGCATTGTTCATAATCTCACCAAATGCAATGGTTTTCTTAATAAAACTCCCAAACAATTGTCCAGATAGCATAAGATACATCCTTTTAGTTTATCAGAATTTAAATAGGATTTTTAACAAAGGGTGAAAACACATTAATAAGAAAGGAGATAATAGATTTAAGGTAACAAAGAAGAAAGGCTACTGTGGTATTATCATATGCAGCAGTTATCTTAAATCCTTCACAAATGTTGTTGGTTTACTCTCCCTCTTCACTGGAAAAATAAAATACAGACTAATATCATGGTTTAGATTCCAACGGTTTGCCTGTGCTCATTGCAAATTTCTCTTGTAACGTTCAAGGTTTAATGCACCCAGGGAAGGAATGCATAATGTTGCATAACAAAGAGGATAACTATCAGGGAAGATGCACTGAGAGAAATGATCACCACCTGAGAAGACAGAGCACACATAACAAATGCCCCGATCAAATGCAGACACGTACCTAATCTGTTGGAGGGGTTCCTTTTGAAGAGGGCTCGCAGCAGGCTCTGGGCTTCTATGCTCAAGAACTGCGGCATTCCCAGCTTGGCTCTGAAAGAATGCAACACTTGAACAGAAAATAGATTTTTCAGAAATTTTCTCCACCCCATTGTGGTTTAAAAAGTGGAATTGTAGTAGTCAGGACAGAGAGATGAACTTGGTGACCAAAAGCTACCTAAACAAAATGCAACACAAAGTGAGGACCTGATGTTGTTCTGTTGAAGTTAAAGAAGATTTTACCACTGGCTTTGCCAGAGGTGGAGTAGATCTAATCAACCTCATAACACCTTTACCAATCTAAACAAACAACTTTCCTGTAGAAATTTTTTCCTTTTTTTTTCTTGCTGGAATAAATATGGGAATCAAGAGGAATTCAAACAAACAAAACTTCATTAAAATAATTATACTAAACCACATATTAATTAAAAAAATATGAAAATTTACCTTGACAATTCACTGCTACAGAGAAAATAAAAAGTAATACTGAACAAAGATAAGCTTCAAATATGTATGTCTGCACTTAACATCAAATTAACTGGAAACTTGCAAAGAAAACTATTTGAAACTTGGCAACAACAAAACATGACATAACCTGTCCTGCAGACTGTTACCACTCTTGTGTGGATAAAGACATTCTTTATTTGTAAAAGAAAGGTACATTGCTTTTGTAAGGCCCTCTCAGTGATTCACTTCCTACTATTTATTCTGAAGGCAATTTTAGAGCCACATGCAGTCACCAGCTGTGTGTGCCTTTCCAAATTAATGTCTTATATAGCTTTGAAAAACACATTATGCATATTATTATTCTCTGTCCCTCATATACTTAGGACCTATAGGCAGCCTGGAGGGTACAGTTAATTCACAGTTAGAGAAAGGAAAGTGGTTTCGGTACTCACTTGAGAATGAGTGCCATCGTCTCCTTCCTGTCTTTTCCCTGGAAGGGTAATGATCCCGTCAGCATCTCAAACTGTGGAGTAACAACAAAATGGTAAATCAAATGAGCATTGAGATGGTCTCCATAGCTGATAGGCACCACACCCACTTTCTGTTTCCAAAAAAACTTGAAACTTGAGGAAAATAAATGGTTCAACAAGCTTTACTTCAGTAAAAAATGACACAGCAAGTCTGGATTATGCATAACATGAAGGACCAACATGAATGTTTTGTTCAAGAGTCCTGTTACAAACTATTTATACTGATACTTGGGGTCAAGTTTTGGTATGTTTGCGAAGAAGTGTCATATATTCTGCTTCCTCTGGCACCTGTTTTATGGCCGATGCTGGAGATGAGATATTTGACTGGAGTGACCATTAGTCTAAATGGGCATGGCTGTTCTTAGGTGTTCGGCACAGACTGTGGTACAAGGACAATGGGTTCAACGTGCCACTCCCCATCTTTCTAGCTTGAATTGACACACCTTTTTGACTGTATAGTTGCACCATTTAGAGATGCCACTACTATACTTTGCACTACTTTATACTTTGCACTACTATACTTTGCATATACATGCACAAACTCCATGTTCTCAAGACATTTGAGCTTGCTTTTTTCTCTCTCCTGTTTTGGTTCTCCTGTCTGTATTCAGTGATGAATTTCACAACTGTCACATTTAATTGAACTCATATCTCAAAGCAAAACTCAGCAATCATCATCAATTATTTGCCTAACTCACAAATAAAAGCATCAATCAGTTATGGTTCCTTTGAAACAGATTAGTGCTTTCAGTAAAACTGACAGAAATTTGACATTTGCAACAAAAAACCCCTAGAAACCCAGCCAAACAAGCTCACCTAATATGGACTAGGTCTTTCACACAGCTCTTGCCCCAGAGTTTCATGAGGGTATGAGTGGTGGCTGACTAAGGGATGATGAAGGTTATGCATCACTAAACAGAGACACCAAGAACATGATTCAGCCCAGGCACAAAGGAGGACCCCCACGGAGGGTAAGAGCTGTTCCTTGCTTATGTCTGTGACTCTGGCTTCGGATCTCTTTTACTATAACACATACCTATTAATTAATTTTCATAATTAAATATGTGTTAAGGCAGGACAGGTTCTGCAATCCTTATAACTGTTTTTGTACCGTGTCACACAAGTAGCTTCACTGCTCTCAAGAAGCACATTGGTGCAAAAAAGGACCCTTTCATTACCACAACCTGTGTCAGACTTCCCCACAGCCTGACTCTTCCTTTTTTTTCCAGATTCAAGATAGCAATACCATAAAAAAAATATAAAAAAACCATAAGAAAACTGTAACTGTTATGCTGGTTTTGGGAGGAGAGCAGAGGAGAGGTTTAGAAGTACCAGGTAATGAATTGACTAAAATAAATTGAAGGATTAATCTGCATTAGTAACAAATTACCTGAAGGCAATAAAACACATAGTAGAAACATGGAAAAAAACCCCAACACTTTAAAAAAGTATGTATAGCTGACAAATATAAACAAGATTTGGAAAACACAAATGCGTTAACTCCTGCTTGGTCTGTAACAGTCAAGAGAAGAGTTGTCAGGTAGAGATGTGGGAAAGCAGCTTGTCTTCTAAATGACACGGGAGCTCAAGTACTGTTTTCAAAGTAATTCTGACATATTAGACCCTTAGTCCTGAAAAAAGTGTTCAGATACATGGGGAATAAGAGGCAGAGAACACTGCTTCCCAGGGCAGCAGCAGAAGTGGCACATAATGTACAAAACCTTCCTCATGATTTCTAAAGAGTTGACGTTCAGGGTAAGTACCTAATGCTTACTCATGTTATTTTGTTGTTACAATAAATCTAATTTAACAGCACCAACAATGACTGCTGCAGCTCATTTGTTTTGGCAGAAACGGGCTTGACGCTGGTGATGCAGATGACACAGATATAAGAAACTGCTGAGGCAATGACTGCATGGGAAAAAGATGACTGTAGTTCCTATCCACCACGATATCACAGAAAGATCTGCAAATGCACCATGGCTGCAAGGGGCCAAGAAACCCCAAGGAAAGAAAATTCAGATGTAGTGTCCAAGAAGGAAGAAAGGAAGGAAAGACATTTAAGTTGCAGGAGGGGCAGGGGAAAGGACCGTCCTAGAGGCTGCAAGGAATATTCACTGCACTGCTCTAATGACTAGCACTTCATTACCATGTCTCCAGTTACACAGTTCTAATGTTGAGATTAATCCAGATTCAAAAGAAATGCACTTGGCATCTAAATATTAAGTTAAAGGCAGCTACATGAGTTAAATATACCAGAGCTTTTTACTTCAATGAATTCAACTAAGCAGCAGCTGGAAGAAAGCACGGGTTTCTCAATTACAGTCATGATTAAATCTGCTGAAGGTTAAAAATGAAACAACCAGACTGAAGAAAAAAGTATAAATCAAAATAGTTCATCTCATCAGTTAAAACTACTGCTTTGGCATACAAACTGTTTTCCTGCTTTTTTTTTCAAAAAAATAAAAAAAATCTTCCTAAATCTAAACATGCAAACAGAAGTGAGCATTTGCTGCTAATACCCTTTCACATAAACACAGAGTCGTGTAGGTCACAGCAGGTTGACAAGGAGCTGAGCCTATATGTGAGGAAACTGTAGTATTTTTGGCTATTAAAGCAGACCCTGTAGTTTTGCTGGGAGACTCCGTTTTCACTCTCCCCACGTCCTTGTCTGTATAAACCACCTGTTTGCTCCTTGCCTCCCCTTGATTCACTTCCAGGGCATTCTGGAGGGCCACCTTCTGTTAGCCAGTACTTCAGAAGGCTGTGCCTCCCTCCAGCCTTGACTTCCTTTCTGTACCAATGTTCAGCAAGAAAGGCAAATATTCCCTGTTCCAGTTCAGTGGCCTATTAAGAGAACCACAGAATTAAAGCTCAATGGGAAGAAGTCTCTGGAGTCACCTAATCCAGTCCCTCCTTAGGTCTCAACATAGTCTGCAGCGCTTCCTTTCTCTAGTTTTCAGGGCAATCTGTCCAGTCATGATAAACCACATAAATTCACCAGCGCAATATTTTAACTGGGTCCCAATCATCATCACATCTCAATCATTACCACAAACTAAATGAAAGGCAGGTAATGTCCTTTGGAATGCTTGGAAAGGATGAACTTCAAGATCTGCGTAACAATACCAATTGGCATGTACTAAGCTACCATGAAACAATAAAAACTGAGCAGCAAATGAACAGAGAAGGCAACAGCTTTAGTTCTGTGGCCTGTGTCAAAGACCAAGCTGGGTATAAATGAAGTTTTACTGGTGTTGATAGTAAAACTCCTACTGAATAAGAATTAATAAAATAATTAATAACATAATTAATTAACAAGTCAAGACCAGAATTTAGCCTTTTTCAGATAATTTTGTTTTGTTATTAATAATCACAACACGCCACGTTCAAGGTTGTCTTCAAACATCATTCAGTTTCATTCTAGCCTGTGCCCTGGTCAGTGCAGTTTGGCGAGCAGCTGGTAGCACAACCCAACACTTCACACTGTAGCATTAATCTCTCTTCACAGAACAAAACAAAACAGACAAGAGGTTGTGTGGTTACTCTTCTGATGGCTAGGTTACAGGTCATTTTATCACTACCTGCCTCATATGTTCCATCTTTCAATCAAAATTTTAGGTATGAAAATTACACTATCATATTAACTTCCCTTCAGTCTATGCATATTCCACCAACTGGTATATTTTCTTTGTATAGTTCCTATCATACTGCAAATTACTTACAGAGAAATGCTAATGAATGATGTGTATACTATTTAATTCTCTTCAGTTTTTCAGACTGGCAGAAAACCAGCCTCTCTGATAGAACATACAAGTGACAGAACAATGAAAACAAGGAGAAATGAGCAAAGTGAAAGACAGAATCAGAAAATCCTCCTGCACTTTTACTGTATTGAAATACTGCTTTTCTGCCCCAGCCAGTTCAGTGTTAAAAACAAGAAAAGATTGAACCAATTAGAACTATTTTTCTCTAAGATGTCTGGTAGCACTCAAAGGCTTAACACATTAGCTTACAGTAAAAAAGATTTTACTCTCTTTAACTCAACTCATTTTATATGGATTCTTATCTTTTCTAATTCTAATGCACTGAATCCCTGGGGGAGAGGATGAAAAAAGAGATGGAGGGGGAAAAAAAAAAAGCAGCAATCCTAGGCAAAAACAGGTGGTAAGGAGCTAAGTTTGTTAGCAGGTAAAAGAAAAACAATCTGTACAGCAAATACCTTGTCATTTAACTGGAGGCAGATAGTGAGAAGGCACAGCTATCCTCCAAAACTGAATAAATAAGTAAAAAATTTAAAGGTTTGGGACATAATTAGTATATGAGACATAACCTATTGATTTTCCTGAATAAACTTATATGGTTTAGAAGTGCTGAGCATCCACAAATGGATTTTGTGGCCATAGGAGATGAGGATGATATTTTACATTCAGGTAATAAATTACAATATTTACTGAGATTAGCTGCTGTCAACCAGCCAGATCAGTGATGTAGGCCCTCCCCACCCCAATTTTTCACTAGTTTTCACATTACTTCCTATCCTTACTTCTTCGGTGGCATCAGTTGTCTATTTAGATGGATTGTCATATGTCCTGTAATCTATAGCTACATAAAATAGCTTCCACACCATAGGAAATGCAGCTGTCTTAGAAGAGCACATTGCTACATTAATTTATGCTTCTGCCCTGGTTCTGCAGGGGAGCCACAGTAACCATGGCAAGGCACGGTGTGAGCCACAGCTGCAGTGCTGTGCTGCCTGTGGCGGCCGTGCACCAAGCACTGCGGTAGACCTGCAGCCTGCACACTTCAGATGACAGCAGCATTATCTGAACACATCCCTGCGAGAGTAATAAATGCATGGAGCCTGTGCTCAAGAGACAGTGCTATGCTTGATAAAACGACACTGGGAATAACCACTTCAAAAAAAACGGTAGCATTCATACAGCTTTTAGAAAAAGAGTGTCACAAACCAACTTCATCTTCTCTCCATCTTCCTCCGCAGCAATGGCACCATAGGCTGAAAAGGCTGGATGGGTGTAGGAGGGAGCAGGTTAAAGCCTAAACACCTAATTTTTGATGGCTGGATTGAGGAACATTCAATGCCTCTCTGAAAAGCTTTTCTGACACTGCATCTCAGTGTCAAATACTGCAGCTCTCAGGAGGATGTTACTGGGTCCTTCTCGTAAACCGAGCAGCTCCACTGTAGTCAGACATCTCTTGCAAAGCTCTTCTTGGAAAGTGATTCCCAGGGTCTTACTTCTTAAGCAGCTGAGAGCTTTCTTCTGCTTTCCAGGCTAACTACATTTCACAATGAGTTTATTCCTACCTGCTCTTGGGGCAACATTACTCTTCAGCTGAGACAGCTCCTTTCTCTCTGTGGTGTTTTTCCCTGTAATGTATCCATAGATGCTATAGGTACTATACCACCTGTGGACTATTACTGGGCTAATAATCCTCTTCAATTAATGAATTTCCCCTGCAACACTGTATCAAATACTTTATTATTACGGAGGCACGTGAGATCCACTTCATTTACTTTGTTTAGAAAAGTATGACTATCTCATTAAATAAAATATCAGATTAATATAGCATGACTGATTTTTGGTAAACTCATGTTGCATTTTAACTAACTTTTCATTAACTTCCAGGTATAAAAAATGAATTAGCACAGTTTCTCATATTGATTCCATTTAAACTATCTCCAGAATAGCTTGCAGGACTCTTAAATGTTGAGCAACAGTGGGGAAAAATAGCAACTTTTGTGTAGTTAATCCAATGCAAAGACACGTAAGAAAAAGATGAATTCCTAACTATTCCTCAGTGCCAACTGACACATTTGTGTTTATTTCTGGTGTTTCCCCCCTGTGAAGAGCAGTTATTTTAAAACTGTTTCACACACATAATTTCAAAACCAGCTTCAGCATGCACTCAGGACAATGCAAACACTCTAAAATAGTCATAATCAAGACATGGAAAAACGGTGCAAAAGAAGAAAGGAAGATGGCACGAGGCACATATGCATTTGTTTTCTTTTCCCACCAGGAGTAAAGACACAGTTTTGGGTGACAGTCTCCCACCAGATGATACAATTATAGGAAATCCACCGCCAGTCTAAAAACTATCCGAATCTCATTAGTACAACAAGAGTCAGCAACGCTGAAGTAAAAAAGACAGATGAATGGCAAAAAAAACCACTGGTGTCCTGTGAAACATTCAGAATGCCCTCCAAAATATGTCCTTTTCAATCTGTATTTTGCTGAAAAAAGAATAAATTTCTGAGTTTCTCTAAGAGGATGTCACTAACATCTGAAAATTGCTGCTTGGGGAATTGTTTCCTAACAGGAACCGGGTTAGTAACTAGGCAGATGTTTCTTCTGAAATGCTTGCACACTTCTGAGCTTGCCCTACCCTGTTTCTGTGCAGCAGAAACATTCACAGCTCACAGTAACCAACTGAAACAGCAAAGGACTGTGAGAAAGAACAATCTGGAGCCAAATGCTACCTCATATACTGCCAGGAGCAGCTGGTTTGCTATCACTGATGCAATGAAAATGATCAAGCAATAGCAGCACATCTATTTTTTTATCAACCCCTAATTACTGAAAGTGGTACTTTTTATCTGAGGGATCTGATCACTCCTACAGCCACCTCTCCAACAAACAAACACAACTTTTCCATTACCATGAGCACACCGAAGGACCACCAATCTGCACTCTGTGTGTGCCCTCGTCGGTTGACCACCTCTGGGGCCATATACTCTATTGTCCCACAGAATGAATACGCTCTTTTGTCATGGTCGATGGCTTCTTTACTCAGACCAAAATCTAAATAAATAGAAACAAAAAAGACTTGTCAGGTCTATAAAAATGATTATTTACACTTTTGTTCCCTTAAACTGTTCAAATAAAACACACCAACCAGCTGATGAAGCACCCATCTGTCTGCATGGAGGAAGGCCACAGGCACATGTGTGCCAAAGCTCTACCTACATGGAGTGCCTGGCTGGCATTTGTTAATACATTCTGAAAGTAGGTGTATCATTTTCTCTGTTCAGAATGATGTCCTGGCCCAAAGCAGAAGAGAGAGTTTCAATAGACAGAAATACACAGTTCAGTTTTGGTAAAGACAATGCTGGTGAGGACTCTTGCTCAGATAACCAAAGCATTAGGAATAATAATCCCAGATGGACAACAGTGAAAAGGATGGCCAGAGACCACCTCCAAGGTGGCAAAGGAGTGTCTTTCCAGGTGTTCTCTGTGCAATGATAATTCAGATAATTTAATCTGGAGTAAAGAGTTTCACTGGAAACATCTTTCCATCCATGTTGGTAGGCAGAGCATCCTGCACACTTCACATCAGTGAATTTTACCAAGAAAACACTATGTTCTCCATGTGCTGTACAACACTGGTGCTTGACGAATTGTCAGAGAAGAGAAGCCCAATACTCAAACTCTTCTTGCTTCTGAGTTTTTGCAAGCAAACTCTTTCCAAACAAAGACCAACATGCATGGAACATACTGCAGGGAAAAAAAAAAAAGGGCGCCATGTTGTAGACATTAAGTTTTCCATTCCTCACATACCTGTGATCTTAATGTGGCCCTCTTCATCAAGAAGAATGCTGTAAAGCAAAAAAGGAAACCTTCATTCATTAGGCAGGCACAGAATGCAGTTAAGAAACATGAGTAAAACAAGTTTAAGACAGGTAAGGAGATATGCAAGACTCAAATATATGTGTAAACAAACCCTCACTGGATTATATATCTCCAGAAAGAAAAATTCTCTTCAAAGGTCTGTCTAATCTCATGTTTGAAGCATGCATGGCCTGCAGCAGTTGCAGAGTGAGCCTCCTCTTTACTCCATAGCATGCTCAGGGTGGGCACACAAACTGAGCTCAGAAAGAACAGGGTGTGCAAAGCCGACTACTGCAAAGCATGCGCTTCCAGCAGGAGAAGGAGCTACAAGTTTTCTGCTCTTCTCATAATAACAAAGCCAAGCACACAAATAATCAGGGCTTGGACTCACTGGATTAAAATTAACTCCAAAGGTAGGCTTGTTCATACTGAAGTAATAAAAATGATAGCTGAGCATAAAGACTAGTCACAGCCCAACTGCATGGATCTCAGCCCCTGCTAATTTATTCTGTTTGTAATCATAAATGAAAATTCAGCCTGCCACCCAAGTTCAACCATTCTCACGTTTGCTACCTGCCAACATATTTTATTCTCACAAAGGCACTCCAACA
Source organism: Columba livia (assembly GCF_036013475.1). Classification (NCBI taxonomy): domain Eukaryota; kingdom Metazoa; phylum Chordata; class Aves; order Columbiformes; family Columbidae; genus Columba; species Columba livia. Next base: position 73,894,124 of record NC_088604.1, read on the forward strand.
TTTCTGTGAGAAAAATGACTGTAATTCACAAAGGGCATTACTAGTTTTTATGGAAACAAGAAGGAACGCTGAAACTGAAAAATAATTATTTATTGTAACTTTTCTGCCTATAAATACCAACACCAAAAAAAAAGGTGGTGTTTCTTCAGTTCTAATTATATTTAGTACGTTTCTCTTTTCAAAATGGTCTAGTGAGGTGTCAGCTATTTTTATGTTCCCCTTCTCATAGAAAGTCACTTTAATCCAATTATTCAGGAAGAAAATAAGACAGAAGTGAAACGAACACATTGGGTTATACTTTTGTGAAAGGTTGTCTTTGTACTGAAACATAATTGAAAAGAGATGATCTTCTGTCACTCGCTTGTGTGTTTAGAACAGACTGTTATTGTGTAATTCATCAAACAAAGGCCAGCAGCTGAGTCACTACTGTGTCTTCAATAACTAAAGCTTTTTCTTCTTGATGAAAGTGTTTTTACTTCTATTCTTTCTCTCTGGACTTCTCGGAGAGGCATAATTTTTAAGTACTAGCCTATAACAGGCATGTTTAAATGTATTTTTGTGACTGCAATCTCTAAACAAGAGGCTTGTGCTTCAGAAAAGAATAAAACACCTGCCAGTGTGGAAGTGAAGTGAAAGTATGAGTTCTACAGAAATGGCTCTGGAAGAACAGCAAGAGGGAGTCCAGCTCACAGAAACCACCTACAATTCTGCCCCACACCCAAGAAGCCCCTGTGAATAACAACGCAATTCAAAGGGTGTGGGACTTTCCCCAGAAACACCAAATTTATATTTCATTGATTTCCTAATGAAAATCCATGCTGCTTTTCTGTGTATGCAATATATGGTTTTCACTCCTTTGCCCTCATTAGGAGGTTCATACCTTACCCTCATTAAAGGCATGGAGGAAATACCTACACAGCTATCAGACTAATAATACTGTTTTAGATTAAGTGAGCCTAAGCCATACAACAGATTTTCTCACACTGAGTGTATGAGAAGAAAGATGAACAGATCCTGGTTTCCTACAGATGTGCATCCTATATTCCCTAAAACTTGATATACAGTTCCCTCCTCTGTCTTGTGATCCCTGATCACCCCTACATTATGCCCTCAGCTGCCTGCAGCTTCCCCAGGGCCTCTGGCAGGACCCTTTGGACAGCTGGGTCTTTCCACATTTGTCATCTGCCAACACATACAATGCTATTGTTATGAACGAAAATTACATTTGATGTAAAAAGAAATCAATATGCTAACAGTGACAAAAAGATAATTGTTGCACTGAATTAGTTTCAAGGCACATTAAGAACAACAATGTACCTGCTCCTAAGCACCCAGATTACAACAGACAAATGGTTTTCCTTTGACTGTGGAAGCAAACTTATTTTCTGCTCATACTTTGTCTTCTCTTTTTATCTTTATCACTTTGCAGTTCCTTTTTATTCCACACTGTCAGTAGTAGAAAATCTATTGTGACAATCACAATTACTTTAGCTATGGTTTGTAGGATCAGCTAATCTGAAATAAACTAGTATTATTTGGCAGAAGAGAAAAAACAAACCAAAACAAAACGAAAAACCAAACAAAACACCAGAAGTTGTTAATTTGATTCAGGCTTGAGAAAAATCTTTCTTCTAAATCAATGTTTTGAAATTATAAAAAAAAAAAGTAGAGTACTATTAAATGTGAAACTACACTATAAACCTATTGAGGGATAACCTTTCACTACATTTTTTTTCCATTTTAGTTGCTCAGTTTAAGGTTTGAGCATGTTTACAAGATACTATCATTGTCAATTTGTTCTTTATTTGAAGACAATAACATTTTAGCCTCAGGACTGTCCCACAAACATTCAAACGGCTTTCACTGACCTCAGTTTAAAAGCATGGCTTGAGAAAATAAAGGCTGAAAATCTCCACATTAGAGGCTGAGAAGCTAAACTAGTAGTAAGGGAATGACATGCTCCAAGTTACAGGAGCTCATAGTAGCACTAGGGCTGCAATCTCCTTAGTATTTTTTTTTTTCCTCCAACTTTAGTACAGGGATAAAGAGCCTTTGTTATTAATTGTTCAGTTTATTTTACAGTGACTCTTAAATCAAGGCCATAGCAATTCTTTCCCATTTCTCTCTATTTTTAGTTTGGAGTCACGTCTTTTCAGATTCACTTTGAACTCAAATATAACGAAATCATAATGAAGTTCTGCCAAATCTATTAAAGCTGGAACCCTGAGGGTTTTTTTGATGATTTAAGTTTCTTTCCAGTTGCTCAGAAAATTCAACCCATGCTTTATGTTTTTCAGAAATTCAGAAATTTCAGAACTTCAGATTGGAAAGAAAACCTGAAACTTCATAAAGAGTGTTTAACTTGATTGCAGGCTTTGCTATGAAAGTACCAGACAGAGTGAAGTGTTCAAATATCTCTGAAACAGATGAAGATTTTCACAAAATGTCCACCTTTTGTGACATTTGAGTGTTTGCATGGCCCCATACAACCTCACCATGCTGAACAGTCTTAGCCAAACTCATCTCTAATCTAGTTTCGTTAATACAAAATGGACTGGCTTGCTTCAATGGAAGATAATGGTGATTTTCCACAAAAGTCTTTGTCTTTTACTGATTCTCAGGTCTTCCCTCTCTACACAAGGCAGCTACGTTCATGAATGAATTGCTGTGGTTTGCAACATACTGCATTAAGCAGTGGTAGTCTATTTTTTAAAAAACATAGTTCAACAATTCGTGAGTGTTTATATGTGCTTATAACAAGCAGTTATATGAGTTGTTCCTTGTACAGACAGCTGAGGGTATTACAATGTAAACCTCGTTAATCAAAGTCCCTGCAACAGAGCTGTATCAAGGTACATCTGCATACCTGGAGGTAGAAAAGCAAAAATAAATAAAAAAGACTGTGCATTCTCAGAACGTAGAGTTACTTTTAAATTGCTAATATCCTTAAAACACAGCAGAAGAAATAACATATGCATCATATACTACTTTATAGTAAGTTCCCATTTTCCTAGTTTGGTATATTTTATCATATTTAATAGCTTAATCCTATAGTTCTTAAACAGAAACATACCTCACCATGTAACTCCATTGATTTCAGTGTGACTGAACAGTACCTTATTCTACAAGGGATGCCACTGAAACCACCAAGATAACTCAAGGAGAATAATTTGGCTGCAACTATTTAAGGGAAGCAGCATCTGCTTGTTCTAAACAAGACTTTAACCAGAATACTCAATTGCTTGCCTTTTTGAAGTAAGCACAGCCAACTTTATAACAAGTCCCAGAATATATATTCTAGTTGCACTTTTCGCTTGGGGAATATTAAAAAAGTGTTGAACCTGAAATTTTGATGTACTGAGGATTCTTTCAAGTGGTCTGAACAGTGCTGCTTTCTAACTAGTCTTCTTTGGCATAAAAAAGTCTGATTAACTTCTTTTTAGGGTACTTACAGAGTTGACTGAAGCAATCTCAAACCTACTAGCAGTTACTTTGGGGAGCTTCTGGAGGACAGCAAAAGCACTGAACAAAGAGAGGTCAAATGCAGTGCCTGTTTTTTAACAAAGGTGGGGAGAGAAAATTAGGAACTAATTAATTTACCTCCAGTTCTGCAAATCTGACAGAGTAAACCTTGTGCTCTAATCAGGCTGGTAAAATTTCTCCTGAAGATGCAGCTGTAATTCTGCACATTGCACTTCAGAGGAGATATGGATCAAGAGAAACCAAAGGGGAGGAATGAGGATCATGAAACACCTAGAATGACTGAGTGGTGAAGAACTGTTCAGTAGCTGGATTGCTTAGGGTACAGAAGAGGGGTCTGAGGACACAGACATGCTCACAGTCACTCGAGGCTGCTGCTCAGGGCAGAACGAGCTGGCTGAGGAGTCGAGGAGGACAGACCAAGGAGTAATGGCCTGTGGCTGCAGCAAAGAAATTTCAGATTAGCTATTAGGAGCAACGTTCTAGATGTACAACTGGTGTAGCACTGCCAAGAGGCCTCCTATGGAGACCATGGGGTCCCCACCAGCTATTTTTAAAATAGGTTATCAACACACCTGCAATGATCTTCATATATTTCACCCTGGCCAGAACATCCTGAGATGGTTTTAATTTTCTTTTATTGTCTTATTTAAAGAGCTATCCTTTCCCAGATGCAACTTAAATATATATTATTTTTTTCCCCCTTCAGAATGATTTTTTTTTTTTTGCCACATCTGTATTTTTTACTCTAAAACTAAAGTTCCAGTGAAATCATAAGCTGTCACACTTTGGTGTCCTAGGTATGGCTACACATAAGATTTGCACTTATAAATCTACTTTTAAAGGATTCAGTTTTCAGTCAAACAGATGCCTTGATTTTTCTCCACGTATGAACTTGAGTTATACCATTCTAGATGAATCCCTTGCCTGTACAACAGTAGTTACAATATATTAGTGTAAAGTAACTTTATACTATGACAGTTGTATCCAGATTCAACTGTATCACTGGTATCTATTTAACTATACATCAAAACCCATAAACCATACACTAATAAGTTTGGAAATATCAGAATGACGGCTGCCACCTTAACTTTACACAGTGATCTCACCCTGTAAAGGTCTTTAGTAACATGATGATGCTTTTGTTTTCTTCCAGAGAACTCCTGCCTCAGTTGGCAGAATGGTTAATACTCAGGGATTCTAGCAGACCAGTTACAGTGAAGGGGATGGCTGGCTGGTCTCAGGTCAAATGAAAATGCACAGATAACTAGGTTCCATCTTTGCCTTCTCGACATGTTTCTATGTGACAATGGCAAGTCAGTGACACCTTCTTTTCTTAGGTGAGCTCTAACTTCTCAGTTCACTGATCCCTGATTTGAGACACTGCAGTTTGTTCTGCAGAAACTTTAAGTTCTCTCAGCTGCAACTAAAGTCAGTGAAAGATGTGCCTTGAACCACAAAGTGGTAAACAATGTTGAGAACTCTGAAAAATCAGGTTCTTAGTATCTCAAACATAGTGAATAGTTTTGACATGTACTTAATTTTCTTCTCAGTTTCTAACGTCTCCTAAAGCAAAGAATTACAGCATGTGTCTATAAACATAATAGCACTGTGACTTACATTTGAATATACAGCTCATATTTGGATACCTTCTAATAGCAGCTTCATATATCATGTGTTAGTTTGAAAAACAGCTTCATCTAACATCAGAAAGAAAAGTAGTGCATGATTCATATTAATGCTCACTAGAAATGAAGTTTAAAACTGAAAACCTATAAATGAAGCTGTTCTATAATGTGCAGGTTTGTTGATGCTGAATGAATAAAATAGAAATCTAAAACGACATTGAAACTGAAGAGCTGCTGTCAGAGGAAGCAACGGTATGTGACAGTTGCAGCAATGGTGTGACTGCTGCCTACTTGCATTTCATACTATGTGACAAACTGGTACCTTCATCCCTCCAATGATTTAATTTGGAGGATGACTTCCTGTATTTGCCAAAGACACTGGTTTTCTGTTTTGGTTCCACAAACAAGCAAGACTGCAAATTTCTAGCCCAAAGGACTGAGAGCTCTGGTTATGCACATCTGTGTATAGTACTACCGCTATAACACTGAATTTACAGTTCAAATCACATATTACAGTGTTGTAGATAGTTTCCTTCCCTTCAAATTCTCACCTACAAAGTTCACCTTCTATTACTTTTAGTCTCTTATTTTTTCCTTGAGTGTGAAAGCAATAATACTCCATGGTAAAGGAAGAGCTGCATATTTTTGAACTTCATGTCACAGAAGGAAAAGGCTGATCTGCTGTTGTAAGGAAGTGTAAACAACAGCCAAGCAGACTGCTCTCAGTGGTCACCCTTTTAAAATTATGGTGACCATTACATTAAAAAGGCTAGTAACTTTGAAATGTTTCAGCCTGTTTTATTGGAGCTGTCACAGAAGATGCAGGCAAAGCACTAGGCAAGAGGAATGGAAGAAAAACAACACGTTGTCACTCCCAGTGATGGCACTGGGGGTGTCATTTAGTCTGCTGATGTACTGCAAAGAAAAAAGTGAAAGGAAAATCCTCTATAGCACCACATCAGGAATAGGAAAAAGCTACAATGGTAAGCAAGAGTTGTTTTGGGGGTAATATTTTGGATAATGAATAGAAGTGGTTTTCCGATCCTGATTACTGTGTCTCTCCTGAGCTAATACGCACACTAATTTTCAGAGATGTTCTTTTACTTTAAACAATGGCTACAATAAAACTGAATGGTGTCACAATGTATTTTGTATGAGCTGGAAATGCAGCTGCTCTGAGCAGTTCATACCATACCAAGGGGAAGGCCAGAATAAAGGCTGCAAATGGAGAACAGTGCTACTGAAGTCAAAGGCACAGAGATCTGAATCTCATTTTGAGATCAGTCACTAAACTAAAGGCCAGGCACACCCATCATGTTGGAAGAGAGTCGAGGTATTTGGCCTTATGCTGAAATGATGTGATAGGAAGACTCTGCTCCTGATGGTGAGGGTCTCATGTACAGAGTCTCACATACAAGAAGGCAGGCAGAGCCTCTGGCACCTTTTGACTTACTGGCATGACAAGGAACAGGAACGACCTAAAAGCTCACGTATTTATGTTTCAGTTCGCTCATTCTCATTAACTTACTTTTCTGGTTTTAGATCTCTGTAAATAATTCCAAGACCGTGGAGGTGGTCTAATGCCAAGGCCAGCTCAGCTAAGTAGAACTTGACATCTTCTTCTGTAAACATCACCTAGAGAGAAGGAAGAGAAGAACACATCTATTTACTGGGCAATGGTGGGCTGGCTTGCATTAAACAGACGTGGGGAAGGAATTGCCTAACTTGGGAATGCTAGAAGACCCATCATATTGGGTTCAATTTTCCATAATTTGTCTCAGCCCACAATAACAAGTCTTACCAGATTCTCCTCATAAAACAAAACTCAATCTGTTGAGTACTTCTGTGTTTTAAAACATGCTCCTCTCATTCATTTGTTTGATCTGTTTAGATGACATCGTGTCGTAATAATACAAACAAAGTTCTAACTCCTTAGCTTTTGGAAATGAATGGCAAAATTCAATATGTTCAGTTCAGCCCTTATTGCTTTCATATATTTGAATTTGCTAAACTCTTGGTATTTGGTTATCAAATTCTCACAAAATGATATGGGGTAACCTCTTTGGGGAAGTGAAATGCTTCAAAATTTTAGCAGAATACATAGCATGAAGAGACTCAGAGATGGATTTAAACCCCTGTGTATCCAGGGTTCAAGGAATCTCAGTGCAGATGCCCTAAGCAGTGATGGGTTGTCTAACATCCAGGGGCTGATGAGGTCTAAACTGAGGGCAGTTGTTTCCTTTTCATACTTGATATGGATACCTCTAACACTGAAAGCTCTGTTTTGGGTGGGAAGAAACTTCTGCAATCAAAAAAACACACTAAGCTCAGAAAAACTGAGATGGCAAGAAACCCTTTGGTTCAACTTTTGTTATATTCCAGAGGTTATTAATTTATCTTCAATTGAATTTCAATATGTACAGTGATAATAATGCAGAAGAAAAAGCTGATGTATCAGATACACAACTGTGAATACTATGTATGACAGAAGTAAAATGAGTCAGCTCAATACAAATTCACGTGTCATATGTAAATGTAAATATCTACAGTAGACGTTGCCGAGCTTATTTTTAAAATTAAGTCTCTGCTCTTGGGAAGGGGTAGTCACAATACTTGGGTGCACTGAGAAGCTGCAGAAGGCTGAGAGCAAGAACAGAGGATTCACAGAACAGATGTCACGTAATTTAATTAAGAATAACACTGCAAAGGCTAGAAAGAAAAAAGATACACAGGCAAAAACTCTGACTAAAAAATTAATTGGTCTGAACGTAAAAATTGCATTAATTATAAAAATAAATTTAAATTATTTGTAAGGTTTGAAATAAATAACATAGGCAAGAGATGAAATCAATGGAATCAGGGGAAATCTAATCTATACAGATATACCTAAAGTCAGATGTCTCAGAAAGACAGAGCAAGAAAGAGACAAGCTGTGTGTGCAAGCATGCTTTAATATATGGGATCTGACTGAAAGTCCACGGGAATCAATACCGTTGGACCAAGTCCATAAGTAACAAATTACAAGCAGTTCAAGATTTCCCATAACTTCTTCCGTTATGATACCTTGCTACTAAACAGCTGCAAAGTATGGATGGGCAAGATGAGTGACAAACACTAAAAAAACAGAAGTACGTAAAAGGGCTGTCAAGTTAAGAGGATGTGCTCTTGATAGCATAAAGCAGATAAATCAGCAGATTGCATTGGAAAAGCTTAGGGGAAAATGTGGAATTTTAAAGGAGTACCAAATCTGAGTTGTTCTCTTTAACTTCTGAGTTCCCTTATTGTGGAGAATGGGTAGGTGCCCTCTGTAGGCAAGAAACACTTCTTCTCTCTTGTCTCATGAAACGAGAGAAGCCCTTGCTAAGGAAACATGCTGCCTCGCAAACAAAGCCTGAGTTAATGACAAACAGCAAAAAGATATTTTTATTTTCTTTAGTCTTTTTGTTCATATTAAAAATAACTGCTGCCATTTGCCAAGTACTTACAGGAGTATCATTACTCAGTGGTGTAATTAACCTGTTGCTAATGTCTTCTTGCGTTAGCAAACAAGCCTTGAAAGCAAATACTTGGGGTCCCAAGCTGCGGTGCACATAGCAGTTTGCAGCATATCATTGAACCAGGAATTGGATGGAAAAACAAACAAACAAACAGCTAGGGAACTTTTGAATGAAAGTAATTTTTTTCACAGCATTTAGTCCATCAGTTATGCCCCAAACCAAGAAAGGCAAACAGAATTCCCCTCAAGGTGGTATTTGAAAGGTCCCTATTTTATCTTCAAAGATTGTGTGTTAGGTGGATGCTGGCACTCCTGTTCCCGCAGCCCAGAAAGAGGCCAAGGCTGGGGACATCATGGTGATGACAGAGAACGTCAGGGCACAAACAAGCCCTGGAGCAGCAGGGCTGCCTCACTGGAGCCTCCTGTACTGCCCACAGGGCCCTCTCTGAGCCTAAATGCAGGAGAACACAGCGCTTCAAGCAAGGCAGTCAGCTGGCTTGAGGGGACACTGGGACACGCACGCAAGTGCTAAATGAACCTAGAAAGCCTGTTGCTGCTGCTCTCTTCAGGCACCAGGGAGACTCAAGTTTGGACCATTTCCTGGCTGCCTTTGTCCCCAGCAGCGGCACCTCTCCAGGGGCAGGAGCTGCAGAGGGCAGGGAAGGGATGGGAGCCCAGGAGATAAGGGAGGCAGCAGCTGCCACAGGAGGCAGGAGAGCAGGAGAGGGCTGTGACAGCCACCGTCTGAGCCCTGGGTGGTGCATGGGCCCTAACCTGCTCCCAGCAGCTGCTGCAGGAAATTATTATTCTCTTCCCGCTTGCTGGCTGAGTCCCACTGTCGGCTCGCCTGCTGCTGGGGGTGGCCCGTGACCTATGGTCATCTCTTCTTCCTGCTGACTGATGATGAAGGGAGTGGAGCACCTACCATATGACAAAAGGCTGACGGAGCTGGGTCTCTTTAGCTTGGAGAAGAGAAGACTGAGGGGTGACCTCATTAATGTTTATAAATATGTGAAAGGTGAGTGTCACGAGGAGGAAGCCAGGCTCTTCTTGGTGAAAATCAATTATAGGACAAGGGGCAATGGATACAAACTAGAACACAGGAGGTTCCACTTAAATATGAGAAGAAACTTCTTCTCAGTGAGGGTGCCAGAGCACTGGAACAGGCTGCCCAGGGAGGTTGTGGAGTCTCCTACTCTGGAGACATTCAAAACCCGCCTGGACACATTCCTGTGTAACCTCATCTAGGTGTTCCTGCTCCGGTGGGGGGATTGGACTAGATGATCTTTTGAGGTCCCTTCCAATCCCCAACATTCTGTGATTATGTGACAGTGATTTTGTTTTTCCAGAGGTTCTGTGCGCATGTCCAAGGCAAACTGTATTGGGGATTGACTGTTTCTCATCGCATCCAAGGTATATTTTGTGAGCAATGAGTCTGGGGCTATTTTGCTACAGGAATGACTTAGCAATAGTGGAGTTTTCTACAACGGTGGTGATTCCATGCTATCTGCCATATTACCCATGGCATAATTCAAATAAAATTACTAAGAACCTACTTAAACATGCAAGATAATACAGCTCTGTTATATATATATATACATATATATATACACACACATATATAGCAGGACTTTTCCCAAGGCCATTTTTCCTTCTCACCAAATTAATGCGAGTCCTGGAAATGCAGGACAGTCATTTCTAAGTTAAAAATCTATCAGCTTACCTCTTTGGAGAGTCTTGTGAAAAGGTCCCCTCCCCGCAGGAAATCCAGTATTAGATACAACTTTCCCTCTGTTTGAAATGCTGCATCAGAAAAGGATGGAGATGTTGGAAGTTTGAACCAAGATAAAATCTCCAAAGAGTCAATCTTGTTGACTAGCAGTATATCATTCATGTAATTAGCTTCCGTGTCATTTTAGCACTTTGGGAACAGAAAAATGTAATTTCTATATAGAAGTAAGCAATCAAGCTTAGACTATGGGAAAAAATGGTATCAGCTGATAGAAAACAATGCATCCCTAATACATTATTTTTCCACATTTAGCACCTATGAATCAATATTGCTTTCCATTGCACAATGTACCAGGAGTCACTGAGGGTTAGCCATAAAGAGAAGCTCCCAGATTTGTGTGAGAGGAGAGCCCACACTATCCAAAACGTCCTCAGAAGACCCTTTACAATAATAATAGGGCTGCTCAGGGAGCTGGGGAGGCAGAGGAAGGCAACTCCAGCAAGACACCACACTCATATGCACACATATACAAATTTGGACTGGTGCTGATTATTAAAAACAGTTTGTATTTAGATTCTCTGGTTTTCTAAATGATACCTGACAGCAGGTGAGGGGGTTGGCAGATGCATACTCACCACTTATCCCACTAGCACAATCTATCACGTTAGGCTTTATGAAAAATGTATTTTGATGGTGGAATGGCTAAATCCTACTTATACTGAAATTCTCCTTTAGCATAAATGAATAATTTCACACAGGTAGCTTCTAAGATTTTGTTAGAAGCAGAGCCATAAGTAGGCAGGGGGGTATCTGTATGAAAATATAACATATCCAGTTACAATTCCCCAACCAATTTAAGAACAAACATGAATTATATTTTATTATAGTTACCATAATGAAGCTTGACTATGAAAGGATGATTCACTTCTGCCAAAATATCTCTCTCCATTTTTGATCGTACCCGATCCCGAACTATAAAGAAAGAACAATAAGAACAGGAGCATATTAAGAGGCAGCATGGTCGTGGGATACAGTACTGGCATGAGGTTCAGGTGATTTGGATTCTGCTTCGCACTCTGCTGATGGCTTGTGGTGTGACCTTTGGCAGATCATGCCACACTCTACTGTCCCTGTTTTCTGCTTGCCTTGTCTGTGCAAAAAAAGTAAGCTCTTCAGGAAGGCACCACATCTTCCTCTGTAGACAAGAGCCCTAACTAAAAGGACTACAGTATCACAAACAACAGGATAGTAATTACGCTTTGCAGAAAATAATGTTAATGTAAAAATTTAAACTATATAAAATTAATGAATCTGTCTCATTTAAGATTAAACAGAATGTACCAGTCCCAGAGCTTGTTGGGTTAACCTTGTTCAAATTAACCTTCTGTGTTTTGCTGATGCTAGCAACTTTTATGAGATATCACTGAATAGCACTCTCTGGAAGTGATTTATATAAAATACTTTAAGCTTCCAATAAACCACACAAACAATCAGTAATAAAAAAAAAAAAGGCTGATGAAAAATAGTAAAAACCTCTTTTTAAATGTAGAGATAAATTCTTGTGTGATGTGAGTGAGAAAAATCCTTTTTGTGGTTGAGATTAATAGTGTGAGAGAAAAAAGAGTTACAGAGGTGAGCTGGGTTCAAACTAATCAAAGCAAATGCTGAAGGTTTCATAGCAAGCACATTGAGCAGAATGTTCAGACATTGAGGAGGATTCAAGTCCCCACATTATCAGCTCTTAAACTTACAGATTCATTATTCAGTCAATCACAGTTTCACAAAATCCACAATGAAAGCACTGAAATTTTCTTCTTCTTTCTCTGCATTACACAATGCCAATATGCTTTTCAGCTGAAAGCATCTACAAGAGATGGGTAGTAAAGCCTGAGATCTCAGTGAGATTCTGTCACTGCCTGCATGTATTGTGGACCTGCTGAGAAGCAGCAGTACTCTCAACACCCAAGTAATGAACATGCCATAATGAAACCACATATTCTCTTGCTGTACATCAAAAACTGATGCTCAGAAATAGGTCCAAAACAGCTGACCTGAAACGCTCAAATAGGAGTGGAGGAACACTTTGATTTCTTGCTGTTTTGGTGCTTTTCCTAGGTCAATAGCAACATAAGCTTTATTAGCTCATTCAACCTAAGCTACCTTGTAGCTAAAAATCAAAACAAACGGAATCTCAAAATCTTAATCTTATTGCGTGAATAAAAACCACACATCATACACTCACAAAATGCTTTGCCTACATGAAGGCAGATCATTTGTCATGCTGTGTCTTTGCTTAGTCTTGTCTGGGGATCAGTGAACATGTATCACCATGAATTTCTCCATTCACTTCCGAAATGGAAATCTGGGTGTTTGACAAGGACCTATTTCTATGGATTCCTTTCCAAGTGAATCTCTTTCACAGCACCAGAGCTCAGAAGGTTCAGGGCAGATGACTGAGAGGCTCAGTTCAGCATCACTCAGCACAGGGATGGGTGCTCCCCACACAGACACCTGCCCAGTGCTGTGGAACAGCCTCTCCTTCTGCAAATAACTCAGCTGCCCCCATCATCATTTTGACCACCTGCAGGAGCCTCAGTGCAGCACACAGGTGGCTTGGGCAGGTAATGCTTACACCAGCCATTCACCTATAGAAGTAAAATGCTCAACAGAAATAGTTCTCATCTGCTGAGCTCTTGCCCTTTCTATCTAGTACTGAGTTTGGTTTGAAAGACAGGGTTTGCCACTTACCTTTAAATTATGCGTCAGACTGAGGCAGAGAATATAACCTGGTGCAATAAGCACAAAGACATTAAGATTGTTTGCATGATCTTGTACAAATTACCTCTCCCTGAAATAATCCCTAGTGTCATGAGACAGAAGAGACCAGACTGGTAGAGCCTGTGATAGCAGAGGAAGCACCTGCTACTCTGAAATAAGAACAATTCCCATTTCCAGGTATTAATGTGGTATGAAAAAGAAGTAGAGGCAGCTGAGGATACATGCAAGTAAATAGAGCTTATCCACTTCAGTCTGTCCCATTCTGAACATCAAAGAGGAGGATGTTACTGCTTCCTTTATTTAACACTGTTTATAGAGAGGGTTTTATTTAAGGTACGAATTTTTACTTGGGCTGTTTTAATTTTAATAACCATGAAATACAGAAGGGAAAGGGGAAAAGTATATTGACAGCATCTTCCAAGGAGAGAAAAAATGTTTCTTACGAAAAATGGACTAGCTGTATGTTTTCTGAAGAAGAAAATAAAACCATAATCCTGCTTTCACCTCTGAAGCTCTCATGATTTCAACTTTGGTTGAGATTTAAATATACATTAAATTTCAGCCAATAAACTTCTTGTCTATATGTCTCACTTAAAAACTGAAAGTCACTACAGCTCTAGTTATCTACACTATCAAGCAAGCATGATCTAGGCACATCCCTTGATGTACATACAATAACATCATATTAGTTCATCAGGATGTTGAGCCAACCCAATGAGAACTTTTATTAGTGAAACCCTGGCCTACAGGAGCTGTAAAGGGGAGTTTATAGAGGAGACACTAATTAATTCACTCTAATCATAATTAAAACATATAATTCACATATCTATCACATATTTAGTTACTGGATAGCTGAGCTGAAGTCACAGCTCTGTGAAGTTAAACAGTGTTCAGCTGCTGGTTTCAGCAGAGTCAGAGTATTGCTTCTGGGATCTCTTTTGCCAAAGAATAGCTTCCAAACATTTTTATTTAATAGCACCATTCTCACTGCTGCCCAAAGCAATTCTTAGTTCTACAAAAATAAAATAATCCTGAAGCTATCTTCTAAATTTGTGTGTAATTCTTGTCTTTTCTCTGTCATCAAACTTGCCTGAAGTAAAAGTTGCTGTTTCTATATTACTTCAAGAAAAGTAATTTTCAATTTAAGTTACAGTGTGGTTTTGCTTTTTGTATATAGATTTGGTGTTACAAGGCATGAGGGTTTTACCCACAGCCTTGCACAAGCTAATACATGAATCAAATTTAACACGGTATTAATTCAATTTCCAAGTGTCAAATAAAAGTGAAATAGCTTTTTCTTCTGCCCTCCTCTGTGGGATGAGACCCCCCTGGTATCCTGCATGTGTCCCACACCACACTTCCCTTGGTGCCAGCTGGATCCTGGGCACAGATTCTTTAAGTTAGCGTTCCCATGACTGATATAATTTCCACTTACAGCTTTCCTGTTTAAAAGATTTCACAGAGAAACATCCAGCAAGGCAGCATGTTTTGCAGAAACCGTAATGGACTGCCTTGGCTAAGGGCACTGAGCTGCACATCAGACTTGATAAAAAACAAAATCCTCAGTGCTGTGAAACCCATCTCGGGCTCCTTCATGGGAGGAACCACGGTGTGCTGCATCAGACAGGAGCTGAGACATGTATCTGTGAGAAGGAGGAGTGCAGAGCAAGGGAGCATGTCTGCCTCCATCTTTCCTGTTCTGGGGAGCAGCAACAGTGCAGGGAGCCAGGCTTTGCCTGCCCATGCAGATGGTGATGTATATCATATATTCCGACTTCCCGCATAGGTGCCAAGCTTGGGTGCTACTCTCACCTCTGTTGGTCAACAGCATGGGGACCCAGAGTCTCATGGGTGAAATATTTTCTGTACTTATTAGCTGAGGTCCAGCACAATTCTGCTTTGCTGATGACTGGAGTCATTTGTATGCTCAAGTCCTGTGAATGTCTCTGACTTACCGATGCAGCCTTGCAAATGCAAGCAAAGTGCTTGGATCCTCCAGGATACTTCTAGAAATAATTAAATGACTTCTAGCCGAAATCGTGTTTTAAAAAGGGGATGGAGATAGATTTTGTGAGCTCTGCAAGGCATCTAATGCTGAAGATGGTTCTACTACTTTTCAATGGCACTAAAGTGATAACTCTTATTTTTCATAAGTTGATGTTAGGTGCATAGATCCTTTTATAACTCCAGTCCCAGCGTGAATGGTTGCTGGCTACCTTGAGGCACGGGGGCCTGGTCCGTCTCCAGAGCCCTCTGGAGGTGGCTCAGGGCGGGACCTGCTGCTCTGGTTGCCTCTCTGTGTTGGCCAGTCTCTCTCCATCGATTTTGGAGGCAACCTTCTTGGTGTCACTAGGCTGAAAATGGCATTTGAAAGCCTAATTTTCTTTTGGAACTAGGAATGGGTTGTCAGATGATAGGTTTGGTGCCTCAGTGACTTGTCCTTATGGCCTTTTGAGCTTTTTCACAATTCTATCTGAAGTGCTGCTTAATCACCTGACCTGCAGCACCAGGGAGAGAAGCCCCCCATGTGTCTGACATCAATTACCCTCCTCACGTCCCTAAAGCTCAGCACCATGCCATGAGTGGAACAAAACCAAAATATAACTCAGAGTCACATAACACACAACTCAGTTTCAGATTCTTCACACAGCACTGGTACATGCCAGTGATACAGAAAATGGAATCTATACATAAAATGATGTACAACATCAGTTTCAATTCTATTTCTGTTATTTTCATCTGGTTTTAATACTGGCTATTGTAGACAAAAGCAAAGAGAGAGACTCTAATTTCAAATCCACACTGTGTATGCCTAAAAGACAAAGTACTTGTGTGGTGACTAATTACTCAAGATATGGAGAAATACAGGCTTTCCAAAAAAGATCATAATCTGTCTTCTATGGCTCTGCTGGGAAATACAATTTGCATTACTGTGTTTCTGCTCCACACGGTGTTATACTCAAATCTTCTAAAGAACAGCCTTTTACACTGTACCTTATCAGCAGAGCATTATGACAGTACAAAACCAGAAAAAAGTCCTGTTGACACCTGAATGTAGAAGTATACCAATAATGTCACTTACAGATTTTATGCACAGTTCTTTTGAAATGCATATAATTTCATGAAGGTTATTTTTCTGGAGGAAAGATCCAAATATGGAACCTTTTAGAGACGGAGAAAGAGCCATAAAAAGCAGAGCTTTACCACTCAGCCCTAGTGCTGCTGCAGCAAAGGAAAGAAAGCAGATCCACAAAGCAGGAGACACTCCTTTGTAGAAGGGCCCTCTGAAAAATCAATACAAATGCAAACTGTTTTTTAGGAGTCTGGGGTCTGGAGGAGGTCATTTTATCTCCTCCTCCCTCCTTTTTCTTCCCCTTTTACATGAAACAACACACTTGGCTTTGAAAAATATCAAAGACTTTCCTTTGATTTTTTTTTTTTCTTTCCTTAAAAAGTAGCTTGGATGCTTCAACGTTGAGAGTCGGAATTAGAGATGTCTCTAAATTAATCCTGCTCTTTTAATATTGAGTTTCCACTTATATTATTTATTACTTATTCATTATTTTCTCAAAATGTTTGGAAAAGTTAACTAAATCTTACAATATCCCTCTGAAGTACCTCTGCTCAATTTTCCAGCAAGAAGAATGAAACGACAGATTGATGCTAAAAAAAAATAATTTTTGAAAAAAAATTTATACGAGAGTTGTCAGGAGCAAACACGGGTTTCTAGGGTCTGCTGAAAACAAATCTTCAGAGCAGTAGCCTGAGCTCTCCCCCCATCTTTGTGCCACGCTGGCCCAGGATGGAGCAGCCACAGATGCTGCAGTGGGTCTGAGCTCTGGGGGTGCTGCTCCCTGGGCTCCATCCCGCCCCATGCAGCCTCCTGGTGGCTGCAACCTCCTGCTTTTTCCCCACTGGGGTGTGAACTTGGATATCTCTCCCAGACCAAAAAAATCTAACAGACGCTGCAGGAGCTTTAGTGTGTTTTAGATTTTTGGCTGAAATTAGCCCGTGGGTTCAACCCCGTCATTAGAGAAGTACTGACCAACAGACCAGTGGCTTGATCATATAAACCTCGTGTCCTTATGCAGAGGTGAAATTTGAATTTTTGTGTATTTTTGAACAGAACTGGACCAACTGAATATACACAGATGTGCTTGTGGACAGGTAAACCCATCCCCCATGGCAAGGTCTGTGAGCAGCAGATGTGCAATGATATCCAATAAGTCAAATCCTGTGCTGATGTACAACAGGAAAGTCAGAATCACACCCCTTACAGCCGCATAAATTGGTTCTAGCTAACATCGTTAAAAACAAACTGAATAAATGGCTTGATGAAGAGCAGAGAAAGGTGCCAGCTGCTAGTATGGTACTTCCTCGAAAAAACCCAAAACCTACAGCTGGAAATACATCTGTCTGTGACTCGTGCAAAACTGAAAGCCTTTAACATCTCTGCATAGCTGCACCTGGGTCATCTTTATTTTTGATGTAAAGCATATGTTTGATATAAATTTATTTACCTTACCAGATGTGAGATCCTGTCAAATGATCCATGAGGTGATACACTTGCTTCTTGAATTCTACTGTAACACACTCCTATTTTTTATTATATTTGCTTCAGCCAAACAGACGTATAATTATTATTATTACTATTGCAGGGAACAGCAAAATTTCAATATTAACTCTTACTGACAGGCAATAATTACCTGTGCTTTAGGAACAGCTATAATTTCAAAATGACAAAGCAATAAGAGGGCTGGCCTTGGAATTCAGAGGTCCCAGTAAACACCATTAATCAGTAGCTCTGGAAATTATGATGACCTAAAGGGAGAAACTGATGGCTGTTCCATGTAGTTTTGCAATAAAGAAAAATTATTTAGAACTGTTATGAAACAGCTGGCCTTTCCCCCCTCACAAAATAGACATTTAAAATTTAGTTTCAACTTACAAGAAGCCACCAGAGAAAAGATACACAGGTACACATAGTCCTCAATCCTACTCTTAAATAGAGTCCAAAGAGGGCTGAATTTTCTCCATGAAACATCTCTGGTATCACTGTTTCTCGTGTCAGACTCTAATTCCCTCGCAGCCCCAGCCCTGCTGTAGCACCAGACAACTTGCATGCAGCTGCACAGGAGAGGCAGCTTCAAGCATCATGTTTCCTACCTGTGAGGCATTTCAGTATTAAATAAGCATTTGCCTTGTGTTTGCTATTATGATGCTGCTAAGTCAACAAGAGCAATGAAGACATTATTTTTCTCTTGTCCTGCTTGAGACGGAGATGATCCAGAGGTCCAGGAACTGCCAGGACTCTCAGGGCAAGAAGTTTCACCACTTGCCTTTAAAGCTTAAAGCCCAGTGTGGCTTAATCAACTGTTGCCACTCTTTGCTCTTAAGACACACCTGTTTTGTGGCTTTCATAGGCAGAGCTGAATAAATTTTGCAGGTTACTTTACTCTGAGAATGTGAGAACTGTCTGTGCTTTGGTATTCACCACAAATATGTTCTGCAGCATATCACGAAAGGCAAAAATACAGAACACTAGCTCAGCAACGAAACTGCAAAGACATCCCCTCTTAGGCCAGTCTTCTACAGAGAAAAAAGTTGTTCCCTTTATTTATTCTTTCCAGGCCTAAAAAGCCAGTTTTACTGAAAGAGAAGTTTCTTCTCCTCAGGATCTTTGAGCAACTACCAATTCACCTGCAAAGCCTGGCAGATGTGGAAGGGGGTGAAGGTGGCACTGGAGCTCCCCAGGCAACTCCTTGCCACACTAACTCAGAACAAAGTGCCCCTGTGTGAGAGGAAATTAAAGCCCATCCAAGTCCCTTCTATTTTGTTATATAAGCCCCTACTATTTTGTTTAATGGCATGGTATGGAACCTTCTGCCTGGTCCAGCTGGGATGTTTATGGACAAGACCAACAATCTTTTGTATAATATTAAGTGAGAAATCCTGTAAGGAGTAGAAATGTGGTATTATCCCTTTGTAGAGAATGTATGTACTAAGATGCTGTCATTTGCCACCAGGGCAGTTTTGCTCATAGGCTGAAAGGATCTTGGAAAATATTTTATGTATTGCTGCTTGAAACTTACAATTTTGGACATTTTCAAAGATGTTTTTACTGTGGATTTTGTTCTGAATTGGAACAAAATGCCTAAATTCAGCAAGTTTTGCCAAAATGAAATTATGAAAAATTGTTTTAGGTGCATCAGAGTACTGTTTTATGAAGTAATGTTTTTGTGACTGGCCTAATGGGAGAGTAGCTTGCAGCTTTGTTCTGATACAGGTAACACAAGGCAGCAGCTGGACAGTGAGGTGCTTTTCTCAGAATGCAGGGTTTGGATGTATCGGTCAAGGAGCACAAGACAAATGTTAATATTCTCTCCAAGCCATGCAGAGCCCTGGCCACAGCTGAACTGGGCTGACTTCCCACTCCAAACACATTTCCATTAGGCTGCTTGGATGTGGTAAACAGAGAGCCAATCCAACCGGACTTGTTCTAACAAAAAGTTTTGGACAAGCATTTTAGCTACTGAATTCCAAATATTTTGGTTTGTGAAATGTGTAACCAGTGTATTTAAGGAAACACTGAAGAAGCTGGGATAGTGGCTTATCATCCAAAACCAAGGACACTCAGTTGATTTAGGAGATATGAAGCCCTGAGACAGCTTCTATTTGTAAACTACGCAGGACAAGGTTTATCAGGTTGCTTGCAATCCAGCCCTCTGAGCTACTTGCACACAAAAGAGATGGGAATTTAGAACTCAAATATTTCAAGAAAATTGTGGCACCCAGGCAAACTAAACTTTTATTCTGCCCAGGCCCTGATACACTATGCAGACATGCTTAATATAGCTCTGCTGATATATTTGCCTCATAAAAATAAATAAGCATCTGCGAGACAGCTGTCTGTCACTGAAGAAGCCTCCAGTCCCATCAGCAAGTATGGTGTGAAGTCAAGGCAAGGTCAGTTCCTAAATTAGAGCATAAGGAAAAGCCTGGTCTCATGTTGTCACTGACACATTGACTAAAGCTTTGCAACCAGCAAACCTTGGCCACACAAACAACAAGAAAAATCTTAGCTAGTGTTCTCTCATACGAGAAGAGAAACACAGCGTTCAAACAAATGCAAATTATTTTTCAGCCTGGACTCAACTACTCTGTAGGAATCCTTGTGGAAGATATGACTAAGTTCGGAGAGTCTCTGGGTGAAATCATGGCCCTAAAACAAGTCAGTAGTAAAACTGCTGTTGACATTAACAGGATCTTGCCATCTACATCTCAGTCCCTGTATACAGTGTTGAAAATATACATAGCTGGTTGAACTCTAAAAGAATACATAACTGAAGAGGAAATTTTCTTTTTTCTTATGTCATTGGGTAACTGCCAAGAGCTAAACATAAACCGTACTAAGCAATGACTAAAAGGAGACAGGAGGAGAGCAGATAAATATTTAAACAATATAAACATGGAAGACAGAGAAGACTTATTTATCAAAATAAAAGAAAGGAATATAAATAGGAGGAGGTAAGTGAAACAGAAAAAGAGGAAATGGAAGCTGTGTTGGGCGAACTGTAACTGGATGAACCCCTGTGGAAAAGAGCGAAGGGCTGGGATTGCACCCTCATCACTTGATATATTTTAAAACAAAATGGAACAGAAAAAGTTAAATAAAGATTTAATAAGAAGGCAGCATACTCTGGCTGCAGAGGAATGAGATTGCATCTTTCACTATGTGCTGTTTTGCGGTATTGTCTCCACCTCAACAAAGCATGTCTTAAAATTTAAAAAAATTCTACAATTCACTGCTATGCACAACTGTTTGGGAGACTGACTGAAACACAGTATTTGTACCAGGATTTATGTCTATAACATTATGTTAGAATATTACAGCAAAGGGGAAAAAAACAAACAAACAGAAACTAAAAATTTGTATTGGGAATGGATGTCAATATCCTGTGAAGAATAACCATGTGAAGTTGATCTTCCATACTGCTTTTAATTCTGAGATCTCAGCTTTACCAAGAGCCACCAGCCCTGTGACAGCCCTTCCAGTGACTACTCTGCAAACCATACTCCTCACACATAGAGTGAAAACTTTCAGGCTTCCTCAAAGCTTTGTTATGGAAGTTGCTTCCTTTGTTCTGCTTTTGAAAAAGTGCTCTCAAACCTTCTTGTGTGACAAACTGTCTATAGCAAACTGTCATAAAAAGTCAAACTAATATACAAGTCATAACAGCATGACACGGTTTCTGCATATTTCTAATGAAGATGCATTAAAGAGTCCTCTGACACTGGCAAATCTCATGCAGTGAGGTCAAGTCTTACACTTCATGAGCACCTCCTGTTTGCTCCATCAGTCTCACCTATAGCCACCCTTCAAATTCCTTCCATCCCTGCCCCAGTTCCAGGGCTGAACAGTTTGGCTCCTGCTGTTTCCCTTCTCTGCCCAGGGAAGCCACTGAGCACCCACTCTGCCAGTGCTGGAGCTGAGCAGTCCTCTTTCCTCACAGCCTCCGCTCAGGTCCCAACCAGAAAGAGGCAGGCAGGAGGAGTGAGGATGGTCTGGAGAAGCTGGCAGACAGCTATCACCTGCTTCCCAAAGTTGCAGAGAAGACTAGCTCTGGCCCTGTCTCATTCCCACCGCAAAGCCTGGTCTTCTCCTTGAAACAACACCTGGAGCAAATGCTGCCCATGATCCATGACCCTCTCTCTTGCTGACCCTCCACTTCTTCACTAGAAGTTTTGCCCTTCCTATTGTCTTTCCCTTGGCTCCACACACCAGATCACACCTCCAAGCCTGCTGCTACCCCTGATGCTTGGCACGGGGGATGGTAGCTTTCTGCTGCCCCAGAAAGCTGCCCTTGGGAATCTGAGAAGCACCAGCTCACCTGGGGGCAGCTGAAGGCCTTCTGGAAAACTGGGATGTCCAGATTTCAGTAGGGTAGCAAGTCACCTAAATGAAGGCTGTTTATTTAGTGGGATGGTCTAGGAAGAGCCTCTTGGCGTCTTTGTTACCAAAGTCAAAATGTCCTGCCTAAGAAACTATCCTCTGCATAAAAGTCTGCTGCTGGGGGCTCACTGGAGCTGCTGAGCAAACCCACTGGTTATTTTTCTGAACAAAGCAGGAGAGCAGACACAAGCTGGGGGCCCATCCTTTTCCCTTTATGTGGAAAGTTTTCTAGGAGACAGAGAGAGGTGGGATAAAGGTGATCCAAATGCAGGGAACACCATGTAAAACAAAAATACAAAGTAGTCCATCTAAATATACATTTGAAAATTTTTCTTTCTTATGAAAACATGCAAGGGTTAAGTTAGTACCTGTATCCATTTACATCCTACCTAAATGTATGACATTAATGTTATACATTGTATAGCTTATTGTAATAATAATGAAACAAAATTGAGTTGATTAGCATTGACAAAACCTATAAAGCAGTACAATCCCATAAACCTGAAACTCCCTCTGAGCATGAAAGACAGCTCTGGTTTAACAGTGTTGATGATGACAGTTGCTCACTAAATGGCAACTACGTCACAGCACAAACAAAGTCTGAAAGATGACAGGGGACACAGCACAATCATCTGAGTAATTCACTCATTGACTAAATTTACAAAATTTGGGAAAAGCCTGAATTATTACAAAGGCATTGCTGAGAAAATGCCAGTTAAATTACTGCACCATGGAAACCTCTCTAGTGTGTCAATAACAGTCGCATGCAGATAGAAAACGCTGTAGACAAAACAGAGATGCTGACGTTGATGCTGATTGCTGGTCTCCCTTTGAACATCATCAAAACCTTCAACTTGGACCAAATGCCACAGCCAAGAGGAAGCTGTAACTGACATGTGTAACCCACATGAAGAGTATAAAAACACAGAGAATAATTTTGTCTCCATTGAAGCAAATCCCAGATGGCAGTCTCCCACACTGGGCCATCTAATTGTTATAGAGTGCCAGCTGAGTGCTAGCACACCTCCAGCAGCAGCTGTGAACAGAACACCTGGCCAGCTGTTTGGTGAAGGGTTACAAGCTGCAATGCTGTGAGGAAAACCGCCACCAGCGCAATTGAGCCCCTACCCTCTGGCACCACTCTGACTTGGTATTGAGAGGCAGTGCTGACCTCTCTGTTAATCTGTCCTCATGCTTGAAAGGAAATAATATTTTTCTGTTGTATTATGGGAACCAGTAAAAGCAGTGGGATGCAACTTGCAGAGGATGCTTATGGTTTCCAAACAAATATAAACGCACTCCAGTTGCAGGCAGCTGAAATTGGTTAAATAGCAATTATGTCGGATGCTCCAACTGGTGCAACTTACTCAGTGAACAGAACAAACAAATGCTTTTCATATAGATAATGGATTTGTATCACGGCCAAAGACTTGCAGAGTCCATCACAGAGGTTAAAAATCCCAGGAATATGTAGCTATTTGATTTCCAGTTTAGCTTTCCACTACAGCTACAAATTTATGCAAAAGTAAAGTTGATTCATAGCTCTGATTATTTCAAATAGTCAATGCATTATACAGAATAGACATTTCCTAGCAATTTCTTGTTTTGGATTCTTTAGCCATTGAATTCCATATTGCAGCAGATTACACTAAAGTAGGGAGGAGTGTTAATAACATCTCCATTAATATCTGACTATTACTTTTCATAAGGACATTGAGCACTGTGAAGAGGAGGCTGGCATAACTAGGTTAACATTACAGATATGGAAACTGAGAAGAAGAGCACCAGCAGCTGTTTTATGTTCATGCAGTAAGCTGGTGGCAGAGGTATGAGCAGAGTCAAAGTCTTGTAACTCATAAACTGAGGTACCAGCTCCTATACTAATCACAGCTTGCCATGAAAGAATAGACTACATGACATAAATTCAAAGGAGATGAAGGCTAAATGCATTTGAGCCTGAATTTGCCAAAAGAGCAATTTTTCTCTTCCTGTAATTCATGTAGCCTCCTAATAAAAACAACAAGCTGTTGGACACTGGGTAAGATTAAAAATTTCCCAGTGGTCACTTCATGTGCTGCACAACTGACTTGATGGGTTACCAGCAATAGTGTCTCATTTTCAGCAGTGGGTTTCTTGAAATTAGAAGCATTACAAGCAAACAGAAAGCTTACAAAGCTCCTTAAAGACAGCACAAGATAAGCAATACACAAAAAAAATCCAAACCCCAAGACCAAGCCAAAAGAAGACCAAAAAAGTAGACTTGCACTTGAGGATTCCTATTTTGCCTATGGGACACCAGCCAGAAAGGCAGAAGATAAAGGGCAGCAGGCAAGGTAAACCAGTGACCAGTGTTTTCACTAGTAAAGCCAGACTGGCCTGGGTATGTCCTGCCCACTGATGTTCTGCTTAAGAGATGGGGAATGGAGGTTGACAGCTGTGGTCAGCCATGAAGAACTGAAAATAACCTCCAGAAATGCTGCTGTCTCAACCTTCTGTACAAAGAAAAGCTGTATTACAAATACTTACTTGTATTTGGCTTTTCCTAGGAGCTTTCTCTACGTGGGACTTCTCAAAGGAACAGACATTCAACTTCTCAACAATATGACCACCATCTGTCTTGTCTCTGCTCAATTAAAAAACCTGAATGTTCAATAATCTTCTTGGTAGAGTGGGGGCATTGCTACTACTGTAGTTACAAAGCATTCACAGAGGACTTGACACCTGGAGCATACAGCCACAGCAGATCATATTTTGTTTAACAGACACCTTTGACTTACCTAGCGCTAGCAAAACTAAATCTTCTAACCCAGACACCTAGAAAAAATAACTCTGAGGAAGGAAAGGAAGATCAAAGATTCTCGGTCTACAGAAAATGGAGGCTAAACATGATAACAGTCTTCAAGATGTGGAAAAAAAATGCAGAGAGGAAACTTCTCAGCAGAGAGGATGTGAACTAATGGCTTCAGCTGTGGCAAGGCAGATACAGGACAGATGTTAGGAAGTGTTTTATAATAGTAGATATAGTGACAGTTTAAGAACAAATTAGGCAAATATCTGTCAGGAATGACAAAAGCATAGCTGTATCACCTCAGGTCACAGAGATCAGCAGCAGGACTTCTTCAGACGCCTTCTAGCCAATACTTCAGTAGCAATGAAAGGCATAGGGTGCCCTCTGACAGCCCCACACTTGTGGGGTTCCCTGGCACAGGCCTGGGTAGGGGAACAAATTAGATTCCCAAAGTAGAACCACTGAGCTCCTACAGTTGTCCTGGGGACTCAGCAGTCCTCACTCCCAGGTACTCGTCCCAGGCAAAGCATGTGGTGCCCATCTCACTCCAGTTGTCCTTTTCTCTCCTCTTGCTGTACTTCCCACCTACTGCTGATGAGAGGTATGAGAGCTGACAAAGGCCATTGCACCTCCCAGTAAAAGTGGGCTTTCTACAGATAAAATGGAATTGCATAACAGTTGACAAACTGGATAAACATTTCACTGATGGCTCCAGGAGAACTGTCCACGTAGTCTCTCAGTTCCTGAAACTACACCAAAAGAAACTAACAGCAATCTGATACTTGACAATAAAAGATATCCAATGTAGTATTTTCCATAAAGTGAAAACCAATTTAGAAATAACTGCAAATAGCTGTCATTAGATACACGGTGCAATGAGTACAACAAAAAGAATAGTCCAGGGGAAAGCAAGCAGCAGTGAAAGCCCTTGATCAATCTACTGTGGAGACTTTGAAGAATGAATTTCAGTCTGAAAGTGTTTTACTGATGGTCTCTACAGGGGCTGCAGTTTCAAGAATCTCCATTGCTACTAATTCACTGTATCAAGCCCAGCAGGATCATTCAAAACTTTAAGTAAATGGCAAGTTGATTCAAAATTACAAGGTGATTTGGAAAATTGCTTTTTACTATCAAAAATGAAATTAGTATGATGGACTACTCATTCCTGAGAAAAACAGCCACCATTACTTGACCTGCTGGAATAGCCAGAGGATACATTCAAATGCAACTTGCAAGAGCTGCCACTTTTTTAGAAACTTTAAAGAAGTCATTCTTTCCATATTTCATTGACAGAAGAGTATGACTCAACAAATGTTTAGAACAAGCTTGTATAATTTGATCACAGGTGAAGAACATATCCTTTCTGCCAAAGAAATCAGTAGACTTTTCAGTGCTCTCTCCCTCTGACTTCAGATTTGAATCTCCTTTGTGCTCTCCAGTGAATCATAATATGAGCACCTGAATAATGCAAGACTTTCAGCTGCTGCTAAAGGGGCCCATGTAAATGCTTAAGGATTAGAAGTTTAGGGCATGTGCACTCTGAAACTGCTGTGCCCAGCAAACCAAGGAACAGCAAATGGCAATGATGGGAAGAATTGCTTCAAAAGCCTGGTCCAAGACAAAGCATCTATGTTTTCAGATGCTAGGACTCTCATCACAGTTTCTACTACACCACTGAACTTCATGTGGAAAAAGCTGGGGTTTGCTTATGAGTCGTGTCCTGTGCTCTCTTTGAGGAGAATAAAATGGAGCTATTTCAGGCAGCAACATACTACTGAAGCTGCATTCCAAATGAACATACAACCATGTAGCAAGCCATATTTTGATATTACATTTTGATATCTTATTACAGAGTGGTACTGGAATAAATGTGTGGACAGAAAAGGACTTGGCGATATTGCTGCATTTAACTATGGCATGTATGACAAGTACAGGAGTGTGTCCTCCTATGTGAATCAGTCTGGCTGAATGATGGGGAGAAAGACAGGGAGATTGAATATAATTTTTACCAGTATTTAGGCAAAGACTTCATAACTCTGCCCTCCTTAGGAAAACAGGAAGAATATGCTGTCTAGCAACCTGAGCAACACTTTTAACAAGGTGACCCTATACAGAGGTCAACAATCAAAATTTTCATGAAGACATTTTTCTTTGGCACTAAGGAAATGATCCATGAGGAACAACAGGCTTTTGTGTAAAAATAAATTAGCCAAAATGTGCCCTTGCTACAAGGCAGAGAGCATGTTTAACATCCAGAGTTCATTTGTTGAATATCTTAACTGTAGGTATTTTTGCTTGATAATAGGACCTTCACAATGCACTTGGCATTGTAAAGAGGCTATAAGTTAATTTAATTGGGACTTCATAGAATGAGAAGTCCCACGCAGCTTGAATAGAAAGAGGTAATCTTTAAGTGATGCATGCTCAGGTTATATTTGTAGGCAAAAGTTTTCCCTTCTCAACCAAACATGAATCCAAGCACCATACAGAATCACTAAAGAGTATTAAGTATCTAACCCAGAAGCTACAATCTCAATGAACGTAGGTCAATTCTCTTTAGCAGACATTGTGGAAATAAACTTCCAGCAATGCTCTTTGTCATTTTTGACCTGTCCAGTCTTCCTTATATTCAGGCTGGGATGCTCTATAATATTTGCTGACACACGAGCTGGTTTCCTAACCACAGTTCATTTTCTTTGTAATATATGAACACATTATTCTCCACAGTCCATTAGAAACAACCTAAGTGAGCTCCCTCAAATGTACTGTACCCTTTCCTCCTTCAGAAAGCAAGACCTAGATAAGATAACTTTTAGGGGAGGAAGAAAGAGGTTATCTGACTAAAAAAGTCTTGCAAAGGCACCGTAAAGCCACAGCCCAATGGTGACATCTGAGCATTGAGAGCTGAATATCTTCCAGGTTTCATTTTCAAAACTCTCACAGGCCAAAAGAAAGCTCTGCTTCCTTGGATGACAGCTACTAATTCTGGCTTGCTCATAAATTTTGATGGGCAAGGTTGGCATGTTCTGCAGCTCAGCATGCAGCTGGAGATCTTCTTCTTGACTCCTCGTCCACAAAGTTTGCATGCGAGTTGGCAAGGTCCATATGGTGACCCAAGACCATTGCTGCATGGCTGAGCACATACCAACTAGGCTGATATTCACATTTTAGAGCCAATTGTGAAATATATAGAGGAAGCAAATGTCATTGTGTTTGTGCACACAGAAGTTGCTGTTTCCTTCCCAGATTTTCCTCTCTCCATCAAAAATTTAGTGTACGGCTACCTGCAGAGAGGGGTGAGTCCTTGTCTTGGCTGGACCTTTACGGGAACTTTCAGGTCCAGCAATGTTTTTTTCTAGTTCAGAGCCGTAACATTTGGAGAGTTATAATTCTCAGAGTGAAAAAGCCATATGTGGGCAGCAGTTCCTGAGGATGTGGAGCATGCAGCCTTTCCTCCAAACAGCAGGGCAAGGGAATCTCTGCTGTGGGGTCTGAACTCAGAGGAAACCAGATCTGTCGTCAAAGATTTCCCTGGTGAATTGTTTAGAAAAGGCTAATAAGAGGCTCAGAAGAATATAAAAAAGATGGAAGAACAGTTTAAGAAAAGATAATAACCCAAAATTTAAAGGGTGAACCTGAGTGAATAAATGGGCCTCAGTGAAATAGGACAAGACACCTTGAAAACCTCAGCACCTGGGTTTATCTGAGATGAAGGTTCTTTCCTGTCTTATAAGGGTAAATTGTCCTCAGTTTTTTGTTTTGCTGGATTTTTGTCCCCTTCAAACCAGAGGGAAACCACTGGGAGTTCAATATCTAGATCTAAACACCACAATCATTGCAGAGAAACTGAGTCACATACAGCTGAAAACTAAAGAAGGCACTTCAGTTGGTATCCAAAGAGGAAAGCTACTACTACAATTTTATCAATGGTTTAGACGGAAATCACAGTCCAGCTGATGACATCTAAGTTAGGTGTTCAATTTAGTGTATAATTAATATAAATGACCCAACATTCCCAAGAACACCACAAACTCTCTATGAGTCACTAAAGCCACGCTCACAGCTTACTACATCTATAACCATCACACGCACTCAGAGCAACTGTAAACCCATAAGCCTACTGGCTAAGACTGAGGGGATCATAAACTGCAAAGCACTTTCAGAGCTTTTGACAAAACAGATTATCGTTTTTAAACCCCATAGGCAGAAACATGTAGACTTTCTCTGTTGTCATATGAATAGCTTCCAGTGCTGAGATTTACACAGTTCATTACCAACAAGATAGGCAGATACAAACTACTTCCTTGTGACCCAATCACAAGACCTTCACTAGATTATCGCTGTAATGTTTACAAAGTTCATAAACATTATGTCAGTGAATTATGGCTTCATGCTGCTTTCTCTAAGATACCATGTCTGCTAGAGAGATGGGTCTTTGATTTTCAAGCTCCAAAGGTAGCCCTTATGTTCCAGCACAGAAGCCTTGTGGTGGGTTGACCCTGTTTGAATGCCAGGTGCCTGCCAAAGCCACTTTATCACTTTCATCCTCAGCTGAAGAAAATATACTGAAAGGCTCATGGGTCAAGACAGAGACAGAAAGAGATCATTCTCCAATTGCCATCATGGGCAAAACATACTTGACTCGGGGAAATTATTTTAATTTATTATCAGTCAAATCAGAGGAAGAGGATGAGAAATAACACCAGATTTTAAAACACCCTCTCCCCCGCCTTCTCTTCTTCCCAAGCTTAACTTTACTCCTGAATTCTTTACCTCCTTCCCCTCCTGGAGCAGCACAGGGGGATGGGGAATGTGGGTCATGGTCAGTTCATCACATGTTGTCTCAGCTGCTCCTTCCTCCTCAGGGGAAGGACTCCTCACACTATTCCTCTGCTTGAGCATGGGGTCTCTCCCACATGTGACAGTACTCCATTTACTTCTCCAAAGTGAGTCCCTCCCATGGGCTGTAGTTCTTCGTTAACTGATCCAGTGTGTGTCCCTTCCATGGGGTGCAGTCCTCCAGGAACAGACTGCTCCAGCATGGGCTTCCCATGGGGTCACAGCCTCCTGCAGGCATCCACCTATGCCACCATGGGGTCCTCCATGGGCTGTAGGTGGAGACCTGCTCCATCATGGACCTCTGTGGCTGCAGGGGGACAGTCAGCCTTGCCATGGTCCGCACGGGACTCTGCTCCAGCGCCTAGAGCACATCTTCCCCTCCTTTTTCACTGACCTTGGCGTCTGCAGAGTTGTTTATCTCACAAATTCTCACTCCTCTCTCCTGACTGTAATTGCTGTTGTGCAGCAGCTTTTTCCCCTTAAATATGTTATCCAGAGGTGCTACCACTGTTGTTAATGGCCTCAGCCTTGGCCAGCCGTGGGTTCAACTTGGAGCCAGCTGGCACAGGCTCTATCAGATACGGGGAAAGCTTCTAGCAGCTTCTAGAAGCCATCTTTGTAGCCCCCCTGTTACCAAAACTTTGCCACACAAACCCAATACAAAACTGTTGGGGATTTATGGACACTTCACAGGTGTTTAATGAGGCTTACACTGTAAGCATTCTAAACAGCTCTTGTTCACAGAAACCTGAAGCACATCCAGTAAAGCCAATGGAGCCTGAGACACCTTGACAGAAATATTGAGTGGATCAAAACAATCAGCCTGCCCTTTCCTTCTGTTCCAGCTTTGCTGGTGAATACAAGGCACACCTATATACAGAACAAAGTGTCTTGTTTTCTTGCTGTTTCCTCTGTCTCGTGGTGCATTGGGGCCTGGCAGTCAAGACTCACTGATATACATCTATAAGTTTTTAAACATTTAGATCAATTTTATTCTCTTTCATTTTTTTAATCTAAAAATCTGATTTTCAAGAAAAAAAAGTAGTATGTAATGAAGACATGAAAGCATAATTTTAAAATGGTATTTAATAGTTTTATCCAATGACACTCTGAAAGGCAGAAGTCTCATTCTCAGAAGGTATTTAAGTACCTAAATCTCTTTGAGCACCTGGACGCCCTCAAAAAGGCCCATATTTGCAAAGTTTTTAGGGTTCAACATTCAATGCTATTCAATAAACAGCATTTCAAAGTCAGGTGAGTTATACATACATGCAGCCTTGAATCTGATGTATTTGCCATTTGGCACCTAACAGACATTAATATTCTCAAACATTTTGGACAAGGTTTTCCTAAATGTAATAATTAGAATGAAATACTTGTGTTTCTTCAGAAAGTTCTCGGCTTTAAAAAAATGACACCCACAAGGTCCTTCAAAAGCAAATGAGGTATGAAGCAAAGAAACTTCTGTGCGATACTGTTGTTTACAACTGAGAGGAGCAGTGACTTTCTCACTTTGAAGGATCTATGCTGTCATAAGTGCTTATTCAGATATACTGTACATTTAATATAAACCTTCAGGTAACAATTAATTTCATTTTCACAAATGTTTGTGTGTACAGCATGTGCCTCTGCAAAATTTTACAATCTAAACCAGAATATTTTGGAGTCTAATTCTCTCTTCACAGCAGGAGCAGTTCTGCTGTTTAGCAGATCTTTTTCAAACTTAAATCTACAAATGTAATTGATCTACAAAGTCTCTTTTGTATCAAACAACTTTTCTGAGCTGTAAATGCTTGAGGAGTGTTGCTGGTGGTTGCTGCACCCTTCTTCTACTACCCTTTGCTGTTGGTGAAGTTGAGATCACGCTAACACAGGACGATCACCCTGGAAAGAAGTAGGAGGCAGCAGAATCACTGGAGGAAGCACTGTTTTGGACTTTTGCCTCTTAGACTTCACCAGCCAGCCACAGCCAGAGTCCAGCTCCTGGAACAGGAAACCCTTTGGCAGGATCCACTATGGCTGCTCTTCAGAGCAAGGTACAAAGCTCTTTTTAACCAGTCACTCCTGAAGGCATTTAACTTCCTCACATTGTTATTTATTCAGGCTTTCATTTTTCAGACTAGTTCAGAAAAGAAAAAACAGTTTCCCGTTTCTTTCCCTTCCCCTTTCTTCCATTTTATACATTTTGAAAATCTGTTTCACTGAAGAAAATAACTGCTATGCTATTTAGGGCTGCATGGCCATGTCAGTGGCACTGGCACCAAAAGCTTTGACTTTCCTGCTCCATGCTGTACTGTGCAGCACAGGTTAGGAAGCAAAAGCATTCAGAAATTTGTCTCGTACCATGCCTTTTCTCAGTAAATACTGAATGCGGTGCTAACAAATACTTATGGCTTTGCTCCCATTACTTGACATGGTAATAAATACTTCACCTAGGAGTGACTTCAAGCCTTTGAGTATAGGAAGGCAGTGGCAATTCAGCACTCTCACTTAAAAGATGAAATTATGCTGTCAGAAATACTATCTCTGTGCCAAAAGTAACATGGAAGCTCAATGACAGCAATCCTCATCGTTGCTCTTCTCACTTGCACCGTGCCAATGGGGTTTTCCCTTCATTTTTGTACTCTGAGTTAATTAGCTGTCAAGTTTAACTTGTAGAAACTACTGTGGACAAATTAGTTCCTACTGATGTGCTAGGTTAATGTTAACCTGTGTTCAGGTTAATGGGAAATCCAGAGCTACTAGTCAGAGGGGTAAATATACTGAATGGGAGAGAAATGCAATCCAACAAAACCACAAAGCAGCCTCAACTTTTGGATTTTGAGTCCTTGCTTGAGAAAACAGTAAATAGCCCACTGTAACAGCCAAGGGAAGAGAGAAAACAGTGATTCTGTGGTATAACAAACTGAGGAACTGCAAACACAAAGGTGGCTGCTCTTGACAGAACAGAAATTTGATGGAACATTTTGGGTAATTCAAAATCACCATCTAAATTTTGAGATTTCCTAAAATATTAATATAATGCATATTTGTTGCTGTTGGTTTTTGTTTGTTTGTTTGTTTTCATGGTGGAATCTTAACATTACAGATTTAGCTATCAAATACTGAGTAATAATCATGTGTTTGGGGATGCAGGAGAAACCCTCCCCTTCTCCAAGCTTTTTCTGCTCAACACACCTCAGAGTTATACAGAAGAAGAGGGAATACCCAATTTTAACCTTGAGTGAAAAGTTCTGGGTTGTCAAAAGAAACAGCAACCAGTTTCTGGTACATGTTGACATCAGAGAGGTCACACAGTCCTTCCTCAGATGCCGTGCCTGGCAGAAGACAGCTTTCCTTGGTTGGGAAGGCTCTGGGAGATCGGCTGAGTTCGGTTTGGGCACTTCACGGTCCTACTCTTGGTTGAGAAGACAGAGAATCACTCTATTATACGTATTGTATACACAGGCCTGACCTTTTACTTTTATGTATTACACCAAGTACTCTTTAAGTGGTTATTTACACCATGCTGTTCTGCCAGAACAAACTTTCCCATCTACATTCCAAACAAAAAGATCAGCACGCCAGCATCACTTCAAACTAACATTTCTTTGAAAAGGCTTCCTTACGGGAAAGGACTGTGTAAATACCTGGTTTACCACTTCCCCATTTTGACTAGTTCTCAGAAGAGGTGCAACGTCTGCCTGCCATCACCTGCTCTACCTTGCAATTACAGGCAGCTTCATTCTTATTTTGTTTCCCCAAATTGAGGTGTGCTGAAGCAATTTGGATTTTTGAAGTCATCAGGCCTATCTCAAAATGATCTCTCTTCAGATTAGGGTAGAAATTTAGGCACTATACTGCATTGTGCAAACCCACACTGTCTAAGGAAGAAGGAAGGAGCTGCTTTGGGCAAAATGAATGCTGTCTGCCTCATCTGCAAAAAGTGTCAGGCTTTTAAGAGGAAAAAACAGAGCACAGTGCTAGGTCAGGGAAAGAGGAAGACACCTGGCTCTTCCTGACTCTGGGCAGCAACAAATGGTAAGTATTTCAGCTGTGACCAAACCTACTCTGTTTGCTTTTCAGTCCTACACTTTACTAGAAATTTCATTTTTGGTCTGAGTGATGCTGTAGCAGCCAATGGCTCCAGAAGAGGATGACCAGCTTCAGTCCTCAGTCATGTGGCCTCAGCCTACTGGACACCATGCACTGACTGGTCTTGAGCTGGGAAACAGCATGATCTCAATGACCTTAGAACGATTCGTTGCACTTGAAAATGTGCTTCAATGAATTTTCAGGCATATATAGAGAAGCACCAGTTGGAAAGCCTTTCTAGCCAGTAGGAGTCATGTTTTACTTCAGCAATGTACTAATTTAAAAATACGTAAGTTTATTTCAGCAACAGACAGGGACTGCTACTGCAATGTGAATAAATATATACCAAATAAAAGTCCTATAAAAAACACCAAGAAGTGAAGAAAGCATGCAGCTAGAAAACTCCGAAGCCCTGTTTTCCTGCACCCACACTGTATGTAGGCAATGTTTTTTGTCTATGTTTTTTTAAAACATTTACTATAGTGAGGAAGAATTTTGGAGGGTAGCAAAAACATATTTGTGCACTCTTATATACCATGAGACAGCGGCAATGTAAAAAAAATGACAAAAGCAGTCGATGACAAAGTAGCACAGAAACAGAGACTGCAGCCACTGTCCCAATCCTTACCTTTCAGAGTTGCCTTCTTAAGTACCTTCATAGCATAAAGCTGACCTGCATCAGATCCTTTGATTTTCCTCACCAGAAATACCTGTAAAAAGTAGATATCTTGTGTAGATCAGTATTGAACTTCCAGTTACAAGCCTTTCTGCGTTAGATAGAGGAATAGATTCAGAAATTCCAGTGAAAACTATTAGCTGAAAGTAGTTTGTATCTATTTCACCTGCAATTGGTTGAACTAGCTCTGGAAAGCTTCATTTTTAAGCCTTTATTCCCTCACAAAGAAACTACGTCCAACATTATTAATTACCCTTACCCATTCAATCAGTATGTGCACATCTCTCCATATTCTGACCAGCTTTACATGAAAAAAAGTTATGTCTCATTTGTCCTTAGGAATGTGCAGTGTCTCAAAACTATTACCATCAACTAAATTAAGGTGAAAAAATAATTTGGTTTAATTTATCCTGTAAGCCATGAATGGTGACTAGACTAAGTTGTGTTATAACTGAAGCAAAATGTTCATACAGCTGAAAATCTGGTTGTGCATACTTTAAAAAAAAATAAAAAAAATGTAAGACTTTTAATTAACAAATAGCTTATTATAATAAAGACAGTGTTCGCTGTTGTAGTTACTTATGTTACGTCTTCTGACGGTGTAAAAATTTGTCATTGAAATAAAATAAAATTGTAGCTAAAATTGTGACCTTTTTTGTCTTACTCTGCAGCTATTTCTTTTCTGCTCCTGAGTGCATCTGAACACTAGAGTGGTAGTGAACAAAGGAATCAGTAATTCAGTTTGGTCTTTATAAGACTTTCAGTATTTTAATAACTGAAAGTAAAATAAAGAAAACTTCTAGTTGATTCCTAGGACTCACTCTACTGAGGTCAGAAACACCAGACAAGAGTGTCTCTCTTTTATTTCAGCACTTTGCTACTGGACAGAAGCATGAAGAGAAGCCAAATACAAAAAGAAATGTAAGGCCACATATGTAGCATATACATGTAACAAGATAAATTGTCAAAGCCTAGCTAAAGTAACATAACTAATGAAAGCTTAATTGGATTACAAAAATCTGTGGCAATTATTTTATTCCTTGCGTGTTCAGGAACCATGCAGCTTTCTTAACTGCCTCCACCCAAAATATAAAAAGACAAAAAAAGAACAGAGGAAGTCTGTTTCTAGCACATTATTTGCAAGTTGAAAGACTCTTCCTCCTGCAAAAAAATAATAGCTGTAAAGAGATTATAATTTTCTGAAACAACCCATAAGGAAATGTTTGTGGGGAGAGAGAACAACTTTTAACAACTAGCTAGAGAAGCTGGGAAAAAAAAAACCCACAACCTAAATTATCTTTGAACACCTCAACCAGGGCTCTTACATCTGCATAGCATAACAGCTACACCACTTTTACAATACGATTGGATACCTTTTTGGTGAGACTTTCCTTTCCAAGATGTTTCCTGTGCATAAGAGATATGCACAGTTCCTCAGCTGAGCTGCCCTAACTGGCTGAGCTCAGACACATGTTGCTTGTTCCCACCTCCTGCTTCCCAGTTCAATGAACACACAGATATCTCTGGTACTCACAACTGTAGGAACAAATGATGAAATCTGGATGCAACAGGAACACATAAGAATTTCTGCAGTGTTTTTCATTAACTTTCATGGATAAATTAAACTCAGCTGCTCCAGCATTAACAGGAAGTCAACTCATTTAGAAGTTTGGCTAGACAGAGAAAAGTTGGGATATTTTTCTATCTAGACTAAGTGAAAGATTTAAGTTTTGCATTACATTGAAAGAAAGAAAGAAGAAAGTCAAAGGCAAGCTTGCCCAAACATTAGATTTTCAGTTGTATTATTATTCTGTAAAAATGGTTGTATCCCCAAAAAAACAAACCCTTAAGATTTTAAGCTGTACTGCACATAGAACAGCACAGCATGCTGCACCTGCAAAAATATTGGACTGCAGTTCTATAAATATCTGCTGTGTAATCTTGCAAAGCTCGTGATACCCATATTGCAGTAATAAGCAAAATTATCAATTTACATTACTAGTCACTAGTCAGCTGCTCCCTGTAGCAGAGGATAGAGCACTTGTCTGCATTCCCTCCAAAACAGATGAGTCAAGAACACTGTGTGCTGTTTCAGAGGACATCAAAATAATCATCAAACCAAAAAGGAAACAGAACAAATGAAAATGCACTGTATTGCAAAATGAAGTTGTCCTTCTGATTATTCTTAAAGTCACATTGTGACCACCAAGTGGTTTTGGAGTGATTACTTGACTGGTTACATCAGCTATACCAGACTAGTTTGCCAGAATAGAATAGGCATGTGGCTGTTCAATTCTCACCATGACTTTCAATTCTCCAGTTTAACAGGCATGCAAATGCCTCAGGTTAGTAATACCTGAACTACCAAAACTCCCTTAGCTGGATAACAGGTACACCACCTAAATCCTAACCTAGAAAGCTGACACCAAAGACATCTTCTCTAATCCTGCAAGAAATTATTTAGGCCTCAGGTGAACAAATTGTAAACCAACTGTTTTCCACCCCCAGAGACTTATGGATTTGAGTAATTGGCTCACCTACACAAATGCACAAGAAACACAGTGCAGACTTCCCTTCTTTGTGTCTTTTCTGCTCTGGGTAGTTTACTGACCTGTTTCAAATATGATATGGAAAGTGATTTGTAATCACAACCAGCTCCAAACAGGTGTAATGTCCACACACACATTCTGATCCCCCAAGTGAAATGGGTGGAACATGTCCCAGAAATCAAATCTCCTTTTGGGATGGTGACAAAACTAGGAATTTTACTTATAAGATGTTTAAAGTTAGAAGGTCAAAGCTGACACTCAATAACAACATACATCAGTACAATCTAAAACAGCCAAAGAACCATTTCTGTACATTTTCTACATTAATATGAAAACTGGCCATTCTATCTCAGTTACTTTTGCAAAAGACTGTTCCTTCACTTATTATTCTCCTTCTTGTATTGAATCATACACTAAATCTATTTTTGAGTTGTCTGATTTTTCATATGTCTTTAATATTTAAAACTCAAATATCACTATTGTACTTTCAAGCAATTCTCTAGATCAAAACTTGGAAGTGAATGCTAACTTTCCTAATTTCTCTTATCTCAGGGAACTTCTAACAGACTTATTTATCAATACAATCCTGGGATAGTCAGGAAGTTGATAAATACTCCCAATATAGCTTCTTTCAGGAATAAAACTAAAGGCCCTGACTCATTGTTAGAATGCTCACTTTTGTGCCGACTACCTCAGCAGATTTTAGGTGTGAGTCAGTCCCTCAGGTCAGACAGAATGATCCACCATGGCAGGCTGGGAAATATTTTTTTAAAACCTGACAAAATAATATATCTAAAAGGATAAGGACCTCCATAGAATCATAGAATACTTTGGGTTGGAAGGGTCCAAACCCCTGCGATGAGCAGGGACATCTTCAACCAGATCAGGTTGCTCAGAGCCCCATCCAGTTCCACAGGGCTGCTTTCAACCCCTTCATGCTCCAACCTGTATTGACACTGGGGGTTGCCCCAACCCAGGTGTAGGACCTTGCATTTGGCCTTGTTAGACCTCATGAGGTTCACATGGGCCCACTTTTGGAGCTTGTCCAGGTCCCTCTGGATGGCATCCCATCCCTCAGGTGTGTCAACCACACCATTCAGCTTGGTCTCGCCTGCTTGGTTTAAATTAGGCTCACTGTTCCACCAGGTTCAAAGTCTTACATATTTAAACTATGGAAAGAGGTTAAGTCTGAATTGATTCATCCCTATTTCTCTCTGTCTTTCCTTCCTATTCCTATTTCTAACTAACACACCACACTGAAGAACTGCCTTTGTGATTAAGAAAAGCCCAGACTTCAGATAAAAATGTTGTTTCTACACAAATTACCTTGTGGTCACAAAGGCAGGTACTTTTTCCACCACTCCTCCCACCCCGGCCCTGCCATGCTCTAGCCACAATGATTCCTCTCTTCAGCACTAGTATTTGACTCCACAATCTTTTTAGCAAAACATATGGGCCTCTGAGTGTGACTTAAAGAGCAGTCTGGGACTTCAAAATGTGCTTGGAATTCCATCTGTCCTCACCATGAATTGAGCAGCTCAGTTCTTGAAGCCATTACATCTTCCACCCAAGCAGCAGTAGCACAGTCACCTCCCTGGTGGATAGGTCAGAAAAAGGGAGCGAGGGGTCTAATTTTATAAAGTGATGCTTACTAACGCTCACTTGTGCTCATTAGCCCAGGTCCAGAGCCATAAGCACTGCTTCCTAAGCTGTTTTATATAGAGGAATCCAGCTAAAAGACAAAAGTGCAATTAAAATGAAGACAGAAGGGGTTTAGGTCTGCTTATCTGCCTTTACAATATAATTTATATGTGGACAATGTTACCAGTGTAAATGAACTCAGAAAAAGGACATGACATTTTCGACGTTGCTCTAGGTGATTAGATGACATTAAAAATTACCTTTCCATATGAACCTTGTCCTAATACTTTCAGCAGCTCAAACTGAGAAGGATCTGCCTTTTCAAAACCTTCTTTCACATGATGACTAATGTCTATTTCCTTCACGATACCTTCTTCCTGCAAAGGAAACAAAACCAAAATTCCCAGATTAGAGCTGTTATCCTAAGGAAACATGTTGCTTATTAAAATCTCATCTTCTGTGATGCTACACATCATGTACACAATCATGAATGAAATTTTGAAAACAGAAACAAATGCTTGTCCAAATATTCCATATGCCTGTTACTGGCTGGGGAGGGTAATGTCAGGACATCCAGGCCTGCAGATTCTGTTTATTGAGCCTCAAGACATGACTAGGTAAAGACAGAATATGCAAGCTGAAACACAGAAATACACTGCAGAGCTCAGTGTGCCTATCAGAGACCTTGCTAGCAGAGTGGTGTGTACTCAAATCCATATTATAGAGGCTCCAGAACACTTCTCTCCACATACTGTCTCATTCTCAAAGCGTAATTTAAATCCATTTTAAGAAGCTCCCTTAGTTTTAGGCAGTGATTCTTCTCATAAGCAGGCAATTAAAAAAAGGCATTGCTAAAAGTGGCTCTCCCTATTTACCTCAAAGAATGGGAAGTTACTACCTGTAACCTTCTAAACAGAAAACAAATTAATGATCTAGATGTGAAAATGGAGTGTTGGTAGAAGGAAGAATGACACACACTTCCTTGCTTGCAGGAAATAGCTTTAAACACTTTGGTTTTTCCAGGTTCTTTTGTTAAAATATTTCCACTGCACATTCTTCCAAGACACCCCTTGAACCAGGACTTTTCTCTCACAAGCTGTAACATATAGCATTTTGTTTAGCTGTTTGTTTCATGTTACTATGGCATGTTCCTCTAAAAGGAGAGTGACTGGATCATGTGAGACCCAGAGGGAGAACACAAAGTTTGCAGCAACCCAGAAAGTCATCGGGCTGAAAAGAAACCTGGAAGGAAGGATCTGCTCTTCAAGGACATAGTGGTGAAGGAAGATAATATTTACTTGCCCTTTTATTTCTGTAGTGTTTTTACAACTAAATTTGAGCTTTTTTTTTTCTACTCAAACTATTTGTTCTGACTTCTCTACAACTAAAATGAGGACTTTGAGTAAAAAAACCTTTTTGTTTCATCTCCTTAAAGTACAAGAATTTCTTACATAGGAACAGGTTTGAGTATTTTTGCACCCAACAGAAATAATTGGGATCACAGAAACATCAGTTCTAAATGGAATTTTGCTGCAACTGCCATTTTTCCCTGAGAAAATATGTTGACAAAACCTGGAAGTATAATATTTGTTTAGCATTCTTAAAAATTAATGTGAGGAAAATAGAAATGACATCCTAAAAAGAAAGTGCATTCACAGAAACATTTGGCCAAACCGCATTCATTTACTAAGCAAGAACAAACTGGATTCCCTTCTCCTCCATAAAAATTGTTGCCACTTTCTACCAGTTGTAATTTTTCCTATGCATGGCTAACATTACCCCGATTGCTCTCTATACTGTAGCTCCATCCCTCCTCTTTCCTATCCTGCCTCTTTACACTAATGTGCTTTGGAACAGGGACTATGTCCTCTTCTTGGTTTAAAAAGTTTCCTCTACTTTGTGAATGCTTCCAAAATAATGGAAAATAATAATAATCTGAAAACAGCTCATTCTTCTCATCCTTCTTATTCTAATTTAAGGTTTGCCTGAAAGGAAATGCTCAAAACCAATGATCAGTTTGCACAGAGATATTCACAGGTTTTCGAAGTACATAACTGCCAGGATTGCTCCTCTTGTTTTTCTGGCTTTAATTGCAGTGAGACACAGAATATCTTTCTGATACTGAAAACATTAATTTTTTTTCCATTTTTTTCTACCTGACAGAAACAAGAGTAAAGTGAT
Source organism: Columba livia (assembly GCF_036013475.1). Lineage (NCBI taxonomy): Eukaryota > Metazoa > Chordata > Aves > Columbiformes > Columbidae > Columba > Columba livia. The sequence continues at coordinate 73,934,939 of NC_088604.1, forward strand.
AAAAATTCAATACAATGCACTAGCTGTTTTCTAAGGAAACGAGGAATAACCCACATGCTGTTATCCAAGGCTTGACCAAGTTCTGAAGTGATGAACTTTCATACTGAGGGACACACATCTCTGTGTAAACTGCCTGTAGCTGAGAGACTTGCACACTGGTGACAACATTAGTCTGAGCTTAGCCTGCACTGTCACACCACAGCTTAGGTAAAGTACCTGGACTGCAGGTCCCACCACCCATCTTGTTCAGTGGTTACTCACTAAGGCTAAAAATGACTCCCCATGGAGTCAGGGTCCTGCCAAATTTTACAATGCATTTGGTGAACAAAGCTCTGAAAAAGAAGAAACTTATCTGTCCCTCAGATTTACTTCTCCTTTGAGCTGACACCTCAATCTCAAAAACTGTGGATGACATCTGCCACCTTAAGTGAACAGTAAAACCCTTTTTAATTCAGTTGGGTTTTATTACAGCCTGAACTGTGGAATCATTTCAGCTCCATTTGCAAGCTTAAATGATGAGTGAATTTCAATTTATCCATTCATACTAGTCTTTGAAGTCACAGGCCTACAACCTTAAGCATCTTTCTCACTGTATAATTAAGTTTAATATAACATGTTTAGGTTAATGGAATGTGTTCAGTTACAGGAATATATTGGAAGTATTAAAGTGATAATTCAGCTTGCTGGAAGAATGCTTAAAAAATGCTAGCCTTCCCAGAGAATAGCATAATTAATTCATAACTTGCAATAAAAACAACACTTTAATTACATGCATCTTCAATTAAAATCTCAGGAAAATATTAGGTAAAAAGAATGGGACTGAATAGAAGGCCTAGGAGTGTTTATCAGAGAAGCACACCATTTAAAGCTGGAAAAACATTTTTAGATTATGTGACTTCATAAAAATATAAAAATGTTGGTTAGAAGGGGATTCTAGGGGTCATATAGTCCAACACTCCTACCCAACATATCACCAACACTTGGTCAGGCCAGCTGGGTTTTGTCCACTGTGGTTCTCAGTGTCTCAAACAATGAGGTTCGAACTACTTCCTACGAAAGATGATTCTCTTTTCGATTTGCCCAGCTCAGAAATGCCCACAGTAATGTCGAGCTGCCTGCTTCATGGGTCCTTAGAAGGAAGCAGGATATTTTTCTATGAAGACAGGATTTCCCGTGGATTTCCTGTGGTCTCCTCACTAGAAAGAAATAGCAATGCAGCACTGAAGAAAAGCATGCCAGACAGCTCTTTTTTCACCAATTGCCACTACAGTGGCCTTGTGAACAAAGAGGTAGACAGCATTTTAAGCTGGTATGACAAACTGGGGCAAAAAGCCAGACTGTCAGTACTTGAGACTGAAGATGGACACAGCCCCTAAAAGGAAATATACACTGATGTGTTTGCACATGTGCATCCATTTTTCTTGCACATATTTCTATATTCTCTTTACTTATTTTGTTGCATGAATTCTGGAATTACTTCTGTTTGTTTGCTTTACATTACTAGAAAAACAAAACAAAAAACACCCCCCAAAAATGACCAAAACAGTTTTATGGTTCCCTTTTAATATTCTTATTTGGCATTTTCCCCTATCATTTATATCTTTTGAAATTTCCCTGTTTTAAACTAACATGGAATGTGGCATTTTTCTCAGGTACTGATGATCAGAGTGAAACACCAACTATCAGTGCACAAGCATTGTGGGCAGATCTACCCACTATTTTTGCTCTGAGCTGCACCCTAGGGATTTTTTTCACTGGTCCAGCAAGTGCAGCATATTTGCATTAGCAATCTGCATAACAACAATAAAACTCAGGCAAGAGATTCACAACAGAGATGAAGCCTCCACACTGAATAAGCTGTTTTGATGGAGAGGATTTCACTCTGGGAAAAACCATGAGCAACTTCCAAAATGGTTTTGATCAGTGAAGCTGGTGGAGTTAAAAATGAATGTTCCACAGTTTGGTCTTGCAACAGCTGCACACAGCAACCCAGGCTCTTGCTCCCTGCTCACTTGGCCTGATGCTGCATATAGCAGGGGTGCTTGACTTGATGAAGTTTCATCTTTCGTAAACTTCTCTAAATATTTATGTTTGCACAAAAAGCATCGTCCTGTGACAAAAGTGAGATGGATGTTCTTGGTGGCTTGAAGAAAGCATGTGGTCAAGCAGCACAGACTAGGGGAGGAAGGGCAGTGAACTGGAATACACAACGAAAAAAGCAATGGAGAGTGCTTCTCTGTGCTGATACAAGAAAGACCTGGTACATATGCAATGCAATACAGCTTGATGCTATATTGCATTGTTCACTCAAAGGCTTTCCCTCCAGCCCTCCAAGTTGGAAGAAGTTTTGGACAAACAAATGACCTAGTATTTGAATGGAAAGGCGATTTCGATCTCATTTCCTTTGGGAAATAGGAGAACAGAGGCTCTGTTCTCACCCTATGACTGTGGATGGCACAGACACATCTGTTTTGATGCTTCCTAGAGGCAGCTGCTCCCTGTGGCACTGATCTCACCTCAGTTCCAAGATTTCCTCACACAGATCTTGGGAGAGGGAGATGCAATAATGGTCCATGGCTGCCCAAGAACAACCACAGAAAACTCTTCCAACTGTGATGATACTTCCTAACTCACTGTCATGTGTCTGACCAGAATTGGAAAGTGTAAGGGTATAGACCTAGGAATGGGGTATCAGCTATACAGCTTCTTATCTTGTCTGCTCCACAGCCTCTCGGCAAACATTATGGAAATACTATTTCCTAGAAAAATGAGAAGAATAAACCCTTTCGGAGCCTGGTCTGGCTCTTCCCCAACAGGTTTGTGAAGGAGCAGATCTAAGGTCATCCTCAAATCCAGAGACTGCCGTATTTCTGCCTAATATATTTCAATCACATACAAAAACTTTCCTCATCAAGACTTCCTGAAAGGATCTGAAACATCTGGAGAGGGCGTCATTCCAGAATCAGCTACTTTTAGCAACAGACAATTTTATGCAACCATATCACATGTTCAAAAAGTTATGGCGTTAACGTAAGATTATTATTTTTTATTCCTTGCCTGGCTATCTGCTCATTAGCACAGGATCAAGACTGCCATACAGGTATGGCCATAAGAAAGGGTAAGCTTCATTTTCCAGTAAAATTATATGCAGTTTTGATATGCAAGTTCTCCAGTATTCAGATTTGTTGGGCTTTCATGCTTTAGAGATTTAGGTCAATGAAGAAACGAATGAAAATGTGGCAAGAGGAAATAATAAATAATTGCAACTCTAAAGAGAATTTATTTTTGTTGGAGAGAATCATTATTCATCTACAGCATATGCTCAAGATATAAACCTTATTTTGTTACCAGTTTCTCCATTTGGCAGGTTATCACCTAATATATACACAAATTACAACTATTTAACTTTCAAGTATCACAGACAACACAACATTCCAAAATAACATGGTTCATTAGGAAAGCATGTTTAAAACTCCAATATGGGAATAGTTAGTACAGGATATGTCTGATAAAAATGAGGCCACATTTCCACCTCTGTTTCACGGGTTTTTATCTGTTCAACCCATAGGAGAGTAATTTTCGTCAAGATATAATAGGCTATTCAAATGTTGCCTAGCACAGGAAATGAATTGCTGGCCTGTGTTCTGTTCTTTGAGGATAAGCATCCACATTAAAAAAAAAAAAAAAAAAGTATAGCAGTGTTTTCATTAGCCTCCTCCCAAGTCAGTGTCCAGCAGCCAGAATAAAATTAGAAAAAGAAATCTTTCATTTAAAATGGTTTGTAATACAAGTTCTGCCTTCTGTTGTGGTCTAGATAGATGTAAACTAAGCAATAATACCTTAAATGGGTCTGGTTCTTTTGTCCTCTACTGTCAAATTACCATTTGCTTTAGCAACAACAGATTGGACTTACTGAGCCCTTATAGAAGTATGTGGAACTGGACGTTGTACCAGGTCTGTATTTGGCCTTCAAGCATAAGGTCACCTGCCTTCTCAGAAGGTCATATACAGGTAAACAATACCAAAAAACTTTTAGCAAGGTTGGGATTTATTTCCCAGACCTTTCACAAATGTGAACAAGAAGTGTTATCACACTACTGGAAAACAAAAACCTTAAAGTATTTTCTGTAGAGTGCAACATTATCAGTCTCTCATAAAGGCACCAGACATATTTCCAAAGAGAAAACATATTACACACATATTACACTTTCTTTAGCACATCTCTCCAGCTCTACTTTTTACCATTCATTTTTTTTTTCTTTCTTTTCCCTAATGCATGTCTCTACAGTTCGGGTTCAGCTGAAATCAAACAAACCAAATGTGAAGAGAGGAATCACAGAGAGTAAAAGAAGTGGATACAATCTACTGGATAAATTGGTGAAGTCCATAGTGGTTTGAGTATTAGGGAAAATTGGGTTCAATTTGTTTTGCTACCAGATCTCCTATGTATTTTGATTAATCACTTAGGGTTGGACTCAACTAAATAAATTTAGAGCACAGGAGACAATGTTTTGAAGGCAGGCACTTCACAAATAAAAGAGGTCAGACAAAGTCACATCCTAAAAGCGCACATTTCTCTCTGCTGACTCTGAGAAAAGCCTGAGATAACTTGCTGGGATGGGGGCTTCTTCAGCATGAGGGCTTCTTCAGTTCCATGAGATGAATTAATGCTTACTGTAAACTTTTGAAAAACACTTAATTAGAGTAGTATTGCGGCCAGATTTTTAATGGCATTACAAGAGAGACAATTGCAGTTACACACCCTGGAAATTTTAACACAAATTGTATAGAAATGAAATATTTTTTCAAAACAACTTAGATACTTGAAACATCCAGGCACTTAAAAAATACTCTAAGGTGCTGGGAGTAATCCAGGTATCAGGATTTTGCAGGTCTGGTAAGTGAGGCATTATTTCTACTTCCTTCCAACCTGAAAAATAAGGATAGTTTTTTTTTATTATCTTGTGGGAGTAGTGTGAGAATTAACTGAGAAAAAACCGTGAAATTATCTCATACTGCTGTAACGGACAGACAAAACATCTGAAATGCATCTGGTAACACATAATTCAGATGGCCTAAAACTGGATTCTCCTTTAGCTCAGACTGAGGCATCTTGTTTTTGAATACTCGCTCTCTTTATCTGATTACTAGAGTGTCTTTGCAGGCTCTGTGTCTGACTAGGACAAATATATACAATATGACTGTGAAGATCCATGAGGAGAACTACCTTCCTATTCAAAGTCCAGATATACATGGTGCAGAGGGAGAGACCAGTTCTTGCTCTAACTTCCAACACTGGCCTGAAATCGTTAGTCAGGGTAACTAATTTTTTGTGTTAATTCTGGTACAAACTGCAAACGTTTATGTGGAACGGTGCGTAGAAAGAGTTTATAAAAACCCCTATTGAAGCAAGGGGTTAAAAAAAGCAGAACAAAAGCAGAACCATCTGATCACAAAAAAATACAAACAGTTGGCCAGCCTTACTCATACAGCAGCACTCTACAAATATTCAAATACATTTGTGAACCTTAACAGAAACAGTCTCAAAATGAGTCACACCATTAAAGGACAACAAACTCAGTTATATTACTCCGAGCTATAATAAATGAGAGCAGGAACATTTTCATCAACATCCTACTTGGCATGGTTTACAGGTGTGCCTTTAGCCTTTATATCTCTAAAGAGCTGTAAGGTCCAGTACTGACTGATTGTTTCTGCTGGTGAACAGGCAGCAGAACACTTGCTGCTCATTCACCAAGGAAGCAACTGCAAGTAAGTCTGGATCCAGTGCCTAAAAGAAATTATTGTTACTCCTAGAAAGATAAGTGCTCTTGTTTCCTTAGGATGATGCTATGTCACCACTAAACAAGGTTTTGAAGATTACATGCAATAGTAGGGGACAGCATACATCAACACGTTTAAAAAAAAAAAATAAAAAATCACTTTATAGAGAAGGCTTTTTATTTTTACCCTCCACTACAGCTTAAATCCTGCTCCCAGGTCAGTGATCTGTCCTGCATGCTCAGGTCTGAACTACTCACAAACCCTCTGTGAGACTCTTGGGTGGCTCCTGGTGGACACTCTTCCAGGGGTGCCACCAACTCCCACCTCTGCAGTCTGCTCACCAGAGCTGCCTGGCAGCTGCTGCAGTGCACCAGCCCTCATGGGTAAGCTTTAATGACAGTCCTGATGTGATGGCAACCCATCGTTCATGCACTTCAGCTATAGGGTACAGATAGCCTCCATATACCTCTGTGTCCCAGCTTTCTACCTGTCAAAGGCAAGTGAAGCCATCTTCCTTTTTCGTGGTGTTATTGGAGTATAAGGGCACTGGAAAGACTACAAAATGATCAGATGCTATGATATTAAGCTCAGACAAAAATTAAGGCAGACAAAAAGGTTTATCTGCTCAGGGTACTGTTCTAGAAATAAATACTTACTAAAGGACTCCTGTTCCCTTATTGCTGTACTCAGCTGCTTCACAAACTAGAAAAAGAGCCTGATGTTTTACCATTACATTTGAATGTGAAATAAAAACTCCAGCTGCACTATGAAGATAAACTGCTTAAGCAAAACATATTTGCAACTATTTCCTCAACATTTCTCAAGCGATCCAAATAAAAAACTGCTCACCATAGCAGTGTAAATATGACCACAGCACAGTAAGTAGAAATTACTATAACAAAGCCCTGGTGCATTTGCATGGTGATTTTAAGGAACTGCATCATCTTTAATATGCATATTAAAGGAAAGATATCAGGTTTCATCTCAAAATGTGGGGCAGAGTGGACAAAAGGCTGTAATAAGAGATAATCAAATTACTAAAGTGTTGGATTAGTCAGTTTAGGAAAAATACCAGCCTGCTATTTACAAATCACTTGTAGGGTTTGATAATTATAATTTTCTTTCCAAGAGGAATACTAGCCTGCTACCACATTTTGCGTCCTCCCATTAATTAAATTAAGCATCAGTCAAGGGTTTGACCAGCTTGTACTTCACAAACTGGAATAATATTGCTATTAGGTTACAAAAAAAATGTATTGTAATGAGGTTTGTTATCTCAGTGGCATTTTACAGGCAGAGTATTAATAGGGAAATGGACTAATATGAGGTCATTATGGAATAAAGGCAAATACAAATCAGTTTTAATGCTATTTTTCACAGCTTGAAGTGCCAGTGAAGGCACTGAAGAAGAGAGGTGATGGAGCTAAATCAGATAGAGAGAAAATGGAAAAGATAAATTCTACAGAGAAAATGTGACAAGATTTAGCAATAACATGGACTGAGGATTAAGACTTGGAGAGCAGAGAGAAAAGGGAGTATCCAAAAGGACACGGGACTTTACAAGTCAATGGCAACTGTGGTTTGTGCCTATGCCAACAGAGAAGTCAACTGATAGAGGACTTGGCAAAAATTGTTTTGACTTTGCAAACTATCATAACTGTAATATAAATCAACTTGAAATGCAACTTTTCCCCTTTTTATGCAGCAGATTAATCCTGTTTAACCTAGCCATCTACCTGGGCTGAGGTGAGAGCGTGCAGGCAGGCATGCACGTACTGGAGCAATCTGACGGAGAAGCTGGTAAGCAGCCCTGGTACACTCAGAACTGCTTCCATGAGAAAGGGTGAGAGCACCAGGATCAGGCTTTGCTACACAGCCAGCTAAGAGCTCTGGGCATCCAGACTTACCCAGTAACTCAACTGGGCTGTCAAAGTGCAGATGAATACTGTGGATCCAGGCTCTGCTTTTTATGTATACCGTGGCTTTCATTCTTTAACATACACAAAAAGTGCACAGATAAAACAAAAGATTTACGCAAAGTACCTGACAATACCTCATCTCATGCTGGGCTGCAGTTTCATGGACAAATATTTAACAATGGATACTAGAACTGCATATTTATCTCTTCAGCTGGGTACTTCTATTACATCCATGGCTAAGACCCAGGTCATTATTTGCAAAAGTACACATTTCAATGCCTAGAGACTGTTACCACACAGAAGTACCTTTGTAAATAGACCTTCAGCAGTCTACTGGAAATCTGGCCCAGGAAAAGGCCCATTAAGTTTTGTGGTTTTGTGAACTACTAAGAATCCTCTAGTTTAGTTCATGCCCTTCAAAGATTCAGATGGTGGATCTCCAGGGAATGAGCTGCTAACTGGTTATCACACATCTTCTTTTCTTTGAAGACAAAAATTGTTTACAATTACAATGTTATATGGTACCAAACAGAAGTATATCTTATGTATATACACCACACTGAAAATATGTGTATTTTAGGAATGAGAGTAAGCAAAACACATAAAAACCATCTGGATGCAAATAAACACCTTTGCAACATCATTTGGAAGACTCCCACATTTCAAGGAGGTCAAACTGCTGCACCAGTCTTGCCCTTTTGTGTGTGGTAAATTTGACGGTTCTCAGATGATTGGTATCTTAATGAGCTAATTATTACATCTTCACAGCTACAAAAATCAAAACCTTTGCATATAACACTGTAATGCCAAATTCCTAAATACCACCAGACAAGTTTTTTAAATTGTTAATATTATTTATAAAACAACTATGTATACACAAGTGTGGAAAAAAGTCATTGAATGAATATGCTCAAATACAGAAATGGTTTCACAACTGTTCAGCCAAAGCTGACCCACAGTCTACCAAAGTCTGGAAAGATTTCCAGAGTAGGATTCACCCGAACATATGTCTCTTTTCTGAGGTAGCTGGCTAAAATTCTGTACAGCTGACAGAGAAATCGGAGCTTTTAGGCTTTGATTTCTATCAAACAAAAGAAGGCCTCTAAAACAGGACTTAGTAAATGTACCCCTTTCTCTCTGCTGACTGTAAGGGAAGGCTGTGCTGATCAGTTCAGATATAAGTTAATTCTCCCTTCCTGCATCCTTTTAGCACTGGTTGAAGCATATAGACTTTTCAGAAGAAATATGCTGCATTATACTGGATATTTCAAGGCCAGCCTTTGACAGACTCATCTTTTTCACTATGGATTTTCTACAGCCTCCAGCAGTCAATGTGAGATGCTCCCATCATTTCATCTTTCTGGCCTGATATATGCTTGTACCAACTATTGCAACATCCTCTGCAGTGATATCCTTACCCTGCCTGGCTACTGCCATGATCTGCCACTGCAGATCAGAGAAATCAAGGCTCTTCTTAGATGTGAAACTGGAAGCAAAAGCACAACATTGTCATCAGACATCATGCCAAACTTTCACACTGGGGGAAACTTCAACAAATATGGGAAAACACCGGTTTCATCAGGCTCATAATTTAAAATACATTTTACTCTTTATCACAATCCTTGCAGTATTTGACCCATTAGATCCCCTTAACATGAGTTAGAAGACAGTCAAGACAACTTTAAACTGAGCCCAGTCACAGTGCTCACCACCACATGCCTGCAGACTGTGACATGTGGCTTTTCAGCTGCCCTGCAGCTTTTTTACTGTTGTAGCCATGTAAAGGGATGTTTACATCAAGTACTCTTGGTTGTCATCTTCTGACACTTTCTTCACAAAAAACCTATTGAAAGTAAAGGTACACGATGATGAAGAAAGGCAGTGGAAAGGAGCTCTTTTGGTTTAATCAATTTCTTTGCAGAAGCCTCTAGGAGTTTAAAGTATTGAAGATACCCATCTTAAAGCAAATTCACTGCTCTAGCTTCCATTCTACAAGTATTTTCTTTTTTAACGTGTATGCAAACATGCAGAAGGTCAAACTGAAATTACCAAGATCCTGTCAGGTATTTTTTATTTACCTGTGGCTATTCCATATTTTCCTGTTCTCGATGAAAACTGTTACAACAAATCTACATGGTATCTTAACAGGTAGAGGGTTGTTTAAAAAATAAAAGATGATCCAAATGGGCTTACTGAAACTGACAATTGGCTTAGACTCATACACATTTTCTTGACAACATACAGCACATCTTCACAGTGAAATAATGATGCAAAGAGATTTACTGTGAAAGCCGATGGTTCTGTGTTGTAAGCAGCAAACCCAGAGCCCCAATCTGTTCAGGCCTGCCAGCATCAGCAGATATGTGGGACAGTCTCCTTTTGGCCCACTAAGGCAATCCAGTCCCAAAGGATAAGTGGACTCTGCTGTCCCCTTTGCTGCACACTGTAAATAGACAAGGCAGTGAGAGAAGACCAGCCCATGTCTACTATCCTACCAAAAGACAGATTTGCTCATGAGTGATTACAGAACTACACCTACAAAAAGCAGAGCACAGATAAAGATCTTTAGTATATTTGAGCCATCAAAAGAAAGGGTTCATAGTGCAGCTTCATGACCTCTCCTGTAAGTGCATCCTCAACTAGGAGTTAAAGGCTATAGTGCAGTAAACTCTGAAGGATTGTTCCTGCTCTCAAAGCAGCCACTAAGCTGTTTGGGACTCCTGGAAGAGGCTAACCTCCCATTCAGAAAAAACTGGATGGGCACAGACCAAAGGAGTTCTTCCTATTCTACTTTTAACTTTCATTTCAAATATAGATTCAGTTAGTAACCTGAACAAAGACAAATGAACAACAAAATACAATACCGCACTTCACACACACATAATCTGATTTTTTAATATCAAGCTAATAAAAGAAAAATGCTTTTTGATGCTCTATATGGTGGATGCTGTCACATAGATAGTCAAAATCACCAGCTGGCTCCACTGGGCCACAATATCAGTGAAATCCTTAATGCAGCTGGGACACAAAATTCTGAAGAAGAAACTGATGCAACAGTATAATCACCGAGCCTTTTTTTTCCACATAAAGAAATCGGAAGCCCACTTGAACTCAGTAATCTTGTATGGAACACAGGACACCAGGCAACAACTATTTCTGTTCCTTTACAGATAAGGCACTTACTATGGTCCTCAGTGAATCCTAAGGAATTGCGTCTACAGTAGATTATAGCCTTTACACTGAGTCTTATTTTTAACCCTAGCCAACTAGCCATATCTGCACCACTTTTTATTATATTAATGTTTTATAAATGATAGCACAAAGACAACTGAACGGTAAGTGAAGTAGTTCAATCAGTAAGTAACAAAGCTAAAACTAATATTATGGGAAAAAAACCTAGATGACACAATCAGAAGATGACAAGTGAAAGCCAAAGAGGAAAGCTGAAACCACACAAAAGTTTTACTTCAAAGAAGTGTTTAATCGAAAACACAAGTCCAGTGCTCATTTGTTTTCCCCATTTGCCTTGTCATAAACAAAGAGCAATCCCACAGTTTTTCCAAGAAGCCATAGGAGGTAAAGTTTCTGTAATGTAAGCCAACACTGTAAGGAAAAAAAATCTTTAATACAAAACACTAAAAAACTGATTATGAATTTGCCACAAATTTTGCATTCTTTGTATTCTTAACTTTATTTACATTTAAAACTGTTCTTTTTCATTGTCAACTACAAAGCAGGGTCCTGCTGTGCGAAAGCAGAGCTCTAGATTGCTTTGTTAAATGCTTAATTTTCTCAAAAACATTATTTTTGGACTGCATTTTTTCTGATCGGTTTTCAATGTTTGAAATGTTTCTTCATCCACAAATGCTGAGTAAATTGACATCTGCTATCCTTGAACATACTAATTGAAACTTTTTGTACAGGGCAATATCAAAATCTTTAGTCCTCATAGAACTCCTCATGCTTGTGAAGATACACATGGATGTTATCAGTGAGTTTACATTAAGCTATATTACTGGATCCATCTGAAAAGTAAAGTAACATAAGAAATACAGCCCTGCACAGCTGCAATATCTAAATTTCCAGTTATATGAAGTATCAAGTAAAGCTAGGTGACAGAAAACACTGCTGAATAAACAGTCTTCATTTGGAGGCAAGAGTAAAGAGAAGTAAAAATTCATATCAGCTTCTCTTTTCTGTAACTACTTTTATGCCAACAAGCTGTAACTGTTTTAAGGACACTGAAGGCTGAGTAGGTGCATTTATAACTAAGATTCCTGGAACTGCAGAAGAGCAATCTAAGCCATGTCTTCTCACAGAGATGGGTGCTGAAAACAGAGCCAGCCTTTTGTACACAGGATGCAAGTTGACCCAGCACACCATATACTAAACACGGTAAGTATTATAGGAAACACACAACATTATTTTCAAATATTAACAAGAAAATATATATGATATGTATACATGCATATACTGGGTTTTATCTGGAGCAAGATCAGCAGAAAAAAGTTCATCTAAGGAGTTCATCACATACTAAACATTGCTTATCAGCCAAATTAACTACTGAACGCCTCTCCCTCAGTAGTCACCAATGAAAGGCACATAATCCCTTGCAGTATTTTCTTCACTAACAAACAAACAAACCAACCAGGTTCCTTCTCTCCCCAGCTGAAAACCTTCTGCCGTCCTTCCAGTCATCCCATCTCAAAAGTTTGGGATGTAAGCTGAGTCTAGGAGAGTGCTGCGAGGAACAGCAGGTCTGGGCTGGGTGGGGTGCAGCCGAAGGTCTGCAGGAGCCATACCAACATCATGAAGGGCACAACTGGGAGATGAGCAGAGCAGCTGCCCCACAGCCCATTGGCAGCTCTCAGCCCTGGATAGGCATCTCCTCAAGTAGGTCTTCAGCTGCTCCGCAGTCAGGAAATTGCAACCAGTCTCTTAAATCCTGACTTGAAACCCAGCTGCAGGTGAGTAAGGTTGCAGCTCACATAACATATACCACCCCAGAGAAGCAGCATTAATGAAAGGAGCCAGGATGCGTTGTCATTGTGGTCAGCTGGGAGAGATGCAAGGCAAGACACATGGGGCACGTTTCAGCAGTGTGGCCTCAAAGTGATGATGGAAGGGTATGGGTTGTGAAAAGTCATGCTAAACAAAGCTGACATAATCTCACAGCCCACCACAGCCACACAACTGTACAACACTGCAAGGTAATCCCTTGGCTATTATGAATGCCAGAGAAATCCTGAGCAAAGGCAATGAACAGGTTTGTAAACTGTGTGAACATTGCAGACAGGTACCTGGGAAGCTCTCAGAACTGGTCTTGCAACCACCTCCCAGCCCACTCTGGGACTTGGGAAAAACTAGTAACACTGCTGGTCTAAACTGGGTCTATTCCACACCTTCTAATCTACTAATGGAAATTGCAAGCCCTAACCAAACCTGCTATCATGTCTACCTACACTAACTAACCAATTATGTGAGACCGGAGACATGCACCAAACCTAAATTATATTATGGATGAAGTCAGGAGCAATAAACCTAATCACAGCATTAAAGATTCAGGTTAGACATCAAGAAAAAACCTTCCCTGACAAGGGCAGAGAAACACAAGAACAGATGCCACTTAGTGTGTAACCAGCTTGTATCCTACCTCCCTTCAACTGCCTCTTTTCTGTTTTATCTTATCTGATATTGCACTATTTTTTGTGTGTTTTTTAAGTGCTCATAGTGTGTGTGTATGCTAACAAATACTATGGTGGCTATTACAAGACTTACAGCAGATATTCAGGATCCACCTTACGAGTTCAGGGCCCAGATGTAAAAAAAAAAAAAAATGCTCACTGTATTAATAGGCATAATTCTGATTTATGCTTTTAGATCCATTACCAACAATGTAAGTAGATGTTTGAGAGGAAACTGCTCTTGTAATAGTTCTGCAGGATCAGGCCCTAAAAACTGAGGATACAGATGGTGAACACAAGATGCACACTGAGTGAAAACAACTCTCACTTTCCACAGTGGCAGAATGCCAGTTAGTTAGAGCCAGCTGATGACAGTACAAGACGAGGAGGAACTGTCATGCATATGTGCCAAATTTACTCATTTAAAAAGTGAATTGGGCATCACCGTCTGTTGCAGCTAATCAACAAAATGAGATAAGTGGGACAACAAATTATGCCCCTTTTGATCAACCAGCACTGTCATCTCCTTTGTAAACAGGGAGAGTTTCTAAATTTGTTTTTGATAAGTTTGGAGCAGTAAAAGAAGATGGAAACATCCTGCTAGCAAATTACTTGCTCAATTCAAAGACCATCAAAGGACCTTCTACAGACTTTAGATCAGGATCAAAATAAATAAATAGCATCATGCTATGTAGGAAAGCCAAGGATGAAGAGCAGATTCATCATTTGGGTTTTTTAAAAGTTATTTGAGAAAAGAACAATTATTAGATCCTGATTGTGTATTTCCAACAATGTGACTACACTATATTGATGGAGGCCTAAAAGTTTGAAGCATTAGGCCTTTATTTCACTTGCTGCTTGGCTGCACCAGTTTAAACAACAACTAATATTGTATTATTTCAGTAGAAGGAAACCCCAGATTTCCAGCAGCTTATCTCCCTTCAGAATGTAAGTCTTCTCTGAAAAAGAAAAATGTGCCACCAACTGTTTTGTTTATTCAGAAGGTGGTACATGGACCACATACTCCTGATGTGAACATCTGCAGGGGGTAATTCCCAGTGCTCCTGATACACCATCCCAGCACAAAGAGCTCCAGCACCATACCCATTTATATTTTAGCACTCAGTGCGAAAGAGTTCAGTTAGAATATCATGCTACACAAAGAGCAACTATAAACAAAATGGATTCAAAATAATCCCAGAAAGTGGCCTAGGTATTTAAAGAAACTTTTCCTAAAGTGATACAGGTCTGAACAAATGATCAATTAAACAAAAAGACCCCAGAAACGGCTAAGAAAAGCTAGGTTTTCATTCAGGTTTGAAAGCTGCTTGCACAGGATGCCAACGGATGTTGCAGTCTCTACAAAAACATTTCTATAATATAAAGCTTTATGAAATCCAGTAATTAAAAATTAATTCAACTGACAGCCAAATGAGAAGCTGCATGGTTCACCTGGTTTATGAAAGACTCAGAACCTTTAGTAATCCAGTAGAAACGATTTGCCAAACAAAACTACTTGACTACAGAAGATGAATAAACAACCTTTGCTTATAAATGCATAAAAGAACTGCCCGAGGAACAACCCAGCATTGCATTAGTACCCCAATGTCCCTTCATTTTTGCTTTCCCTGTCTGTGAGGGAAAATAAAACTCTCTTAGGAGTTTTCACTGCCATTGAAAAACATTTCAGCTATCTGAATACAGGATTTACTCAGCTGACCACTAATGCCAAGGGCCTCAAAACCACTTACTCTGAAAGAAGATGAGTTTTGCAATTTGTACCTGCATCTATAAAGCAATGAAAAATTGATGGTTTCCTCTTGACTGCCACAGAAATGGTTGCTTTGTACATTTGTTTCCTCAGGGAATCCAGTGCTATAGTTTTCCAGTGAAGAGTTTCTGTATTCCTGCATTGCTAAAGTGACTGTAATGCTGACCTAATTTGGGTCATCAAAAACCAAGGATTAATCACATATCTAAAAACAAACAAACAAACAAACAAAATTGTTACATAAGCTCACTTGCTTGATTATCTATTTCTACCACATACTATGCAGCATTCTTTAAAATGTTAAAACACCCAGGCTGTACATTCATTTTTCCATCTATAGCAAGTAAAGAAGAGTAATCTACATTTTTTTCTGTATTCTTATTATCAACAGCAAATGCACTGTGAACATCATCATTTGCAGAATGTCAAAGTAACAACAGAAACATTAATCTAGTCTCAGAAAACCCTGCAAGTTGGTAAAGTATTAACCTCAGACATTGTGAGGTTAAGCTGCTTGCCTCTGACAGGACCAGAAATAAAGCTCACATTTCCTGATTCCCCAGGCCTATCACAAAACAATGATGTAATTTCTAAGTTTTAATTTAATGGTCTGGAGAATTCATATTTCTAGATCTCCAGAGTTTGTAACAAGCACCTATTAATGCTTTACCTAAGGTTCAAAAGTTCGAAGTACACTAAAAGCTGTTCAGTGGAAATGAAGCGGCCCATTTCAAAACACTTTTGTTTAGAGCACACTTTAGAGCTTACAAAACTACCTGGAAATGTCAGGTATCCAGTTCTTGGGTTTGATTACTCCTGTCATCAGAGCTGGCGATGCCATGCTGGGATCAGCCTGGGGTGTTTCCATGCAGCTTCTTTTTGTGTGAGGCGGGTGTCACCTCGACCTTGCCCTGGCAGGCACAGCTCCCTTCAGATGCCACAATGGCAGGTCGGTCCCATCAGATGTTATAGGTCTTCAGCACATGATCACTAGGTGGGATAAGTACCACACGTGTGCTGGTACGCAACCTACCCTGCACGCAAAGGATATTCTGGTTTTCAAAAGATCAAACAGCAGCTCATTAGAGGAACTGTTACAAAATTCAGCTGCCTCTTCCACAGTCTCATTTCTGCTGATACAAGTGTGTGCCCAACACATCTCTCTGGAGAAACCCTAGGTTCTCTTTCTTCAGAGGTCCTAAGACCCCGCAAACATGAAGAGCCAAGATGAACTGCAGGTATCCAGTCTTCGGAAATTCACCATCTGCACAGGTCACAGAAGCAGCATGGAGAAACATACACAGTCGAGACCACCATTCAGGTGGGACAATCCTTTCTGTGTCCAGAAACTGCCACCAGTACTCACTCAAAACCCAAGTCTGTCACTCCAGAAAGTTTTGCATGTACAAAATACAAGTTCAAAATTTATTTTTAGCTTCACTGTCTTCATTGTGCCTTCATCTCTGTTGCTGTCTGTCCCTTCCACAGCTTTTTATTAAAAGTTGTCTCCTGACTTGCATGTTTTATTGATCTTTCAGATCTTACTGGTCCTAGCCATTTAATGGGTTAAGCAATATCTGCTTGGATAATTGGAAGAGATTAATAAGCCAGAGAACAGTCATTACCTGCAGACACCCTGAAGATAGACATCTCCACAAATTTAACAGATGAAGCCATCAATTACAGTAATCCTAGAGGTAGACAGTATTTGCATAGAAAGAGTATTTTAACATCATAAGTAGAACCGACAGTGAAATAGTTTTCTCTGTTTCTAACATTATCAATTCCAGTATTTCAGGAAATAAGCAGTGAAATTGGTGCTTTGAATGTCACTAAATGTAGATTGTGTCAAGCTTCTGGTGATTAACCAATTCTAGAATAAGAGTCTACTTAGCACGAGGGAAAGAAAACGAAAACCACTTTACCAGTAACAGCTTCAGCTCTGACTGACAATCAGCTCTTCATGAATGTCTAGGACTACTTGCATGTACAATAGCATACATGTATTTAGTATTGGAGACAGAGGCATCCAGTTATCCCGGTGACTTGAATAATGCTAAAATAAAGATGTGCTTTCTTGATGAACTTCAGATCAACTGTAATGTAAAAATGTTTTTTAACCTCTAATAGACTTTATCTTGCTTCATTTTTAATTTGAAGAAGGCACTTAATGGAAATAATATGGTACTCAACTAAGAATCTGTTGGAAATGTTAGTTAACTATCTTAGAGTTTGTTACAAAGTTCACTTGATATATGTAGAAAACTAGATTTTTTAAAGGCAAGCATGTTTTGAAAACAGTTCTTGATCTGGGGTTTTATAACGTGTCTTTAAAAGATGCTGTAAAACTTCATTTTCCTAATCTTAATGTGAAGGTAAGTTTAAAAATAATTAAGATGTTGCCTTTCAAGAACATTCCAAGACAAAATTTGACAAAATATATAAAAAGAACACAATATAGATTTCAAACAAATATTCTGGGGAAGTGTTTATGAAATTAAAGCAACTTTAAAAACTGGAATACATGTTACGACCTGGTGACTTCAAAAAAACCCATGAAACCTAGTAAAACAAAAAGTGTCTGCATGGAAAACCATGTTAGCTAGGTAGTTGTACTTTAAACCATGTGTTGCAGCAGTAAGCATGCCAGAGTAACAGGCGGAGACGTGGACAAGGCTGAGATGAAAGGCATGTACACGCACAAGATCTTCCAGGCCTGTGGTTACCTCAAATGACATAATTTCATAGCACCTCTCTCCACATGGAGAACAGCACAGTACAGACCAGTTCATTCCCAAATTAAAAAAATAAGCCCAGAACAAACCACTTGCCCTGCCAGAGACCAGACTGATTATACCGCTGGCAACACCTGAGGCCTCATGGTGTCCTCTGGATCATGCTGATGACTGAACACTTGTCCTATGACAGTTCACTGCACAGTGTTGCACAGTCACCCTGCAGTCAGGAAGACAGGTACCTTGTATGGACTTTAAAAAGGGATATCTTACTCTTATACAGGGGTTTTCCCACAAAACCGGTGTGGGGTCAATAGCCATTGCAAAAGGTACAGGCACTCTCTCCCTAGTACCGAACGGGAGAACATGGAGCAGACTCAGAGCCTCCTCATCCCCAGCTGAATGAGTTGGTTGGAGCTGGGGATCATGGGACCACACTCTGCTCCTTAGTCTTCAGTCAAGCAGAACATCCCTTAGTGTTTGCTCCCTCTTGGGCAGGGGCAAGCCCTGCTAGCACAGCAGAGAGGCAGAGCACCAATCAAGAAAACTAAGTGAGCTGTAAAGCACAAATACGTACAAGTGCCATCTGGCAACAATATAAGGAAAAAAAGCATTAAGTGGCTTATGTAAACCAATGCCATAAAACCCCTGTATAAAGTCAGCTAAGGACACCATCTCTCCCAGCCTGCGATGCCACTGGCTGAGTACCGTGAAAAGAACAAAATTAAGTTTACGCAATGCCTCGCGTTAGGCCTAAAATAAAGTCCATCAGGACTTGCATTTTGACAGCAACGTGAACCAAACAAAGCTTGTACTGCTGGGTAAAAGCCCTGAGCTCCTCACCATTGTCACGGAGAACTGGGATGGGTAGGAGATGAGCAGGGGCTGCTTTGGCCGCAGGAGCTGCAGGCTGTGCTGGGACACACACAGACCTGCTGCTTCCTGTCACCTCCATCCAGGCCTCAAGAGGCAGGTACTCCATGGTCCAGCATACAGCATAAGCTCACCACAATAAGAAAAGTGCAGCTCTATTGGGGAATTGAAGCCTGAGCTGAAGTCAATCAATGGCCACAGTGCATTTTCAGTCAGTTCATTGTAGCTCTCTCTGCAGGGGTTAAAATCTCTGTGTCTCTGATCATCACCACCTTCTTTGCTAGGTTGCTCAGCTGGAGGAAAACCTCCATTGTTCCTGACTTTTACAGACTACAAAATTCGAAGATGAACACATTCACTCATTTCATACACTCAGTGTTTTCCAAACAATTCTGAAGACTGAGGAGATGGCAAGCAGACATTCTCCTGCCTATGCTCTCCACAAAATCCCGTGGCTGCAGTTGTTCTGATGAATTTGCAACGCAGAGTTGCTCAGCCTTAGTAATGGTGCCACTCACTGTCCCAAGGGTTGTGTGCTATGGGCCTCTGGAGAAAAGTACCAAAGCTCACACATGAGAAGGTGCTTCAAAAAAAAGTTTTATCCAAAAAGTAAATCACAGAATTCACCAACCTTTAAAACACACTACATGAAAATACTGCTAAACATCCTTCTTGCCTTTTTTTTGTTTGTTGTTGTTTTTTGTTTTGGTTTGGTTTTTTTTGTTTGGTTTTGGTGGTTTTTTTGTTTGTTTGTTTTGTGGTGGTTTTTTGTTTTTTTTTCTGACATATTCTTGTTTAATTCTCCCCTTCAAATAAGTTGGTTGGCCATTTGCAGGCCCTGTCACTGTTACCACAGTCTGTGCTGGGAAGCTTGTAATCCAGCCTCGTTTAGCAGATTCTGCTGCCTTGGTACTATGGAACCTTCCACATCAGCAGCCAGACAGAATGACAGAATCACAGATTGGTTGGCGTTGGAAGGGACCTCTAGAGATCATCTAGTTCAACCCACCTGCTAAAGCAGGTTCACCTACAGCAGATGGCACAGGAATGCGTCCAGGCAGGTTTTGAATGTCTCCAGGAACCTCCCCTCCTGTTACAGTTTACCATGAAGAAGAGCTTCCAACTCCCAAAGTGCTTCCATTCCCCCTCTCCCTCAACCCAGGATAACTCCAGTTCCAGATAATTAAGCTGTCAATTAGCAGAGCTGTGGGAATACTGCCATTTTCAGAAGCACCCACAAAGGCTTTCCCAGGGAAAACTCCATCTTCCAAAACTGATGTCAAGGCCAGCACCAAGCATACCTGTGGTACATTCCCAGTGGAAGTCTTTGACGCTCAGTCACATACGGTTCAGATTCCTCTAAGGAAAGGGGAAAGTTAGGCTACTTTGCTATAGGAAGGAATCTGGTGCAACACTGGTTTCTATGCAGTAGAGATTCTGAAATATTGAGCTTTCTATTTTTCCTATAAGTAATATAATGTACAGAAAATAACATACAAGCAGATAGAAAGGCATAACACACATCTGAAGAATATTACTTTCTACATTTTGCTACAAGTATTAGTTACACAAAGTCCATAATGCTGTAACACTTTGGTTTTATCTATTGTAGTCAATCACTAGCAAACCAATTCATCTTTACTCCTGGAAGAATTAAAGATTTTGGTAACTTTTGCATAAAATAACATTTAAATAACACACAAATACCAATTTCATGTTAACTTTCTTTTTAGGGAATTGAATTCAAGACCAAAAAAAAAAAAAAGGCTAATTAAAAAACTTCTACTGAGTTTTAAAAGCTCTATGCAGTTACTTCAGATGATTGCTCATAAATTCAATAAAGCCCTAAAGATTAGTCACATCTAGCAGTGTTATCATCAAGGGCAAAGTAACTTTCTTTTCCCTTTTCCAGAGAAAATGGACTTTTATTATGCCGCTAATCACACCTACACATTGAGTACCCATCAGAGTTGGAAACTGAAAGCTATGAGCAAGTTTTATTTCTCACTTTTAGAAGACTATAATCTTTTTGGTTCGCTCAATCAGACTTTAGAACCAGGGCTATGATTTTTTCCTAAGGGTATCTATTAGTTCAATATCAAGTGTCTTTAAGATCTTGTAAATCATCTTTTTATTTAAAATTACGCCCAATCTCAAATATATAGTAAGAATTTATAATTGCAACTGAAACTTCCAAAATTGAACCTGACATACAAACCCCACAGTATCATATTTGGGGATCATTCACATGGGTCACTATCGTTTCTAACATGAAATTCACTGTTGAGAATTTCTACTGCACATTCCAGAAATATATTAAAGAAATTAGAAGATCTATTAGATTTATCATAGCATAAGAATAAAAATGTTAACATTTGAATCCATAACCTTTATAATGGATAAAATTAAGAGGAAGGGAGCTCTTTGCTTTTTGTACCTGTATGATGCCTCTTAACCGTTTACAATCCTTGGCCTCATTTTTCACCCACAAATTTTGACATAAAACATTGCAAAGCAGGCAGTTACCCTTCACAGAGGAAATGCCTCAAATATCCCCCAAATTTGTTCTTATTACTGACACTCCTTACATGCTGTTATAAATGCTGGATGACTTTCAAAAGCTGTCAAGACTGAAAGAACATCACTTGCAAAGCAGAACAGTCCTCAAGCTCTTCTACAACTTTGGCAGCCCTCAACAGCATCACACACAGCCTGAACACGTCGAGCAATATTCAAGCCAGCCACAGATGAGAACAGTGTTAGGATGCAGAGGGCACAAAAGAAAACATTTGTTTCCCTATTCTTGACCATCTACCCTTTCCTGAGAAAACTACCCAAACATGCCAGATGTCCTTTTTTTTACCAAGGTTTTAATCTCCTTATTTATTCTCTAAAGGTCAAATATGCAAGTTTTCCCCATGTCCGGTCTAATATTTTCATTTTTGTGTCATGTGCACTGTGTTTTGGAACAGTGTCAAGATTTAGTTAGTAGGAACTGACACAGAGGATGAATTAGGGTTATTAGAGGATGTATCAAACACCTACTTTATGGAAAGAAAAAAAAAAAAGGGGAAACAAAACTGTCCATCTTTAAGGTTACTGGCTGCTGAGGATGTTGCTTTTTAGTTTGCTCAGTTTTATCTCTTTGTTTCCTGGTACTCCTCTGTCTGCCATTGTGTCTGTCGGTCTTCTCTTGTTTACTACCATCCTGCACCTGCCTGGGAAGATCCACAGGCAGGGTCATCTTCTGTTCCCTGCGGAGAGCCAGAGTAGAGGACCAGGGCTCCCAGCCAGGGATGCTGTTAATTTAGTGATACCTACAATAGGCAACAACAATGCTGGAAAATTCCACTCTCATTTGATGTAACTAGTGACTATTAGTCTCCTGTGTTTATATTTGTCTTCTATCCTCAGGCAAAACCCTGCACAAACCCCACAGTGCTACTCGTCAGAGTGCAGCTGAGGGGAGCGGGAAGGGAGAAGGTCCCTATGAAGAACTTGAGAGGCTGTGTTACTTCTTGCTTATTCCCCTCAAACATCCTGGGCAACCCATTTGTGTTTTGCTAGGGCCCTGATCGTAAGAATTTGACCCCTATCGTTGTGTTGAATGATTTAGCTTGCTGAAGTGTTCACTGGAAGCTGATAACGTGCCTATCATGACCGATCTAAAAGTGGAAAATGGTCATGCACATTTTAAAAATAGTCTGTTTATCACACCATATATATTGATCACCTTTTGGAAACACACACAGAGACATCATTCTCGAAGTCAATCTAAAATAAATATGGCCTGAATTTATCCAGAACAGGTTGGATTAAGCCTTGTTACTAGGCACCTAGCTTTTTTTTTCCCCCCCTCTGTATCAAATTGCACACATTTAAACAATATATAACTTTCTATATATTAATATAATAGCCTCCTGGCAATTATGAATCATTAAGCAGAATTTTAATGCGGTTTATTTCACATGTGTGCATTAGTATTTGAAAAAGTTCAGTTCCCATTCTTCGAGTACTGAAACACCTTTCAAAATCCTAAAGTTGTATCACTGAAGTGGCCTGGTATATGCACTGATCTGTCCCCAGCCATCTACCTGTGACCTGCCAGGAAAACAAATGCTGTCACGCAGTATCAAACAGACTGCAGAAAGATGAAACATAAACAAAGGTATGATTGAAAACACCGTGACAGAGAAGATGCAAATCTGCAGCCCTGCTGCTAATAAAAATCTGTCACTCAACCTCAGCATCTGGCAGTAAACGAACTACAGCAAATTCTACCCAACTGAAGCTGGGACACGGAAGATGCAGTTGACTTTGAAACCCTTGAGAAAGGGTCTCAACCTTTGATTTCCACATAAAAGCAGCTGATTTCTAATTACTGTGTAAATTAATTGTTTCTCAGCGTTGATTCCTACTACTATTTACATCTACAACCTGAAGCAGTCAGGTTCTTTTGTTTAATATTTGAACATATTTATATCTTCCAGAAGTGGAGAGAACAGGCTTCATTTTCAGCAGTCTCCCCGAATGCCTCTTCCTCACTGGAATGAACTACAGATACTATAGCCAGAAATTTCTTGTGCAAACAGAATTACATTATACACCTGCTTCATTATTGCTGCTCAGGAATAAGGATGAAATGTCAGGCAAAGGGTGGATGCTCTCTGAAGGAAAGGAATATAACTCTGGAATAACCGATTTCTGCAAGAAATAATTTATAACAAATTATTATAGGACTTACATTTTATGGAACATGAAACTAGTAGCATATTGTTACCTTATTGCAACTTAAGATCAAAAAGCTGTTCTCGATCCCCTCTTTCCTGCCCAGAGCTCAGACTCCATGCATAACCCAGCTCTTTGGACCTCCCTAAAGGATATCTGAGGCATGGGGCATTGTGCTGAGAAAGAGGCATGCCCCTGTCTCAATTCTGTTTTGATTTCCCTCTTGCCCACAAAAGTGACAAAGAGTGTAATCTATTTTATACACTAGATCCAGGTAGCAACACTACGCTGCTGTGAGAGTAGGAGGACATCGCTGTGATGTGAGAAGCCCTAATGCAGCTGTGTTGGCAGGCATAGCTCTATCATCTCCGCATGCTGCCTCAAGACTAGAAAACATTCAACCCTTTTAAAATATCTCGTAGGTAACAACACACTCAGTTCTCATTTGCCCAAGCTGTACTCTGGCACAGCAAGCAGCAGACTCAGAATCAGAAAGGCTTGTTTGTGGCTTCCTGAGCTGTAAGCACCATTTTTGGCAAAAAGGTGAGCAGCACCAGCAGAGTAGCAATACCCTCTCCTTCCATCACATGTTCTGCCTCATCTTTTCTATTCCAGGACAGGAAAGAAGGGAATATTCTGTAGCAGAGAGCACTACATAGATGGAAATGACTCTAATAAGGAAGAGTTTTCCATGAGGATTTCCACGTCTTCAAAATTTGCTACATACCATGTTGTATCAAGAAGATAAACTTGCTGGAGTGGAGTATGCAATCCACTATATTTTAAAATGTTGGTAAATTGAAAATGGATCATGTCACTTCACTCCTTCCTCCTCTTGTCCCCCCACACACCATGAATATATTTTGGAAAAGAAGAATACACCCACTACTTGAGCAGATTCTAAGTATTTCACAGATTATGCATGTAAGGAGGAAATAATAACATATAATTCGAGCAAATCTGCAGTGTTCCATGCCTATAGAAAAACTGCAGGAATTTGAGCAATGCAAACACTTGGACAGGAGGTAACCTTCCCCTGTGAAACAGGACCAAAGTGCAGCAATGGCTGAGACTTGCTGTGAATAATTAATAGTATTTTTTTCAGGCAGTGACTTATGCCTGAATTCCTAAAGGGAATGGTCTACTTAAACTGGTTTATTAGAGCTGAATCCCGAGGAAAATCCAAACCCTGTTTAATGAAGCAATCTGATCAATTTGTGATACATTTTCCCCTTTGTAGCTCTTCATGTGCTATTCAAACCCATACAGCACATAATTAAATCAAGGATGGCTAAAATATCTCACTTGCTAAATTACTATACATTTGCCTAATTGGTAATTACAACCCACTGTTGTCACAGACATTTGGTGAGTAATATCTCTGCTCCAGCATAGGCTTGAGCACAACTACAGACAGCAATAACACACAAGAACTGCTATATAGTTAAATGCTTAACAAGCACTATGGATAAATCAAAAAGAGCGTCACAACTTCTAAGGAACCAGAGCTTTAATTTACAGTGCAGAGATTAGCAATATAATTAATAGGAATTATAACAAAGCAAAGGAGAGAAATTACTGAAATCCTCTAAGCATGCAGCTTTGGGAAAAGCAAACAAACCCCAGACTTAAGCCAAATATTATCTAAAACACTTTACTGGTGCACTGTGCTTCTGATCTGTGATCCACCCCCTTTCCACCTAGCCAGCCTCCTGTTAAAAAGAAAAAATGATTTCACACCAATTCCACACTTCAGAACACGATTTCAGGGAGCTTTTATTTTCCTGTGACACAGGGAACAAGCAACGATAAGATCAGACAAAAGCACATAATTAGATTAAGTCTCATTAAAAAACTCCTCTTGTGCTTCAAAGGCACTTAACTCTATTAGAGTTAAGACTGAGAACAGTACATACACCAACAAGCACAACACAGTCATGTGTGCAGAAGAGACCCTCCACTACAGAAAGCGCATTTCTTGCCACAAAGCAAACAGTCACATCAAAAGTCAAACTACTTCTCTGAAACGCATGGATTTTGTGAAACAAGATGATATTAGATGGGGTACTTGATGTGCCTTTCATTGAAAGGCTTTCTAAACAGCTAAGAGGGAAACATTCAAAGGATGCGCCTGTAACACTCAGTGTATGTAATTGCTTTTTCGCAGTGAGCACCTGGTACGGCAGCAGCTCAGGGCACACACTTGCCACAAACCACTTCTTCAATAAATTGTCTGTCGGCATAGCAGACACATGTTGCAGATACCAGATTTCAGTCTCAGAGCGCCAGTGGGGAAGGCTGCAGACCTGTTGCTGCCCTCGAGCACACGTGCAACGCTCACCACTGCATCCCACCCCTCTCCTGAGACTGCTGCACCTGGCTCTGTGGTGGACACGTCTCAGATGTTCCACAGGGACTAGAATTTCTGCCTTTCAGAACTAGAGGAATGAAATGTCTGACCTTTAAGAGAAGGCAGGGAAAACCACCCGCAACACTTTTGCAGGAAAGACTAATTCAATTCTATCACGTTAGATTTCTAGAATGAAAGAGAAATGTAGGGATTTAAACATAAATTTATTACCAGGATTACTTGGAATTTAAAGATTAAACTATTTCCTTGAAAGAAATCAAGTAACTGTTATTGAAAATTTGATGCAAACCTGAATAAAATTATATTAATATACCTTTAATACTAGCACTGCAAATTAAGAAATTCAACAACTTCAGTGATGTATAGAAGGCTCAAAGAAATCATATGCAGCTTTTCTGAACAAAAAAGTTCTTATTCTTTTGCTAAATCTATTACATTAATCATACGTTTATAAATATCTTGATAGATACATATGCAAAGCTATAAAAGTAATCACATTCATATCAACTTGTCAATAATTAACCTATATTTTTCTCTGTGAAAGATATAATTACTGGTTTTATCAGCAAAATTCTTAAATTTCTGGGGAAATACACGATGCATAAAACATCCTTTAATTTTTGTTTCAAAGTTTTTATTACAAAAATCTTTATCTAAAATACTGAACTAATTCTCTAATGGACAATGTTCATTCTGATACTGTGAAGATGATTGATTAAATTATTTATTAGCAGTGAATCCTTAAGTGTGCAGTGCCATTCAGGTCAAATTTAGCTAGAGACTGACCCTAATCCTAAATCAGATTTTCTAGCTAGCCTCTCTTCTGCCAGCACAGAAAAGCTACAGATGGCAGAATGGAGGAATGCAACAATACCAAATAAGAACATCCCTTTTTAAAGACAACTTAAAAATAAATTTCTCATACAGATTTATGACTAAATTTGGTGCTAGGCAGAAGAAATATAAAATAAAACAAAACAAAAAGCTTCCTGGTGTGGAATATTGTTGAAAATATAGTGCTTCCACTGAAGCCAGCTCTGAGGCCAGAGAGGGTTGCAGAGCAGAACAGGGATGATGTTGAGGGGAGTGCTGTAGGCAAGAGGACTTTGTTAATAAGTTCTGCTCCTTCTTTCTCATTTTTTGGCTTCTCAAATCCTCTGTTCAGTGCCATTTTTGATGGTACTTTTTCATTTTGTTTTGGTTTTGTTTCCTTGGTTGATGCAAAGGGAGATCTGAGTATAAATGAAATTCAGTATCTACAAGGATGTTTCTATCTCACAGCCAATGCTATTCCATTGTTTGCTTCATGTCACTTTGGAAATGTAAAAAGGCCTTGTAGCAGGAATACATTACATATATTCTCAGTATGGGCCCCTTCGAACTGTAACAGCAACGAACTCAGGAGTCAAGACCTAGTGTCTAAACTACAATTTCCATACAATAGCCTCTTATATATCTGGTAAAAGCATTTAGTTCTTAACATCCATCTTCCCAGTTTCATACATTATTTACAGTGTACAGGAGCCCAGCATAAATAACATCACCTCTAATAATGAAATTAACAACACTCCCATGGATTATGCAACAGTAAATCCAGACAGACTTTTTTCAGAGCTGTGTTTGCACCTTTAACAATGCCATTAATTTAAGATAAATTTAATTCACAGTCAATACTTATTTCATGCATAAAAATGAATACAGCTAAACTTTAGATTTTTATTCCACCTATGTGAAAAGTTCCGCCACCCAAACTTTCTATAATGACAGACAAATAGTCCAGATGGAAATACCATGGTCACCAGGTGTCACAAGAAGACTTGGCCATGCTGTACAGGCAGCGTGCCAAAACTTTTCCAGAACCTTTTTCCACCAAAACCTGGGACACCAGTTACCATCCAACACAACAATAAAGCTAAATCCTTCTGGCAAGAAATCAAAAGACTTTGAGTGTCATCTTTCTCCAAAATATCCACCCTATCACCCACCTATCCCACAAACAACATACTGGGGGAACCTCCCGAACCTTTACTTAAGGTCTGCCCCTTTTTGAGGGCATGACCCCAGCCACGCAGCACACAAAACTTTTAACAAAGAGCTGTAATTAGTGAACCACACCACACTAAAGTGCCATTGTCTGGATGTCAAAGCCTCCGCTACAGAAAATATTTCAGCTTATTTGTGGAGACTGGTAGTAAGGCTTTCACAGTATGACTTGGCCATCAGAATTTATAACCAGGAAGATGTTTGATCCAGCTTCATACAATGGCCATTTATTTTAGTAGTATAGCATATGGAAAACACACAACCAGTACTAACATACTTGAAAATATCTTAAGTTCTCTGCTTCTCCTATTAGGACAGTAATTCACACTACAGCAGAATTAAAATCTGTTCAGCTATAAAAATGAGGCAATAACACATCTCTCATTAGAAACTCTCTCTTAGGAAAGCCTCTTTCCCTGACAAAAGTTCCATGAATGGTTTTCTAGTTTCTCTGCCTCGAGGGCTGGAAAGTCAGTCAGATCACCAAAAATACCCTCAGAACTATATATATAAATACACACAGAGTTCTTATGATTTTTGTGAGCCTAGCAGCCTGACACTAGAGAAGGCAATACAATCCATTCCTAAGCACTGGGAGAGGCAAATTTATTTGGCCACTGCTGGAGAGCAGGAACTGTTTGCAATGGGGCAGGTTTTTTGCTACTTCTGGGGGCATATTCTGCTAACACCAGCTGGGTGGTAAAGCCCGGAAAAGCCAAACACTTCTGTGTCTGTGCACCAGTGCTGAACATCTGCAGTTTTCACTGCTGGTGTGAAGAACTGCTATGCAAAGTTTGATCCAAGAGGCCTTTTGGAAAAGGAAAAAAAGCCCTTCAGTTAGGAAGGCTCCATTCCCTCTAAGACAAGAGGACTGTGTGGCTCTCATCCTACCCCAAGAGTGGCTTTGCTGAAGCAGAGAAGCTCAGCCTATGCAGCTAAAAAGAACAGCCACAAAATAGCAGCCTAAGAGCAGACATTGTGCCTCGAGGATCAGCAGCATAGGGCAGCAGCTCTGGTTCAGGGTCCCAGCAGAAGAGACAAACTAAACCTGGGATGGTTGTAGAGCCTCAAGAACTGAACCACCTGTTCCAGGGCGACAACTGGCCCACCAGAGAACCTTCTCTGAGGTGGACAATGAACCGGGAGCAGAGCAAACAGAAAGAGAAGCAAACCTCTGAGTCTCCTGCCTTCTGTGATTTTGGTGAGTGCAGTTGGTACTTGGGCTTTTTACAGCCTCACAGCAGGACACAAGAGTCATCTCCTGAAAGGGGAGCCCACAATGGAGGTGGCCTCAAGGGAGTTCACAGCGGGGTCAGGTCTGACATTCAGGGTGGCAGCAGTGGCCACCAAAAAGACAGCAGCGTCAAAGAAGCAGAGAAGTAAGATGGGTATAGGATTGCAGTGACCTAGACGTGAGGCTGGAAAAGAATGCCAAGAGGAAGCTTGGCATTGGGAAGATGGTGCAAGTGGACAGGAATTTGGGATTGGCAGAGAAAACAGGGAGTAGAAGTACCTGAAAGGGATCTACAACAGATGAGGTTGAGAGTGTGTGTGGCTCAAGTGGAAGGCTATTTGGAGCAGAGTAAGGACTATAAATAGGTCTGTGCTAGGATCAGTGGAGAACTCCAGAATGAGTGGAAGCATTGGGAGGTTCTGGGACTGGTGTGGAAACTTCTGAACTGTGTATGGGGGCTGGTGACGACGAGGGACAAAAAGTACTCCAAGAGAAGGTGTTTGAGAATCTCATCTGAGCTTGACTGCAGCCAGTACCTCCTTCGGCTACTCCAGCTCGGAGGCAAGGGTGCACACCCAGGACTAATTTACTTCCCTGCAGAACTGTCCACTTTGGTTTTTGGTTTTGTGCAGGGCTGATGCAATGGGATCTGTGTCTGTGACTGAGGCTGTCTGGCAGAGGTGAGGAATTTTTTTATTGCAGAAGTCCAGAGAGGTGGTTTAGACACCACTTTCATGCCCTCATCAAAACAATCTTCAGCATATCCTGCAGTGAAAATAATGCAGTTGAGGTGAGATTATACAAAGTTAAGTTGAAGGCCTTAGAAAGATTTTATTGCAGAGTCTATGGTCCCTCACCTTCCTACCCCTAACTCTATGACAGCACAAGCAATGAATAATACTGGGTACCCCCACCAAAACACCTGGGCTTGACTTACTAAGATGTTGAATACTTAAGGATCCTGTTCAGTCTGAGTTGTGACTGACTACGTGCTCTGAAAACTGACTCCTCCAGAGCACCCCTAACCAGGGACTTCTGAAAACATTAGCTCCACATCAACGTTTCCTAAACTGATAGAGGGGCTATGGCCAGAAAAAAATCAATAAACCTGAACTAAATTGTAATTAGGACTATTGTATGATAGAATCAGATTTAGAGAGAGAAAGCACATTCCTCAGGCATCAGTTTTAAAAATAAATAAATAAATTAAAACAAACAAACAAACAAAACACTTAAATAACATACTTTTTGCTGCATGCAACAAAACATGTTTCATTCTGCAACCTTAGCAGCTTGTGTTAAACTGAAGCAGCCACAGCTGACCTTCCTCAGTCTCTCTGACAAGTCTATATTAGTTGTCCTCATTACATAAAGACAATCAATCAGAAATTGGAGAACAATGGCCTTATGAGCGTTCATAAAAAATGAATGCAAATCCTCTAAGCCACTCAGGGACAAATTATTCCCAGAGCTACAGACATACGTCTGCACCAAAGTCAACATAATTTTTTTCTGAGAAGGGACTGGACACAAGAAGGCAGCTTGCTGATGCCTCAGGAAGGACAACCACCAAAAAGCTTTTCATGTTTCCCTGTTCTGTGCAACTCCTTCATCCTCTCTCTCATCAGTGTGGCACAGAGCAGGAAAGGTATTTATACAAGTAACTGTTGTGTTTTGGTTTTTTTTAGTATTCTGGTATTATTCATATGTACATGCTTTCTGCTAACATATTTAGCTAATTTATACATGAATTCAGTTTCATCAAGTTCTTCATTACTAATTGGGTTTATCAGAGAGGGATTCAGGGCAAGGATGCCTCCACTTTCTGTCCTCCAAAACCTTCTACCGCATGGCAGGCCAAGCTGGCTCCACATCACTGATTTCTAATGCAGAGCGTACAGAGTACCACTGTCACACATGATTGAAACAAGCTAATACCTTCAATTTTCAAGGGAGATATAGAGCAGAAAAACAATTATCAAGGAAGAAATGAGATCCTGTGTGCTTAAGTCATGCAGGTCTGATAGAGGTCACCAGAACTGCAATTTCTCATATATCTTCAGAAGAAAAAATATGAGGTCTTGTTCAAAATAGTAATGGGCCACTGCATATCACATTTAGAACCCCAGATGCCTGCTAGAAATGTCAATAGCTGATAGTCAGGGATCCTGTTTGGTATACATGAAAAGCAGCTGTTCTTAATATACTTAGTTAACCCAACACCATTAAGCTTATGTTTGGTCATCAGTGGGTCAACTATCATTTTCTTCCTCCTCCCACAACCCTACACACTCCCTTCACAAAATACACTCTCATAGCCCAAATCCTAGATGCACTTTATCAGAATTTGCACTGCTTAAAAACCATTTTACTGATTTGCTGTTTTCTCCCAATCCCATATACAGATTTAAATCAAGATGCAAGTGTTGGTTTTGGTCTCAACTTAATGGAACAAAAACTCAATATTTGAATAGAAAGTGTCATCCTGCAACTTCCTTAATAGGATTTGCTCCTCTAGCTATATTTTAAAAGTGAATGTACTTTTCAGAGCCTAAAACACTATGAGCTAAAATTTTCCAGTGATCAAAAAATCTTAGAATAGTTCTTACTGTTCTCTGTTGAGCTGATCTTCACTTGAAGCATTTAAAAGATAGGTTGTATTTAGCAATTTTGTCTGCTTTGGCCATTCAGTTTAACCAAGGTCCTTCACTAGGTACTCCTGGAATCCATCTAAACAACTGAAATGTCACAGACAAAACACTCCCAAACTTTTGACATTGCACAGTGCATCTGTTCGTTTCTAGATCTTTCTCCACAGTTGCAGATAAATATACCTGCACATCAGTGCTTCACATTTCTCCAAGGTAACCTAGAATCAAGTGCAGTCAGCTGATGAAACGTTAATCTTGTTTTCACTCCCAAATGATAAGAAAAAAAAAGAAGTTAATACCGAAATATGTATGTATGCATGTACAAACATATTTTCTGTTTGACAATAAAGTCAGTAAGTCTCCAAGTTTCAGACTGTCAACCAGCCAACAACCTTTGCGCCATCACTGTCAAATAATGGTAGAGTCCAGATGGTCACAGTAGGTGATGTGGGCAAAACTCTCTTGTCTCTGCTTTGATAAATAAGATATGCCCTACGACATCTAAAAAATATCATCCAAGTAAAGCATGACATTTCACGGTAAGCAAAAAAAACCCAAAACCTCACAACCTTGAAGACACTGGAAGTCTCCAATCTGTACTCTTTTCAGCTTCCATGGAAGCTGCTGACTTGTTAAATTCTGCCCAAGTTCTCTGCTGTAAAGCAATCTCAAAGTATACAAACAAAACCTCATCTGTACCAGGGGCTCATAAAGAGCTCCTGAATTCTAGAGCTATAAGAGTTAAAACTGACTTTGTTCCAGGCCTCCACTTTTGACTAGGAAATTATGCCTCATACAATGCTGCCAGGAAACTTCCTTTTACGCACTGTAGCTGCACATATAATAATAATGCAGAGTGAATAAACCACATAGGTGAATAGTAGCCACAGACACATTTCTACAGAGTCAAAGAAATTATGATAACATTATCCAGACCTAACAGTTCCTCAGCAAAGATATGTATGTAATTCCTGAGTCATGCACTTGGAAGCAAAGGTGAGTAGGGTAACATCAGCAAGCTAGTTTGAATTACTAAGAAATACTTGCAAATGCATTTGGCAAGCCAATCCATAAAATGACCCAGTATTTTGATGATAAAGATTTCAAATACTTTAATTTTGTGAAGTAGCAGCTCCATCCTTTAAGTAAAATCTTTTCACAGAAATGTCATGCATGTTCACAGTCTCATATATAACTTCACTCCCCACTTCTCATGAGTGTGGGGAGGTGGGGAAAGAGGAAGCAATATGTTGTGCAACGCAGTATGTGTAGCCAAGCAAGTATAAAATACATTTGACAACTAACTACATGGAGATACTGTTGCTACTGTCAAATCTATCTTTAAATATGTGCCTAAATAAGGGGCTTGGAGTTTGTTTCACATGCTTGCTGAAGTCCAGGGGACCCTCTCTATTATTACGTGCTAGGAGCACTCAGGCTTATACATAAGAAACAGAAGCAGGTACATTACACTGGACTACAACACACCACTATAAACTGGTCCTTAACACACATCTGCTCACTTCCCAAGCCGTGTTCTCAAGAGACATGCTAATCACAGCAAAGCCTCATGGTATGGATGACACACAAACACATTCTTATAGTCCAACAGACAGCACAGAATAGGGCACAGTTTAAACCTTGAAGTTCATGACTTCTACAGTTCAACTCTTTTTGAATTAGATGTGCCTTCTATTATACTGAAATTACTCATTCTGTCTCAAAATGTGGCCAGGTAGAAATCTGCAGCTGGAAAGGTATTAAAAAAAGAGTGGGAGGTGAGGGAAGGTTTTGGAATTGTAGCTTCAGAGGTGATGTTGGCACTGACTGACTAATACCTGGATTTCTGCTGCACTGAAGATTTTCAGATGGCTGTACGTACTTCAATCGGCAAAAATAATGCTGTTTAAAAAAATAGGAAAATATATCACATATACTTAAAATACAGCTGCACATTTGAGTTCAAATCAGATTTTTTGACAGATTCTATATCTTAGAGAAAGGGGGAAAAGAATGGCAATGATGTGATTTGATATTTTTAAATACTTTTGGTCTTAAATACTGTGGACCTTTTAACTCAATGTTGGAAAGATAGCCTTGGAAAGTAGTTTCACAGTAGGAACAGGACTATTTTAAGTAACAACAGATAACTTTAATTACTACAATTGAGCTTTTAAACTTGAAGACAAACAAAAAGGCCAACCTCCCAACTCCAAGTTTGCAGAGTAGGTAGTTTTCTTCAAGCTTTATGCAATGGCTGGCTATCTGCTTGAGTCCCCTCATTTAGCTGACACTGATTTCCTTCTTCATCAAAATTTCAGTTAAAAAAAAAAACCTGAAAATATTTCCAAGTCAGAACATGAAAATAAAATGTAAAAATTATACACACAGATAAACATATGTGCTATACTACATGCTTGAAAACCTCCAAGATTTAAACAGAATTAGAGGCTATAGTGACTTTTTACTCATGCTCCCCCCCATCTCAGCCCCAGCTAAAGAACATTAGTTTTCCTCTATTCCAATTTGAACTGAGCATCAACTGCAGCAGCCAAAGGGATGTGAGAGTGCACGGCATGTAATTTGGATGGATTCTGGAAAGCCAGTACTTTGGTTGAAAGGATAATTCTGCACTCTCTGATCACATCCTCTCTGCAAACCAGGCTTAGTGCCTCCAGAGGGACAAGTTTGATTCTTCACCTCCCTGGCTGCCTCCTGGACTATGTGCGCTTCTGCATCTGCAGGCTGCAACAGCAAGTCCACCTGGGTCATCAGCTCCCTCCTTTCAGAGACTGTGATCAGTATGGAAAGTAGTAGGAAGACAGACTTCCTGACACCAAGCTGTTGTTTCATCTTAACAGCAGGAATACAAACCAACAAGCAGTTTATGCATATACCTCTCTTATCCTGAAGTGGAACACTGTGGAAGGGTATATAAACCCAGTGAATATATGATATATGGATATGTGGCGATATGTGAACAGGTGATTCATGACCTGAAGAACTTGAAACCCTTAGAGAAGAGTCATATGTAGGTTAGAATCAAAACTGACTTTTTTCTTTTTCTTTTTAAGATTTTTCTTCCAAGAGCTTTTTAAGAAAACATGGGAAAAGATCAGAAAATGAGGAGGAACGGGAGAAGTTAGGCAAAATATTTTTTTGAAAACTGATAATCTGAAAAGCTCTTGAAATATGTAGTGAAGAAGCACAGACCTGCATGCAATTTTTATTACTTTTTTTGCATTCTGTGTGTTCTTTCATGGCCCTTGCTGACTGCACAACACACAATTTTGATGGTTTCAGCTGGGACAGAGTTTTCTTTAGAGTGGCTAGCACAGGGCTATGTTTTGGATTTGTGCTGGAAACAGTGTTGATAATGCAGGGGTGCTTTAGTTATTGCTGAGCAGGGATTGCAGAGTGTCAAGGCCTTTTCTGCTCCTCACACCGCCCCACCAGCGAGCGGGCTGGGGGTGCACAAGAAACTGTGAGAGGACACCGCTGGGACAGCTGACCCCAACTGACCAAAGGGATATTCCAGACCACAGGATGTCATACTCAGCAATAAATCGAGGCGGGGCGGGCTGACGGCGCAGGGCACTTTTGGGAAATGGCCGGACATTGGTTGGTTGGTCGCGAGCAATTGTTTTCATTTGCTTTACTTGTATTTCCTGGGTTTTATTTCTCTTTGTTATTTTCCGTTTCATTACGATTTTTTATTATTTTATTTCAATTATTTTATTTCCATTATTAAGCTATTCTTATCTCAATCCATGAGTTTTCTCACTTTTACCCTTCCGATTCTCTTTCCTCCATCCCGCTGCAGAGTGACTGAGCGAGCGGCTGTGGGGTGCTTAGTTGCTGGCTGGGGTTAAACCATGACAGCTACATGCTCCATGTCCCACACAGCTGAGCTCCCTCCAACAGCGTAAGGACAGGTGTCCTGGCAATGGGACCCACAAAGGAGTTGCTGTAGTTGTAACCCTCATCAGGAAGGCTTGACCATTTCAGCTGCTTTACTAAAAGGCTAATTTTCCTGGGCTACATTCTGCTACAGTCCTCACCAACAGTCTACTAAAAAAAAAAATAATCCTGCATTGTCTACTCTGACAATTATTGAAAATATTTATTCCTATCTAAGAGGAGCAAAGAGTGAATGTTAAAGAGTAGTTTTTAGATGATACTGTGAAGGATATTTAAGTTATTAGCACATAAGAGGACCAGGGAAAAAAAAAAAAAAAGTTCTTTTATCCTTTTGTTTTCCACTGTCCCCTGTATGAATAGAACTCAGTTACTGCTATCTGATTCTGGAAATAGTTTTGATTCCTGTAACTTACTTCTCTGCCCTTGTTGGCTTCCTTTTTCTCTCTCCTACTACTTCTGATATCTTCCAGAGTTCATCAGAGTATAGCAGAATTCGGGCATGTTCGTCAGCAGTATTTTGACAAACGCAAATCAGAAACCAGTCTGCGTCCTCTTTACTTTTTCTGGCCTGGTATTCTTCCTTTAGATGGACTGATAAGTAAATACTGATTCATGTGCCTGCCACTCTCCTATTGGTTAAATACTTCAATTTTATTTTTTAAATACTAAACCAGACACTTGTTCTATGTGTATTCTATCCAGAAGACAGAACTTGGACTGTTCCCTGCAGCCAGGCTCAGCTCTGCTCTATTCTGTAGATAGATATATTTATTTACATGTCTCCCCCAACCCAATCCCACATTGTCATTATGGCCCTGCAGTCCTGTAGGAAAAAGTGTATGTGATCTATTGTCTTTGCTGAATTACCAGATGAACTATTTTAAGAAAGATGAGTCACAGAAGACACATTGGAAAAACAAAAAATCAGATATAGAGTACAATAGCTTATAGAAATACAATGGCTAGGATTTTCAATAGAGTTAACTGATTCTTGTGGGTCCTCTGTGAATTCCAGGCAACATGTCTACTTATTGTAACTCATACATTTACTGCTTCAAATCTGCTGGTTTCCATTATCTTTCATATATTTGAAAAATGCTTTGTAGGAAAATAAACCTATCAACTATCAACTTCCTCTGTTGAAAACCTAATAACTAAACTCAAATATATTTTACAAATATTTGCTTCCCCATAAACCCACAAATGAAATTTAGAGAGCATTTTACACATACATATTTGATTCAGACCACCAGAGTAAGTGAATCCCCATAATAACTTCCAATATAAAGGCTTAAACTACATTAATTTCCTCAAGTTAATGCAGTATGATGAAAAAACGTGTGTTTATTAAATAATATATCCATTGACCTCTCTCATCCAAGGACAGGCTAATATTTATGACCACTTTTACTGGAAGAAGAGAGCTGATGGAATTGCTGCTTTTTGCAATCCTATCTACAAAGGAAGGGCAGTCATACAAGGGGAGAGACTGTGCTTGGATTCCCAACCAGCAAGTACTCTCTACCAAGATGTTCTCCTGAGACCATGCAGAAAGTCCAGTTCAACTTCTGAGGTGCCTCCTCCCTGAGCTTCCTTGTTGTTTGCTTCTTCTCACACAGTCTCATTAGGCTTTATTCTTTCCCTGAAGTTTAGGCAAATAATTTCAGACTGCTTTGCGTGTTTACTGCATTTATGTTAGTAGTCCTTACTGTTGTATCTATAAGCTCAGTGAAGGACCCTCTTTGCTTGCCTTTACCCTAAATAAGTGGTAAATTTGAAGCAGCCTCAGCAAGTTTTTACCCAGACCATCACTGAGTATACACTTGAAATCTTTATGGTGTGTCTCCACTGCCACATAGCATTGGGCACTACTACATTTTCAATCTGCATCTTGAGATACTATGAAAAGTTAAGGCCACCTGAAAGCTGACACAAACCCTCAGTCAGACCCCCAAACCTCCAGCCAAGTGTTTCTTACTTGCTAAAAGTGAATCAAAATTTTACATTCCTGAGATCACATCATGTTTCAATAAAAGTTTGATTTTTTTGAGGTAAGGTGATGTTTGTTTTAGTTAATTGGAAGGGCTGACCCTATGCATTCTGAAGGAATAGCTGCAATTTACTTGCCTGGGGAAGGGGCAGTAAAGACAGTCTGTCTCACATTACACTTGACTAAGCCTTTGTACACCAGAGAAGTACACCAGTCTTTGGGAGACAGAGTCCTCATATGTCCCTGGTTGAGTACTTTGGTAAGGAACTGTTAGTATCTACTCGCACTGTGCTTTTGCTCCAATGTGGGCAGAGAAGGAATTTCACATGTTTGAAATGTTCTGAATTGAACATTTTGAAACAATTCGCAATGATTTGGAGTTCAAGTAGACAAGTCATCAGCATAAAGTTTCTTGTATGTCTGTAGTATTTGCAAATATTGAGGGCTTTCCTTTTAAAAGTCAGGAAGCATATGCTCTATACTGTTCATACCTGAAATGTATTTGACTGACTGACCTGACTTTGACCAATTTTTTTTATTTTTTTATTTTTTACTGGATAATTCTGGTATCTGCACTACTTATTTAGAACTATTAATATGCAATATTCATTACTCTGTTCTAGTTCCCTGGCTACTGTAACAAATCTGAGCATACTTTTTTTGCACTACAAGTAGATTTTTCAAGAAACTATAAAGAAAAGGTATTAAAATTTTGTAATATGTGAAATGAATGGACAAAAGGCAACAATTTGAAAGTTTCTCCTCCCTTCAAAAATAGAAACCGAAGCACGACTCATGTAAACATTTATGCATATAATTATATATAAACACATGCCTACTCATCTGCTACATCTGCATAAGTGTCTGCAGGATATGGGCCTAATTCCCAGTTTCCTTTCAATTCACTCGTATTTCCAATCCACACTTTGGAACAAAAGTAAATATAACAACTCCAGTCACTTACAGTACACCACACTTCCAAATTACTCTATGAACAATTATATGACAATTAAGGACATAAGTACCTCACATAACATGGAGCTAAACAGAGATTCCAGCTTGGGACCTGAAAAACATGAACCACATTATTGCAAACACTCTGCCAGACTCATTAATCCTGTCTCTATACAGGATTGCGCAGCCCTGTGCTGATGATTTATAGTGTTCTTGAGACTCCAGCTAGTATAGGAACATGGCAACACACTGTGCTTTCTAGTATACATGCCTAAAAATATTTATCAATGTCTTGTAATAAAATGCCTAACTCCCAACTCCTCATCCACAACCTCAACAAGAGAGAAAAAAGAAAAAAACAAATCACAAAATTTGCATCATTGTTGCAACAAAACAAAGCCCTTGGATTTATTAAAATACATACTCAGAGGTACCCTATGTTCTTTCACCAAAAGCCTTTATTCTTTTCCACTGAAAAATGTTTTGTCTTTTAAATGTGATTTTCATGTGCGTCCAAGTTAATTTGCCAGCCTCACTGAAGAAAGCAATTGATTGCAAATCAAATGGTGGAGAAGAGTGTGTTAGTATATTGTCCCATAAAAGGAATGGTAAATACAGTCTTGAAGCAAGATATTAAAATACAGAACTGATAAATGGAAAGAAAATGTACTGGAGAAACTGTTCCACAATTCTGTCTAATTTGGTATAATGTATTTAAGAACCAGAAATGTCCATCACACCAAAATCTCATGATGACTGAGTGGGTGATGCACAGCTCAGCAGTTCCAACAAAAAATATCCCTAATCCCTGCATGCTTTAAGTAAATTGCTAAAAATCACTACTAAAACCAACACTTGAAAAAAATTAAGTAAATACAATGAGTAAAATTCTGTCATTGGTTCTGAGGGGCCACCTCCCATTTATCCTTCTCATCCATGGAACAGACCAGCAAAGAGCTGACATACAGTTTTTCCATGACCTTTAAATTACTTTTCAGTGCTGTGATAAAGAATTCCAGTGACGTAAAAGGAAACTGAAGACACTTCTCTCCCCAGTTTTATGAATATGCTTGTCCAGTGGTTCGCAGTTGGCTTATGTTGTTTCATCTTACTGCTCTTGCCCACATGAAAGATCTGTATTGCCACTTTTTTTTTTCTTTGGCTCCTCTGATGCTGAAGATAACAATCTTATTCATGGTCTGGAATCTCAACCATTTCATTAAAGAGCCACTAACAAGGGACAAAAAACAAGCCCAGATTTTGCACTCTGGCTACTATTGCTCTGTGCTTGTGAGAATCATAGAATCACAGAATATCCTGAGTTAGAAGGGACCCACAAGGATCATTGAGCCCAACTCCTGTAGCAAAGAACAAAGGTGTTATGTCAGAGGTCACCATCAGCATATGACATCCCTTCAAAAGAGGACTGTTAATGAACTGCTATCTGTCCTGGACCCTCTGAAATGTAATTGCAATACCTTCAAGCTCTCAGGAAGGTTAAAAAAACCAAAACAAAACCACAGCAAAGTCCCAGATGTTTCTGGGCAGCTGCCTCAAGGTGTGAAGCATTCTGTTCATAGCTTTCACACAGCTTACCATAAGCAGCTGTTTTTTCACCAGATCATAGTAGAGGGGGGACAGTGATGTGTGAGAAAAGAAACAAAAAAGACGAGAAATTGAGAAAACAACTCTGAAAGAGTTCTAGTGCTTGCAAGATCACATTTTTCTGCTGCAGTTGCAGACTATTTGTGAGGCTCAAAACAAAACCCACCTCTCCAAATACAGAAAGGGTATTTTTTTCTGGAAAAAAAAACAAGACTGAAAACTAAATAGATCAAGGCTACAAAATTAACTGTTGAGATATTAATTTTGTCATTCACTAAAATGCTGCCAAGTTGCAGTTATCAGAAGCAAACTAAGGTGTGTAAAAGACTTTTATGCTCTGCAATGTATTCCTCATAAATATGTGTGTTGAACACTGCTACCACATGCTGTATGATGGGCAGGAATATGACTGGGTACGAAAACTGAATTATTATCTTATCTTGTTTCTGTTAGATCTGAAGTGCACTGATCAAGTAGGAAAGGGATGCCTGATTCTGCCTTTCATAAACAAAAACACTTGTTGGTTTCCAAAGCTGCAACCCCATCAGTTTTCTTCCCCACACTAAATTCCTACAAAAATTGAACAGAACGATAACTGTTGATAAGGCTCTGGTAAACCTCTGGGAACAGCTGATGTGAGCTAAGGCAACTTGCAGCAACTGAACATCCTCCTTCTCTTGTGCTGGACACTCAGGTCAATTCAAAACATCCTGACATTCACCCACCACTTCCAGAAAACTGGAAAAGTTCAAGTTGCAGTTCCACCTTGCTGCTGTAGCTGTTGCAGTTCTTCAGTGCCCTTTACATGCCAGACATTTTGCAAGGCAGAGAAAAAGCCCCCAACACAAAAAGCTTGTTTTCTAAACTGCATGTATACCTGTGTATACAGGTCCTGTGCAAGTAATCCATTGACATGTGTGAACTTTGACAGGTGAGACATAGGCTGCCTCCTCTCCATTTTTCACTTGGCCTTACTATTTACTTTGTTTAGCACACAAGATTCAGCCTGCTAACCTGGGCACATGCAAGTCAGCCTGCACATCTGTGCAAGGTCTCCTGTGTCCTGGATTCACTGAAGATGCTTCTTTCATGTGCCCAGACTCTGCACACAGGGCAACTGCTTGTCTGAAGTCACGTTTTGTTCTTTTTTTTAACCAAATACATGGTAGCTCCAGCTGTAAAACACATTACAAAGATGAGAGAGAGATAATACGCCAAAAAGGGGATGAAAAATGGAAAGGAAATTTCAAGAGTAGGCATCTCTTGTACTTTCCAATACGTTTTAATAGCTACATTCCCACTCCACTCCTTCACAGAACAATAGGCATGGCTTCTTAAAGGTATTCTTTATTTGAAAACCAAAGTTCTTTGACTGTCTACACCACAGGCTGCTGACCTCTTCTGATTTCCCAAGTGGTGTATTAAAGTGTTTTTCTGTGGGGAACTCCACATTGCATGTCAACACAGAGATCACAGCAAAGCATGTGAGAACCAGAGGTAAAGTATTCCTGGATGAGAAGCCTGAGCTGTAAAACATTTCTAGAGGGGATGAGGTCAAGTGGAATGAGTCCATCTATAAGGCACATCATAAGGCTCTCTCAGGCAGTTTTTCCATCACAATTTGTACCTGCTCTCCAGAAATGCCTCTCTACCTAAGCATAGC
Source organism: Columba livia (assembly GCF_036013475.1). Classification (NCBI taxonomy): domain Eukaryota; kingdom Metazoa; phylum Chordata; class Aves; order Columbiformes; family Columbidae; genus Columba; species Columba livia. The sequence continues at coordinate 73,976,865 of NC_088604.1, forward strand.
AGAAGAGTTGCCCTACCTCACTGGCAATCATGGTATGGATGACAAGAAGCTTGCATATCACATGGGCAGCCACCCTGGCTTAACACTGTGTGCCTCCATGCAAGCGGGACCTAATAGAGAGAAACTGACAGTGGTGAATGTACAGAGGACCGTGCAGAAGGCTGTATGGGAAGAAGACAAATAGACAAAGTAGGTAAGACAGCCTGAGGTCAACAAAAAAAAACCTAAGATGAAGTAGTGGGTGGTAGCAAGAAGTAAGAGTTACAGGATGTGCAGACCAACAATCTTTTTCCTTCTGAGAGCCAGCAAGCATTATTTAAGAGGAAGCTCATTCACTTTCCTGAAATAGTCAAAATTTTTGCAAAGAGCCAGTCACAGCTAAAACACATAGTACTGTATTATTCATAAGCATTTTAACAGTCACTGCCCAGACTTGCCAAGCAATTGTGATTTGTATGACAAACACAGCAGTGTAACATCTGCATTATTTTCCTAGTATGCAATAAGCTATACCAATAATAATAAGCATGTAAATAGCACTACAAGGTCACACATTGCTTTTCACAGTAAAACATACTTTTTGTCTCCCACTCACCCTCCAAAGAGCTTAAATACAGTTCAGATGATAATCCCAGCACAGGTTATATGAAATTCTATAATACGATGGGAAAATAAATTGGTTTGCCTTTCTCATAAATTGCTCAATGAGTTGCATTTGACCCATGGCCACAGTTCCATACCTTCACTGCCCTGCTTGGACTTTTCAAATCTTTCCAGCAGGTCAAGGGGAAACTGAGCTCAGGTCTCGTGTGCCCCCCAGAACAAACAGTTTCCCTTGTATAATCCTCAAGAATGGCCTGCCACAACATACCCGTATACCTGAAGTTATGGGAAAAGGCCAAAGACATCAGCTGGAGACATTGGCATAAATGTTACGAGCCTTAACCATGCTCAGTGCGAGAAGTAAAAAAACAAGTGGAATCAGCATAAATTGCTTCAATAGAGACCAGTACAGGAACCATATTTAAGAAGGCAGAATCTCACTCTCTGCCTTGAGGTAAGTACAGATATTCAGCTCCATCTCGTTCTATTTTAGAAGACAAACCAGGGCCTGTTTCTAAGATAAATTTATTCATACCCATTAAGACTTAGAGCCTTTTAAGTAGGCACAGTTTCTGGAAACAGCTACATTTGTCCCAAGGACAACACGAAATTCTATTAACTTCTGCATGCTGGGGCTCAGTTATCCTTCCCGTTTGCTGCAGAAATTTCTGTACAGATTACCATAGAAATATAAAATAAACTGCACCACTCCTCAAGAGAAAGGTATATATCTACCCTATCTCAACTATTCTCTGAAAACAAAATAAGGAAGAAATTATATTCTAACCCCAGGAGACATTTTTACTAAGCTAAATCTACTGACACTAGTTTTGCCTCCTGCTGCTGTTTAGTGTTAATAAATAGTTTGGGGGTAACACCTGCCCTTCCCAAAGCTGTAGCGGTAGTCTCATTGTTTAGATATCTATAGGCTGAAGGTTATTTTTACTACATCCTGTCAACAGTGAGGGGACAAAACTGTCAGGAAGAGGATACATTAGGCTTTTACATTAACTGGTGGTAAAACTAGCACCCAAGACAGCCTAAAAGCTGGACATTCACTTGCTGACACAACTGTGCTGTGTATTACAGATTTGTTCTACATTAATGCTTAATTCACATGACACTATAGATTTCACAATCTTACAGACTTAGAGGTCAAAGGAAGAGAATGACAGTTTGCTAAAAGCAAGGAGGAGGATTTAGAAAAACCCAGCCCATGCTGCATACGGCAGTGAGCTCCCACACCAGCAGCCTTGAATCACTTGCCTGGGCAGCCCAGAGAACAACTGCACTGTAGCATGTAATTCCCATAGAAAATTATCTTCTCTGTACACCTCATGCTCATAGAAAATAACTAATTCTTCTGACTTGCAGCTGGAAATGTTACTCAGCTCCACAGTACAATTTACTATCAGATGCTTATTGACTTGCATCTAACTGGAAATGCACTCTCATTATAAGCACAGGACTGGGAACATCCATTTGTAGGCTATCTCTATTTTATACAGTTTGTTGTACTACACAGACACAACAGCAAGAAAAAAGTTCTCTTCAGATGAAAACTTGACTATAGAGACCAACACATTGCTTCAAAAAGTCAGGGTCTCAGAGTGAACTTGTAATACCTAAGCTTTAGCTTTCATTGTATTCTAAAGTATTACTTTTATAGTCCATGTTAAATAGAGCCTTGTCTCAGCAGGTAACGTTGGCTTAGGGCCTGAAAACCTATGTTATAATTTTAAATTCAAGACCTAAATTTTATGTTGAAGGCATTGCTTAAACAAATTATCAAATGAAATTACATTAAAACATATTTTGAAGTAAAAGGAACTGGTTTTGAAAGGAGTAGTCTTCAGAGTTATGGTGGTAATTTTAGTAAATGAAGTAATTATTAAAGAGTTAAATAGGTTGGTTTTTTTTTTTTTTACACATCTTTAATGCTTTGTAGTGATAGACCCACATAAATGTTTTTCTCTCTAGTCTTGTATACTCTGCAGAAATTAACACAGCATATTTTGAAAAAATGGCATAGTCCATATATTCTCAATAGCTAGTGACCTTGACAAATGAACATTTAAGTATCTAGGCCCATTTTTCCAATAAAATTAACACAGTGGACACTGACTGTAAAGAAAACAAACAAATCACCACCACCACCACCACCACAACACCGAAATCTGTTGGCTTAGATTTGTTGTCCAAGCTTAGGAGAATTGTAAAATATATGAACCATGTAAAAAGTAAACTGCAAGTGAAATGTTGATAATTATTTGCATTTTTGTATTACAGAATATTAAATATATAATCTAGAAAAAACATATGGCTAATAACCTAGTAACATCATGCTAGTGATATTTGCCAGATCATGACTACAGCCCCATGCACATGCATTGCATGTTATAAATGGCAGGTACTTCTTTTAGTAAAGCACTTAAACAAAACCTTAAATGGCAGAGTGCCAGTGATGCTCTACTGAATGCACTACAAACCAGCAAAATGTAACTTGGAAAAGATGTTATTGAAAATAGGAGATGAAGTTTGCTGGCCTTATGTCACTAGTGTTTTAAGTTTAATGTACAACATCAAACTTTTGCTGGCCTAGGTTAGTTATTTGTGAACATGAAAAAGAAACGTTGCCTGGTACACAGATGTAACTTTGACAAGCCACAATCCTTCTGCTGGGTTTACTTCCATCTTTCAGGGCTATGTTTTATTGCGTTCTCCTGTAATACTGCAGATGCAAGCTGCATGTTTTTTGCTGGACTTTATTATGTTAGAAAAAGTGGAAGCCTGTGGATTATCTGTCACTCACAGGATCTCCAGCCAAAAACTGGAAACACCAGCGGATATTAGCTTTCCTCAGCTCAAACTCTGCATCTACAACAGGAGGAGTTACCAGTTGTCATTCACCACAGTGCACCTTGGGGAGGGTGTGGGGGGGCAAAATTTGCAGACTATAAAACCAGCTGGCAGGAGCAGATGCTGAAACAGTCAAAACAGTTTGTGGTTTTTTTTTCCAGACATCCAGCACTCTGTATGGTTCTGATGAGAGTTTCTCAGTCTTGTGCCGACTGTGACTGCTTGTTCTCTCCAACCCTCTCCACACTCTTGTCTGCCTTTTACTCCACTGCGTCTCCTTTCCTCTTCTGCCATATTCCTCTCTCCTCCCTTCTCCTCTTATTTCAGATTTAACTCTAAGTGAGCCTTCTTCCATTCCAGAAGCACTGCATCTCCATCAGTCCGAGTTCTGCTGAACTTCCTCTCTATGCTATAGCCCCTCACTTCAGCCCTGCCATCACATCCAGTATTGACAGAGTCCTCAGGGCATTTTCTATCTTCACAATCAAGGTACCCAGCAGAGCCAAGTCCTGATCTCATTTAGCTGGCGCGTACCACCACAAAATAGCCACAGTCATTGTAATGGCTCCTTAACTGAACTGAAAGTGTACTGCTCCTGTTGCACCTCTGCTGTGGAAAAATATCTTAAAGGTATTTGTAATCCCCCATTCCTTCCTCACACCCAGCCTCTTCTCAGGCATGCCCAAGGCTCAGGGCATGGACCAAAGGGGTAAGGCTGTGATGGCTATGCCTCCCTAGGTGGGGACAGGCTGGAAAGTCTGTGAAATGAGCTGCCCGGAGCATTAACAAGTTAGGAAAGGCAGACGTACGTGTGTATGAATTTGTGTGCAAATACTCATGCACATCCAGGGACTGCAGCACGACTGCTGATGGCATTGGGAGCCAGACCTGGGGAAAGAAGGTGGGGGTCATGGAAAATCTGCAGTGCTGTATGTGTGTATGTTGGGTAAAGAAACTGAAAGCTTGAACTCATCGCTACCTGAATGTCCATTTGAATTACAATCTCACACAAATAAAGAACATTTTAAGTTGCACAAGATATTATATACTTTTCAAATAAGAGCTAAATATGCAGAGCTCCAAAAATGCAGAGCTTCATTAGCAATACAAGAAGTTTTATTTGCCATATAGAAACTAAATTCTTGACCATTTACATTTTTGTTAACTCATGGTTACTTGTCTAACACAGATTACATGTATGTAACAAGCACTGCTGTTAAAGACTTTCAACATCAGAAATAGTGCCAATTAATACTACATTAGAAAATAATCTAAATTCTATCTTAGATAATCTCCTTGATAAAAAAAGTCATGCAACAATCTGGAGTCTGTAGCAGGCCCTCAGCTCTAAGGGACCAGTGGCATATTTCTCTTTGACACAGGATGGGTACAGCACTCTGCAGTTTTCCCTGCACTGGTCCCCCTGCCAGGGCATCTTGGCATTACTAGAGACAGAAGGGCTAAGTTTTGTTGTCTTTTGTTACTGTGCTCTAATCAGGCTAATCTTTTCAATCAGGAAGGCATCTGTTCTGATAGTCTGAAATCAGGAAATAAAACCAAAACCTTGTAGGTATGCGCATAGATTTTACCAGAGGGGAATATGGAGTGGAGTCAGCCTGCAGTATTTTGAAGACTACTGAACAAACTGTGTACATTGCCTTCGCTCCCTGTAATTTTCTACTGTAATATAAATGCAGTTACTGGTTCTTCCTCAACATTAAGCAGTATTTCAGGCCAGTCAGATAAAAAAAGTAAACTCAATCCAAAATATCTGACTATACATAACTTTGATTTTAAAGCCTAAGTGATTACAAGAGACTGTTTTAAGACTTCAGACTGTGTTAACAATGATCTTTGCAAATGTTTCTGCCATCAGAGAACTTAATCTTACCAATTTCTGTGTCCTTCTATGTGGATTATGACAATGTTAAAATATTCGAAGACTGAAAACTAAAAAAAAAATCAAAATTCATAAGTTCCTTACGATCACGTCCTGAAAAATTGAAGATTGAGGTATTTGGGTAAAACAATTAAAAGTACAAAGACTGTAGCTTTAATCCTGGAAAGACTTGTGCATATAAGATATAATCTCATGAAAGACAACATGCCTTTCCACAATCAGATTAATATCAGATTTAGCTTTCTGGTGCTTCAAATCCAACAATACTCATACAGATAGATGTTTGGTTTGTAAAAAAATACATTAACTGTAAAATAATATTCTTCTAAAAAAGCTAGTGATTTAAAACAAAACAAAACACAAAATAATAACAACTGAATTATTCCTCATTTTAGGAAAGATGAAAATGCTTTCTCATGATAAAATGTGCTGCTTGCTTTATTTCCAAAAAACCATGCCGCTTAAAGCTTTTGTATAAGGATCTTATTTTTTCTTATGCTTGATCAAACAAAAAAAACTTTCCTTCAAATGAATATATGCCTCACCTCAATAATAAAATACAGGATGAAGAATGTTTCTAAACATTAAATGGGACATATGATGGCTATTTTCTGTCAGTATCTTTTTTTCCCAAATGTGTTTCTAAACAAGGGATATGAGTAATCGCAGACTTAAACATAGAAGAGAAAGCAAAACAGTATAAAATTGCTTGGCAATATAAAAAGCCCCGTATAATCATCACAGTTCCAAAAAGGGGCCATCAGCAACTATTGAGTTTAGCCTGTGCAGATTAGTTGGAAGCATACTGGGGAAGATAAAGACAGACAGCATGCACTTGTAGAGGTCACTTGAGCACAGAAAGAAGCAGCAGCAGGTTTTTAATTCAGCCCTAACTTACACAGATCCCTGGATGTCCTTCCACAAATGACCTGAGGCTTTAACCATCAGGGTTTGGCAGGTTTAGCAGTAGCCAAAGATGTTTTCGCTTCCTGCCGTTCGCTCCATCTCCCTTGGAGATTACTGCCCCCACGGTGGAGGCAGCAGAACAGAGAGTGCATCTGCCCATCACTGCCCTAGTTGGCAGACTGGTGTGTCTGTGCCAGCCCTGCTCCATCCATAACACGAGCCAGCACACCAAACAGTCGGCTGCAGAGACACAGCAGCCCATTCCCTCCTGCTGCCATTGGTGCGAGGCAGATAACCCACCTCAAGAGCACTTTGTCTTCCCAGTTTACAGAGGCACTCATAGCAATGCATGCCTGCTAAGAGATGCAGCGAGTGGTAACGGGAAATACAGCTGGATCCTGGAGCATGTGTGTAAGCACACAGCAATGTGCCACGGTCACATCCTAACTGCCTTGGGCGGAAAGGGTGAGAGCTGGGTAAGGGCTGCAGTGAGGAGAAGAAGAGATGTAAGCCCCTCTTTCTCCTCTGAATCAGTCTGCTGACTGGAGTCTCTTAGACTGCTCTGGGACAGCAACTTATATTAACACAGAAGAGAATAAAACTAAAACCAGTAAGAGACCAAGGCAGGTAGAGGTCTGAAATAGCACCTCACTAAATTTCTCATGGTCTGCCATTCTATGGTCTGCCCTCTGCTCCCTTGAAGCAGACTGCCCAGGAGGAGGTGGCTGTGGTACTCAGGACTGTCCTGCTGACCAGCTTGTGATCAAGGCAGCAGATACTTACAAAGGAAAAAAGGTTCCAAGTCTGATTTGGCCCCTGTTCTCTGGTCAGGCTAACCCGGTTAATTAGAGGCTGCTTCAGGGAACACAGAGGTGTTCGGTCCACCTCCTTGCTCCCATAGACCAGTTACACTGTGGGTAATTTTTTTTTTTTTAAATCTCTGTTATTCATTCTCAGGACTCTTTCTCTCTCCCTCCAGATTTCCTTTAGGCCTTACACCATCAGTCCAAGCACTCATTCTCTTTATGCACACTGCTGCATTCTATTCCTTTTCTGCCTGTGATCTATATTTAGTTGTTTTCCTGTTTATACACCCCTCCAGAGAGGAGTATTGTTGAATGTGACTAGTCAGGAAGAGAAACAATGCGGTTAGAGCACAAATCTTTTCAGAAGGGTAATTGGGATGAGAAGTTGTACAGGATTGGGTAGGATATAAAACTTTTTTCCTAAGATTAATCAGAACCAGAAAAGTGAATATAAATCCATAAAACTCTTTAGAGCAGCCTGATCAAAGCCAAAGAACACCTGAGTAGTGGAAGAAACAAAGGCAAGGAAACACATGCAAACTTTTTTCTTTTTTTTGACACTGCATTTTCTTTTTCCATAGATAAGATAAAACGGTTTGGGTTTGGAAACCTTACAGTATCTGTTTCGCTTTGCTCAAACTACCAGGAGCCCCAGAATGTGAATCCAGAATACATATATGATAAAAGCTCTGGGAAAAGTGTACTTGAAGACTGCTGGGGAGTTCAGTGTTGGGTTGGTCCAGAAACATTTAAAGGGTTTTAGTATAGGAGTAATAAGCACAAAGCTGGTTCTCAAGAAGTTGGCTGAGCACAAGTGAAATCAGGACATACGAGAATGCATGGGCCCATCATGGTGGGACAGCAAGGAGCAACAATCCAGTGTCCGCACTACAAGGAGTGTCTATCTGGTCTGAAGGACACTTGCACAGCAAATAAACAGAATGTTTCCCACTTTCAGGTTTCTTACAATGATAAGTAGTTTGTGTACAGGGAGAGTGGAGGTAGGGATTGGTTGTGAAATACAACACACATGCACTAATACTGGGGAAGCTTGATAGCATGGGTATTTTCCATAAGAGCTATTTATCATTGTGAAATGAAGCCCTTCAGTGGAAAACACAGAAATCCATTACTTGAATCAAAAGGAATGTCTGGGATTCTGCTTTGGAGTTTTATCATTATAACTGTGCAAACAGTTTTGATTGTCATACAGAATCAATAACTCTGAAAGTCTCTAACATTACACTAGTAAATGCATTGGCAGCTAAGGGGGAGGGTCATTCATTTCCCTGGTATCACTAACTATTGAAAGAAAAAGCTGGAGGACTTTGTAAAACATTACAGGTATTTAAAAAAAAAAAAATTTAAAAAAGCTATGCAACAAGTGAATTCACATTTTGCTGAGTGAAAAACTGTGTGTGTCACTAGCATATGGTGAACTAGCATATTGTAGAACAGAAAAATACTCATGCAATGGTAAGAACATCCCTCAGTACTTAGGACGTAAATATGAACATGGATCTGCCCTCAGGTCTAGCAGACATTCCCTGCCAAAGCAGATCCACAGCCTTTGCTACAACACTAGAATGAAGGGAAGAGCTATAGGGTGGAAATTAAGACAACAGAAGGATCACAGGAGTTTCAAGGAAAGGACACTTGCAGCATGACATACTTCATTGAGCTTGCTTGCTTCAGTTAGTGGTGAGAACTGGTGTTTATATGATATTTAAACAAGGAGAGGGAAGCAGCTTAGTTTACAGGATGGCTTTCAGCAGTGGAACAGAAAATGCATCTAAAGCAACTGGGAAAAAGATGATTTCATTAGCAGCACTCTTCAGGGACAGGAAGAGCCTCTTGAAGACCAAAGGGAAAAGCCTACACCTGTGGGGATGGGCGCTGATCTAGAAAAATGGCTGTCATGAGAACAAAAGGCAAGGAACAAGGTCAGAAATTGTTCAGTCATGCCCTGAAAAATCACCTTAAGAGGAGGGAAGATCCTGGAAAGGAGAAACAATTATTTTAAAGTAAGTTATGCAATACTGGTTTTGGGGAGAGATTTCCATGACTGGAACAGGCGGGGGGAAGTAGTGAACTCTGTAGCAATTTTCAGTCCAAAAGGAGTGTCAGCAGCAAAAACCTGAACTGCTAATCTGTTTTGTGTCCAGCAGAACTAAATAAACCTCCACTCTGAGTCAATGAGAGGTTACGTATGGTATTATGAGATCAAACTCTAATCCTCTTAGTAGCATTTTCCATGAAAAAACTGCCATGCTGTATGTATTTATGCTGTTACCTGCATTATTCATACAAATGCTGTATACATACACAAAAATTTGGCTGGAATTACAATATATTCTTTATATGTTGTATAAACTGAATCCTGTTCAGAAACTTCCCCAAAAAGGAGCCGAATCCCACTAAGCATTATTTGCTCATGTTCTCTTTATTGTGAACAAAAGAACAGACTGTGACAAAGAGATCTGTATAATCTGATTAGTGTAAAACACTTGTTATATGTGCCCACATAAGTCCCCTTCTCCCATGCAAAATATAAGGAGGCTGTACAAATCTGGTCAGTTTTAATTCCATGTTTTAGGGCACAGGAATATAGCCAGGGCTTGGCTAAGAAATTTAGCAGCTCCACAGTGTCAGGAGGCAGAAATCTTGCTTTGCTACTTACACATGCTGTAATCATCAGAAAATGTTGAAAACTGATGCCCCTGACCATTCAGCATGCAAAAGAGAGACATCAAACTACCTAAGTTATTTGGTAGTGTATGAAATACAGTCCTATGCACCAAATTTTTCTAGGAATTATTATGTATTATTTCAAGTAGATCGCAAGCAAAAACCTATATTCTTCCCAGACTTGCTTGCTCCAAAGATTCCTGCCTGAGGACTCTTCATTGCACACTCCAAAGCCTGTCTTACTAGAAAGTCTAAATACCCACTTTTATCCAGATATATTAACTATTCATGTCAGCAAAGCCAATATCAGCTAGAGAAACAGGAGGTTTCAAGAAAACACAGATGCTTTATTATAATTCTGTAGCAAGCATTCTAAAACCTTGTGATTTATTGTACTATGATAATTTTTCGGATAAATTCTTGCTTCGGCAGCCTACGCCTTCTATTAACATCTATAGGATTGTTAAAATAATTCTACTGATAAATCAGTCATTTGATGTTAAGTTCTGTGAGATTTTTTTTCTCCATAAATTATAGTACAAAGCCTCTTTTCCCCCTCAGTACACCATATTATAAATAGCTCTAAAGATCTTTAATGTATTTCAACACAAAAATGATCACTGGATTCTAAAGAAAAAAAACAGCCAGCATCATCCTATGTCTTCTCCCCTTTATATCAAAAGTGTCTCAGTAACCTTGACAAAATATAGCTACTAGTTACTCATTCTGCCTCAACCATTAGATTAGAAATAGGAATTGCTAAAACAAAAAACCAAACAAGTTTATTTCACAGTATGGGAAAAACATTAGTAAAAGACTGTGCTATTATGATAAATAATCTCATTATTGGGGACTATAGTATTTCAAACCCCAAATATTTGTACAGGTAAAGAGACTGATCCACTTGTTTCTCCAGCAAATCCAAATACACTTCTTACAAAAAAACCCACTTAGCTTGCTTTCTGGTTTTGAAGTACAGAAACTGTTCTGTAAACAGTGCAGTGATGAATCCCAGCTTCTCACAGAGTTCTCCCTCTGTCTCCTGCCATTTCCCTCTGCTTGGCTTCTTTAGTGGATAAGGAGTATTATTCCACTCGTGTTCCACTTCTTCCTTCATTTCATGGTGCTGGTGTGGTCTCTTTCTCTAGCCCTTTATTTTCATGAATCTTGCATGAACATCATAGCATCATTTTGGTTGGGAGAAACCCTCAAGGTCATTGAGTCCAACCATAACCTACCTCTGGCTTATGTCTTTAAGAATGGTATTCTCCTGTCTCTGTTGAATTTTACAATGGTTTCAAAGCAAATGGCTAGAAAGGAGAGGAGGGATGTATAAAGCCTCCATTTCCTTAGGAAAATAGGCTAAAAATGAATCCAAATCAACAATTCAGTTTTTCAGTAATTTCCTGCGTTCACATAGAGACAATCCCCTTCAGATGACTGTGTCACAGACACGTAGCACACTCACAGATCACCATTTCAGAAAAGTAAATGGGAAACAATATAAGACTGTGACATTTCGGTTTGCATACAGACAACCAGCCTCTGCTGGGCTAACAGAACTCCTCATCCATTCACTGATGGTTGGGAACCTCAGCAGCTCAAAATTCACTTAGTTGGGTTTACAAGTTTCCATGAATACAACAGTCCTGGTGCATACACATATCAAAGTGCCTGCCACCTAAAACTTGACTGTTTCTCCTATGCCTTGAAGGTTTCTCAGTTTAAAAGGAAAGAACAAGATGCTAAGATCCAGTTAGGCAACAGTTAGAATAACACCAAGAAATGGGGAGAGTCCAGATTTGACAACCTCAGTATAATTTTTAGAGGCCAAATGCATGGAATATTATGATTTCAGATCCAGATGTGTTGCCATGCTACACTTTAACCCCCGGCTCATGCAAATTTAGTCTGTTGGGTTCACAGTCTTGCCCAGAAGACAGCTTTCCTTTACATGTCCAGTTATGAGGACACTAGTTTTGTGCTAGCCCAGAAGTTGGTAATTATTTAAGAGGTACTTAAGTAGAAGGAGCTACTTAAGTAGAAGGCAACATTTGTTTGGTGTAGTCCTTGTTGGCAACTTGAGGCCACCAACCAGGAGACAGAGAGAATGCCAAGGAGGTTTACCTAGAGTAGATTGTTTATGCATTCTGTTACATCTTGGCACGGAGGAAGGAATTCTGCTATATCAACAATGATGCCAGTCTGGTAATGTGTTAAGTGTCACAACAAAAGCAATACAAGTTTTCTTTTGGTTCAGATCTGATTACAATTCCAGGGAAAAAAAAAAAAAAAACAAACAAACCAAACAAACAACAAAACAACACACAAAAAGCCCCCCCCTATTTGATTTTATTTTCCTTTTGCTTTGAGTTGTGTAGGTTTGCACTGGTTTATGCTTTATAGCATTGTAAATTTAAAAGAAGTCGCCCTTAACTACCAGGGAAGGGAGTTTGAATGGAAGAGCTTTTTATCATATATGCCTAAATTAAGGCAGGCCAGATTTAAATTTGTCATGAAAAGCCCAAGATGAACAACTACACGAGTTTACTGCTTTCAGCAAGCTGAAATGGACGATGACCAAGCAGAAACTGTACAAAGCCACCAGGCTTTGTGTGAGTGCATGTATCTGAAATGAGAATGGACCCAAGTTGGCAGCTGATTTTCACTTTAAGGTTTTTTGTTCAAAGCTCAAAAGAAAACCCAGAAGGTGAAAACGTACAGGCAAAACAGGAACAAATGTTGTCATGCAAAGCAAAATGGTTACACAGGCAGCTTTATTTCACTATTTTCCAAGTGATTGTAGATGCCATAGTTACCGTGATTTAAAAACAGAGTACGGCGCTGTGAAAATGGTACTATACAGAGCTGAAATCCCAGACAGACGTTCACGCTCAGTTTGAAGCGAAGCTGAGTCATGGGTATGAACCCTCAGCAATACCTTCAGAAGCCTGCGATGCAAGGGAACTCTTGGAGTTTTTCATCTGCTCTCCCTGAAAGAGAAGTGATCACAGGCCAGCTGAACTGTGGAAAGTCAGAATGCAGAGTCATTTGAAGAGAAATGGGTAAGGACTATGGTATACAGGGGGACATTTCTGAGATATGTAGCAAGCTCTGTATTTGAGCTTTGCTTCAGACCTATCTGACCATGGCCCAGCCTCTGAGCTGAGTGTCCCTTCTGAATCAGCACTTCCTCAAACAAATCTTTGTTTTTACTGATGACTCCCGAGTTACCTCAGTAAACTGAGGGTGGAAAGTACCAAAACAGAGGCAATACAAGAAACGCACAAACATGTGACTCCCATTGTCTGAGTCTGAAGCATGAATTTAAAAAGCTGAATCAAATGAACGACAGAGCAAGGGAGAAGGAAAAAGCAAAACTTTTACCTTACAAGGGAAATATCTGAGAAGGCAAAGTGAGAGTTTTGGTAGACACCGCAACCCAAGAGCCTGCTCTCAGGGGCACAGTTTCCATGTGTGCAGAGCTCAGTGTTTCTGTGGTCCAGCCCTGGGAGTCTACACACCAGCACACTGTGCATTCAAATCCTCAACATTTATTTATGAGAAGGAAGAAAAGCCTGAAGTCAAGAATAAAGAAATGTATCCCAGGAGGGCAGAACAACTTAATTTCTTCTCCTCAGTAACTAGAAAATGGGAAGTTGATGCACCTCCCTGAAGAGATGATGCAAAATCCCAGGCAGCATCCCTCTGATCACCAGGAAGATAAATGAGTGCTTCTGGACCACCGTGGTACTCCATGGAGAGAGCTCTATTCTTATTTCTATCTCAGTCCCATGAATGTCACACCACAGAAAGAATCTAAAAAGCAAGGGGAAAAGTGCAAACTTCATCTTGGTTGTGGTGTGTACAGTATGTTAAATGATCTCTAAGTCCCTGCTTCCCCAGGGGTGGGTTATAATCACCATGGCTGCGTGTGTGGAAGACAACAGGGCCAAACAGATGAGCACAAAAGATGAAGCAGAGAAAAAAAACTAAACCAAGTGATAAAAAAACAAGTGGTCAAGAGGGGAAGCTAAGGTCTGAAATATTTTTCATAAATAAGTCTCTTTAAAAAGCTCTGGTTTTGAAATGACCTAGATTGCCTGCAGTAGAAAATATTACATTTTTAATCAACTCATTTGACATGCATTATGAGAAAGATGGAAATATTAAATCAAAAACTTAAGACTTTCCTTACAACTCCAGGCAAAATCTTCCATATAGAGAAAGATGTCCAAGAATAACTCCTCCCATAACATCACAGATGTCTGCCTGTTGTACCATTTCTTTCAATACAAACATTACTCCAATCAACTTTATGGTTTCTTTTATAAGCCTGTTACAGAAGGAGAAAACACTTTTAAGGCAGGCAGGGGAAGAACAGGTACCTGGCACCATTTACACAATTGTCTTTTCCTAAGCAGACAATCTGATCATAGGTACCTTACAACCTTTCAAAGAGGAATATCGATTTCCAGAAGTAAATTGGCATGTAAACTTTATCCTCATGTTTGGAGGATATTTTCAAAAAGATGACTGGGATAAAATTAGTATCTTTTGGCAGATAATCCCTACAGTGTGTCCCTTCTAAAGTCCCAGAAGGGTTTTCCCGTTTGGTGGAGAGAAGGAAAAAAACATATAATAATAATATTACTAGATTCCAAAATCGCTCTTGTTGAGAAGACTTCTAGAAATTTATTTCATACCAGCAGGTAAAAGATGCCATTAGACTTTTTTTTCAGCACATGGCCTTTTTCAAAGGAAAGTAAATACAGATTGAGTTTCTCTGCTGTGCAGAAAGGGATGCTATAACACCAGTGGCATTAACAGCCACAGGAAGAAAAAAGAGAATATCTGGATGCTACTGTATTTGCACTGGTGCAACAAGGGGAAGTGAGTAAATATTATCTACACTTACTCTGCAGGCATAGTAAGCTCACCATCCTTAGAAGCATTCCTGTCTGATATATTATGATGTGACATTAACTTTTTCACAAAAATGTTGAAAAAAAAATGCAGGTGCATTTGAAGTATGCCTTTAGTAAGGATTTTTCAGTTCTGCAATTGCAGAACTGTGGGGGCTTTCCCACCTTTACACCACACAGCACTTTTTCTGTGTGGATTCACATAACACACTTCCACCCACTTCTCGAGTGAGTCTAAACATGTGGTCCTCCTTTGGAAGAAGATGAAGATAAGTTGACAGAATGCAGAAGTAAGAGCTAAGATTCCACTACCACACTTTCCTCCTTCTACTGGTTGCCACATACAAAGAGGAAGGCAACTCCCGGCGTACCAGAATCTGGAAAACAAGGACAGATACGTCATTTTCTTCAGAGCGGCATATATTCTTTCAAGTAAGGTACTACAATGTGTCTGAAATCAGCCGTAAAATGCCAACGCTTTGAAATTCCTTTGTATTGCTATCACATGAAACCCATTCACATTTGGAAAATGTTTTGGTTTAGCTATCTTGATAATGTTGATTTAATGAAATGTTAAGGAGTTCATTTTGGAAGAAAAATGAGTGATTTTACTTGCCAGGAAAAAAGCTTCAAGTCTTTTCAACATCATGAAATGTTATTAGAAAACTTCTGAAGTATGTACTATTTAACATCTGCAGACGTTTAGTAATCAAAAATTCAAATTCAGTGATACAAAATGGTCTTGACTGTGTCATGGAAAAAATCTAATATAAAACCTCACTTTCACATTATAGTTTAGTAATAATTACAACACAATCATACAGGAATGAAGTAGATTCCGTGCAGAGTAGCTGATCCAGCAGGGTCTGAGATATTTAGACAGATGACTTTAAAATGTATGCAATTACAACATTCGCTTGCTGTTTCAGGCATTTCTTAGTCACAGATGGAGATTGTCTCATACAGGAAAGACTGACGTGGAGATGTACTAACACAAAAGTTAAAGGCAAAGATATCTGCCAAAGTCATAGGACCTGTCCACTATCATTGCACTCAACATGAAAGTGGAGAAGACAAAGCTGAACTGCTGCACTTTGTTACTCACTAGCAAAACAGCAGAAATTTCCACTAAAAGAAAAATCTCTCTCTGACCAAAAAACCAAACATCTACTCAAACCTTTTACTTCTTTGTTAGGAAAATTACTTGCATAAGCATATATTATGGAGATTTTGTTTCAAATCATTGATCAGTGCTTGCCACTTTGCATATAAATTACACAGTGCATCGGGTCTCTTAGTAAGCAGCCAATGCAGTTACGTCTCCATCAGGATGCAGGACCAAAGTACAAACTTGTGGGATGCTCAGGCTTGACAAACACTAAGAACACACCCTATTTCTCTAGAGTGTTACCACCCCAAAAAAAAGGCTCAATCCCAAAGCACGTTCTACAATACACAAATCTTTCATATCAATGAGTTTGAAATTTTTCAAACATTTTGGAGCATTTTTAAACAGTTCTCACTATCACCTAGTTCATTCACTTTTTATGGCATACAGAAGCCTGTGTCAAATATGCTAGCTGAAGGAGTTACTGGATTCCTTCTTTCCTAGGTAAAGCTTTGAGTCTGGAATACAACTTTGTGTTAATTTGTATAATATATGGAGATGTCTAAGGTTCATTCTTGTGATAGAAGGGCTCATAAATTCAACACAGAGTTAAGTTTTCTTTGTAGTTTTTAAGGATGACCCTCTAATATTCCTCTGGAACTGAAATGTCATTCTTTATTGTGCTTCACATATTGTTTCATAATTTGTAGTAAAAACAGCAGCTTCCATTAAATTATGTAGTTTTAAAACTAAATTTACATATAAACTTTAAAAAATGTCTAATCATACCAGCTGTAGCCTTGTTGAGTTTTGCAGAACTTAAAAAAACCCTGCACAATATAAAATTCCAGACCCTGGACATGAATACATGTGTATAAAACATATCCCATATGTTTACATGAAATGAGAAAAAAAAAAATATCTTCTTTTCCTGCTTACCATCACGCTCAGCTCATCACTACTTTTTACTCAGAATGTATAGCAGGAACTGACACCACACAGCATTCAGATATCCCTAGAGCGGCCCCATGTTGCAGTACTGAGCTGACATGGGCCTATTGGGCAACACGAGAGGGTACCACAAACTTGTCTGGAGAATGGTGCTTCTGGGAACAAACAGGTCTGGGTAGACTCTGTTGTGTGACAACAGATAAAGGTGAATTTTATAAGTAAAACCACACACTCATTTCCCCGCCTTGTAAAGCTTCCAGTTTATTCATAACAACTCTTGAAGAGAACCATTTACTGCTTTCTGCCAGTCATGCATAGGTCCAAATTTGGCCCTGTAGGAAAGAGGTATGACAGTATTTAATTACAACTAGGGTTTATATGAGCTCATTTCTTTAAGTCTCATAAGATATCTGACATTTAGCCAATTATTATCATTACTTATCATCTGAAAGTACGCTATCAGCCTGTATCTCCCCTTCTTGCCCACACACTGCTACACAATGTCTAATAATATCACTGCAATCTGATAAAAACTTTTTCCTCATTGGAAACATCACAGTTTTGTCTTCTGCACTCTTAAAAGTGTGCACTTCAGTATCTTTGAACTCCTGGCGCTCAGCTAGAAGAGACTCTCCTGCATCCCACAGTAAAAACAGTTCTGCTGAAATACTGAAACCAGCAGCACATTTCAAAATAGTGAAAGAGATTTCACAGCTAAGGGATGACCACTCCCTTCAAAGTTTTCCAAAGCCATGTTGTGGCCAACCCTGTCACCATGCATGCAGCCACAGAATGAACTTGCATCCCATACTGTTTCTCTGTGTGGGAATGGTAGCTGTGCTGTGAGGACCTCTGATAGAGGTATTGCTTACTTCCTTACACATCCTTAGTCAGGAAGCTATTTTCAAGGCAGCTTCAGCGTTCCCCTCATTCTTTTCCATTTCCTGAGACTTTGTTCTCCAGGAAGAAAAGCTGTGCCCTGTAAGAGCCGATGGCATCACACACACACACACACGAGCATGTCCCCTGAGTGCAGAACTAACTGCTGCTTCCCTACAGTACTTCAAGTCTATCTTAACAGCAAATACTTTTACAGAATCACTGCAGAACTACAACTCTAGGTCTTGTTAAGAGAACAAAAGAAACTGACTAGCAAATATTTAGATTAAAAGTATTTCTACTTGAGTAACTGGTAAATAAACATAAGGAGGTTTTTTTGTTCTGATTTCTGTCTTACTTTAAAATATTTCCAGTTACCTATGAGGACAGAAATGCAAAAAGTAAACGCAAGAGGAGTACTTTCCTGAGACTAGCAGAAAAATGGATGGATCAAATGCTATTGATAATAAAAATAGGTACAGGAGGGCTCAGCCCTCTGAGAACAGGCTTTTTTTTGTGCCACAAGGATCAGACAGGCCATGTTATGAGCTAAAACCTAGAATAAAATTATATGTTATCCACTGCATAAAACCAAGTTGCTCCAAGTTACTGCTAGGCAGGGGCTCAGCTGCCCACAGGTCCCAGTTAGTCCACCAGGTTCATCTCTGTCCTCCTGAATACCTGCACACAGATGCTTCAAGCTCAGGGAACCAGGGCATTACTTGGCCCACAGACACAGCGCAGAGGCGTTTGTCTTTCCATTTCATTCATCATTCGTTCACGATCGTGACCAAACACGTGTCCACCACACCACTGTGACACCACCAGTCACAAGGCATGCATGTGAACGTCCTATCCGCTGATCAGACAGGCCCCATCCCACAACAAAATGAAGACCTCTTCTGTTGTGTGAGGATATCAGGTTCCTGCTTCATGCCCAAATGTGTGTGCCCTTGTTTGTGTTTAATCATATGATGTGTGTCAGAACTGTTCTAACATCAGAGCCCATGGATGGGGTTCCATTGGGTCTGTACTGGATGTCAAGTACCATCGATTCAAGGTATCATGCAGACATTTAGATGGTGGAAATGGAGTACAAAATGACAATTCGGACTGATCTTTGACAAAATAGGGTCTTTTGAAATAAAAGTGATTTTTACAATGGACCTTTAGCATCCAAATAAACGAAGAGTTTCTCCCTAACAATGATGCTGTGACCGGCATGGGGTCATGCTCCTGAAAGTCCCAAACTTTCATGAAGAAGGAAAGCCATTTTTCCCACTCTACAGCAAAGACCGAGAAAGAGAAGCTGAAAAGCTTTCAAACGCATAAAAATCCTGCTGCAAAGGAAGGGAAACAATCTGATTTTTGCAGTTACAATGGGTAGGACAAGATGACAAAGGCTTAAATTGCCATAAGAAAAATTTGGTTTAGACTTCTCAGATACTAAGGATGATATTATAAAATATAGCTCCTTAGGAAGGCTATGGGAATTTACTATTAGAGGTCTTTAAGAAGAAGTCAGAAAAACATCTTTGTTTGGTGAAATATTTTAGATATAGCTGATGCCATTTGAGGACAAATCATCTAGATTAAGGGGTTTTTAGATCCCTCTCAGTTCTATTCTTTCTATGAATTTTCTGTGGACTAGTTATCCCTACATCTACCTGCTTAATTTTCTGTTTCTGTAGCTCTGCAGTTAATTTGAGGCTTGTGGAAAGGAGCACGTAGCACGCCTGAGGTGCAAAAAACTATTTGGGATAAAGTCAGAAGTATTTGGGGAATGACTTATTTATTACAAATGTGCACACATGTGAGTAAGCTGTCTTACTAACAAAACCAATGTAAATAGGTAGAATAGTATCAAAGGACTTGAATATTCATCATAATTTTCATTTTATAAATGGGGAATGTTAGGCACATAGGTCTGAACCATTTGTTATGACAAAGCAAGTTATAAAAGTGAGCCTGAAAATTGGATTCCCTGGCTCCTCAAGTGACGTGACTGACTACCTGCTCCTCCTGTTCTCCCCTCCCCTGCTCTGCCTCCCTTCCCCCCAGCAAACCATGCAAGACTACAAGGATTGCAGGATTTCCTCATAAGAGCCTTGCCTGCAGCTGGGGGAAGTCAGACTACAATAGTGTTGGTAACTTCTGTTGTAAAAAGGACACATATCACAAAGATTATCATTACCAAGGGAAAAAAAGAAAAAAAAAAAAAGCCACGCACAAAACTAAAAAGCTGCCTCAGTACTTGCACCTTGCAGAGCTGATCTTGGGCTGCTAATCCTCATCTCCATTCTTCAGCTTGCCTCTTTCTGTCTAACCTTTGACAGAAAGAATATGTTCTTCTATCAAGTTATTATCTATAAAAATAAAAAAGAGAAGACAGACTAAAGGACATTCAACTGATAAAAAACAGAGTTGTTCTTTATCTAAGCACAGAAGAGTTCACAAGCTTTTGCAAGTGAAGCGTTGCTCCAGTCCACTGTGCAAAAAGAACAGTCCAGCTCAGCATTTGCTGGCCACTTTACTAAAGCTTCCGTAATTTAAGCCTGTAGGAAATCGGAATCAGAGCCTAAGATAAGAACCGAAAACCTCTCATAACCAAGTATTATAGAGTCAGTACCAGTCCTTCTGCACTATTGCTTAGCAGACTGCATGGCCTTGCTTCCTTTTCCTACATGTCAGTGCTGGCACCCAAGAAGGACCCACACTTGAATCACCCGCAGGAGGCTCTGTCTCTCTCATCTGACTACTCAGAGACACTCCACGCTCCAAATTAATTGTGAATTCATTTGCAAGAACTCTGCTAGGCTCTAAGCCCCACACATAGACCAAACAGAAATTGGATTCACCATTACCAGCAAGACAAAACAAGAATTAAAAGAACTAAAGAAACAGCATAATGAAATAAAAATACATCAGGAATGCAAAAGTCAGAAACATCTCCAAAAAGAATCAAGAGCAATGTTTTAATTGGTCATTTTCTCAAAAAAAATCCAAGAAAGGCTTCTGCGTCATTGGAATACACACAATCAAATTCTTTTCATGCTTTCTTCTTTCCTAGCTTATTCAAATGGCATATTTAACTTTTGATTTATAAATCAAGGGATTTTGCTCACTGCCATAAGATGCATTCCACAGGGGCTCAAAGTCTTTAGCAGATCCACACTGTACGTACTTTCTCCTGATGGTTTCATATTTATGTTCATCAACACTCAGCAAGAACCATAAACAAAGCCCTTCTCTTGAATGCACACATGCAGTTCCCATTGACTTTGCTGGTTTTTCAGCTGACTTCAATAAGAACTCTGTGTGCATGCAGACGGGCAAAACTTGGCTCTGCACATTTAATAAAATTACATCACTAGATACCTTATAAATGAAGAGTAATGCAGGCCATACTGAAAAATAATATAAACTGAAAACCCAAAAGTGTAGCCAAATAAGTTCAAATTTCAGTCAGGTTTTCCCAGAATAATAAAAAGGACACACATTTTAGGCAAGATGAAACAAAAGCCCAGTAATATCTCATTTACCAGAGTGTTCACTGCTGCCTTTAACGGGACAAAGTGTGAAACCTAGCTATCTACATAAGGCAGTAATCCTGTTGTCTCAGATATAGCAATGATATTGGCATATGAAACAATTAAGTAAAGGTCAGGTTACAAGCTGTGATTTGCTAAGTCATTTTCTGCATCTGTATCCCTGCTCTGCAAGTTATGAAGCTCACTGCAACTGATTTTAAAGCATAGCAGAACACCACAGTAGAAAAAAAGAAATAATCGACCATATAATATTAATAACTAGTATTTTTAATGTACTCTAATAGCAGTATTTAAAAGATATCAAAGTCTTAAACCTTTCCACCCTCTTTCCTGCCTGGCCAAAAGAATACCACATCAAAAATCTCACACAACCTAGGAACAATCCCCTTCCAAATTTCAAATGACATCTAGCAACACATAACTTCTGCCAGGTACATTAGCTAACATACACTAAGCAGAGCAATGCTACATGTTTTCCCCAAATTTCTTCCCTTTATTTTACTTCTACTCATTCTATGATATAATAACCTGTGTCTTTTTACTGCCTCTTTAAAAATATCCACCTATTAAGATGAAGAATATTCTAACTTATAAAAATCCAACTACCAACAGACTTCCTTGCACTTTGGCTGACAAGCGCTCATTAGCCTGCAATTACGAATTTATACACAGAAGTACTCATGCATGGAAATCACAGAGAGGGCTTGATGTTCATGTTTGTTTTTTCCCCTCTAAGCGGGAACATCTCTGATGATTTTCACACTTAAACAGCAGAACAGATTTTATGAATCATTTTTTCTTCCTGGATGGAATAACCCCTATTCCCTGTTGCAAGATAATACTGAGTCACTTTGCATAAAGTTGGTCATTACGGCAAAGTCAAGGGAATGAGGAGGGAAGTAGATAAAATGCTCTTGTGCAATAGGATACATACCAGTCTGCTTCTTGAAGCAAATTATTTCAAATCAGAAATACAAAAACAAAAGCCAACCAAACGAACAAACAAACACACACAAAACCCCAACAAACAAAAAAAAAAACAACAACAAACAAACAAAAAACCCCAACATTACAAAACAACTCACATCAGGGAAACTATTTCCTATGTGTTTAGGAAGTCCACTAAATCTAATGTAATAATGATGATCAAAGGGATTGTGAAGACTTTTTTTTTGTTTAATGAAGGCAGGGTTTGGTATGTTCCAAATGCTGAGTTGTACTGGTCATTCATGCGAAATTACCCAGTAAACTAAGTAATTAGCATAGTGGAATCTGTTTCTCCTAAATTATGGCAATGTCAAATGACCAGTTACAAGGTCTGGTGGAGCTCTGCTGTCTCAAAACCACCTCCCCTCCTAACATCACACCCTGACACTGGCAGCCTGAGAAGACACTCCCCTGTCTCAGAACTCCTTCATGTGACTCAGTGACTCCAGATATACTTTCTGTTGGTTCTGGTGGATTTGCAGTGTGTTACAAGGATTTCAGCTCAGCTTTTGCATTTCTCAGTTCACAACAGGGAAATAGAGGTTAGCCCCCTGGCTCCCATCAGTCCCTGAGGGTCAGGGTTGGTGCAAGGAGGGAGCTTTAACAACTTCCACTTACTAGTTTTTTAAATGCATAGCATGACTACTCGATGAGTGAAATCAAAACAGATACCATACATGACCACTTTGCAAGAAAGCTGATTTTAAAGAGTTAAGAAACAAACACACTGGCCAAAACCTCTGCTTTTCTCTATGGCCTGTTTAAGCAATGACACATGAAGAACTTTATGTTCAAACAATTACCTGGTACTTTAAATAGGACACCAAGGGAATAGCATTTTAAAATGTATTCACACAGCATGACACTAACCCTCCTCCTGGGAATACCGGTGCAAATGAGAATAACTTCTCGGAGGTCAACTGAAGTACACCAGCACAAAACTAATGTGAGGCAAAGGGGAATCAGGCCCCATCTACCTCTATTTTAATGCAGAGGTTGCAGATCATCTGCAATGATAAAGCGAACAACATAAATATAACTGACACCTATTTAATTGATCTCGCATCCTAACGACTATTGACAGCTCCAAATATAGGGCTGAAGAACAATAGTTCGAGGGTGGGAGGCAAAAATCCTGGTTCTACCCCATTCACACATTCCTATCTGCTAATACCTTGGACTTGAACTGCTTTTATCTCCCCACACTGCTAAACCATTTTAGGTTTGATTTGATTTTGTTCCCCTGCTCCTGAAGAACAACTTCTCCTTACAACAAAATAAATAAATAAATAAAAATTACTGGGATGCGTGAGAGGAAAGACAAATGCAAAAATCTGTGTAACCATGAGAGCCTATGGACAAACAAGCAAAAAACCCCACCATTTTACATATGATATATATATAAAAGGCACTAGCAAATTAATTAATTATTTGGAAATCTAGCACTGAGAAAAAGTGATATGTGCACAATGGAAGAGGGCTAAAATATGAGGCTATTACAAAGTATGGTGTAATGTGTGCTAATTTAAGTGGATCCGTAATTATTTCCTACAACTTCATGATGTCCTGAACCAGCTTCCTCCCCCCCCCCCGCCCAGGCTGACAAAAGGATCCTTAGCAACACACTAAATGTATTATGCAGCATATTGAATACTACCGAGAAAAAGCGCTGAATTACACTGAAACAGAGAACATCAGGTGCAAACATCACCACCTCTAGGGAAAAATCACCTTTAACTATTTATCACATCAGTGAGCGCAGGCATTCTCTTCTATCTCTGTTACCAGCACCTAACAGTATCTGCTGCATTTGACTAAGTTAAGGCGAATTTTACCTCAAATCTACTTAGGCTGGAGCTCTTTGACCGAGACTTCTTGCGGAGATAGACCGAGAAGAACCGGCGCACTGTGAACTTCTTCATGTTCATGTCCATCGCCCCGTCCCGGCTGCGGCGCAGAGCACGGCGGAGCTGCGGTGCCGCCGGCGGCAGCCTAGCGCATCCTGACTGCCCCCTCTTTGTATCCACGGCCAGGAGATCCTCCGAAGCGCCTGCTTCTCTTCATCAAGCCGGGCACCGCTAGACCCTCCCGGGGTATATTGCCGGAGGCATAGGAGCCCGCAGCCGGCTCCTCGCTCTTCAGAGCATAAAGGCTTTATACTCCACTCCCTCTCTCTTTCCCGTGTTTAGATTTCGGTGCGGCGAGCTGAACTCTCTCCCCGCTCCCTCTGCCCCTCGCCTTAGGTCCTACTACACCCAATCAGGCTCTCTCTGGCTGCGTGCATAATCAGCCCCAGCAGATGACAGCTCCTGCGTCCCAGGCGTAGCAGGTTTGCGATAAATATTAGATGTGTCTATTGCTTTGTGCTCCCCTCTCACTCAGGCTCTTTCCATTTCCTGGTTTCTGAATCACATGGGGAAAAGGCACATGCTGCACTTCTGTTTTTAGCTCGGAATTTCAACGCCGCTATAATTACTGAGGACTACGGTGGTCAGATCTGAGGGAAAAAAAATAATCAGCTCCTTCACAAGATTCTCTCCTAGGAGAAGGCTAAAAGATGCCATGGACCCACTGCCAGAGCAGAAGGGTCTGAACCACTTTTTATCCTGGGGACTATGCCAAATAACGTCAGGCCCCCACCCTGAAATCAAAAGCTTAAAATCCTGTTCACGGATTACCCGCCCACTTTACATTAAAAAACCTAACACCGGCACAGCTCTGAAAATAGAAAGCACAATCTAAATTGTAAGTATTACTATTCTTATTGTACTATAGCAGTGAGCTACAGCCCTTCTAAGAGGTTAAATACGTACATCTATTTACAGGCTGTAATTTTGAGCTGCTCACTATACTGGAAGCATGCAGACTTACAGCTGCACCCCCGCCCTCCCAACATAATCACATTTTTCAGCTTTTCTTCAAAAACTAATGAATCTCAATATGAGCCAGAGACTGAAGCTGCACACAGCTTGGGCTCTGTGTCCTTGGCAGCTTTTCCTTTCTGACTACCAAGGAGCACCCAGACACGCCTTTCTCCCATAACCTCATATGGAAAGTGAATGGCTCTGATGACTTATTAATGACTCAGATAAATAAGCCCAGGGAGAGCTGACACTGCTCCAGCCTGAAAAGACTCTCAGAGGTTAAATGACAATACCATTCCAATCAATCTGCTCTAAAAGAGAAAGACATACTTTGGTTTAATTGCATGTCTGGACTCTGCCGTGAACTATGGTGGCTGGTCATGCCTGTCACTACCTGCTTTGTTCACAGGTTCTGTCCCTCTTTTCTGTCTAAAGCTCACCACAGTCTACATGTACCTGGAAAAGCATTTAAAAAAAATTAAAAGGGAAAACGAAAAAGAAAAATAACATTTTGGAGTTTATGGTTTCATTAAAAAGGAGTTCAGGTTGGGAATCCTATCATGAGTGCTGATGATCACCTACAGCCTCTGACTCTTGTGTGCCTGGACCATTGCTGTCTCCCCCATTCCAAGATAACTGTAGCACAGTGGCAGTCTGCTTTATCCCTTTCTCTTCATAGCACCTCCTTCTGATCACTTCTACAATTCTTTTGTTTTGCAACAGAAGTATATCTTCTGGGGCTGCTTTCAAGGTGCTGCCCTGGTGTAAGCCATGTCAATGCTAGGAGCCCTTTGCCATTACAGTTGCATTGGGTCCTGGCTAAAGATCCTGGAGTGAAGGCAACTGTCCAAGCAAAAACTAAGGTACCTATAGGTACACCAAAACCCTTTCTGCAAGAAAAACAATAAACAGGTGAGAAAGCAGTTTGATTGGTATAACTCATGACCTCACAGCGGTAAAATCCTAAGTGGCACCATGGCCCCAGGCACTCACCTGATTACCTGACCCCCCCTCCCTTGCTCTGTCACACCGCACAGCTGCTGCTGCTGTTTCTTCCCCATCCTGTGTCTGGCAAAGAGATGTCCTGACACTAGTTAGGCTTTTTGCTGACAATGGCTTTTGACAGCCACTTTCCTACCTGCATAAGCCACTTGAGCATTAAATAGCAATCAGACAAGTTCAGGGTAGCTCCCTGGACCCTTCCCACCACAGATACAACAGAATCCCACCTGGACACTGACATCTTTAATAAAGATGTCAAAATAAAGTGATGAAGACATGGCAACTTCCCAGTTTTGAATACTCAGTGGGTATACATCCAGCGCTGTGTAATAATAAGCAGTAGATGAGTGCCTGTTACTACTTATACTAGTAGATTTAGCACAGACTTGCCATCCCCTTCTGCACGTAGTGCTTTCACGTATAAGGACACACATTCACCACTAAATGTCTCTTCTATGTAATAAGCTTACAAGAAGATTACACAGGCGATGACTTAATACTTAACTATCAGGTACACTTATTACATTCAGAATTTTGTTCTTTACCAAAAAAATAAAATAAAAAAGTCAGTTACATGTATTGGCAAATTATTGTGAACATCAGACACCAGAGCAAAAGCTACCCTTTGAAGCTAAAGGTTAAACTGTAACATGAACTGCATGCTCAGGCTAGGGAGCAAGTCTCTTACATCCCTGCCAGGGATGGAGATAGGCATGATCTCTTTGTTTTCTTATTCTCCTTTCAATCAGGGATAAATACAGGAGGAAAACCAACCATTAGTGTCAGGATACTGCTCTTCACCTATTGGGCAGCAGAGCAGAGATATGGCAGAGTTCTCTTCCAACTGCAAGAAATAAAAGCAATCAAGTTGCAAAAATGTACATAAAAAAGGGTACAAATACAGAAATAAAACAAAATACTTAAGTATGTAAAACTAGAGATAGTTACCTGGCGAACAAATTCTCCTGCAGTTGCATTCATGTGTTATGCTTTAAGGCATAGAACTTAACTTTGCTTCACAAAAACAAAATAAGAAGAGGCCTCAAAAACATGAACTCAAACTTTCAGCTAGTCAGACAAAATCCACTTTTCCAAATGGCTCTAATAAAAAAGTGCAAGGCAAAAGAAAAAAAAAGTTCAACTGGAACATTCATAGTTACATTTCTAAACATACAACTGTCAAATCAACCTACAATGTGAAAATTCATTGCACTTAGAAATTCATGGCTGTAAATTATTTATCAGCTCCCCTCTGAGTGATTTTAACTGCTGAGAAACTCAATGGAAAAAGAAATCCACCAAATGTCTGTTTAAGACAAGAATAAACAACAAACCTGGTAGAAGAGGCATATGATGCACTTGCATTAACCAGTAATGTGTATCCTGAAACATACTTTTTAAAACTAGAAGTATATTTGCTGTAACACCAAATAAATACAAAACCACGGCTGTGCCTACTCCAAGTGAGCTTAATAGCAAAATGAAGTTCACTTCAAGTAGAAAAGGGCTTAAAAAAATTAAAAAAGAACAAAAAAAGCCCAAAACAAGGACTCAAGACAAACTCTTCAACAGTAACCACTTGAAATTACATATTACACAGCTCACATTCCAATTTTTAAAAGATAAAAGGAGAATTACCAATTAATATTTCGCGAAAGCTAAAGGTCCTTTCCTCATGTGTACAGACGGAACCTACCAAGAGTAGTAACAGACTGAAGGACGTAGACTTTGGAAATTCACATGGGGCATCAAAGCAGCCTATGCAGAACCTGAGCAAGAAGGAAGCCAGTGGCTGATGCTGGATGAATCATCAGTATCACCTGTCCTTCCTCAATAAGTTCATCAGAAAATGAGAAAAAAATATCTAAAGAGAAGAGAGCAGAGGCACACACACCATAGATAGAACAAATGAGATTAGCAGAAGACAGCAGGCAGAGAAAGTGAAAATCAGATTGCCTCAATAGGGGCCCAAGAAACAATGCTGTAGAAAAGGTGAATTACACAGTACCATTTATGTTCTCATTAAAGAAAAGCAGGAGCAGCAGCAGATGTTTCCAAAAGACACTAATAAGCAGAATAAGAAACAACTCTTTCCCGAAGGTGATTAGATGGTACATTCTCAGTGATTGCTGTTTCCTGATCTTGGATGCTGAACAAATTTCCATATGGCTTTTGTTTTCGCAATGAAGGAGTGAGGTGACTATTTTTCTTATTGATGTTTCTTAAAAAAAACACAATGGGCTTTGCCCAATGAAATACCTGGGCTTTGGTCTCATTAGACCAGCACACCAGTGTGGGTCCCAGCCTTTCCAGTTGCTGTACCTAATTAAATAACTTATCCAGTTTAACCTGCCATTTACTTGACTGGAGCTTTATCTCTGTCAAAAAACAAACAAACAAACAAAAGGTATGCTGCCCTGTCAATACTGTGGAATACAAGCAGCAACTTGCCATCTCAGATATTCTCACCACCAGTGAAAAGTGATCAACAGTGTTGGCTGGACAGGGATGTAAGGGAATAGACAGGAAATAAAGTGTTTATTCTCCCTTTTCTCCTCCTGCTCCTATCTATGTATCACAAGCTTCAGTAATTTTCAGTCTTTTCCATATCTGACCTATGAGAAGCTTCCAGTGGAGGTGCAGGCTCCTTCAGGCATTTTGAAAATTAAAATCACTGCTCAAAATGAAGAAGAAAACAGAACTTATACCCACATATCTTTAATTCCTTAATTGCTAAAAGCACTGTCCAACACATTGTCAGTAATATGAAAGGTGACTAGTATAAATACAAATACAGCGGTCACAGAAGAGAAAGAACAGGTCTTTGAAAAGACCAGTTTTGCTCAATATGGTGATATTCTGCTTAGTGGATGCCATTCAGCAACTTCAAATGGTCTTAAAACTGGGCATCAAAGTAAGTTCTTGGTAGATTTGAAATCAATATTTTGTAGGGATACATGTAGCTTAGATGGAAAATCTTCTGTACTTTTCTCTCTAATAGACTACTACAGCAGATGAGATTAAAAAAAATTACTTGGTGGCACAGAGAGGGCAAACCATGACTGTATGTGTCATGCTGGTGCAGAAAAGGTCTCCTCACTGCAGTTGGTTACAAATTGACTTCCCCAATCCCTCCTAAATACCCAGTAGTCACATGATGTTGTGTAGGGAGAAGTGGAACTGCTGCAGAAATAATAGCTCCAGGACAAGATAACAAGATTTGATTGAGTTTTCAGCAGATGACAGACGTTTTAACTCTCACAAAACCATCTTGTGTTAGTGTTTGAGCATCAGATTGGCAAGTGTCACAACTGCTGTATTGACCGCTCCCATATGTGCCTTGCTACTTAGAGACTCAAGTGAACACGCAACAGCATCTCTGGCCACGTTCATGTCAGTTGGCTGTGGACTATATCTAGGATGGAGATTAGGTTGTCTAGCAAACTGCATTGAAAACAGGCCAAGAAGTGTCAGCTACAGTTTTCTTTTTTTCATTTACTGATGTCACTAAGAGTTTTACTTTCTCAGCTGATACTGAGTACTGGTCTTGCTGGATTTTGGTGGTTTAAGACAGAAGTATAAGGTAAAGAACCCAAAAATCCAGTCTTCATATTATGCAAGCTCCTGCTCCAAAACAATCGAAGGAGTTTGCTAAAAAGATAATTTTGCTTTATTCCCTTTAGATAATAAGCAGAAAATCATACTGTTCTCCTATAACAGGCTAGAAGTTTTCTAGAAAGGAGGATGCTACTTGTTAACTGAAGTATGAACAATCTTATCACATGAATATTTATGAATATCCACACTGAGTGAACATCATACAATACAAAATTGGATGGAAGAACTTCATTATGCATGGCATATGCTTACTGTTTATTCAGACTACCCACGAACAATTCTAATTGCAGGAATGCATTCATTAGAAATCTGCTAATAGGCAAATTTACCTTGACAGGGTCTATCATACACCTAACAGGAAAAATAGTGCATGGAATTTTTACTGACAGTCCCATTTTTACTTTTAATAACCATCAGCAGACCAAACTGATGCTGCAGTGAACAGAAAAGCCTGGTTTGACATGGAAATCTTTAGAGAGAGACAAGTGTAGAATGGGGCTTGCAAACTTTTATTCAGCAAAGTATCAATTTCACATAATTTTTTTTTCCATTTGATTAGCTAACAAAACTACACAGTAAGGTACAAAAATAAACTAGGTAGACAAAAAGCATCATATTTAGTACAGCTGAGTGACCTGAATTAAAATCCTCCTTCTATATCTGAGACTGTCTTGTACGACCTTGAAGAACCTTAAACTCTGTGGCTATGTCTAGCTCCAGGGCATGTACAAAACTGAGCCAACATCCTGGATCCTCTATTAGAATGGGGGCATGGATTGCACTGTTTTTCTCCTATGCTTTCCTGCTGGCACCTCATGTCCCCAGCGAAAAAAATCCAGATATTTTTAGCCAGAAAGGAGCCAGAGTGTACTCCAGAGAGGTCCCCGATTTTGATAAGTGAGTGAAAACTCAGGACCCTAAAGATTTGCACCTGCACCGCTGTTTAGTTACATCCCTATTTCAAATCTCCTTCAGTAAAATGGGGCTGGAGCACTCCATCACTGCATGAGAGCTCTTTCAGAGTAAACACAATGACCATATTACGTGCTCTCAGCCAACGTTTCAGTTTAAGGCCTGGCACATATTTGTTAGTTTTGTTTACAGAAAGAGATTAACTGTGAGTAATGTCAAAAAGAATAAACCACTGGGACATGCAAATTTACCTTCACAGACATTACATTTAGCAGGGAAAATGATACGGGAAATTTTTGAAATATATCACACAAGTAACACTCACTGAAAATCAGGTTTAAGGCTGTATGAACACCTACCCCGTGTTAGACACCACAAAAGTGAGATTCATAAATAAAAAAAAAAAAATCAGTAATCACTCTTGAAATCTCGAGTATTGGCTTCCTTCTTGTTGAGCTGTGTTTCTTTTTGGATAAATTTTGAAGGACTGATTTGAAGTATTGTAATAACAGTACTTGACTCCAAATTACAGGCACAGCTCTCTGACTATTTTTGAAATAGAAGCTGAAGAAACAGGCAGAGAAAAAAAAAAGGTCTGAAGCGTTGTGATACACCCCCGCTTTCTGTCTCTAATACAGCAACACTGGAAGTGTGAAACTGAAAAAAAAATAATGCAAAATCATTTTAATCTTCGAAAAATTTAGTTATATTGCATCTGATATTTACAAAGCCACATAATAATTTGTTAATTTACCTAGAACAATACAGCCCAAGGTCCCACTTTACTGCTAACAAACCAAAACCAGTATTAAACTCATATTCCATCCACTTTATATAGTAAAGCTAAAGAAACTGACATCAGGATTTCAGAACACCAGAAACTGAGAAGGATGTGGGAATAGTACTAGCAAAATTACTGTGTTAGCATCTACTCTAAGATTTGTGACACCATGAAGGAATCAAACCTGAGTTTTTAGAGCTACTTTGAAAATATCCATATGCCCTAGGCTGCACGTGTATAACCTCACAGCAGTGCTCAACTGCAGAGGTGTGTGTAGGCAAATCACTTGGGAACAAAGCAAAGTGGCCACCAGCCAGCAGCTGTCCAAAGACACAGGGATGAACAGGGTTCCACTTAGCACAAGTACTACATGGGTCCAGAGACGGGCACTGCAGTGCAGTGAAAGCATCTTATAAAGGCAACAAAGACGAGTCAGACAAATGTCTCTGACTCAGGACTGATTGCTTTTACAAGGCTGGAGCCCACTATTAATGTGGATATTTTCAAAATGTTAGACGACCTTTTTCTTATTTGAATTCAGCTACATAAAGTGTCACCTTCTCTTAACTGCAGGGCCACTGCTCTCACCTAAGCCACCAGGCAGCAGTAAGTACGTGCTCTTTCTGCGTAACTGATCCTGCCCACAATACAAGTGAGCTTTCCTGCCTGATGTTTCAAAAAATATCTGGATGAAATTTCAGCAAGTTGTATGTATCTTCCTACTCATCCAACGAGTGTGTGAAATCAGTTATAAAGAGTGAATGTAGAATATACAACATCCAAATGTTTGATTAACCTAATGACAACCTAGTAGAGAAAAAAAAAAGCCAATTCATCATATTAAGTCAACTAAAATCTTTGACATCTTTCAGCGGAATTAGTACATCCTTTCAAATCACGAAATAACCCTATAATTCAATGTGAGGTATAGATAGAAATAAGTAACACTATGTATAACACAAACACATATGAAACAAGAATCTATTTTCCATATGTGCAATTCCAAAATGGCAGTTTGTTTTGTCTGGTTTTCATCAACTAGAGATTAAAATGTACAACTAGTTCTACCATAAAGTAATCCACACTATTTAATAGAAGTTCAAATGCTTTTTCATACACTTAGATATATTGATTAAAATCCTACAGAACTTCTGCTGTCCTACTTAGCACACTATGGGGCACAATGCACACTTGTGGCCAAGATGTTTTAAAACTCTTTCCAATTGGAACTGTCTACCAGAATACAGTGACTGCTGTTCAGAGAAAATGAAACATGCCTTAACACACAGCACAAATTCATTATTTCACCAGCAATCTGATGTTGGACTTCAACATTTTTTTGAACCAATGAAAAATGCTATTTGAACCACTTATCTCTGAACAGTAAGCTTATGTTAATGCCACTAAGAAGCCATCTCAAATTCAGAAAGCATACAGTGTATAGTGTGTGATTCACACTATATATATTTACTGAAATATCACACCTTTGGCCTAATACATTACTGGGATCTGGTTTTGTATTCTGATACCTCCTTTGATGTCTGATATGCAACCTTTTCACACAAAGTGACGTGGGACACAACTTCTATCTATTAGGAGACCGGAAAATACTGAAATCGTGATTTTGCTTCAACTCCCAAAGGAGAAAATAGACGTATACCTCACATACAAGGAACAAATAATGAGATTGCTACCAAAACTTGTAACAAGGTTCCCTCTCCCTCTGCTACAGACAATAGAGACTTCTTAAGTTTTCCAAAGAGTTTTCAAGGGCAGCTTGCTCATGTTGTGATGCCCAGACAACACACACCGGCAAGGCCATCAAAGAGCATTCCAAAAGGCACAGCAGAGCCTTGTTGTTGTACATATTAGGGACTGAAAACTGCTTTATTTATCACTGTGACTTTACTATATTCTTAACATTTACAGTATCTTCTGTCTTCTTTCACTCCTGAATTCTCTCATCTTCTCTCTCACTTCTATATTCCTCAGATCTTCTCTTATTTCCTCTGTGATTGTTTCCAGATAAGGTACACAGGATATTAGACACTTCTCATACTACAAGGGCATTACAGTATGATTTCAACATCCTTCTGCAGCCCCTTCCCAAACCTTTTCAACTGTGCATAGAGCAGACAGAGCCTTCGTATCACTCATATTTTGTCTGTTCCTATTTTTAAGCACATACTAGGCCTTCCAGCAGCAACATGACAAAATTACCTGTGTCAAACTAGTTAATAGGAGAATATGAAATTTATGGAATGCTCCTATTTTAGTTTTCCCGTTTATAAACTTTTTTTTTTTTTTTTTTTAATTACAGTAGCACATTAACATTTTTGTAATTACCTTCATCACCCAAATTACATTTTCTAAACTACTGGCACTTAATCTCTCAAATCTCAGAGAAGCAATGCTAATAACTTCTGCTAATTTTACTGTCCCCCCCTTTCCAGTGAAAACAAAACCAGCCTCAACTTCACTGTCCTCCCAGCCTGATTTAACTTCTGTAGCCATGGGAAAATATCAACAAACAATAATCCCTTGAAGAAACTCAAGGATGGAAAAGAAACCTTACCAGAGAAATTCACATCCCCAGAAAGAAGAAGAAACATCTGTGAACTATAGCATGGATGTTTGGCAAATACAGGTTGGAAAATACAAGAGTAACACATGTACGTATATCTGATGCTGGCAGCTCTCAAATGGGTCACACTGCTCATGCAGCTGCCCTAAGCCTTCAGTGACCAAAGGGTTGTTGCTTAACCAGGGCAGACTCTCTATGCATAGCAGGAAACGCACTCCTCACAGACACTTCCACAAGTATCCTTTACACCATGTTATCTTTAAATCAACGGGCAAACAAATTATTTTCATTTATATGAATGCTGACTGCTGAATTCATATCCAGCTGGGTTTGAATTCTTCAAATGCCCTGAGATAGCTGGCTACTGAAGTTAATATGAACTAGCTATGCAGACAAATTTCTATTAGCAGCTCAAATTTTCTATTTACAATTTCTAGTTGTGGAAAATACATATCTATTTTTATTTTTTCCCCCACCTGTTTTCAGACTCAGTAACTTGTCTTTTAGGGAGATCATGAAGACACATTAAATGTCTTCCAATTGTTGGCATATTACAAATCTGCTCTCAAGTTAAACACAGATGATTTGGTCTCCATCATTGCTTTTACTTACCCCTCAAGCCTTGCACGTTTCCTGATATCTTGGCTGAAAATGAATAGTGGGTCTAAAGGTCATACAATCAGATTGCACAGAAAGTCCACATCAGCTGTGATTTCCACATATTTCAGGTAATCTGCATATCCTTCTTGGGGAGTTTGGAAGTAAACTCCATGCCCTTATTTTTCTGATGGCAATTTTGCTTTTTGGAGTCCTTTGGCAGGCAAAACCCACAAACAGCTTTTTCAGAATATTAAAAATAATTGAGATAATGAAAAGCTAATAGGCTTTAGCTTAGAGGGTTGCAAAGAATAGACTGCCATTGTTCAGACAGCCCTGTAATAGAGCACCTTGTTAATTAGAGATGATTCACAGATGACTTGCAATAGATTCTGGTAGTTCTGAATAGCAATGATATTTTCACATTGAGTTCTTATCTACTCAGGAGTAATGAAGCTTCAACTTTAATTAAAAAGAAAGCTCATCTTTTTAAGCCTGTAGATCAAAGCAACACAGAAAATTAGCATGTCTTTTTCTACTTCTCCACATTTCAAGTTCTGCACTTCATGGTTTTGCTTTCGCAACATTCCCTAACAGAGGACATCACAGTATCACAGTATGTTTGGGATTGGAAGGGACCTCAGAAGATCATCTAGTCCAATCCCCCTGCTGGAGCAGGAACGCCTAGGTGAGGTCGCACAGGAACATGTCCAGGCGGGTTTTGAATGTCTCCAGAGAAGGAGACTCCACAACCTCCCTGGGCAGCCTGTTCCAATGCTCTGTCACCCTCACTGAGAAGAAGTTTCTTCCCAAATTTAAGTGGAACCTCTTGTGTTCCAGCTTGATCCCATTACCCCTTGTCCTATCATTGTTTGCCACCGAGAAGAGCCTGGCTCCATCCTCATAGCACTCACCCTTTATATATTTATAAACATTGATAAGGTCCCCCCTTAGTCTCCTCTTCTCCAAACTAAAGAGACCCAGCTCCCTCAGCCTTTCTTCATAAGGGAGGTGCTCCACTCCCTTAATCATCTTTGTTGCCCTATGCTGGACCCTCTCCAGAAGGACCCTGTCCTTCTGGAACTGAGGGGCCCAGAACTGGACACAATATTCCAGATGTGGTCTCACCAGGGTGGAGTAGAGGGGAAGGAGGACCTCTCTCGATCTACTAACCACCCCCCTTCTAATACACCCCAGGATGCCATTGGCCTTCCTGGCCACAAGGGCACAGTGCTGGCTCATGGTCATCCTGTTGTCCACCAGGACCCCCAGGTCCCTTTCCCCTACACTGCTCTCTAATATGTAATTTCCCAACCTACACTGGAACCTGGGGTTGTTCCTGCCCAGATGCAGGACTCTACACTTTCCCCTGTTAAATTTCATCAGGTTATTCCCTGCCCAACTCTCCAGCCTGTCCAGGTCCCGCTGGATGGCAGCACAGCCTTCTGGCGTGTCAGCCACACCTCCCAGCTTAGTGTCATCAGCAAACTTGCTGATAGTACACTCTATTCCCTCGTCTAAATCGTTAATGAATATATTGAATAATATTGGCCCCAGTACTGACCCACTAGATACTGGCCTCCAACTAGACTCCGCACCATTGACTACCACTCTCTGGCTTCTCTCCTTAAGCCAGTTTGCAACCCAAACACGACATCTAAGCACCTGGATAGCAACTGTCAATGAGAAGGCAATGTTATTGTCACTTTAAATGGAGAAAGAGGCAATGAGGTGGGAAACTTTTTGCTCAAGGCCTCTCAGTGAGTCTGTGACAGAGTTAAAAGCAGAACTGGGTCCATCTTAAATATATCATCACTTCTTTAAAACTCCGTGCCCCATCACATAACACTATCTGCTTCCCTTGATGGGCATCCATTGCTTTAGTTCATGATCATTACAGTGATACAATTTGACATTATAACACCCCATTGCTACTAATAGAGGGGTTCTTTCACTGTTGTCCCTTTCCCTTTACACTTTCTCTTGCCTTTTGCCAGGGAGTCTGCAGTGCATTGGTCCTCGGAGCAGGGGTGGTACCCTATGTACACACATTTTCTGCCAGTTTAGGTCCTGAACTGGCCCTGAGGGGCTGGATGAGCTTCAGCACCTGAGCAAAGGGAGATGACGGGAGCATGCAGGAGCAGGAAGGCAGGTCTGCACCCTTCTGGGACAACTGGCCATGAGGTGGGCTTAGCTGCAATGCCAAACAGGACCTCACCTGGTACAGTAAGTTGACCTTACCTGGTACTGTCTCCACACCTTGAGCTTCCTTTAGCTTTGTTTTTCATATTTTTTTATAGCATATCTTTTGCCTGTAGCCAGGTCCTCTCTTTAGACCTAATTAAGAATAACCACTCTGACCACTGATAAAGACACAGTGCTTTCTTTTAGACCTGTCAAAGATCTACCCGGGGCTTTCCATGGGCAAGATGCACCAGCTTGTGCAGCACGCAGGGGAGCCACATGGCTAACATCATCAGCTGTTGGTGGCTCCATGGCCCTGATGATCCCAGTGTGGGCTTACAGCAGGTAGGCTGGGGCTACCACACTTCTGCCTGGGATTCCCTATGACAAATAAGTACATGTGCCTATGTACAGTGTGCACACACAGGAGCTTAAATCACTTGTACATCTCCCTGTGGGTGCACTGTGCTTACTCAGGTTGGAGGTCCAGAGCAAGGTTTGAACAGACACACACACACAGAGACTAAGACCAAGAACAAGCTCTTTTATTCCATTCTGTCATTATGCATCTTTACTTGTGAGCCTGGGAAGCTTCAAAACATTTCTGAACTCCAAGGCTGCCAAGCTTTGAAACACGAAGTGACATTAATTACCGCATTCAAGACCCTTGATGAGAAGCTATTGATTTACTAATTGATAAAGAAAACGACACAATGCCCTCTCCTTTCTTTTTGAAAAGAGGGATTGAAGGACAACCTGCATCCAATCTTGTCAAAGTTCACCATAAAATTCCCTAAGATTTCTTGTCATTAAATAGATTTGCAGGATTCAATGTGAACTATTAAGAAAACAGTAACGCCGTAATTGAGAAAAAAATCCAAACACAGAATCATCAATCTAAATCTCTTATCTTCACGTCTAGTAAAGCAGATAAAAAACCAAAACAGAAAAACCCCACACAAACATCACATTTGCATATTTACATCTCCAACAAAAATATGCAGAAAGAGAAAACATGTAACACAAATGCAAATATTTAGCCTTTTTACTTCTCATGTAGGACTCACGGCAAGTATATACAAGTATGTTTCCATTTAACTCAACAGAAATATAAGCAAGTAGCATTTTGGTCGGGAGAGGATTACTCATCTGCAAAAAGCTACTCTCATCATTCATTGTTCTCAGGATCAAGACCTTTTTATTTTTTACAGTCAGCTCTTCAGAGAAGATGCATGTCCCCTTTATAAGCATTAAGCCATTAGGTGCTTGACTAATACAAAAATATCCATGCAAAAATCAATAATTACTGCATCTTAACTTGAGGAACTAAAACATTTTCTCAAATATAGAAACAACTAATCAAAGACAATGTGGAAAAGTACAAAAAAAGAAGGAATCAGAACCCTTTATTGTTTCAAATATAGGAAAACAGTAACATTATTTAATAACTACATGCTCCAACAATTTACATTTTATATAGCTAGCTTCATTGTATATTTAATAATATGATGTCAAATAAAACAGTGCGAAGTTATCTTTTTTTTTCACTCACCAGAATAGCTGTTGATTATGCTTCAAAATGCTTTTTTGTCTTATTCATTGATCTGAGTCTTACCAGACCTCAAATTAAATAAAATCTCTCTTTAACATGAGTTTTCAGTCTCTGTAGTTTACAGACTATAATTCAGGGAATCCTAAGATAATGAAAGCATGCTTGTTTGCATCATAGAATAGTTTGGGTTGGGAGGAACTTTTAAAAGTCATCTAGTCCTTCTGCAATGAGCAGGAACATCTTCAACTAGATCACGTTGCTCAGAGCCCTGTCCAGCCTGGGCTTGAATGTCTCCAGGAATGGAGCATCTACCACCTCTCTGGGCAACCTACTCCAGTGTTTCACCACCCTCATTGTAAAACATTTCTTCCTCATGTCTAGCCTAAATCTCCCCTCTTTTAGTTTAAAACCTTTACCCCTTGAAGAACCCCAACTCTCTTAGTATGTCCTCACAGCACAGGTGTTCCATCCCTCTCATCATCTTGGTGGCCTCCTCTGCCCCCTCTCTCCAACAGGTCAACGTTTTCCTGTACTGAGGGCTCCAGAGCTGGATGCAGGACTCCAGGTGGGGTCTCACCAGAGTAGAGTAGAAGGGCACAATCACCTCCCTAGACCTGCTGGCTGCACTTAATGTAAACTATATTCAGCTTTCAAGCACATCTAATGCACACCTGATGCTCAATAAACAGCAGAATAATCACTGTATTTTTGATTTATCAATGAAAGTTTTTGTTATACTTCCAACTGAAGATTTTCCTTTTTCAGATAAAAGTTCAGGTAGTCAAAAAAAAGCCCCAAACCCCACAAATCACTGTGGCTTTATACACTGTCAGTTTAAAAAATATTTTTTTCCCATAGATGCTTCCATAAGGAAGTTTTTAATTTAAAATGCAAATTACAATTCAACTTTGTTAAATAAGTAAAACTATAAATAATAAATATCTAATATAATACTGTTTAATACATAATATAGAATATAAAATAATGTATAATATAGAAATATAGAAATAATATATAAATTCATAAATATAAATTCCCCAAAAAATTGTTTTTTGCAGGACTTTAATTTTTCTTGTATTTTTAGCCTATGACAGTTCCTCATATAGCATATATATGGACCTGACCTTCACCTTATCTGAGGAACATGCAGTGTCACTCTGGCATGCCAGCCTCATGTCAGACCAGTGCACAGCTCATCACAGTTCCTAAGGGATTTTCTCAATAATCCAGGCCATAAAGGTCGAGCACTCAGAAGGGTTTAGGTTTGAAAAGGTCGAAGGTTTTCTGTAAGTTATACACAGTATCTCTTATGTCTGGAAAATGAGATGGAACTGTAACAATTTTATCACTTATTTTGATAAACCTTTTTTTTTATAAATGCCTTTTTGAGTAACCCTACCCTACTTTTATGCATTTTATCTATTCCATAATCTTTCTCAGGTCTAGGTGGGGTGCTGCTCATGTACTTTGTGATGAGCGTTTCCACAGCAATCATAAAACAACAGACAACATGACACACGTCCACAGCAACTCATTACTTTCTCTGCTTCTGAGCACAAATTTTCACAACCCATCAGCACCCTTCTTTTTCCCCATGCATAATTTTGCTTTTCTAAAGAGAAAGCTGGATTTCTGTGGGGCCTTCAATTCCTTGTCATGTGAAAGACCTCATTGTTATTGTCTCCAAAGAATTATCTTTTTTTTTTTTTTTTGTTGGTGAAGGATCCATGATATTGGAGGATAAGAGTCCTCCTTTAGCAGGAATTTCTGCCCAGTGACAGAGATATGACAAGACACTGAGTATGTGCAGTCACATGCGGTCAAACAGCAACAGCTGAATGTGTAAAACAGATATGTCCACACTAAATAAGGAGGGAAGCAAACAGAAACCAGAAGAAAAGTTACTTTTTCAATTTCAGCCCAGATAACCGATAACAACATAAAGTAAGATTTACTTATTGATATGTGTGTGCTTTTATTGTTGTTGTGGTGGTTTGGGTTTTGGTGGGTTTTTTTGTGTGTGTCGTTTGGTTGGTTTTTTTTGTTTTTTTTTGGTTGGCTGTGGTTTTTTGTTTGTTTGTTTTGTTATGTTTTTAATTCCCTTTTTTTTGGGGGGGGGGAGCAGGGGCGGGTGGGTGTGTTTGGGTTTTTTGTGTGTGTTTTTGTTCTTTTACAAACCTGGCCTGAAAAATTTAATTAGACCAGCATACAGCTCCACACTTCCTATCTGGGCGATATTAAGTGTTAGCATGATGTCAACAATTTTTCAAAGACAAATTCTTAAGTGCTTCTGCTGCTTTCATTTTTCACTAACATTAATTTGCACTGTAAAGAAATCAGAAAGCTACTGAAATCTGTGAGGCTAAATGAATCAAAAGCACACATGAGCAGGATTACCTCTATATTCTGCACTCAGATTTCGCTGCCAGCTGGGCAGTTATGCTGAGGAGTTAACTTTGTGAACAGTCCACTAGAAATCAAAACCAGCCAGTACAGCACAGGGCCATTCACTGAACATGCCTCAGCATGTCGGAAAGGGAAGCAGGGATGTTACTCATTTTCTTTCAGAACAAAGTACACATTTACGTTCATTTAATGTAATTGTCAGAATGTGAAAAGCCATGCACAATACAAATCTTTCCCCTGCAATCTCAAAAGCTCAAATCCAGAATCTGAGTTAAAGCAACATGACTTCTGTTTCAGGTTTTAATTTTTCTCGGCTTAAATCAGACTTTCAGTTGAAGCAATGCTCTAATTTTGTGCCAACAGCAGTCTCCTCTAAAAATTCCCTCCATTGCAATGACAGTTCCCATTTGGAGCATTTTTCCCTCTCCCGTATAAACCAGAGAAGACTGACATATGTTAATCACTGGATTTAGCCTAGACAAAGGACCAGGAGTGAGGACATTGAGATAGTCTCAGCTAGAAAATGGGGCATAAACTTGAAGGCACAGAAGAGGTATAGGGTGGAGGGTAATCTATGCTTGTGTTCAGAAGTGAGAGAGTCCTCATGGAAGCCAATGTGGCCATCAAGTCTCTGTGCAAATGCTCTAGTTCCTTGTGATTTTAAGCGTTTTCATGGAAAAAAAAATTATATATATATATATATATATATATATATATATATATATATAACAGATGATAGAAAGAAAGTAGCATAAGGTTTTCCTGCATGATTTATGTACTTCTCATCAACAGGGTGATTAAAAGCAATTAATCCATTCTCAAATATTTACCAGTCTCATTTGATTAGATTGCTAATCCCAATGAGGATTAGAACCCACTCAGCAGGTCAAACTGATTTCTTCCAAATGCCACAGCTTTCAGGAGCTACCCAGCAGCTCAGTCACTTGGACTTTCTGCTAGGGCAACATTCAGGAGACCAGATTTTGTATTAGTCACTGCTAAAGCATTGTAGTTTTTCATTTTTATTATTGATTTTATTCTCCTGTTTTGTTTCAGCATCTCAGACAGGGAACAGCAATGAGTAGGAAAGGTTGCAGAGAGAGAAAGTATTAACTGCACGGACATGTAACTTCATTGTTATTAAAATTTGTGCCAATGTTTTCTCCTCCAGGATGAAGCTACAGATTTTAATTTTCATTTTTTAAAAAAGATTAAAACAGGAATTAAAAAAGAGTAAAGAGTATGAGCATGTTCACACAGAATGTCAGAATACTTCATCTTGTTGTTATTGTTTTGTTTTGGTTTTTTTGCGAAACAAAACCTGAGAGCTGGTTACTAAGTGTCTTTCTTATAATACTCTTTACTACTGTTCCTGCAATAATTTCCTAAGGAAAACAAATGTAAATTTTGTTCCTACAAAATGACACAGATGACCCCATAACACTTACAAAAAAGTGCAAAATGTTCCATATAAATCCTTGCAGGACTGAGTCCTGTAATGCTCTAATCTATTTCTAATTCCTTAAAACAGTATGGAGATGACATAGCAGAATTAGATGTATGTCATTTGAAATGACAACTGATGCTGTTATAGAGACATTCCCAATCAAAATAGGGTTGGTACTCAGCCCCTTATCATCAGATCTCACAAATTTTTGTGCTTCCCTGCTTACAGATTTAGGAGATGATCCTGAATTGCACTTATTCCCCTTGCACCTCAGTTTTGATGCAGGTGAAATTCTCATGCAAAGACAATGGGCTCTGTGATGTTCAGGGAAGTTGCTCTATAAGTGCCTTCATAAAACTCACTTGCCACAACCCTCACAGAGTGCTTTTTAGCACTTCCCAAGTTCAGCTCCTTCCCTAATTAAAGTTGCTTTACAAGG
Source organism: Columba livia (assembly GCF_036013475.1). Lineage (NCBI taxonomy): Eukaryota > Metazoa > Chordata > Aves > Columbiformes > Columbidae > Columba > Columba livia. The sequence goes on from NC_088604.1 coordinate 74,019,414, forward strand.
ATTAGTCATGGTTATTCTTCAAGGAAGGGTGATACAGCTCTACAGCTAAGCAAATTCACACTCCCCTCTGAAGTGCCTCCTCATTAAAATAACACAGGGCAGAATGTTATAACGCATAGAATCATTTTAATTTATCTACAACCTCCCTTGACCCACCCTGTCAGCAGAAAGAGACCTAGAAGTGGATAAATCTATAGTTTGCACCAACTTGTACCTCTTCCTCCATATCACGATAAGGAAGGGTAAGAGCTATGGTGCAAATAGAGGTAGTCCCAGCACTTGTAGAGACAGAGACGTTTCTCTTTTCTATTTGACTCCTGGAAATGAAAACGGACCTATTTATAACATTTGATCAGTTTTTCTGCTGTATTATTAATTCCCACAGCTGTGACAGAACATTTGGCCCTGTGTTGGGCCAAGAAAGGTCGAACTGCTTAGCTGCCATCTGTGCCTTTGAAAATGCTGTGCAGTGTCTTCACGTCAGATACTTTTGTATGAATGCATACGGGCACATACTCCTTTGAAATGCAACAACTGGTTAATACCAACAGCAAGATTTTACAATTTTAAAAGAGAATCTGTCTTCAAAAAACTTCTTAATTTTAATATCTTGCCTAAATATTCAGAAACCTAATGTAGAATCCTCTTTGAGGAATACAAGAAACTGCACAATGTGCTTCTCAAAAGTTTCATCATATCAAAAAAGTGGGATTATAAAAAATACAACAGAGCCAAAACCTAAGTTACTGATTAACTGCATACAGTTAAAAGAGTAAAGAGATGCGTGGTACTATGGATCAATAGACTAAAATGTAAAGCAGGCACACCATAAAGGCTGCACTGGATTTTGAACATAACAGTTTGGAGATAATCCCTGTTCATATGATGAGTACTGGTGAAGACTAACAGCATCTCTAAAACACCAGAATTGCTTTAAATAGCCATCAAAAAAATGTTTTAAAGCCTATACGCATTATTTCGTTATGATTTTACCAGCTGACCTTGCCTTTTTTTTTAATCCAGATAACAGAGACATTGTGACCTTGAAAAAATTATGTGAAATGGAATTCCCTCCACTGAATGAGATTTTTCAGTTTGGGCTATGTTCTACATTGTGCTTAGTATCTATACAAGTGATATAAGTATGACTTATTTTGCATATTACTAAGTTTTATTCATAGTATGACATCATCATTGCTTCATAGTAATGAGAAATTTTCAAAAAAGTAAATAATGTAATACAGTTGTATTATAATTTGTGTAGGGAATGTATGATCAATTATTCTTGTCTTTATCTGAAATTATATATTAGTCACAATGGTGTCAATATAAGCTGTTAATAATGCACTTTGTATTCAAAGAGGCTCAAATCCAAGAGAGGAAAAGAACACTTTAGTTGTGTGATAATTAGGCTGAGGTCAGACTTCCCAGAAACACTGAATGTTGGGCTAAGGCAAAGTACAGGAAGCTTTGGCCTCACCAAAGCCTTTGGCACAAGCTCAACAGAAACTGTAATTAAAAAAGTTTGGTAGAACAATATCTGTATTTGATCCTATGCATGCTCCCCTGTCTTGCTGAGTTGCAGATAATGAGTTGTATAGGCCAGATCCCAATAAGGCTACCAAGACCTGGAAACTGCTTCTCTGTTTTTAAACCCTGCTCAGAGCTGCCCAGTTTCCTGCCTAACCCTCCAGCCTCTGCTTCCAGGTCCTGTTTTGGGTGACACTGAACTCCACCACATTGGGTCAAAGCAGACAGGCCCAGAGCACACAAAAGGAACTAAAAACAAACAAACAAAAAACCCCCAGAAAACCCAAACAAACAAACAAAAGGCTCAGATCACACTTCTGCCATTACCACAACATATATGCATTGCCTCAAAAAACACAACACACAGCCTTGTCCCCCTTCTGAAGGGCTACAAGGGCAGGGAGCAACAAATACACAAGGTGAGAGGAAAGTACCACAATGACCACAGTTGTCCCAGTCCCATGTGAGCTCTGTTCCCAGCCATCAGGAAGGAGAATCTGCCTCTCCTTACCCTGAAAATAACGCTGCGTGCTGCAATTTGGTACCACATAAAGCAAAACCAAAATTTAATCTGAGCTGATTTTCTCCCAAAGAGAGATACAGATTGATCTTCTCTGATGGCAGGAAATAAATTTCTGGTACTCCAGATGTATTTTATTATTCGGAGCCTTGTCATTTAATGACTGAATCAGAGGTGACACGTCTGGGAGAACAGGGAGCTTATTAACATCCGTCAATATGTGGTATACAATATGCTAACTTCAAATTTGTCATTTGTATCCCAACTCAGTCATGCTTTTTTAGTACTAGTCAGCTAGTGAAAAGTACAGTAGTTTGGATATTTTGACAGACAAAGAAATGAAGCGGTGAATTAAATTGGCAGTAGCAGCAAGGCAGAGCCACTAAATGAGGAGGAGGAGGAAGAAGGAGATTATGCTGCCTCACACAGTAACGATGGTTAGAGGTGAAAATAAGTTTGCCCCAATGTCAACACTGGTTGGACGCACTCATAACCTCGTGAGGATGACAGCAGTGACCTTCTCTACAAAACAGGAGGTAGGACCTGAAACTGCAGAAACTGCTTCAGTTTGCTTGCTGTCTCTTTTTCTCTTCAATGCAACTTAAAGAGAATAACGTTCTCCTAACTTTAAAACATAAAAGGTTCTATCGAAAAGAAACTCTTATTCTAGAACTTAGCTGGATCAGGCAATATATATGACCTCATAACTTGTACAAGAAATCTTCAGACAGCCAAAGTCCAGACAGCACCAATTACATACCTGGCATAGCTCCAGGAACATTTCACAGGACAGAAATGATGGGCTCCTCGGGACTCCATAACCTCACTCAAGATAAGACTAACTACAGCGTGTAACAGGTCCCAGGGAATTGGAGCTTTTGCCATTACTTATTTTGGGTCATTTCTTCCTGCTGTATGTGATTGAGCTTGCTCAGCAAACCCAGCACAGCCCCAGTGCTGGCCAGCTGACCTGATGCTGTTATTAAAAAATATATTCAATTTGTATGGAGCAGTTCAAGGGCCAAAGACTACAAAGCAAGGATAGACTGGAACACACAACTAAGACCTATACTAAAATGCAGTACACACTATACTAGAATATACTATGCAGCCAGGACCTACAATAAAATCATTTTAGCTAGTGAAAATAGAAGTATGATGCTAACAGACAGCATCTGACATCTTTAAATTTCACTCTGAGGCATACTCAAACCAGCTTCCCTCCACAACAAGGGGAAATTTGAGGAAAAGCTACAATTGGACAATTTAAGGACTGTTCCCTCCTTATTGTTTCTAATATGATGAAAATAATAACTTAAACCTCACGGACTCTGATCTCTTCTTCAAAGAAATAAAACAGTGAAAGAAACATCTCTTAAGTCCTATCAAATACATACTGAAAAAATATTTTAAAATAATCTTTTTCAAGAGTTTCAAGTAAATTCCATATTGTGCCTTATAGCATGAAGTGATTTATCCACATATTTACTTACTCTGACACTGAGTCAAATTAAAAAAATATATTGTCTAGAGGGTTCAGGTTGTGAACAACATTGTGCATTGCAGTCAAAATGAAGATTTGCTGCTTGGGAAGTGGGAAGAATAATTTTCTATCCAGGTCATGCAGCGGTTCACAGCAATTGCCCTACCCATAGCGACCCACAGATGACTGCACAGCATGCATCAGAACAGGCACTAATGGAAGCGGCTGACCCAGCTGAGAATAACCAGAGCTGACTGCTCCAACGCGTTGCAATTGCCTGGCAGAGTCCCAGAACAATTTATTGAGCTTAGAAGTAAATACAGGGTGTTGTGGCTTGATACTTAATACAAAAGAAAATGCGGTGCCTGCATTATGAATATAGACCTCGCTCTCTGCCAACTACATTATTCCCAAAACTGTAAATGAAGATAGACACTAATACAGTAAATACATTACCAGATGTGTGTCATTTATGAAAGTAGCAGCATTTAAAGTAGAATTAAAAATTACATGTAAAAACATGGTTCCAGAGAACTAAAAAGTGACTTTGACAAGAGCACTTTAAAAATTTTGACCACTGAACAATTATGGTATGATCAGACTGAAAAAGATAAATAGTTTCTGAAACTTGCTTTACAATGTTAAACAGTACAAAACAGATCTCAGCAGATAATCTAGATGTTCACTAGGCTGAAACATACATACATTTTACTACCATCCCTCAACTCTGATGTATGTAGAAAAAGAACAATTTATAAATCCACTGTGCAGATTAAATACATGTTAAATAGTTCTTCCTGAATTAATTTAAAACACTGATTTTCAAGAACTTACACTCTAAATTAACATATGAGAACAAAAATACTAATTTTCAGAACTGAACACTAAGACATTCCTACTGAAAAGGCAGGTTGCAAAGACAATCAAGCCTCCTTTCTCCAGTTGATTAAGGTCTACAAAGTTGGGGGAAGCAGAAATGTTGACAATTTTCAGGGGAAAATACTTTTTTTTTAAAGGAACAAAGATAACACAAAAAATCCCAGCCCAGAACAGCAAACCTTGGTTACTTGTAGCCCCTCTATCCCATCAAAACATATATTTTCCTACTAGAATATTTGCTCTTCAGTTGTATTTCCACTAAAAAAATGAATCAAAAACTCTAACAAACTAAATAATTAAAGCTTCTACCATTCATTTAAGTACAAAAGATTCCAACTACAAAGCTACATAACTGAACACCAATCAATCTTCTAGATTACACCCATGCACACAGCATGGGGAACAAGCAGGAGGAGCTAGAAACCTGTGTTCAGGCAGGAGATTATGATCTGGTGGCAGTTACAGAGACATGGTAGGACAGCTCACATGACTGGAATGTGGTCATGGATGGCTATGTCTTTCTCAGGAAAGACAGGCCAGCCAGGCAAGGTGGTGGAGTTGCTCTTTACATGAGAGAGCAACTACAATGTGTTGAGTTTTGTCCAGGCACAGACGAGGAGTGAATTGAGAGTCTATGGGTAAAAATTAAGGGGCAGGCTGGCAGGAGTGTCATGGTTGTTGGCGTCTATTACAGGCCACCAGATCAGGGTGAGGAAATTGATGAAGCCTTCTACAGGCAGCTGAAAGCAGCCTCACAGTCACAGGCCCTGGTTGACGTGGGGGATTTTAAATTCCCTGATGTCTGCTGGAAGGACTACTCAGCCAGCCAGCCACAGTCCAGGAGGTCCCTCCAGTGCCTCGAGGATAACTTTCTGATGCAAATGGTGGAGGAGCCAACCAGGAGAGGTGCAATGCTGGACCTCATCCTCACTAACAAGGAGGGTCTGGTTGAAGCAGTATAGGTTGAGGGCCTGCCTTGGTTACAGCGACCATGAGATGGTGGAGTTCAGGATCTCCTGTGGCAGGAGCAGCAGAGAAAGCAGAATTGAAATCATGGACTTCAGCAGGGCAAACTTTGGCCTTTTCAAACAGTTGCTAGGGGAAATCCCATGGGCAAGGCTGCTCGAAGGTAAAGGGGCCCAAGATAGTTGGTTAGTGTTCAGGGACTGCTTCTACCAGGCACAATATCAGAGCTTCCCGACATGGAGGAAGTCAAGGAAGGGAGTCAGAAGACCTGCGTGGTTAAACAGGGATCTGCTGGGTAAGGTCAAGTGGAAGAGGAGAGTTTATAGACCATGGAAGGAGGGGCTGGCCACTTGAAAAGAATACAAAGCTGTTGTCAGAGGGTGCAGGGAGGCAACTAGGAAAGCTAAGGCCTCCTTAGAATTAAACCTGGTGGGAGGGCTCAAGGACAACCAAAAGAGCTTTTTCCAATACGTGGCAGGTAAAACTAACACCGGAGGCAATGTAGGCCCACTGATGAATGAGGTGGGTGCCCTGGTGACAGAAGATACAGAGAACACAAAGTTACTGAATGCCTTTTTTGTCTACTCTGCCAGAGGCTGTCCTGAGGAGCCCTGTACCCCTGAGGCTCCAGAGGAAGTCAGAACAATGGAGGAGTTTGCCTCGGTTGATGACGACTGGGCTAGGGAGCAGTTAGGCAATCTGGACAACCATAAATCCGTGGGTTAAGATGGGATGCACACAGAGGTGCTGAGGGAGTTGGCTGAAGTCATTGCTGGACTGCTCTCCATCATCTTTGCCCAGTCTTGGGAAACGGGAGAGGTGCCTGAGGACTGGAGGAAAGCAAATGCCACTCCAGTCTTCAAAAAGGGCAAGAAGGAGAACCTGGGTAACTATAGACTGGTCAGCCTCACCTCCGTCCCTGGGAAAGTAATGGAACAACTTATCCTTGGTGCCATCTCAAGGCATATCAAGGATAAGAGGGTCATTAGGGGCAGTGAACATGTCTTCACCAAGGGGAAGTCATGTTTGACCAATCTCATTGCCTTTTATGAGGACATAACGAGGTGGATAGATGATGGCAGAGCGGTGGATGTGGTCTACCTTGGCATCAGTAAAGCATTTGACACAGTCTCTCACAGCATCCTTACAGCTAAACTGAGGAAGCGCAGTCTGGACGATCGGGTAGTGAGGAGGACTGTGAACTGGCTGAAGGAGGGAAGTGAGAGAGCCATGGTCAAATGGGGCAGAATCTAGTTGGAGGCCTGTATCTAGGGGAGTGCCTCAGGGGTCAGTACTGGGGCCAGTATTATTCAATGTAGTCATCAACGATTTGGATGAGGGAATAGAGTGTACTATCAGCAAGTTTGCTGATGACACTAAGCTGGGAGGAGTGGCTGACACACCAGAAGGCTGTGCTGCCATCCAGTGAGACCTGGACAGGCTGGAGAGTTGGGCTGGGAAAAATTTAATGAAATATAACAAGGGCAAGTGTAGAGTCTTACATCTGGGCAGGAACAACCCCAGGTACCAGTATAAGTTGGGGAATGACCTATTAGAGAGCAGTGTAGGGGAAAGGGACCTGGGGGTCCTGGTGGACAGCGGGTTGACCATGAGTCAGCACTGTGCCCTTGTGGCCAGGAAGGCCAATGGCATCCTGCAGTGATTTAGAAGGGGGTGGTTAGTAGGTTGAGAGAGGTTCTCCTTCCCCTCTACTCTGTCCTAGTGAGACCACATCTAGAATATTGTGTCCAGTTCTGGGACCCTCAGTTTAAGAAGGACAGGGAGGTGTGCAGAGTGTGCTGGAGAGAGTCCAGCACAGGGCAATGAAGAAGATTAAGGGAGTGGAGCACCTCCCGTATGTGGAAAGGCTGAGGGAACTGGGTCTCTTTAGCTTGGAGAAGATGAGACTGAGGGATGACCTCATTAATGTTTACAAATATATAAAGGGTGAGTGTCATGAAGATGGAGCCAGGCTCTTCTCAGTGACAACAAATGGTAAAACAAGGGGTAATAGGTTCAAACTGGAACACAAGAGGTTCCACTTAAATTTGAGAAGAAACCTCTTCTCAGTGGGGGTAACAGAACACTGGAACAGGCTGCCCAGGGAGGTCGTGGAGTCTCCTACTCTGGAGACATTCAAAACCCACCTGGACACATTGCTGTGTAGCCTCATCTAGGTGTTTCTGCTTCGGCAGGGGGATTGGACTAGATGATCTTTTGAGGTCCCTTCGAATCCCCGACATTCTGTGATTCTGTGATAAATGCAAGACTCTAAAATTATGGACAAGCCATAATTTATTTCAGGTACAAATGTGCATTTGTGGGTAGAAGCTTTGTTCCAGTAGGAAAGTTTAAGCATAATTTATAAATTGTTTGTTTCTGAGCAAGGAAGGAAACCTCTAAAAATAGCAAATAGAAATTCACACACTGCAAATACCAGCTCATTGGTTTGTCCTGCCCTTACACTGACACAGAAGGAAACAGCTCTCCAGGTGCCTCCTCATTCTCTGGTAGGTGCTTCTCACAGGCTGCATCCGTGTAAGGTAGAGAGCAGCTCTTGGTGGCCATTGCTGCTCTTCTCCAGCACAGCTGAGCAAGAAAAGGACAGGGACTGGCTGAAACAGAGTAGAAGGCTTGAAGCATTTTTCAATACTTTTCACAGGAAGGAGGAAACTTTTCTGGGATGGTTTGACTGAAATAATTTTCTTCAGGCAGTTTGAAAGTTCTCTTTTTTTTTTGCAGCTAGCACAGTCGTCATTTGGATTTAGTTTGAGAATAAGAAGATAATACCCTGGGACAGAGTTAATGTAAGTAACTTGCCAGTGTTTTTGAGTTGGAACACAGAGGATGTAAGAGCTTACTGTTATCTTAGTTGTTGTCTGGGAGCCAAGGTTTTTCTGGGTTCTCTGTCTGCAGGTGTGAGGCAGCCAGGAAGGGGAGCATAGATGGGACCGACCTTGACTGACATCCAGACTGATCAATGAGAATATTCCATCCCATTATAGTGTCATGCTTCACAGTTAATGAGAGTCAGGTTTCTGGCTGTGGAGACCCGTTCTTGTTCTGATCCATTTCAGCGGAGTTACAGTTGAGAGTTGCTTTAGTTCAGCCTTTTGCCATTCTACTGCTTTGCAGTTGGCCTCTGGGTCCTTCTGCCTTTTTGGCTTTTTTTCCTCTCTTTCCTTAAGATCAGCTGTTTGAGAGCAGGGTGCTTTCTTGCCAGGACTGTCTGCTTGGCACAGACAGAGTTCGTAAAGATCATGAAGAGTTGCATTAAGGTGTTGGTTCAGTAGTTTTTCCTGTTTGATTGTTTTAATTTTTATTCTGTTTTCCTTTATATATAGTAGTAGTGTATTAGTACTATTTTGGTATTTTATTAAACTGTTTTTATCTCAGTCCATGAGTTTCTCCCTTCCGATTCCCTCCCCTATTTGGGGGTAGAGGGGGAAATGAGCAAGCAGCTATCACAGTTCAGATTGCTCACTGGGGTCAAACTGCAACAGGAGCCTATCTACACTGTGCCAAAAAAAAAAAAAAAAAAAAAAAAAAAAAAAAAAAAAAAAAAAAAAAAAAAGATACACTTTGAATTGAGGTCAAAATTGTAACTGTTGACTATTTCTGAAGGTACAAGCTGCCTTTTCACATAACTAAAATGAGAATTTTCTAATTTAACCCCTGGCATACATCTGTTGAGTGCAACATCTGATAAGTACAGGCTTTCTCATTTCCAGAGGCTGCAATCTCCCCCAGCAAACCCTGTGCAACCCCTCTCATATCTGGGGAAATGCAGCAAGAATACACATGACAAGTCTCCAGACTATCAAGGTTCAATCTCTAGAATAGCTAGCTACAGCAGAGGCCACCACCAAACTCATATACACCATGGCTGGTGGTACTGAGGAAAGCAATACAGGTACCTTAGGAAGGAGGCTGGAGATAGTTATGCCCATGTATGTACAAGACCATTTAAATATGGAAAGGTGGATATTGTTTTTTTGTTGATTTTCTAAAATCATTAAGACAATTTTATGTCCTGTCTTTAAAAAAGCCCAAGCAAAAACCACACAGTGCTATGCATTGAGCAGTCTCCCTTCCACAACAATTCTGAAACTACATTCATCATGAACAGTCTCTGCCAGTTTATCTTTTCAAGTTGCTGCTCTTTTCTGCTCACCTTAATTACCTGCTTCAAGCACCAGCCTTAGGTCAGGTGAACCTGTGATGTCACCGGGAATCAGGTGACAGCTAATATAATTAGGTGAACCAAATCAACACAGGAGGAACAAGGATCTGGGTCACTGTCTTGGCAGATTAATGAGTATGCATCCCCACAAGGTCATTTGCCAAAAACCAAATCTCAGCAGCGTGTTTGCAATTTTACTGCCACCCTGCTTTGCTCTGGAGCAGGGAAGCTAACACACGCAATGCTAAAGGCATTACTGGATGACTCAATTTGCTGATACATTTGAATATTTATGCTGTTTAATTGACTTCTTGGAAAATTAAGATGATGTTCAAGTCCCATTTGGTAAATTAAGACAGAAACCTAATGCATCTCTGAAGATTTTCTCAGGACATGGCACGATGCCTTTAAAACAGAGCATTTGTCTAAGCAAGTATCCATTTACGATGCTTTCTTAAGCGACTGGATGGATAAGATACAGGACAGTTCAGTCTATATTTTTACATTTCAAAAATAAAATCACAATTTTTTTGCATTCATACATCAACTTTTTCTGCTATCAACTCGTCACGTGCTTCACTTTCTCAGGTTAGAAAGGCAAATGGCCTGACTAGGAATGTAAAAGTGTTTCAAGCTAGTGCAGCCTATAAAAAGTTGAAAAATCTCGAAACTGCACTGCTCTACTGAAGGGGTACTATGAGGAACGGGTGTTCTGAAAAGAACTGGGGAGTGTCAAGGCTGCAATCACTGCTGGGGGTGTAAGACACCAAGACCACAGAGCGCTATGATCAGTAGAGATGCAGCAGGAGAAACTGAATCACAGATGTGCAGGAGGAAAAGAGCCAAACAAGAGAGTCTGAAGAGCACCCACAAAAGGAAGACAAAAGCTAAGTGTTTTCAGATCACACTTCAGAACCAGATTGGCAAGAGAGGCACTGAGATGGTGGCCCAGCTAAGCAGATGGTACTCTCCCAGTACAGCCTGCGCAGAGAGCCTTCCATCTGCTAGCACATTCAAAACACACTAAGATAGGAATTACAGGACTTAATATAAACAACATTTTTAATACTCTCTGAAAAATATTTATTTGATTCTATGTTAACATTGATGAACTAAGGCTACATAGCCCCAGAAATACTCAGGAGGGGCTGAAAGGATTAGCAGGAACAGCAGATTGCATCTTTTGGTGTGCAAAGTCACAGCTATCACACAAGATGCAGAAGGAATTTCAGCTGTTAACAAGACAATTATTCTGTTGTTGCTGTTTACTTTAAAAGAAATGCTGCTAGGTACATCTAGCCACACACACATATTTACTAGGAATCTAGCTAATACGCATTTTTAAATACTTTTTTTTTTTAATAAGGAAAGTTTCTGCAGTTAGAATCCTATCACAGATAGCTGATTCTTTATGTAGTATCTCCTGATCATTGCTTCCTCAGAAACAAAAATACTAATGAAGTTTTACATAGGAATGGAGCCACAGACATAGCTCACAGAGTCTGTGATGTAGATTCAGCATGTAATGTCTTTTTTTTTTCTTAAACTGCAATTATTATTTTATGCTTATACTAACAAAATTGTTTAACAAATACCCAAGGCCCAATAAGTGGTACTACTTATTTCAGTGTGTTTCCTGCAACATTGTTAAAATGCCTGGAGACACAGTAAGATTGTGCAATCGAAGGAAGGCTGGATCATCACCTCTTGGAGAGCATCTCAAAGTGTTAGTGGTAACACAGCTGAGCAGCCACTAGGTAACATCTGAGCAGAAGAGCAAGTGCCACCCTCTCCCAAGTCCTTGAAAAAGCCTCTCTAGCTAAAGCACGAACTGCTGTAGGTTAAATTCTGGGAGAGATGTTATGAACTTCCTCCTTTCTGACCATCCCCTGACTGCTGCTACCCCCCAAAACAGCCACATCATTCAAGGCAGTAGAGCTGTCCCATCTCCAGCCTCACTGCTGCCAAGAAGCCCCAGAAAAATGCACAGGGCAGCAAGATGGTGCACACCCCCTGCCTCCCACCCAGGGCAGGGGTCACCTGCTATTCCAAGAGCAAAGGGCGGCACATAGAACCAAAGAACATGACAGCAATTTTAATTTGGATACTAATAAAGAAATGCTAGGGAGGCCCATGAGTATCAGAACTAGAGGCAATATGGTAAAATTTTTCAGGGAATATTTAGGCTGTATATCAGAATAAATTTTTTAACAATAAGACTTGAGCAAAATCTTTAAAAATTATGTTAATAACACGGGTTTGGAATATTTTGCATCAAATTATACCTGCTTGAAGCATTAAAATGTTTAGAAAACCCTGCTTTGACAAAGATATAATTTATGGAAATAAGAGGCATTTTTAATTTCCAGTTGCTATGCATCTGTTTTTTGAGGTGGGGCAGTACTTAATGTTGCTGGAAAGCCATTAAGGAACAGTAGTCATTTCCTAAACCTCTTCTTTACATCAACACTGTTTCCAGAATAATATCTTAAGGGACTCTTTAAATTTGCATCTCAGAGTCAATGCAATATTCATGGACTGCAGTATTTGTTTGTGGCTCTTCCTGTACTTAATTCTGTCCTTCCACTATCTCCAGTATTCAGGGGTGGGAAAAATTAAATCAGAATAAAAAAGGTGTTGGGGAAATCATCCATATTTATACAAATCTGAAGACTTCATAAAACCTAAAAATAGAAAATATTTAACCTCACAAATTCATTGTTACAGCTTGAAACAAGTAACAGTTCAACTTTTTCCCTCCAAAACATTTTTTCTGCACTGCCTTAGAGTCTGCAACACATGACATGTGGAAGCAGATAAAACATCTATGTATGGAAAAAGAAGATTTTAAAAAATACTCAAATGTGAGAAAAAGCCAGCTGAGGAAGAACAGAAGCAATTCGCACTGATGTCTGTTCAAACAAGAGCAGAGAACTATTTCAACAATTGCCCTGGAGACAGTTGAGAATTTCACTTACATACCTGAAAGCATGGACCATCCATATAATTTCCAGGCCTAAATAGCATTACCCTAAATATAAAGATGCATAGTATCTCTAACCACACCCAATTCTACCGAAACCTGGATTATTCACTGTACAGAGAAGTACTTAGCAGAAAAGGAGAAATGGGAGGGGCAAGGGACAGAGAAAAAAAAATCAGGTCTACAATAAGCTAAAGCTTGCAAAGTCCCTTTTAACAAATCCTTCAACAGGCTGCTTTTCCGCCTCACAAACAGATGTTTTTGCACTTAACTGGTGTTGTTAGTACCAAATGACAATGTCTCAGCTGTGTATTAATAGCTACAACGGAAGGAAACTTATGCTTCACTCCCAGAAAAAGAGGAAAAAAAAACAGCCCAAATCAGTTTTACAGAACATATACTAATTGCCATAAAATGTTAGCACTCACAGAGTGGTGTCCTACAGATTTGTACACTTGCTTCCATTTTAGGAAACTGGAAATAATTTGGTACCTCAGACTGTAAGTGTCAGTGGTAGATAAGTATTGAAGCTGACAAAGCAGCATAACATGACTATTTGTCTCCCTGTGAAGGCTGAGGATCTCCGCTTACACACTGCTTTTCTTCTTTGTCTTAAAATTTTCTACAGTCTGAATACATCATATCTCAAGTAAATGAAAGGGAAGAAAGACAGTAGAAGTCACTGTGAACTATGAAAAATGTTCTGGTAAACAACAGGCATGCACATTATGTATGATAAAGTTTCTGTGAGTTATTGTGAAACACTGAAACAACATTGTTCTCTTGCTATACGGCCATTTCAGAGGGGAAGTTGCTTTCTGATGGAAATTGTGCTAATAGATGGTTTGTTTCAAGAGCCTAGTGACAAAATTGTACTGATGTCCTAACACTCGCACAACTTTAAATGTAGTAGGTTGGGCAATTTCTTTTTCATAACCAAAAACTATAACTTAGGACTAAGGCACTTCTATTTCAAAGCAGTTTGTAGACAACCTATTAATTCCCTTGAACTTTAACCACAGATGTTTGATTGTTTTTGCATAATAAATCAATAGATAAAAGATTAAGTCATGCCTAAAAAAAAGGAAAGTGTTTTAAAACTGGGCAAAATCTTCCCAGCTGCTTTATTCTTCTGCTTAGCCTCAGGGGACACATCTGAAAAGCTGCACCAGCCAGGACAGATGGCAGCCACCACATTCCTTGAGTCATTACATCTTTGCTTATACTAGGTCATGACGAGTGCCTGAAGGCAGTGAATGTGAATTACCGGCAAAGTCATGTAAAATGTGCCTAGAAGGTACCATTCGCTACTCATTTCACATAAATTAACCCACCAAAAGGAATGTGAATGATTGCCTTAGTCTTCTGTTCTATATAGTCAACAGTTCCTAAGGGGGACCATACAAAGCTAACCAAATTTGCCTCGTGGCAGATTGCGTGATCCCAGTACTACATTCAGCATAAAGCTACAGTTAAGGGTCAACACTGATACACCCAGCACTCCTAGAGAACAACCTGAAAAACACCAGCACAGAGTGCTAAAGCTCAGAGCTCATATTATATTAACCGTGACTTGTTTAAGGCAGCTCATCAATGGGGAAGTGCACAGGTTATCACAAACGCTGCACGGCACAAAGGAATCTTGTTTATTCTCCTCGCCTTACAGGCACTGGGTGCTTCCCATGCACCTTCTACACTCCTTGCTCTAAATCATGAAATCTACCTCTGTAGACTGTAAGGGCTGAGATGCTAGCATTTCATTCTCATTATCATATTTTGTAGCAATAAAGGCCTCGTTACTACCACCACACAGTATTTTAAGTGAACGTGAAACAATGCTGACCCATTTCTTGAGAGATGAGGGAAAATAACCGTCTGTATCTAAACCACTCCAGATGCAAGGAGGCAAATAACTCAAAAAAGTCTTTGCTGAAGAGCAAAACAGTTTGCCCCAAAACTATATCTCTAACAGCTGATATTGCATGGAATAAAAGTTTATCCCTTATACACACCATGAATCCAGTCCATCAGCCTCTAAGGTGCATCATGAATGAATCAATGTAAGACCAGAACAAATTGCAGAAGTAGGGACGTGCCATATATGTCAACAGCAGAGATGAACAAAGTGGAGAAATATGACAGCTTTAGGCAAAATGGAGGTACAGCTTAATATCCTAGTGCACCTTGGCCTGGTGATTAAAGACAAGGTAAAAAAGAAAACTGATTTCACACGGTCACTTATTAACCTTTGTAATTGTTTATATCTATACACATGTTAATCTAGAAAGACATTTTGTTATGGAGACAACAAAACTGCTAAAAACATGCTGCACCTATAAATATGTCAGCAGTAAGTGTTGATAATTTATCCTAACAGATAATAGCCCTTGAACACAGCAGATTTGCCATGACAACCATCACCTGGTATGAGGTAGATCCACTTTGGAAGCCACCAAATTACAGGTTTAATGAAGAGCAATGACAAGGCTTTTGGAAGTAAAGGACCTTTCCCATTCTTCTAATTGTATAAACTAAAGCAAATATATGCCTTTCTGAAAAAGAGGAAATTAACTAATTGGCAATTAGCAAAAATCTCTGTGGAACTTATTCTTCTGCTCAGGGCCAGGAGTACAAGGACAAGAGTAGAATAACATCAAAAAAAGAAAAAAAAAATACAAATTAAATTTTGTGTTTAATAAGCTGTTACTGCAATTCTTTTACTCTTCTGTGTGTAAGACATTCTGAAAAGATTTACATTTCAATGGTTAACTTGCAATCTTGCCATTTTTTTATTAAAACATTTTGTTCTTGGTATTTGTCCTCTGCTGTTTCACCTTGATTTTAACTTGAAAATATGCCCATATTCTCTCTTACATAATAATAATTGAACTAATAATACAATGACACATAGAAGTATATTTTGTCCCTGAGGGTTTCAATATGCACTGTGTGTCAAGAGAGAAAATATTTTAATGGATTGCCACCTAATTAAAAATTAAGGTACTTTCAGGTAACACAGGACAACTGAACAACAAAATATAAGGTAGGACTTGAAATGCAACAGGCAGAATACATTCATCTATTGAAACAAAAGTCAGAGGGAAACTCATGTAGACAAGCATGTAATTACCCAAGATGAAATCTGGCCAGGATACTGAGCTAAACCAGCTTTACTTTTGCAGAAACAAATGGGTCAGATGCTGCATTAATATTTACATACAAAAATTAGGGGATTCAGCAGCAATGCAGTGGGTCATTGGTGAAGCATAGATTGGGGAAAGAATAAAGACCAGCTCATTTTTCTAAGTAATTTTTCACCCTGGCTGTATTCTCTGCATGATGAGGCTTAGAAATACCCTGAGCAAAGTTGACAGCGATACAAGGAGGAGGAAAAAAAAAACCAGAACCGTATTACACCACAAAGGAGTTGTTGTAAAACGTATTCACTATTGAGAGTGGTTGTACATGACTAAGATGGGGAAAAGTTTTCCAGGGAAAAGTTCCATGAAGTTTCCACATAAACAAAAGTAAATATCTTGGGCAGGATTCTGCACTCCTTCCAACAAATCAGGAGTAACTCCAAAGCCAACATTGTAAACTTGTTCAAGAAGATCCATTGTGAGCCAAGATGAATGATCACAAATGCACTAAAGAAAGGTGATTACCTGCTATCGGATTATATTTTCACAGCTCTTACGTGCTGTAAAATAACAGCTGTTTTCAGAGAAGTGCTGCAAAATACCAAATCCATTGCTTTCATCAATATCAGCAGATTTTTAGTGGTAACACTAACTAGATGTGGACAGTTGCTTCAGGTATGATATGTCACAAGGAATATACCATTGGTCTTGAGAGAGAGAGCAACCTGGATGGTTGTGCAACAGATCATGTATTCCCAGTCAGGGCTTCCAGCTGGAGGCACAGTATGTGCCAATAGCCTGACTACATATTGCAGACCTGTGGAAAACTTGACAGGCCAGAATTAGTGAGCTAGAAAAATGTTCTCTTTCCCTCCTTGACCTGTAAACTCTGCTGCTTTTCTCTTTTGATTAGACTTCCTACCTAGTCTGTGCTTCAAATATGCTCAGATTTTCACAGTGAAAAGAAACAGTAGATAGAATAGTAACCATCGAATAATTCTGGAGAGCAGGGAGATTTACTACTTCGGGGATTTTCTACAGCTGTACTAAAGGACATTGTTATAAACTGCCTAAAATGTGATAACATCCATTCATGTGATGAAGCACTGATGTTCACGCAACAGGGCAGAGAACAGCACTGCTGCTCTACTTCAGCTACAGGGTAGCATACAGGCACAGGCAGCACTGTTACCACCCACTTTACCTTTTCTGCCCAAATTGCTGAGCATCCCAAACTCCTGGAGACTTGAGCTGGCTGAACATTTCCTGATGAAGTTTTGTCAGAAGACACCCATTTGTTGGCTTCTAATATTTTCTCAGAAACATCTCAGGTTTGCTAAGCTTTTGCTGCAGCCAAAATAGGAACCCTTGGTAATGTGTCCTATGGTGTCAGGTATTAAACATCCTTGGTAAATGTATAGATCTAAAAATAAATCAGGAGCTTTGGAAAGGTCTGTTACATCTGGAGCAAGGGATACTGAAGATGGATATGGAATTTACTAGCCTTGGAACACAGCACACTGGCTGAGACCAAAGGCCCACAGAGACCAGTATTTTCTCTCCAACAATGTGTAGCAGTTGCACAAAAATGAAGAGAGAAGGACACAGCCTGGACATACTGATTTTTCCTGAATATCTTCCCAGACTGTGGGTCAGGGAATTCCTAAGCCAAAGCAGTCTTACTCTCAGCCACTTACAGTTTCTTACGTCATTAGTTTGTCCAGGCCCATTTGAACCCATATACACTATTAGCATTTGATAGCAAGGAGTTCTACAGGTAAATTACACAGACCATAAAGCAGTAGCTCATCTCATTGCTTTGAAGAAAGCCATTAGTAGTTTCATTCAGTAGCCCCACATTAGAAGTTGGCCAGCCTCTGCCTAACTTCTCCAAGTATCATGATACTGTAGGTTTTTATCACGTTTCCCTCAGCTGTCTCCTTTTCAAGCTAATTCTTGATTATTTAGTTGTTCCTTATAAGGAAGCTCTTCTACATCTTTGATTACTCTAATTGCTCTTCTTTGTACTGTTCTCATTTCAGCACCATCCTTTACTGAAAGGCAGGAGGACCAGAGAAGCACACAGTATTTGAGACACAGGTGCATCATACAACTACAATGGCATAAAACCACTCATTTTGTTATCTGCTTTTCTCTACCAGTTTGTAGCAGTCTGTGGTGTTTTACATAGCTACTGAGCACTGTGTTGATATTTTCATAGAACTATAGTAACTAATAACTCCACCATACTTTTTTTTTTTTCTCCTGAACAGCAACAGTCAACCCTGGGCCATTCATTGCATATATAAAACCAGGATTTTTTTTTCCCCCACATACATCAGTTTATGTTTATCCATACTGAATATCATCTGTCATTTTATTGCACATGCAGTGTTGCAAGGTCCTGCCATTTCTTCATATTCAGCCCTTCTCTAAGTATGATGAGTGACAGAGTAACACTAAACTCATTGTTGCCCTTGTCTCTCCCTTTCCAAATGATTTATAAATGGCACAGGTCCCTGTAGTAACTTCCCTAGACTGAGAAAGCTTACTATTTAATTTACTGCTCTTCCTCATTTTCCGACCATTTCTTCTCAATGAGAGAATCCTCTTACTGCTACTATGGCTACTGAGCTTTCTTAGGAGCCTCTGACAGACATATATGGGTCTCCCAGATTTCAGGTTATAAAAATCAATTCCTCAATGCTAAAAACTAACTGTGGCTCTTCTCTTATCCACACACTAACCTAAATAAGAGTCTTCCACTGCAGAACTTCCAAACACACAATTTTAAACCATTACCCTTCTCAAGGGACAATGTCTAGTCATACTGTGTCTGAAGTATTAAGAGCAATTTGTAAGATTTTCACATCATTTATCCCCTGAAGGGGTAACTGCATTTAGCTTCATATCTTAAGCTTGTGCTATGAAAATAGAAAAAAGAAAAATCCTGCTAACTTCCATACAAATGGATCTTAGAATCAGTGGTCCATATAATTTCCCAGTTGTTCCCAGTATCTTGTTTCATTAGAGGTTTTTCCTCCTTTTAAGCTGTCAACTAATCACCAGTTGAACTGGATTAGCATTAACTTCTAGCATGAGAAGGAAAGCTGTTATCTGTACAGCTGGGATTTAACCTTGCCTGAAACTGGGATATTCTTAACTGTTTGTATTACATAGCACCTGGGAGTCCTGATCATGAATATCAGGATTTTAGTGTGCTGTCTGCTGTAGAGCACAAGAGAACCAGCTTTGCTGGCCTAAACTAGGCCACGAAGAGTTCATCCCATGCTCAGGATGAGGCTCTCACCAAACTTCATGCTGCCTGGACCTGAGTGTGGGCAATCAGAGCAATCCCAACACTGCACGTGCTTGACTGGAGAAACCGTAAGATGACATTGAGCATGGCAGAGAGGCAACAGAGAGATGAGCTGTCTATGAAACACCGCCTCTCTGAAAATAAACACAGTGAGCACTCTAGCTTGGAGAACTCAGCCAACTTACTATAGCAATTGCCTTTCACTCAATATGAAGCATAGGAAATGCTGCAGATACCAATGTAGTCCTACCCTTTATTGAATTAAAAGCCAGTGGTAGCTCTCACACAGGACACTTGTTAGGCAGTTTTTATGGACAAAAATCAAAATCTAATTCGCAGCTTCTAGAAAATAAATCAGGTTCCTGAATGAACAACTCTAACAGCAGTAAACTGGAAAAATCCTTAAGTGTTTGTTATATGTGAACAAAGTGAACCTTAACCTTGCTGAATTATAACAATATTCACCCACAGATAAGGAAAAAGCTTTCATTTCCACTTAGTTGCTCCAGTCTGTCTCTGAAGGAGAAATTATTGTACAGTGAGTAGCGACGCTATGAGTGGGTTTTCAAAAGGCCAAAAGGGACAGTACTGCTGGAGAACGTTGTGTTACTATGGCTATTTTCTAAGCTGTCACATTCATCATGGTGCAGATGTCTGTGTAATAAGAAAATAATGCAAATATGCATGTTTTTCAATTGTCTACCTATGTGTGAATTAAATATACTAAATCCATGTTGTGACCACCTGAGCAATCCAGACAGTTGAAAATCCATGCCGAAGTGCTTACCATCAAATTTTCTGGTGTGTGTTGGAGTTTTTTGCTTATTTGTTTTGTTGTTGTTGTTTTGGTTTGGTGTTTTGTTTATCGATTGTGGTTTTTTGTTGTGCTTCCTTTTTAATTGCCACTAAGTATGTTTCCTATAAACAGTATGCAAACACCACAGTGTTGCAATGACATGGATTTTTGCTTATGAATAGGATGGAGAAAGGTACAGTTTGCTTCTGTACTGAAAAAATCTCTTGCACAGAAAATGCCAGAACAAACATTTTTAATGACAGTTTTCTTTGCAAAAATGAGATTTCAGCCCTCAAGGTAGCTGAAGGGCAAATTTAAAGCCCATGGTCTTAATTGGATTTTGAGTATTCAAAATTGACCCACATACAGCCTTATCTGTACAAAAGCATCCTCACCGCAGCTAATGGCAGCTCGTCACTGTACATACCCAGACTGTCAGGAGCAGCAGCTGAGGCCTCTCAGCTCTGGCAGCTGCTTTAAAAAAAAGTGAATTGCTCTGAGCTGGCTTAAGCTGATCTATTACTGCAAGTGGCAACAGGAAATTGAGGGCTGTGCATACTCAGTATCCCACTGTCACAACCACTGCAAGTGAGCTGCTAGTGACTGTAGTACACCTTTTCTATAATAATAATGATAATAATAATAATAATAATAATAATAATAATAATAATAATAATAATAATAATGTAAGGTAGGCAAGGCTCAGAGGTGTAGGAGAGGCACATGTGGAAAGGATAAACTACCACATTTTCCAGTAGAGAAACAGTGTTCATTTTTACTATTTTTATCTCAGGCAGTAAACTAGGGGGAGCACTGGTATATGCTAGTGAGTTGAGGTGACAGCAGTTAACTGATTTCCAAAATAGGTCTCTCTCTAGAATAACTAGGCATCCTTGCATAGACTTTCATGGATGCCAAAGCATAAGAATGTCTTGACCTTGCCTTGTTGCCAAAACAGGGATGTCTATCCTTGCAAATCCCTTGCAGAGAGATTGGGTACTGGGTATCAGGGAGACATGGAAGTCAGTTGCCTTAATGTGATACTAAGCATCTTAAATCACTGGTAATGTTGCCAGGAAAAGCAAAGAACTAACTGAATTTTTAATGACATGAGAACTGCAGTATGAACACAAACCCTGAAAAAACAGTTTAAACTAACATTCAGTTACAAAGAACAAAAAAAATATTTCCAGCACACCACTGAAGAAATGGATTTTGTTCTAAATGCTTATCAGTAGAATATTTAAGGAATTCACTTTTTAAAATAATTGAAATGCATTTGACCTTCACCAACACATGAAGTCTATTTACCTGATGGTGACAAAGTTAGCACGCTTCAAAGGTGGTACAGATATTCTTAGTTCAAGCTGCCTTTAATTTCATTACTAGACTATTTTTAATCGCAGAAAACTATGTGGTATCCACAAAGAAAATCCACAAGTCTACCCCTGTCTTGCAGGAAAATAGAAAGTAATACTGTAATTAATGTATAACTTCTATATATAAATGACTTTGTTTAAAGTAACTTTTGCAATTCTTCAGCAGATATTTACACATATAAACAAGGAAACATAAGGTACAACAGTAACTTTTATATGGATATTAACTTTTATATGGCTAAAGTGAAAATGAAATATGAGAATCTCAAAAAATGGCTTCAAGTTAACAGTTCATAACTGAAAGCCTGAAAGGTAAAAGACTACCCTAAAGACGTAGGCATCTTGTGATAACTACAGTTATTCCATAGTACAGCTAGAAAAGTAGAAAAGCTTTTCCAAACAGGATTAAATGAAAAAGGAATGAAAAAAATTTCTGGTGTTACTTTGGTAGCAGCAAGAAAAAGAAATAAAGAGACCAGATGACAAGAAGCTAAAAAAAAAAAAAAAAAAGAAACAAACAAACAAACAAACAAAAAAAACAACAACAACAACAAAAAAAAACACACAAAAAACTTACAAGGAGATATAGACTGAAAGGCCAAAATGAGTCTAGAAGACACTAAAAAGCATCTATTGGCTGTTTAAAGTAGTATCAGCAGTCCTGCCCAACATACGAGCAGAAAGATTCTCAGTAAATAACTAGTACAAAGAAAAAGCAATATTTAAGACATGTCTTCATTGTCTTTCACAGATCAGGCCTAGAAGATGGACAAGATCTGGTGATAATGATCTTCTGTCAGTCTGACGTTGATTTAAAAGCTTCGAAGTGTCAGAAATGACAAAAGTGAGGAAATACGAAAAGAGAAAATTAGTTAGAGAACATTTGTTAGACAAGTGTCAAATACTCAGGTAATCTCTCCCAGGCAGTCATCTCTCATACTTTTAAAAAGAATACGGAAAGTACAAAAGGCACAAATACAACCAAAGATTCAGAGCAGGCATTTCGGATGATAGCAGCATTGTCAGCCTCAATGTCTAGCAATCCCCTGCATTATTCTCAACACAGGGCAGTGGGGGTGTAGGGAATAAAAATCAAGAACAATTTCCTTCTGCAACTTGTCAAGAAGCAAGTAGCTCTCCAGACCAAAAAGCACCAAGCAGATTTTAAAACAGTGTCAAGACGTTGTCCTCATTTTACAGAACTAATGTGAAGTGACAAGCACCATTCATGAGAAATATTACAGATTTCCAAAAAGCTTTTGATAGCAATTGTGCTGTCAGAAAGTCCAATGGGTTGTAATTGTAACTGGAATAAGACCAGAATGTATAATATTCCCGTTACGGTTAATGCTGGCCATGACGAGGGTGCAACAAAACTAGCTGCAGTGAGCAACTGAGAATTTTCAGGCAGAAATGGTACATTTGGATGATTTTTCTTTCCCTGCCCAAGTGGAAGGGACATATTAGTTCTTAGTAGACACAGCAAAACATATTAGTGACTTTAGTGATAGAGAAAACAAAAACCATGGCTATTAATTATTCCAAATAAATCAATAAATTGGTATCATTTTACCTTTTTTAGGAAGCAGAATGTATGATGATGATGAAACTCTCCTATAATCCAAACAGTGAAAACCAAGGCAGGAAGTGGCTTTTTTAAACTTGTACAAGTTTAAGGAAGAAGATAAAAAAGAAACATGAACCAAAATTGATATTAAATACAAATTTTTTAGTCATATTACCAGGTCTGTTTTCCTTGTCCAGAGCAGAGTCACAGAACTCCACAAAGGCATTTGATAAGAGATCAATTCCATCATTTGATAAGAAATCAATTCATTTAAAAAAACCTAATGGGAGAATTCCAGAATCCCTTGGACAGAAATACAGTGTCAGGCATCATAGGCTGAGTGCATGGGTATAAAATATTAGAGTCTAACAAGGAGGAAGTGGCAGACAACATTAACACATGCTTTAAGAATGTTACTGATATGGCTCTAATATCAAGTGATAACCTGAGGACTGAATGAAAGCAAAAAGGAGAGCTAGAATAGTAGCACAGAATGAGGTGCATCTCCAGTTAATTAACATAAAAAGAGAATTATGGGTCCGTGACATGAGAGAAACTGTTGCATCCCTGACTGGCCCACAGGTGCAATAATAGAAACAGCTCCCATCCAAAACTTCAAAACATTTAAAGTGAAGGTTTTGACACACAGGGCACCAGAGAACTCAGAGTTAGAATAAAGACAAGTGGATCTAGGCTTCACTTTAGTGCTTCCCATTACTGAACAACATATAGAGCAGTTGAGCCAAACAAGGCTTCTTCAGTAACATCTGTCTCTGCCAAAAAGAATAAAAAGGGGCTGCCATAGAAGGAGACATCTACTGTGTCTCCGCTGTAGTCAGAGGGCTGCTCCAGACAAGTCTGGCACAGCATCACAGGCTTGCTTAGGTGAGAGAAATGGAGAGTGTTTTAGGATGATTCATTCACACCAGGCAACACAATGGAATTTTCATTAAAAAAGCAGAAGTTTTAGAGCTGAGATTTTGCAGTTAAGGACACCAACTGATTGGATTTACAGAATCAGTGTGCAACACACTATACAACAGAAATTTAACTCGGTCCTAGTGTGCTCATTCCCTCATACAAATTATGGAGAAAAACTACTTGCAGAAAACCAAAGCAAATAAAGGAACAGGTCAACTTTATAAACAGATTCAGCAATTTAAAGAATTGCGCTAAAACACGATTTCACATGAGTAGCATTATGTAATCTAACAAATGTCAAAGCCAGCAATTACCGCAGGACCGCTTACCCTCTTATTTTCTAAGGCATGAGACAGATTATTTGATCACATGCAAACAGTGTGCCTTTGGAGAGTGCAAAACTATTTTCCGTGAAGCTGTGTTTCGCTCAAAGTACTGTAATGGGTTAATGTATGTTGGAGGTCAGATTGTTACTGGGTGTGCTGTATACAGTCCCAGCCTATTTTGGACAGGAGCTCTCCATTCATTCCAAGAAACAAATACAGTCAAGAATTTGGGCAACACAAGCTACTCCACAATGTCTTGCCAATATTCTTCACTGATCCTTCCTGGTGGGTAGAGAACATCTGGAAGGCAACAGCCTGTATCAGAAGCGTCTGGGACCTGTCTGCGGAGAGCGCCAGCAGGCAGACACTGTGTCCTGTGCAAGGAGGAAGTTTGTCATATCCTATGAAAGGCAGATAGGTTGCAACGTTTCCTAGATATTCAAGTTTTGTTTTCCCAAAGGAACTGTGAAGTATGCAGAATCTACTATAAACACAGTGCTAAGGCTTTTCCATGACTCTGATGTTGGTAGAAAGAAAAATCTGTAAACACTTGGAGAAATCAAGACACAAATTCAGGCCAATGCAAACATCATGTTTCCCACTGTCTCCTTTTGCTCTCAGCAACAGGAGTGACTTTTATTACATAATATCATAATCATAATAGTAACAAATTAATGATTTCAGGAGTCATTTATGTGTTTTTCTCTTTAGATTCTTGAATTTCTTATGCAGTTAACCTTAACAGAGCTATGTGAGAGGAAACCTCTGCAAAAAAATTTAAGGATTTCTTTTTCTCTTGTTCTTCATTCAGAGAAACCCTAAACCACCTAAAAATTGTTATGAAAATCTAGACAAGCTTTTTCTGAAACAATCCACAGACTAACCACTCACAGCCTCACTGGAGATCTGAGATGCCATAATTCAAATCCCAGCTCAAGCTAAGTCATACCAGCAACTGGATCTCCCACAGCCTAGGTGAGTGCACTAATTATCAGCCTCTTTGTTATTCTCAGGTGAGGTGCTCTCAATTATTCTACTGGAGTAACCTCATCTTGTATAACTAATTACACATTCACAGGGCTAACAAGGCTGTTTTTCCTAAGCCCACTGGTTATGGGACTCATCTCAAGTTCTGAAAGATCCAGATTCAATTAGTATTTTAATTACTTACATAAAGCAGAACTCTTTTCACAAGAGAGATGGAAATTGTAACACCCCAGAAACTGCCTCAAGGTTAAGACATTCATATAGGACACAAGTAACAATTTCAAGTTCTCAACCTGAACTACATTCATAGAACTTAAATATGTGATGCTGTGCGTGTGCTCTGCCTGGGTAGGTGACCCCATCCGGACACCAAAAACTTCCTCTGCCGATAAATTTTGATGTTGAGAGACTGTTCTAGATGTAACTATAACAATATATAGATATGCACACTTGTATATATATATGTATAAACAATAACATTCCCTGAATTCTTTCTTAGCATGGAATAAAGAATTAAAAAAAAAAGTTATTTTAAACAGAAACAACAAATATCCTAGTAGAATGCCTGATAATTATTTCAGAGACAAAGGCCTTGCCTACACTAGATATTTTGAAACGTTGTGTACGCAGGCCATGAAGACTGTTCTTCTTATTGGATATTGGAAGAGTAGTATGGAACTCCTATTCCTTCTGAATCTTGGTTTCTCAAGAAATACTTGGTCTTTGGAGATGTAAATTAATTTACCTAATTGTGGCAGAATGCAACCCCCCCCCCCTCTCCCCCTACCTCCTTCAGTATGGAAGGAGTGGGCACATCTCCCTCTTTCTCTGCTAGTTGAGGCTAACAGCTTCTTTTTTTTGGCCCCAGAGCACCCTGGCCAGGGCCATTAGGAGAAGGGAGTGCCGAGGCACACCAAGCCGCGCCCAGCGTGGGGGATGTTTGGAGGCTTCAGGGGCGCCCACAGACAGTGTGGGGGTGCAGAGAAGCTTCTAGAGTGCCTACAGTCAGATCTGATCAGCCAGTATAAAAACGGGACTCTCGTCGAGACTCCGCCCATTGTCGCGGATCTCTCGGAGCATGAGCAATATGCTGCCACCGAGAGACCCCTCCCCAGGATGGAGACTGCACTTGCCTTGCCGCCATGTGTGTGAGTAAAACTTCTTGCAGGATTGCGAGTATATTTATACTTTTCGTGCACGTATGCACATATAACTTCCCGCGCTCCGTATGAGCGCGTACTATAAATTATTTCCTCACACAATCGTGAGTGTATTTTCCTCCCGTGCTTCCACATAAGCATGTGTAGGATTCCGTGCACACTAGCACGTGTAAGTAAATTAACTCTCGCAGGATTGCGGGTGTATTATAAATTTACCCTCGCACAATCGCGAGTGTACGCTTCCCGTACTCACTACGAGTGCGTGTATCTCTTTAAAAATAATCCTGCACCATGTTTAGGCAAGTGGGTATTTCTCCGGGACTCAGGGACGGCTCTGGCATTGTTTTGGGTGAAGCCATGTGCATGCCCACTGTGGACCGCCTGTTGTATTAGTTGCTGCCTCTCAATAATTTTCCTCAACTGATATCCGAACCTGTATTTAAGTCACTTTTGGAGTGCTAAAACCCCATTTCTCACCAGTTTAATAAAAGTTGTTTTTGGACCTTGTTGTCCCTTAAATTAACCTACGGGGTGCCTCCGTGACACTAATATATACTCACATTCATATATAAAATATGTGCATGAGTATTAAATTAAAATATACACACTACATATGGTGTTCTCAATCTGTTAAAATCTGTTGCACTATGTGGTTCTTCGCAGCTTATATGGCTCACTCCATATATAGTACATACTGATAGTTCAAGGTACGCTAGTCTTTCAATCTGTGACCAGTTTGTGCCTTATATATGAAATAACTGGAACCGAGCAATGTTTTAGCCTGAAAATTTTCAGAATGTGAATCTGATTTGATTTGCTCTTAATATTTTTTAATTTTTCCTTAGGAAAACAAGAATCAAACATTTTGTTTCAAGAAGTTCTTTTAAAGCATAATATTTAATTTTTAATGTCTTACATGAACATTTCTCATGGCTTGAATGTTCTTGGGACAAAAGCAATTATTAAAGCTTTGGAACTTCCCCAGAGGATGGGAGTTGCATTTGGCAACCACTTCACTAATATCTGAAAGGTGAATTACTCTGGACACCTTGTACTGACTTAATCAGTTTTTTTGGAGCTCAACATTTTCAGCCCAAACCTTCTTAAAAAAAAAATTGTCACTGAAGTGCTCATATAGTTGCCTCTGTTCTTAAATAATCTATAAATGGAAGTGGCATTGGTACTCATGACTCATGAACGTTGGCAGTGCTGTGTGGGCAATTCAGCACAGCATGTTCCCACCCCACAACTGATCTACCTGGCTGGAACCTGTTTTCACTTTCACTTATCTCCCCAATAAAATTAATATCAACAAAATAAAGACATGAATGTAACAGTAGTCAAATAACATGGATTTGATAGTTACAGATTATCAATATCTTATCTCTACTGAAGCTCTGTAAATGTAATAAAGAATGTTTGCTTGACTCAGCGTTCACGAAATTTTGAGTTATCTAGTGTAGTCATGAGTTTGCTAGATCTGATAACCAAAATACTCATTCAGAAACTACTCATTTGATCCTTTCAACTGCTCAAAGCTTTGTCCATTCTTCTAATGTTTGTTTCGTTATTGGGCTTTGTTTGTTTATTTCATTTTTCAAATACTATTTAGTAAATAAAAATTATATACTGTAGAATTTTATGTCCTTTTTAATTTAATGTCTGGTTTCCCAGTTCACCCTTTTCTAATAACACATCAAGCAAGCAACTTCAAGTTTTGCTATGCTGCATTACCTGTCCTTTGTTCAGTAGCAAATAATCCTGGACAAGTAAGACTCGCCTTACAGAACTCCTCAGAAGGGAAGATACTAGTTTTAAATTGTCTTTATCTGCCGTGCATTTTTTATTATTTGTCTGAGTAGGTCCTCATTCTGCAGCTGGAGCTATAGGTGTCCATATTTATCCCAGAGCAAGAAAAAGAAACCATCAACTTTGTTTGGGTTCCTGCAATACTGAAACCACAGTAAGCAGTTCTCAGACTTTAATCAGGTCCCTTCTTCCTTCCAAGTAGTCACAGGGTAGTTCCCATTCCTGCCTCTTCCTCTCTGTTTTCGCAGATTTGCTGACATTTGCGATCAAACTAGTTCTGCTCATCACTTAGGTGCTCACTCCCACATCCCTGTGAAGAGCCACAAGGCAAATGTCTTTGAGGGTTTTCCTTGCAGAGCACTTCACAATTCCCTTCCCTGAACAGTCTTTTGCAGAGGTTTTGCTGATGCTCAAGTAAAGTCTGACAATTAAAAAATCTGTTCCTTGGCACACCGATGTAGACAAGTGTGTGAGTATAGAGGAGGGTTCTGAGACTGACTTTTGAGGAAAATGAGCAGATGCCACCCACCTTGAAGAGCATGGACTGGGGTAGGCAATGAACAGGCACTCTATGCTATGCCCCCCTTTTTTTTCTCTAAAGAATTGCGACATGTTCATAAAAAGCAACTTAATCTAGTCAAAATTTGCTAGACTAAAGATCAATTGATAAGACAAGACCAAAATACGAGCAATAAATCAGTATTTTCTGTAGAATAGTAAAAGCCTAACAAGAACAGTGACAAGAACACAAACCCACACTGTGTTATTGAAGATTGTGGAGATGCAATACCAAAACAGGAGACAAAAATATGCTCCTTGCAGAAAGAATTTTGGCTGAGCACAACTCCTAGCCTGGAGCCTCTTCTGCTGACAGTTTTGTACTCTCCCTTTCCTAAGGAGAGGAAATCCAGAAGATCACAGGGGTAACTTCACTGTTAACTAAGAAAACAGGTGTGGGAATCTTCCCCACCTTCCACACTATTGCTTTTTTTTTTTTTAATCTTCCTTCCTCTCCATTGCAATCTCAGTCATTGAATAAACTGGACCACAGGTAATTTGCAGTGATTTAAAAACAACCGCCCTTCCAGCCCTGTAAAACTCTAATCCAGATAACTCACAAACAAGTTGTTAACACAGCCAGATTCTATTAGGAATATAGATAATGACAAAGAAAGGAAGAAAGAAAAAACCCTAAAGAAATGGTGACAAGAACAAAAAAAAAAAAAAAAACACCAAAAAAACCCCAAACAAAATAACACCACAAACCACAAAACAACTACACCTTTCAGCAGTCAGAGGAAATTGAAAAAAAGAGAGGTGCTATGGTTTAATTGAGGAGATAGAGCTCTCAGGCATACGGGTCTCGGGAGAAATGGAGACATCCTCCTGAATGACATTCCACCTGTTCTGAAGACCCAGGGCCATCTTCAATCTCAAGGGAGCAAAACTGTGAACCTGAAGTTCACTGTGAGCAAAAGACAGCACCAAATCCAGTAGGCTGGTTGGTTTGTCCACTTCTACAGAGCCATGATATGTGTTAGAAAGAGGCTTTGGTTGTCAGTGTAAGTGGTTGAAGCAGATAAGCTGGCTAGAGACAGGCTAAACGGTGCATTCAGAACACAACAGGTGTGAAAGCTAATTGATCCTGCTGCTTAATACATCTCCAGCCTTTCCAGCTATCCTGTATCTTCTTGTATAACAGCTGCTGAAGGATGCTCTCCCATACTCCTTTGTGCTCTCTCAAATCCACAGAAAGGCTGCAGGAAGAAACAATTAATAAATATTTGTGCCAAAAAAAGAAGGATAACCATTAACTAGTACCTTCTTTAAATAGAGGAAAATAGGTTATGGATAGGAGACAGATTTTAAGGAAGTTTGAAATACCTTACCCTTTCATCAATGATTTGGAAACATGGTCTGCTACATGCTGAATGACAGCAAAGATTTACCTTTGCTCTCACGCATATTCTGGCTTCCAAGCACAACTTATCTCATGTTTTTTGTTATACTGAAGCCTTTTAGTAAGAAGCTGAATAGGAGCAGATGGGGCAAGGGGAAGAGGAAAGCGAGACAAGAAATAATAGCTTTTAGCCCCAGACTACACTGCGATAATGATTTCCATCTACAGTACAACAATATTTGCCTCAAGAAAGCAGTTTGTTCAGCTGCTCAGGAAAGAGGCTTGAATGCTGTCTGATAATGTATTTTCCTAAGGGTGTCAATGAGTCAGAAGCAGCACATGCCATAGAGCCACCAAAAGCTGAAGAGATTACATTAAAAAGAGGTGCTCTGATTTTTAGCATTTCTTTATTACTGGCAATCAATAATAAATACCTAGAAGTCTCCTCCAGATCTATATATTAGTCAGATGAAAACCAGGCTCTTTCTAGGAACAGGACTCTAGCCTGTTTCTCAGAAAACACAAGTTCAACTCACCGCTCTGCCACAGGCTCCCTTGTAAACCATCAGGAAGCCACTTGGGCATACCAATGTGGGCTAATTCCAACAGCTGACATCCTTCTCCCACAGACTCTAACAAAACAAACCACTGCAAGTCTTTATGAATCTGGATCTGCAGTCCTAATGATTCATTCAACGAGGGCTTGGCTGTGGCACCACTGCAAAGTAACCCTGTTCCTGTGGGGAAATCTGAGCTCTGCTGTGCAAACACCTTTGACAGCAACACCTTCAGCGATACCTACAAGTACTCTGGGACTCTCTTGCATTTCTGGTAGAGCTTTATTAGAGTTTAAGTGACAAGATCCCAGAGTTTAAGTGGTATCTGCTGAGACCCTTTACCATGTTCATCTCACCAGCACAAAATACTAGGGAAGTTTAAGGTTTTGGTGTAGTTGCTAGGAGCAGATTAGCTTTTGTGCATATCACACGTTTAATTCAGTCAACAGAATCAACAGGTTTTTTATATCCCCACTCTTCTGAGATGAAAAAGCATAAAAATCATCATGGCAACAGGTCTGATGTGATTTGAGAAAAAAACACAACAAATGTTGCAAACAGCATAGCATAACCATGCAATCAACTATCTCCATGTGTAAGTTTACTATAGCACAGCATACAACAACGATCGTGCACCAGACTCATATTGTAAAGATACACTATTGAAGAGGGCATGAAAGTATTTCTGCTGTGAATTACGTAAGTGGACATATACGATTCATGATTCATCTCTGCCATATCCCTGCACTGTTAAAAGTATTTTTTTTTCCTTAAATACAATTCCTGTGTTAGTCTACGTTCTTTCTCAGACAACATACACAGATAAAATTGTTAGAGAAGAAAATGCTGAACTAAATATGGTATGTGTTAGAAGCATAAACAAGCAGGTCTGCTGCTGTTATAAGGAAGGCCTGCAGCACTGTTTAATATTAAGAATGATGCTTCCTTTATATGACCTTAATTTCCACCACTTTTAACTTTAGCAAACTCTACTAGAGGAGGTTTGCTGATAACCAGCCACTTTCTTGACACAGTATTTATGTAGGGGTGTTTCGATTAAAACAGTTCAGCTCATGCATGATTTTTCCAGAACACAGTTATTTTCATATCTGTTCCATATTTTCCCCATCTTCAAGCTGCAAACCAGCCTCATTTATCTCGTAAGTGCTTTTGCTAAAGAACCTCAGATTCTAACAATGCGTGGTATATATAGGCACCCAAAGAAAATGAACATGGTCTTCATAGTAGGCGATAGTAAAGTGTAGTAAGTACAACCCTTCAACCATGTGTTGAAAAAGAATGTAAGAAAAGTCAATCAACACTAATTAACTGAACACTCTCAATTTTGCTCAATGAATAAGGCACTGCCAAAAAAAATGTTTATATGACTGTGCAATTAAATGCAGCAGATGACATAGTCATAAGTATTCAAAAATCACAAGTTTGTCTTATTAACCCTAACCTTTTGAATGCTTTGGCTTAGAACAATAAAATTACTTCCTTCTGGTGTCTTTTTGTAATTCAAATGGAATTTAACAACATGTTGTGTTTAGATTTTGCTGAGTTCATTTGAAGTTAAACTCACTCTGCAGTTTGAAAATAGGGAGATAATACAATCGGTCTTCTAAGAAAAATTTGCTTGAACCATTTCACTTTTGGAACAATTTTCCCTACTACTGTTTTTGTAGAGCAGGTTCTTCCAGAATAGTTCAAAGACTACGACTCTTACCTGGACTGTAGGAGGAGCCAGGTTCTTGCTTGATGCTTGTTATGCATCAAGGACTTTTCTGTCCAAGTGCTTTTGATAAAAATTTCTGTACATCTCTGCCTCTTTCCAGTGTATGTCAAAACAAAACATTACAACCTGCCTGCATACATGAGAAGAATACCTGTTTCCTGGTGAGACCCAGGTGCAAAACCCTGCCTTGGCCTGCACTCCCAGAGTACTGCCAGGTGGACTCACATAGATGTGGCTACAGGATGCACAAGCTCCCTCTACACTGAAATAAACCTGCACTGGGCAGACCTAGCCAAGGCTTCAGTGGCCTTGTTCTCACTAAGTCTCTCAATGTTGCTTTATGCCTTTATCATTTAATTAAATCACCAATAATTGAATTTTGTAGATGAAGCTGAACAGAAATTACTGTGAAAGGCCAAAATTAAAAGATACTGAAGACTTATTTCACAAACTGGGAGTCTGACAATTAAATTCTACCAAATCTTTCTTACTCCAGCATCTGTGAAGAAATATGCTACAAATGGCTTTTGGCTGCCTGCCGAAGCCTCAGCCATTCTGACACGTGTACAGCAAGGAGACTGCTGACTTAGTGTCAATAAAACATATCCACAATCTTCCCAGTCACTCTTAAACAGTAAGGTTATTGACTAAACAATTATCTTACCTACTAAAAGTAAAATGAAAGAAAAAACTATATATGGTAAGCAAGGTCAGGTCAAGAGCAGCCCTTCAAGAGAAGAGTTAAGTGCAGAACCTGCTCAGTGGGATGAAAACTCTCACCTGCCTTTTTTCCTGTACTTTTCTCAACAACCAGACAACCACCTTCTCCCTGACATGAGGGATTTACTGAGCACTCTCAAAAAAATTGACATTACCTATATACTCTGCACTGGCTGTAGTTCATATAGAGTATACAAATTCTGTCTGTCTTTATGGCTGGACACTTGAAACAAAACTCAGACATTACATGAGCTTCCTTCACCACAGCTGCTGCACTTATTATGAGAATCAACCTCAAGATGCTAGAAACACAATTATCTGACTAATCTCTCACCAATTAACACACTAAATTGGAAAAAAAAAACATACTAAGATGTTGCAAAAAGTAACCCATAGAAAGAATTTTTACTACATATCTTTACTTGAGGATCCTCTTAATCCATATCTGAACAGCAGCTACTACTTGGAGATCTTTCCTTGATCTTAAACACAGGAAAAATCCATCTTTGTTTTGACCAGATATACTGATCACTTGAAAGGCTGTGATGACACTTGCCTGATTCATAAGCATGCTGCATAGCTCAATTATGACTTTTGAAGCTCTTGGTGCCTGCAGAGAAATCATATAAATCATAACTATCTTTAGGACAAGCACCACTATACAAAGGAAAAAAAAAAACAAAGTTTGGGAACAAATTTCTTTCTTAGTATATGTCTACTAACTTCAATGAAGCTGGACCAAGGACAGATTTGGCCTAGAACGTTAATTACAGCATTTAAAGGTTTAGATTGCTCAGAAACTTAAAATAAGTCTGAATTTAATTCAAACCAAATGAATTTGAAAGTCTTTTTGTGTAAGACTTTCTGCAAATTGGGGAAAAAAACATGGGTTTATTTCTGATCCCTCTGAAATAATTTTATTGTACTTCAAGTTTCACCGATGTAAACACGACTATTTCTTGTTTCTCCTCATGCAAGCAAGGTCAGAATCAGGTTGCGAGTTTCTTGCCACCTGGTCTGGGAGCCACCCCTCACCTCCCCCAATCAGTCAACTGTTGCTTTCTGAAAAAAAAATGAAATACATGTGGTAAAAAGCTACTGGCACGATAATTTGTGAACTGAAACTGACTGCAATGAAAGTTCTGAAATGAAACAAATGATAGCTAAAGAGGCATTGTTATCTGCATTTTATGCGGCTTTGCTTCATCAAATACTTGCATACTCAGGACAGACATTTATTCAGGACTTAGAAAAACTTCACATTCTTCAACTATCCAAGCTGAGAAACAGTTACAGAATCACAGAGTGTTAGGGATTGGAAGGGACCTCAAAAGATCATCTAGTCCAATCCCCCTGCCAGAGCAGGAACACCTAGGTGATGTTACCCAGCAATTTGCCCTGCTGAAGTCCAGGGTTGCAATTCTGCTTGCTATCCTGCTTGCTATCCTGTTCCTGCCACAGGAGATCCTGAACTCCACCATCTCATGGTTGCTGCAGCCGAGACAGCCCTCAACCTTTGCTGCTTCAACCAGACCCTCCTTGTTAGTGAGGATGAGGTCCAGCAGTACTCCTCTCCTAGTCAGCTCCTCCACCATCTGCATGAGGAAGTTATCGTTGAGGCACTGGAGGAACCTCCTGGACTGTGGCTGGCTGGCTGAATGGTCCTTCCAGCAAACATCAGGGAACTTAAAATCCCCCACAACAACCAGGGCCTGTGACTGTGAGGCTGCTTTCAGCTGCCTGTAGAAGGCTTCATCAACTTCCTTACCCTGATCTGGTGGCCTGTAATAGACACCCACAACAGTATCACCCCTGCCAGCCTGACCCTTAATTCTCACCCATAGACTCTCAACTCGCTCCTCATCATGCCTGGACAGTACTCTACCTAATTCCTCTGTGCCTAGGACAGTCACCTACCTAACTCCTATTCAGGGCAATCACAACTGACTTGTACAATCCGCAGCACTGATTTTTTTTCAGATGACTGTAGCCACCTAATTTTCTCTCCTGCATACCAGAACAGTGATGTAAATATATTTATTCAGCCTTGTCAGGTAAGGGCTCCTTTATTAGCCTCTGGAAGAGCAGACAGATGGAAAAGAGCCTGAACTCTCAGAAATACCAGTATTACTTCACAAGAACTCCCTCTTTTACTTGAAAACAGAGTCCCTGTACTTGTCTTGGTAAATAGGAATTGTTCAGGATACACTCCTACAGCCAAATAGATTCATTCAGCCATTTCCCATTGAAGTTACAATTTTAATATTTTGGAAAGTGAGATAGATGACACCAGCCCCTCCACCCCAACAGAACTGGAGGTAAGGATTTACTAGGCAGGGAAATCTCCTTTCCCATTAGCACTTCACAGCATGTGCACAGCAAACTAAAGAGCAAGACAGCAGCCATGCACCCAAACTGCTTCTCCTTGCCACGATCCACACCCAGCTGGTTGCAACATCTAGCCCTGGCACTCAACGGTTATTATATATTACATCTTGTAAAAGCACCTCAAAGGCAAGACAAATAGAAGTATCAAAGTATAAGCAGAAGTACAGTGAAGAAAACAAGTTATTGCCCTGAAAAGACTAAAAACATTTAGGGCTGGAAAAAAATGTTCTTCCAAAGCCTGTCTTCTCCTTCTGCCATCAGATTCATGCTGTGTCATACGCAGCACCAGATACGCAGTCAGGACTTAAAAGAAAATGATGAATGAAAGAAACCACATAGTTAAACTGCCATTTGTTTCCTAGAGTGACAATCTGTTTTCCCTGTTGCTTATTTTGAAAAGAAATAAATAGGTACAACCTACAGCATTTTTCTTGGGAGATAATTGCGTAAGTTTATACACACCACTGTTACAGAACTATCAATGTTTATTTTCAAGTTTTCTTAGCTTAATTTCATTTGCATGTTGCTTCCTTGGAAAACCTGAGTTGCCAAATGCTAGAAAGGAGCCTGATAGGTGCCTCACATTTTGAGGCATACAAACGTTCCCTCTATAAACAGTTATTTAGGGTGCTAATTTAAGGGGTTTTAACTAAGAACTAATAAAAGCTTGAAAAAAAAAAAAAAGAAAAAAGAGATTTGTTCTAGAACTAGGAGGAAAACCACTGCCTAGAATAATGCCTGTAACCACATATGGTTAATGTATCAGTATTTTTATTATGAATAAAGCATTGAATAACTTAATTTATAACATCCAAGGTTAACAGCTTTATAAGTTGAGACACAGCTAACATTGGGAGCAGGTAGGAAGGCTGAAATTATGTCCAGAGTGGATTATTTTGCTTATTTCAGTATCTTCCAGAATAAAGTATATCTAATGGTCATAATCAATGATAGAAAATGCTTGTTACTTTCTTGGTAAAGAGGTTTCATTAAGGTAAAATAGAAATAGCAAAGACAAGGATTTTGTGTGTGGTGTTTTATTTCCCTCTAGTCCTTATGAATCTACAGTAAGCCTAAAGAGAGGACACCCATCTGTTCCCAAGATGTATGTGTGATCATGAACACAGAACTGATCACCCTGGAAGTTTTCCAACACAAGTAGTTTGCCTGCAATTCTTCAAAGTGTTTTGTACTTTTAAGACAGAGCTTTAGTAGAAATTAGCACAACATACTATTGTAACAGATGCTCTAGAAGCACTTCAATTCATGCTGATAACCTAACTAAATCCGTCTACATAAAAACATCCCATCGTTTCTGCAAAGAGATTTATATTTGTTCAAGTCTGCATTGCACAGTTGGCTGTACACCCAGAGTTCATCCAATAGTAAAACTGTTCTACTTCATATGCTCAATTTAACCACAATATCATGTGATCTTTTGATCAGTCTTTGACAAGAACATTTAAAACCCTATAATGTTAAAGACTTTGTACCTTACAAGCAAAGGAGAGATATTCTCTGCATCTTCCTCCTGAATTATTTCTATGAAGTTACAGACAGGTATCTTCAGCCTGCAAAGCATCCCCTTTCCTCAGCAAGCACAGTTCTCTGCTAAAGGAGGACATGCACTAGAATTTACTTCTTGAGGACTGGATCAGCAAAAGGACCTCAACGACACAGCTAGCTATGAAATGCTGACCACCACTCCCCCACACCTAACCCACTAATTTCAGCCCTAAACAGAAGATGGAATGCTTCTACTCATCCAGTCATTAACAAAACAATAAAAATGACAAAAAACAAATGCCTCAGATATCCTTGTTCTTTTCTTTGATTCAGCATATAGTATCAGTCATCTACATCTGCTACATCTACACCCCCCTAGCTACACTGTCTATTGGAAGGTGAGAACAGTGTAATTTTCCAAAGCTAGATAAAGAGGCAGGTAGTAGTGCAGTATAACTGCATGTCTCATTCTGGCCTTCAAGTGTCACAGGAGTACACTCATACTTAAATACATTTATACAGATAAAACATTCAAGAGTTCTTGGGTGACAAGAGCCAAGAAAGTGCCAAAAGAGCTTTTATGAAAAGACAATAGGAACATACTGCAAGAATTCACTTCCCTCAGTAAATAACTGCTTTTACTTGTATACACAGGGATAATTCCAAACTCAAAGCATAAAATAAGTCAGGCTCTGGTCTTGTGAATTTGATAAAACCTATAGGAAGGGGCAGAGCATCTGCAGGCTTGCTTGGCTCTTCTGTGGTACCAGCTTGCAAGGAGGTGCCTCAGGGTGCCCCTTCCTAGAGACACGAGAGGCAATAACCAGCACAGGGGATAATCTTGGCATACGGAAGGGAAAAAGTGACAGCCAGAACAAAAAGGGAACTGGGCCAAAGTCTAGACATATGAATCACCCACTTGGGCTTCAGTTCCATAGCACAAGCCACAGGCAATGGCACACAGCTCACGCAGAGCAGCTGGCTACAGGCAGACAAGGCTGACTATACATCATTACATATCTTTGAAAAAAAAAAAAAAAAATCACCCCAAAAAAGCCCAATCTCATATAATTTTTTTTTTTTTATTATAAGGAAAACAGAATGCAAGAAATAATTCACTTAAGGACAACAGCTCAGTTACCTGTGTACTCTAGCCTTTGCTTTTAGGCAAAACTTATGAAGCAACTTCTGCTCTCTGTCACACAAATGTAAATCTGGAATAACTCTGGAATAAATCAACAACTTTCAGTGGGGTTATGATTTACACTAGTGTGAATGAAAGTAAAATCTAACATTTTGTTAAGACAAAGATTAAGATCTCTGAACCAATACAGATTTCTGTACCAGTGCCAAGTCCCAAATTTCTCAATTGTTTCATATGTTTACATCTAGTATCTGCAAAGCTTTTTATGCTGCTGGGAAAAAAAATCACTCCTGAAGTAAAAGTGACAGGAATTCTACATGTTGACAGGCTCCAAATCCTTCCAAATCCTTGCTCTTTTTTCTGAAATAGTAGTTTTATCTCAAGTATTCTTGAGCATGAAGGAAAAGTAGCTCCATAAATATCACCCAACTGTCTCCAGCATGCCTGGGAAAGTTCCAGCTCTGCTCAGCAACAGGAATGCCACCAAGGGCTAGGACTGAAAGATTTTATAAACTGCCCAGCACTAGAGAAGGACTAAACCCTATCATTCTCTAGGCCTCTGAAATTTATATAAAGAACAACTCTACCCCATCTCTTGGTTCCTGGCAGGATACATTAAATTTGCTGAGGACCCGCTCTCCATACCATGGCACGAAAAAAGGCTTCAGGAAGCCTGGATTCAATTTATTTCCAGTCACCAGGGCCCTGTGCAACACTGAGAAACCACCATTTGCCTGTGTCTTACTGCTCTGTAAAACTGGGGTAACATCCCATCCTTATCTCAAAAGAGTGTATAAACTGCCTGAATAATGGAGATGGGACCATATAAAATAAAAACATGTATAGCCTGATTCCATGATTATCACAATCCAAATAAAGTTTTTTATTTAGAAAGTACAGAAAATTACTTCATAAAATTATTTTTGGAAATGTTTGGAGGGGAAGAGGAAAGCACTTCAACATGACAGTCAAAATGTTTAATTTCAGCTGAAGCTATTCCCTTAAGCCTTCATGTATTCTTTCATAAATTTGAAAAATATCCCAGGTAATGCTAGAAACTTTACTGTGAATGAAGTGTCTTTATTTTCCACTTCAAGATCACATCTAAAGTGCCTTCCTCAAAACTACAAAAATATATCTCTTGGCAAGCTCAGGTACATGATTTTTGCCAGTAAGCTGCTTATTGCAAGAACTGTGAAAGAGGCGGCATCTAAATTAAGCTTATTACAATCTTGTGTTAGAGTTATGACTTGAACCATAAACTATCAAATTAAAAATGCATGCAAAGTTTCTTGTTACAGAACTGTAAATAATTTTTAATGGATCAGAAGAGCTACAGAGAGCATTGATCTACACATCTCCAGTGCAGTGCTTTGACTCACGCAACACTGAATACTAAATACCCTGTACAATTCTTTTTTTTTGGCAATGGTTTTACAAAGCATGTTCTCCGGTGCAATGAGTGGGGTAGATAAATAGCAGCTGTTGTATAAATCACCCCAGATAAAGAAATTACTAAACTGCTGAAACTTCTGCCAGCTCAACAACAACAGGTAGCACAGGCAGCTGCTCTACATTCAGGCTTTACCAAAACCAGGCAGGCAGGAAAGTGCCCTCTGCACGTCAACCTTCACAAGTTCTCCAAGGTGCCAGTGAGAGCCACACACAGTTTAGCAGCTGGTTAGCTTTTTCTTTTAAAAGGCTCATTTTCAAAAGTGTAGAAATTCATTCTTTATCATTTTGCTTTACATTCTCCAGCTAGAAATGTTGCCACTTTCAGACTCAGAGTGTTTTCTCAAGGCTATTATGCCCTGTAGTGGGAGAGCACATTATTTCTAGGAACAGATTTTCAAAAACAGTTGCTCTTTATCACCAGTGGGTGCACAAAAACAATTTATCAAGAAAACACCAAGATGTGTTCTCCAGCAACAAAAGAGCTATATAGTACTTGAGCTCAAAAATTTTGGTCCAGTCTTGGGACAAATGAGATCAGCTTGCCTTTTTTTTTTTTTTCCTTATTTTTCTTCTTAAAACAAAACAGCAAAAAAGGCAAGGCAAAACAAAAACAAACAAACTACTCTGGGCAAAAAATAGCTCTCTGTCTTTTTCCCTCACTGGACTTGTGTGTGGAGATTTTATATTTGGAAGACCTAACCCAGATCAGGGTAAGAGTTTCATTTCCCATTCAATCTCTGATTCTTACATATCTTTGACTGTAGATACCACTTTCCTAATTCTCTGCTAGATTACCGAATCTCTCAGTAGGGAATAAGCATACTTTGTAAGTTCCTTCAGTATAATATAAAATAATTATCATTCTTCAAAGCCCACACTTCTGTTATACTCCTGTGGGATCATGGACCATGTCTGTAATCAGTTGTCTGCTGGTAGCTACCAGAGCTCCTAGTTCCTTACACAATTTAAGCCTGTGCAAAGAAATCTCTTGATGGTAATTAACACAGGTGAGGTGTTAGACTGTTAATCAATCCCTCAGCTCAAGAAACTTCTTGCCAAAATAGTCCTCCTCCCCACTTGTTTGGTGCCTAACACAACATCTCCACAGCTCTGACAGAAGCCACTGGACATTGTCACAGTACCAACAACATTTTGGTAGGTTAATTTATTTCATTTTAATGATTGAAACAGAGGCAGGGAGTAAAAAAGTTGTGATCTTGTTAATGTAAAGGGCAAACACAAAAAAAACCCACCAACTTTTAGAGAAATATTATCCTTTTATTTGATGATAAATAATCACATCCCAGGCCAAATTCTGCATATCAAGCTATCAAGCACTGCAAACAGATATCAAGAACTCTCATGCTGTGGTAGTTACTCCTCAATCTGTATTTTGAAGTGTTTGCAACTGAGATGGATCAGAAAAATTAAAGACTTAAATGAACTGCAGTGACAGAAAGTCTTCCCGAGCAGTTGTACCTGCCCAGGTACCCTCCCCTATGCACTTACACATATGATCTCTTCCACATATTTTCCACTTACACGGCCACAGAAACTCTCACTCACACCTAAGGACTGGGGTCAAATTCAGTTGTGATTTATTTTAGAAAGAAAAACTTGATTTAAGGATGAATGTTTTGCTATCAGCATTAGCACTTACTGTCACTGTTGAAACCAACAATTCAGAACTTTTATGCAAACCACTGCACACACTGAAAAATAGGGTAGGATATAAACTGCAGGTACTTTGAAATAGGCACACCACTGTGTCTAGAAAACATTTCAAATGCATATATTACAGATGCTGCTTCTTAGCAACATCCATCAGTGGCAACCCAAGAGAGTCTTCACATCAAAATGATGCATTAGGCATCATAAACTTTTCATCTAATATTTGTGAGACAACTCAGAAAACCATGATGCATGTAACGCTTTGCCAAACTATAGGAGCAATTAGCAAGCTTGTTCTGTACACAAAGAGCTGAAGAAGTCCCTCCTCCTACAGATACATGTCTTACACTGTTACAACCTTTTCCCTGCAAACGCCATTCAACACAGCTTTAACTAAAGTTCGCACACTACACACCAGCCCTGCTGCCTTCAGTGCTCCCTCACCTCTCCTTAGCTGCTTTTCGTGCCACCCCAGTGCCAGCTGGCTCAGCCCCCATTCCAGGGGACACGTGGCCACTGCAAGCACAGGTACAGACTTTCTCTCTAAACCAGGGCCCTGACTTGGGTGCCACTGTATGTACCTGCTCTGTCACCCACAGCTCCCAGAAACACCTCTTTATCTTGACATGAGGAAAGCTTTCCTGACAAAAATGTTTTTGTGTGAACAGTTTTGGTTCTGAGGAGTCAATATTTTTCACTGAAACCAACCAAAATAGATATAATTCCCCCATACACACCCCCAATAAACATGAGGAATTGGAAATTTGATACTAAGTTCAACTACAGTAGAAGCAGTTTTTCTAAAACTTAATAATAAACATCAACTATGTTTTAGGCACAGCAAGTCATGTCTTTTATCCGCATTTGACAATTTTGTTTAGAATTTGTTTGTTGGGAATTTTTTTTTTTTTATTAATTCATTACTTCACAGTTCATTCTCCAAGCAATGAAATAATCTATGCAGAACAACTCAATAATGTCCAAAATTCAAATATAGGAGAAGTATTTTCAAACTTTTATTGTCAGAAAAAAACATATACGGGAGCCATTCTCATAGGATTTCAAACACCTATAAAAATCACTATCTAAAATATCTCAATACCATACTGAAGCAGATATACACATGCTCCTAAGCAAGCTGAAGCCTTAAGAAAAACAGCCCAGATCCATATGTAAAATCAGTATTATTCTCCAAACCAAAGTCCTGATCCGTTTCTCTACTGAATGTCATCTGACCATAATGAAGGGCTTTGAGACTTGAAACAAGCAGATTACATTCAACTAGGTACTTAAACAATAGCTGGGAGCTGATCAGTTTAGGATTAAATATTAATGAAAAACTTCTTAAGGTGTTTAATAGTTGATAGATAAAAAAAAAAAAACACAAACTCAAATTATCACAAGTACATCTCAGGCAGGAAAAAAGAAACTCTGGGTCTTCTGTGGAGAAGTTTAGGAGGAAATTTAGAGAATGGGTAGTACAAAAATCAAGTGGATATAGGGTACTACAATATGTACAGCAGATAACATGAAGAATAGTCACCACTGTACAGAGAAATGCTGTAACTTAGAACATTTAGATGGGAAACTCAGAAACCCACATTCTTGCTACTACTCTGTAGAGGCAATTCTGCCTCTGCAAATGGTCCAGATCTCATGTTCACATCTTCAGAAGAATGTACAACAGTCAGAGAAGTCTCAGGAAGTACAAAACAACAGCTAGAAAACACCGTGAGATGCATCCTTTCCCTTTTTTATAATCTCAAAGTATGTGCTCTTCAATAAAGTGTCATAAGGACATTTTAGATCCTCCAACACGCTTTAACCTGAGCCAAGGAGGATACATCAAGAAACAATAGCAGAAACCAGAGCATACCACTTGTATGTTTCCAGTAAGACAAAAACATTTTTCAGTAAGAATTACTGGACACAGGAACAAACTGCTAACAGAT
Organism: Columba livia; assembly: GCF_036013475.1. Lineage (NCBI taxonomy): Eukaryota > Metazoa > Chordata > Aves > Columbiformes > Columbidae > Columba > Columba livia. The sequence goes on from NC_088604.1 coordinate 74,062,393, forward strand.
GCGATGAATGCATCTGTTCCCTGAAGCCTCTTGAGTGAAGCTTGGCTACATTCTGGATGCTCTCTTGCAAGCACAAATTGCAGGGTCCGTGCAGGATGACAAGATAGCTGATACAACACACTGTGCAGGAGTTCATTCTAGGCCTACACTTGGTAAATACATGAAGTGGAAAAAAGCAAAATAACTTAAAGTGCCAATTCTTAGAATATGCTAAATCACAGGAGATATAATTTGAGATAATCCGCTGAGTGATTGTCACCAGTGAAAAGTGGGGAATTCCATACAGTTCTGTGGATTTTCTACTCTCTGTTGGTGATACATTGGCTGCTCTTGGAACTTCATACGGTTTTCAGAGACATTCAGTGGTCAAACAATATATTGCAACTCAATGTTTAAAAAAAAAAAAAAAAAAAAAACCACACCAAAACACTGAAAGTGTAAAAATGTCAGATACTTCTTAGCATAGTGAAGGCTATGAAGTGTAAGTGTGACAAAGGACTAGGAAAATATCCTGTCTCTGTTTTCTAACATGAGATTTTGTTTAGCAGTACACTGAAGTTAGCAAAAAATATTTTAAAAGAGTAAATATCATCTCTCACACAAGGTATGCAGTTGTTCAACTGTTTGAAAAAAAAAAAAAAATTGTTATGGGAATAACTTAGGCTGCCAGCAGCACCTGGAAACCCCAGTCCTGGACCAGTACTCTGTTGTGCCAAGGGTCTTATGATTATGAAATCTTCCCTATTTGCAATGATGCCACTTCATATTACCAAATCAGAGAAAAAGTTCTCTCCTGAAACCACCTCCTGCTGGCATTCAGCTTGCACATGTATAAAAATTCCCACCTTGCAATTTAACACCAGGGGCTTAGGGCAGGCTCATCTATAATGAGCTGGCCACCTTCCAGGATTTCTCAACAGCTTGTAAGAATTTTAGCATTAAGATTCTACCAAGTTTGTAAATCAGTGTTAGCTTATTCACTGTCTGTATTTCATTATTTATATTTTCAAGAAATCTCTTTTCAAATCGGGGCTCGGGGGATGTGACTGACTGATCATTCGGTTTTGAATTTCCTTAAACCTCTCTCTCTTGAGCTCCACTGCTTGCCAGCTCGCATGGTTGAGCAACAGGGGCTCAGCTTTGGCTCTTTGGGTCCCTGCAGAAGTTGCACCTGGGAAGGGGCACCGGGGAGGCCCTGGAGGGGAGGAGGTGACTGACCCTCTGTCTACAGCTTGTGGCAGCCCCAGCACCTTGAAGGGAAAGCCCTGTTCTGCTCTCCCAGTGCCTGCAGCCTGCTCAGGGGCAAAGGTTCAAAAAAAGGGAGGTTTGGCTCCAAGAAATCTCCGGGCTCACTCAACAACAACGAGCTCTTCTAGAATCGATTAATACTGAGCTCTTTTTATTTGCCTTCCAGCTTTTCAGACTACGCCGCACCTGATTTACACTTTCAACACTTCTTCTAGAAGGGCAAGTAGACATTTTGCTTTAAAAAGACACATTAAAGCCATGTTTCTGATGGATCAACACAATTCTAGCAGCTGAGGTTTTAAAGATAATTCTAAAAAACATGACAATGAACAGTAAATACTGAGGTAAAGAGCTGAATTCCCATGTTTCTGAATCAAAACTGCCTTTTTCCTCCACTATCTTTGGAAGCTGAACACTACAAGTGAACTTGTGAGCTCTGAACATCTGCCTGGCAAACTTGGGTAAGGTCAGATTTAAAATAACAGTTCCTAGCACCAATAAGCAAACGTCACTCTGCTTAAAATCACCTTGTTATTAATGCTATTACAGTCAAACACTTACCTGACAGGATCACCAGCTTAACTCATTTCTTAGACAGCTTTTAATACAAAAGCCACAAACAAAAAGCTAGAGAAAGGGAAGAAACAATGTAGGGAGAAAATACAACAATTCACATTGCAGATAGCAGGCATGAGGTATTTTGGTTTTGTTTTAAACCCTGTTGAGAGATTTCAGAAACCCAGATACAACTATGTGGAATCATCCTGGCTTCAGTGTGTCCATTAGACAAAGTGTTGGCAACTGCAAAAGAAAAAATGAACCCATGAGAGCACTAATGACCAGATAAATGAACCAATACCCAAATCTCCCGACTACTGTAACTTGGAGAGATCTAATTCTGCAGGTATATAAACTGAGAAAGAACAGATGAGTTTTTTTTCATACAAAATAAACACTGACAAAACTTATGCTACATTTCTAAGTTAGCCTGTGTGCATATAGAACAGCCTTACTCAATACAAACAGCTTTTGCATGTGTTCAGGCTCTAGCACCACACTAAATCATTTTGGGGAGATAAACTGGAAGAAACCAGTTCATTTTACTTCTTTCTAGTTTAGCATCTTGAATCAGCCCACACATGGGTCTTGCAGGTTCCAGAGCCTGTAGAATACCAAAACTAAAGAGATTATGGGAGCACCCTGGCATGGCAGTGAGGAATGAGGTAATCTCTACCTCTGGCAGCTACCCAACAGACTGACTACAGGGAAAAACAAACAAACAAACATAAAAAGCATCATCAGTCTCCTTCCTAAGAAAGCCTGACATTCAAATAACACAGTAGCTCCATGAACTCAAGAAAGATACTAGATGGATCCTGAAATGGTCTCCACATCTTTCAAGCTCTTTAAACCATGGGTAGAAACCAGCCACCTGTTAGGAATTGAAACCTTCTCTCCAGCTGTGACTGTATCTTCCTTCTCTTCTTGCCATTGCTGTTTGATCAGTCAAAAACATAATTTAAAGTAAAATAGAAATGTGGGAAAGTAGGTGAGAAACAGGACTTCTTTTTCCCTTTAAAATTTTAAGCCAACTTTGTTTTCTTCTTCTACTTCACTGAAAAAAAAAAAAAAAATAGTGGAAAAAAGTCACAGCTGCATTATTCACAATAGCAGTGTTTTAATCAGTATTTGAAAGGTCCCAAGTGCTATGCAGATGGATGCCAGTAGGCACACAGATTTTGCGTAAGGGTTACATTTGTCACTTTCAAACATGACAGCTTAGCAGGAGCAGTGAAGTTACTCTGAATTAAAACCCTTGGGTTGCCAGTAAGGTCAAGTCACAAGGATCTAGGCAGCCTGCTCTGGAGACACACAGAGGAGCTGGACTATAGATTCAAATTAAAGCCAGGCTGTACCAAGAACAAGGCTTGAACCTGACAGTGACAGACAGATCTTCTGACACAGGACAGTTGGGTTTGTGGATTAAAAGGTAACTTTTGAAGAAACCAATGCCTCTTGAATTACGTAAAGGACCTACGAAAGCTGGAGAAAGATTAAAAGGCTAGAAACAACAAATCAAACCGGATGTACATATTAGCTGGAAAATGAAGCTGCACATTAGCCAAAGGTTACATATTCCTGTATACGTGCATTTTTCTATCTTTAAAGCCTATAAGTTGAGAATAAGCCTTCTTTCTGAAGAAATATACTCTGGTTCAATCAAAAAATGTTTGGTCCTTGCGTAGCATTGCTCAGATCAACTTTAGTGCCTCAGGTATGCAAGCAAGCACTAATTTCCATTTATTCCTAAAACTTATGAACCATTTTCCTCTGTTTGTTTCAGTTGCTTTGAGCATAGAATTAGCACCTGAGATTACAAAGTGTATTTGAATGCTTACAATATGTTACTGCTGGCTTCATGGGTTATTATTTTTGTGGCAAATTCTTGTCTGATCGCCCTTCAAATCTATCTTATTTTTTTCAAATTGCAACTCTTCCCGTTTTGTAAGCAGTTAGCACCGGCGTATGTTTACTTAAGAGATGCTTAATAAACACCAGATGCTTAGCTGCCTGTTTGGACACATGCATTTTGAACTTTCAGTCATCCCATCCCACTCCTCATGCTGTCACCTGCTCATATCGCAGAAATCCTGATCCTACTGCACACAGCCACACAGTCAGCAATACTTAAACTACAGTGCAAGTCAGCTGCATGTGATCCTGCAGAAGTCTGGAAATCTCAGCTCACATTTTTGATTTCCCAGGACCCAAACAGATCAGGCAACTAGTGACACAGTTCGCTACATAGTTTTAATAATCTGACAGAAGAATGAGACAGGTAAATTCAGTATAGCAGGAAATAATGAAGCTTTGTTGCTATCCATTTTCCTTTCTCCCACTGAAGGCTCTCTGTGTGATGCTGCCAAACTGCCCCTCATAACAACAGGTACAAAAAGCAAGGTTGGAGAAAAGTTTAAGATGATTTCAAAGAAACATGAGCCAGTGTTCACACTTCAGCATACAGGTAAAAGCTTGGATGCCTATTGTATAAACAGCTGATATGCAAATTTAAGGTCTTCTCACAAGATCTTCACCCAGAATAAACAGTTGTTGGACACCTGCAAGGAAGGTTTACACAAGATAAACTGCTTCCAAAAGAAGGGAGTCCCTTTGACCCAGGTCCTACACAGACGGCTATCAAAGCTACATTAAAATACAGCACCAGCAAGCCTCAAACAGTATCCCCATGTATGTCATACCTGCCTCCCTCAGAGCTGGAGGGGTATTCATGAGGGAAAACACCAGATGCATGCAGACCTTGCAGCAGCCCTCCTCCCTCCAAACCACTCTGAACAGGGAGGGTGCCCCAAAAGCTGAAGGCACAGACCACATGCAGGAGGCTTACCAGGAAGACCGAGTCAGTGCTACCAGGACAGGTGGATATATAGGCCATCTCAGCATAGGCTGGGGGCACAATTGCCTGCACAGATGATGGTCTTTGCAGGTGATGTTCTGGAATATCCCAGCAGTCCCACAGGCACTCTGGTGAATGCAGCAAGAACATAGACAAGGGGCCTCTCAGAGCAAACGTTTCCTCCTGCTGATCACAGAGCTTGAACTTGCATTCAAAGTCAAAACAGTGAAATGGGAGTATGACTTCTACTATCAAACATGATATGAAATTGCAGCAGTAACAGGGAGGAAAGATCTATATTTCTTTTCCTGAGGGGAAGCTCCTTGCACGTGTTGATTGCTTGACTTTGCCTAAAAAGTTCAGACATTGATACACAAAACAATTTGAAAAATTTCTGCTACAGAATAACCCCTTGACCAAAACAATACATTCACAAGAAGAACAGGTAATGAAAGCTGACCTCTTTCTTTCTTTCTATGGTATCCTCAGGCAGAAATGCTTTTTAAAATAACTTGCCTGAAATGAGGTATCAAACAACATATGGTATAAGTCTCAATTACTTCTTATTCAAACTTGCAAACACTACCAATCTTAATAGGTGGATCAATACTAGTCTGAAAGATGACTATTACAGAGTAAATGGAAGGATTACAGTAGTAGTGAGAAAGGATTAATTTCTACTTATCTTAGAGTAGATAATACTAAACCAAAATCCATAATGGATATGGTTTTACAGCTAACAGAATAAAGATGACTCCTCATTGAGGTCTGCAGAATACAGATAGCTAAGTTTTCAAACACAGTTGTTGCAGCAAAATGTTGATGTAAAATATCTGAATAATGGTTACTTTTGAAAACAGGGAATGTAGATCTCTTGTACGAGTGCATTTCTACCACAGAAGCAGAAGGCTCGTGCTTTTTTGAATCAGAACAAAGCCAAATCAAGCTGAGAAAACAGTATGCGAGGGGAAAGGAACGTTTCTGCCCTTCAGGAATAAAGTATTCAGATTTGACTCTAACTCTGAAGCAAAAGATCACTACAGTACACATTGAACAGAAGCCATGCCTAACAGCAATCAACTTCCAAATCGCAGCAGAAGCAACCTTAATGGATAGCTATTCAGAAAGGCTGCATTAGTGATGTCTCCCTTGGGCTTGTATTTAGAACTCGCACAGTGAGTCAGGAGAGTCTCATGTGGGTATGAAATGCGAAGAAGATAAAAGCAAGAGGACATCCTGGGTCACACCAACTGGGCCAGCATCTGTCCCACAGCACAATGGGCTTGGGGAAATAGGATGGCAAAGAGGACAAGGACAAGAAGTTTCCTCTCTTCTTTCTCCTTTTTTCCCCCCAACCTCTGCAAAACTTGCCAGTTTCTAATACCAAGCAGTTAACTGATTGTCCAAACCAGCAATAGCTTTGTTATATGCTAATTTACAAAGGGTACTGCTAAAATCAACTCAGTATTCTTCTAGATGTACTTTGGTACATAAGTTTTCAGACCTTCCAAATCATCCCATGTCACAAAATGTATGCACAGCTCTTAGTGAAGAAGTTAGTGAAACCTGGGATCTTTCAACACAAGGTATGTGTGCTGATGCCAGAAGTAAGAATCCTGTGAAGAAGGAGGCTCTAAGAAGCACAATTAAGACTAGATAGAGTGTTCAAAAGCTGTCAACCCTGCCACAAACTTCAGTAGATGTTTGGCCCTTGCTGCATCTCTACCTTTGACAACCTCCCATTCATAAAGACCATTTATCATAATAGGTGTGTATCATTGCCAATACTCATAGTTTAAAAACACGTATCACTAAAATGGGAAAGCTGATTTAAGAGTTCAACACTATTAGACTTACATTTCATAAATTTCAAATAAAAATTGCTAGCAAGTGAGAAATACATATTACACCAAAATCAATAACCAAACAAAAACTGTTAAAGAACAAGAGACACCTCATTATCTTCAACAGTTACCATAGACACTCTTTAGCTTGTCAGGTACATCAGCTAGTACTAAATTATTGTAGTAGGTATTTGTCATAACTTTGATAGATCTACATCACAGTTATGACTTGATAGGATAAGTCTGAGAAAAAACTCACTAGAAAGAATACTGAGCTAAACTAGATTTTAAACTGCAAATTCAACTTGGGAAAAAAAATAGGAAATATTTTCTGCAAACAGCAAAAAAATGTTTTCTTAATATTAATGTTTTATTCTATGCTATTTCTCTATTTGTTTTTTTCCACAGTGGTATCAACAGTATAACACCCAAGCTTCTCTGTGCTTCTAAGACAACATGAAAAGAAATGATCAGTGATGTTTGATTTGGAAGTTAGGTCAAAACTCTTTGAAAGCTGGACAGTGACACCCATAACAAAGACTTAAGTTCCCTTTGTAGACAAGACCTTTTCTCCATACACTGTTCAAATATAGTGAAAGAAAACTGGATTTAAATAAATAAATAAATAAATTACAATTTACATTTAAGCCTCCTACATAATACAAAACAGGGAGGAAAGACAAACCTTTTCTCCCCTTGTCTTCACGGTTGGTTTATGCTTGTTTGTTTTTAAACAATTTCAGCTGTCATTATTCTGGATGGTACTAACTGGTCCCAAATAAGGTACTCCTACTATTCTTGGTAAAAGCACAAGATGTTGAATAGCAGAACATACCAAGATTTATTGAGAGTATGAAGCTATATATTACCAAGGGGGAACTATCACTGATTTTTGGCATAACCACTAGGAATAACAAGGAAACAAGAAATTAAAAAATAGTTTATCCAAAACAATGAAAAGTGCTGTTTTTCCTCTAAGAAATACAGTGTCCATGACTTTCATGCCAAAATTGTAGATGAAATAAGTGAAACTACAAGAGGATACTGTAGCAGTTCCCCAGCATTTGGTTCTACGGGAAACATTCTGCCTCCCTGCCCCACCTGGCACCAGGAATCCCTGTTATGCTACTCTATTTCCTCTATCTTTTTATTTTGAAAATTTCCACTCAAGTCTTATTTGGTCCACAGGAAATTTATATTGTGTAAGATTATTACAACCCATTTCTGCAGAAGCAACAGCTGAGAACTACTTATTTTCAAGCAGGTTGGAAAGTTTGAGTTTACTCTGCTTCTGGGGTAACTTTTCTGACCTGGCAAGTAAGGGAGGAAGGTGGTGAAGAAGAGAGCAGTGTTTCGTTTGTTGAGAAACCTATTTTGGCTTTTTCAGTCCACATTAAGTTGACAGACATTTGTTTCAAGTCATCAAATCAACATCTTTTATGCAAATGAATCTTATAGCACACTTCAATCAAATTTTATTCATTGCGCATTATCTCTCTGATGGCCTAGAGCCCCAGCTGCAATACCTCAGTGCCACCCTTTTGATTTATGCAGAATGAAGACTGTATGTATGTGAACATTTTAACTCCAACTGCTGCACTGCCATTTCTGAAATTGAAAACTGTGGAGTGTCCAACCATCTCCTGAACTACTCAAGATCAGTAACTGAAAAAATGTTATATCAAAATGAGTCCATAAAGAGAACTCACAGAATAAACAAGTCAATCCACATCATTATGTGCATGAACAATTCTCAACATCAAATCCGCATGATTAATTTTGTGGAACAGAAATTAGCTGCTAAAAAAGGAGACCAAGATACACAGGTTATGAAGGGACATTTCTGCCCAGATCAGCCTGTTGAAAACAAACTACGATTTTATTGCTAAAAAAGGTAGGGATGTGCTAATTGTAACATAATAATTCCCTGAGATTAGAAAACACCAGATGATATACCTCCATCACTATGCCTGCAGCAATGTCTTATTTAAGAGCAGTAATGAGACTATGAAGCAAATCCTCCCATTATCCACATGAATTCATGTTGATTTGGATCCCCTAGCAAATTTGGTGCACGTATATCATGTTCCTTTAGAAGAAACTAAACTGAGATCTCTTTTTCAGCCATGTACAAAATACATATCAATCCCCAGAGGTAACATAAGCATTTGAACAAATGTCTGCTCCTTCGGGCCACACAAACTACTGATTTTCTTTGATATTCGTTTTGTACTGCATAAAGAGGGACATAAAGCCAGAAGAGCCAACACTGCAAAATTTTGACTACAGTTTCACAAAGATTTAGCTGTTAATATCTGTGATTTCTAGATACTTTCTCAGATAGCATTATTAATTAGGTAGGAGAACAGTCTTTTACAACAGTGTCTGACATTAAGCCCAAAGCTAAGAGCTGTTAAATAGTGCAACAACTACAGGACCATTTTTCATGGTTATGCTTTTAAACTAATATGAATTAGGCCTTCTTGCATTAATTTTATCTGCTGTCTGTAACAACCAATTAGATTCCTGGAAGTTTACTCAGCAAATATTTAATGTTACTGGTCATCATCTAGATCAAAGTTTCATTAACCTTGTACATCAGATCAGCAACATGCTTGGAAAGCTTGTCATCAGCTCTGACTGTTAATACCTCAAACGCTTAATTCCCTATATATCGTAAGTCCAGGGTCAGGGAGTTAATAACATCTATTATCAGCAGCCTCAACCATGCAACTGAAAGAAAAGCATAGTAATAGAGACTGATGGAAGGAACTAATGCTCAAAATAAATGAAATTAATGGTGAAGTAGACTATGGGACAATCACAGAAGCATTAGAACTAGCATTGCTGAGACCTATAACAAGTATTTTATTTATGTGAACCTCAGTAACAAAACAAAATAGGTGAGTCAGACATATGGTGAAGCTGGCAGAGAAGTAATCTTTGGAGCAGACTGAAAAAGTTGCAACCACATGCATTTGGAGATGTATTCTGATCCTCCAGTCTTTACTAGTAGCTATTACTTAGAACATGGATTTCTGAATTCATAGGAATAGCTTGTTATACTTTTTCTCCTTCTGGAGCTCATATCCTGTAATAGTATCTCTGTGATCCCTCCTGTATTTTTCATATGGCACTGTATTTGATCATCCAGTTTTTTAAGTCTTCCACCCCCCCCACCCCACCCCCCGCATTTATGGTATTATGTGATCATAGGGAAGCTGTAGGAATTTTTCCATGGAAAGTATGGGGTTTATACATTCTAAAAGAACAAAGTAAGAAAAGCTAAGTACTTTCCACTGTCTCTTTCTCCCATATCATGTCACTTGCTTTTGATCGTTACTGTTTTCTCACAAATTGCCATACATCAATAGGTCCTCAAAAACAGCTTAGCTCAAAACAAATCATGGAGATCTTTTGTGAGCAAGAAAAAAAGAAAAAAGGATCTTCTCCATTATAAATAAAAGTTTTGAGAGCAACCAGAAAAAATAACTGTTACATATGTAGATGCAAGAAGCAGATTAATTCCTCATTTTTCAAAGAATGAAACAATACAAACTTAAATTATCCTCTGCTTTTGATATTAAATCCTGTGTAAATCTGCACAAATTGGTGTCTTAAGTTTGGCTTGGATCAAAACTGCTCTATGTACCTTCACATGCTGTAAATGGCAACAGTTATCAGTTGAAAGAAAGAGGATGCTAAATCAATAGTTCCACATAAAAACACAAACTCTCAGACTGCCAGAAGTGTATAATGTGCAATCATTTATCACCATACTACTGAACTCCAGTACAACACACACAAAAAGGAAGAAAAACACCTCGCCCCAACCACCACCACTGCTAACAAAACTTGTAGCAGGGCTAGTTGCTTCTCAGGTAAATATCAATAACCACATACAGAAGGGGAAAATCATGAACTAAGCAAGACTCAGCAAGTTAATTTTACACTTCGGGTAAAACTAAATAGACAAATACTTTGGGGGTTGTTTTTTTTCTTCATCATTTTTATGTTTGATTTAAGCTCTCTTAGCAAGTCTAGAAAGGGTTGTGATTAATAGCTATGGCCTTTCTGATAGATTAGTTGTTACCAGAAGCAAAGTCCTTGAGTCAGGTGGTTCTGCAACCTGCATGAGCCATTACAAATTATTCATACATACAAGATCAATGCTTTTTTTTTTTTTTTTTTTAATTGCTCTTAACTTTCTCAGTAAGACATCTTATTGTAATTTGTATAATATTTAGATAGCGATTCCTACCATTTGAATGAAGGCCTTTGATTTAGTATATGGTATATTTTCAACTAGTGTAATATATTAAAAAACTCAAACTGTCAAAAGTCCAGAATGAGACCATGATAATAACAGTGAAGTGAAAAGAACCACCTAATTAAAATAAAAATCTAGGCAAGATTTTCAGGAAGGCCCATTACCACTTGTCAGGGCTGTCGTGAACAATGTTGTATCAATTTGTTTTAGTATTAAAACTGGGTTCCCCCCCGCCCCTAAAACCAGCTAAACCATTCATTGCTACTCTCACTATTGATGAAGCAGTCAGGTGGATTTAATTACACACCATCTGTCTGTCTGAACAAGTTCTGGTGGTAATGCTGCTAAAGCTTAGAAGCAGCTATTTGCAAAGAAATCAGTGCTGCAAAGAGTAAATAAAAACTTATGAAGCTAAACTGTAAACACAGCTGATTTAAAATTATTTTTTTACTAATGAAGCATGTGATATTTTGAATATAAGAACACTTTCACCATATCTACCTTTTCCTAATTTTCCAGTGTTACTGATTCAAGACTGCTTTGAAGCACATCTCCATCTTTTGAAAACAAAACACAATATTAAACCTGGAGGATCAATGAAGGAAGAATGACATGTACATGTAACAAGAAGTATCAACTTGTCCAGGCATAATTGAGACCTCTTTTAATTCGTCACTCCAAGCTGAGGGTTTTTCATCTTGTCGTGATAAATACTTCTCACTGGCAAGGGTGGAAAAACAAGGAAAGGAATGAGAGGAAACCACGGTAGATAAAATGCTCCTTAGAGCAGGCAGAGCATTATTCATCTGTGGTAGTTCTGGTAAAGAACACTAAGCCTGAAGTAAACAGCTCCAGCATGCAACTTGTAAAGAAAGATGATGAACATGCAAGTGTTTATTTGCTTTCTCCCAGCAAGGCAGGAGCTTCCTTGTTTTCAATATCTCCATTCCTGACTAAACACAAGCTAAATAAACCTGTCCTTCATCACTTAGAAAAACATATTACTATCCAGTGCAAGTTTCTTGAGGAAATGTAAAGCAGAGGACAAGAAGTAAGAGGGTGATGGGGGAAATTCTGAATTTGAAGACACTTGTATTTTGGTCAAAGAGAAGAAAGTGATGTGTAATGCAGCTTCTGAAAAGTGCTAGTGGGCTACAAGCAATGCTACAAGGCTGAACATCATGCTTAAGACTACGCTCCACATACTGATTTTGGTGCCATCCGGAAGGATTATCCACAATCACATAGATTAGTGGGAATTTAAGAGGAATTAAAGGATTTTGTATGTTTTTGTACTCATCCTTCATTCAATTCAGTTAATGTGAAACATTATCCCATTGCTGACCTCCAACAAAGTGTCTACAGCCACAGGTCACTTTCAGTTTACATATTAGTTGTTTGCAAAGGTGTATGAAACCTAGCATTTCAATAGTAATTAAAGGTCCAAATCTGCTTCATTTGGAGACTCAGTTATACTCAGTTATTTTATCTTATCTTATACATTAAATTACTATAATACAGTTTGTACAAAATAAGCTTCATGTCAAAATGATGTGGTATTTCAAATTATGCCCATCTCAATGTAACAGCACCTTGAAGACTATAAACTTCATCATAAGCATTTTTCCCATGTCTGTAACATTACTTGAGTCAGAAGACAGTGGTTTTTTTTCCATTCACAAGCCTTTCACTGAGAACATAAGAAGAAAATTAAACAAGTCACTCATCTGTAAATACTCGTTTACAAATCGGCTTGTAGGATTTGAGGCTAAACTTCTTAATTAAAAATACACATATATAGATCCTTCTAGAGTGATGCAGGTTGGGGGAGGCTTGTAAAGCAATAGCAAGCAAAACCATTACCTCCCCTTCTCCATTTGCATCCTGCCTGGGAGTCAGTCTCTGTGAAAGGAGAGCTCACAGGCTACGTGAACAGCCACCACATAAGCCAGCTCCTTACATGAGCTTACAGGTGCTGCTTCTTAACATCTTCTTCACTTTCCCCAAAACAGACATCCATCCCTTCTTGAGTCATCCTGCTTTCTCCTTCCAGCTCACTCCTCTGAAGACTGCTGCTAAGACCTCTCCTTTCCACCTTTTCCTCCCACTCCTGTGTCTTTTTGAACAGACAGTATCTGTCACCCATGCCTCTGATGGTCTTCTGCCTTGTTCTCACTGTCATTTTCTCTCTGACAGCCTTTAACTTAATTTCTATAAACTCCAGTTGTTACTGTGAGATGCAGTGCTGCCCAGCAAGCCTGGGTAGAGCAGCTTCTCTTTCTCACTCCCTTAGCAAGTGTACAAGAGAGTCATTAGCTGGGTTTGAGGAGGCCAGTTTGCTCAGCTGGATCAGGCCATGGTGGCCCACGCTGCCACAGAAATGATGGCCAAAACTGGGACTCGAGCATATATTATTCAGCAGGCTCTTTGCATTTTGCACCTTTTCTGTCTGTGGGGCCAGTTGCTCATGAAGCCTTGCAAGCTTCAGAACTGTTTGAGGGGAATCTCTGTTTTCAAAGGCAGGCATCGAACTGCAGATTAACTTTCATATTCACACATGCACGCGCACACACACAGAGCATACCGAGTAACTACTATTCATTAATGCTAACATTGAATATGCAGTTGGAATCAGATGTTAACAGGTAAATGAGAGATTACTTTTTTCCCCAGTATACTGGGGCTTCAGACCCAAAAATTGCATCCACCCTGACCAGAGACAGAAATCAGCACATTGAAGTCTAACAGGAGAGATGGTAAAATACTCATGACAAATTGCTGCCAAGTCACATGAGGAGCTTGTGTAAAGTTTCCACCAGGGACTATGACTCTATATTTGCTTTCTTCTTTTCTCCATGTTAGCTCCGAACTGAGATTTTATTACCACACTGGATCTATGTTCTCCTGCCAAAACATGTTGACAGAATAAAAACTAAATGTTTACAACATTTTTCTGAAAATACTAACACTCAACAACTTTGATATCTTTTTTCACTTTTTATTTCCATAATATCTGATTGAAGCATCTTTTTTTCATGATCATGCCAATTTTTGATTAATATTGTGAGCAGAAGTTTAAAGTTTTGAATGCTGAGCATGAAATTTTGGAAATACTTCACTTTCAATTTCTTCCTAACAGTGTTGTACACATAGTGGACTTATGAAGAGGAAAATCTGGAAATGCTTTACTAATTTAACTATGATTTTTGTTCAAGGTTCACCAATACAGACTGGTATTACTCAATTCAGGAAGCAGGTTCCCAGGCAAGCTCTTCCCCAAAATAGTTTAAAGGAGTAGAAAACTGTACTAGAACAGTCTTGCTTAATTTAAAATAAAGAAGAAGGGTAATCACAGCACCTCAGTAACATAGGTTTGTTCCCCTTAACCTCTCCATCCTATACTGGCACCTTTTCCACTGCAACTTGCCAAAAATCAAATTCAAAGATTCTTACCACAGAGACTTGACAAAAACCAAATGCACCTGTTGCACACTGAAATAATAAAAGCAATAAGCACTTATTGTCATCAAGTTTCTAGTGGAGCATTTGTACATGAGGATTGAGACATACATCCATCCTGGGTAACTAACTATTGTCTTTATCATCTGTTTACTATTTGCCCCCTCAGAAATGTTCAAGAATAGGAGGACAGCAAGTACTGCATTTGGTAGCTAGGGAAAAATCGTAGGTTTTATTAGCCTGGATTTACTTAAGTAGGCAACAAACACAGCTGCATAACCATCTGTAAAAACAGGGCTTCTCTTTGAATCACACAGATTACTTTCTGCACTTGAATTAGTATCTCACTGTAGTGAGAAAGAAAGAGTTTAGCTGCAAATTTTAATAGAACAAGGTTACTTAAAATGCTCTTGTGATGTAAAATTAAGTGCAATAAACCAGAAAGCCATTCAAAGTGAAAAGGTTTAAACCTGCCCATTCTGACAACAAACTGGAAGGCAAAGAAAAAAGCAAAACAAACAAAAAAACCAACCAACCAAAAACAACAACAACAAAAAACAGCCACTGAACCAAACCAACACCAAAAAACCACAGCTTCCTTAGGTTTACTACTATCCTGCAATTTCTTTTTCATCAACAGATCTTACTGCCATCACCAGCTATCTTACAGAGGTTTTATGTCAATGAATAATGGAGCCTATTATTACCCCAAAATCTGAAATACTGAAGTGGTAGCTTTTGTCAAAATACAAGGCACTAGAAAAGTGTTGGACTTCCAGGGAAAATAAAGGAACTTCTGAAGGTTTGTTAGGTTCCCTCCCCTGTCCCCCCCTTACTAATGCTACATGTTTTCTTCATCTGTGAAGGGAAGGTTGTTTTCACAAATTGAAACTGTCTCCCAGGTACACCAAGTTGCTAGTGCTTTCCCAAATAAATGAAGATATTTGCAGATCAATCCTGAACAGTAAATCATGCAAATCAACACTAGAGGTTCAGTTCTCAGTGCACAATTCTACCTACTCACAAGATTGCTTATGAACACACATATACAGAGGTGTGTATGTGCATGCACAGGCCATGGCAATCCACAGCTCTTCAAATTTATATGCACTTCTACCTTTTTAAAGCTTCCATGAATGCCTCTTTTTCCCTGCAAAACCATGCACCCTCTATCATACGCTATCAAACAAAAACAACCGCTATTCTCTGAAGCTATAAGCATCAAAAAACTGGTTTCAGACATTTCTAGTCAGTTTTTCTTCTGATTAAAATAGTTGTTAGTCTTCTATTAAAGATTACAGTCTCCCACCAGACTCAAAAGTGAGTCACAGTGGATGCCTTCCCACATAACTAGCTTTTCTTTGGGGATGAGGCAAGAAAACAGGCTTCCATGGCTGCAAGATCTCCTTGATTTTCAGAGCTGAACAATGCATTCTGTTAAAGCCTCCAGAGATAATCCCCTTGAGATGAAATTTAAGTAAGCATTCATTTTCCTTTTTATTAAAAAGCTTAAGGAAAAGCCAGAGTGTCTGTAGTGGTTGCCTTGGCTGTTCCAGTCTCTGTAAATGCACCTTTATTTTCCAGACTTTCAGGTTGCTTATATTTGAGGGAGCAATTGAGGAGGATTTTTTATTTTTGTTTTAAACAGGTCTGTCTTTCATCCTTGAGGGAGGAGGAAAACAGTATGAGTATCAAGAAGGCAGGACAGAAAGTTGAGAATAAAAGGGAACAAGATCTTATCGACATCCTGTCATAAAGAAACAGAATTATTTACTTGCTGCATCAGCCTTCCACAAAAATAAAGTACCAACAACTTGCAGCTAATGCTTAAGAACTACCCTAAACAAGTAAGCTCATACAAGAACTTTATTTTTAAATTCTAGATTCACTTTCCATTTCCGTGGCTTGAATGGCTCACAAGAATATATTTATATAGTTATAATGCAGAGAACACCCAACAGAATTTTAAACCAGTTTGAAATTAGAATAACTTTCATACAGAAGACACTTTTTAATATATATACATCTTTCACTTGGCTTGTAGAAGCTCATTTCAAGGAACATCAAGCAATGGATAGGATAAGAATAGAAAAATGATCACTTAGAAAATAAATACATGGTAAGATGTCTGTAGGTATTTTAGTATGGCAGTTTTTCAGAAGTGAGAAGTACAGTGCAGCATAATGGGGAGGGGAATAAATAACCTACTGCAGGAGAAAAAATTAAAAAATTTAAAAAGAAGAAAACCAAAACCCAAACCACACTAAGGCAAGTCCAGATTCCAAAGAAAAAGATGAGTCAAAAGCCACAAAAATAATCTATTCGTTATTCCTTTGTTATTTAACTACAACAGACAGAAAATGGGGTGGAATCATATCATATAACTGTACAGCTGTACGGCTCCTGCTGCAGTTTACTTTTCTGAAAGCAGAGCTGAGGAATACCCAGATCCCAAGAACTGTAAGCAAAACATGAAACTTTGATGTAAAATATCATGGTAAATAAGAGAAACTTAACCACAGCTCAAGCTGAAGACATGTATTTTACTACTTTGATAACATTTCCACATGTTTAGTGGATTCTAGTATTGTAATGTAGAAAAGAACCCGCAATACATTTTAAGTCTCATTTCCTTGTGAGACAGCCATTAAAGACACATTGATATTTACTTTTCCCTCAACATTGCTTACTTCCCTTTAAGTTTAAAGGCTGCATAAACATTCCTGATTCCAATACAACACTAATAATAATAAAGTAAAAGACACACTTGTAACTTTTTGTCCCCTAATCCTAATGTGCACCCCAGCCCACAGACTTCTAGGAAAGCCCATTGAGCCTGACCAGATAGCTCAGTGAAAGGGGCTTCACTGTTTGCTCTTTGCCCTGAGAATAGTACCAGCCTCCCCAGCCTGTGAACAGAGTTGAAGGGAAATATTCTGCTCTGGAAAATAATTCCATTTCCAATTGGCCAGAAAGCTGTTTTGCTTTTAAGGTCATGTCATGGTGAGCTGACTTCACTCTAGTCAAAGGCTAAAACAATAATTTTAACTAAAATGCATTAAGGGGGAGGAGAAATTAGATTAAACATAAAATATTTGGTCTGCACTGCAAATCTCATTTAGCTATCACCAGGAATTCAGATGAAAAAGCATGCATCCTGGATTAGAGCTAGTAAAATGACAGTCTTACATTTATTTTACACCCTTCACCCCAACCTTGCCCTTTGGGGACTGTCTGACACAGGTCTTAGTAAGGTACCTACTGTTTGCACTTGGGCCAAAGAACAATCCCATGACTTCTGTACAGAGCATCACTTGAGATCTAACGTGAACCCTACAGCCACATCTTACCATTCCTCACCTCTGAGAGTATCTTTTAGAAACTAGTCTAGTCTTAGAACACACAGTACTTTCTTAGAAAGTACTAAATCTTAAGTTATACACCAGGTTCAAATGCACTGCCGGTAACAAACTCCAGTGTTTTTAATGGAATATCACTTTGCTTAATACGGTAAACCACTTACAGATGAAATACAGACATACCCATGGGGAGTTGAAAATGAAAATATACCTCAGCTACTTTTTCAGGTTAACTTAGGCAGTGCTGAGCTTTTACAACTGCTAGTGAGAAATACGTGTAGGTATAGACATATGTTACAACACCAGGATGGATCTTTCTCTCTCAAGAAAACACCATCTATATGCTTACATTTCCTCCAAGACTCTTCCAGTTTGGTAGCCTGTATGAAGCTTAAAACAGCTGAGGAAAAACCCCAGGCAATGCAAGAGAGTTGTGCCTGTGTGATAGCTAGAAATGTACAGAAAGGTATATTGCATGACTCATACCTTCCTTTATATATAGTAGCACCAGAAGTCATTGAGAAAAGGTTTGTGCCAAGCTTGCTGGTTTTACCTCCTGAGAGTCTGAAAACTATTTGCACATTTCTCCCTTTTAAAAATAATTTCTGAAGGTCAGCAGTGACTTCTAAAAGATGATGCTGCATCACCCTGGAAAACTACAGAATAAATGGAATGTGTCAGTGCTAATAACTCTTGGACTCAGCATGGCAAGCAAATAAATACAGCTGCATGTGCAAAAATACATATGAGATACCTGCTGCACACCTGCTGCACAGACTCAATACCCATATTCAAGGGGACGTAATCAAAGAACTGGAAGACCACACTAATTAAGGTTAAAAGGCAAAGACGGAGATCAGAGTGGCAAAAGAGAAAAATTCATTTGCCCTGAGTGACATTCAGAACACTGAAGTAACTACTAGCAGGAAGGATGACTTGTGGCTGCAGCAGAAGGTGCACAGCATGTGTGCTTTGCTGTTAGCTACATTGCTGAATCCTGGGTACAGACAAAACAAGTGCAAAATCACTCAAAAAAATCAAGATAAAGAATGTAGGGATGATGCTAGAAAACAGGAGACAACTTGACTGTTTAGCAAAGAAGGAGGTTAAAGTCATTTAAGTGAAGAGAAAGGAGTTCCATTTTTCAAAACTGCATACTTTGGGTATAACATGAGGAAAAGGTGCAATAAACTTGACAGAAAAGTCTCCATCCTCAGCCACTAGTTTTTCCTTAAGGGGAAACACATGAAAATGTTGTTAGTTTAAGATGCCTTAGGTTGAGTAAAAGAGTGAATTTTCTCCTTAAAAAGGAGAATTTTCTCCTTTAAAGTCAAGCCCAGAGGAAAAATAAAAATCCAAAATACGCTACGTCTTAAGACAAGCAAAAAGGTAATTAAGGATTCAAGGTTCACCTTTCTTCATGGAAAGGTTTTAGTACTGAATGATCACAAGTTAAAGTTGTTTGGACTTTGACAGAAATATTTTGCCAAAGCAGGACTACTACAACATCTGCGTTCACTGCACACTGTAAGTGTAACTATTCGGCAACACAGAGCAAGACAATGTTTCAACATTCAGACCAGACTTCACATGCATTCTGGAGAATGCTACTTACATTGCGTTCCCAAATTTTACCTAGGGAAGAGACATGAAAAAGTAAGTAGGGAGTTGAGAAGAATAAGAGAATTAAAAACAACAAGAGCTGTTCTTTCACAGTTTTGCCCAAGTATCTCATTTCAGAAAAGTACAACCACTACAAGCTAGAAGTTAGGACGTTGCAGCCTAGGATGCAGGAACATTCAACCAAAATAACAGGGCGAAGCTAGGAACAGCATCCAAGCATTCTCATTTATAGCCCACTATCCTAATCTTTGCCTCTTTGGGTTTCCACAAGCCTTATAAAAAAAAAAAAAAAAAAAGGTGAATTTAACACTGTTTTATCACAAAAACACCAATTACTGTTTGCACATCTCAAAATTTCTAGGTAAGCACGAAGGTATCAATGGTATTCAAGGCTCTGAGCCTTCATGCATGTTGCCAGCTATCCTGAGTGGACATATTAGTTATTGTTAATAATTTCAACAGTAGTTACACTGGACTTGCAATTTGGTAGAAGTAGCCATCCTGCTGCACCACAGTTACAGATAGTATGTAAACGACATCGCATAAAACAGATATTAGTAAGCCTGTAGGGTTTATTTTCCTCTCCTGCAAATTTTGCTTAGTTTACATCTAGTAACATGCATACTTAAATTTTAAGTGCAGATACGCAAGGTTACTATGCTTTAATACCTTGCAGTATTTGAAGTTCCTTCCTCCCTGGTCTGTCCAAATATAATCCAGCAAGTCCTGTGAATATCAGTATAGATTACAACACAAATTTAGGTCAATTTCTGATGGATACACAGGACTAGGTATAACCAAAGACATAACTTAAGAAATACATTAACATTAACAACAGAAAAAAAAAAAAAAATGTGAAGCCTCTATAAGAATAGTTCTGTGACTTGTACAGTCTACTCTTCTCAGATACAACACTGGGAGGCTAAAGTATTGAAATGCTCATATACCTTGTATCAAGTACAATCAAACCCATGAAGGACTTTCTGGCTTCCCAGTGTGCCAGATGATCAGCAAAGAATCTGGGCCATAAACTCATAGCCAGTGACAAGTTGGATGTTGCAGCTTTGAAGCTTTTGTGTAATAAAACTCATCATACACAACCACCATTGAATTAGAATAGAGACTGTAATCCTGAAATCAATTAATAACAACAACAACAACAAAAACCCCAACACAACCAAACCACAAAACACTACAACCCACACACTAACAAAGGAGACAGCACAAGTAAAAGGGCTCGAAGACAACTGAGAACATTTATAATGTCCTGGCATTAATAAACCTTTAATTCTATTTTCATGCGAATTCATAATTCACTGAACTATGCTATTAGCAGTTTATTGCTTTTTAAAGCTGTAGATTATTTGCTAAAGAAGGTAAAGACAGATTGAATACAAACAGACCACAGCTTTGAAAGATGTCAGAAAGTCAGCCAGGAAATGGAACAGCAATATATTAAAGAACAAAAAAAAGGGGGGGGTACATTACTAACTTCTATTCAAGATACCTGTGAGGGAAATGATGGTGCTGGAAGAAAATAAACTTGCTCACACAAGATACTCATGAATTGTTTCTGAAGCTGGTAACTCATTCTCCCCTCTAAAATACATCATGAGCTTTGCAGTTCAGTAAAGGATAAATAATTTGAATGACAACAGCAAATGAAGCACTTACTGGTATGTTATCTGACAGATCTTCATGCAGGGGAAAGTACCTGTTTGGAACCAGTGAGCATCAAGCCATTTGAGAGAAAGCTCTGATTTTCAGAACAAGGAACTGATATTTATCATCACAAGGTCTAGTTAAAACAAAGGATTTACCATACTGCCTGTGCAGAAAATAAGAACTGACTAAAGCCAACTCTATGAACACAAGGTGCTGCCAAAACTCATGTAGCAGCACACACTCCCTTGAAGGTATGAGCACAACCAGGCAAAAAACTGTCTCAAGATAACTCAAGGGATCAGAAAGCTAAAAACCCTAAAAAAAAACCAACAAAACAAAAAAAAAAAAAAAAAAACAAAACAAAAAAAAAAAAACACAACCAAAACCCTCTCCCCCCCCAAAAAAAGGAAAAACCAAAGAAAACACAACACCATCACCACACATCTTGTCTAAATTGAAAATCTGTATTTCCTTTAAAGTTAGAGCTTTAGAGAGGATATAATATGATTCCACAATCTTTCACATAAATATCACTTTCTGCCTCAAACTCCTCTGCCAGGGCTGCAGATTTCCTAATGATTTGAAGATGACTTTTCTCCTAACAGTTTCCAGGCAGTAATATGTTTTGATTTTTTGAGAGGCAATACAAATGTAGTACATACATTAAGCTCAGATAACAGGCTACAGGAAAAATGAAAAAAAAAAAAAAAAAAAAAAAGAGCAGGGTAAGTGGGAGGAATGCACCTCAACTATTCCACTGGCTTTGTCCCCGCAAAGGCTGCTGAGCTATTAACTCTGCAGAAAAACTCCATTCCCCTGTGTCATGTTTCCACAGCAAGCACAGAAGCACCACAGAATACAGGGACAACTCCAGCCTGACTCAATTTCCTGAATATCAAGCCTGAACATTTCCTCATGCAAAGTTCTGCTCCTTCACCATGCTCCTTTCAACCGCTTCCTCATCACAAGTCCCCACTAGCTCTTGGTGAAGTGTGACCAGAGTGGACAGCGTGGGACTGTTTGAAAGGAGACTTCAGGGATACATCAAAGGCTAAGGCACATACAAGCACACAGCCAGGTGCAGCAATCCTCAACAACATACTGTTTTCTTTTACCTCTGGTCTTTGTATCCATGGGAGCTATAGAGCTTCATGTTGTAGGGCTGTTCTGAAATGGCTACTGCAGGTGCAGAATTAGGCCAAATGCATTACAAGCAAAGAGACATCAACAATGCTGAATTCTGTGCAGCATCCTCTTCAACAAATCAGGTCTCCAGCATTATGGACCACATCAGCTACCATGTGGTGCAAAGCTGCAATAACTTGACCTGAAGATCACCATAGTTGAGTCATTAACAGACTCAAAAAAACCAAACCAAACAAAAAAAATAACCCCACAATAAACACCACACACACAACAAACCTCTCTAGAGAAAGCTGCATACCCTCCCTCATAAGAAAAAAAACCCACCAATGACTACAGAAAGGTATAGAGAAAGTAGACTCAATAAGAAAGCAATGTCAGCTGTTTTCCAGAGATATATCCAGTCACTACAGTAAAGTTACACTGGACACGTGCACTGTGTCACAGGCACAAAGAATTACATTTTTCCCATCATTCTAACATACAAAATCCAAGTAAACTGGGGAGAAGAACAGTTCTTGTACAATAGTTGCCTGAGCCCTGTACTTTAATCTGACATCACACACAGGTATTTGGAAGATCCTCTCAAAAAACAATTATATGGCCACCACAGAAGTACTGTAGAACTCTGGGATAATTTCCTCCAATCGTGCAGCTGAGCAGACAGAGCACATCAGCCCTTTCCAGGTTGCTCAGCTCTTGTGTGTTTCTCTTGAGATTCAAAGCACATTCATAGCAACAAGTCTCAAACAGCATCATTTTTGCTTTAAAAAGCAAATGTACATCCATCTTCCTGCACCTTCACTAGTAAAAGTTAGTCAGTGCCCTTGGGGCCATGCAGCAGGCAACAGAGTACAGCCAGAAGTCAGTGCTCAGGGCACTCCTTTCCAAAACTCAGAAGATATTTGTTATTTAAAGGTCTTATAACACACCAGCATTTGCCCCAACAGACTGCACAGTGGAAAATATTTGAAGCCCTGAGGTATTTTCCAGACGTCAGTGGCAAGATCCTGGAGAACAGTACCAACACTTGCCTCCAGGCAAAAGAAAGACTTAGGGTGAAAACTTTCATGAACTAACAGTCAATTAGTCATACAATCTCTTTAAAAGACACTACACAATGTCAAGCAATGTGTTAATAAAGGAGAGAAGTGTGCCAGAAAAGTAGAAGGGAAAGAGAAATCTGTGACATACCATACCCTTCCCCCTGCATTTTAATTTTTGCTTGACTGTACATTTCGAAAACTAGCTATACAGTACAGAGCTCTGCACAATACTTGAAAGCCTCATGTAAGAATAAAATCCTACATTTTCCATACAGTCAGCATCAGGGCCTCAGGCAGTAGTTGTTATAGCAACTCATCTTCAAAGATCTTACTTCTGCCCTGCACTCCAGGGGAGATATCCTGTGTAATAAGGATTCAGGGAGAACATTCATATTATTCTAACACACACTTGTGTAAGACAAATGGTAGCATATATAAAAGTGTGACACCTTATATGATTGTTTGTTGTTTATTTTCTTTTTTGGAACCTTATTATGGTGTTTCAGGTCTTCCTCTTTACCTACCAATTCTTTAAACAAGATAATAAATTAGAAGACATACTTAACATACATACTAGACTAACAGCAGCAAGTAGATTCACAGCAATTTTACAAAGGTTAGTGTCAAAATCCCCATTCCTTTCTTCACCCTTTGTCAGTGCTTCTTCCTGTCTTGGAGCCCCAGCCCATTCCTCATTTATACCCTATTCCACAGCCTTCCCAGTCCTACCAGAATGAGAGACTGTCAGTGAAAAGTCACCTACCACTGTAGACACATAAGCTTCAGGAGACAGATCAAGCGGTCCTTCATCCTCAGCCAGAGAAGCAAAAGCACTGTCTACTGAGAACAAACCCAGGTCCACACATAACCAAGTTCTGCTCTCTCCAGTATCTCCCCAAGCACTCCTGGGAAGCTGGTGGTGGGCCATGAGCAGAACAGATGCCTTGTGGAGCAGGGCAAGGGAGACAACAAGCCAGCAGCACAGCCCAAGCTGCGCTATGAGCAAGGAACATCGAGTGGTTGCAGCAGGCTGAAAGCAGAGATCTCCTGGTTGCTGCTAGAGTCCCCCGGGGTGTTTTCTCAGCCAAAACAATACAACTTTTCTCAAAGCATTACCAAGGTCTGTCTCACACTTGATCAACAGCTTATTGAAGTGTTAAGACAATATCAGGCTCCACATAAGCAATTTTACAGGAGGTCAAGAGGTACATCCAGAAGGTGGGAGTTTGCTGTCACTTCCACAGGTCCTTCTGCATTGCTGTCAGGTTTTGGGTGGGTTTTTGTGTGGCTTGTTGTTGCTGATTTTGTTTTGGTGGGTTATTTTTTGGTGTGGTGTCCCATCCTCCCTCACTTGTTTTTCTGTTTTGTTGGGGTTTTTTGTTGTTTTTTTGGGGTTTTTTTGAAACAGAAAGAAGAAGGAAGCCCGCCAGTAAAGAGCCATAGATCTGCCCCATTCAGTATCTGGGCTCAGGAAAATACAGCTGCTATTTTATTTCCCTAATGCATATCAGAAATTCAGGGAGTTTTCACATTACATATAAATCTGTTACATATAACTACTGCTATTCCATCCAAATCTTTCATTAAGGGCATCGTGTCTATTTAAAAGCAACCCATTTTCTCCTCCACTTCAAGAACAAAATGTTTCTTGTCCATACGCATCCCTATTGTTGCTAGACATTGAAATGATTGCCATATCACACGTAGCAAGCGACACGCCAACACAACTCCACCCAGTCTGCATTGACGCACATCCACCACATACAACAAATTCTCACGTTGGTCTTAATATTCATTTGCATGACACCTGCAATCCAGTTACACAACCCATGAAGAGCAGTAGCTGTCCCACTGACACAGTAGATCGTGTGTAAAAAGACATTTTTGAGTTGGGCTCACAGGGTTGGGCATGGCATTGCTCAAGACATTCAAGTTTGGCAAGGGAGGAGTGTGTATGTGAAGACACAGTCCCCCAAGAGCTAAATTATGTTCTCCTTCAGTATTGTGGCTCCTGCACCACCTTCTGTTGAATTTGTTGACACATCCCCATCACATAATTACGCTTCAGTTGCTCCTATTTCTGTCAAATCAAATCTATTTAAGCTGAAGTTTTCCATGCCAGAAAACTGCCTTGGGCTCTGTTCTTTTGCAAACTTTCAAGCACGTCTGGTTTAGCTATTGCTGAGAATAAAGTGAGAAGAAAAATACATATGTTGCTCAGCCCAAATAAACCCTTCCCCCAAACAAAAAACTCCTTTGCAACCCCAATACAGAGCACAGAAATACATACAAGTCTTGTAGCATGGGGGAAGAACAGAGTATAATCCTGTAAATGTAAAGATTAGCTGCCAGTGTGGCTTTGAAGATTATCATCAAGCAATTTAAGTTAATAAGTGCTTTAAATTTAGCCTTAATACTCCTTTTATATGGGAATACAATTTTCTGGTTGTAACTTGCAAAAATATTCATAGTGTTTTATACATAATTGAATGTCACTATTAATATGCATTGCCCAAATATTGCCATTGCTTAACTCATAATTTTATTGCTTTTTGTTCAAAAGCCTTTGCCTTGACCTGAAGGGAAGTTCCCTCTTTGTGTGAGTTTACTTCATTCCATGTTGACACTTACCAAGAACTGAACACAGTACTTAACCTACAGGAAACGCGTGTTCAAAAGTATGTTTGTTTTGTTAATGTCTTGTTAAACTTAGGAGATTTTTATGCTTTATAAATATTCCCGTGCAACCTTTTAAAATGAACTACCGAAAAAAAAAATCACACAGTTGCATCCTCTGTCACTTACAGTGCAGTAACAGCACAGGAGCCAAAAGTTCAAAGAGCCTTAATTCCTGCCGCTGTCTATTTAAGTGACCTGGAGTGACCAAGAGTGAGAGGCCCAGGCTGCTCCTGCTTGCACCTTTTCAGCCCAGTCAGAAACAACATCCAGTTGTTTCTGCATTCCTCTCATCAGAAAACAGCTGCTTCACAAGTCTGTACACCAGTGGTTTCTCTGTGTGCAATCACTTGCTCAAAGGGACATGCCCAGCTATCACCTGTCTGGACTTCAAGGGATCTAGATCATTATAAATAATTACATACTTTCTAGAGTACAATTTGCAGCAAGGTTCCTTGTCAAGACATCCATGGACTTGCAGTTCACAATGCATGTTCAACTGATTACAGTTATTCCTTAACACCAATTTACAGCTGGAAGACAATGCAGTATTGGAGCCAGCTCCACATATAAGCAAATCAGGTAGTTGCCTATAGAAACAGACTGACATATGTGGCAAAACAATCTTTCCCCCTCTCTCCCTTCCAATCTTGCCTATACCACAGCCCCAGCAAGAGGCAAGATAGATGTTGCTGCAAAATATGCAGGATAGGGACTACAGGGCAGCAGCCAGCCCTGTGTGTGCAGAAGTGACAAACAGAGCACTCTCCAGCCTGCCCAGTCCCCTGAGTTTCCCAGAAGCTGCAGCAGTAACACAAAGCTGGCATTTCAGAGCTCTGTCCTGACTTGGTGTCCCAGCGCAAATGTTTTAGCTTTCCCTTGACAGGTGGGGAAGATGGCTGGCTTGGCTAGCCCCAGGTCTTCATGCTTAGAATCAGACACACGGTGTGAATTTTGGGGTTGTCATACGCAGGGACAGGAGTTGGACACAATGATCCTTGTGGGTCCCTTCCAACTCATGACATTCTGTGGTTCCGTGATCCTCATACCTGGTCAGGAGCTTTGCTATCTCCAGGCCACAGCTCTGAGCAGCTTAACAGTCCAAGGCATCGTAGGCTAAGAATACCAGAAAGACTCCTTTCTCATACCTAGCTTCAACAGCATCCCTACAGCTGCCAAGCTGAAATACTTTTGCTTTTCTATCCTAGTCTTCACAACAGTGAAACGAAGATTTACTAGCATCTGCTTATGAGACAAAGCAACATCAAAGTGGCAATGATGGGCCAACATCACATGCAAAATCAGAGGCCTTATGAACCAAACATCCAGGTCTTTGCAGACTGAGCCAAGGAAGTTGGCTCCAGCTGACAACTGAGCCAAGCATGCACCTTTTGTACTCCAAATATAGGGAAAACCCTCTGTATATACACACACACACAATTAGTAGGATATTTAGAAAACAAAATACAAGAGAAAACTCCACATACGCATTCAGAACAGGTCCACAAATGGACTCTTGTGCTTTCCACACTGTCCAATGTATTTGCAGATGACTGTCCCTGTCTTTCTCTAACAATGTCCTAATCATGATAGAAACAGACTATTTACCAGATCAGGCACATTTCAATACCTTAACACACAGGCCCTGCAACAATCACATACAAGTCAGCTAAACACCACTAAAATTGCCCACAGTCATGAGAGCTGACCCCATACTGACCAGTGTCATCACTAAGGACAGCAACTGTGACACTGAAAACTACAGGGAGGATGTGCACATGAGCGAAGATACCTTGAAAACCCTTCAATTCGGAAGGGTTCCAGCCCCTCACCCAAACCAGATAGGCAGCATCTCCAAGATACAGCAGTCCCTCAACTCAACAAGCTGCCTAGGTCCCTCAAAACACAATAGACAACAAGCATGCATATGACAAAGCTAATCAGAGACGTGTGGATGAAATACATTGCTTTATATAAAACATGAAAAAACGCCAGAAACTTCACAAAGATCACAAAATACCTTGCCCATACGTATGACTCGCATCTGTGTGAATGTACAGAAAGACATCTAAGAGGTCTGCACTGTCAGATTCTTTAATGTGATGTATCTTTTCATCCTGCTCTCCTTTGTATCAGTGAGTCAGTCATATGTTCTCTAAGGACAGAAACATCTATTGGTGGTGATGGGGAAGAGGCAGAGACATTTATCACAAGCTATAACAGAGCAATATTCTGCCAATACTGTAGTCAGTACCAAATCATTTTTCACAGCACTGAAAAAAATTAAAGATCCTCCCTTTTAATGCTACAGAGAACACATTTCCATAAATCATGTAATCAGCATTTACAGCACCAGACCCCTACAAAAGCATGCATCATCTGAAGTCTTCATTTGTTTTGCTTAAGTGCTTTTCTCCTATTAACAGAGATGACATCTTGGTCTTAAACAGTGAAACTCTAAAATTCCCGTATTTAATAAAACTCTTTTTTTTCTACCACAATGCCATTCAAATCAAAATGTTTTTCACTAGCTTTTATTTTCTTGCTGACTCAATTACTGAATTACAGTTTACTACAAGCAATGATTTTCATATCCATTCCTCATATCAGACACCTTATGAGATATTGAATTTTCTATGCATACCAATTTAATAAAACATGGTAATGCAGTATTATTACGCTAAAGGAGAAACAACTCTCTGCCCTTGCATGTTTATTTCAGAAGAAAATGAGCTGCACAGATAAATTTACATGGAAGTACACTCACACGTGTTAAGTGGCTGTGCTTTCTGTGGAAAGACAACAGTTCTTTCCAAGTTCAGTAGGCAACAAGTTTGTTAAATGTACTGTTAATCAATAAATATTTTGCTGGTCCTGAATGGTAATTCCTAAAAGAATTTTTTTTTAAGTAATACCTTGAGCTTGAATAACAACATGCCAGTTTAAATCGTTCTTCAGGGCAGTCATGTTTTCAACATGGTCATTGAAGTTTTAACACTGACACCACTCCTCACGTACATAATCATTCACTTGTCTAAGATCTGCTAGTACCTATGCAAACAGCAAGCTATGTGACATCAGATAAGACGTCAGACTGGTGCTTCTGTACATAATATTGAAGAACAAGCTCTGAAGGAGATGTTTACTGTAATAATCAAATTTGACAGCATTCTTCAGTAAATACTTTTTTCCCAGAAAATACAGGACCATCCTAAGGTATTTTTAAGGAAATAGTCAATTTGGAGCATTCTTTTGTATGCAAAATTACAATCATGTTCTTTTAGCTACTTAACTGCACCAACATCTGAACAATATTCAGGTATGCTAGCCATTCAGGTAGACCATTGTAACATTATGTTCACAAAAGAAGGGAGCTATGGATCCTTTTCAAAATTCACTTCAAGAAAATATTTCTATGACAGTGGCATCATCAGTAAATAAAGCAGTTGTTAGCTGAAGTTCATACCTGACTATCACAGCAAAAAAAACCCAGAAAGTATCCATTAATTCTCCCCAGCCACCACTCAAAGACACAGTTCACCTAATTCATCCTCCAATTATTCGAGGGTTTGTTGTTGTTGTTTTGTTTGGTTGGTTGGTTTTTAAACTACAACACTACCTGCTCACACATAACAGTCATGAAGAAGGAAGGGAAACTAAATTCTCAACACTAACTAGCTATGGTATAATCAGGTTATCTGGGATCCCATAGGGTGTTGATTTCTGTGTTTTAAATCAATGCACAAGACCAGTCTGAGTCAAGTTTCTCTCCTAACATGTTCATGCCCTCACTTGAGTCCAAGCGTAACACAGGGTCTAGATACTTGTTTTGTGATGCCTCCCTTCCCAAGCATTTAGAAAAAGGCCTCTACACACTGAACAGGCATATAAGTCTATGAGAACTGAAGATGTTTCCACCAATTTTGTTTCACACATTACCACAAATAAAAGCATAGTTTGTTGAAAATACTCCATCCACCTCTGGAGTAATAACAAACCAACACAGGCAAATACATTAATCCTATTCAATCTCTTTGTTGTGTGGTACCAGACAGACATCTTTTTATGAGAAAACAAGTTTCTATAAGACTCCCAAGACTATCAGTGCCCCACTGGTATTTGCATGTGAAATTATGCTCACCACTTTCTTGGTTGTGCCCACTTTCATTTTATCACTTCAAACCAGTAGCTCAATGAAATGCATTTTGAGCCACTACATTAAATTCAAATTTAGCGTAATTCATCTTTCTCTTGAACTTTAACCTATATTAATCAACTGGGGCTTTCAGTTCTAATCTGCAAGAGTGTAACAGGGGATCCACAGTTATTATTATACCCAAGTGGAATTATGATCATTTGATTAGATATTGCCAGCAGGAAGTAGTATGCACTCTAGTAAAAGGGATTTTTTTTCTTTTTTTCAGTGAACATAAGAAACCCCAGGAGTACAGTTCAACAGAATAAACACGTTGTCAACATTCAAAATGCTGGAAATTTACCCCAGACAACCAGTCATCTGCACCTGTGATTGTGCCAAAAAACCCCACTCAGTGAATTATACACCACATTCTAACTTGCACCAAAATACAACTCCTGTCTTCCCTTATACACCTTTAAAATTGCTTAAGTTAGAACACAACCAAGTTGAATATTTTGTTTTGAAGCAGCATATTACAGATATCAGTATGAAAGCCCATACATGTTAAATGATGCTGCATGGTGAAAATGCAAATCTCCAACTGACTGTAATTGAGAGAACCCTGCACTAAAATTGAGATGCTCTACAGAATAAGCAGACTGCACTTCTGATCATCCGCTAATAAACTGTGTGTATGAGTAGCCAAGATGAGGAGGAGGGGAAGGGAAAAAAAAAAAATACAGCATAGATATATTTTTTTGTTTTTCAAAACCTGCAGGATAAGTGTTTATGTGTTGCCAAAACAGGATCCATAGATAATGCAGACATTAAAGAACGTGATTTCAGATAGCTGATTACCACAGCACTCAATATATAGGTAGATATAGCACTCAATAGAAAAATATTATCTAGGGGCAGTTTTAAACTAAAATACAGGTAGTTTTCAGTTCTACCTGAAAATATAGGGTCTTTATTAGATGTCTCCGTATCTCTACTGCATTACATGGTTATATTTGAAGACAGTATGAATGTACAGCCTACACAATATACAAATATTATTTTGATATCAACTTTTTAAAATGAGCACCAGTCACAAGGCAGCATTCTCTCTCTCTCTCTCACTGAAAAACACATCCAAGAGCACTAAAATTCAACTTGACAGATTCAGAACATACAGTGCCACTGAGTCAAGAATCAAAATTACAAGGCAGAATAACACAACAGGGTGACAAAACCTGTAAACTGCAGCTGTAATCAAACTAACTCATGTAGCATGCTACCCCAGTACAGTTTTGACGATTTCCATTGTGTCCCAAACCACAAGCCAAGAAGAATATTACATCAAGAGAACAGTTTGAGGCATCTCAACGCAAAGAAATCACAAAGCTGACTGCACAAAAACAATGCAATTGTCAAACTTGGTCATCAACGTAATTAAAGCAAGCAAAGCAGCAAGCAAAAAAGTATTTTACCTTTTTGAGGAAAAATTTCTGTAATTTCTTGTGAGGCAGCTTTATCATCTTTTTTTCAGCATTCAGGATATGGGGTAGACACCACAAGTACTTGAGCCATTCTGCAGGGGTTTGACACCTTTCGTCTTCTCTATTAACTCACTGCAGCCAGCTTAGCTCAACGCGTCACCAGACGCCAGCCCAGCCCAGCAACAGATTAAAAGGCAAGAGCTAGGCTGGATCTCATCTTTGACTCAAACAAGGAAGCTATATACAGACACTCCAGCCAAAGCCTACGGCTGTGTTGTCAGCAAGAGGATAAAGAGAACAGGTACAAGATCTGCATCTCGCCCTAGACAACCTGCAAAGTTAAAAAAAGTGCTTATCCATAGGCAAAAATTTACAGGAAAATAAAGCGCTACTGAGATGCTCAGTGTATCTTGCTGATCCTTTCAAGCCCTGTGCTACAGAAAAGACTCGTTCAACATTCAGGACTCTGAATCCTACCCAGCATTTCCTGCTGAGTGCAGTTTGCCACCGTGCACCTGTTAATTTTGCACATTGTATGTGACTCAGCCAAGCACAGGAAAGAACCTGTCATTTATGTTTTCTTTAAATCACTTGGAGACTTATTTCCTTTGAATAGTTTTCAGAAAAATTTCTACAAAGAAAAAGGCTACACACAAAGATACTATATACAGATACACAGAGAGGTATTTATAGAGTGTACCAATGCTGAGTTTGATTCAATGCCATAGGAACCAGAGATCATGGGCATTGCTGCCTTCCCTTTGGGAATCTGCAGTCAAAGTTCCTCTCCAGATTTGGAAGGACAGGGTTCAGCAGCACACCAGTGATGCTGTATTGCCCAGGTTGCCAGTGTCCTAAACCAGCAGGATGCTGACCTGAAACACAGTGTGTGCTCCCAATTACGCCCATGGGATAAATCCCTGTATTTAAGAATTTGGCATACACTGAAAAAAAAACTAGTTAAATCAGTTTAAAAATCACTTTATGATCAAGCTACCTCCCTGGCCAGTACCAAGGTGCTTGAAGAGTCAATGTGTGTGAGGATACATATAAATTCATTATGATGGAAATCAATTCAAACACTATGTCATTCATTCCAAAATATTCATCTCTTGTTTTTATACTACACATATTATTTCACACTAGCTGCATTTGAAAAAGCCCAGCTCAAATCTGTAGTAGTTCATCTCTACCTGTATCACATTTCTGCCATTTGTATAGTTCCCTTACCATAACAGCTACATTTGGTCCTCTGTTTTCTTGCTGTCCTGTTCTTTAGGAGCTAAAATACAACAAACACTCTCAATGTCACTGCTAAGTTCCACTCCTATGGAGATGTGCATACTCAGCCTTCAGCAAGTGGCAAGGTCTAGAGTGAGCCAAAGAAAACAGAAGTTTGAAGCTAAGCACACACTTAACTGCAAAGTTTAGATTTAAGGGAGAGCCAAACATGACGGGCAAATCACAGCTGCAGCAAAGCACAGAACCAAACTCTGAGAACTGGCACCACTACGCACCAGTGAGAAAGTCCTAGCCCTAACAAAAATGCACACAGACACTAGAGAACATAAGCACAAGCTGTGTCAATGGCAGTGTGGTAATGGGAAAAATACAGACCCAGGACAGCCACCAAGAAAAACCAACAGCTGAAGGTAAGCAGAAGACCTGGTGAAAGCATTTAGAAGATATTCTGGCCATCAGATTTTCAGCCTAATAGGGGAGAACTACAGACAAGTTTTCTGAGAAGCATCCTGCACCAGGAGAATAGCAGGAGAATGCCAAGATGATGATTCCGAGTCCCATTTCAGGAAATGGTTCCAAACTGGCAATTGGGGAACCTAAGCAATGAGACAATTTCTTTGGTGTGTTATATGCTTTAAGAACTTGGGTGCAATTTTGATAAAGTATATAACAAAAGTTTCTTAGAAGAGTCTCACTATGCACTGTGTAAGGTGGAGAAGTAGCCAAGACACCTGTAAAAACACTATAAAAACCACCTAGCAGGAATATAAGCTGCAACCCTAGTAGCTTTCTCCTTAGTTTCAGCTATAAAAGGGTGAGCTTGGTTTTAAAACTTAGAGGTCTTCAACTTTTACAGTTAAAAACCCTGTAATTTAGGGGTATGCATTACCAAGAAGCACATAACTTTTAAGTTAAAACT
The DNA here is from genome assembly GCF_036013475.1 of Columba livia. Lineage (NCBI taxonomy): Eukaryota > Metazoa > Chordata > Aves > Columbiformes > Columbidae > Columba > Columba livia. The sequence goes on from NC_088604.1 coordinate 74,095,921, forward strand.
TACAATTACTACTTCATCTCTCCAGGATTTGCACAGTTTCTTAGGATCTCAGCTTCTACCTAGGAACTTACCAGAATCAAACAGCATTGACCTAGAACTTCAGTTCTTCATACTACAATTGTTTGGCAGCATTTTTATTTCTGCATTTGCATCCATAAAGGACACAAGGTTTTCCCTGATATCTACAAATTAAAATAATTTGAAGAGAGTCTTAAATGTATTGAAAAGACTTCCTTCCTTTGAGATAACACATCATCATCCCAGGCTCTATATTCACCCGCTTCTTCAAAGTGTAGCTCAAGCTAAACAACTAGATTAAAGCTGGAAGTATCAAAGACGTTCTTTTATGTCTTTTAATATATAACCCGTTTTTGAAAAAAATTACAGAAAAGGTACAGGTAGACTCTCAGCTATAATTGTGAATTTCTGGGAGTTTTTTGGGGGTACAGTGTGGTGTTTTTGTTTTAAATGAAGAGCATTGAGGACTGAATATATACCTTAACATACCTTTGCTTAGGTAATTTAAATGAAAGATAATTCATTAATTGATGAATGCCTATATCATCTTGCTGATAGAGAAGAAACACTGCATTTTTTTAGTGAACTATTTTTTAAATTTTTGTTTATGAACTACACCATTCTTAACAAGCCTGCTCCCATCTAATACTAACTCTCATGTGAGAGAGGGCATTAGCATCCCAGAAGAAGCTAGGTAGCCATAAGTAAAGTTTGCAAGACTAAGGAGGAATAAAACATTTTGTGGCTGTGTTTAGTTTTGCATATTAGCATTTATTACAGTATTCAATATAGAAGAAAAATATAGCTAATTTTTTTTTCTTTATTTGTAGGCGTTACTCTTCACTGAAACCAATATGAAAGAGTTTCACACAAAGACAGGTGATATTGCAGATAACCTTTACCACATCTATTTAAGTTGCCTTTCCACTTTCCTTGGTAACTCAAATTTGAAGAGATAAAGCACCTTTCCTACTTTTACTTGCACAAATTGAAAAAATAATGCTAAACTATTTTATCAGTAATTCTAACCAAATGTCAGTCCCTGTAGCTGACAGTTCTCCATTTTACCATCTTGTTTTGATTTACAAATTCACAAACTTACAAAATGTCAGAGACTTGCTTAATATAAGCCAGTTTCTTACCTGGTTAGCTGACCCATTGCAAAAAATCACTCAATGCATTTCAATAAATTGATAAATATTGGATCAAATCCAGCAATATTTGTTTGTGCTTAGAAATGGGACTCTGAACTATTTCTCAAGATTAAGCTGGACATCCAAAATGATAAGTGTTACCTTTAAGAGCAGCAACTTCTGACATGCAACTCCTGGTTATTCTAACACTGCACATCTATACTGGGAACATATACTCAGGCCCTGGTTTGCAGAGGGAGGGTTCACCAGCTCCATTATCAATCACAAACTCCCCACTGGACAAAGCCCTTAGGAGCAAGAAAAGGAATTTTCCTCAATGTCTGGCCACTGGACTGAGCCATGACAATAGCCACAAAAATTGCTGCTTTAGGACTCAAGTTCCATTTCTTACAGCACTACCAGCAAACCCATAGCAAGGGCAGCATGGCAGCTCTGAATATACACACAGACATTGAGGTCCAAAGGTCTTTGCTCATGGTCCTATTGATCTGCATTAAAAAACAAACAAACAAACAACAACACCCACAACAACCCACAAACAAACAAAACCACAAAAAAACATCCACCACAACATACAACTTTGAGTTTTTATCAAGTCTTTCTCCTCAAATATTTGAGGTTAATACACAGAGGGTGAATTTTTTCCTTTGCAGTACAAAAAGGATGTATTTTACCATCCATACAACTGGCTAGTGCAAATGTATTCAAGATAATGAAGGCTATATAGAAAAGGACTGACTGTACTCTCTTATAGATCATTAATGACTTAGTCATGCTGGTATCTCACTCTCTACAACTACCTGAAAGGAAGTTGTAGCATGGACGGTGTTGGTCTCTTCTGCAAAGCAGCAAGTGATGGGAAATAGCCTCAAGTTGCTTCGGGGAGGTTCAGATTGGATATTAGGAAAAATTTCTTCACAGAAAGGGTTGTGAAGGACTGGAAGAAGCTGCCCAGGGAAGTGGTAGAGTCACCACTCCTGGATGTGTTTAAAAGACACATCGATGAAGTTCTTAGGGATAAGGTTTAGTGCTAGAGTTAGGTTACGGTTGAACTTGAACTGGAGGTTCTCTTCCAATTTAAATGATTCTATGATCTTTCTTGTTGTCTATTTTATGGCTATTTTTGGAACAGGTATGCAAAAAAAAAAGTATCAACTAAAGTATATTTGATCAGGAAGCTTGGATTGCAGAAACTTTTTTTCTCTTCTCCCACCTCAAGAAGTCTGGAAGTATGAGACATCGTTTTCTTTTCCTGTTCTTCCCTGATACATCAATTCCTTCTCCTCAAGAGCCACCTTGAGGGAGAAACAAGGAAGCAAAATGCAGGGGATGCTGCCCACTTTCCAAATAGCATGAAATATGTGATTAAGAATCAAAAGCATTAACCTTGAAAAACAGAACCTCGCTCCCCTTCCAGAAACCACCAGTGCCAAAATTCACACCTGTTTGGACTTGCCTGTGCCCATTACAGTGTTTGCAGGTGATTTTTCCCTCCTGTTTTAATTAGCAAGCATCCCTGTCTGGCAGATCCTGCTCAAGCTCTTAAAACAACTCTAATGTAACCCCCCTGTTCCTTACACCTTCCCAAACACCAAACTAAAAAGGCAGTTTCCTGGGGGTCTGATAGCAAGGATTCCTGCAATAGAAGCAGCAAGTAAATGAATGAGGTTCTCCACAAAACTGCTTTGTCTCCTTGCTGCCCTAAGTATCTCCAAGTGTGGGACACTCTCAATCAGATAATTGCACCACCTTTACACCAGAAATATAGATATAAACAAACAAACGAACAAAACCCCCCACACACACACACCAAACAGACCTCTACAATTAAAAAGAAGAAAACACAGCAGTTTTCCATCACAGGTGGAAGACTTCTAGATGTAGAAGTACTGTACAGAAAGAGGAACAGCTTTTTTTTTTTTTTTCTTTTAATGAAACTTTTTCTACCCCAAAGCTTAAGGATACTTATGGCCAAGGTTTTAAAGGATTCACTCCATGTTCTGCTGTGAATTCTGGCACTGTGTTTGAGGTTTCATGCACGCTTTTGTTTCTTTTCTCTATTAGAGATTTGTGAGGGTTAAAACAGCTTCAAATAGTTTATTTAAATCTGTATGATAAATGCAAACAACCTTGAAGTTAGTTTCTATTTACAAGCCTTTTTAAACAACATCAATATACAACAGGTATTGAAAGACGATCCTTAGTTTAGCCATTTGCAAGTCCTTCCAACAGCTTTATACTCACATTAACTCACAATAATTGACTCATACTACTTTAGTCAGAAAACAAAAATCAGGTTATCCTCAAGAGATGCATTATGATTCACAGTCTCTCTATAGCTTAACACATATACTACTAGAAACATCCCTTGCAGGAGGCGGGGCGAAAGAAGGGAAGTTATTAACAGAGAAATAGGTTAACAAAAGGCCACAGGTTATAAATATATCCTTAATACCATCCTCCTCCATACATCTGTGCAGTTTCTCCTATCACCAAAAGCCACACACCTGTGTTTGAAGTTCATAACAAGTCAATTCCATATCACATTTTATTCTGTACTTTCTACTGCATACACTGGTGAAAACAAAGGAAATAGCTACATTAGAATACACTGAGAATACTATCAGAATTTGTAATCAGGTTGTTGTTTCGGAAGTGCCACTACATATTCTGTAGCAATCAGATATTACTACTGATTAGATAGGTTTGTAACACTGTTCACTAGAGTAGAAATTACTTATTTGGAAACCTAATTCAGTGCCCCAAACAAGCGTTGCTCTCATTCAGGAGTCCTCTTACAGAATAACCAGAGAGTCAGAAATTGGTTCCTATAAATGAAGTTCTGTGCTTCCAAATATGTCAAAACCAAAGAAGTTTTGTCAAAAAGTATGATCACAACATGCCTCAGAACCTCCAGTGTAATTTAGGCAGCAGGACACAGCCAGCCATGCTGTGTTAGCCCAGTCTGGACTGCACCCTGACTTTTCAACCCTGAAAATTGAATCAGGGCTTCCTTGTAGAGGTCCAGTGCAAGTCATGGGATGATGCTCCAGTGAAGGCCCTTCAGGGAAGCCACTCATGGACAGGATCACACGCCCAAACTTTCAAGAAAGTTAAATTTTTGAGAAATGAATACCTTACAAATACTTGCACCTAGGACCCCGACATTTAAATAACAGTCTCAGAGCAGAAATGAGACCCAAAGACACTTAACCTTTCCACGTACATAAAGCAGATTATGGAAGCAGTCAACATTTTAAAGGACTTTCAGTCCTCATCCCCAGTGATGGGACTGTAACAAAGGTTCCGATTCCACAGAGGCACCAAAATAAATGGCTGTGCTTTCCAGATGAGGCTGCGTGCAGATGCCTAACCTCTAAAGAATCCAGCCAGCAGCACCCCAAGGGGAAGCTGCCAGATCTGGAGCTCAGATCAGTCTTTGATGGGTTTTGCTTTCCTGATGACCCAGCTCTGAGGTGCCACAAAAGTGTTCTTCTGAAATTAACTGCTTTATCAACATAGTGATGCACCATGTTTACGAGGCAAGTGCCAGACCCTAGGTTGGCAGACTTTCCACATTGGGGAAATACAAAGGATACAATGGTCCCTTAACAAGCAGGTTTTTGGTGGTTTCTGTTTGCTTGTTTGTGTGTGGCTTTTTTGCTTTGTGTTTTGTTTTTTACTTTTAAGGTCAGTCCTGAGTATGATATAACCCCTTTTCTCTAAAGATTTTTTTGAAAGACAATGGAAGTTGCAATTCAACAACTTTAACACCTATTTCAAGCAGGACGTGTAACTGATTATTCAGCCCTGGCGCAACCTGGAATTGCACAGGTTTTCTATGCTTCGGGCCTTTTTGTCATATCTTTATGCAAGATACATAACTTACAGATATACTGAAAATATGCCACATCAGTGAATTATTGACCTACAAACTAACACTTTCAACAGCTGTGGAAGGTCAGATTTTGAACACAGATTCTTAACTTCTCCTGACCTTTACAATAGGCAGAATAGATCTATGTGAATAATCCAGGTGGCTAAACTGGCATAAGAATGGATAAGCTTTTATATCATATATTGTTCTTATTACAATAATCACTGTAAAGATAAATTCATATTGTGGGTCATTTGTTATCACAGTGAAACAGGAAAGCCTGTTTCTTAAAATGAATGCCTCAGATTCAGACTTACATCTAATATCATCTAACATTACATCTGCTCTAACAAGTGTCTCTCACACTTTTTTTGGACAATCTAATTGTTCTAAATTTGCAGATGTTCTAAAAGCATATATTTTCAGTTACAAATATTTTATTATGTATCAGTGACCCTTATACCTTACTCATAGCTATACAGGATATAGAAACAGAATACATGGCTTCAGCCAGAGACTTCAGAGAAAACAGAGCCCACAACTGGAAATATGTCACATTTTTCCTTTAAGATAATACATACTTACTTTTGTTCTCTTTGTTTATTAGGATTCATTTCAACCCCTCTATATTTTAATTTTACTTGTGATTCTGGCACATTATATGCATACATATAGGAAAGAAAAAAAAAGTTTGAAATTGCCTATTAAATTGGTTTGTCTTCACTCATCCACAAAAAAAAACCCACAACAAACCACACACACACAAAACAACCAAACAAAAAAAACACAACAAAAAAACCCCACAACCTACACACACAACGCAAGAATTGTTTCTTATTTGTTTCACCTTTAAAGAGGTTTAATATTCTTCCCATCTCCTCATATAAGTTTATCTCCATTCCTCTAATAATTTTCAACAACTATTTGGTCTCAACCACACATTTCATTATGCATTTTCAAAGGGAAATGACTGGATCTGAACACAGGGTTCCAAATATGAAAAATCTGTGGTACAGCTCTGCTATTAACAGCCTATTCACCTCCTCCTGCCTGCAGTACCTCCTGCATACTTCACAAGCAGAAAGAGGGTTGAGGCTCCAAAGCCTGTATTTCACACCTCCCACAGGTACACACAGTGGCACAAGTAGCAGTGCAACAAGGCTGTATCTGCATCCTGTTCAGCATTTTGAAAGAGATTTCTAGAAATAGCTATGCTACTAATTTTTTAAAGCTTTTTCTATTCACCTTCAGGGCTTTTTTCTCTTGTGATTCAAGGTACCATTATTTTTCTGTTGTGACATCATGTGGATGTACCACAAATGTGAACACAGAACGTAATGTCATAATGACAACATACGAGTTCTTTGCTCACAGGAAAAAAAAAAACCACAAAACCCTCCCATCACCTTTGTTATCATCTCACATAAGGTGGTGCAATTATAGTCTTTGTATTCTGGCAATTTCAGCAGAGGATCATAGCCTACAGTAAAACAAACCCTACCAAATAAACAAAGTCATCTGAAACAATGTGCAAGGAGAGTAATGCTTGGAAAATTCACAGCTTCTACTAGGTGTTTCATCTTTCAGGAGTAGCAAGGGTTGCAGAATTTCAAAAGCAAGAAAGCAGCAGAAACACCATCAACACCAGACAACTCTGAACTTATCTTTACAACATACCGTTAAACCAAAATCAGAAAAACGGCAATAAAATAAGTTTCAGCTTTATTCAGGCATCTGCCAGATCTGTATAAGGATTTGTCCTGGTTTTGTTAAAAGCAAGTTTCTCTTTTAGTGAATTTGCCTGTCAGTTGAAGCCTTCACATTAGCTGCATTTTCCTGGAGAACCAGATATATGTTTTGGTAAACATAGCAATGGAATGCGAGGTCATTGATAAGGACTGATGCACATTTCGCAAGAGGGGCAACGAGAAACAGGTGACCAAAAAACTGACCAGCAGAGTATAACATCCCATTCACATGAATACTTCATATGAAAGTGGGAGACCACAGTATCACAGTATGTTTGGGATTGGAAGGGACCTCAAAAGATCATCTAGTCCAATCCCCCTGCCAGAGCAGGAACACCTAGATGAGGTCACACAGGAACATGTCCAGGCGGGTTTTGAATGTCTCCAGGCAAGGAGACTTCACAACCCCCCTGGGCAGCCCATTCCAGTGCTCTGTCACCCTCACTGAGAAGAAGTTTTTCCTCAAATTTGAGCGGAACCTCTTGTGTTCCAGCTTGATCCCATTACCCCTTGTCCTATTGTTGTTTGCCACCGAGAAGAGCCTGGCTCCATCCTCATGGCACTCACCCTTTATATATTTATAAACATTAATTAGGTCCCCCCTTAGTCTCCTCTTCTCCAAACTAAAGAGACCCAGCTCCCTCAGCCTTTCTTCATAAGGGAGGTGCTCCACTCCCTTAATCATCTTCGTTGCCCTCGTCCCTTTTGCTTATTGCCAACACTAGGAGAGGACCTTGCTAGTCGTCCCTGCGAACTGAGGCCTAGTGACAGACTGAATCCAGCTCCGATTGGCTGCAGAGTCCAATCCAGGACTTCGGGTGCCGGCTCTGCAGTTGCTGAGACTTTCAAGATTGGCTTTGTATATTTTGTATTATTTTCTTTATTCTTATTAGTAGCATTAGTGAAACATTGTTAATTTTTCCAACTCTCTTCTCTCTGTCCTTCTTTCCCTCCCAATCGCCTGTCCTTAGTGGGAAGGGGGGAGAGGGAGGGGCAAAAAGAGGAAGAGGAGGGAGAGGGGTTAACAATACATCTGCCACGGTTTTATTGTCACCCCGCAATCAAAACCACAACAGGATTAGCTAATGCTGAACTGTATTCACATTGAACAGCAAGCAAACAGTAACCTTAGCTACATTTGATATATTTTCAGATATTAAACTAATTTATACCAGACTTTTACAGTGTGTTTACCTTTCAAAATTTATATATAGACAAGTAGCTGAAAAACTATTGTTACAAAACAAATTTGCTAAGTTTTAGTGTGACAGACCAGTTCATCTATGGCAACAAAGTTACAGAAGAAATTCTGCAACTCACAAAGGCTTGTATGCAAGATTAATAAGTAATATGGAACAAGATTTTGAAATCTATATTGATTAATAGCAAACATGCATTGTTTGGATGGAGGGAGCAAGAGAACCATCTGTGCATTGTATAGTTAGCCAAGTTGTAGGATGCTTCACTGGTAACAGGATTAGCAAGAACTGTCATAATTTTGACTCATAAATGGCAGATTCTGTGTTCAGGCTGAGGTCACTCAACTTCAATAAAACAAAAAATAAGCTTCCAATAGCTCAATGCAATACAGCATCACACCTTAAAAGGGAGATATCATTCCAGGACAGTGCAAACAAGGGCTTAAAGAATGTAAGATCACATACTTTGATATATAGTGATGCCAGAACTAGAGGCGGTTTGAGTCTAAAGTAACACAGAAACCCCACACTAGAGACCTGTGCTTTTTAGAAGATTGCAAAATAATTTCTATGCTGTACAATGTCCCTCCATTCATAGACCTAACATATAACTGGATATAGAAAATACTTAGAGCTCATTTGGGTTGAAAGATAAAATTTCTGGCAGAAGCTTTGTAATTTTGCAAGTTAACATTAGGAGAAACAACAATTATAATCTATTATAACAATTCCTGTCTAGTGTTAGACATGTACTTTCATCCACTTGTGCCTATCTGAAACCAATAACTGGAGTTTGACTAAAGGTTATTTTCTGGAAAGGAATTCAGTTCTGACTTGAAAGCTTCACCAGAAGGACAAGCTCACTTCCCAGATGTGGTTTGTCGCAGTGACTAGCCATCCGCACTAAAAATTGGTAGTGCTTTCTAGTTTTGTTCTCAACTACCAGGGCTGGGGAGGGGATATAGGCTTAAGCTTCCAGTTATGGCTTCTCACACCAGCTCTGTGACTGCAAGTATTTCCCAACTACTGGCAAATTTGATTCACCGGACTACATGCAACCTTTCAGACCAGTTTCTGCTACAAAAGTGTTTAAATTAACATTCAAAGAAATTAAAATAAAACCCCACCCTAAAATTACTGAAGAGCTACTTCAGTTCTTCCATAGCAATTCATACCTAACTGATGAAAATCCTTTTTCCAAACAAGACAGACCTCTACTGTTGGACAAACTTACTGCAGCCTTAACAAGTGTACTCATTACCCCAGAGTAATCCATCGCTCTAGTTTTAGGTTAAAACTATGCACTGCAAGTTAAGGCTCTCATCAGAGCATAGTAGCAGGATACAGCCAAGGTGGGTTGATAGCAGAGGTAGCCATGCACAAGGAGATGCGGTGCGGAGTGCCTCCCCACTAATGCATTTCTTCTTATGGGGCTGTCTGGTAGAAACAAACATGCTCAGAACCTCACAATAAGCTACCCTTCACAGCACTGTTCTTGCTGCTTAAAATAAGATGTTGTAGATCTAAGCAACAGGGTTAAAAGATGGAATAGCTAAAACTAAGAAATCCGAATTAAGACAAATGCACATACTGCAAATATCACAGAATCATAGAATCATTTCATTTGGAAGAGACCCTCAGAATCATCAAGTCCAGCCATAACCTAACCTATCTCTAGCACTAAACCATGTCCCTAAGGCACCTAAGATGAGGTTCTAAGAGCCTTTTAAACACCTCCAGGGATGGTGACTTCATCACTTCCATGGACAGCCTGTTCCAAAGCCTGACAAACCCTTCCATAAAGAATTTTTTTTTCTAATATGCAATCTAAACCTCTCCTGGTGCAACTTGATGCCATTGCAGCCCTGCTTTAGATAGACACTGAACTGAGCTCCATGACACTGGGACTAGTATGTCACCCTGTTGGGTGCAGCATCCCAAACAGCATTCCAACCCTGTCAAAGTTCAAGTGACAACTGTACCCAGGTTGCCTAATGCTGGTCATCCTGTCAGATCCCATACACTGCACCACAGTTACTGTGGTGTTCAACACTGCTATATCCCAGCACCATGCAGAAGTTGACAACATCATTATTTATTTGGTTAAGAAACGACGAGCACTTCCCTTGCACCTTCCATTCCAATGGCAGACTATGATTTAAGAAAAAACACAGAATGAATCCTACCTCACTCTTTAAAACCAGAACAGGGGGCAAACAGAAGCCAAAATCTTGATTCTTAGACTGGAAGCAACCTCTAGAGCTCATACAGGCCAACTTCGTGTTCAATGCAAAAGTTGCTCTCAGACTTGGACTCTGTGGCAGAAGTGGGGTAGTTATGGGTTGTGGTTTGTTTTGGGGGCAGGATTTGTGGTGAGGGGGAGTTTTTTCTTTTAGTAGTAGGCTAGGCTATGGCTGTGCAGAAAATTAAGATAAAATCTCCCTACAACAAAGTAAATAATTGTATTTATGGTACTTATTCTGCAAGATGCACCTCATTGTTTTCATCTGCAACAGATTTACACTACATCCACTTCTTCAGGGTATAAAGATACAAGACACATCACAAAGTAGTTTAAAACACAGATATACAAAATTCATCTGGGAGCTCTGCAATAACTTAACTTCAAGACTAGAAATACTTAGTTGCCCTGGTTAAGTGTCACCCTGCTTTGGGGGTTTGTTTCAACTCTCCAACATGTGTTTTCAAGAAAAGACACTCAATTACCACAAATTAAAAGCCACAATAGTCTCAGTAGTACAGGCATCATTATCCTGCCCAAAGTGTGATAGTAACATGACTGAGGCACTTCCATCTGTAGAAAGCAGGGTGAATGCCTGCCTTAAAATAAGGAAATATGTCTTCAATGGCCTAAATTCAGCCAGTCAAGGAAGCAAGTCAAAGTGAGCTGTCCGATGACTGAACTGAAAACTTGCTAAATATCAAAAGCTTTGTGACATTCTAAGTTTAGAGGTACATTTTACTGAATTTTGTAGAAGCTTCAGAAGCTGAATGCTCAGTTTTACTGAACCTGCACTAGATGTCAGCATTGGCTGCAGTAGAGCTGGGCTCAGCTGGCCCAGGCATGTGCTAAAACCAGGCATTTCTGAAGAGCTGCACAGGGCTTTCCTTCTAGGCTAATAAGGTTCATGTTTGCATAACAATTAACAAGAACAAAAATTGCTTTTTGTTCTGACAGATAAAAATTAAGAAACTACATGTTTTGTCTTTAATAGTCTCTCAAAGCTGAGCTAGTCTTGTAACTAGATCAAAGAAAGATTAAACAACATGTCAACATGTAGCTGCAGTAAATATAATCTTGTTTCTGTAGTCAAACAAAGAAGCTGGCAGACTACTTATTTTTGAGAATATAAAATTTCCCAGAAAAAAAGGTAAGTCAAAGCTGTTTTGCAAGAAGCAGAACTAACAGAACTTGTTTCTCAACAGATTTATGGCTATTGTTTTTTGGTCTCCTCTTCCTCTTGCCTTTTTGGACAGGGACATAGCATACAGGTTTCCTAGCCTGCTTACCTCATTGAATAGTACATACTGGCTTGCAGACAAGTACAGTTTTGCTTTTTCTTTCCTTGGTAGTGCACTGCTTTGAGTCTCATCTAATCTGTCAACTTTCACAAAACTTTTGAGAACAGAGGTGTAAGTACCCACCCTTCTTTCAAGTCTGACTGAAGCTGGCCATAGGATTTAAAAGTTTCCTATCAAGGATTTACTATCAGTGGAATTGTAAGCATTGCTTCCCTAGGAACAGGCTAAAGATCTACTCAAGACTATCAACCTTAGCATCTTTCAACAACAAACTGATGCACAATTTCTTGCTTACAGGTCATGCAGTCTAAGAGTAGGGGAGTTTTCAGTACAATTCTTTAAAACGAGACTTATCTTCATCCCCATGGCAACAGACCGCAGGCATGTCCACAGTGCAGGTAGAAGATGTGACTGCAGTTTATTTGCTAGCTTCTCCTCAGTAGGTTCAAGAAAATATAACAATACACCCAAAGGACCATGTCGGGTTAGGATCTTTGGTCACTGAGTGCACACTTATTAGCTAAAGCTCATGCTGCCATCCCTCAGCTGTTCCCAGTACTGAACCTTTCCCTCCCACAGGTGCAGAAAAATAACAAGCAGCTACAGAGCAGCACCTGGTAAGAAGCTTACATCATGTTACCTGAAATTATTTCAGTGTGCATTTTGCAAAAGCGTAATGTATTCAAATAACTTTAAAAGACATAAGGCATACATTGTGTGCCTGCCCCACCCACACACCCCCACAAAAAAAACCAACCCAAAACAACACTCACATTTGGGACTAACGAAGACACAGGTAACACTTACTGTACCCACAGATGGAGATACCCAACAGACTTTTACTTCAGTTGGCCCTTTTGCCTATGGATATTTCCAGGTATCATGTTATGCTAAAATGCACATTAGCCTGAGTAAGAGCACGCCAGAAGCAATCTCAGACTAATATTCAAGAATACCTATCAAAATGCTCAGTATGGTAGCCCTGTGAAATTCCATATTATGCCACAGTAACATAAGAGGAAAATGATCTAAATCTAATTTTTCCCATGAGCACCTAAATCTCTGGGGTTTAAGCTGTCTCAGCCTTATTCTTCAAATGAGTCAGAAGACCAGAGGGGGAGTGGGAAACCATACACAAATCACACCACAACCAAAACAAAATACACACAGGTAGATGCGTCAAAACACTTTTGTCTACAGCTAGTACCGTCTTCAGTCACTGAATATTTCCACTAATACACACAGGCTGAACTGCATCCCAGCAGCAAAGAACACTCAGCCCCCTGGGGAGTGAGTTATGCCAGTTTCATGTCTTCAAGCAGCAAGGAAAGCTGCTCCTCATCTCCCATATCTGCATTCTTGTGAAAAACTGGAGAAGTCACACAGGGAGCTCTTTTGCTTCTCCTTGAACAGATTTAATCTACTATTTATGTTGCCATACACAAAGTCAAAATGTTTCTGAAACAAGGAAAAACAAAGAAGTTATTCATTTCAGTCTTGAAGATGATATTTTTTTGTTGTAATATGTTGCCATCTGCAACATGGAAACAGATTTGGGTGCCCAGATCAGCAGTTATCTGACTTTCTGTAAACAGCATGCCAAACTCTTGACTTTTTCTAGCCTCATAAGGACAATACTTTTCTCACCAGATTAAAAAACTTATTTTTCTTCGAATCTACATGTAAAGCCACTCAGCTCCAAAGCAAGTCTCTTCGTACAGAGGACAGCAATATGTCCCCTAATAACCTGCAGCACACATACAGTCTTCAGCCACAATCTTCATCAGAAAATCAGCTATTTGGACTTGGAAGAGTCCATAGGCTAGATAATGAAAGGTTAAAGGGTTTTACCATGAGCAAGGAGACATTTCTGTACATAAATCTATACACTCGCAACACATAAGCAAGTCTTTCACCATTTCATGTCTTTTACCTATATTTTAAAATTCTAGAGTCATGAGATCAGGTGAAACTCCAGTTTTCATTATATTTTCTAAAAACATTTTGGTTGTTTGGTTGTAAAAAGCCCAAGAGAAAAAAAGTTATCAGTATTTCAGTATATGATCTTACTTTTCTTTTACTTCTACAGAGAATTGAAAGACAGTTTTAACAATGCAAGTTAGTGACCAAGAACAGTATGTTGGCACATTGAATGGTGCACAAGTATAACTGCAGAGAAAACAAGAACAAAGAGAAACAGTGCAGGAAGAGCTACCCTGCTTTTCCCAAGACATCTTTCCAGACAACCTGGTAGCAAGTCAACAACAGCACAGACTTTGAGAGGGTTTCTCTGTCCAGTGTGACAAAGACAAAGCCCAAGCTCCCTCTGTCAGCTGCAGATAGAAATTCAGATATTAATCACCCCACAGCTGCCACAGGGGAGGCATCCAGCACCTCTATTCTCCACTGCAACCAAGTGAACAGGATTTGCAGGATTACCCTCCATGCTCCGTAATGTCTTTCATCACAGTGAAAGGAACACACTAATCCAAGTTAGATTTCCTCTCCAAAATTGAAGAAGCGATTGTATCTGGACAGCTAAGTAAAATAGTCCTACACTGTGTCTTCTGTAGTCAGCATCCACCCTGTACAGTGCTTATGGTGTCCCCCAGCTGTCAGCCAGGGATACAGAGCTGCTGCATCCTACAGAAAGATCTTCTATTTGTTTACGCAGGGTGCATCTACATTAGTTAGAGAACAAAAGAAGGCAGACAGATCAAGCTAGGCAAAGCAGTATTTTCATGGTCCATTTCTCTCCCAGGGCCTGGGACTGATCTCATCCAGAAGCACCTTTACTTCACATTCATAACTGAATCACAAGCAAAGGCAGCTGGAAAGAAGGCTCACAAGTGTTCACTGATATTCACAGTTGTCTAAGTCATCAGAGGGTAACATCCATTTTGTCCACTTGTTGCCCTTAAGTGTGCTTGCAACCCACTTTTCAAGGTCACAAAAATACTAACATAAATACAATTAAACAGTTGTAATGCCTTGAAGGCAAAACAAATACAATTATGCAGGAATATTTAAAGAACAGGTACCACTTAATAGGCCACTATAAAAACAAAAACAAACAAAAAACCACACAACAACAACAAAACTATCAAACAACCAAACAAAAAGAACAACCAAACACACCCCACAAAAAAACAATAACATAGAAGAAATATAGATGGCATTTCTGGTTTCCTGTTCCCTTACACCACCTTGCAAGAACCACCACAGTCCCAGCATCAAACCTGGCAAACCAAGGAAGCCAGCCACCATTTCAAACATGTAGCAAGCACTTTCCATATCTCTAGATATTCTAAAAGTGAACTGTGGTGCAAAGATAAAACACTTCACGGGCAAGATCAGCAATGGGTTGCCATACCAACTCACTCTCTACCTGTAATCAGAGCTCAGTGTACAATTACTAATTAACACCTGTACTACCAGAAAAGATGAAAAACTCAGCTCCCTACAGTATATTGCCAGTCTGCAAGATTTGGAAGTGTTTATTTCAGGCTTTTCAAAGAAACTAGGTCAAATTTTCTCCCAAAGTTGATGGGACAAGGTAGCCTGCTTTAAGAGAACTTAAAAGAAAGATTAGTAGAACCTGGTAAAACCTGTAAGAAAAAGAATGAAGAATAGTTTCCTGCTGATCTAATCAGTTACAACAGAGAATCATCAGCAACTTAAGAGATAAACAGTTATTCTATACAGAAGCTAAACTTAAAATGCCTTTTATTGTAACTCAGACATTCCAACTAGTTTTCTATTCTTTGCTACAGTAAAGAGCTTAAAATATTCAAGTTCTTAAAGCTACATTTACCAAAAAAAATGTTTACTGCAGAACCAGAGAGTTAGAGAAGTTGAAGTGAGGATCCAGGAGTCACAATGTTAGAGAGACTCCTGGGTGATCTCCTGATTTGCATTAGAACAACTGCCTGCCTGCCTGTCTGAACAGAAGATAAGATTTCAAATTCCTGCTTCAAATCCAGGGAAGTTGCATGGTTCCAGGGAAAGCAGCTGGATTCTGCCTAGCTTCTTCATCAACAGGATTGTATAAGCTTCACCTTGACATCAAAGCCTCTGGGGTTTTCAAATCCTATGATGAGCACAAAGTAAACAAAAGAACAAGTTTTATTTGCACACTAAGTAAACATCCATTACTCTTGGGCACTTTTAAATTATTATTTTTACACAGTTACTTCAAGGCTGACAGTATGTACACCAAATATCCCACCCACCTCCACACTCAAAGCCAATTATTTATTTAAAGCTGGCTCTGAGAACCCAAAAGGTGTGCAAGTCTGCCAGCTACACACAGCATGACAAACCATATTTCAGGAAAATGACTCAGTAAGTTCAAAATGTTTTACACATTTAATTAAGCCTTACACTAACTCCAGTTGGCAAGCAGGAGTATGAATCATGGAAGCTAGATCACAGGAGCAAACTCAAAGCAAAGCAAAAACTTAACTGCTTACTCCTAGATCTGAAAAATTACTATAGCAGGAATTCAGAAGAAAACATCCTGCTTCATAGGCATGCATACTGTGGACAGGAAGAAAAAAAAAATTGCCATAAATTGAAGCACAGATGCTAAACTAACCAGTGCTAGTAGAGGTATTGCCATTAAGCCCTCTTCTAATCCTCAGTATGTTGTCAGCTCATGCTGCAACACTTACCTACTGCTCTCCCTTTTAGTGTTTTCTACAAAGAGATCTCCAATAAGGGATGGCACATCAAGGCCAAAGACTACCAGGAAGAGGTTGTGGTTTGTGTCTTGGGCATGAAGTTTTGCATCATCATTGTGCACAGGTCTGCATTTACTCAGTGGTTACCATATTTATTGTTATTTGTGACCCTCTTTTACATGCCACAAGACATGGCAGTATCCTGAATTGCTTTACATAACAAGAATATACCTTAAGATGCAGTGCTGAGCTAAAGTACTGATATAAAGAGATCAAATTTACACAGCATAGTCCTGGTGCTAAAACAAAAAACAAAAAACAAAAGCAAATATGTACACTGTGCTGTTGTTCATGGGTTGCCCATTCCAACTGCTGGTGACAATCAGCTGAAGTAAACAAGAACACAGAAGAGAGACCTCTGGCATCTGAGATCCTGCAAGACCACAGGAAACTGTGCAATGGACATTTAGTTTAGAAGGATCCAAAGAACATCCATAACATGCTGAGCTACAAATCATTTGCCATCATGCCCTAGAAAACTTAAGAGCAATAGCAAGTGAAAAAACCCCATGTATACACACCACTAGTTTGTTGCAAGGAATCAGAAGTACAGTCATTGTCCTTTGCTTTCTCACAGTTTGAAATGTCTGAAGTAGCTGCAGTGCTATTTGTGCAGCCCTTCTGTTATCATTGTGTGTATCTGCAGATTGCCTAGCTTTCCATGTTGACAACAGGGCCCCAAGTTCAGGGACACTGTCAAACACCAGAAGATGCAAACTGAATTACTTCCACTTACTACTTGCACCCACGCTCAAGTTACAAGGTTGGTGCAGTAAAGGCAATATTCACACATGTTGTTAGTATAGAACAGTAACATTTCTCACATTTTTCCTATTTCTTTTCCATTGCACTGCTAGTAAGACTGCTATCACAAATAAGGAATTAATACAGTTACAGAAGTGACAGCAAAGCTGCAACATATAACTGTATCTTTCTTACTGACATAACAGCAAAATGATGATTGGGAAAGTGGCAAGTAGCTCTACACACTTTGTCCTTAGCCAGCAAGCCTTACATTGTCAAAATCTCTTGCTAACACTGGGAAATGATAGAGTGCATTGCCACTAGTGCTGAAGAGTAACTTCTGTAGAAAAAAAAAAAATAAATTAATTCTTCAGCCACACTTCGAATATAATAACACCAAACTTCTGCACAGCTATCAGATACCAAAACTTCCCACACAATCTTAAACCAAGCCTGATTCAAAACAGTAAATAAGAGGAAGACTGGCATCATGTCACATCTTTTCATCCACAATAAGATCTTACATGAGATATGCATCCGGCCTGGATATCAAGTCATCTTATTTTGGCATTGTGCTCAGTATTTGCTGCCTATCAGATTCAGTTGTTTAAAGGATTTGATCACTTATCTTAGTTTGCTTCTGTAAATAGCTAGCGATATACTGCAAAGTGACAAACACTATTCAGATCTCTAATCCTTGTTAATCTCCCACTCACTCAACAGGACTGTCACTCACAGAAACCTGTCGATATCTGCAAAAAGATTGTTTCTCAAACACCGTTTCCAGAAGAAGAAATTTTTCCCAGAGGCGTGTTGTGGACTTTCAGGGTCACCTTCCTGTATGAGTGTGATAAAACTACATGCCATGCTGGGGAAACTGACACCAGGAAATTTAAGAAGATAAAGTAATTAGATATAGAAGTAAACCCAGACACACACACTACATTCTCCTGCCCTGACTGATCTTCTGACTCCTTTCTATGGGTCAGAAGTGCTTTGTACACCTAGTACTAGTCTACAGCAACTCTATCAAATTTAAAGGAAATCAGTACTCCTTCAGCTTTCCCCTAAAAGTTAACATCATTATACATATCAGGCTTAGGTATTCAGCTTTGCCATTATCTTCTCCAAGTATTTGGTTGTTAACCATGCAAGAGATCATTTATGCATCTGTGTAGAACCTAGACAGTTGTTTGTGAAAGAACTCCCAAACACACCTCTCTGTGAATCAAACCACCCAGCAAACAGCCAAACTGGGATGGAGCTCTGTCCTCGCTTGGAACCCGCAGGGCCAAGGAACCAAGGCTACTTCCGGATCATGCTGCATGCTGACACACAGAACAGACCAAAGGAGGCTGCTCAAGGAAAACTTCCCTCTGGATTGACTCCATGATCCCCATGTCTGAAACCAGTTCCTCTGCAGTGCTGCTAGACAGGCTTTATTTAGATAGGTGTCACCTCAGAGATCCAAGTGTCGCAGATGCAGTAAGGAATCCTGCGCTTCAGAGGCTGGGGAGTAGTAAGCAATACCTATTGCTAGCTTTGATTTTAGGAACACAAGTCAACCCTCCTTCTCCTTTTACTCTCCCCCTTCTAAGAAGCATCCCAAAATTACTTGAAAGGAGATGAATAGACCAAATATTTCCAAGGCATATTTTTTAGCTAAAAGCATAAGTAAGTACATGTGGGTGTACATATAAAAAAACTTTATATATATATATATATATATACACACACACACACACATATATATATAAACACACACCCCTTACTGTTCTTTTCCTGTTCAGCTGGGCAGAATGCTCAGAGTATTTTTCAAGACCACAGCTGCAGCATTCCAAGCAGGGTGCTCTGCACATTTGACTACCAGCACCATAGCCTGTAACACAGCCCTCAGGCACATTATGGGATGTGGAAATTCACAGGTACACTTCTGTATAAGTCAGAAACAGTTTTCAAATGACAGACACTGAGAGGAAGCTCACTGACATAACCATGACATGACTTTCACAGTTTAATTGCTTTGTATCAGCTCCCTTTATAGGAATGGTGACTTATAACCTTTAGTCTCAAGAAAAAAAAAAATAGATTAATAAAGCAAATTGTGTTAAAAGCTGCTGTACAAGAAAGGTCTCTCACAAGACTTTATAGAGGAAAATGCACATACCTGCAAGCAATCCACTCCACTTTCATGTACAAGAATGTATCAGCATTTTAGCAGTACTGTATTACTTATTGTTCTGTTTGGAATATTTTCTTCCATAAAACATACAACTAAATGTATTAGAACTGAGAATTGGACTAAAAAGGTTTAAAAGTTTTACATTACTAACTGTTAAGAACCCCCCAGTTCCCTACTACTGGAGGTGAGAACTGTGATTGGTACCATGTACAAAAGGATCAGGCTATTTATTGAAGTGTCTAAATTTGACTAAACTTGCTTAAACACCACATTTAAAACACAAAGCACCATGAATAACACAAAGCATCAATGAAAGGGATGGACTGTAATTTAACCATTCATCATACACATGATTTTTCATTAGCACATGCTATGCTTTCCTTCTCCTTTTCTTTTCAGAGTCTGGTAACAAAAAGACGAATCCCAGACCAGACTAGAACCTAGTAATCATTCTAATTACTGACTTCACACCAACATAGCAATTAAAAGGGAGAGAATACAGCTACAATAATAGACAAAATAGCAATCAAGAAATCCAAGCCCATTTTGGATGAGACAGGTCTAAACAGAGTCAGAATTTATTATTTACTAGGCTACTCACTCACATGCAGCATAAAACTATTTAGAAGACATAAGGGTTTATCTTCATATAATTACAAAGAGGTCATTTGATCATGATACCTACACTTCAAGCAACTTAGATATTCAAGAAATTCTATGTTGAAGCCAGGAACTTGCAGTTAGCTTCACATAGAAAATACAGTACAAACACCTACCTGCAATGTTTGACATCAGATGTTTATATTCAGTCCCATACTTCTCTGGTATTGATGCAACCCTCTGTCTTCCATAGAGGTATTTATACAACATAAATTTCCTGGCCACCTGTCAAAAATAACTGGCCAAATGAAACAAAACACCTGCTGGTTTTTAAGCATACAGGTACTTATGGCATAATTGGCCTTCCCCCTTACCTTCCAAAGGATATTTAGAGCAGGAACAAAAAAAACATACTACATATTTCTCACACCATTTTCATTTTCAACATAATTTTTGTAAAACCTTGAGCGTAATAAGCATGCACACATACTGTTCAGATGTCCTACAAACTTGTAGAGGTCCTGGGTTTTACTCATTTGTTCAAACACAGCCAGACTAATTCATCACTGAAAGCTTCCTTTTCAGTCAACGGGGAAAACTAGTCAGGTCTTGGATAAAGTAAATTGCACCCTGAAGCACATAACTACTTCTAAATGGAAGCTTAATTCTTGACATCTACAATGACAACATAATTCTGCATCTCATCACATCCATTTGAGAATATATTTTTATTTATTTTGGTCATAGATGGCAGAGCTACCTTCTGATTTTTGCCATCAAATCTTTGAAAGAATGCAGTCAGAGGAAGGCTTTTTCTTTCCAGAGAAGCAGCACTGCTCATCTTGCTTCTTTGCCACATCACTTTTTCTTTAGGGAAAGTTATTTATAAACCTTGGAAGTAGTGCAAAAGGAGATAAGAGGATTCAAAGGAAGAATTCTTATTTCTACAAGAAATACTGTGTTCTTAGGAAAGGAAAAAAAAAACCAACCCCACAACACTAGACAGACCAAGAAAACTAGAATAAGCTAGGGAAAAGAGAAAACAATTTACTTTCAGCTCATAGCTATGAGGACAAAATGGATAGTCTCACCCTAGAGTTGTAATCATATGTAAATTGTGGTTTGTTTCCACTTAAAAACAAAAACAGTTCTCTAGGAGACACCATACTCATCAGGGAAACAATTCATCCTTGACTTTACTGTCTGCCAAGTGACTCATATCTCCTGATGACACAATTCACTCACAACCAGCACACTCTTGGGCACCAACTGCCGTTATGGAACAAGTTCATTTTCATGAAGGAACAGTTTTCCCCAGATAAAATTTCATTTTTCTTCATAACCCTTGTTCAAAATCAAGCAACCTAAATTTGTGAGGTATTTTACATCTTTGATATACTTTGTCAGAACTTCTTTTCCCCATTCAGTATGATACTTGCTCAGTAGCAACTGTTGGGTTTTTTTGCTTGGTTAGTTGTTTGTTCTATAGCTAAACACTAGAAACTTAAAAATCCAACAGATACAACCAGAAAAAAAAATCAGCAAACACAGTCCTCTCGTGCATTATCCCCAAACTCTGCAAGTTACACCACCACCCCACCACATCAGTACTGCCCCAGGAGCAGAGGTGTGATCACCACCACAGCAAAGTCCTCATTCATTAAGTGCTCAAGATTATCATGGCCAACACATGTAAGAGTCACTTCACTGGGAGTGAGGATCAGTTGTTATCTTTATTAAGGAAATCTCTGCTATCCATTGTAATTGTCACCTACCTTCTCCACCAGCTAAAAACCCATCACCTCCTCAACTAGGGTCTCAATAGATGTTGAACCCAAGTCAACGTTTGGTTCTTGAAGACCAAGGTTCCTGAGAAACAGGATCTGTCAACCTTTGGCCGTGGAGAAAATCGTTTCTATGCAGGTTGCCACTCACCATAGATGATCAGCATCTTAACAATGGCTGCATAAAGCCAGAGGGGCTGAGAAACCCTGAACAAGGTTCACAGACTTTTTCAGTAGTTTTTTTTAAATGCTGTTATCCTGTTTCTGTTGCATCTGAGCCACACCACCACACTGTCTGAAAGCAGTAATTCAAACAAGTAGCAGAGATTGTGCAGTGAAAATATCTAGAAACCAAAGCTAAACAAACTTAAACATTGAGTTTAATGATATCTTATTCAAATGTCACAATTCTTTCAGTTTGTGTAATAACTTTTTCTACACACTGCCTACACCACTTGTAGTTTTCTGTATGAATTGAAGGGGGAAGAGAAGGAAAAATATCTAAGTAACAAATAAACCAGCTTTTCTTTTCATATTGTTATCTCCCCTATGTCTGTCCTCATTCAGCTGATGAGGACAGTGACAACAGGAAGTCAATTTATAAAGAATCTGAAGTAACAAAAAACCTTTCAAAGAGGGCAGCACAGCTGTTGTCCTGTCAGCTTTCTCTCCAGTGCTCAGAGGCTCTGGGGTGCAATAGGAAGAGGAAACACCTCATTCCATCACCCCAGCTGTCCCCTCTCACATTCTATCCCCACAAAGTCAATGGTGGAATAATCGTTCATCTGCATCAAGGACACACTTCTATACACACTATTTTGCATGAAGTTCAGCAGAAACCGATATTCTGTTGGTTGCCTGATCAATTTCATTCCAAAACAAATGGCAGTTATTTAGTTTAAAAAAAAAAAAAAAAAAAAGGCAAGAAGCATTAGAAGATAGGCACTGTGGATTAACTCACCAAATATCAAAAAATATCAATTTCTTAAAAGTCAATTTACAAAGTTATTACCTACCAAATCTATCAAAAGAGCTAAGTACTTGACATTTACAATTTTTAAAACTTACTTAAGGTAGAACATTACATAGGTAGTGTAACCTGTTTTCAAAGAAGAACTGCAGAAAGGAGAAAACACCTATAATTTGTTTCTTAAATACATCGCCAGCATGATTTCATAAGGATCTATTCAAGGTCATAATTTTCTGGTAATCAGGTAAGGACCTACATTTGAGCTCCCTCAGTATCTTTATAGCAAGAAACAAGTCACCCTGGAGAGATTTGTATGCATCTGATTTAGATAACTGTGTAGCATAATATCTGGACTCACAATTACTCATTTATTGTGATGACAATGCATTGCTTGGTAAAAAGCTAATTTTTCATTATTTTTTATTTTGTTTTTTAAACATGGTTCCTTAATTCTGATGGTGTGGTTTTTCGTTGTTGTTTTTTGGGTTTATTTTAGAGGAAAGCTTTTATAGAAGACAGATTTTTATGTGTGTATCTATAAAAAAAAAAATAAAGAAAGAAAGGCACATATACAGATCCAAATAACTGGGAAACTACAGTCATTCTTTTTAATAATATCCTGTCCCAGAAAAAGCATGTGTTCTGTGGTGGCTGCCAACAACCAAAACACAACTCATGAAGCAGCAGAGAAATATACAGTTGTTCTGTTCTGTAGATCCTCAATACACATACTAAACCTGTGACCTGTAAGCTTAACCACTGAGGTGTAGACATTTTTGCTTTTCTACACAGTTATTATGATTACCATGAAAAATCATCCACAACATACATTTAGTTTTATAATGGACTGAACAGTCCAACAGGTGTATCAAGACCTCTGATCAACTGAAGATGGAGGCACAAGGGAAAACTTGCCAGGTACTACTGAAAAAAAAGAAAGAAAAAAATCCCCCACAAACCAACCACCACCTCTCAAATTTTGCAACCAAAGCAACTCTCTGAATGGCAAACCAGAACATTCTGACCTGCCTTAAGTTAGCTGCCCTTTTTTTTTTTCTGTCAGAGAAGTGAAGTGATATACCAGCAACTCTAGTACTTGCATACACTGGTTAAGCTGTTTTGGGATAATCCTAGTGATGATCACAACAAACAGCCTGGAAACATTCTCCATTGTCACTGCAGTTGAATACTACCCTAACACCTTTGAAAGAGAGACCATTGCTGGTGGTTCAGCATTACACCAGCATAGATGTGCCTCAGTGCTGTGGTAGGCACCTGTTACAGACAATTTGACCAAGAAGCAAAGGCCTCCTTCAGACAGCTGGAAGAACCCTTACATGTACAGGCCCTGATCCTTAAAGGATCCACTTAATTCACCCTGTTATCTTCTGAAAGCATGCAAGCAATCCAGGAGATTTCTGCACTGATGAATGCACTTCCTGACACAGGGTGATCCAGGAGCTGATGAGTGAAGTTGTTCTGCTAGACCTGATCCTTACAAACAAGGAAGAACCGGTCATGAATATGAAGTTCAAGGGTAATCTTGGTTGCAGTTACAACAAAAAGGAGGAGCTCAATATCCTGAGAGGAAAGAACAAAGCAAAAAGCAGAATCAGAACCCTGGACTTCAGTCATTCACACTTTGTGCTCTTCAGGCACCTGCTTGGAAAAATCCCGTGGAAGATGACCCCAGAAGGAAGAGGCGTCCAGGTAAGTTGGTTAATTTTCAAGGATCACCGCCATCAAGCTCAAAGTTTTGGCCACCGTGACCAACAGGAAATCACACAAAGGCAGCAGGAGACCTGCATGGATGAACAAGGAGCCTCTGATAAAACTCAGATATGAAAGTGAAGCATCTGAGAGGAGAAACCACAGAGAAGTTACAAGGAAGAATACAGAGACTATCCAAGCATGTTGTGATGGTGTCTGAGGAGACAAAGACCATCTGCAATTGAATCTGGCAAGTGACGTGGAGGGCAACAAGAAAGGTTGCTACACATACATAAGCAGCAAAAGGAATACCTTTGGTCCTGCTGCTGAATGGGGAAGGGGATATGATGATAAAGGATACAAGAAGATCAAAGTAGCAAATGCCACCTTTGCCTTGGCCTTCTCTGGTAACACAGGCCTTTGGGAATCCCAAGCCCACAAGACAGGTGAGAAAAATTTGTCCTCAGTGGAGAAGAATCAAGTTGGGAAACATGTAAGCAAACTGGACATAAAAAACAAACAAACAAACAAAAAAAACCACACAAACAACAACCAAACAACACAAAATGAACAAAAAACCCAAACAAAACAAAACACAAACCTGTGGGCATGGTATCCATGAGGGGTGAGGGAGCTGGCTGATGTCATTGTGAGGCCACCCTCAATACTCTGAAGACTCATGGCAATTAGGAGAGAAGAATGCAAAACATAACTCCTACCTTTAAGAAGTAGGAACCAGGGAATTGCAAGCCAGTCAGCCTCACCCTGATCCCTGGAAAGGTGATGAAGCAAATCCTTCTGGAAAGAAGTCCCAAACATGAATGACAAGCAGATGATTTGGAGTAGTCAGCATAGATTTGTTAACAAGAAAGTTGTGGTTAAACAACCTGGCAGCTTTCTATGAAGAGATAACTATTTTGGTGGATGAGGGCAGAGTGGTGAGTGTTTTGAACTTAAGTAAGGCTTTTTAAATTGTCTCTCATATCATCATCTCAGACAAATGGATCAAGTATTGACTAGATAAGCAAACAGCAAAATGAATCAAAAACTTAACTGCCCTACTCAAAGGGTTGTGGTCAGCATGAAGACCAGCTGGAAACCAATCATGAGTGGCACACCCCAGTGGTCAATACTGGGTCCAGTATTGTTCAACATCTTCACTAATGGCCTGTACAATTGGACAGAATACACACACTACAAGTTTGTAAATGTTACAAAACAGGGATGAGTAGCTGATACACCAGGTAGTTGTGCTGATGTCTGGGGTTGGACTAGAGGATCTCCAGAGGCACCTTCCAAAATCAGCTTCTATGATTCTATGAGGATGATTTAAGGATATTCCCATCATTTAACTTGCTCACATTTGTGGCAGGACAAACAGGGTTCATAGTGTTGGGAAGACCTTCTAGGGGAACACCTTGATGATAGCAATCCTGAGTAATCTAGGTGACAACTCTAGAGCAGAACTGACACACACTGCTCTGCGACAAATATATGCCTTGGAAACACTTGCTTTATCCAACAATCCTGTTGATTTATGCCCTCCAAGACATTTAAAGAACTTGTCCATCAGCAGCAAAGTGACACCTCAGAAAAAAAAAAAAAAGTGTCATTTTTATAATGCATTTTGCCACCATCTCATTTGTCTATACTATACACAGGATAGGAAAAACAGCAGGAGACCAACATAACCTAAAGCAGATTATTTACAAGAACATCCTTTGAGCAAATGTGATCCATTGCATTACATGACTTAAATTCATCCCTGAAGTCATGCTTTAATGTTACCTGAAAAAAATGGCTTTGGGCTTGGGTACAGTACAGCTCAGTAAGTCACAAGAATGGTAGACCATTCTTTCCTACAATACCACCAGCAGAATGCAAACTTCATAGAAACAGAACAGGCTTTCAGACTAAGCCCATAAAGTGCTGAAATAACACGACAGCAGCACAGTAAAGGTGAAAAAGTCAGTTTTTCTTATTGTATTTTTCTGCATAACTGCATAATGAAGGCATATAAAGAAAAGGCTGAGGGTACTTCTATACTGGGCAGTGATATTTCACTGACAATGAGTTGTTAGCGATCACCGTGTACACGTTTTATAATGTACAAGTGTACACTCCCACATATGGCATACAGACGCTGCAATTGCCTTACTGAGGCAGAAGTAGACATACAGAGAGGTAAATGCAATTACAGATACAAAACTGCAAATTGTAATATTTACAGCAATAAACACATTAGAAAATGAGTGAACACAGGGATTTCTATGCAAGTCATTATTACATGCAATTTTTTTCTGCCAAATTTACAACTTGAGATTTATAAGATGCATCCCTAATGAAAATCAACTAGGTTTAAATTCATTTAGGAAATGAAGTCTATCTTAAAAAGAAAAAACAAAAACAAAAACAAAACAACCTTATAACCCAAACCCACAAACCAGAAATTTAATCTTCAACAATCTCCTCAAAAATAATGTGATAAGCCCAGTTACCTGCAATTGATTTCAGCCCCAAGCTCTTTGAAGAGTAATTTAGTTCTTTTTAAGAAATGGAAAAGAAGAAATTACATTTGGAATGTGCATCCATTTCACAGAGCTCAAAATGAAGAAGAATTCTTCCTTTCTATCAGAGGGATTAAAAATATTCCTTTAACATAGCAGAAAGTAACAAAAATATACCCCTGCGCTGAAAACTAAACATCAAAGGTAAGTTTGGATTTTCAAGGAATAATAGATACTTGGAAGCTTGGCATGTTCAAAAGTGGCTGTTTAGTCAAGTGTCTTCAGTCTCCCTTCAGGTCTGAAGGAATTCAGTCTCCTTCACTTTTTAAGTTCAGGAGACTGACAATCTTTCAAGCACACATTGGTTTACTCAACACTAACCAGCAGCACCTTGTACTGACATCTGGGACCAGCAGCAGCCAGTTTTACAGGCAGGCTTTGTCCTCAGCTGATCATACTAGTGAATGCTAATTTGTTCTCACCCATTTTCTATCTTCATATCACTCATCTCTTCTATTTGGCAGTTAAACACTCTGAGGCAAGAATTGTGGTTTTGAGTAGGTTTAGGTTTTTTTTGTGTGTGTTTTGGTTGGTTGGTTTTCAGGTTTGTTTTGGTTTTTTGGTTTATGTTTTTTATGGGTTTTTTTTGTTGTTGTTGTTTTTTGTTGGGTTTTTTTGGGGGCTTGGGGGGGTGCAGAATTATCACAATAATACAATGCTACAATAATGCAAACAATAGATTGACTTGAAGGAAAGAGCTCTGGATGAAGAATCAGCCTAGCGGACAAACAGGAATGAATTCAAAATTTAATAGTATTTGCAATTAACTCATCAAGCATAATTCACAAGCACTGTTATGACAGCTACTCTTTTGGAGGTCATTACAAAATCTTCTCTGCAGGAGATCCATATGCCTCAAGAAGTTTTGGGTTTATTCTTAGAAAACGATCACAAAGATAATACCCGTAAAATAAAACTCTGTAACCTGCAGTTGAACAAATCTGTTCTTCCTTTTTTCACTTGACCTTGTATTAGAGACCAAAAACCAGGTTGGTTTTGCATCTTCAGGGCTAGAAGCACGTAGAGAAGAAGTACCAGAGACAATTTGCTTCCATGAAGGCAGAAGATTATACAATGATAATTTCCTAACATTTGTGTGATCCATGAATAAACATATTTACCTCTTTTACAGGTTCATCATCCGGGGCAGCATCTTCTGCCACAGGCTAGTGAACAAGAAGGAGAAGAGAGAGGAAAAAAGTCTTATAATACATAAATTACTGAGAAAGACACAGTTCTAAGCCAAGTTCTAGCACAAAATAGTCAGTTTACTTTTAGTCAGTTAAGTCCAAATTCACAGTACTGTGGCAGGCATGTTCAATTCTTCACACTCGGCACAGGTAGATTAATCTTTGAATCCATAAGGAATTGCTTTCTCCAAGATATATAAAATGCTAAGAGATACAGGAGAAAGCAAGAGCACACTGGTGCTATTAAAATTGCTCAAAGCCAGACTTGTCATAGAAATTGCACAAGAACAAATAACTGAGCAAGGTTATTAATTAATAAACTAAAGAACTGGAACAGTATTTATTGCTGAAAAGAGAGAATATATATACACAGGATCAAGATTTCTAAGCACTCAACTGCTTTTTGTCATTTAATGGGTGCTCAGTTGAAATCTGTTAAGTGATGAACCCTTTGGAAAACATTTTAGGTCAGAAGACTACATGGAGCTTGATCACACAGCCCTTCCTCAGGAAAATATTCCCAAGGCTGTAGTTCACTACCTCATCCATTCAGCTTGAGAGGGATCAATAACTTTGCCTACCCACAAAGAAATTCTAGACTCAGCAAATATCCCAGTTTTCCTGCTTACTTGTCAGACACAGTTAATGACCTCCTGAGTCAACAGGTGGAAGAAGCAGGATTTTGTTCTAATCTTCCTTTATATAAACAGAATATAGAACATGCCCTCAATGCACTCTTCCTTATCAAGTGATTGATTTACTATAAACACTGTCTTTAATATCTGCAAGTCATTCACCCAAGTCGTGCACAGGCACTCATAAATGACTCTACTTTAAAAGGTTCTTTGGCATTAAGGAAGGTGAGGAGAAAGAGGTCCATATGCACAAAAACAAACAAACAAAACAACTGTCTCCCTCCTTGTCTACTAACTGCAAAAGGCTTCTGTGAAAAAGAATAACTTGCAGACAATCATGAAAACATTTTATCCCACAAAGATTCAGAGCCCGTGACAGCTCCCTCAAAGCAGCCCAATCACTAGTATTTAAGCCACGTTCAGCTCATTAAAGACCAAATGTCACCACTGTTTGAAAAAAAAAAAGACTGGTCTTCTTGGACAATAGCCCACAAGAGACAAAATTTCTATATACCTTAACCAGATGTGAGCAAACAGTACATTAGGAATTCTATCTACAGCATGATTTTAAAGGGTTAAGTGCTATACCATATCTTTAATGTGCTTGGAGATGGCAATAAGACAATAAACGGTGCTCTATCTGTTGTTCTTATCTAAACTGCAAAAGTGTATGCCTGTAATTCCTTAACCCTCTGTAAACTTTTTGTAAGCGAAATCTGGACAGGAGTAATAGAACAGTATAGTTCATAGTCATGGTATTGCTTAAAGCAGGAAAAAACAAACAGAAAACACTTGGAGTAGACAAACAAAACCAAAGATCTGATTAACCAGCTTTGTAATGGGTTGGTTACACTTGGCAAGGAGACACACATGGTCTCTTCTGGAAGAAAGGTCTAAGTGGTCCTTTACCAACAGAAGAGGCAACAACAGAAACCTGTCATCTCGAACAATGGACATCTGGTCTCAGTGCAGAAGCTTACCCTATGATCTAAGAAGTTTTTCCGATAAACTGATGGCAGAAAAAGCCATCTAAGCGATGACTGAAGTGTATTCTGACTGATATCAATCTCTGCAAGCCCTGCAAACTCATTCTTAACCTACAGACTCCAGAATGAGCTATGCTGCTATAACACATTATAATATCACTTCTGCCATATCACTTAAATATATAAACAAACACTTCGCATTAAACCTCTTCCACAGTTTAGCACCTTCTCTTTTGAGAAAAGTGCTTTGTGTTCCCTGTAACCTGGGTGCTTAAGTTACACTCCCCTCTGCTCCTCTCCCCAAAACACTGCTACAGTAGTTGGATCGAAGAGCCAGGGTTGGAGACGGGGCACGGGTGAATGTTAAAAAATAAACACAAAACCTTCACGCCTCACAAGTTTCACTCATCTTGTGCTGGAAACAGTTGACCAGAAATACTTGGTTTTTATTGCACTGCTCAAGAACTCCCCAAAATACTCAGGAAACTGCTCTGCCTTTGACACAAGAGAGTCTAAAATTGCAGGTAGCAAACATTCTACAAGACGAATTGTGAGCACGGGTGAGATGGCACCCAGTTGTTATTACAGTGTTGTGTTTCCAGTATGATCCTGAAAGCACAGTCTTGTGCTTTGAGGTAACGGGTGGGGGTCTGACAATTTTGTGCTGATGCTAAAACACAAGAAAGCTCAGAAGTCAAAACAGAAGCAAGGACCACGCAGCTATCCTAGCCTCAAATTAGAGATCATATACTTCATGTTTAAAGGTGAGCCTAAGTCCTATTCAGCCCACCTTGCAGGTTTCTATCTGTTTTACACGACCCTTCCCTTACAGACACCCCAGCCCCCCGGAGGATGGTCCCGACCCAATCTGGGTGCAGGAGTGGGCAGGAGGGCAGCCCGCACCGGCCGCCAGACACCCCCGCTCCCCTCTGCTCCAAACTGCTCCGGCTGTGGGGCAACAGGTTTCCGAGTCGAGCCTCTCTCCCCGTCCCCAGGAGCGAGCAGAGGGGGCAAGGGATTCTCAACACAACCCCACTTCAAGAGATTCGGTGCAGCACCGAGGTGGTTTCCCGGCGGGAAGGGCATGGCGGGGGCTGGCAGCCCCGCTGCAGCCGTCCGCATCCCCCGCCGCGCTCACCTCTGTCTCCATGGGCTCCACCTCTATCCCTTTCCATAGCTCCAGTAAGTGGGCGATCGGCATGCTGCCCGACGGTTGCGAGAAGCCGGGATGAAGCTGAAGGAAAGCGCGGCCGCCGCCGAGGGAAGCAGGAGAGAAGTGTCAGCCAGCGCCCGGTCACCCGGCGGAGCCCGGCCCGGGACCCCCCGCCCGCTCGGCAATATGGCTCCGCGCCTGTCCGCGGCCGCCGCGCCTCGGGGGAGCCCGCAGGCTGGGCGCGGCCGCTCCGCAGGCGCGGAGGCTGGGCAAAGCAATGGCAGCCGCCCCGCAGCCCCGGCCCGCACCCCCGTCCGCCGCCGCCCCGGCTTGCGTTTGAGTAAGGGGCGAAAGTTGATGCCGAGGATGCTGCGGCGGCGGCGGGCGCTGCTATGGCAACGGCAGCGCGGTCCCCCCGCCCGGCACCGCCCGAGTGACCCCGCTGGGCACCTGGCGGGGGGGAGAGGGGGGCACGACAGGGGGCGAAGGAGGAAAACAAACAAAAAAATAAACAGAAAAACACAACAAAAAACCCCACCCCACTAAACTGGCAATTTTTTTCCTCCTAATTCAAAGCGCTGGTATCTGAATACAGAGCACAGCTAACAGAAGGATATCTAAAGTTCACCAAAGCCTGATACTGTCCAGTCTTAAAAACATTTGTCTTATCATTTGCTTCATAATTTTTTTCTTTTCACTATGAAGCCTGTAGAAAGCTTATTTATTCAGATGCCATTTCCTCCTCCATTAGCTCTCACAGCCTATTACAACCTTACTATAACATGTGTGACACATTACACCCAATACACAGCTGTAGAGGCCATGATTTATGCAGATGTTGATTTAGATTTTCCTCAAATTGAAGTCAAAACAAGCACATTACCTTGTTCGGGCAACTTTATTATCATGTTCTGAAAGGTGTTATTGCTAAATAAATCACTGCTCTTCAAAAAAAAAAAACAAACAAACAAACAAACAAAAAAAAAAAAACAAAAAACAAAAGACAAAAAAAAACACCAACATTTCAGAACAAATAGTCAGTGTGTAAAGTGCATTTTTCTTCTATTCCATGCTCAAAAAGTCTGTTTATTTGCATAGCATCAGTGTTGTACAAATTCAGAGCAAGTTTTAGTGAAAAACAAAAACTCTTCTGCCAGTTTACAACCGAACACTCAAGCAATGTTCCTCCTCCAGTCTCATCTCAGCTCCCTCAAGGTCTGTTTAACATCAATAAGCTGCCATGTAAGTCTAAATGTCAAGTAGGGTTAGGAGAGAGTCAAAATCACTGGTCATAATAAAGAGAAAAAAAAAAAAAAAATCAGACCTCAACCAGAGCCACAAATAAAGCTGTGCATTCAGATACTGCTGCAAGTCTTTTACTTCTGTGGTAGACTAGTAACACTTTTCTTGACATCTGTGTCAACATTGAGCTAACAACTTTAACATCAATTATGCAGCTTCATCTGCTTTACAGATTGAGCAATTAAATATCTAGATTACTGGCTTTATTCACTGCTCACAAAAAAAGTGTAGTGGGAGTGATGTCAGTCATGTAAGACATGTACCTGAAATCAGAAGCTACAGTATCTGGCTGCTACATAGTCCCTGGTTCTTGTGTTCTGCCTCTGTTCCACCCCCAGCAACACATGGCAGAAACAGACATGCTTATTGCCTTTAACTCGACAGACAGGCTCTTCCAAAAAGCTTCATAGTGCCAAAAGGTGCAAGGCCAGAGCCAACATCAAGGGCAACAGATTCAGAGCACAAACCATGCTTGCTTTACAAAACCCAGAGACCTTCATCAATCAGACACATGTTCCCAGAAAAGATATATGAAGGTTGTACATGATCATATTGTGCACGTCATCTTGATTTTTAAAAACTCTGTTTAGCTCAAACTTACAAGATTGCATTTCAGCCTTTGGGGAACAAAGCGTGGATGCCACAGGCTGAGAGCAATAGCATAACATCTGTAAGAGCAGTGAACTGGGGAAGTGCGATATGCCCAGGTAGTCCTAGAGGGGGCAAATCAAGGGAATAAGTTTGGAATCATTGCATCTGCACTCAAGGTAAAAGCACATGCATACAAATCTTATGTTTTAACATCTTTTTCTAAGAACTTCACTTAATTCTTGAGAAACGTAGTTACATGTTTCCTTAAGTATTAATTTATTACCAAACTGGGAAATTTAAAAAAAAAAAAAAAAAAAAACACCTCACAGTATATTTCAAGGTCTGTTTGGT
Organism: Columba livia; assembly: GCF_036013475.1. NCBI lineage: Eukaryota > Metazoa > Chordata > Aves > Columbiformes > Columbidae > Columba > Columba livia. The sequence continues at coordinate 74,128,967 of NC_088604.1, forward strand.
CAGTCTAAACACACTTAAGGCAGAAACAAAAAGAAAACCAAGTGATGATATCTTGTTATTGCTTTAGTGGATATACTTCTGTCACAAGCATAATGCATATATCCTGAAGCAGACTTACTGCACTCTTTCAGCACCAAGATATGAACTGGACCTATATTAAGTGTTCAAGTCTGACTCACTAAAGCATGCATTTCGTATCCCATCCCTTATTCCTATCTAAAGAAAAGCAGAATTTTTCAGCCTCAGCTATAAAGAAATTCAAGTAACCTTGTTTTCAGTCATATATTTCCCTTCATTTTGCTGCATTGACTCAGAGTAATCCCATTGAACTCTCCAGAACTATTTTGAATAGAGATTTTGCAAGAACAGGGTCTCCTTCATCAATAAAAATACCAATTTTCTTCTTAGTGACTTAAGTATTCTGCTTGAATCTTCATTCATGGAGAAAGGCATCTTTAGATGTCCACAAGCTTCAGATTCCTAAGTATTTGACAAACTAAGTTCTCCCATATTAGAAACTGGCATATTTGATGTAATTAGGAAGAATTTGAAACAAAATATTAATCATGCAATGATATAAATCATCATGTCACTACAAAGTGATCAGTCATTTCCATTACAGTAATATATGACAACCAGAACTGACATGGCTTTGTATGAATGGAGTAGCAGAAAAATCCATGCTGCCCTTCTCAGACCTCCCTATGATCGTCTTACAAAGACATTGAGTCAGAAAAAGGACTGCATATCACAAAATTTGGAACAGTCCACTTCCAAAAATACCACATTAGGAGTAGGATAAAGAAATAGAAGGGAAAGGCAGAATGGCCTAAGTGGAACATAGAGACAGAAAACAAGCAGCAGAGCAGACAGAAGTTCAAAGCAACTGGTCTTTGAGGACACACAAGAAACCTGGTCAGAACAAGAAGTAGCTATGGAGCTTTTCATAATGCAGTATTAGGTAACAACATTCATGGTTTAGCAGAAGTAATATTTGCAGATATGCTAACTAGGCCAAGAATTGCAAGTTTAGTTCGGCTTGCTTCAAGAGCATAAAAGTATTTTTATCTCCTGTGTAACAAAGCACTGGACTACTTACATGGTGACTTTTAATCTATTTCCCCCTGTCTCACAAGTACTATCTAACGGCTGCTGCCAGATACAGAGTTTGGGATTAAACACATCAATATTCTGCTTTGTTTTACAGCAACTCCTATGCCAGCAGGCGGTACATATGTATGGAAGAAAACTTCTTAAGAACATTGTCTATAAATTCTATGAAGATATTTTACACTAATAACTTACACCTCCGCTGCTTTGTGAAAAAGGAAAGTACTATTTCTCATTTGATGCATGGAGGGGAAGAGGTGCAGAGAAACATTTTCTGTCAGTAGCTCACACTTCTAGGTTCCTGACTTCAGTGTTAAATTTAATGTAATCACTCTGTGCCAAGACTCATACATTCATCTGCACACACTCATGTTCACCCAAAGCTTAAGCTAGATAACCTTTTCTGCCAGGCTAGTTGTACCTAGAATATGACCAAAACTTGTACTACTGGCATAGAAGCCAGTAAAAAAAATCCTTCCTCCCTCATGGGCATTCCCAAGGTTCCCCTCTTCTTCCTGCTTACCACAGTGTAAACATCACCTGTTATTAGGCTGGCCACACCAGCATCATCTGCCTCACTTTTTTTGTTTCTTTTTTACATTTCAATCAAGTCTTGACCCAAGCGAAGCCTCCTTTCGCTTTTTGGGTCAAGGCTGACACCTTATCTGTTCAGCTGCAGCACCATGCCAGTAGAGCTTCATATTCAGCACTTCCCAGGCACACAACTACAAGGAATGTTTTCTTAAAGAACAGATTACCCCAAGTGGCAGCACTGAGAAAAGGTCACGTCTCTGAGGTGTTAAGAGCACTAACAGAAGGGAAAGAAAAAAAAAATTGCTAGGGGCAAAGTAGTAACACTTCCCCATCCTTTTCAGATTTTGCACTAGAGAACATCCAGCCATTTGAGTGCATCACTTGTCCAAAGACATTTTTCGTTGCCAAAGGGCCCCTGGAAAGCCTTGAATGCTCAACTACTGATCATCCTTTAATCTCCAAAGCAATAAGAATGCATAATGGAATGTGTGAAGTTGGCCCAAAGATTGCCTAAAAGAGAAAAACAATATCAGCAGAGAATTAGCAAAATTTCCTGTAGATTATTTCAGTCTCCTGAGGTACAAAAAAGAGTTTATTTGGGCCTTCCCAGTATTTCCTGCTGCATACTTCATCCAAAAAAGATGGACCTCCTGGGGCAGAAAGAACTCTACCCTGCAGCACATACACACACAGGTTTCAAGCAAGCAGCTGACTTTTAGCCTTCTTGTTCTGTGGGATACTTATGCTTACAGAATACACACATATATTGTCCTCTCCAACATACAGGCAGAGATTTGGAAGGTACATAGAAAGACTGAAGCACACTTCAACAACACTTCAAAATACATAATTTGACAGTAAATGGTTGACATAAACTGGAAGAAAACAACACAGAAAACCTGCTGATGAAGACCTTTCAGCTGATGGACTGGTTACATCCTGTGATGAAGGCAATGCTGCTGTTGGTGTACAACGGCAGAAGGCAACGCATGCACAGGCAGAATCTCAACAGCAAGTGGAGGTGTCTGAGCACATCCCAGTGATCCCGTTAAATTCATACAGCCCACTGTCACATTTAGATCTATCTACAATCTCTCTAACTTAACATAAAATATAGCCTTCTGGTAGGAAAGTAGAAAGCAAGACCATAGTCCCACATTAGCCTCAATCTGTCACTACACTGTCTCAAGTATCAATAAAAACATGTTGTCCATGAGCAGTCTCCTATAATCTGTACGATCAGGCCTGTATTAGACAGATGAGATCTGAAGTGGATGGGTAAGCGTCAAATGTTAGAAGTGAACTAGTAATAGTAGGGCAGGTTTTAAACTGCATGGAAACCATGCTTCACTCTTTGATAGAAGTCTCAGTTGCTTGTGCTTTTTTGATTTTATACTAAAGTCATCAAAAGCTCCTCTTCCTGATTGAAAGCAAGCAAGCAAACAAAATCCCCCACACTGCTTTTGCCTCCCTGAAAACAGATGTTGAAATGCTTTAAGCTCATTACTAAAACAAGACGACTACATTTCCTCAGCAGAAGCTGTGTTTGTTCAGTGCCTTAGCATTAACTACTTCAAGTTCAGCACTTGGATGTTCATCACTTCTGCAGAACATGGAAAGAAGCACAAAACACCACCTACACATTGCTAAGTGCATAAGGCACAGGGAAAATATTGCTTACTCCAACATATGAGGTGTCCCTACTTCTGTTAAAACAATTTGCTATTTAGTTGTGAGGTACATGCCTAGACATCCTCAAGAAAGACAAAAGGAAATAAAGGCAGATAAAATAAGGCATTCAGGATCAAATTAGCATGTATCTTTCCCCTGCAAAGCTCATAGCTTAACATTTTTCAAATCAAAATCATGTCTACCGTATCCTGAAATATGAAATGCTCAACACTAGACAGGTCAGCTTATTTCTTAACCTCCGCAATGCCCTGGCTTCCCCATCTGTATTTAATGAAAAGGTCTAGGCTGAATATTGAAAGTCAAAGCTTAGAGATCAACAATGGTAATTGGGCTCCTTCAGTTTGAAGGGAAAAATAGACTGGTACTGATACAGGGAATTGACAATTAACTAATTAACACTTAAAGACCTGACACTTGAGAACTAACCCTACCTACTCTGATCTGTATTGAATTTATGTGCCAGTCGGAGACATGGAAAAAGAACAAACTAAATGTTATGATGGATGTGCGCTTGGGAGATTGTATTTAAAAGTGGTTTGTAAGTGGCTAGAATATGAACTGAATTGGATCTAGGAAAATAGAAATAATGGACTTATGTTTAATATGCTGTTTTTCTGACATCTGCAAAAGGTAAATGGGACGGGGGAATGTAACTATCACTGAGCTAATTGGAATTGCATATGAAGTGTATTATGACTGGAATTAAATGGAAAAACAAGAAAGCGAAATATCCCAGGCCTGTGTTGTAACATAAATTACAAGCCTGTGCCAAGCTGTAAGATAAACTCAGCTTCCCCTGTCCGTGTGGCCTTGCCTGTGTCTAAACTGCAGCAAGGACAGAGAGAAAAATAGAAAAAAAAACACTGCTAGAAGTGGCGGAGGGGGAAGGAGGCAGGGGGATGACAAGCCGTATGCCTCTCAGGGTAGCCTGACACCTGAAATGGTGCAGCCTCCCCAAGAGAAGTAATAGAAACTGAGGGCAACAGAAAGTAGAAATTTGGAAATGTTGTTAGATGAAGCTTGCAAAGTATTCAGTAACAGGGAAGATTGTTGAAAGGATAAGAAACTGGAACTGAAGAGGTTGGAAGGCTTTGAAAGCCTTTAGAGAGAGATCAGTGTATATTGGGAAAATGAATGTTGGGGAAGGTACAGAGGAAGTAGGCAGAGAGAGAAATGGACAGTAGCAAGTTTTGAAAAAGACTGATGGGAACCTGGAATGAACAGAAACAAGTGGAATTTTTGGTGGATTGACAATAAGTAACAATTACATAGTAGGTAAAGGGAGTCACTGGCCACAGTGAAAGGGCATATTTTTGTGAACCTTTGAAATACAAATTGGGTAAACACGTAGGTATTGATAGATTTCTATATATGTCCAATTCCTTGAAACCTTTTTGGGAGAAATTTGTTGGAACAAATGGATGCTGTAATCAGATTCAAAAAAAGGAGAAATTACTCTGGAGGTAAATGATCAGCAAAATATGAAAATAATGAGCTTGCTTTTAGCAACTGTTCCCACAGAAGGCAAGATTAATGAAGAAGTCGTGCAACAAGTGTATCCCAGGATATAGACTACTGATGTACCTGGAAGGGCAAAAATGCTGTACCCATAGAGTTAAAAATCAAAGGACAAAAGCTGGTAAGGATAAAACAGTGCCCTTAGAAAACAGAGGACAGGGAAGGAATTCAGCCAGTAGTAGAGAAATTCATACAAATCAGGTTATAAACAGAATAACGGAGGACCTCTATCCAGTGGTAGCAAACACCTTTCTGACTGTATTAATTCTAATTTGATTTATTTTACTGTTTTAGATTTAAAAGATGCCTTTTTTCCTCTCTCTCTGTGAAGCCAGCCAGACAATATTTATGTAAAACCCAGCTCACATGGACGGTGTTGCCACAAGGATTTCCGAATATCGTCAGGCTGTTTTTAAATCAGCTCGCTAAAGATCTTGAATCTTGGGAAGACCCATCTGATGAAGGACAGATGCAACAATATGTGGATGATTACTAGCAGGACACAGAAGACATGCATAACCTAAACTGTAAGGTCATTGAATTTTTTGGGGCTCCAAGGATACTGGGTATCACAGAAGAAAGCCCAGATGATACAGCAACAAGTAACTTATTTGGGCTATGAAATTAGTGCAGGGCAGAGGACTCTGGGACAGGCTCCAAAGGAGGCTGTATGCCAAACTCCAAAGCCTCAAACTGTAAAAGAATTACGGACCCTTCCTGGGCATGACAAGGTGGTGCCGGTTGTGGATTTATAATTATGGGTTGTTTGTCAAGCCATTGTATGTACTAGCAGCCACAGATTAGAAACACCTGCAATGGAATAAAGGAGCTACATGAGCCTTTGAAGAATTTGATAAGGCTTTGATGACAGCGCCTGCTTTAGGACTCCCAGATGTGAGTAAACAATTTTTTTCTATTCTCTCACGAGAAGCAGGGAATAGTCTCAGGTATACTGGCACAGGATATTGGCCCGTACCGACAAGCAGCAGCCTATTTCTCCAGACAATTAGATGCAACTGCAAAAGGGTGGTCTGGATGCCTGCGGGCAGTTGCAACAGTGGTACTGAACATACAGGAGGCCTGGAAATATACCATGGGTCAGAAAACGACTGTGCTAGTATCCCACACAGTGTCTACAGTTCTAAAAGAAAAAGGGGACGCTGGCTTTCCCACAAAGATTTCTCAAATATCAGGCTACATCATCATCACTAACATTGTCAATTCAGCTTCTTTCCTCAGTGGTAACATTGGAAAACCAGTTCATCATAATTGCCTGGAAACCATTGAAGCAACATACTCCAGCCAAGCAGATCTAAAGGACAATCCTATGGACAACACTGAGAACTGTTTTACGGACGAAAGCAGCAATATCCTGAACAGTGAAAGGCATGCTGGTTATGCTATAACTACTAGCCATGAAGCGATGGAATCTGGACCTCTGCCTAAAAGTACTTCAGCACAAAAGGCAGAAATAACTACCCTTACTTGTGTTCTAGAACTAGTTGAAGGTAAAACTGTGAACTTTTATACAGACTCTAAGTATGCTTTCAGGGTCGTGCATGCGCATGGAACAATTTGGAAAGAAAAAGGACTCTTGAACTCTCAAAGCAAACATATCAAACGTGCAGAAGAAATATCAGCAGCTCAACTTCCTAAGAAGGTGGCAACCATGCATATCAAGGCGCACCAGAAAGTGAGCTCGGAATTGGAAAAAGGAAATGAGCTGGTGGACAGAGAGGCAAAACTGGTGCCTAAGCAAAAGGTAAAAGTAGAAAGTGCCCTAGTCCCTGACGGGCAGGTTATTTTAGAAGGTAAGCCAGAATATACTAAGGAAGACTGAAAACTTGTTATAGATTTAGAGAAATCATATAATGAGGAAGGGTGGGCTCACACTCCACAAGGAAAAACTTACTGTTATCCCCTATTTAGTTTGGCCTTTAGTAGCAGAACCATTAAGTAAACATTTGATCAAAAATAGTAACTACAAATTTGTATGCTAGTGTAAGAGAGGTGACACAGCAATGCGATCTTTGCCTCCAGACTAATCCTAAGAATATACCTAAGCCAGAAATGGGTCAAATTCAGAAAGGAAATGGACCTGGGCAATAATGGCAAATTGATTTTTCAGAAGTCCCAAGAAAACAGGGGTGCTGATATTTGTTGGTACTGATACCTTTTCAGGTTGGCCAGAAGTACTCCCTGCCAGAACAGCATAAGCTCAGGAAGTAACTAAAACATTAGTACAAGAAATAATACCAAGGTTTGGAGTTCCAGCTGATATATCCTACTACTAACCACCCCCCTTCTAATACACCCCAGGAAGGCCAATGGCATCCTGGGGTGTATTAGAAGGGGGGTGGTTAGTAGATCAAGAGAGGTTCTCCTTCCCCTCTACTCTGCCCTGGTGAGACCCCATCTGGAGTATTGTGTCCAGTTCTGGGCCCCTCAGTTCAAGAAGGACAGGAAACTGCTGGAGAGGGTCCAGCATAGGGCAACGAAGATGATTAAGGGAGTGGAGCACCTCCCTTATGAAGAAAGGCTGAGGGAGCTGGGTCTCTTTAGTTTGGAGAAGAGGAGACTAAGGGGGGACCTTATTAATGTCTATAAGTATATAAAAGGTGAGTGCCATGAGGATGGAGCCAGGCTCTTCTTGGTGGCAACCAATGATAAGACAAGGGGTAACAGGATCAAGCTGTAACACAAGAGGTTCCACTTAAATTTGAGAATAAACTTCTTCTCAGTGAGGGTGACAGAGCACTGGAACAGGCTGCCCAGGGAGGTTGTGAAGTCTCCTTCCCTGGAGACATTCAAAACCCGCCTGGACATTTTCCTGTGTGACCTCATCTAGGCGTTCCTGCTCTGGCAGGGGGATTGGACTAGATGATCTTCTGAGGTCCCTCCCAATCCCAAACATACTGTGATACTGTGATCCTCTGATAAAGGGCCACATTTTATTTCAAAAATTGTACAGCAAATCAGCCAGCATTTGGGAATAGACTGGCAACTACATACCTCTTATTCTTAATCCAGTGGCCAGGTAGAAAAAAAAAAAAAGAAATGAAATTAACCATCTAATTAAACAACAAATTGTAAAATTGGGGCAGGAGGATAATTTGGCTTGGTCTCAATCTTTACCTTTGGCCCTCTTGCACATGAACAAGGCCAAGGGCAAAGGAAGGGCTAAATCCTTTTGAAATCCTGTGTGGGAGACCCTATAGTGGTACAGAAGGGGATGTCTGCACAAGAAGGGGATAAAATGATGACTTTTATGTGGTAGTATTGGGTAAACAACTTCACAAAATTGGGAAACGTGTTTGGAACTTGGAGTAGGGGTCTGGATGGGCCAGTACATAACATCCAATTGGGAGATTATGTGTATGTGAAGTCTCTTACAGAAAAGGACTTTGGAACCACAATAGGAAGGTCCATTTCAAGTCCTCCCGACATACTTCACTGCTATCAAGATTAAAGAACGGAATGCCCGGATCCATCATTCTAGAGTGAAAAAAGCCTGCAAAGCACCATGGAGTGTAACCCAGGCGCAACCTGGAAAATGGTGTTTCTTACAGTCATAACCTTAGCACACAAGTGGGACGAAAACTGGCATAAGCAAGATCTGAATAAAACCATGGGGGAACGCTTTAAACTGGTGCTTTGGAATCAAAACTGCGAGTACGCAGCTGAGGAAAACACGCAGGCCGACTGAATGTGAGTGATAAAGCATGATTCAACTTTACTGCCCGGGATAGCGCGTATTTATACCAAATACCATAATTATGCATACTTGTCTCTATCTAATAGGCTTAGCACTAAAAAGGTTACATTTACTTACTCCACCTACTTGGGTTTAGTTTACTATGCACATTCCGCATTCCTCTGACCCTTATCTCTTCAAGAATATGCAGACCCTGCCTTAGTCAGTACTTTTCCATTTCCCCCTTCCCCACGGCCTAATATTCAAGCTAACTAAGGCCTATTTATGTCAACTAAAATGGGCTCTGCTCGTACAGTTGCTTGGTGGACTCATGTCCATGCTCCTTGAGCCAATCCCTGACACAAAACAATCAGAGTATATATATTACATTGCCCACTTCTGCAGTAGAGAGCTTTAAATTTGTAGTAATTAACCAAAGCCTTTCTGAAATTCTACCAAAGAAATTAGGTTATGTCCACCTTGACATGTTTTGGTCCTTCTGGACCTTCTGGGTAACCTTTTGGTCCTTCTGGGTGACCGGCCCAAGCGGCACTTAGTACCTCACCAAGAAGAAACCTGAAAGAGAAGACAAATGCTACAGCTGCAGTGAGCGGGGTCACCATGCCAAAGAATGTAAGCTCCTGTTGCAGCCCAGAAGATGTCATTTCTGCCGGAGCACCAGCCATGTGGTTGTCAGCTGCCCCAAAAGAGCTCAGCAGCGCAGTAGACAATCACCAGGAGCCTGACTTTTGCATGGAAAATCTCTTTAAGGATAGAGATGGGTTTTCTCAGGTAGAAGTAGCCTTCTTACCTGTGGCCAGATAAAACATAGATAAAGAATCATCACACTAGTAAAAGAATTTACTAACTTCTCAGAAAAGGGGGAATGATACAGGGAATTGACAATTAACTAATTAGCACTTAAAGAACTGACACTTGAGAACTAACCCTACCCCACATCACTAAAGACACTTAGAGACCTAACCCTTTACCCCACATAACTATTGCCTAGCCTCGCTTAACTCTGTGTAACTTATTGTACGAAAAACAGGACTTCACTGACGCCTTGCAAAAATAATAATCCTTGGGTGCATCCTTGGGTGAACTAGGTAACAGAAACCTGGGCACAGGACAGGAGATACGTCAGTTTTAACAAGCCCAGCAGTCTGAGACCTAACCAACTCATCACACTGGACCAAAGGTGACCGTGTACAGAGAAAGAGGACCCAGGTTCACGATCACTGTGCAGCTGCAACCAGGAGGAGGTGGAGATCATGGAAATGGTTTCCCGGAACTCATTGTAATAAGAACTGCCTTCTTGGGGACAGGTTATGAATATGTACAGGCATTCCTAAAACTTTCATGAATATGTAACACTGTACTGCATTAACCAAGCTCACAGCTACTGTAATTTTACGTACGTATTAGGTGAAATGATTCCCCGTGTGTCCAGTGTCGTAAATAAATACATACCTTCTTTATAACATCAAGGGTTGTAAGGTCATTCCACGCCCCAGTACTACCAACCAACCTGGTGCCCCTGCAGAACAGGGACAAAGGCTACACAGAACTTTAGCAAAACGAACACTTTTCACATCAATCTTTGTTAATTATCTGCATTAAGGCTGCAAGTACTTGATACATCCTACATTAATCAGTTCTTTATGTCACTGAATAGTTAAATACTGGAGGAATTGCATAGGTCAGATATCTGGAGTAGGCCAATGTTCAGTACATGGCTTAGCTGGTGTTCCCAGTAGGTCTAGTTGGCCAGCACAGCAGGAGTCCCACTGTGTTCCAGCACTGTGCTCTACATGTAGTTGAGGTACAATGTTGGGCCTGGCTTCACAGTCTGTGTGATCTGAGGCTCGTAAGCCAGTGCAGAAAACTTCACAAAGTGGCATCGTATGGTATCAGCCAAGATCTGTTTCAGCTAGATACTCCAATTTTGCCACCTACGTTAAACCAGGTGGTGACTGGTTTCTTCTGAAAGCAATCTGATTATCGCATCATGCTTGCACTGGGTGGCCTGCACAGCTGGAACACCTGAGTTGACTTGCTCACAGTTTGCCCAACATCCAAACCTTGTTAGCCTCCTTGCCGTGTGAGACATTAACCACTTACAGGGCTGAGCTGCCAACATAGGATAGTCTTACCTGCTACCCCCTGCACCTTATAGGCAATTAAGGGACTCTTGTGGCAAAGATGCTGACTTTCAGAGGCATTCAGTCAAGTAGTGTCTTACACAACAATCCCCTGTGCAAGCTTCTGGAATATCCCCAACTAGAATAGTAATTCCCCATTACACTAAAAAACACCAGTTAAACAAGTTCAAATAAAATGAGCTGAGTGAAAGCTTTCCTGTTGCACAAGGCCACAGTAAATTTTGTGACTGCATGTTTTCAGGTAACAAGCACAGAAGAGGATGTGTTTTCCCCAAAGTACATTGCATAAGTCTTCAAGGAGCAGCTCACAGTACAGTAGGGCAGGGAAGGTAAGGACTCTGCCAGTTACTGTTGCAGCAGCAGCACCTTGGCTGAGCAAAGAGTTTTCTGTTTGCTTGCTGCACACAGCCCCTTCTGTCAGAGGCAGGAGAGCTGAACACAGTAGCTCAAGTCACACTGAATCAAAGCTTCTCAGCAGCAGCAGCATAGCTTGAACATTTGCTGCAGTCAAAATAAGGGGTGAGAGGAAAAAAGGGCAATTGCATTGCCCTCAATTTGGGGCCAGGAAGACTGATTTGGAAGCAATAGAGTAATTCAGGTGGTGCAGGAATAAAGCGTGAGCCAGGGGCTCGCTATACTTACCCTCTCTTCCGTGCTCACACCATGCTGAGACATCACCACCCAAAAATACTCTCCTTTGCTCCCCAAGAACCAAGGGAAGCCTCAGGCCTGCCCCCTCAATGCCAAAGCAGTGGGGTACAGTGTAAGGACCATAGAGCACAAGAGAGAGAGATGGTAGCTGCAAACCCACTGCTTCTCTGAAGTCAGCTTCCACCACCAACTGATTAAACTCTCCCTTTCTGAAAGGAGCAGGAAAAGGTTTGCTGCCTCAATCAGACCATGCAGAACGGAAGCAAAGATCAATTTTGTGCAGAAACACCAAGAAGATAATAAGGCAGCAAGTCTGCACCTCACCAGTGTGATGTGGTTACACTGAAACAAGGTAAAATCATCTGTCCTACTCCAGCATATCCACAGGGAACTGAGCCCAAGAAATAAATGTAGGTCTTGGTTAGCCTTCACTGATGGAACAGACTACTCTTGCACAGGTCACCATTGCTGTCAGTAGCTACATTTAGAAGTGCAAGCAAATCATCAAGCTAACTATATATGAAGTTATTATTTCAGATACAGAACAATATTATTCTGGTGACAGAATGCTCAAGAACTAAATTTTCCATATAAGCTTTCAAAATTCAAAAAATTGATTTGACAAATAAAAGCTTACATTACAGAAACAAAATTGAATAAGTAGCCTAGGAAACATTGTGATAGCACAGAGGCAGATTTGCCCAGAAATACGCAGAGAAATATCAGGAGACTGCAAACAATACTCTTCAAGCATAAATCAACAAGGGTTACATTACTGTGACAGTAGATTATACACTGAGTCATAGAAATCCACACAGTAATTCAGCTAATAACTGTGACACAGACACTATGGGTGACCGAGGACAAGTGTACCAGTTCACTTTTGGGCACACTTTCATTTAGATCCCGCTAAAGATGGACCTACTTAAACACATTAAGACAAAATAACTGTAGATTTTAATTTTCCTTTTAGTATGTCTACTCAGACAAAATAAACGCATCCATTCTTTGACAGATACTTAAGTTTTCAGCAACAATATTTGCAGAAACAGTGGGAAACCTGTTCAAAAGATTCACACAGAATGCTTCTGGCATTGGCAGAGTTGGGGGAGCTGCTCCCTTGAGCGGAGGGAAGGAATCAAGACATCAGGGGGTTTTGTTCTCAATTTACTTTGAAGGCTTGTGCACGCTGGTTGGTTTTCACTCAGTAAATCATGATCTCACCCACTCAAAACAGGAGCAAAGACAGCACTGACTGAAGTAATGGTGACATACTTCACCATCACAAATTCCTTTTCAAGTGATCTAATCTACAGTCAGGAAACTAATAAAGTCTATTCAAACTGAGTAGAACTAATGCTCTATTATTACAGAAGCTTTGTAACATCAAGAGTCCTTAGTTTCTAAGGGATTTATTACCTCTCTAACAGAACTCATGACATTCAAATCAATAAAGGCTGCAGAAAGCATACACAAAATAAATAGGAAATCAAGAATTTCTAACCCAAATACAAATGCATAGTAAGAGTTCTTCTCCTTCAACCAGTTAGCATTTGTTTGGTTTTTTTAAAGATGAGCTTAGCTGGAAGATGAGAAAACAAAATAGAGTTACTAAACATTGCTGGTGCTGCATGTCCAGTTCTGAAGGAAAAAAAAAACCACACAGCAAGCAACAACAAAAACAACAAACAAAACCACTACACACACACACACACTCCCCACACACAACAACAGCAAAAGCCTCATAACACACTAAAAAACCCCCACCCTGCTAAAACCAGCTTTTCTTTTTTTAAGTGAATTTCTTCGTTGTTTTTAATTTTAAACACATAGAACAGTTTTTGTGGGGTTTTTCTTGTGTGGGTTTTGTGTGTGTGTGTGTGTTTTTTTTGTTTGTTTGTTTGTTTTTTTAATGTGTTGCATGCTGTATTTTGGTTACTTTTTCCAAATGAATAACACAGTAGCCACTTATTTTTACAGACAAGTATATCTGATGATTGAGGTACAGCCTTGTATTTGAATATCTGAGCTCAAGAAATTAAGTATATTATGGATGATGATTGAAGGCTTTTTAGACTGCAGCCCAAGCTGCATCCATCAGCTATGTGATTCTACCGCAGTTGCTATTAGCAAGAGCGGGGGGAGAGAAGAGGATAGATAAGCCACAGGCCAGACCTACTATCTTGTTGTGCTGTGAGAGTGAACAGAAAACCAGGCTACACAGCACAGCAGTGTACCACCCCCACATAACTCACATTTTGTGTTTCTTTTGGGGAAGAAAAAAAAAAAAAAAAAAAAAAAAAAAAGAAAAAAAAAGCTTGATAGCAAATTAGACACACACTACAAAAGGGACGAAACCACCATTTATCGTTTGCACTGCTCACTCGCAGAAAGAAACACCAGTTGCATTATAGCATCTCTTTCCAAAATAGACATTCCGGGTCAAGCAAACACTTTCCATAGCAGTATCACCAAAAAGAGTTAAATGCCCAAACCAGGATTCCTACCTACCAGCAGGACAGGCACAGACTGGGACAGGGGTACCCACAGGTGGGGCAGCCATGGCACACAAGCCAGTCTCCCTCCCCACCAGCACAACAGCAGGACAACCCAGAAAGAAACAGCAAGCCTGCTTGCACAGGGCACACGTTTTCCACACCAGTTACCACTTTTCAAGATGAATAAGCCAGGTTGGTAGCACATACCTTCCTATGCTAAGTGCCCTCCTTCCCCCACCTGAGAAGCAGTAAGGAAACGGGGCTGTTCAAAACCTCCTTACTCACATGTCACTTGCAGCAGTACAGGAGCTCACGCTGATATCACACTTCCATGGCCACTGAATCAGCAAAGCTGCTGCCCCAGGATACTGCCTTCACGCACAGAAGCAGTAGAAGCTACAACAGAGACCACAGCCAGAAAGGCAGAAAAAGGTCTGGCAGCCCCAGCTGCACTAATGTATATGCCCTTGTTAGTGTAGTGAGGGACACCTGCGTGAGGGACACCTGCTCCTGGGCTCCAGAGGGAAAGTACTTTGTGGTGTTAGTGCTGGGAATGCTTTCTGGGCTGAAGTTTTCCAGGAATGAAGTTTCCTGGGAAGACTAGAGTAGTTGTTTCCCTGTTGCATCACCAGGGCTGGACTTCTCATGGTCCTGCTTTCTATGGGTCAGGCACAAATCCTCCCCTTGAGCAAGGGTATAGAGTGTTTGTAAGGGAAGAAACAGAGTGCAGGCACCCATGTAGTCTCACATCTGGCATGTGGGGGTGTCAGTCAGATGTGCACTAGCTCATTGCTATTTTTATTCAGATGGGTGTTAAATTATAGTAATAGTAACTTAAAGTGGTGGTGTGTTGCTAATGGTAATTATTGAAAAAAGGATACAATAGAATTAATCACAGCTAATAAAACAATCTGATGTTCTGTGTTACTCATTTCCTCAGTTTTCCTTTATCATCCATTTGCTATCTCACTATCTATAGATTTTGAAAAGCTCTGGAGCAAGTATAGTTTAATAAATGTGTTCCAATTTTTTTTTTTCTTGACTGTAAATAAAATTAAGCCTGGAGTAGATTTTTATATTTGGCTTAGGTTTTATGTCCCCTTATAAATGATGATTTCCACATTCTGCTTCAAGAACCATATCACTAGCTTGCTTTTGTATTTCTCAAAATAATATTCAAAGCACAATTTGTGAAGCAAGGCATGAAAAGCAAAAGCCTGCCAAAGTTGCTGTATGAGTACTGATCAATAACAACTTACTTGTATTAGAAAAGAAACACAGTTGTTCTGCAAGAATAGCAGAATTTATTATCATAAATTACTTTTGAGGCCACTTCCAAGAAAATTTCAAGGTGACCAAATGAGCCTGACCATCAGCTGGCCAAAGGCTTAACAGAAAGAGCCAGAAATTAGACCAGAGTTTAGCACTTCCATAGCAGTGCTCAACCAGAGAATGCAGGGCAATGGTCGATGGCAACCAGAGGCAAAACAAAGGTCTCAGCTTTGTGCAAATGAGGCACAATTTTCCTTGCAAAGAGCAGAATTCTGCAAGAGCAGTCATGCTTTTAGTTTTCATAACAAAGCTCCCTTGGCCTCATTAGAGCCATTCAAACAGACACACGGCATATGTTGCAGGCTCAGAACTGCTGTTACCCACTAGAACTGCAATATGAACACAAAAGGTTCAAGTTTAGGTGGATTGCACAGGGTCTCAGTCAGTTCAAATCCTGAACAGTTTGGTAAAAGTCCCTCACAGCATTTCCATCTATCCTCAATAAGAAGTAAAACAAAATACAAAGGATAATTCCCCTTTCGTTCCCCAGCTTCATTTAACATGTCCACAGTCAAATTGATTAGCTCAAAGGTCTAGTATTTCCCTACTCTATCTTCATTACACCTACCTGGATCTTCAGGGTTTAATTAACTCCTATAAACAATTATTGCCTTCAACTGATTTTTTGAGGGTAATGTTGGGAATTAACCCCAAATGTTTAACCATTCAGCGAACCTGGGCCATCCACACAAATGCCACTGGAAAGGACTTTAGAGCTTTTATAATGATAGCAGAATTCCTGTGCACCTTATCACATTCAATCAACTCTTCTCCACGGGGCCTTCTCCAGCATCAGGCTGCACTGGTCCCTTTTGCATACAGCCTTTGACCAGAGTGAGCTCCTATTGTCCACCTCTACAGGCTGTGCACATTGGACCAGCATCTTAAAGGACATCACAGGATCCTGCTGTCACCTTCACGCTTCCCTGGCTGCTGCCTGGCATGGGCTGATACCTCCTGTAACAAGTGCGCAATGACAAGGCCATGGAGCCTATCGCTGTGAAGTTTTCCAGTATGATGAGTTGAGTCTCTTTCCATCCTTCCAACTCTAAAGCATTTTTAAGTTTTCTGGAGGCATTTATCAAGTTTAGTGAAGGGGAACTGGATTCTAAATTATTTGCATTGCAGAATGATATCCCTTTTAAAATTAAAAAAACAAAAGCACAGGAAGACAGAAAAATAATGTTCACCTATAGCAATACATTTGTGAAACAATGAGTGTCCAGATTAGTTGACATGTACTTCTTACCTTATCTACAGTGCTTAGTTCCAGCACCTTTTTACTCCATACATCTTTCTTTTATATAAAAATGTAATCTAGGAAGCAAACAAAAAAGTGGATTGCAGGATTTGCTTTTCCTTTTTGGCAATGCAGATCTGCTGCCACCTCGTTGCCCTGGAGACACTTTAACCCACACTTCCTACTCTCTACACCCTGACAAGTGTACTTAATTGTTATTGTCTGGATGGAGAAACACCTCAGTCTTGCTGAAAAAGCTGCCTAACCTCTCATAAAACATTTAAAAATTAACCAAGAAGTAGAGAAGAGGCCATTCATGACTGTGTTTAGTGTCTCAGATGTTCAACAGATGGATACAAGTCCTGAGACCCAGCCCTGTCAGCAAAGACTTGATCTTGTTCAAAGGGAAACAGCCATACAAACAGCCAATGTCACCCGAACCAGACTGTTCTGCCACGTGAGGGACTCTTATGAGTGGTGGGAAATATGGGTCCTTTGAGGCAAAAAAGGGAGCTAAAGGAAGGATCCCTCCATCCTGAGTGAGCATGTAGCCTCTTTATTAAAACAAAGTGTCCCTTCACAGGGGATTTCTTAGTACTTGTGTTGCTTTTTTTTACATATTATTTCCTTATATCAATCTTTATAAGAGTATTTTTACTTTCCAAAGTAATTGGGATCTAATGCTTCCATTTGGCATTAACTGAAGTATTTTTCCACCTCTCCACATCAGAGGTACTGCTTTGTCTCACACATCCTCAGACTTCCTACCAAAGTTGTCCCAAATTAAGCCTTTGTTTAACTCTCCTAAGTAGTCTTCAGGGAACAGTATTACACAATATTATTATGCTTTATGGCAAAGGTAGGATTAAATCCTACCTATCTTGGCCTTGAAAATGAGCTTTAAGACCAAATAAGATAATAGGATCAGAGCATATGGCATCTAGAAGGCTGCAAAATGATGTTAACCGCACAGAAGGTAAGCGGGAATTTCTCCCAAGTAAAGAAGGACTCTTAAATCCACTGTTCAATGCCAATCAAGTGAAGTTGCTATGTAAGTCATCTTTGTCCAAGCTGAAATCAGTGTCAATGTTCTTAGGATGTGGGCTGTTTTACACACGTGCAACCTTTCTTAGACCTTGCCTAGTAGCACTAAGATATGACAACGGAAAATGATGCTTAGAGATCCTAACAAAATTTCAGATTTAATGACTTGCCTGAGGACTCTACAAACAGGACTTGAAACTGAGGGTCAGAAGTTCCTTTATCAGATTTAGCAATTTCAGCATCATCCAGAAATACAGCAAGGAAAATACAGTTAGTGTTAATGACTTGCTTGACTTCATACAGACCCAAACATCACTGCAATTAGAAAACTATTTATATTTATCTGGCATAGATTCCCTCAAATGCTGTAATATATTAGTATAAATATTTTGTATCATTACAGAAAATAAAACAGACTTGTTAAAAAGTCTTTCTACATTCTAGAAGTTTTTAAAATAGGAACAGAGGCTCATGTATGGGCTGGAGGGACTGTTGAGATGTATGAATCATTACTTCTAGAAATCCATTTAGGTACAGATTCATATTGTCTTAGAGACTTTTTTTGATAATTAAATTTTGGCTTGAAAAATAAGTGCTACTAAATGAGAAACTCATGTTCTACTTCCTTCCTGTTGCACCTGATACTCTGTGCCAACCACTGAAAAAAGCAGGAAGCCTTGTGTTCTTGCCGAGATGCTTCGAAATTTATTCTTTTGCCAAGATAACCATTAGTCCTCCTGGGTAACCTCCTACATATAATGGCCTCATGATGAATACAAGTGACCTCAGGGGTCATCTGTACAGCCTGGACCATCTGAGCCAGTTTCACCCCTTGCACTTAAAAGTGGAGAAAGAGAAATCAAAGCTCTCTAGTAAACCAGTCTTGTGTAGTGAACAAAGAATTGTAGATTTGCAGCTGAACAGAATGGGTCAAACCAACAACCTTCAAATGTTTTAGCAGTTCATGCACTTTTGTAAAACCAAATTGACAAATACTTTGTGCTAGCAACTATTAATAAAATCTGCTACATATATCATTTCTAGCCCATAAAACTATAGGAGAAGACAATATTGGAGGGATCAGAATTACTTTGCAGATGGCATAAACCCAATTATAAAATTACTGGGCACATTCTGTTCTGCTGTAATTGCATAGATATAGCAGAGAGTGAAATCCAGTCCTTTTCCTCTTCTAAAGAAGGGTACAACCAGTTTCTCAGAAATTGATTTTGTCTCATTTTCCCAGAGGTCCTTAAAAAGTATTCCACTTAATGTTTTGGGTTTTTTTTATTGTGATTGGGGATGATTGTTTGGGATGTATGTGGATGGAAATTAGGCAAAGAATGAGAATTCAAATGAGTTCAATATCATTCACAGCCACTACAAGTCTGGAGCCTACTTTGTGCTGGGTATTTCTGTCTGTCTATTGTCCTCCCATTTCATAAAGCATATTATTGCTATTTTGACAACTGTCCTATAGTTAATTATATGCAAATGTTATGTTGCGATGTTTTCTACAAAAATTCTGCAGTGCTTAATATTTGGATACATGTTCTTAGGCACCTTGTTCAATAAAGTTGATACATATGTGGTTATTAAATACCTTTAATTTATCCTCTGATTTTAATACCATAATGATGGCTGAACTGTGTATTGTCTAATGTAGAAAAAATTACAACTTGCTGTAGCTACTTTAATGGTAAATTTGCATCATTTCGGCTTTTAAATTGTTTGTAAAAAGTAGTTTTATCTCAGAATTCACTGTTTTCCAAACCCCTAGGTTCCTACTTCATAGTTAAAACATGGTCTTTTTACTTTCTTTTGCTTCTCCAACTGAAAGTGTTCCTGTAAATGCTTCCGCTGCTTAAATGGCTAAAATAACTGCTGGCTTAAATGTTCTAGAAATAATTATACACCTATCATTTCTATAGGTCACAAAGAATAAGTCCTATATGTATCTCTGAATCTTCATTTAGCTCAGTTAATTGGGGTTTGGAAAATGTTATTTTCTCATGTCAGGATATTCTGACTTGAGTAATTACAGGTACAATTTCCACTTTAATATCACCAACCTCATTATAAGCAATAATAAAGCCTCACAATAGCCTGTTGAAAGAAAAAACATATTATCCTTGTTGAGAAGCATATGAGAAGAAGGCATATGAAACACAGTATTATTTTCAAAGTGTCTTAATCAGCTGTCTGTTATCATTGGAGAGGCAAAGGCTTACCTGAATAATTATATCTCAGTATCACTAAAACCAGATAAATGTTGTTTATGACATCCTAAATAGTTTGCAAAACATTTTTACAAGTTTTACTGCAGTGTGCCTTGAGAGATTACTGTGACATGGTTGACTAAAGTTTCTTACATAAAGCAATTAAACCATTTCTGTGGCTGTGTTATTTTACAATAGAACATGACCAAGAAGCCAAGAGTCACTTAGCAAAAAAACAAAACAAAACAAAACAAACAAAAGCCATGCAAACAGCTGCCCTGGCTTAAATGTATATCTAATTACTAGACCTCTCAGACAGCATCCTCCAAACAGTTTTGAGAGAGACAATTTTTCTCCTCTGGCTCCTGCTCTGCTTATTTCCAGCCAGAGAAATACATTCCTGATCAAAATATACAAACTCCATCACAGATCTTCAGTGGAGTCAAATAACTACTTCAGGTTTGGCTCAGCTGACTCATCGTGCTCATGCTTCTTTCACAGAATAAGCAAATAGCTATCAAAAAGTTCCTCAGTTTGTTTACTTCTTTATCTCTGGATCTAATTGACTGGATGAATACCTGTGAATCTGCTACCTGTTTTCAAACCTCTGACACTCAAAGAGCCAGAATTAGAAGTACGATATCCACCAGGAAGACCAGCAGTTTCCGATCTATCCCTCCTAGTTTCAAAACACTCTCCTGCCTCACAGCAGCTCTCATGGTGCAGAGTTTATTTCAAAGAAAACCCCAAACCTCTGTCAAAGCTCTATGGGAAATGGCCCATGTGTGCATCAGGCTTTACAGCCTCTAGGTGGGATCTCAGTTTTTGGGAGAGCCCAATACAAGAGCTTATTCTGCTTGCTAAGTAGGAAAGCTTTTCACTCCTGAATAACCCAAATCAAGCAGAACAGAAATTCGCAGCAGTGTCTCCCACAGGGCAGTGCCCTTCATGAAGTTTAGGAAAGTTTTCTGAGGGGCCAGTGTTCTTAGTTGGTGGGCACTTCAGAGATATGTGCTCTTCGGGAGGACTGACAGCACAGCTTTCCACCAGCTCCACTTTTCAAGGTTTTCAAGGACAGTGACAATTCATTCCCACATGGGCAATGAACATTGTCTGGCGGAAATTCAAGTCTTCTAAGAAGCATTTCAAGATGCTTGCTGATTTGCCTTAATGTTATAAATTAGTACACTTTGAACTCAGATATGTAGTACTTTATTTTCAGACTCTATTTCTCCCGCAGTCATTTTATTTGTAAACCAGCACCTGTAGGAACAAACCATTATCATTTATAACTTGGCTCTCTGTCACATAAACCAGCCTTCTGCCAAATCCCTTACAATACTATGCAGCAAAACAGAGCAACTAATGCTACAAATCTAATTTTACCTAGTACATGTGGCACTAAATGAGGTTCTGGTCACAGCTGGTTTTACTGCAGCAAGTCACTTCATTCTTTGGTTTCTTCCTCTCTTCTATACAAACCAGAACAAGGTGGCTAATGTAAACAGGGCAGAAGTTCAAATTAGAAGTACAAGCAGTCCCAGGATTCCAGAACTGAATTGTCTGAAATGCTGATGCTTTGATCCAGCTACAGAATAAAGCACAGCTCTGCATTGTGATACTCTTGGAACTGCAAGTATCTTGGCTGCACTAGGAATGTTTTCTGGTGGTTGCTGAAGTCTAGAAAAGGCTTGCTGGGAAATAAAATCCTGACTTGCAGAAAGTCTACAAGCAAGTCTACAACTTGCAGAAAGTTGTTTTTGCAGGATGGAAATGAAAATGTAGCAAATTATCTCAGTGTAAGCAAATGAGATTCAGAAATGTTCTGAATGAATCTTGGAACAAATTGGCTGTTCATCCAACCTGGATGGCATGTCAGCTGGTTTGATGGTCTCTTCTTCTGACCAAATGCCACTTTTTGCCTAACAAACTGGAAAAGGTTTCCCAAAACTAAAATGTTTCCCCAAAATAATCACAACTAGCCGAATCTATTATAATAGAACTGCTTATTGTCTCACAGGAATTACACCTACTATATAATTTTCTCTACTTTAAACTATTCTGAAATGCTTCTGAGAGCAGGCCACATGGTAGTTAATTCAAGTGAACATGTAAAACCCAGAAAAATAATTTGGTAATACACTGTCTGGCACAGTCAGGCTGCATCAAGGCATGTTCACTATCTCAGAGACTTTATATCTGGTTTACTGTGTGGAATAAAGAAAATGAAGACAAAACTGGATCCTTCTTCCTATGGAAATGTAACTACCTTTTAAAGGTAAAACTACTCAATTAACATGCTTTTCTGTGCCAACATTTCTGCTCTGTTGCTTGAACACAAATTCCAGTTGTCTTAGACAACCAACGTCTCTTAATGAAATTGAAGTTGACTGTGACATTTCAGGAAATGCTCACATAAATTATATCTGCATAAGGAGTGAGTAGAAACACAGCCTCTCACAGTCTAAATATGGATAATGCCAAATAATCTAGAAGAGAAACATGCTGTTACTGAAAACAGGGAGTTAAAACAGGAGCTTTACTGTAATCCATTTGTGATGCAAAGGTTACTGATTAGCAGAGCTGGACTGTGTTTCGTTCAACCGGTAATAAAACTTTATCTTAAAGCAAAAGGAGCCCCCAGTGATATAGCTGGAGCTGGTAGCATTTGGCTCATGTTCTGTAAAGAATTTCACAGGAAAGAAATGTTAAACAAGCTTCTGAAAAGCAGCCTCAGCCTGGCTTTCTTTCTCTAAATCTAGTCATAATGCTATTTCACATATCACTCTGAAATCCTTGATTAAATGGGTATTATTTTATTCCAGTTCATCTACTACAATGTATTAGTATAACCCCAATATAGGTAATTGACTTTTGGCAGCCTTATTACAGCTCAGGCAATCTCATAAAAAAGATAACCATAGTGCAAAACTATAGTATAAAATAAATGGGTGGAATTGAAATAATTAAGAATTGCTATAATAAAAAACTGAATCTGGGTGCATTTAACTAAGTGCACTTTGTATTACTTATATCACTGAGTTCTAAATCAGTGGCAAATTTCCAATCTTTTGCCAAATTAAGCAAACACAACAAACTAAGCATATCAGATATTACTTTGTCTTGCTGTATTTTTTTTTCTTTTTTTTTTGGCCAGTGTAGTGAAATTCACTGGCTGTTGAATCAGTTCCTATTGCATTACCATTGCCATTGCATTATTAAAGTAAAGCTTTCTCTCATTCTAGTCACCACAAAGGCAAAAACTTAAAACAGATTGCTAAGAACTTGTCAGTAGAATATACATTTGTCACACTTGCTATCTAATTTCACAATGACCTGTGATAATACAGTGCAATTGGATTACCATAAAACATTAGGATTGAAAAAAGATTGCCTTAGAATTTTTTTATAAAGGAGGCAGTACTTTCACAGAATAACAAAGCAGCAGCTTTTTCTTTCAAAATAACTAGTAAAATATTCTTTTGAGAAACTGTGATAAATACCTGCAATTTAGGTTCATGTAATTCCTCCCTGATTGACTGTAATGAGCCTCCATTTGTCTTGTAAACTGAATACTTAATCACTGTGTTCAAAATGACATCAGGTTATTACAATGTTCAATACGTCTAACCCAAAAAGCTATTAACTGGCTAATTTGCAAGCCTGAAGGGACTTCAGAATCTGTATTAAATAATGCATTATTTATATTTCAGGATTATGGAACTGGCTACATCTGGACCTCTGTGGCTTATAAAACAAGCTGCCAGTAATTAAAATTTCTACCACTGACCACGGGTGGCTTCCAGCAGAATTCGGCTGGAGAAGATGAGTGACCAGAAACACTGCTTATCAGATTTTAAGAGATGGATGTGGAAAAGCCTGTGTGCTTCTTCTGAGCTTTGGGGGAATTGAGGCATGCAAATCATAAAATCTAATATTGGGCCACTGTGGTTTGCAGGGCACCTAGTCCTGCGAGGTCCTCACTCCCACCACTTTATCCTGACGTTCCCCAGGCACTTGGAGATGTGCTGCTGAGGGTGGCCTGTCTGGTGAGGAGGAGATCAGCACCCAAGGCACTCCTGCCTGGCCAGGTTATTCCTTCACCTGCCAGTCCCTTGGAATGGCTTCCTAAGAGCCCGTGTCACTTATACTGACAGGAGGAACTTCTTTGCAAAAGACAACCACCATTGTGTTTAACACAGAGGTGAAAGTCACGGTTCTGTTTGTAGGACCCACCAGCAAGTGAAGCAGTGGTCCCAGCCAGAGAAGATGAGGTCCCTTGTACTCCCCCCTTGGCAGGGTAAAACAAGGACAAAGACTTCTTTTTAAACATTGAGCATCCAAACCACCAGACTGGGGGCTGTTTTGCACAGGGCCTCCTCCAAGTCTCTCCCTGTGAAGCTGTGAAGAAAATGGGCTGCAATTGCTTGAAGCAGGGAGAAGCCTTGGAGAGGGAGGGAGCCAGGGAGAAGCCTGCTTGTGCAATTCCTCCAGAGGCCACTTGTAGCAGCAGAAACCTCTTGTGGGTCCCTGGCAGAGCGTGGTTGTGCCATATGGCTCAGTGGTGCATATTTACACAAACCAGTGCTATTTGGCCTCCTGTCAGGAATGCCATACGTGGTTTAATACCAAAAGGGTTAGGGGGGCTGCCCCAGAGCAGCAGGGCATGTCCCCCTGTCTGATGGAAAGTAAAATGTGGGAAAGCAAGATGTGCGGTTCCAGCCACCTGGATGATAAAGGAAGATCAATACTAACATGACCATCTGGATGGTCAAAGACATAATACTAACATAATAATATAAAATGGGCCTTGGACAGATTACTTTGAAGTACGTTTCTCATAATTGTAAAAAGTTATAGCCCATACTCGTGAGAATGGTATCTCAGGCCAGATAACTGCCCCCAAGTGTATGGGATGTGTGAATGTCCTTGGGCCTGGTGTGTGAATGAGTGGAAAAACAAGTGAGACAAACATCACATGAGTTTAGTGTGTTTTTAATAACAATTAGTGGAAAAACACCTTTTGTAAACATCTTAGTCCAGGCCCATACCTGTAAATCCTATAAATTGTCAATGGCGAATAAAGAAAATAGCGTAGGCCTAGGTCAGTTCTCTGCTTGTCCAGGCTCTGCGCTCCTTCCTGAACAAGATCTCTGCATCTGCGTGAATTTCTGTCTGCGTCCTGGTATGCGTCGTTCCTAATCGCCGGACCTTTCGCCCTGGGAAGGAGCCAGATTGAAGACCCAGCC
Organism: Columba livia; assembly: GCF_036013475.1. Lineage (NCBI taxonomy): Eukaryota > Metazoa > Chordata > Aves > Columbiformes > Columbidae > Columba > Columba livia. The sequence continues at coordinate 74,153,913 of NC_088604.1, forward strand.
CAACTATTGCATTAGTCATCCCTCTGCAGCACCACATAGTTCCCACCATGTAAGCACAAGAAGCCCAGCTGCTTAAACCACAGTTTTAATTCCACCGTAGGGACTAGATGTTCTAATTGTCTTCCAGAGCCATGATATTTTTAAGTATTTTGACTTTAATTACTTGTCCAGGGCAGGAAGGATGAAATGCCCCTTTGCAGACAGCAAGTGCATTGAAGTCTTGCTCGGTTGTGGGACTTAATTGTCATCAGATTTCAAGCTGAATTTCACTGGCACGGAATAGTGGCAGAGCTGAGAAAGAAAACACAATACTCCAATTCCCCTGTTCTCCCATCTGCCCAGACAGACCAGGCTACCAACGCCTTATTTCTGTTTAAGTAATTATGGAGGTCCCAGACTGTTAACTGATTTAATTAATATCCATTTTCACCATCTCTTTTAATTAACTTTTTGATACATTGTTCTTGGTCAAGTGTGAGTGTAACTGCAAGCCTGCTAATCAGTCAGATATGCCAAAAAGCAGGTGCCAAAGGAATAACAAATAGAGGATTAAAAACCATCCATCACCATGCCTACCTTCCTCCAGGCCTCCAGTGATCCTTGCAGTCAGAATCTCTCAAGCCAGTAACAGAGGGGTGAAAAACAGGGGGAAAATGGTGTTTATTTGGAGTGTATTTTGTTAATGAGATTTAGGAGATTTTTCTCTGCTACAATATCTCTGCCTTCATGAATGGTTTGGTTACTCTGCGAGATCAAAGAGTGTGATCCGTTCATCCCTCAAGTCACTGAGGATAATGAAGGGAACTGAGGAGAAAACAACACGAGGCATTGCAAATTAGAGGGTCATTTGTGTCCCAGAGCTATTTTGTTAGTGATCATCCTGCAGCGGGCTTCAGAAATGACAAGCTGCTCACTGAATCCCACAGAAACCGAGACACTGAAATCTCTTAAGACATCCAGGGGCTGGAGGATAAATAAGGCAGGGCTGGCTGTTCTGTGTGGAACAACTACCTCAGTTGAATAACAGCATCATAAGCCTCAATCACCTGAGAGACCAGGAGACGAGAAAGTGGTTCCCACTTCACCCGTCAGCCAGCCAGCCTCCTGGTGAATAAATCCTTGACAAATGCATGGCCCGGGCATTTGGCAGATACCTGCAAAACAGGGTTTCTGAGGAGAAACAGTCCCTGCAGAATATTATTTTGAACAGAACCTGCAACAGCTGGCACTGGGAACTGGTAGGGCAAGTCATCTGGACAAAAGTAGCCTTCAGGAGCCCATCTAAGGATGATGGGCTAAATTGACAGCTCTCAGGTGAGGCGACAGCTCTTCCAGCCTCTGCTGGAAATATGCACAGCTTCTCTATCCTCAGCCGAGCGCTTTGTAAAGAGAGAAGCCCCTCTCCAAAGCTGACAGTGACAAGTCAACACTAACTACTCAACAACACCAAGCAGAAGTAAGTGATCTAACGGCAAGTACCTGCTGGGATGCATCACACTTGTTTATAAAGATCATAATTATTACAGGGCAACTGCTGTGCTTTTAGTTCTTGCTAATGTTGTTTTGGCTCATCTTCTCTGATTTACGTGCAGAACATGGGTCTCTAACACAAACAACAGTTGTGTGAGTTACAGAAAAATATTAAGTGAACAGCCTGTTTTCTGCTGAGGCTGGACTTAGAAAACAGCACAATGATATTCTTCAGCTTGCTTAAGAATTTTCAACCACCTGATTAAGAATTTTCTTATAAAATACAGTCATTTTAGCTTCTCTTTTAGAAAAGATTACTGAAACATCAGTCCTTCAAACTGAACACTACATCTGAATGTCAGCCCTGTGATTTTCATGCTGAATTTATTCATAGGATTCATACCACATTTGGGCTCAGTTGCTCTTGAGGCTTATCTAATCCTCACCCAATCTGTGATGCTCCAGTGTACTTTGGGGTAAGGAACAATGAAGACCACAGCATACAAACATAAAATACTTTGCCCATCTCCCACATTGAGTCTCACTTAGCCTGTATACTAAAGCTCGTTTTCTCCAAAGCACAAGAAATTGAAATCCCTTCTAAAATGAATTATTAATATCAATCCTTGGTGATCTACAGCAACTTTGTGAAGCAGGGAATACTTACACACAGGAAGGGAAGGTGTGAAGTGAGCCTTGTGAAGGAAGCTGCCTATGAAGCAAAACTAAATTTACAAATACATACAACATCCTCATCATCGATTGCTCCATTCCTGGGAAAGTGACTTGCAAACTCCCGGCATTTTCCAACTGTATCATCAGTACCATCACTAGGCATCAATAACACTGTTAGCAGTGCCACTGATCTTCTATGGCCTTGGTTTGATGGTGCTGAGAGCCAGATCAAAGGAGAGCACAGCTGCGGGAAGCACAACCACACTAGAACTGAGGTGCCCAGATTCATGAACACATCCCTGTGAAAACCCCCCCTTCCCCACTCTAAGAGCCAGCACCTGCTGCTTGTTGCTGTAGATATCCAGGCTGCCCATATCTGTGGGACATGACTTGCCGTGTATTGATCTCCCGTGTGGGAATTGCCATCCTGCCGCTTTTTCCCTTCTGACGGACAGTGTCTGGGGCCAGCAGCACAGCCCAGTGCTCACCAGCCGCTGAGGGTGCAGAGTGGGGACACAACAGAAGCCTGTGCCACCTCCATCTCAGCCCACAGAGGTGGCTGTGGCTGTCAGCTGGGCAACAGCAACTGGTCACTGCCACCAGTATGAACAGGAGCAATGGTGAAATGTCCCATCAGACTCTCGCATCTCCCATCCCTGGCTGCTGGTAGGGAGACAGACGTGACCTTAAGCACAATGTGCATGCACATAGGTAGCTACCTAAAGAAACTGAGTAGAAGCTGCTTTTTTTCAATATTGTATTTCCTCCTACCGTAAAACTAGCTGAATCTGGGCTCCTGTGCAGCTGAGAAAGTCCTAGGGCAGACCAGGAAGAGAGCGAGTGAATAACAGAGGAAACCTGCCTATGGTCTGGGAAGAGGGGCTCTCCTTGGAAAGGGGACAGCCAGCCTGTGCTCTCACCGATGTGCCAAGTGATGCTTATGCAGTTCGCATGAGAGAGCACACCAACACAGGGTATAAACAAGCCAAGTTCCTTTGTGGAGCTGACTATTGTTTTAAAGCACCGAGACTGCACAAACAACTCCCCTGCTGGGATTTACTTAATTTATTTAATGATGCAGAAAATAATATAGTCCCCATCTTCCCCAGGCTGTGTGAATCTTCAAGGCTGATAGATTTTATTTTGCTTAAGAAAACAAGTGACACTTCAGAACTGAAGCGATTTTTAAGGCTCCCAATATACATTTGCTTACCTCTTGTATTTCACTTGTGTTAATCCAGCTCTTGAAATTACATACATTCTGATGGAAAGCAACTGCCAAGGCTGGTAACTGGCTGTGAGCCATTGCTGGAGAGAACATAAAGGGCTGGATTTGATCCTGATCTGAAGTAGTGTCATCATTCATTCATCTGCTCTCCTGGTTGCCCACATCCAGACATAGTCCTTAAAGCATCGCTTCAATGTATCACTTAAGACTTCTCTGCATAAAGACCAGTCAGGAGCTTTTAAAAGACATTTGCCTATTCAAGGAAGCTGGGAAGGTGAGATTGTCAAAAACCAAGCAATAGCAGTCATATATAATGTTTTATTGCTACTACTAATCAATTAATCATAGCAAATTAAAATATTTAATGTCTGATAATGTAGCCAAAATCAAAAGAATGTAGGTGTGGTTTTGTTAAGGCAAATGCAGTAGCACAGGTGTATCCCTTTAAGCAAGACCTCAAAGTCTGTAACATTATTTTTAGTCAACCTTGACTTAACATTCATCAGCCATTTTCTACTGGGCAGCATGTTGCTGCCCATTGTTCAGCATGCTGCTGCCTTTGCTGTCTCCCTCCCTTCCTCTCTTTTCAGATTACACCAGTTTTCTCATCAAAGTTTTAAAACTTATCAGCTCCCCCACACTTCTTGCATTTGAAAATGAGGCTGAAAAACACCTGGAAGCCACACTATCTACTCCACTGCAGCGGCTGGCTGTTTCTGACTCCTGTCTGCCTCCGCTGAGTCTCCCTCTGGCAAGAGCCAGCTTTGCCTTTGAGCCTCCACCGTGAAGGCTCTTAGTGTCTGTGGCACTTCTTGTAAAGTACGTATCTGCAGCTGTTGGCTTTGCTTAAATTAATGCATTACACTTGGACTGAAAGGAACTCATACAGTATACTTTGTTTCCCTAAGCATCACTTGGCATTATAAAAGAAAATATAATTTATAGTGCAATTAGAAAAAAAAAAAAAAAACAAACAAGCAGGCTATTGATTTGCGCTTCCATTAAGCATATGTCTGTGCAAGTCTCAAAGCCACCGCTGCTTCCAACTTTGAGCTTTTCTTCTAATTATGAAGAGGACCAAGGAAACAAAACAACTGCAGAGAAACAGGCAAACCCAACACTCACTCATTTGGCAGTACAGCACTGTGGATTTCACAGGATTTTTAAGAGTGCACCTACTCATCCAAGGTGGCAAAATTTATAGGGAGATTTTGGGAAACCCAATGCTCTAAACAAGGACTGTGTTCATTACCAAACTGGTGACTGAAAAGCACTGAGCAAGATGTCTGAGAGACATTGTGACAGTATTTACCAACCTCTGTTTCCACTTCCCTCACTGCTGATTAGCTTAACGAGCAAAAATATGGCACCGCGCTCAGAGCTTTGGAAGGGAGAACAAGCGACTTCACAGGACAAAAAAATCCAAACCATTAAAAAATTAGCACAATTTTGAGAAAAAGGTGAGTCTTACTTCTTTAAAAAAAAAAAAAGAAGTCTGATGGGAATTGTAAATTAACATTCATTCTAAGTTGTTTTCACGTAAGTAGTCCACCCAAAACCTATGCACCATCTAAGTACTATTTGAAAGAGCAGGAGAGAGAGTTTAAAAAAGTACGTGAGCCTTGGGCTGCTCCTTTGCAGAGAAATGTTTTCTTTAGGCTAAGACAATTTTTGTAATTACAAGGAAAAAAAAAAATTACTGATCTCAAAAAGATTCCACAAAAAGACAAGTACATTCTAGTCTTTTCATGCATTTTAATTCAGTCTCCCTACTTTTTCTTGCTTCGAAAAATATGGCAGAAATAGGGGAATGAAGAACTGTGATTCTTCTGGTCATGCCTCTGGTCGTGTTCAACATGAACTGAACATGCCATGGCTAGTATAAAAACACTATATCTGATTACCATTAATATTCTAGTATAGTATTAGTATATTCCCTGCCTTGGGAAAGAAGACAAATTTTGAAAGAGAAGCCCTTGCTCTACTGAAATACAGATACAACAGAGTGTAGATCATACTAATTTCTTAGCTGTGAAAATAAACACATATCTGAGATTCTAAGGAAAGGACTAGAAAACTGACAGCATTCTGGAATGGCAAGGTAACGCAGCCTTAAATGAAATGTAGTAGAGAATCAGGGAAAGTAAAAAATTAGAGTAAATGTGAATGGTTTCTAAACCCCAAAAGACATAACAAATTTGTTCCTCACACCACATTTCATGTTTTCACAGTAATATTATTCTAACAGATGGTTCTTTGAGCCATAATTGTCTTAATTTTTGAAAGTCAATTTGAGACGTATCAACACAGCACTGTGTAGAGGACATCATCCAAATTTGATCCCCTTTAGAAACATCCAGATTTGTGGCTATGTGCACTATTGCTAACATTTGTACTTTTCACTGAAAATCCTGTAGTATTACTGTTTCACCTATAAAAAGCTGTTTCTTTGAAGAAAGTGATTATGTGACAATCTCATTTTTAAATACAAGTGGAGTCACACTTGTGTGGTAATGCTAAATGTTCAAATACAACAAAAAAAATAGTAACATATTTCTAGGGCCTAGCATTTTCCTATACTAGCAAGTAAACTCTAAGATTGGTTGTTCTTCAAGACTGTATGCAGCTACTCTAACAATATCAAATAGGTAAGGCTACAAATACAGTCTTTCTGGGGTCCTTTTAGCAGAAGTACCAAAATCTGGTGAATGTTATTTCATTCACTAAGAAGTTATGCAAAAGTTGCCATCCTTGGTCCACCGTGATCTCTGAGTAAAGAAAGGTTTAATGCTTCAGAGGATGGGGCCTCTGTTCAACACTTCTGGAAAGCAATGGGTATTACTTCTGGGAAAGGACCCCCGGATGGCTCTCTCAGTTCTTTTTGTTTACAGTATTTTCTTCTCAAGAAATTGTCATCTTGTCTAACAGAGACAGGCATCCTTTCAAAACAAAGAATTACTTCATTTCCCTGACTTGCTGGCCAAAACCAGTGTTTTAAGTGGCAAACCTAGCTGCAAGTGAAACTAAAAAGTCACAGTTCTCCTTTGAACGTTGATTCAAACTATAAGCATGCCAAAAAGTCCAGACAAAACTGTAAATCACATATCGATGCAATAATTCAATACTTCAGCCTGTCTATTTAATATTACAATGAGGACCATTCTTCTTGAATGGCAAAAGAAGTGTGTTTTCCAGCAGAAATCTTCACAGCATGCCTGTAATACACAGAGCTTTGTCATATTCCTAAGTCGAAACTGCCTTCCAAGGTATAATGTTTAAGGGTTTTTTTTTTTTTGCTGCTATTTAAAAAATTTTTCAAACTCTTATGACTTCATTTGTGATCCTGGACCTCTGAAGGATAATATGTTGGGAGGGTATCACTGCAGATAGACAACTCCTTGGTTCCAAGCTTCATAGCATGCTGCACTGGGTCAGATTCACCCTTCAGCGTCGTGCAGTTTCTCAGCTGAAATTCTTTGGTGAAGCAGAATTCAATCTGACCAATTGTTTGTGCTTTTTCACCCTAGAAACATGAGGGAAGAGATCAGAAGAAAATAAGGCAATATATCTGAAGAACTGATATAGCTATAGAATACAGTAGTGTTTATTTGTATATTTGCCACTTAAAAAATATGAAGGAGACGGGTACCAGAGGCATCCATTCTGAACACCTTACAGCACGTACTTTAGGGAGCAAGCAGACAAAGAAACACATTCTAACAATGTAATTCAGTAACAATTTGGGGAATCTGCCCAAATACTAAGTTTCATTATGGAATGCTGTGATACAGATTATTTTAGCATATACCAAATCTGCACAGTACACAGAAGCTGTTCACCTTAATGACGAGCACTGGCTGAACTCTGTGAATATTGACAGGTATGTGTGACCCGAAAGCACCTTTCACCAACTCTTTTGCAGTAGGACAAGAACTGAGGGAAAGAAAATTCTTGAAAAAGGAGAAAAGGAATTTGGTTTTATAATAGCTTTTACTGAAAAGAATACAGAAGTAAGCTGTCAAAAGTAGCAAAAATGTCACTTTCACACTACAGGACAAACTAGGAAGAAAAATATTGGCCATGAATACGGCAGGCAGGCATGGAAGCCTTTCATGTGGGTAAGAACATTATACAAATATTTCCCAAAATGCTCAGGTGTGACGAAGTGCACATGGAAAAACAATGGGTTTGAAACCACTAAACGGGACAAAAATACATGTACAGGACAGAAGTAACTGTGGTGGAGTTCAGTTGGTTGTTTTGGTTTTTTTTGACTCATCTTTTGGTTTGGTTTTTGGTCCTTTTTTTTTTTTTTTTCAGTTTTTTTTTTTTTTTGTATTTTTTATTTCAAAGAACTCTAAGAACACAGCAAGAATGTAATATGTTTTAAGCAGCAAAGTATCCCCATAATGCACTTCAGGCATCAACGAGGCTTTGAGTAACTGGGGTGTACTTTTTCCTTTCTATTAGCTTCAGCCGTTAAGCACAGGAGACTCAAGCTGTATATTAATTTCACCTAATTTGAGCAGCATCCCAATTGTACTAAAAGCAATAGCAGAACTACAGCAAACAGAGCCAGAAGTTGGGGTTTGTGTTAGCTCTGTACTTCTTCAACATGAAGAGGTGGGTGAGTGTGCAACCCACATTCAACTCATATTCCCTTGTTGCTTATAGTAATGTAAAAACATTTCAAAAATAATTGTAACCTAGAATTCTTTTTCACATGAAGAAACATCTGAGTATAAAAACCTCAGAGCACTACTAAAGCAAATGAGCTGATAACACACAAACTATTAAACTCCAACAGCAACTGTATCTTGGCAAGTTTTCATAAAATTGTCATCTGTGTATGGGCAATAACTCCGTCAAGTGTTTTGTAACAAACCACTTTTATCAAGCTGAGATAATAAGGAACCACTAGTAAGAGGGAAAGCTATCTTGTGGCTTTCTTTTTTTGGTTTATTTTTGAATAAAAGCAGAGTAACCTAGCTGAAAAAGGAAAACCAGCTATGCAGCCTACCCATGTAATTGTTTAGAACACTACGGTGACCTGTATTTTATGCTATAACACACCATCTCTGTGCACCACATTCTTTATTGCATCATGATTCACAGTACAATTGTTGGCAAGGAAAAACTGAAAGAAATGGAGATTTTAGACACTGTTGGCTCAAAATGAAAGACTATAGTTATCTTGAACCACAGTGGAGCTCAAAATGCCTTTCTGTACCTCTTTAGGTAGGGGGTTTTGAGAACAACCTTAGAGACAAGCCTCTGAGCTGCTGTATTTCTGAAGGATTCTGTCCACTGAGTAACTTCATGCAGAACACACAGGCTGTGCCCAGTGAAGAGAAGATGGCTGTTGACAGGCAGTACCCTTGTCAAGGCCAACAGTCACCGGCTCCATTCAGCTCACTCTCCTTTGCTCTAGCAATTTGCTATATAGCAATTAAGCTTTGGCAGAAGCAGGGAAAAGTACTCAGCTACAGCAATGCCTTGGTGTGGTGGTTGCAGCATTCATGCAAGAGATGCAGGTCCAAATCTTTTAACACAAAGAGACCTTTAAAACCCAGTGCTCCCACTTTCTAGATAAGTGTAATAACAGTAAAGTTATTAGGTATAAAATGGACACCGCCCCCACTAGCAATATTTCTGCATTAAGTAAAGGCTGTGGCAATAGTAACTAACATAAGCTGAACTTAGTAGTGCCAGTGTGTTAACAATGTTTTTATGAACTCAGCTCCAAGAACTGAGCAAAATCTAATCTGCAAAGAGCTGTATACACAAGGAATACCCAGACCTAAGTTTCACCATGCTGAAGATTTTTCACTCTACTTTCGCTTTTGTTTTTTGATTAAAAAAGTGCTCTTTTTGAATTTTTTTGTTTGGTTGATATTTTGTTCGTATTTCGATTTTTTGGGGCTAGGGAATGTGTGTTTGTTGTGGGGTTTTTACCTCTTCTGGAAGAAGACACTGGATCTTTGGTGTTACGCCATAAAATTTTGTAAGAGCTTCCTTTATGTCAGTCATCTGAAAAATTAAAAAGCTTACATAAATTGGTAAGTCACTAGCAAACGTTCCAACAGCTCCCACACTTAAGTTCACTAAAACTTTTACATAAAGCACAACCTTAAGAACTAGACAATGAGAGAGAGATCACTTATTCTCTAGAAATTACTTAACTCTTGCTGAAAAAAAGTACATGCACATGATTTGTTTTATAAAAGACTGCCACTTACCCGGTAATAGGAACTGCTTGGTTTTATCCCAGCTTTCAGGAGACAGCTGAAACAAAGATCAAACATTTTTCCATGTTTTCTATATGCAGGCATAACTGCATAATCATTAGTTAAACTGACAGTAAGAACCTGGCAAGCATTACAGCAATGGGGAGCAAGGGAAACTTGTCTTCCATCCTCAGCCAGGCTTAGGAGAAGTTCCCTTTTTCTGAAAGGCCACTTCCCATCTAGCTCAGCAGGGTCAGGAAGAACCCTTTCCCACGCCTTAAGAGCAGATGGGGGAGCTGAGTCTTTAGAGTCTTCCTGAGGGAAGGCCACACTTCTAAGCTGACAACAAGACTCAGGACCCAAGAGGTGCTGAGTCTCTTAAGTCCCCATTTCTTCTGTAAGGAGTGGGAATGTTCAGCATCTTGCAGGATTTAATCCACAAGTGCTAATTACGCTCAGCCATTCTGAGGTCAGGTTCTGCACAGGGGAGATGAAACCCAGTTGACTAAATGTCCAGCTGTTTGTCATAGTCAATTGAGACTCAATATAAAGAAGTCAATAAAATAGATGATGTTCTGTCATTCTTACAGAAGCCTGCATAATGTCCTCTTTTTAATAATTTCCTTTTGGGAAACAATCTTTTAATCACTAAGTACTTTTTCTCATTCAAGTATAAATGAAGTACAATGAGAACATTATCCGTCTTAATTCTTTTCAGTAAAGATTAATTTAATTATGTTCATTTTTACAATGGAGATTATGCTCTGAGCAATTAATTTCAATGTGTTTCAGTCTCTATTCTTTTTCAGTGTTACACACACTGATATAGAGTCACATAATGGGTCACTGTGCCATCTGTAAGATGTTTTGGTTACACCATCACAGTTACTTAGGCAATTGACTTATCAGACATTATTAATTTTAACACTACATATGACATGTGGGACTGTATCTTGAAAAATCTGACTAAGTTTTACAAGACACCTACAGAAATAGGAAGTGGGATGGGAGAATGACCTATTTCCTTTGTGCATACGCGAAGTGAATGAGACTTCATTGCTTGGGCAAGACACTCATAGAACATAAAAATAAAAAAAAAATCCTGTTCTTTTTATATGTGTTTCTAGATACCAAAGAATTTATTTTCTCTCTCAGATACTGTTGTCTTATACAGGGAGATGTTTCATGGTCAACAAATCTGAGTCAAACATTCACACCATGTGCTGATCAGGAAAGGACTCTGACCTTCTGGCCTTCACCTGCAGCCAGCATGTGTACACACAGTGCTCAGACAAGCCACAACATTCCCAACATGATCCTGTATCTGGAAAGGCCAGGGCTTTGGAACCATGAGGAGGAATTGGCCCCTAGGACAAAGCAAATGTGTCACATCGGGGTTGTCTGAATGGACAACAGAGAGTTGCCTCCAGTGACTGAACACCATCCTTCAGGAAATCTTTTCTTGCTGTTTCCTCTCAGCCTCTTCCCAGGATGTCCTGCACAATTATGCCTGACCTTGTCCTTTTCTCTGAGCAGAGCACTGTTTTTTTTTTTTTTATAAAAAACTAGTGTCTGTGCTTCCGTATGACTTAGAAGGTTGGGGGTTTTCGTCACTTGATTTAGAAGTTTAAAGGTACTACAGCTTTTGGTAGGGAGATATAGCTGATACAGCTTCTCCAAATTTACTGGCTCACATTGTATAAAATGATGCTGTGAAGAATACTGCTGGCTTACCAGACTCTGAAGTGACAAGACATGCTTCTCAGAGTAGACAGCCCTTCTGAACTCCAGTACTAAAGCTAATTTATACTAATATTAATTTCCCCTCTGCCATCAGATTTTTAGACTTTTATTTTTAGGCTAGATTTGAAACTCTGAGAAACTGTTCGAATTAAGAGGCAGACCACCAAGTTAATTTATGTACCTGTTAAGATCAATGTGCTTGTAGAGTTCTAAAGCTTTACCAAAGTATTTCTTCTGAGAATTAAGAGCCTGAAGTGTGGTTGCACAAGTGCCATGTTTGTCCCACTCATGTTTCCTATAGGATGAAAGCAAAATTTAAGTTTTAGAAAACATTATTTTCATATATATATGCTGTACAAGCTAGCCAATATACTTGAACGAAGTATCTTAAAGTCTACATGTGTGAAGTAGAACAACACACTCAAATAATATTGCACATGCAAAAAGCAAAACCAAGAAAGATCATTCCCACCATTTCAAGTACAGCAACAGCTATAGGTTTTTTTTCATTTACCAAGAGATTTTGGACATATCAGGAGAGTAATGAATGACAACTTTCCTTCAGAGAGTATATGCATACATGTGTGTAAAATTAATGGTAAGCATTGTCTGTGTCTTTTAAAGGTTTCAGTAGTACTTGTATTTAAATGTCCTGCTGTTTCCAGAAAGAAGGCAGAAACAGACGGCCAAAGATCTGGTAGTGCTTAAGAAAAGTATTCTTCCTAATATGGAACTGCCATTGGAGTGGTTTGATTCAGTTCACACTGATCACAGGGCCCAGGCAATGGGGCTGTGGGGATCCCAAGTGAAAATACACCAAGCTACCCACAGACAGTGCCCACGCACCATCAGCTGCAGCAAGCCAAGAATACACCAGGCCCAAGTTTTTTAATCAGTCCTGTGAGTTTCCAGAATGGAGAACTCCTTTAAAGTCACTACAAAACAATTACTGAAACTTTAAGATGACACTCTTGATAGTGCTACTTGGTTTTGCAGCAGAGCCACATGAAAAAAAAAATAAAATGACGCAGACACAGCTAATCCTGACCATTCAGCACAGGCATATGAAACTTCACCTTCACCTCTTCCATTTAAATGCAAACTGAAGCAGTTAGGGAATAATGGAGCTGCGGGTACCAGGGAAAAAACAGAAACTGTTTGGAAATCAAAAGAATTAATGCCTCAGTGTTATTCACTGAGACACATTATCCTTCACCTAGACCACAATAAGACAAGGTAATTCCACTTGAGCCTCAGCTCACAGCTGGGTTGCATGGGGATACAGAACACAGCTGCCTGTTTTGATCAATGCCACCCATCCTTCTGCACCTCCCATACCCAGCACACATGCTGCTTGTCAAGAACTTTGATGAACATTTTTTCCTCCTTGTAGGACACAAGTACTTTGTCAGGCACACAGGAGTGGGGCTTACAGCACTAGATTGGGTTCCACTATACAACTTGTCCTTCACCATCTTCTCTATGGTGTTATGAATAAATGTTACCCTTGCAACCCTCAAAGCTAAGTCCCACAAATGAAGTCTTAAGGGGCTGCAGAAATGCAAAGGAAGGAGACTGGTACAACACAGCCATGTGGAAAGAAAGCTGAACCTGAAAGAGATTTTGCTTCCTGTTAAATACAACAAGGACAGAGTTCCCCCAACCACAAAATCACACAGATGTCACTGTGGGGGACTACAGTGGGTCCGTGGATTCCCCGATGGAGGGCATGGGAACAGAAATTAGCCTTGAAGATATTAAGGCCTACCCGTGAGAAAGATGGGAGTAAAGCAGTATCCAGAGATATTAAGGCGTACCCGTAAGAGAGAAGGGAGGAGAAGAGTAACGTTGATGATAGCCAAATTAGCCAATGAGATGTTACTGCTGTAACTTGTAACCAATAGCAAAGAGACACATGAATTGGTAAAACTATATAAAAATGCACTTGTGACAATAAATGGCATTTACTACTTTCATCCTGGAAGAATTTGGTCTATGTCATTTGTCCGTCTCAACCGCGACATGTCACAGACAACATCAGGAGCATATCAGGTGGGTTCAAGGATTATAGAAACCACCCAGCTTGAAAACTAGCTTATTATTAGGGTAGGAACAAAGAAGGTCTGTAAAGCACAGCTGCGGGTGCTGCCCACAAAATACAGAAGATTAGGGACACCCAGCTGTCCCACAGACCAAACCCTGGTTCCTTCTGTATCACATATATAAACTGATCCTGAAGGGAAGTATCTTTGTCTAGAAATTTCTATTTGGTGCAAAACATTAACTACTGTAAAAGGGATGGTTTCAGTTAATAAATGTTGAGATACAAAGCATCCATAATCCTTTGTCCTGTACTAAGGCGGTCTATCCTGTCCAATTCAAGCTCTTGGGTGGCAATTGTCACAGTTCCTAAGTTAATAAGGTGAGCAGAGATATGCAGTTATCTTTACAGAAGCACCTGCAGTCATGCTAAAATTACCAGGAAGATTCCTTATCTGTCCTTTTAAGCCAGGGCCACAATTAGAGGTAAAACCAGGAAGAAACATAATAGACATCAATAGTAATCTAGGAAAAACCCCAATGCAATATTCTATATGCATTTTGTTTGTCACTGCTCAGACTCTTTAACCAATTAAGATGCCTTTAGGCTACAACAATGAAAACTGTAAATAGTCAGTTTTACTTTCAAATTCTTATTTCTGCTGTATCAGGATTTTACAATATAGGGATTTATTTTTTTCAAATTTTGAAGTACAGTATTTTAACTAAAGGGAGACATACAACAGGATCTTACTGGCTTTCAGTTGGCTTAAAACTTTGCATTTACAAAATTTGCAGTTAGACCTGCCAGTTACAGTGCACTTGTCAACTCACTGAAAGGGAGTGAATTACTCTGTCAATCAAAATATTAGTTACAGTGTTATACCCTGACTTTTGTATTGCTTTTACAATATTTCCAGTTATATTTCCAGGTACTGAAAAAAGTCCTATTTCTTAGGCTTGAACTAAAAGGGAAAAAGTTTTGATCATATCTGTTCGTACCTGCTGCCTACCAAAATACCTGTTAGTAGGTAAGGATTGGTATGCACCTTTTTTTATGAACAGGTATGTGGTCAAGGTATGGCAGGTGCTAGATTTGCAACGTATTTTTCTTATTCTAATTCCAAGTACAGTTTTCAGGTGGCATAAATTGTGCTACCACAGAAAGAAGCAGTCATGCTCTCCCTGGCACAGCACAAAAAGAGAGGAGTAGAAGGTGGAAGAAGTGAGAACCACCACTTTGGACAATTGAAGTTTAGGTTGCCATCAGACACTTGTAGAACCGGTTTAAGACTCTGAGGACAAGCATCTTCTGTATAGCAAGGACAAGACTAAAAGAGATGTGCATTCCCTTCAAAGCTTTTCCTTAGTGGCACAGGGAGGAAACAGTCATCCAATCCAAAGGAAAACTTACGGGCACTTATAGTTGACATGTCTTTAAATGTCATAGCCTCTGGCTATGTCCTCTGCTTCCTACCTGGTGTTACCACTTTCACTGAAGATCTGGAGGAACAAACTGCATATTCATAACTTGGCTGATGCAACTCAGGGCTCAGCAAATCAATTTGAATGGCCACTGATTTTAGCTAAAAATAATGCACTTGAACTGAAGCCTGTGCAAACTCTTTGGTCCACCTATCTGATTATTCAGAAGCAAAGAGAAAAATGGAGAAGGAAGAGAGTACTGTTGTCAGGAGAGATCAAAATCTCCTTTCCTTTCCCAGAAGCCAAGTAGATTGATATCTAAAATCCCCAGATCTAATTTTAGGCTGTTAGGAAAATAAGTAAAAAGAGAGAATTCTGCAGAGAAGTGGCTAGGATGACCGAATGCATCCTATTTTTCCATTTTTTCCTCTGTGAGAAAGCTCAAAAGGGACAGCCCCTGACAGCCAGCAACACAGTGAATCTAGTGAGGAAACGAGGCCTGCGAGTGGCTCTTGCAGTAAGCTGTGACATCCTGGGAGTGCTGCTGATATTCAGATTTCATGTGTCAACAGCAGCTGCTTCTCCTCCCTGGGGCAAAGGGAGGACACACACTCTCCCTCTCTCTTTCAGCAAGTTTCATTTCTCCAAAACCTCTGCCTCGCTTCAACAGCTGCATTTGGCAGGTGTTCTAACAAGAAAACAGATTTATTTTGTGAGACTGACAAGGTACACTGCTTTCAATGGCCTCCTAGACACTGCTTCTCAGGCACAACATCTCACCTGAGGAATCACTAACTCAGATTTTTAATAAAGCAATATCCAAAATACTACTTAGGTTTTTTTGTACTCACCAGAATTGAGTGCGATTCAGAGATGAATGAAGGACATCAGGCCAATAGTGTCTCATGTCTGACATAAGATCCTAAAAATACCACAATTAATAAATGCACCTACAGGGGCGAAAAGCTATTTCTTACACAATCTACATACATTGATACACTTTCTAGAACAGAAGCCTCATCTTTAAACATCCCCAACTGAAACATTTACTCACAGAAAAAGGTCTCTTTCCCCGATATTCTGAAAATGCTGTTGTCAGAGGTAATAGGTGGGTACAACTATCTAAATATCAATGTACCAATACCGCCTCAAAGTAAGATTTTCTTTCAACTGTCCCTGCAGAAGTGGTTAAATCATGCAGCTTTCCATATCTGCTGGTTCAAGCCTTCTATACTCATTTACAACACATTTGAATGAAATAAGGAAAAATTTTTAATTGAAAATAATAATAATAATAATAATAATAATAATAATAATAATAATAATAATAATAATAATGGACTAATGGCCTGGGAGAAAACACAGAAAAACCTACTCTGAGCTCTTTTACTTTCAGTGTTCTGGTTTTGCAGTAGAAAATGGAAGAGAGAACATGGACTGACTGTAACTTCTTTTTCACAGGCACTTTTTGCCC
Organism: Columba livia; assembly: GCF_036013475.1. Lineage (NCBI taxonomy): Eukaryota > Metazoa > Chordata > Aves > Columbiformes > Columbidae > Columba > Columba livia. The sequence goes on from NC_088604.1 coordinate 74,170,195, forward strand.
CTGTGGCTTTTTTAAGGAGGATGTGGCTGAATGTGCCAAACCACGTACTAACAAAATCATGCAGTAACAGCTGCTAATGATCACAAGCACTGCAGCTTCAAGTAGCACCAGAAACACCTAATGAATTTGTGGGGTTCTTAAAAGAACATACCACTCAGCAAACTTTAATATTGATACATTATAAACTACAGATTTTGTGTATAGCATGTGCAAAAGTAATTGCACTCAGCTCTGATTGGTACAACCGTTTTTGTTTTAAATAAATACCTTAATCTCGGTGACATTGAAATGCCACGTCCTGTTACACTCTTCACCTTTGTCAGGCCTAGGGAAGCAAAATTAGAGTGAAAAAAAAACATCTCCTAACTCACTAATGCTAACTAACAGCACCTATTTTGTATCATTAGTCTGAATTTTAAATATGCAATATTATAGCTAGAGGATTTATTTAAAAATGCAAGTAACTCATCAACATCTACAGCATTTTATAAGTAAAAACTCAAGACATTAATTATGGCCAAAACATTTCCAATGCAGAGGCCCTTCGTTAAGCCCTCCAGTCCTTTCCACTCTCTGTGAAAGACATACTGGGGGAGTAAATTATATGGAAGGGTCTTGCATATGATCTCACTAATGACACTGACCTCCTGAACCACTGCACCAGGTGATGATTCTGCAAGTATCACCAAGACAGTCACTGGAAATGTAGACATAATGCTGCTCCAGGATGCACAGCTTAGCAAACTCCTGTACTGAATTTTTCCCTGCATTTGTCAGGAAAACCTTTGAATTGCTACCACTAGCACCAATTCCAGTGAACTGATGCCTTTGAAGCAAGTAAGTTTTTCCTGTACTTTTGCAATATTTGTGCTGAGTTAAGATCCTTAAAGCCACAAGCAATCACATGACATTAAAAAACTCTGTGTACTCAGGGACAAAAAAGGAGAGGCAATTACACTTCCCTTTCTGTTTGAGAACATAACTGATCTTATAGGGAGATTTATAAATAAAATGCTCATGTAGCAAGAAGATTTCAGGAGTTCAGTGAGTCATGAGATACAGAAGTGTATTTCAGTTTTATAACAAACCATAGGGTTTGCATTTCCAACAAAATGAGGGCTTTCATTTCAAGGAATCATAAAAACAAACAGATTAAGCCCTTAAAGGAAGGCACTAAACATCCTGCTACAGAGCTCGATTTTCCGTTCCAGGCTGAAATACAATTATTCTATGACCATACCACAGTCCATGGATTGTCCAGTAGTCTGGAGGGTCTTGACAATCATTAGCACTCATCTGTGGGGAAAAAAAAAAAAAAAAATACAGAGCATTTGTTATATGGGTCCAGGTATAATGGTTTAGAGGAAAACATAAAAGCTCATTCACTGGTAGTCCAAGGTTCTAGTGAGACATGAGAAGTTTTGCTTGCCCAAATCAGAAACTGGTGAACTGCAGTTACTTGAAGCTGTCATGTATTATGCCACCTAGCAGAGATCAATTGGCATTATAATTTTGAAGCAGATCAAGTGACTATCAGGGGGTATCTTGAACAGGCAGTGTAAAAAGAAGACAACAGGTTATGAGGTAACACAAAGTAACCTGACCCATGCTAAATGAATGGAGCTAAATATGCATTTATCATATTCCAAGTGGCAGCTCTCTTTTTCTCAGCATCAGATTGTTTCAAGGAGTATAAAGCCACTAAAGCAAAAACCATCAAAATAATCTATAGTATGAGACAAGAACACAATCATCTTTAAGGATCCAGGAGTAGTTTTGTTGTTGTATTAAAAGGGAAAAATACAAAGAGATGCAATAGGTTATTTATTCCAAGTAAAATTGTTAGAATATATATTTTTAAATATTTTGACTTGAGATACAAGGGAATGGAGAGAAGAAGAAAAACTATACACATTCCTACAACAACAACAAAAAAGCCTACAGTCAAAACTTTTGATAGTGCAAGAGAAATAGTCTACACAATTATTGCTGGGAGCAGAGTACATATTCCTGAAGAAAACAGAAAAAAATCCATATTCGCAAATCACAGAATACTATTACTGTATTTTCCCTGATTATTCTGCTTAATAATTATGGCTCTCTTTAATACACACTTTTCGCCATTAAATAACAAGCTCCTCAGACTTTCTTTCTCCATAATAATAGCTTTCCTTTACGGTTCTGCATCCAGTCTTAATTATGCCAGCATGCCTTTATGGGATGCTAGAGCAAGAGTAAATCATAGACAAGAGCAGAGAGAGAGCTTTAATCCCACTAATTGCCTTTCATGTGCCAGAGGCCAGTGGCAGCAAAACTGCAAACTCTGCAAGGCTTTCTAGTTCTCTGCCCATTTCCTTCCTCTCCTCTCTTGCCACCAATAATAGAAGCAATTAAACCCAGCAACAGCTTTTTTTCCTGAAGGGAATATTTTCAACAAACACACACTGCAAACACCTAAACAATATTGCTCCTGTCATGGCACAAGCTTTGTAGAGCTGAAAGGGTTCAGCTATCTACCTGAACTACAGCAAATGAATAGCCAGCAGCTAATGCATCATCCCCTGGAAAACAATCTGATAACTAACCTGCCTGCTCAACCAAAGGCAATCAAAACAGTGGAACTGTGCTCCTTACTCAATCTTTCATTGCAGCTCTCAGACACAAGAAAAGAAAGCCCAGAGTCGTTCAAATTTGGGATCAGTTCTCCCCTATCATGGCACTAACCTTATGAGCAGTTTCTTCTACACATTTCATCAGGCTCTCGGTGTTTTGCAGCGTGCTGGCACAAATGCGAGTTCAATGGAACCTGTAACGCATTAGCGCACTCCGTGCATGCTATGGCCAGCTTCATCCATCCTCTGATTTAGTTCTAGCCATAGTATTTTTCCAATGTCGATTTTAAATCAATATCATAAAATGAGCAAACACTAGCCTGAGAAGCTGGGTACCCCTGCTGCCTCTGCAAAAACACTTGTCAGCCTTCCTGTTTGTCATATACTGATTGCTGGAGGATTAATTCAACCTCAGGCAACCTTGACTTGAAACACTTACAAATGCTTTTTTGTAAGTAGGCATTGCAACCCAGAAAGCCTTCTATATCTCTATTAATTTGAAAAAATTACATTGTTTTCTCACATTTTAAAGCAATCTGATAATCAAACCAATCCAAATTAACCACACATGATCTACATCACTGAGAAAAGCACCACTGAACCTTTACAGTGCCCACCATGCTGAGATAGGAGCATGTTTTTAACAGCGATACATGGGACAAACAGAGCTGCTAGAAGCATGGGAGCTCTTTTACCTCTGACATGCTGAAAGTGAAACGCCATCTAACTGTCACAGAAGCATCACCTGCAGAGCTGCCCACGTTACAAATCCCCTGGTGCAGCAGCTTGTGCATAGGAGAGAGCAGTGCTACTAGATCACACAGATATACCCCAAGTTTAAATAAAAAGTCAGCTCCAATTTAATCCTTCTCTCCCTTTCAACCACAATGATTAAGTAGGCCATCTGTTTAATTCATATAAAATTTCAATGTTCTTTTTTAAAAATATATAACAACTGTGGAGAGTGTTCACCTCTTCAGTTTCTCTCTCCCAAATCGTCTGCAATTATTCCTTTCTCCTTCCCCCTATGCTCTGGGGTAAAACCAATCAATGAATGAAACAAATTTATAAGGCTGCTGAAAAAATCTGGGAGGAGGGAAATAAAATAAATTTACTTGTTGAACACCTCTCTAGCTTGAGCTGATAAGCTAAAACCTTTCATGTGTTTATTCTTACAGAAGACCCACAAAACCATCTAAATCAGACCTTATTCACAGAGAAGTTAGAGGCATAGATTAAGAGTTATGAGTTACATGGGCATTTAGGAAACAACTTTATCTTGTTCCAAAATAGCATATGTCAAGAGATGAACTCACTTTGACACACCTGGCTTAACATACAAACAAAGAAATAAAGGCATCCCTTTATCTAAGGAACTTTCTGATCTAATGCTAGATCATAATAGCGTACTGCCCTCACCTAAGTCACTTGAATTCCTTCTGTATTATGTGACTACTTCTATTTTTACCAAAAGAAAAAAAGTGTTTCTATTACTCCTTTAAGCCTTTGCTATGAAATTATTGCAAAAGCCTGAAATTAGGAAAACCTTTTATCTCATATTAAAAAAAATAAAAAAAAAGACCTGTTGCTTAACACCATATTCAAACTTCAATTCAGGTTGCCCTGTTCGTCAGCCTATTCTGTTGTCCTTTCTTCAATTCTTTTATTTGATCAGCATGTATGTGCAGTAAAAGGCAGATCACAGCAGTGTTTAGTACCCATTTCTTTATCATCCTTCCCATTCTCAACAGAGAAGGAACTGAACAGCCTACCAACTTGTATCAGGTTTTCCCCCTTTCACAAGGAAACACCCACAGAAGACTATCTTTTTGCAATCTTAGTATTGCAAAAACTGCAGTGATATTTCCCTTTTTAAGTTCCTGAAATAAAGATCTTCACAACTCCATAAAAAGGGAGGGGGAAAGTCTCTCTTCTTGCCCTTAAGTTGCTCTTATTTCCACCTAACAGAACACACATAAATTTGTGACCAGAAAGTTAAAGTGTGACATGAATCAGCCATATTAAGTTCAATAAATTGCACTGCAGGAAAAATTTATTATGGGAACATTAATATAATCACTTGAGGTCTGTGAATTTAGCTTTGATATCTTTGCAGAAGACAGTCGCTGTAGGTCAATTATACAGCACCGGAATTTCTAATCACATGATGAAGAAAAACATCTCTCTTCCTCCTTCAGCCTTTCACTGCAGAAGCCAGTAGTTAAGCCATGGGGTTATTACTGCTTCCATGGTACTCACTGGTTTATTTCAATAAGTTAGTTTAGAAGGTATGATTACAAAACACTTCCCAGTTTAATTGTGCTGATCACTATCAGTATTAAAAAGCACCAGCTCAACACATACAGTTGAAAGCACAGGAAGGGCTGGGAGATGTGTATTCTCAAATTTCTGGCATGCTGAACTGTGCCCACTACATTTTAACAAAGGCCCTTCAGGCCTTCAAAAGCCTGAAAAAAGTTTTGCACATAGATATGCAAATTAAGATGTAGGTCATCCACACACCTATCAAGAACACAGCATGTAGCAAAGTAGCCTATTAATATAATCAGGTTCCTTTACATAGGAAGCATAAGGACTTGCACAAAGTAGTGTCTCAAACGTTTTTTTACATAAATGATATAATAAGATTTGCAGTTTCATTCACCTAGTTATTTTTCCTTTCAACATCATATCCACAGATTTAAACTGAAGAATGACATCAAAAACATTTCCTCATTGAAATAACATAGCAATCATATATAAATACACTGAACATGAAGAAGATTCTAAAAAAAGCCCACAGCTGAATTTGGGAACTCTTCTTACACCAAAACTAGCAAAAAGAAAGCTGTTACGGGAGTACAGTTGAGATTCTGTTTCTTCATATCACTCAGTAATGTGAAACTGGGCAAAGAGTCACTTAATGTGATTTTTAGTTTCACTTTTTCTTTACTCCTTTGGAATGCTTCTTTCCACATCTTAATACAGAAGATCACAAGTTTAAGAAGGCCTACATTTTCTGATGCTTAGTATCATCAATTATTCATTACAATTTCACTGTAAGTTTATAAAGGTTATTTAAGGTAATAATTAAGGCTATAAATGTAATTTGTTAGTTTACTGCCAGTTTCACTGCCCTGGAATTAAGAGTAGTAGCCGGTATGAATATACAGTAGGAAAACTGGTTGGTAGGGCTTTTTTGTTTGGTTGGTTTGTGTGTCTGTGTTTTTGGTTTTGTTTTGGTTTGTTTTTTTAATTGTTTGCAACTCATACATGTAAGCAGGGGTTTGCATGGCTGCTGACTATGAACACCCGCTCCTGCCAAGCACTACAAACTCCTGAACACCAACATCTCTGCTTGAAGTCACTCACAGTGATGTTTGCTCCACAGAAAATCAGACACAAATTGCATCAAATCTACCCTTATTTCCCTTCAAAATCAGGCAAATGAATAAAAAACATAACTGTTGCCACTCTTTGGTCTCAGTTCATCAACCACACCCGAGTTTTGTTACTGATACTTCCCCTCCGCATTTAACTAATGTGAAGTACATCTACATTTCCTCAAAAATCAGGCAGTATGTGACTTTTGCTGCTACTGCTTTTATATGCATTTCCAGAAAAAAAAGTAATGAGAAATACAAAAAGTACCTAAAGCATACAAAAAAGATACTGTAATATTGTAACCAGAATTGGGACCTTTCTGGCTCCAAAGACATTTGCCTGAAACTGAAGCTTCTGTATTACCCACAGATTTCTTTATCCTTGTGTCCGTGAATCTGATCACATGTTCCATTTTGAAGTATATAATATTTTTAACTTGGCTGTATATGAAGAGGCCTTCAAGTATTTTCAGCACAAGAAAAACGTTCTACTTATCAGATGGTAGTAAGTATTTAATAGCAAAACAGGCATAAGTTGTACATCACTTAGCTGTGCTTTTGACAGGCATATGTTGGAAGTTGGGGTTCAGTTGTGGTTCCCACCCCTAAAACCAGAAATGCTCAGAGATACCTGCCATAAAAGCTTTATGGCTCTCTTTTTTCTGACTGAAACCATATTTGATGACTTGTTAAAACATTGGTGCCAACATTACAAAGCTAAAATCTGTTGTGCAGCAGATGTTGAAGTACTAATCTGCTGTCTTCAATCAGACAAGGCAGGCAAGTCTCCTTACAGTCTGGTGAAAGTCTAGGATTAAATTTACAACTAACAAGATGTCAGAAAATATATAACAAGCAATTAAGGGTTAGTGTGCAGTATGTTCTACACTGACTATTATATCTGTAACACACCACAACCCTGTCTTGTTTACTGCTACTCTGGAGCGCAGGGAAGAGGCAAGAATTGCACTAAGCTCAGCAAAAGCCTTTACAAAGATATAAGGGCATTGGCAAGATTAAATGCTTGATGGGCTTTGTTCATTGTTTTAAAACATTTATTGTCCAAGGCTACTTTTGTCAGGATAAAAGATAAAAAAAACCCACAAAAATCTCACCTTGCATACAGTCACTGGCCAGTGATGAGCAAGAAACAGCTTCTTCCAGGTATGAGGCTGGTTGTCACTGAAGAAAGACAGACAAATCTATTTTTCCTCAGGCAATTTAAAAAGAGCAACACCTTCAGCCAGCAGCACAATGCTTACTGATACAACACATTGATTTTAGAGCTGGTGGTTGTTTATAGCTTCTATCACAGTACTTGAGAACTCCACACACAGCAGGACCAAACTAACAACTCACATAGAAATAACATATTTAGAAACCTGCCAATACCTCCCCTATTGTTAAACAAACACAATTCCTGGCATCCTATCTCCATATGCTTTCCATTTCTTAAATATGGAAGAAACATGTTCTGGTTTATGTTTAGGATAGCGCTTGCTAGCAAGCTTTTACAACAATAATTAAAAAACAAAATCTTTGTTTAGGATGTTAAGAATCTTCTAATTCTACCTGATGGGTATATTAACTGAAAAGAAAATATACAACATTCTTGAAACTGTAATTACTCTTCTAAAAAGAAAGACTACAACCAACCACAAGCAGTGTAGTTGACACTGCAGGAGATGCAATTTGATCTTCCAAGCGTCTCCAACAATTTAGAATAAAAAGTAAAAAACATAAATCTCAAAAATGCTGATTTTATCATTTTACAGACATGTAATTCAAACACTATTTTTTAAAATGCTTACTATAAATTAAGTCATTTGTAAACATTTAATAAGTAAACTGTGACATAGTTTTAAGGTTACCTAAGGAAGAACTAAAAAAGGAATATTCCATATTTTATAAAACCACCTGTGTTTCAAAGTCTTAGAATAAAGAGATCTATAACTAACAGAGGGATCAGTCCTATCTTTTTCCTGTGCAGAGGAGAAAAATAAAAGCTTAACAAATTTGTTCAAAAGGTGTTTGAAGCCTATACCACGTCTTTGACACTTCTACAGAGGCATTTTCCAACAATTTGGAACGGGCTTGCTCTGGATAAACTAGAAGGAGATAAAAAAACTGTTGGTTCAGACACTATAGCAGATATGTTTAGCTATTAAGCAACTGCATTGAGTAAATAAATAGAACAGCAAGTGGGAAAACCTAATAAAAAGAAACAGAACCGTAAATTGTTCCAACTGACACCACTGTACGTAGTACTGTCAAAATAAATTGTTATTCTCTGGAAGCTAATAGCCACATGTCCTTTGTTACTGCTTGCCAGAGGTTATATTAAAAAAATACATGAGAAGGCTAATTCTTCTCAACTTGAGGAAGTACGGATACTCCCATGTTACACCACTTCCCAGTTTTTCCTCTAGTTTTGCTAGTTTGCAATGGCCACATTTTCTCTTAAACATTCACCTCTCTCTGTGGTTTTAAAATAATTTAGCAGAATACCTCTGGTACAGATCAGGCATAGCCACAGTGAAAACTATTAACAGTTCTATCTGGTCTTTACTGCTGCTGTGGAAACCTGAATAGAAGAACTGCCCAATATTGTAAAGCAGTTAGATTCCTTGCTTAAAAACAAACAAACAAGCCCACTTTGCTTAGAAAAATACCATCTTTCATCTGTATCTGAAAGAGAAGCTGAACTTCTGCAACAACAATCATGCCAAAACAAGTTCTCCTAAAACACACTTTTTGGCTAAGGACAGGTCAGAAAATTTTGCTTATTAAATACAGCAAGTTTTAGAAACTTCAACTCAGAACTGGAATCCAAGGAAAGCCATTTTCAATACCTATTCTGAAGTACCCCTTTTTGGATCTGAGTTACCCTGCCCTGTGCAGTTGGGCACTGTGCCTCTAGAGCTGCCTCCACTGCCAAGACAACCAATGCACAGCCCAAGACCTGGGGGCTCCAGAGAAGCTGCAATGTAGCCATTATATGAAGTTCAGCACTGAACTGAGCACCCTTAACAATCCTCTTGCCAAAACACTGAAAGGAAGGAGAAAACTTTATTTCCTAATATAATGCAATCAGAATTTATGCCTTTACCACAGAAGGGCGTGATTTGGGGTATGGGTTGGTCCCATGGCCCATTGGTATTCAAACCCAGATTTTGCCAAGGGCAGCAACCACCAAAAGGCCACGTGGCACTGATCCAGCCCCAGTCGGGATTCTATAGGAAAGGGAATTTGAAATTATTTGAGCTGAGAAAATATCAAGGGGAAAAAAAAAAAAAAGGTATAAAAAAAGGTACACAGTGTTAATGGTGCAGCTCATGCCATAGGGATGATGCCAGTTTTTTTGTTGTAGATCCCAGAATTATTTCTGATTTTTGTAATTACTGCATCAAAAGTCTAAATGATTCATTTAAAGCAAGACTGCAAAGTTTTTAAGTGCAATGAATGTAAGTTTTCCCCTTTTTTTCATGCTGTCATATTAATCAATGGAAAGCTTTTCTTAAGCATGACCTCCACTCCTGTTAATGTAGATGCCTCATTTTACCAACCACCTCAGGGAAGAATAACATATTAAAAATAGTACATAATAAAATAAGAAAATGTACACTCATTAGAAGTTAAACTATTATGCTCTGCATGTAAGAAATAACTGTCAGAGATTTCTTTTTAAAGCATCACTTACCCTTGAGAGAATTCATCTGAAATACACCAGCAACATAATGCCATAGAAAACCAGCCCAGAATCCAGTACTGCAGCTTCACAGGCTTCATTTTGTTAATCAAAGAGCTGTAAAAAGGTGTCAAAAGAAGAAATCTGTTACTTATCCAATGTACTAAATTACAAGTGTTAAAATGCAGAAAAACACAACTATCTCAAAACCAGCAGCTAATATCAGCTCCAGACTAGATTTACAACTGTGGGTAAAATGAGGATCTCTTTCTCAGCTGTGTCTGATTCCACAGCTTGTATGCTAATTTTCATAAACTAAAGGCAACAAGGATGAGATGACTGTTTCTTTTTTTTTCTTTACTTGCACACAGTCCCAACAGAGCCACTCTCCAATAAACACATGAACTTTCTATACAGCCATACCTTATGTACTGTAACACTCTACTTGTGTTCAGTTTAAGTGCTCAAAGTGATTAATTAAAGAAACTTTGAGCTTAACACGGAATATTCATATTGGATTCACCAAGGCTGATATTAGAAACTCACTGGAAGTGAATTATGATGTCCAAGGATGAAATTCTCTGTAAATGCCAGCTGACTACTAAACTGACATTAAAAAAAATAGCTGCTAAAACCAGATTAGTTTCTGTTCTTGTTATAAACCTGTGACTGCCTCTACAAAACCATGCACAGTCTGGCTACTACCCCGTGAACCCTACAAAGCAAGGGAGAGAAATAAAACAAATCAACTTAACTTTCACCAACAGGACTTCCAGTTGGCACAGGTCAAAAAACCTCAGCTGCTTCCTGTACCCACCAGCCACACCACAGCTTTTCAAACAGTACCTCCTAGATGCCAGAAATAGATGCACAGGCATGTATTTACATGCAATTATTAATGCCTCACTAAACCTACTTTCCAACATTCTCACTTTGAGAACCCTAAAACAAGCACTGCAAGTAGAGGCGCTGCATGTAACCTGTGTGCCTCTTCTAAGATCACTCACTACACAAGTCATGTCCTTTTCTCTGTGAAGGTTTTAGAATTAATCCTTTCTTACAACAGCCTGTTTTGAGACCAGCAAAGACACTGCTGATTCAGCCACAAAGGCTAACTTCAGCAAATTCAGTGCCATTCTGATCTATAGCTCATTATAAACAAGAGCCCACTTTCCCACCACCATGGGGTGGCTCTGGGCCCAGCTCGCAGCCCCTCCAGAAACTGTACCCCCAGTCCCACAAACGTGACGGCAGAGCTGACGTACACAGGAGGTAGCCTCCCAGCCGCAAAACCCGTCAAAATTTCTAAACTGGTGAGAGGTTTGGGCAACAACAGTAACAGTTAACCAGCTACATTTATCGCAGGGTTTTGCTGAGTTGTGAAGAAACTGTAGGCTTTAAGCTATTCTTCTATTTCGTATGTTAATGTCTCCCTAATTCATAATGGATATATTCCCAAGGTAAACAGCTTGGCCTAACAGAAGATATTACTTGGTTGGCAACTGTTAATTTTCTGATCTTGCTCCTTAAAAAAGGCCTCAAGCATTTTCACTCACAAGGCAAGATGAGCACAAAAAATTTCAAATAATTTGGAGCGTGCTACTTGTACACAAAAGCAATTGATAATGTAGAACAAATCCTTATCAAAAGCTAGCTAAAGCAAGATGTGCATCTTCAGTATTAAAGAAATTGATATTTTCACGTAACATACAAAACATAAAAATCACAAATAAATAATAAACTGTTGGGCACCAAATTACCCCAGGAGTTCTGCCTTATAGATGTGCTTATGATTTGTCTACTGTTGTTTTCAACTGAGAACCAAACAAGCAAGACTTCATTTTTCTGCAATGATATACTATCTACCCAAGATAAAACACTGAGATGTAAGAAGTCTTAATGTAAGATCCTTCCCTACCTGTAAAAAGCACATTATTCCAGAGAGGACAAAGTACCACTTAGGAGATAATAATGTCACACATCACCAAAAAAAAAGGCTATACTGTACAAGGGTCTGGAAAAAAAAAATCTCTAAAGGATATAGGTTATGGAAGGAAAATAAGCCAGGAAGCATTACGGTATTTATTTTGCAAACTGGTATGGCTTAAGATGACAGGCAAAAAGAAACAGTTCTTTTCTAGTGACTAAGTTGCAAAAAACCATAAAGGCAATTATCTCTCATTCTCAATGGACTCCTACATTTGATCGAATAATGACCAGAGACTGAGGGAGGCTGCAAAAAATGCTCCGACTGGAACAGTGTAATGTACTGATTTATTCTGTATATTGCTTTGCACCATGGAACCAGGACATAGGGACAACAGAGACAAGGAGTAGATCTAAAAGCCCCCGATCTGCAACAAATTACATTTTTTCCACTGATAAACAATACATAAACTCTCTCTAAGATCTAGATTAGAAGCCAAAATTGCAGCTATCATGGCACTGTAATGACAGACTCAGGGATTTACTCAAGCTGACCTTTAATTCATCTGTGACACTGATGGTGGGAGGTGAAAAGTGCATCAGTCTCACCTGAAAAGCATCCCAGTGATGCACATTTGAGAAAATACACGTCCAAATTAAAACTGCATTAACAACTAAGATATATGAAACACATGTAATTTTAATTTAAAAATGCTTCCATTTACTAAAAATTACACTGGATTACTAATTCTACAAATATGAGAAAGAAGATATTAACAAATTTTACACCAATTGTACTCCAGTAAGAAGAAACAGGAATTTAATATTATGAAAGTTGGTTATAAATAAAGTCATTTGTTCCAAAAGACTTCATCATGAAGAAAACTTACATGAAACCAGTACAGATACATAATAATTACTTGAAACTAGGCTATCAACTCATTCTCACAGACAAAATTCCAAAGAATACAAATAGCTTTGGGATGACTCTTGGTTTACTATACCTGGATACAAATGCACAACACATGTGTGTCTCAGTAACCAAGTCAGGACAAGGTCCCTTTCAGCTGTGTTAAGACAGTTCAATGTTGGTATCAAAACTACTTGCCCAGGCTTATCAAGCACTACAGAGAACTTGTAAAAAATAGTGATGTAATCTTTAACACATTTACTATTATTTGAATTCTAATGTACCATCTTGAGAGGGCTGCTGACATAGCACATGCTTCTTTTGGACACTAGCAATTAGTTAACTGTATTTTACTGCCTTATTTTAATTTTTTGCTTTTAACAACTAGCTTCACTAATAAACCTCACACATATATAAATTTATATAAAATTTCCTGGCTTACATTTTAGTTCATAGGCTAGGAGAACAGAAAGAGGGTGCAGAACAGCACTTAAACATTAGCGAGAGGACTCCCACCGCTACCAGCACAGCCTACACACACTTAAGTGTTAGCAACAATAGCCAGAGATGAGAATTTGGGCAGCCGGCCTGGCATCTAAAAGCACAAAAAAACCAAACACCCAGGTTTAGGTGCCATCTCACACAAAGCAGTGCACACTACCTCTGCCACAACGAGTTAGACAGCCAAGTTACAAAACCGTGCGCCAGAAGGATTAGTTTAATTCATAACAATGTTCTTAGCTTCAGCAACTTATATCTCCACAGCCCGCTCCCAGCTAACCCATTCCTCTCATGCCTGAGTGCTGAATAAACTACAAAAAGGACCTTCAAGATTTTCAGATGCAATACTCACGTCCACTGACACAGCAAGTTTTTTAGCTGAGCTTTCTCACAACTTCTCTCACAAGTACAACTCAAAGCAGACCTTGCCCAGCAGCGGTTTTAGGGAAAGTCTGGCAGGAGCTCGGTGCTGTGCTCCAAGCTGTCCTTGCACTGCTTTCCTGGGGAAGTCTTGGGCAAGGCAGCACCTCGCTTTCCTCACACACACCCCACTGTGCTGCTCTACTTTTAGCACAGTGTTGTAAGATTTAACTTCCTAACAACGTAAGTTGCTTGCTCCACATACACAATCATCACAGTATATTACAAGGGTATTTTTATAAATCATAAAGAATGCAACAGAGCAGAGAACCTAAGTGGAATGCCTGTAAATCACAAGAGGATGCAAAAGCTGATGACAGGCGTACAAACTGTAAACAGAGTTTTTCCAGCTCTGAGAAATGCTGCAATTTGTTTGGCTGACTTTTGATTTGCTTCACGGGGAATTTAAGGCATAACAAATGAAAACGATGCTATTTGAGCCTTTACCAGTCCTGCAAATCCCACCTAGCTTTGTGCAAGGCAGGAATCTCACTGGAGGCAACAGGCAACAAAGCTTAACACAGAAACACCTCAGACGGGCCGAGCGCTGGCTTCCTGCGCGGCAGCTGCCAGCGCAGCTCAGCCACCGGCGGGTCAGGAGGTGGAAGAGGGAACAGCCGGGACGCGGGAGCAGAGACTTTCAGACCTGACCTCCACTGCCCTGGACTCGAGACCTCGCCCCAACTCAGCCCGCCGCTGCTGGACCCGACCGGGCCCGGCCCGGCACCCGCCGGCCCCGCGTTACCTTCCGCCCACTCCTCCCAGCCTGTCCCACAGGAGTTCCCCCGCCGCCCGGGCCCCTCTCCAGGGCTGGGCGCAGCACCGAGCAGCGACAGGCTCCCAGCAGACCTGACCTCGCACAGCCCCCGCCTCGGAGGAACCTGCGGGCGGGCAGGAGGGGCGGAGCAGCGTCGTGACCCAGAGCGGCAGGGCCGCCTTTCCGCAAGGTTGTAAGGCGCCGGTCCCGCCTCCCTCCGGTAGTGGCTGCGCGGCGGTGTCCCGCGGCCTGCCCGGCGCCTCGCTGCTGCCACGGATCCCCTGCCCCGTGGGCTCGGGGGGCGACGGCGCTCCTCGGCTTACCCCTAGTCGAGGCCGGACGCCGCTGGAGACACGTTCCCCCGGGGAGCAGGCCCGGGTGTGCGGGGTTAAGGCAGAAACGCTGGGTGACCGCAGAGGAAACCATTGACGTGCGTGTTTTGCTCATCCTAATGATTTGGTTGGTTCTTCTTTAGCATACTGTAGGTTTAAATTACTTGGAATTCCTGTTGAAAACTTGTGCAGCACAGAGGTCTTCAGGAGCGCAATAAGGACAGTCCATATTTTAAGTAACCTATTCAAATAGGAGACTATTGACTAAAGCAAGTCCAGTAAGGGGAACAGAGGAGTGCTGACACATGCGTCTTTGGTGTACTTCTCCAAAATAATGAGGGAAGTTTGAAATTGTAACACTCGTGTTTGGCAACAGTAGGAAGTTTCTGAGGGAGAGGCAACACAGAGGGGTGAATCACAAACATCCCAGGTGAGAGTTAGTTCATGTGTTCTTAGTGCTGCAGTAAACCCTGAAACAGATTCCGACCTCTTTTTCTCTGCTGATGCATGAATCACAAATAAAAAGTGTGATAATTACTATTGTATAGTTTTGAACTAGGAGGGATATGTCATAACCATCCTCCTTTAACGCACTTGAGAAATATGTGGGCAGATCTACTTCCACAAGCAAAACAACATTTGTTTTGAACAGATTAATTACAGTCTGTGTAATAAGGCTTTGTTCAAAGTTACAGTATTATTCACTGGTAAAATTTAGTTATGTTTACACATTTACATGTGAAGAAGGAGAATGAGGCAAAACTTACCTCTTTGCCCACCTTTCTGTGGAAACATGAAAACGTCATGTCGGATGGAATGAGTGATCCATCTGCTGTTGTCTCTGACAGTGTCTGAGACGTATCAAAAGCTTCAGAAATTTTGTTGAAGAGTTAAAAATAGTGAAGTTCTCCACATTCTTGTATTCAGTACTGCTTTTCCTCCTCCTGCTGCTGAGGGCATCACTGCTCCATCTGGCACTGAAGTAGTTGTCACTGCTTGTGAGGAGTCAGGAGACATGGACACTAAGTTATTCTCAGCCTTGGATTTTATCTTTGTCTGAAGACTAGGGATGAAAAAAGTGAGCTGTACACCCCGTGTCATGCAAGGTCGTATGCTCCAATGTTAGTCCTGTTTTCAGGTGCAACAGGGATTTACATTCCAAGGCTGCCAAATTTACCCTTATCGCTCTCTGACAATGAAGCCCAAAGGCAAGTTTCCCGTTAAGATGGTTTTAAAGAGAGAGCCAAAGCATCTTTAAAATTATGTAGGCTCTTAAGATATTAGGACAAGGAAGCCATATTTTTATGTCAGAATATCATTACAATGTTAATGTAATATTAATGTGCATGTTAATGCACACTATTATTAAAGAGAATGTTTTTGAGGAACATGAGAAAGACAATGGAGACCTACGCTGGATAACTACCTTAAGACTTTCCATTTAATATTTTTCTATGTACTGGAAACAAAATAATTGATAACAAACCAATACTTTTAAATCAAACATTGTGTCAGATGCAGACACCTATAATGAGAAAGCCAAGTTCTACTTTCATTGTTTTCAACCCTTTTATGTTAAGATTATGTTGCCTTTTAGTGATGGGCTGGTGGCTAAACAGCAAAACAGCTGGTCACTCACCTTTCCTTCTCTGGAGGGAAGGGAAAGAGGAGGAAAGACTTGTGCCTCAAACAGAAACAGATTTAATAAAAGAATAGTGAAGGAAAAACAATACATAGCAAATGCTTAGCCACTAGAATGTGCTTCCAGTAATGAATGGCAGAAACAGACACTGTGAGCACAGCACATCCAGTAAAGGCATGGAGAGCAGCAGCTGGGCACAGGTACTGGAACCAGGCCCCAGGAGCAGGACCTTCTCAGGGACAGCAGCCATCAAAGAAAGAGGGCACTTCCCAGCAACTTCCCGCTTAAATATGTAACATGACTTTCATGATATAGAATACTTCTGTTGCCCAGCTTGAGTCAACTGTCCTGAATCGGCTTCTCCCCACATTATACACCTGCTGACTTGCAAAACATGAGACACTGAGGGACAGCCTTAACTTCCCTATCGATAAGTATCAACATCAGTGAGTTCTTACATTCTTTCATGCTAAGTCTCAAACACCGGGAAGTTTGTGGAAGAAAACATTATCTCTGTCCCAAGGTGCTGTCTCATTCTTGAACTACATTCAAAAAAACAGAGGATCATGCTAACTCTCAACAAGAAAATTAACCAACTTGATGGAAAATTACCTCTGTTCAGCCAAAGCAGCACAGATTAGAAAATGTTCCACTCTTAAGAACTTCATTACTTCAGTAATGTGAACAGCTGTTGTTGCAACCTGTTTGAAAAATAAAACCAATCATAATAAGACTGCTTCCTCAAATAATCATTTGTGAACCAAAATCAAATTCGTCTTTCATCAATAGTTGGTAGATAGGCCATCTCAATACAACTCGGAATACTGGAGATTGTTGACAAGCATATGTAAATATCCAGATTTATAAGATGTAAAGTGGTGCCAAGACTTGATTTAGAAATTACTGCCTGGAATTTAGTATTTCTTCTATGTTCCGACAGTTTGGGCAGTTTGAGCTGTACTTTATGCCACTGGTAGCCTCCACTGACTTTGGTGGAATTGCGCATAACATAAGAGACTGTTCATTAGGAGTAAGGCAGAAAGAATTTACCACATAAGTCAAAATGAAAGGAGAAGAAATTAGTGTGTGAATATCTGCTCAGAGGTCCATGGAAGCTGTTGGGACCTTTGGCTTTTCCTGAAGTGTGGCAGCATGCTCAGATATAAGATCTGCTGCAGCCATTTCCCCAGTCAACAGACTGGCTGTCCAGTTTGAAACTCAGTACATCACCCATTGCTGTGTCCTGCATTATGGGGATGTGGCTCCACAGATTTACACACACTCGAGTCCTAGGACATGAGCACATACCAATGAGCTTAGAATACGCTTCTGAACTGGGATAAACTAAAAAGTACTGAAGTGCTTTCCTGAACTAAAACCTCAGTCATGAGCTGGGTTAAACTGAATTTTTGATAACTATACAATTAATTCTGAGAACAGGTTGGTCTCCTAAATCTGAGAAGCATTGTAGTGAAAAATAATAGATCTAATTTTGGGAGTTTCTTATTAAAATTGCTATGATATTTTATTTCAATATTGACTTTTCTCTCCTGATTGCTCCCCATTAACACTGATCACGCTATGACTAGAACTTGGTGGAAAACTGAGGGAATGTCAAAACATTTGAAAAGTTTATTTTAAAATTTTCATGAAAATAATATTTTCCTCAAGAATTTCTGAAAACATGTAGTTGGTAGTTGCATCTTAGATTTTTATGTTTACATGCTGGAACGTGTTGCCTGAAAACAAAATAAACAAAGAAACTAAAAAATGAGGTTGGCATGATTCATCTTCTTTGAAGATTTTATATGAAACACTTCAGAAGAATACATTCGTCCAGCTTCCAGCAGTTTACATTCAGATTACAATTTAAGAGTCAAGATACAGACTTTCCAGTTTTGACTCCATAAAGCATTGTTTTGCTTTAATTATTCTCATTGCACAAGTAGAACAAACAAATCTAGATAGACTTTATTCTTAATTGCATGTTGACAAGGCAGTCATTTACAATACTCTGAGCAGAAGTAAAATTTTGGAATGTATTTATATTCCTGTGTCCTAATGTTAAGTCAATAGACTTGGTCCATGCATGATTTTGAAAGCTTAAATGTTATTTAAATTGTGTTAACAGCCCGCAGCAATGCCACCAGCTTTTTTTTTTTTAACAGTGCAGTGTTAATTTTACAGGATCTTTTAAAAGCTGTACGGAGTTTCCCATGAAAAACTCTTCTCCTTCTTTGTGTGGTAACATGTTAATCACATTTACATTGCTGTACAAACAGTAAAAATAATTTTGGTTTCTCTTTTGCAATGAGTTTCTATGATTTCGATAAAGGTAGACTTGGGAATTACGTACATTCAAAATGGCAACATCTTCAAACATGAGACAGGTTGATAGAGCACATTGTGTGCTGGATAGGAAGTTGGACAATTAGAATGATTTGCTGCCCTCTAGGCAACAAATATTTATCTAAGTAATACCCTGGCATTTTGCAGAACTCAATAAGGGTTATCTGCAGAGTGGATTTGAAATATTCTACATGTATGGGAGAGCAGGAAGCCAACGTTAACTGAAATGCTGAAATGAATTTTACAAAAACACAAATGTTTTTCCACTGATGAAATAACTTCTAAGTCTACTAACTTTCTTTTTCGTTTTTTTCTCCTTTGCTTTGCAATCTCTATTCAGCACTTTCACAAGTGGGTTTTGTCAGTATAGTGACACAGAAGGCCAATATCTAAGTCACATTCATATTTTGAATGCTGGTATATTCCAAAACATTTGAGGGTCGTGGGGGGATTTCTATCTGTCAAATATATACTAGAAAGTACAGACCTAATGCCAGATTCCACAATATGGCTGTTGGCTTAAACAAACCTTTCCCATGCCTTTGGACACTATATAGAATTGTGAAAATTCGAAAGTGGGTGCTGTTGTGCCCCCGTCTCCCCATGCATGGTGGTACCACAGGAGTCCCCATTCATGCCACCCTTGCTGTGGCTCCATGACAGTGGCCTTCCTGAAGGTACCAGAGTGATTTAGCTGGGAAGGTAACTAAAGGAGTGAATGAACTTGTACTGTGAAAATAAGCCTGGCCATGGGATTTTAGTCAGAAATACGATGCAAAGCAAGACTGGATATGGCAGATAACGGAGCTGAGCTATGGAATAACTTGAAAGAATGGTTGAAAAAGAAAAGATATGTAGTGAAGGAACATGAACCAGAGATAGCCATCAGTCAGTGAAAAAAGGGAAAGGGAAGGCAGAGGACAAGAGGTATGGGGGAAGCAGGTTCATGTGCAGTACGGAGAGAGGCCAAATGCTTGGCTCAGAGAGAAAGGTCAGCAGAGAATTATTTATTGCTGAAGATCAAATTAAAGAAACAACATTTTTCTGCCTGATTTGAACCAGCTGACAAAATTAATAAATACTTTCAAATAAACATATAGCTCAGAAGCTGAGCTTGTCATCCACAAAGTATCAGTGGTTCAAAACTTGAGTTTTAAAAATTTAGAAGGGTTTTTTTGTTCTTCAAAGTAATGCAAAGTACACAATTAATTTAATTTAATCCCAGAGAAAACCATAGTGCAAATAGGTATTTAGGTTTGTGGACTGATATGAGGATTGCTCACCCTGTTATTCAGCCAATTATTTTGCTACTTTTGATACCATCTATCTATCTATCTATCTATCTATCTATCTACCTATCTATCTATCTATCTATCTACTTTGCTACTAATTTCCCTCCATCTCAATTATTCACAGCTTGAAATACCTATAAATTGCTAACCTGGTGATCATTTAGACCTGGACTAGCAGGAAGAGCAGCAGGGTTTCCCATGACACCGTGAAGAGATATGTGTCAGTTTGGGAGAGAAAATAATCCATGAGGTTCCAGTAAAAACTTCCCAAAACTGCTAAACGTGTGTAAGTAAGCAAACAGACCTTTGGGTCTAGGTCCTTGTGCCACTGAGCTTGGAGGGGAAAATAGTGTCTATCAACTGTAGAGCTGGCACAAAATGCATTTCCTCTGGGTGACTGACAAAAAAATGACCATTTTTGGTTACTACAACAGGACCCCAATTTATTCATGTAGGAGAGCTCTCTTATGCCATCCTCTTTTCAAGGCTTGTATGACTGATAGAAGAATATCACCTTTATTTTCCTGTTTATTTTCCAGTCTTTGTTCTTCCCTTCCCCTTCTTAGCCTAAAACTTATTTACCAGCTTAGACTCTTAAGAGTACTGATCTCTTTGATCACTTAATACTCCCTGTATCAAGGTAAGTGCCATCAGGCTTCAGTAAAACAAAGAAACTTTCATTATTCCTTTTGTTAGAAATGTGATAGCACATAGAGGCTTGTAACCTGGGATAGGGTGGTTCTTTTGGTCCTAATAACAAGAGAAAGCTCATATGATTACTGCAAATAACGGTTAACTGTGTTTTACAGAGATTTTAAAATTGTACTTGAATACCAAGATTGAAGCCTAGTTATTAATGATCTTGTTGCAAGCCTGAATGCCTTCTAGATCTTTCCATTAAGTTTGGAGATTTGGTGGACAAATAAAAATGGTAACTGTAATACCAGACGTTATGTTTCTGCATTTATGATTTGTTTCTGATACGGTTTTGAAAAATAAGATGGAAACTATTAATCTTGCTTAAGAAGTCCAGTGTTGTGGGTTTATTTTAACACAGTTTTGTACTGAAGTGAAAGACTGCTAACATTTCCAAACTCCAGGACTTCAAAATACAGTGCTGTATTTTTTGGGCAGGTAGAGAAACAGGCTCAGCCATCCAGCAGTATCTTCAGTGGGTTCGGCATAAAAGAGCGGTACGAATGTCACCTGCCTTCCCAGGGTTGACGTGTGGTCTTGCAGGCATCATTGAAGAATTAGTGCCACCTACTGCGCGTTTTTGAGAATCAAGGTCCAGCAACGTCTCACCCCATCCAAGAGACAGACTTCCTTGCTCACTTTGAATATTCGTAGCTTCTGATATTCTTTATCACGTGAATTGTCTTCAAGAAAAGTCATAGAAAGTTCAGTGTGGGAAAAAAAAAAAAAAAAGGCCGGAAAGGAACACGTAGGGTTGCAAATTAAGTATTACAACTTAAAAAGCTATATATTATTTTTTTTTTTCTTTTTTTCTAAGGCACAATAATGTTGGAGCCTCACACACCTACGACACTGTTCAACACTTTTAGTGTAACGAACACGCTTATAATAAACCAAGGACTCTTGAAGCCCCCTTAATACTCTTGGATACCGGCTTGCTCCCCCTCAGGGACCAGGGCTGCGTTTTCCTCGCTGCCGGAGCAAGCTCAGCCCCGGAGAGGAGGTTGTTCGCTCCTTAAACCCATTTCAGTGCTTCTGCCCTCACACTTTAAGGCAAAAGAGCGGCAATAAAGAGCAGCTGTGGCCACTAGGTACGGAAGATGGAAGCACTAAGCGGGGAGGAGAGAGGAATAAAAGAACGAAGGGGCTGAGGAGAATCTTATGGGGGCGAACGGCCGCGCCGTTCAGCCGTTAACACCAACACCGCTTTAAATTTCCCGCCCTCCGCTTACGACGCCCGTGCTGTCGGTTTGCTGCCGCACTTTCGAGGCGCCGCAGAGAGCAGATGCGCCCGGCGGCCGCGGACTCGCTGCGTCCTCTTTGGGGTCGCTACCGGTCTATCGCGCCTCCTTTCGTCGGGTCTTGTGTTGGGCTGATGCCTTTCCCTGCGGCTGAGGCGAATCTGCCGGCTTCATCCTACCGCTAGCGCAGTTTGGGCGGTTGTCAGGGAGAA
Source organism: Columba livia (assembly GCF_036013475.1). NCBI lineage: Eukaryota > Metazoa > Chordata > Aves > Columbiformes > Columbidae > Columba > Columba livia. Next base: position 74,192,156 of record NC_088604.1, read on the forward strand.
ACAAGATGGCGGCCGCGGCGACGGAGGAGGACACAGAACTGCGGGACCTGCTGGTGCAGACACTGGAGAGCAGCGGGGTGCTTAATAAGATTAAGGTGAGGGGAAGGAGAGTCTCTCGTCCGCGCACACGGGGATGGGGGGAGCGCCGGTTGGCGGCGGTTAACGGCCCCGCCGAACCCGGGGTGGGGAGGGCGGGCTGAGACTTTCCGGGCTCCGTCCTCTCTCTCTGCCGTTTCCAGCCAGGGTTCCCGGTTGGGGCTCTCTCTCGGCCTGGCGGTGGCGCCTGCCTTCCCTGTGGTGCTTCCCGGCTGCTCGGCCTGGGGCTCGGCGAGGTGCCGGGTCCGGCGCCTGCCTTGCGCGGTAGAGCCGGTGCGTGTTTGAGGTGGAGCCAAGGGCCCGAGGCCTGACCGCCCCCCGCGGGCTGCCCGGCGGCCGCGGGATTGGCAAGGCCGCCCAGGCGGGGAGCGGATGGGCAGCTCCGGGCCGCCACAGGGAGCTCGGCGCCCGGCTGTGCGGTTTCGCCCGCCGTAGATACCGTGTGGCCGCAAGATTTTTCTTGCTGCCGCCAAACCCGTTGGAAACATTCAGCCACCTCGTGGTGTGAGATAGGGTGGGCAGAGTTTCTATCCCGTACAAAAAAGCACCTATTGAAAAATTCAAGCAGAAGTCCTTGAGGATCGCTGTTTAAACGTCCTTTTTGAACACGGCTTGCTGTGTTTTGGAGGTTTGCTAAACCTGGGAAACTTGGAGATACTGCCTCCTTAGAGGGAACAAATCATGCTATGTACATGCTAATCATTGCTGACTACAACTACCTAAAAGGATGTTGTAGCATGGAGGGGGTTGGTCTCTTTTTCCAACTAGCAAGTGATAGGACAAGAGGAAATGGCCTCAGCTTGCGCCAGGGAAGGTTTAGGTTGGATATTAGAAAAAATTCTTCACAGAAAGGGTTGCCAGGCAATGAAACAGGCTGCCCAGGGAAGTGGTGCAGTCACCATCTCTGGAGGTGTTTAAAAGGTGTTTAGAAGAGGTTCTTGTGGACATGATTTAGTGCTAGAGTTGGGTTAGGTTATGGTTGGACTTGATGATCCTAAGGGTCTTTTCAAACAGAAATGATTCTATAATTCTGTGCTACATTAAGAAAATTTGGGCAAGATAGTGTTGTAGTGGGGATTTCACTACTTCTAAGCCTGTGATGTAGTGTGAGCTCATGTCAGAAAGAATATAAAAATTTGTTCCACGGATTCTTGTTCAAGTTAGAAACTTCTAGGAATAACTTTTGTGTATTGTAGAGAGCTATACAGATATGGAAGTGTAAGAACTGCTGGGTTCCCTTCTAAGGTATAGGAGAAATGAAATTTGGATTTCAGATCAAGGATGGTGACATTTATCCACAGTATTCTGTTTTAAGTATTCAAGAGGTGAATTATCATTGCTCATATTTCGGGTGCAGTTCAACAACTGAGGTGGTTAATGGATGTGAGAGCATCTTTGTGTGTGTACTATGAAGTCCACTGAATTTTGGGCTAGTTGTCATACTTCTCAACAAAGCAGTATTATTAAAACTGTTGTTGTGACATTTCAAGTGTATGATCCTTTTGTTAAATTCCAGAAGTGAATGAAGATTCTAGCTCTTGTAGCTGTAACATGAATAGGGAGATAAGTGTGAAATAGACCTTTTGGACCACCTGTTAACCTCCCATGTAGTGTTAACCAATAAAAGTGTGGTGCTAATAAAATTATAATTAGAACATAACAAGCCAATTGGGTCATGTTGAGCATGAGAGCTGTAGTTTCTTAATTCCTGTTTTTGTGTAGTATGCAAGTTTTTGTACTGTGGTTGCCAGTTCATTGAGTTTTATGTAAATGTATTTGTAATTTTTGCTATTCTGTAATGATAAAAGTGTGTAGTAACGAATATGGTATGAAGTATCAGTAAGGCAAAGTAGCAAATAACTTGCAGGGGTACAAACTGCATCCTGGTTGTTTGATTGTGTCTCTCTTTAGTACTAGGAGATATCAGTTAATAACTGGTATGCTTATGGTTAAGTCTGCACAGGAATTTTTGGTGTTTTATTTTTTTCTTAGCCATAAACCTTAATTGGCACACAACTTTGCTGGCTGTCTGTTAATTAACAGCATAAATGACTTAGAGAATTTGTTGTAGTGGTACGGCAAATAGCCCTTTGTCTTCCAGAAGTATTAACGTTGAACCAGTTTTCTTGAACTGTTGGCTTTTGATTGAACTTAGATTACACCTTGCATTAAAAAAACAACTGCCATCGTCCTGTCATTAAAATAAATTAATTATAGTTGTGATCAATAGTGTTTCTTCATCTGTTGTGTGTCAGTATTTTTTATTATGTGGTAGACCTGAAAAAACAATTACATATTATCAAAACAATTGTTTGATTTTATACTTCAAAATGAGTACTGACCATTTTCAAGATGGATGAGGCTAGAAAGCTAGCTGTAATAAGGTATTTGAGTTTAACTGAAGTAGATACATTAAAGAAAATTATATGATCAATGTATAGCTGAGTTGTTATGAAGCACTGCAGGTGAAGACAGCTCTGGAAGGATTAGAATTCAAGTGGAATTATTTCAGTGGCTAGAATGTATCAGGCTTTCAGCTTGTATGTTTTATAACATAATGACTGAGTAATTTTTAGAAAGAAACCTATGGCGAGACCTGTGGTCTCTATTACTACGTGATTTTATAATGGAATGTGGTTTATTTTCTTATTCTTCTTTAGAAATTAATTTCTTGGATGTGTTTGTGTTGATGCAAGTTGCTGAGCTGAAAAAATATTACTTGTATGACATTTAAAAATTCTGTTCACGGTTTTTCTATTTACCTTAGACTTTGAACACTGGAGTATTTAATGAAGTCTGTGAAAACTGGAAGATGTGTAAATATATTTGCCCCTTGCAGTTGAAAATTTCCTGTTTTTAAGCTGCAGTGTGTGTATGTGTATATAATTTGTTAACCATTGGAATTAAACTGAATAAGACTGCTTCCTGATTAATTCTGTAAACTGAATGTAACTGTGGATATTTGTATTTCATTGACAATTATCACTGATACTGTTTGATACATTCTGTAAAAATAGAGAAGTTCTTCTGTTTTGAGAAGAATGCGATCTTTCTCCTAGGGAGGCTGTCATCATCTGAGCAAGAAGAGCCATTATGCTTATTCCTGTGTTACTTTGTTATCTTGTTTTGATTTCTATCTTTTAATCTCTTTCTTTTGGGGAAAAATAAATTTATGCCACCTGAATTTTGAATATTCTCTGGAACTTGCTGTTGCTACAAATATGAGCAAGGCTAGCATCACTAATATCATATGACTAGTAGTGCTTTTGGCCAGCTGATACTGTTCTTGCTAATTTCTTGCTAATTTGGTTCAAAGCTAGACAGCAGATGTATTGGCAAATAATGTATTGTTAGATGAAATAAAAATACTTTTTGTTAACTGCATATGTGTGGGTCAGTTAAGTGTCCTGTTTGCTTTTTTATCTTCATTCAGTATATTATAATGAACATTGCTTTTAAATGTCTTTGAATTATTAACTGTTGTGACGAGCATGCAGCACACTACAGTGTAATCTGTTTTCTGGATGTTGTGGGTTTTAGTTTGGTTGTTTTTATTTTTTAGCAGTTCATCTCAAAGTGAAATAATTTGGAATCATGGGAAATATTTTTTTAATGTAACATCTATTTATTGTTTTGAAATTAAGTAAAATATAACCATTTATAATGGTTTCAGACTAACTGAAGTTCAGCACTTAAATGTTGGTATGGTCCTCTTAATGGTGTAGATGTGTCCTACCTTTAGGAATGTGAGAATGAGAACTGCTGTGGCAGGCAGAGTAAGCACATGATAAATGTAGCTGCAGTTATTTAGAGTTTGAGGTTTAGGTGTTTACTACTTCCTTTTTGGTATGGATTCTTCTCCTTTTTTATATATATATATTTTTTTTTTTTCCGGTGTTCTTCATCGTGTCAATTGCATTACCACCAAATGTAACTTTCTTGGACAGTTAAGGATACTAAGTTGAAGAGTTTTCCACTGAAGTGAACAAAAAATGGTCATACAAACTACTGGTCCCACTTTAATGAGAACCTCACAAACTTGACAGATGGAGAGTGGCAGGGGGGGGGAGTGATGTTGGTATTGAGGTTGCTTTTTTGTGGTTTTCCACCAGCTTTGGATCTGTAATGCATATAGACTGGTACAGGCTGTTAGCCTGATGCACACAGGGTTTAGCCAGAGGTGATCGCCAGTGGTTAGACTGCTTAATGCTATGCCAGTCTTGCTCTGTATCTACCAAGCTATATGGCAATCACTTGGAGTTAGGAAGTGGAAATGCTGGAAGTTGTGCAGGAAAGGTGCCCATGTGCCACAAAATTTTACATATGCAGGTTGAAAACTCCTAGCAGAATGACAGTGTGTTGGAATAGGGGAATGAATGACAGGAGCAGTTTTGTAACCATGTATAGAACACAGGTTGGGCTGGTGCCAAAGGGTACTACGGCGAAGACAAAGGAGGGGGGAAGAACAACACTGTGTAAATGGATTAATCTTTACAAGATTCCGTGACCTGCCTGGTGATGGTGGTCTCTGTCTCTGGATTTAAAATTCTCTGTGACTTGTCTCAGGTCTTGAAAAACCTGTATGGCATTTTCCATCCTACTGTGTACTATGATTCATATGCTTGTATTGGGGTGATTTTTCCTTTGCCCTCAGCTTTGTTATTGTTGCTTTTTACTTTCTTATGAATCTGAGAATTACTGCTTTAACCTCATGCAGGTTCAGGTGCATGATTCTGTGTCTAAAATCATTGAGATGATATTTAGAGAATTTCTTGTTATGATCTGACCTCAAAGGATGAAGGTCAGGGTGCTGGAATGGTGTAAACCTTCCTTATGGCGATAGCACAGAAGTGTTTATCTTCAAACTTACAGTGATGCTCACAGTACTGAAAGACCAATTGGAGGGTTGTTCATCTGCGGAGAGGCTGTAGGGTGGTAGTTAGATGATGCAGGTGAGCAAAGGGACATGCAGTAAATACCACTGGCACTATCTTGTAGTGATGAGGTCCTGACCTTAAGGATATTAATTGGGCACTAATGGAAATAGAAGGTGAACCTGCTATGAATGGGGAATAGCAACATCTTGGAAAAATTGGCAGTGTGTCATTAAAAAGATGAGTTAGAAAAGCACCTCAGTCTGTATTTAAAAGCCACTGAGTTGGACCTAGAGAAGTGGAGCAGGCAAACAATCACAGTTATGTGAAAAGGAGTGACAGCTGTGATATTGTTCCAAAATCTCAAACAGGTCAGATTCTGGATCAGCTGATGTAATGGCAACTACTTTGTTCTTCAATCTCATGATCAAGACCCTTAAAGGAGTTTACCCCTACCCACATGTAGGGGCTGTTATCTTGTTTTGAACATTTGTAGTAGCCAGTCTGTTTCACAAATGCTTTGTTATTGTTTTTAGGTAAGTATACTTGGTTTCTGTGGCTTCAGTGGAAAGCAAGGTGTCGAGGGTTTTGATTGCGGGGTGACAATAAAACTGTGGCAGATGCATTGTTAACCCTATCTTCCCTCCTTTCATCCCTTAGCCCCTCCCTGTCCCCCCTTCCCACTAAGAACAGGTGATCAGGAGGGAAAGAAGGAGAGAGAGAGAGAGAGAAGAGAGTTGGAAAAATTAAAAATGTTTTACTAATGCTACTAATAAGAATAGAGAAAAATCATACAAAACATACAAAACCAATCTTGAAAGTCTCAGCAACTGCAGAGCCAGCACCCGGCTTTGGACTCTGCAGCCAACTGGAGCTGGATTCAGTCTGTCACTAGGCCTCAGTTCGCAGGGACGACTAGCAAGGTCCTCTCCTAATGTTCGCCATAAGCAAAAGGGAAAGGGGCGTGATCCTTGTGATCTTCCGCTTTTATATGAAGTATTCATGTGAATGGGATGTTATACTCTGGTCAGTTTCTTGATCACCTGTTTCTCGTTGCCCCTGTTGCAAGAGGTGCATCCATGCTTATCAATAACTTTGTATTCCATTGCTATGTTTACCAAAACATGCATCTGGTTCTCCAGGAAAACGTAGCTAATATGAAGGCTTTAGCTGACAGGCAAATTCACTAAAAGAGAAACTTGTTTTTAACAAAACCAGGACACAAGGCAGGCTTGCCGTTATTTTGACACGCGGAAACAACTTTACAACCTATAAAGTCATAAAACTTTACAACTCATAAGGTTATAATGCAGATATGTTTATTTCGACATTGGGTGCAAGCGGGGTCGTTCCACCATTCATGCGCAACTTCTAACAATATGAGGTGTGTTTAAATACAGTAAAATGTTACATATTCATAATGACCCCAGTAATGCCTATATATATATTCATAACCTTTCCCCACTTCTTATTGACATGACTCCTAGGTAATCATTTCCATAGTCTCCTCCTTGACCCCTCCCTGTTATGCCTGCGCAGTCTCAGCTGGTATTCTTGAGGAGGGGTCTTTGGGGGTCTTTAGATGAAGGCTTCTTCAGCTTCGTCACAGTGAACATTTTACCTTTGGCTCATGTTGAATTGACCAGAATCCAAGCTGCCAAGTCAATTGAAACCAGAGTGGTTCCCCCCTTTTGCTGTAGATCTCCATTATCTCGTCTTCTCAAGTTTACAGCTAGGTGCCTTAAGTTTACATCTAGGTGCTGTAAAACTTCTTATCTTGGCATTTGACAAGGTTCTGTTTTTTCTTAACATAATTGGTTATATAAAGCTCTCAACTAGGCACCCTTAAAGTGTTAGTTAGTTAGTTCCCTCTATCAATTTGAAGTGAATATAAAAATAGTGACATTAGACTAAATAAACACATTATCAGCTCTTGGTCATAAAGTTAAATGTAAACTGATTTTGCAAGAATAATAATATTTAAATTAATGAGTTGTAAGAAGATTTGTTGATCAAATGCTGTACCCCAGCACCTGAAAAAAATCTAACTGCGATGTCAGTATGACCATTGCATACAATTGTGGTAAGCGTTTTGTGCTTCTTTTGATGGGAAATCTTTTAAACTTTCTTTGCACTGCTTTCTATCCTTTAAAAAGGTGCCCAAAGAGGGTTATGCATAAAAAGGAAGTTGTTTTTTTTCCAGTGAAGGATTTTTTTGTTGATCGTGGGAAGGAACAGTTACAGAGAAATACATGTTTAGTTACCATTTGTAATATACATGAGAAAATCCAGACACTTTTCATATTGTTCTTATTCTTAGAAAATCTTATGGAAATCAGTCCTTCTTTAAAAGCTTGATTTCTTCTTTGCTTTTAAGAAAACTAGCATATGGTGTAGCACTGTCTTTTATAGTTTTTTTTACTGCCATGTTATCTATGGGCTACTTCAGAAACTGCTTAATCAAATGTAATATATGTTGTCCTTTTGATATGTTCAATGAAGAAGTAGAGAAACTGGAGGGTTTAAAAAAAAAAAAGCTTTAAAATTAGTTAGGTGAGGCTTAAGCTTAAATATTCAAGATAGTCTTTAAAAGCATTTTGATCCTTGATATTAAGATATTCGAAGTTGATTAGGTAAAGCCTCACCTCAGGAATATTTGAGCTACTGGAATTATGCTCTCTTCCTGTGGAAATTCTGTTTCTTTGAGTGTGATCTGACAAGGAATCATAGGAATTTAATTATCTTAACATTAAGTTTAAAAATGTATTATCACAAGCTATTCATGTTTCCTGAGCAAATTGTATGTGAAGGGTAGGTGTTTCAAAGCTGCCCTAAAGGGCTGGATTTTTAACTCAGAAGAAACTAATAAGAGCTAATGTAGGTAATTTGGAATATTTTTGTGTACGAAGAAATAATGTAGTAAGTCTTGTATCAAATGTACCCCCTCTTGCAGAACACCCTTCCTCTAGCTTGTTCTCAGACTAATACTCTTATTTCTCGGCCTCAAGTCACATTGCCTGTAATTTTAAATATCTTAATTGCATTGATGTAAGATTACGATCAGTGCCAAGTTGCTTGAGGAGAAACAAATAGCTGCTAAGCTACTTGCTGGCTATTTGCATGGGGAAAACTGTGCTTGTAGAAATGCTCTTTGTTTTGTTCTTTTTTTGTTTGGCAGGCAGAGTTGCGAGCTGCTGTTTTTCTGGCTTTAGAAGAACAAGAGAAAGTAGAGGTAAGAAAACATTTTAAAATTAAAAAAAAAAAAAAAAACAGCATCCTGATAGTTCTTTGTGTAGAATGATATATAATGATTTTGATAGTTTGTATTTGTGAAATGTAACAAGAGAAAATTATTTACTGCTGCATAAGAGTGTCATGCTTAAAGAACACAAAACAGGACCATCAGGGTGTTTTCTGATGTTTAGAAATAGGAATTGTTACATAGCCTTTTGAAACTGTAGCTTTAACTAACTGTCTCTGCTGGTTTTATATTGTTTTTGTCCAATTGATCAGAATAACAAAATATCTTTTCCATTGAATACTTTTAAAGAAATCTAATTGACTGATCAAGATTTTATTGAATTGGTGTAATATCTTTTGAAATGTAAAATATTATAACAGGTCTTTGCTTTCACAATACACTTGTTAAAAAAAAAATAATGCAGCAACTTTCCAAGTATACTAATGGTTTTGGTATTTCTTATGAGGATATTGTAGGCTTACTTCAGGATAATTTGCTTACATTTAAGGAAGAATTGTGTTAAGAGATAGACTATGTACTGATACTTGAGAATATAATAATATTAAAGGTATGTGATACTAACTTGATTTAAGTAGCAGTACTGGGGTGGTATACAGAGACTAGTTTTGTGACCCCCTTCTACTGCTGACATTGCCTTGTTGCCTGTGTCTCTCCATTCTTTAGAACTAGAGAGTAGAGAGTGCTGTATGTCCAGGCTCTGTTTCTAAAGAGGAATGGAAAACTGTCCTGTTCCTCTATTTGTTAGATGGTTGTGCTCTTACTGGAAAATTGCAGAGCTGAAACAGACATTATTGTTACTTCATTAAGGAGGGGAAGTAGTTTTTCTATGGTGTGAGATTCTATATTCCATATTCATAATCTAACATAAGATTACTGAAAAGATATAATGGAAGAGTGATATAACAGAACAATGCCATGTGTTATGGGAATCTTCAGCATATTATAGATTACCTAGAGACCGACCTCTCAGACTATCCGGAGAATAATAGGGCTGAAGAGAGATTTGCTACAGGTGATCTCTGCTCACTGTTTTTTCAAAAGGCTTAAATAGATCACAGTATTTTAATTTTACACTCTAGAGACACTGAAAATGTATTAGTATTTATCACTACTCTGACTTCCTAAGTATTAAGCAAGGTGTATTTATTTTTCACACAGCTTTCTTCTGTGTGTTAACATTTACTACTATGATGATAAATACCTATTACCTTTTGAGTTAGGTTTTTACTCAGGATATTTTGATATGATAGGAATGGCATTTAGAATTTGGTTTGAAAAATCCCTGAACAATATTGGCAAACCCAAATATAGTACATTGACTTATCTCTGCTTAAAAAGCAAAGTTGAGGAGAGCAAATCTAACAAGGGAGAAAAACCGTTTTCATAATATCTATGAAGGTCTTTTAATTAATAGAAGATTAGTATTGATTTGTGAACCACCAATGAGCATGGTCCACACTTTTTCTAGATTATTTGTAAATTCCCGTTTTTTAAAACATGGGACTGAATTTCCTTAAACAAACTTGGCACTATACTAGAAGAGTAATTTGGAAAGTTAACTGCTTTATTCACCTTTTCAATAATTAAGTAAATAAAAATTGGCATGCTATTAAGAGTTTTTGTGAAAATACTCTAGCTTTTTTATAGTAGAAATACTGACAGAATTTTAATTTGCTTAAGTAAATGGCTCTGCAAGTTTTGCTGGTAGGTAGTAGAGTTAATATGAAGGTAGATTTTTTTATTTTCTTTTAAAAAGAAGTGAATGACATGTGCCATGCATCACTGTGGAACAGTGCACACCAAAACACCAACTTGCTGTGCTTTTCAGTTTCTTGTGAGTATGAGGATGATGTTAATTACTGCTTGGTTTTTGCTTTTTTGACAGAACAAAACACCTCTGGTAAATGAAAGCTTGAAAAGTTTTTTGGGTACAAAAGATGGTAAGTTCTTTGTTTAGTGTACCTCTCAAAGTAATAAAAATAGGGAACAAAGGAATAAATCTTTGCATCTTTTAATAACAGTACAGTCTTCATGACATGTTCCTGTTAAATGTCATAATTAATATTCATTCAGAGTAGAAGTCAATCTATAATTTTTGAAGTTAACATTGCTGAAGTTGTGTTTTTAACTGAGGTTGCTAGTGCTTTTAAATTAGTATTTCATCTTGAGTTATGATTATGCTAACTCAGAGCCATTCTAGACCAATAAAAACAGTAACCAGTGAAAACTTACTGTCGTGGTGCAGTAGTGAATGCACCCATAGGAGAAATGCCAAAATGATGTCTTTTAAACAGCTGAATAGTTTAAAAAATATTATTGCACCTGAATTCGGCAAGCAATCTCTATTTATGCTCCTGCAATATTGCTGACTTAAATAATTTTGAAATGATGGCTGAGTTAGAAATTAGAGAATTGGTATACAAGTTAGCTATGTGGGTGGTAATTTGTTGAATGTTCAAATGATGATTGTAGGAGTGTTGAATCAATGTAGATGTTCATACTGAAACCATGTTAATATTAAATCTTTGAAGTAAGAATTATTTCTGGGTGGTGTATTTTTAATCTTCTTATTTCCTTTTTAGGTCGCTTGGTAGCAGGTCTTGTTGCAGAATTTCTGCGTTTTTTCAATCTTGATTTTACATTGGCTGTTTTTCAGCCTGAATCAAGCACAGTAAGATATACTGGTTTTATTTGTATGCTATGCTGATTGATTGGTGTGCATGGCAATGAATACAGAAGCTATAGTAGATTTGTTTAAGCCATTTGCTTGTGTTTATTCTAAGTATTTTTAAGTATTTAGTCTGTAAAAGGTACTTATTGCCATAAAGACACTTACTCTAGGAAAGTGTGTTAGTACAAGTGAGAATTCCCTTTATGAAAAGTCAATACTTGATAATGTGTTAATTCTTAATTAACAAATTAATAATTTTTGTGAAGTCACGTAACAGTATATGCAACAGAATATTCCTGCAACATTTTTTTGCCAATAGTTTTACTATGTAATGATATTAAGTTAGTATTGTTACATGAAAATTAAAATAACATCAATAATCTACTCAAAGGGAAATTTCAGTGAAACAAAGGAATTCATGGAAATGCACATGACAAAAAGTGATTGAATAATTCAGTTGGAAGGGACCTATGATGATCCTGTAACCCAACTGATTGATTTTAGGCTTTTGATATTGGGTCAGGGTTGTTCTTCATGTTTGTCCCTCTGTGTTTTTATGATACAAAGGTTCTAATAATAAATTTGGGGTTGAAACAGTTCCATTTAACTGAAGAATTTATCTTTACACCTCAAATACTAATTTTTATTCTCAATATCATTTAAAATAGTTAATTTACTAAAAATCCAACTTTGTTAAATCCATTAGTTATCTTCTGTTCCTCAGAAGTTTGTGTTTCTGTTTAGGGACTTAATCAAAGGAGGTCTCATACACCCTTGTCCTTTGCCAAATAGCCTTAGCTACATTTACTGCACTAGGACACATCTATACAAAGATTCATGTTCATGCTACCAAATAGAAACAGTCATGCTTTCTGTTATGTTGCCACTCACTCTTGGGAGCTTCATTTGCATTGTAAAGCATCTCATGCACTTTGAAATGTCCCCTTTCTTTTTCCAGAAGTGTCTTTTTCACCTATTGCAGTGCATATACGAAATTTGGTCAAAGTTAAGCAGCTTTGCCAAGACTACTGTGTATAGTGCTAAAAGATTTTTACTTTGTCTTCCTCTACTAGCCCCTGTCTTTAAGCAGTCTGTTGCATTGTCTCTTTATCCTCCATATTTCAATGTGTTTGACTCGTGGTGGCTTGCTTCAGTATTTGCTTTGACCAGTGGTTTGATATTGAAGTGCCTCTAAATCATAAGGTTTCAAGATTAACTCTTTGCAGTATTGCCATTTTGAGATTATGCCAACTAACCTGGGTTTGCTGCAGCGTTCTGTTTTTGCTATAATGTAAAGTTCAGGTTTTAAAAGAGTCTTTTTCTTTCTTTCTTTCTTTCTTTTTTTGACTGATATCGAATCACTTTCATCCCCGTTTATGTCCAAATGCATGGGGTTTTTTAAAGTGAAACAGACTGAAACTGAGTGTTGACCTATGTTGGTGTGCTTCCATGTGCAGAGGAATGGAGATTCTCCATCATCTGTAAATTTGCTGGAACCACTGGCTAGGTGTCCTCGGATCCACTTTTAAATGTGATAGGCTAAAGTAACTGGCCCATGTAAATCCTTAAATCCTGAAGCATGCTCGTGATGAATATTTGCATATTTAAAACTACTTTGGTTGGTCTGATAAGTTCAGGTACAGATGAGAAGTAAATGATGCAACAGGTTATCATTACTGTAGTCTGCATGCAACAGGAAGTCTTAAATAATCACTGTTTAGTCTTATTAAATAGCAATATTTTGAATAAAAATCATTAGTAGTTATGTTACAAAATATGTTTTCTGACAGTTATTTCGATGCTGTGATTTTTTTTTTTTTTCTTCCCTCCCTTCCCCAGCTAAATGGCCTTGATGGCCGAGAAAACTTAGCCCGAGATTTGGGAATTACAGAAGCAGAAGGTACTGTGGGTGGTCCCCTTTTGTTGGAAGTTGTTAAAAAATGTCAGCAGAAAAAGATTTCAGGCAGTGGAGAAGTAAGTAGTGTTAACATATAGTTTATTTCTTCATAATTCTTTTTTCTTTTTTGTTTCAATAATGAAAATTAAACTGAAGTTAAGAATACTTGGCTGTGGTTGTAGTATTACACTGTTTCAAGTCTTTACTATACTTAGTATAATAGGAAATGCATTCGACATAACTTAGCGGAAAACAATGCTGAAAGATAAAGATTGTGACTATTCTATTACTTCTAATGTTACCGTAGTACTCTTTAATAATATTCTGCTACAACATAGTAACACAGAGTGAGCTCAGACAAATGACAAAAAACAACAAAACACTGTTTCTTATCTTCTGATTTCTAGTGCAGTTTGATAACACTTTTGGCTGTACCTCTTTTCTTTGGTGTGATTCTAAGTTTAATATTACCTGAAAAGCCTAGAATTGGTTGTGTTAAGAGCTTGAAAGCTTTTCTGAAAGCATATGCATTTAAAACTAAATATATGAAAGTATTTAATTACCTGAAGGTCATGACAGTAACATTTTAATGGAATATATAATATAGTTGTTAATTATATGAATGAAATCTGGCCAGTAGTGTTTGATTAGTCTCTGTCATGATTGTGGCTTGAAAGAAAATTCTATGCACCCAACATGAATTTGGTACCCCAATGAAAGCTTAAATTCAGAAGTAGTTGTCATAGACTTACTGAAATAGCGTTATGGTGTCACAGTTTGCCTGCTGTGTGAGTGAGGACAGTAGCCTTGTTGTTGGATGGTATTATGACACAAGTCAATGTATTTTTAATAAGTGTTTATATGAAACTTCTTAGGTGGCTTCGGTTTTAAGTGACAGCCTGTGTCCCACATCAAAATCATCTGATGGAAGATCAAGTACACACCCTATACCAAATAAGGTAGGATTTTTTAACGTATAATGAAAATGCTACATAACATACCTGAAACAAGACAAGTGAAAGAGAGAAGTCCTACGGAACTGTGGATACGATTGCATTGATTTAAATGATCTGCAAAGTACGTTTCTGACTGGGTAGGTGACAATGCACACACAGTCTCTGTGAGACACGGACAGGTTGGAGCTATTATAACCTGACTATTTTTCAGGCATCTGGCTGATTACTGCTCGCACTGAGAAGTTGTTAGGATACAGCTGTCAATTTGTTGGGGCCTGTGGCTTTCTTTTCACTGTTGCTTCCTGTTAGCACAAAGTCTGTATTAAGTAACATCTTCCAGGCCTCTTAAGCTCCTTTACATTTGCCCAGAGGATCTCAATCTGATCAACAGGTTGAGAATTATGAAGAAGTGTAGGGCACAGAAAGGGGCATGATCACTTGAGCCTCTCTTCCAGAAGAAACCAGCTACTCACTGCAACCATTAAAAACAAACAAAACAAACAAAAAAACAACTAAAGCCCCAAACAAACAATAAAAAGCACCACAACACACAAAAATCAACAAAAACCTATTCCTCCCCCTAAACAAAATACCCCTTGAAACAAAACCAAAAAAAACCCCAAAACAAAATAAAAAAAAAAAAAACAGAACCAAAAGCAAACCGACTTTGATTCAAATACTAAAGTTTGTTCAAATTATTGATATAATCTGATCACAAAGTTAAAACACCTTTTTTCAGAATTATTGGAAATAACTTAAAAGCTTTCCAACTCGCTGATGAAAGTTGAGAAATATAACATTGCATGGGTTTTGTTGTTAATTTATTCATTTGGGAGAAGAAGTGGTAAGGATAAAAGAAAATAAAATGACAGCTCAGCTTGGATCTGCTTCATTTTCTTCTCATTCTTCAGTTTTTTGCTATTGCAAAACTAGAAAACTGTACTATTTGGAAAGCAAGCTTCATTTCAAGATTAAGTTAATTTATTAATTGCTGTGCTTGTTGATGGTATCTTAAAAGCTAATATTTCTGTAACTGATCTTTGAATAGAAATTCTAATGATTTCAGGCCTGCTTTAGGAGAGGATAGTTCTTGCTTGGTACCAGATTTTAAAACAAATACACTAAAAAGATCAGAATGCTGATTAAATATCACTGTTACTAATACTGTTGCTTCATACCTGACCCCCTGCTTTTGTCATAGAGTGGTTCTAGATTAGCTAAGAACAACTACTGGTGATGAGTTAGGAGTCATAAATACTCCATTCTTCCTTGCATATACTACCTTTCATCTTGAGTTTTAAGTTAGTTTATTTTAAATAAGTAGGTCAGAAAGAGAAGAACTAAATGTTTGTTACATGGATTTTCCTCAGGAAAAGAATACTTGTCTAGAGGAAGAAAAAAGTAGTTCTAGTAGCTTTTAAATTGAACCAGCTTTCATACTTTTTTTTTTCTCCTGGATATGCATGCACATGTCTCAATGCTGGTCTAACCTCTTATGAATCTTATTCCTTGAAGTCTGTTCTTGACAGAGCTTTTTGCAATCCAGTTATGCAAGTGTGGGGTTTTTTGTGTTTTGTTTATTTATTTAAACTTTTATCCTTTTTGTAGTGGTTGAACTTGGCCAGCAAGTCCAAAGTACCTTAGTTAGAGGAAGGCAGAGACATAAGCACAGAGAAGTGCTTAAGACTTGTTTCATTAGGAAACTAGATTGATAAGAATGAGTGTTAAGTCATGCCTGGAAACTCAGCTATAGAGGCCATATAGTAAAGTAGTGACAGTCATTTTTGTTGTTTAAGGTTATAACAAGGATAAATAACACTTAGTCCTTTTATAACAGTTGTTTGGGCCTGTACAAAACAGGAATTCCTGTACCCAGCTCAAATAGTGCTGTCCAAGCTGGGCAGAAAATAAAAATAAACAATGTTAGAATGATTTCCAAACATTAGTGCTGTTTTCCAGAAGTGATACTGTTTTGCCGTCATTGTATTCTTCTCTGTGTTAAGACGTTCAGAATTATTTTTCAGGCTGCTGTCAACTGTTTTTAGATATACTAGTCCATAGATGCAAAGCTCCTCTTATTGACTGACTTTAGCTTAATGATAGTGATTTTGACTGGTGCAGTTAATAGTGGAATTTTTTAATGTGTATAGACTTAGTGCCTAATAAGTATATGGATATAAGAAAGTGATTTTAAGGTCTAAGTTTCAGAGAAACTACCAGACAGGAGTATTTAATTCTGAGTAAGAAGTATTGGAAGTGTGGTAAAAGATCATTCACTGAGCCATGTTCTCTGCTTGCTTGTTTTTTGGTTGGTTGGTTTTGTTTGTTTTATTTTTAAGGAGAGTTTTGTGCATTGTCAGAACGCAACTGTTAAAGAGTCAAATACCTAGGGCATGCAGCAGCAGCTGAGGCATTGATAACACTTTTATTTAAGTCCTCATTCTAATTTTATAAGATTGCAAGTAGAATATAATTTCCAATAAGTTGGAATTTATGATCAGGCTTTTTGCATTCTTTATACCCATTTTCAATGGCAAGCAAATGGTAATTCCATTGCAGTGAGAGACAGATGAACATGAAGAGGAGACCTCATGGTGGCTGCAGCTTCCTCACAAGGGGAGGAGGAGGGGCAGGCTCCAAATTCTTCTCTTTAGTGACCAATAACAGAACCTGAGGGAATGGCAGTACGATGTGCCAGGGGAGGTTTGGATTGAACATTAGGAAAAGGTTCTTCACCCAGAGGGTGGTGGAGCACTGGGACAGGCTCCCCAGGGAGGAGGTCACGGCCCCAAGCCTGATGGTGTTCAAGAAGAGACTGGACAATGCCCTCAGACACATGGTGTGAACTGTGGGTTGTCATATGCGGAGGCAGGAGTTAGACTCAATGATCCTTGTGGGTCCCTTCCAACTCAGAACATTCTATGGTTTTATGTTCTGGAAATGCTTTTCATAATGTGTTGCTGAATCCTCCACAAAAATATAGTTTTCTCAGAAACATGGGAAAATTGTTTCTGTATGGATGTTTCCTGATAGAAACAGCATCACCTGGTGTTTGGTCTTCATAGGTCTCTAAGAACAAGTACTAGAAATCTCAATAGGACTATAATTATTAGTGTTTTGTTTTGTTTTTCTTTTTCCTGGTCCTCTCTCTCCTTGGAAAAAGCAGGATGGGACAACATTCTGCCCATGCAACATGGAGTAAAAATAATGCAGAAGGAGGAAATTTTAGCCAGTCCCAGCTGGAGCAAGGTGGAAGTTACCTGAACAGTCTAGACTTCCTGATTGAAACTTGAGATTCTCTGGTGGTTTTTGGGCAAACCTGTGAGCTGAACTGATTTTGACTGTGACTTGGCAACCAACAGATGTAATGTAGAAGGGAGCATGCTAGGAGAGACCAAGACCACAGCTCTTGGCAGCTACAAAGAATTAAGCTTATTTAAGTGTGAGTGTGAAACCACAGGCTGATTTATTAACACCATTAGTCTGAAAACCAAGGTAGGCATCTTGCTTTTTGAATCCTTAGTCATGGTTAATATATCACTACAATTTGAAAGTAATTATTTCACTTCAGGAAAACTTTACAATATGTGAATTCAAGCAAAGGCGAACTGTTGTGCCTCTAATTTCTCAAATGAGATAGCAGCAACTCACTCTCTCAGGCTCCGGAATGGAAAAGTAGCTGTAATTTCTCTTTTAATCCAGTAAGGGTACAACTAAGTGCTTGCTTTTCAACAACAGTTCTGTTTCTCAAAGGAAATAAAATATTGGAGGGACAAAGTGTTGCTAACTGCAGTCGTCTTATGCTTGCTACTTTAAAACCTAATATTGTACTGCAGAGATTACCATTTATTATGGAAGTTAGAGAAATATGCATGGATTTAAATTGATTTATTGTGGCTATAACATTTTTTTCATAGACCGGTTGCAAGATAATACTGATAAAGCATCATGTATCTTTCAGGCTGTAAAACAAACCAGCTCCCCTATAGTCAAAGCTAGGAAGTAAGAATCAGTCTGTTTGTAGACTTCTTTATTTGATGACCAATATTTTTAAAAATTGGTTGCTTTTATAATAAAGGTGATCCAGATAATAAAGCAATGCGGAGGATGGAAGAATTTTTTTAAAGGCAGCAACAATAAAGCACACTTACTTTCTGAAATGACATTTTTCTCCAGTGTGATTGCTGATGATACTAATACATTCCTGAGAAGTACTATTCATTTGAGAAAATTTTTTATAAGTGTTGGTAGGTGTATATTTTATGTTGTGTGTTTGTATTACCACCTTGCAGTATTACAAGACATAAATACGGTTTATATGGATTTTCTTCAAGATAAATTGTTTCTTTCAGTGAGAGTTTTTACTTTATCTTTCAAGGCTTCTGAAACCACTCAAAGTGATAAAAGTGTCTCATCAGGAGAAGCAAGCAAAAGCAGCATTCATTTTCTGCCTAATGAAACAAAACTAGATCCTCAACTAGAAAACAAAGACATAAATACCAAAGAAAAAAGTGATCCAGGTGTGGATGAAGATGATGTAGAGGGAGATTCTTTTTTTGATGATCCTATACCCAAACCGGAAAGAACTTATGGCTGGTAAGTAATGTGGATGTTCTACTTAATATGAGTTTATTTTGTCCTCAATATGCTCACAGGCCTTTGAGAGCTAGCTGATATTTGGTTATTGGCACTTCTAAATGTGAGTGCTGAGATCCATAACATTTTATTTCTGAAATGTGCATTTCTATGATTTTGGTCTCTGAAATGCACAGTGTCATCTGGCATCTCTTGGATGTACCATAAGTGGAAAAACCTGTATCACTTTAAGGTGCATCAGACTATGTAAGGTCCCCAGCTGGAATTAACATGTATGAGGCGCAGACATCAGTGTTTCTTCTTGCAGCAGAGCTGCAGTGGTGATCAGCACAAAAAGAAGTGGACAATGACGGGGATAGTGCTTCAGGTACCTGTAAGGAATATAAAAAAATCTGGTGAATGTGTAAACTGTCTCCATAAACTGTGATGTTGTGATTTAGCCCCACACAGCTGCTCACTTGCTTCCCCTGATGGGATGCAGTAGAGACTCAGAAGAGTACAAGTGTAAAAACTTGTGGGTTGAGACAAAGATCAATTAATATGTAAAACAAAAGCTGCACATGCAGCAAAGCAAACCAAAGGGATTCATTTACTACTTCCCATGGGCAGGCAGGTGTTCAGCCATCTCCTGGAAAGCACAGCTCCTTCACACATAACGATTACTTGGAAGATGAACACCATCACTCCAAATGTCCCCCCCTTCTTCTTTCCTCAGCTTTATATGCTGAACATGAGGTCAAATGGTGAGGAATATCCCTTTGGTCAGTTGGGGTCTGCTGTCCTGGCTGTGCCTGCTCCCAGCTTCTTGTGCACCTGGCACAGCATGAGAAGCGGAGAAGTCCTTTGCTGCCTAGCAACAACAGAAGCATCCATGTGTTATCAACATTATTCTCATCCTAAAATGTAAAACAGAGCACTATACCAGCTACTAGGAAGAAAATTAACTCTATGCCAGCTGAAACCAGGACATGAGAGTACAAAAAGTTTTCTCACAGTGGGGAGTTTACTCATCACATCGCAGCATCTTTTGTGTGCAATTCTGTGTTTTCAGCCAAATGTTATTTTACAGAAATGCCAATTTTGCAGATGCTTCTAAAGGGTATTTTTTATTGTTCATCTATGGAGTGTGACTGAAAAATACAATTTGAAACAAGAACTAGTGACTGAACTATACAACAGCTTTGTTATAAAACTGTAAAACCTATCTTTGTGTTATCATGTCAAGTTATGTCAAAGCTTAGCTTAAATATCTCTATTGAGAAATGCTGCAAGACCATTTCATGGTGTTCTTTCACTGTGCTCCAGTAACTGGAGAATTTCTTTAGCTTAATGGAGATTACCAGAAGAGGTTGCAGAAAGCATTTGCAAGTCGGTTTGACAATAGTTGCCCTCACGTTGGCTTTTTTCCCCCAACTATGTCACCAGTGGGCAGAGCAGTATCAACTCTTTTTTTGTATTATTACCACAGTAAATGATTACTCTTGGAATGGGATCATTCTGGTTCAGCATAAGGCAACAATGCCAGGTAAACTAGGTCTATTTGTAGTAGATCAACTATTTGAGAAAGATCATTTATAATACAGCTTTTCCTGGATGTATTTAGTTGGAGCAGAATCTTTTTCCTCAAAGAGCAGTGATTTTTCTCCGAAAAATACTGTGTTACAAATAACCCTAGTATGGTATTTTTTTAATTTTTTAAATTGGAAATATCAAGATTGAAACTGCATCTGAGTGCATTTACTCCTCCTTACTCAAGGGCTCATTTATTTAGCCTTTAACTAAAGTCTAACCGTGGTAGCAGGTGGTTGTGTTGCCACAAAATAGGTCTAAATAGTAAGCTGGGAAAACTAGAAAAGGCTGGAAAAACTTCTGAATAATAATATTTATTAATTATTGTTTGAGCATTTTTCATATGACAAGAAGGGAAGTTCACTTTGAAATTGGGTAAATTGGATTTCTTTAAAAAGACCATCCAAGAAAAAGACTTAATTATTCAGTAAAATAAGGATTTTTTTTTTTCTAGTAGAGAAACTCCCTATTGTTTTCAAATTATGTGTCTGTAGTAGAGTCACAGTCCACCAATTTGTACCTCATAATGTTATTGTGATGTAGATATAGTAATTTTCCATAATAGGATTTGTTGAGTATGTTACTAATGAATGAGCTAGCAACCAATTGTAACTGAGCTGTCTCTGAGTCTCTTGCTTCTACCCTCCTGGCAGCTCCTCTAGAGGAGTAAAAAGAACATATTGTTCAGGTGAAATCCCTTTGTGGTATGTTGTGCTGACTCCCAGGTGATGAGTAAGGAGAGGCACCAGGGTTGCTTGGTTTGCAAAAAGGTAAATTCCTTATGGGAGCTTTGCCTACTCCTGTAAGAAGGGTGCATGAGAAAGAAGGGGGAAAGCAGTTGCTAAGGACAGAGTAAGGGATGATGCAGACTTTCATTGTCCCTAGATCTCTGACCCATTGCTCAAAATTTTGAGGTGTTTTAATATATGATATGCATGATGCTATAAATATAATGAATGATTCAAATGTTGTCCATTGCTGATAGCAATAGAATCATAGTAACAAACAGTTCCGGTAATGCTAAATGTGAAAATCTCGATCTTTTTTTATAGTGTTTCTTCACCGTTTACTTGCAAGTAGTGTTTGAACTCAACACTTAAAATATATGAATGGAATAGATATTAGGCAAGTAAACTTTACCTGTAATGATGAGGTCTATCTTGCAATGACTGGGTTGTTTTCACTCAGTGAACTGGTTGCTCTTAGTATGAATAGTTTCTCTTTTAGTTTTAGATCAAGCAATTTGAATACTGATTTATATCTGAATCTTTTTTCTTTTGGCTGCGTTTACATGTGGGGGTTAATGAAAGGCTCCTTGATAAAAATAGTGATGCTGCTGAAGGTGCAGGAGCTCTGTCTGTGAAAGAAGGCAGACAGAAGTCTTTGCATAGGTGAGAAAGTGACTTTCTTACAGAATGTCTCGCTTGATGCTTCTGCCAGTAAACTGCCTCCTGTTTTTAAGATTGCAGAATGAATAGTCCTTTCCCCTTGCTATTTTTGCTGTAAATATTGCTGGCTTAGTTTTATGACAATTTAATAAATAACAGAAAAGAAAGTCACTGTGCACATTTTACAGCTCTGTGAAGTACTTATTTATTTGGTTTGTTTCAGGAAAACTGAAGCTAATAAAGCAGGAGGTCTAGCATCCCTTTCTGATGCACCGCCTCTAAAAAGTGGGTTAAGCTCCCTGACAGGCGCACCTTCACTAAAGGAGCCAGATAGTAAGTTTTCACATGTGTTTGTTTTGATGAATGTAGGAGATATTTCCTGTAAGGTAATTAATGAGGTACATGTTCAGATGCAAATGTGATTAAGTAGACTGTATGTGGCCCCCTCCTGGTTGTGATGTGCTTCGTAGTAATGCTTTTTTCACTGATTGCATACTGGTTTTGATGTATTGTGCTACTATTGGGGCATCTTATGTTTTAGAGCACTGAATACTTCACTGCACTTGTTTTTGTGTGTGTGTAAAGCAGTTTATAGCAGTATAAAATTCTACTGCTCAGTTTTTAACATAAATTAACTAATTTTTATTATCTTACATTATTTGCTTAAATTCTTTAGAGATATTTGCTTTCATGTTGTAAAATATGATCCTGAATACTGGGAGATTGTGCCTGTTTGCTGCTAAAGTTTTTAAGTATTAACAGAGTTCAGAGATGAAAATTGGATATAATATTACCATACAATACTATAAAATTATGTAAGGTTATTGTACTTAGGTTGGGGCAACCCCCAGCATCATCAGTACCAGCTTGGGGATGAAGGGACTGAGAGCAGCCTTGCAGAGAAGGACATGGGGATACTCGTGGATCAAAAGCTGGACATGACCCAGCAATGTGCACTCACAGCCAAGAAAGCCAACTGTTTTCTGGTCTGTGTCAAAAGAAACTTTGTCCATCAGCTTGAGGGAGGTGATTCTACCCCTCTGCTCTGCTCTGGTGAGACCACATCTGGAGTACTGTGTCCAGCTCTGAAGCCCTTAGTAAAGGAAAGACATGGTCCTGTTGGAGGGGGTCCAGAGGAGGCCACAAAAATGATCAGAGGACTGGAACACCTTTCCTGTGAGCACAGACTGAGATGGGGTGGTTCAACCTGGAGAAGAGAAGGCTCCGGGGAGTCCTTGTGACATTTCAATACTTAAAAGGGGGCTTATAAGAAAGATGGGGACAAACATTTTAGAAGGGCCTCTTATGATAGGACCAAGGGGTAATAATTTTAAACTAAAAGAAGGGAGATCTAGACTAGATATAAGAAGTTTTTTTTTACGGTGAGGGTGGTTAAGCACTTGAACAAGTTGCCCGGAGGGGTGGAAGATGTACCATCCCTGCAGACATTCAAGGCCAGGCTGGAAGGGGCTGATCTAGTTGAAGATGTCCCTGCTCACTGCAGGGGTTGTGGACTAGATGACCATTGAAGGTCCATTCCAACCCACACTGTTCTATGAAAAGAACACTCGTTATAAATTGTTGATGGGTATGTTTAAGTAGGATCTTATTAGTCATAAGTCAAATTTCTGATATAAGGCTTTTGTGTTGTCACAGGTTTGAATAGAAACTCTGTTTTGAAAGACCTGCGGTTGGCGAATGCAAAACTCAGTTCGCTAGAATTAGGCAAGTAACTGTTAAAAATGAGTAAGATCTGATGTTTTTAACTCTAAGTTCTGGCTCAGCTTCTCAGAGGAATCTGAGAAACTGAAATACATGTATTAAAGTAAAATCTTCAGCTTTTACTTCTGTCACTCTCTTTAACACCATCGTGAATCTTACTGGAGTTAAGGGCAAGATCTGATCTAAGGGAATACAGAAAAGAGAACTGATGTCTTGTATGTGGATTAGTATATTACACATGAGCAAAAATTACGTTCATTCTGTGTGTATTTTTGCTACTGTCAAGTGATAAATTTTGTGGTCTACATTTCTAAGAAAAGAGGAGGTTTATATTTGCAGAAAAAGATAGACAAGTCTTACTGTTTTTCTGTGGCATATTTACTTGCCTTCTTCACCGTTAAAAGTTGTCTTGTAAGATTTAGGAACAATATGAAAATAACGCGATACAAGAATTATCAACTCTCTCTCAAAATAGAGCTACCAGGTATATAAATTTTGTCTTCAGTAATGTAGTCAACATCCTGAAAATGTATGTTCAGTTTCAAAACAGTTTATGTAAATGAGATTGAGATTAATTGCAAAGTTTTTCTTCCTAATCTGTGATGTAACCTACTACCATTTTTGCTGGTTCTCAAACCATGTATTTTGGTGAAGGAATAGATTATTTTTTGCATTTCCTGAAGAGAGAACTTCTTTGATTAATGCCTTTTAAAAATTATTTAGGAAATGGAGATGACGATGAGTATGCTGATGACTTCAACAGGTAAGAGAAGGATGATATTGCAGTAGCACAGTATTTAATACATTGTTAGCATATCCCCTCGCGTATTTGAATTATTTCGTAACATTTCGACTAGTCACTTGCTGGAATGTCAGTACCTCTGAATTCCTTTAAACTTCAGTTTGATGTTTTATTATATATAGTTACAAACTTTTTTAAAAAATCCTTTTTATGTAAGGTTAATGAGTTCCTTAACAACCTGGTGCTAACTTTTAAATGATAAGTTAGTTTTTCTGTGGAAGAGTTTTTTCTTGAACCATGAACTTAGCAATGTTTCAACACTTTAATACTATTAGGCAATTAATATGGTGTATACTGAAGTATCCAAATAGAAATAAATCATGAATAGTCAGTAATAAATATTTAACAGCCTCATCCTTAGGATGTGAAGGTATTGGTGTTGTAAGCTGCAGGATTGAGGTCTGAGTATTTATCAGTATTTATTATGGCTTTGTCTAGGTAGAAAGCCTTTAGTTGTTACAGGGTTTTAAGTAACTTCATGTTTAACTTGCTAGGAAGTGAAATCCAAATCAAATGTGAGATATAAAGGCAAGGTGAATGTAATACGTGGATGTTTGGGAAGAAAGTCTTTTCTATATTTTCTATGTTTATGGTTTTCTTTTTAGTACTAGTCATCGCTCAGAAAAAAGTGATATCAGTATTGGTGAAGAAATAGATGAAATTTCTGTGGAAACGGAAGAGTCGAATGCCAGTGATAAAGTATGTTTCTCTCGAAATTGTTGTTCTTTACATTCATTTGATCTTGTCTTGACTTTCTGTTTTTTTCTTCCATGAAGGAATGTGCCATTATCATGGCATTTTACACCTGGTATTCCTACCAAAATAGATACTATGCTGATTAAAGAAACAAGACAAAAATCCCACAATTGTTTGGTAGCACAATTCACTGTCTGTGTCTAAGCATTTAAACTGTTTTTAAGACTGGTTTAGTATCCAGCATAGAGATGTCTTATCCCTCTATCTCAAGATCTGTCTGAGCAACTCTTAAAGAAGTTGAAATTTCACTGAAAGAACTTGAGGCCAAAAGGATGAGATGCTATATGAAGGACTGTACAAGAAATAATACTTACTCTTTCTATGACTTCTGAGTTTATTTCCTTTATTTTCTAGCTTGAAGGCATCACGCAAGACCTTACCATTTCTCAGTTAAGTGATGTTGCAGACTATCTAGAAGACGTGGCATAGAGTTGGGCAGCAAAAATGTTTCATTGTGCTGGACTAGAAGACTGCTGTGGACTCTTAATTTCAGACAATCACTTTTTGCTGAAATGTCCACTCCCTATTTGTGCCTTGTGTTTCAAAAAGACTGTAGCTGGAGAAGGCTTTTAAATATTCTTAACAAGAACTAAAAGAAATAGTGTGTTCCCATTTGAGTCTAATGTTGGAATTATTTTCCTCATTTGGTCCAGCTAAACCTTTTACAGCAGGAAGTAGATTTTCGAAGCAAAATGTCCATTGCTGGCAGTGGGCATAATAAAAAAAAAAAACCAATTAATAGAGAGCATCTACAGAGAGGCTTGTGGCTCTGTATTGAACTTGCACTGTTACTGTAACAGTCTGATATTTTTTTTTTAAAGATAACCAAAGCAAGAACTTTCAGAGGTAGTGGTTCACCTCACACTTCTCTTGAGACAGTTTTGTCAAGCATGTAGTACATCTTTATAGTCACTCTAGCCACAATACCTAATTGCTCCAGACTTACTTGAAACTGCTGTTTTCAGACTCTTCTGAAAGTTGGACTTTTTTTTTTTTAAAAAAAAAAGGCCTATCAAGTTGAGGGTATCTAAGCTCTCAAAGATATCGCTAAATTTAGGAGCTAAATTTAGCACTAGTCTCAAGTCCAAATATTCTTGTTTAAATATGTTTGTCAGACTGATGTGAAGACCTAAGCTGTTTTTTGTGTGTGATAGTTTCATCAACGTTATCTGTTGTTGAATCACTAAAAGTAATTTTGTAACAATCCACAAATCATTAACTAAATCTTATTGTTTTTTGATAATTTAACAGTATGGTAATGGTTTGTGGAGCTTTTATTATCGAGGGCTCTTCATGTGCTGTAAAATCACTTTCATTCTGGAAAATCCTTGTTACATAAAAATGAGCACCAAAAAGTGAAGCCACTAACCTTCTGTTCTTCAGATTCTGACTGCTGTACAGAATTAAATCCAAATATTTAAAAATACCACACCGAAGACATTATGGACACTAAGTTCTAGCTAAGAGCAAATTCTGGTGATTTCAATTACACTTTTGCAGAACAGGGTCAGTAATGGAATCATTGTCAGTTCTTTAGTGATACTGTTGTACATGGCGCTGCTATAAGATATAGGTCATGGACATTTGTAATACTGAAACAAGACTTAAAAATGTGCACTTTTTGAACATTGTGAACACATTTGGAAAATATACATGTAAGTGAATATAAATAACTTAATTTTTTTTTAGGCTTTGTAATTTTTATCTGGAACGCTGTTGGCCTCTCATCAATGGTCATCACAGTGGAAGTAGCATGCTAGACTAAAGCCATTGATTAAGCATATAGAGCTGCTACTAGTGTTGGATGCTAACTTAAATCTCCTTTTGCACTGCACCAGCAGGCATGGTAAAGTGCTGCAAAATTAGGCTTGTACAGTACATAAATAATGTGAGAGAAGAGGGGGAAACTGTGCCTTTAACTTATGTGCACCCCAAAATAGCCAGCAGAAAAAAAATCAGAATATTTAGCAATGGTGTTGAGTACTTTGTGCCATACTGTAGCGACTAAAGACAGAGGAGAATTTCTTTTTATCCCCCCCAAAAAAAAAATCCATGTGCCATAGACTTCAAATAGCAACGATCATGTAATGTATGATACATCCTGTGTAGGGAAAAAAAAATCCTTTAAGTGTGGGGGAACCTGTGCCTCAAGATACTATGTATGAAAGTTTGAACGTTTTTTTTTAAGAGCAACACCATGTATGAAGGAAATAAAGTTCCACTTGAATTCCTGGGAACAATTGATTTCTGGCATTCATTTTTAGGGAGTATGGAATAATGTAGAGAGTGTGGTGTTTGCTTTTTTACATGTCTTAGGAAAACATGATGTTCTGTTACTGGTAGGATATGTGGAAATTTATCATACCAAAAGAAGCAAAAACTTTATTAAATTATTTTTAATTGCATTTGAAGATGTGGCCTTTTAAATACCTAATTACATATTTTGTTTGTTAACATGACTCTTGTTAACAGCAAAGTGTTGTTCTCTTACCTTGGGGGTTAATTGGAGACCTCACAGTTTGGCTCTAATTTAAGAAAAAGCCAAAAAGTGATAAGTTTCCATGTTGTTCCTCCTGTGGGCTCTTACTGAATTGTGTATAATAATTCAAATTGCAAAATAAAGCTCCTGTGCTGGCTAAATAGTGTTCTTGAAATTTCTTGAATCAAAAATCTTAACATTTAGGAAGTTCAGGAAGCCCTGTGGGTTTTGGGGGGTTTTCTTGAAAGATGTCTTTTTTGGAGTTAGCCCAGTCCGCAGTGGAGAATGTGTGTGCGCTCAGGGTTCTTCTAGGCTCAAAGGATCTTATGTTTCCTTATGACTGGTCTGTGCAGTTCTGTACCAAATAGGTCTGGTTAGGAACACACTTTTTTGTTAAACACTTAGGTCCTGTAATTTGTTAAACAAATCCTGTGAATGGTAAGTAAAGTAGTAAGTTAAAAAAAAAAAAAAAAAGACTGAGGTATGAGGTATGGCTGATAGTTCCATGCCATTAATATGGCTGTGGTAACAAGGATGGATTACAAAAACTATACCTGTCTCCTGTTGTTTTTTTTTTTTTTCCTTTTTAAACTAAGTGATCTGATCACACAGCACATCTGATCCAAGATTTCCTTTTAAGTGATATTTTCCCCAGCTAGAATAAAGACACTCTGAGCTCTAGACTGTTTTGACAATATGGTCCTTATTTAGAGAGTGTATCTAGCTCTTGGGGCAACTTAAAACACTTCTGTAACTGACATGGTGATTGGGTAATGACGATAACAAAGTGTTTTACTTCTTTGTTTGCTTTTTAGCATAGTAATTTTCACTGATGAAATACATTCTACGAAGCCCAGGTGTCTCTTCAGGAAAGAATGCAGCCATTGATGGTTCAGTTCAGTTGTAGATAAAAACTAACAAACTTTTAGTGTTGTCTATGGAGCAGGGATTAAAACTCTGCAAAATTACTACAGTGCTTTGTGTTCATTTCAGGAAATGCCAGATGTGTTTTTTCAGTTGGTCTTGGTTTGACGTTTTCATTACAAACACATAAATTGCAACATGACTGTCTTGGTTACTACAAATAAAAAAAAGGAGCCAGGCTATTCAATGTCCAGACTGAACCTGTGATGAAACTGCAGTGAACATCAAAAAGTGTCAATTCTTTCGCTTATGTTTCATGAAGAGTACTACATTGTCCTAATAAAAATGAGAAAGAAAACAGAAAATATAAAGCTCCAAAGCCCAATCATGTCTAGTGTACAATTTCTAGTTTTGGGCTGCTGAGGTACTAAAATTTGTTGCTGCTGTAATTTTCTCTTTTTTTCCCCTTTCTCTCTAATACGGGGTAACAGGAAAAACACATCTAACTGCCCTTGCGTGTACAATATATAACTTCTTATAAACATGTCCATAATGTCTTTTAAAGTCAATCACAGTTCTAAACTTCTTGTGTAACTTTTTCCAATAATTTATTCTTTTTAATATTTCAGAAGGCAAAATATAAGTATATACCTTGCTATTCAAAGAAGTGCTGCAAAATATTCTCTCCTAAGCCTTGAAATCAATTGCCTTGGTCAACAAAGTCCTTTTTACTTTTTGGGGAAAAATAGTCAATAAATTGAATAGTGAGTATTCAAGTACAGTAAGAGGATGGAACTTCATTAGTTTTTACTAGTGCAGTCTTCCAGCATTGTCGTGGTACTGTAGTTGAGGAGCAGTAGAGACATTGCATTGAAGTTGAGCATATAATTAAAAGGTTATTTTGGCAAACACTTGCTTTGTTCAGTGAACTGAATGTTTGCTTTTAGAGTTGAGGGGTTTTTTGCCTAAGCATGTTGTTCAGCATAAGGGAATTGAATGCTCTGTAAGCTACTTGAAAAGTCTTTTTAAAGCTTTATTAAGCACAGTGCAGGAGAGGGACTTGAAGTTTACAGGCTGAATAAACTGCAGCTGGGAACAAGGAGCAGCATGAGGGGTTGCATCCTGAGCAGGACACCCAGAGGGGCCAAAGCAGGTGTGTGTTGGGTGTCTGTGTCCTGTTTGGTGCCTCAGGAAGCTGCCTGCCTGGAGGTGCTGGGGCTTAGAGGGTGGGAGAAATGCAGCTGAGAGCAGAGGCTGAGAAGCTGTCTGCTGAGTATGGAGTGGCAGAGCAGGCTTGTGTTCATCTTTCCTAATGCCTGAGGACCACTGTGACCAGCCTGTGTAAATAGGAGAGAGTCAGTGGAAGAGGGTGAACAGCAAGGGCATAGATAGCCCTTGAGACCAGTAGATCACACAGTGGTGATGGTGACCAGCCACAAGCCACAGTCCTTAGCACTAGATGGAACAACTACCACAGCATACTGGAGACCTCAACCCAAACATAACCCTGGGGAGGATGTGGCTGCCCAGATGCAGGCTGCAGGCTGTGCCTGGAGCTTCTCTGAGGTTGAGGGTGACAGTAGCCTCACCTGCAGGAGCTGTGCTCTGGTCAGGTCACTGAGCTGCCAGGTGAAGCAGGCTGTGTGGCATCAGGAATGCCAGCAGAAAGGCAAAGGTACTTTGTGGTTATTGTAAAAGCAAGAACCCAAATCCCCCATTGCGTGGAAGGAGAGGAAGGCCAGAGGCAATGTTTAACCGGGGAAGGGCTAGGATTCCCATGGAGGAAAAAGTAAGTTTGGGGTTTTTTTTCTTCTCCAGCTGCAGATGCTTACTGAGAGATCTGTAGAGCCCTGACAACAAGAAAGGGAGTGAGTTTGTTTGGGGGATGCATCTAATCATGCTGTTGAAGGCATGGAGGTGGAGAGGAAGTGACAGGTAACAGTAATCAGGGACTTCCTTCTTCAAAGGGATGAAGGTGCCTGCTTGCCCATCATATTTGTTTGTTCCTTGCCTGAACCCATCTCTAGTATGTTGCTGGTGTCATGGGCAGGGCTTTGTTTTTCTGTATGGCAATAGGACGCTCTTTGAGGAATGAGGCCTGCTAGGAAAAGACAGAATGCACCTGATGAAGATTGTCTTTGCTGACAGGGTTGCTAACCTTGTGAAGAGTTTAAACTCAGTTTGTTTGGTGTGGAACCACATGTCCTGCTGTTCCCACGGTGGAGACCAAAGCTTGTGGGTATCTGGGAGCTGAAGGGAGCACACACAAGAGAAGGAGGGAGGGACATCCCTCTGCAAGAAATCAGTGTGACTGGGATCAGCTGAGGTTCTTTTACTCAAACAAATGTGCAACAGAGTAACCAAGAGAAAGAGGAAGTCTGTGCAGTCACAAAGCTGTGACATTGCTGGGATGACAGGAACATGGTAGAATAGCTTGCATTCCTGGAGTGCTGTGGTGGATGGACATGGGCTTAACAAGCAGGCATGGAAGAAAAATGGAGGGCTGGAGGTCCACAGAGGAGTACTCTGAATGTGCAGAGTGTAAATAGAAAAGAAAAAGCCCTGATGACAGGTCTGCCAAGAGTTTGTCATCATGGCTAGAGGAGAGGCCAACAAAGAGGATATTGTGGTAGGCACCTGTAATGGACCTCTAGATCAAGAAAAGGAAGAGAATGAAGCCTTCCTTAAACAATTTGAAGAAGTCTCCTGGTTGCATGCTGTGGTTTACATGGGGATTTTTAACCACTTCTGTTTTGCAGGAAGAGCAACATGGCAGAACACAAGCTGGGAGACTTAGTGTGTCAGGGATCATCTCTTACTTGGGTGCTGGTCAGGAAAAGGGGGATGGTTACTTTAGACCTGTTATCCAGGAGTAATGAAGAAGTAAGTGCTCAGATGCAATAGTCAATGGCAACCCTGGCTACAATGACCATGAGATGACAGAGTTAAAATCCGTGAGGGCAGAGAGGAAGACAAATAGCAGAGTAATAGTCATGAACTTCAGGAAAGTGAACCTCTTATCTTGTTCAGGGTTCTGTTTGGCAGGAGCCCATGGGAAGCTGCTCTGAGATGTACAATGGCCAGAGCTGGTTGTCTTTCAAAAGGGTTCCTTCCACTATGTGAAACAATGCATTGGCATAGCAGGAGGACTGACTGGCTGACTGAGAAACTACCGGCTGAGCTCAAATGTGGAAAACTGTATGGTTGGCAGATGTGTGAGTGGGCTACTAGGGATGACTATGGAACTGCACAGGTGTGCAGGAATGGTACAAGGGACATCAAAAGCTGACTGGAGCTGAAACTAGCAAGGGATGTAAAGGGAGTAAGAAAGTTTTCTGCAATTGGGACATCAGTAAAAGGAAGATGAAAGAAAATATGGACCTGCTGCTGAATGGAGTGGGTGACCAGGTGATGAATGTAAAGAAAACAGACTTGTACTGTTCCTTCTTCATCTCTGTCTTTACTGGCAGTGTCTGCTCTCAAGCCTCTTTGAAAGGTCATTGTGATCAAGGGACATTCCTGATGACTTGAAAATGGAAAATGCTACATCAACCTTTTAAAAAGGTGAGAAAGAGGATCCTGCAAGCTACAGACCAGTCAGCCTTGCCTCAGTCCCTGGGACATCTAATGCAAATCCTTGTGGTAGCCGCTTCTAAGTGCGTGAAAGAAAATAAAGTGAGTGAGAACAGCCAACATGGGTTTATGAAGGGCAAATTCTGCCTCATCAATGTGATCACCTTCTGTCATGAAGTAATTGGCTTTGCAGGCAATAGTGGTTGTCATTTTCTTTGGCTTTGGCCAAAGTCTCCCAAAGCATCTATGTAGCCAAATTGTGGACAGATGAGCTAGGTAAAAAGCAGTTTTGCGGAAAAAGGCCTGGGGACAGCTCTGAAGGGTGAAAGCTTTTAAGAGTTCAGTCAGCCTGCTGGCTGTGCTCATGTAGCCAACAGGGAAGCAGTTCTTTCCCTAATATCCACTTCTCTGCGAGGCCTGGAGCACTGTGTACATTTTGGGCTCCGTTGGTACAAGAGATGCCAATGAAGTCCAGTGGAGGAGTTAGAGGAGGGTGATGGGGCTGGAGCAAGTGACCTATGAAGAGCTGGGGCTGTTCTGCCTGTAGAGGAGAAGGTAAAAGTGTGTGGTGAAGCTGTGGTCTTCCACACTTATGGGTGGGTGTACAGGGAGAAGACTTGGACTCTTCCTGGGAGTGCCCACTAAAAGGACAACAGTCAAATAGCATCAAGAGAAATTCCAGCTTCATATGTCAAATAAAAACAAAAAACAAATAAACAAAAAAACACAAAACAAAAAGGAGAGGTTGGCAATTCTCCATGCCTGGAAATTTTCAAAACTCAAATGGACAGACACAGAGCAATGTGATATAGCTTTGAAGTTAGATCTGCTTTGAGCAGGAGGGTGGACCTCCCGAGAGTCCTTTCCACCTAAATTATTCCAGGATTCTACTGCATTGGGCCTTTATATGCAAGATCAGTTATTATGAGGACAGATAGACTCAGTCTGGCTGTCTGTGCATGCAAACTAGCTTGTTTGCATGTCGAAACAGTTTTGCCATGTTTTATTGGTGAAGATGCTCATGTACATGCAAACTGTGCTACAGAGAAAGGCCAGCATTTGCGAATTTGTTTAACATTGACCCCACTATGGAGTTTTAAACCCTATGTCCTTGAAGGAATCTCTTAAAAAATATGAACTTAGAACGTAAGTGGATAGAACACTGTGTGAGTAACTGCAGCTCATCCTTACCCTTGGATCTAACTGTGTTTAAAAACAAGTCATAAGGTTTCTAAAAGTTGTTTTTCAGTTTCTTAGCAGCTTTGTTGTTTCAATTGCTCTATGCTTTGGGGAAACCACAGCAAATATGAGATACTAAAATCAGGTCATTCACACAGTTCCCCTGCAAAGGTATCGCATACATCTTCATAGCAAGAAAGGTGCTTCAGCTTTTTCTTTACTCTGAAATGGAAACACTTCCACCTCATACTCACAGTGTGGTCCGTTTTGGCTGGCAGATGTCCTTCAGGGCACAATGCAAGGTGCACTATTGGGACAGGGATGGCATGTGGCAGAGCAGCATTTCCAGTTACATTTTTATCTTGGGTGATTGTGGCAGAAATACTTGTAAACTCATGTTCATGTTATGTTTTAGGCATATAATTCTGGTGGTTTTCGTTAGGTTATGTGATTGTCTGTCTCCACAAATGGAAAGGAGGATGGGGAATAAGGTAACTCCGGTAGCTCTGATGCTGCAGCTCCGGTCCTGAGGCTCATGGCTGTGAGGCTCTGCGCGCCACAGCCATGCAGACACGAGCCCCTGAGAAGATACCTGCAGCTGCACTGGGTCTCCTGCCTGGGGAGTGCAGCCCTCCCAGGAGGTGAAACGTGGCTGGGAAATGCTGAACAAGGAGAAGGGGTGGTACGGTGAGGGGGTCCCAATATGCAGCTGGAGCCCCCAAAGCCCCCTGCCCTGTCTCTTCCCTGGACTGTCGCAAGAGAGAAGACAGCCCACGGTCACCCAGGCAAGTCCCCAGGACACCTTATGTGTTGAGGCACCTACAGAGGCATGGACTCACGGTGGGATGCCAGTGAGGACCATTTGGGAGTGGAGAAGTCCTGTTATGGGATATTTAGGGCCAGGACCAAAAGGGAAATAAGGGAGGAATCACAGTGGTTTGATGGAGCAAGTGTGGGCCAACAGAGGGAAAAGGGGTATAAGGGGCAGGTCGTGTGCAAACAGGCTGCAGGGCAGCAGCTTATCTGGCCGTGCCTGTCCTTGCCCAGCACCGTCTGTCCTGCCTCCACCCTGAGCACTGCTTCCAACCCTTTCTAAACACGAATAAAGGTGCTTAAAACAGTCTAAATGATTGTGGGTTATGGATGAATTAGGGGTGAATTTAGGCAAAATCTTGAAGCATGCATTTCCTTAAAATCAATGTAGTATTTTCCTACCTAAGGAGAGTTTTACAGAGCTGGGTTTTAACCTAAATTTTGTTTGCCAACCTTTTTGAGAAAAGGTAGCCTTATAGTGCTAAATGTTTCAAATGAGTGGTTGACATTTTGGCCGATGTTTCTTCATCTCCTTTCAACTGCAAAGTAGGAGGGCTGTGCTCCATTTATTAAAAGGAAACTGATAAAACTGAAAGATAAGTAGTTAAAAAAAATTCCAAGCAAACCAAGAGGGGATTACAAAATATTAGTTTTATTTTTCAAAGACTAAAGGGACCTTGGAGATGAGAATTATGTACACTTAATAGTCTAACACACATTAATAGGTGAAATATGAAATTTAGATGTATTCTTTAAAGAATGAGTTATAGATTTAAGTAATGGATGCTGCCATAAGAAAGCAAGCCCTGCCTCCTGCCTCAGCTATTGTAAAATGTGGTGCTGCCGAACTGGTGTTCCTCCATTACACTTAATAGATTAAGTTAATTAAACCTTAAGTGAAATTTTAAATTAGGCACTTAAATCAGAAACTGTTTAATGAAACTATGAGAAAGTCTGAATTTAGAGCAGGTTTTTGCACTGCAGGTCACTTTAAGGAGTGGTTACAGATGTGGGAAGGTGAGGACATTGGAAATCTGGTGTTCCCAGAGAGAAATAAGATAAATTCTTGTTGACTTCTTCTATGAAAGAGAAAATAAAATTTGTTAATATTAATACTTTCTTTTCCCTTAGTTTCATGTGCTAATTTGATGCTACTTAATTTGAAGGAGTTGAAGGTACCAGTCAAAAAAATGAATGTGTTGGAGCCATAGGTCTTGTCTAACCTGAGAAGGTAAGGTAGAATAAACCAGTCTGATGTTAACACACAGTAAATTTTATGCACTGTTTCCTTGCATGGATGCCCAATTTGCATTAAATATCAACATAAATTAAGCCAAACTGTGGAAAGATGCAAAGGATTTCAGAGAGGTACTGAAAATATGAGCAGAAATGAATGCCAAGTACCACTTTGAAATAATCCAGAGCCATCCAGTTTATACAAAAAAAAAGAAATCAAGCACATACCCATGAGCTGAAAGTAGCCCAAAGAACAGTGAAGCTGAGAAGGCAATGGGTGGTAGCAGAGAGCAAGATATGCAAAAGTGATTGAAATGGTGAGAGTGTCCTCAGTCAGCATGAGAGCCGCGGCTTGGCGCAGCAAACTGCCTTCTTGTTGCCAAAGGGGTGGCTGAAGCTGTGCTCCCTTCCCTGGGCTGGGTCGCCATGCTCTGTGTAGTGAAGCAGATACTGGCTTGGGCAACTTAGAGCAGGGAGCGGCAGATATGGGGATTAATTTGAGTTAAAAATTGAAAAGTCTGAAGAAATAGCAGCAGCACGTTAGAGATTAACTGTGAGGAGCACTCTGGTTTCGAAGCAGAAAGTCAGAATCCCATTTGTAAAAAAAAAAAGAAGGGGACTTTCACTTTGGCTGTGGCCTGGTTTTGTAGGGGACTTGTTAGAAAAAATACATTTTGGGACAAGATGAAGAATTACATGAATTAGCAGCTCATGCAGACTATGTGATCTCATAGCTCTGACCTGCTGGTTTTTGTGTAACAGAAATACGTACAACCCAGCAGCTCTAGCGGTGCACAAAGCAGGCATGGCTTATTTGCAGTGCAAACCATGGAAGGAGTTGTTCTGCCTATGAAACACACCATTTCTAGGGGTAGCTCCACAAAGGTTACTTCCTCCCGTC
Organism: Columba livia; assembly: GCF_036013475.1. NCBI lineage: Eukaryota > Metazoa > Chordata > Aves > Columbiformes > Columbidae > Columba > Columba livia. The sequence continues at coordinate 74,227,790 of NC_088604.1, forward strand.
TCCCTTGTTAGTGGTTGGAGCCGGACCGCAGAGCTCCTCTGCCCGTGCTGCAGCACGTTCACCAACACAGGCAGCAACAGCCCCAGCCCACCTTGGCCTTTGGCTCTACCAAGCAGCTCAGGTTTGGGTGCAATATAGAAGGAGGTGCCTGAGAGAGAGGGGGCTGATCGTCTCTTTCTATGTCTTCCTTTGTCCCTTTGCTGAAGAGAAGCATTTAAGATTCGGTTCAGGCTTAAGGCTGTGTGGAAGCCAGAAAGCATACAAGTTACAGAGCCGTGAACCTCATACAAGACTCAGTACGCAGCATTGACCATTCCTTCTCCTTCACTGCTCAGGTTTTGTACCAAAGGATTGAATCTCTGCAGTACAGCCACAAACCTGAAAGAAAAATGGGGTCACAAATATAGGCCAATTACCCATGCATCACGGAACAGGAAATCTTGCAGAACAGCCTTTTTCTTTTTCGTTTGCTCGTCTCCCAATGTGGTTTGCTCTGTGGTCTTTGAATTTTTTTAAAAAAGGATGCATCCTGACTCATGCTGTTGTATTGCAATGCTCTTACTGATCACCAAGGATCTGTTTGTCATGGGAAGCAGACTGAAGACTGTCCAGTTGCATGGTCCTTTGTAATAAACAGCATTTATAAATTTTCTTGTCACTACCGTGCTTTGCTCAGGTTGACTGCTTTTTTCCTGCACAATAGAGCTGAATTCTGCTAAGGAGTCATTCCATTGCTGCTGGTCCTCCCTGTGCTGCCTTGAGGGGTTGGGAAAGTGAAATGAAACAAACTTTCAACAGGTAGGAACATAAAAGAGATCATCCAGACCAAGCAAACTTAATCCATTGGAGCTTATTTTCTCCCTCCTTGGTTCCAACAGTACAGGAGTCCAGAAGCTGAGCTGTGATAAGCCAACCACATAGCTAAAGGCAGAGTCCTTCCTTGAGTAACAGCTGCCCCTCTTCCCCCTTGGCTTTTGTTTTTAACCTGATGCTGAGGGTTTTGATTGCGGCGTGACAATAAAACCATGGCAGATGTATTGTTAACCTCCTCTCCCCGACCCTTTGCCCTTCGGCCCCTCCCTCTCCCCCCTTCCCACTCAGGACAGGCAATTGGGAGGGAAAGAAGGACTGAGAGAAGAGAGTTGGAGAAATTAAAAATGTCTTACTAATGCTATTAATAAGAATAGAGAAAATAACACAAAATATACAAAACCAATCTTGAAAGTCTCAGCAACTGCAGAGCCGGCACCCGAAGTCCTGGATTGGATTCTGCAGCCAACCGGAGCTGGATTCAGTCTGTCACTAGGCCTCAGTTCGCAGGGACGACTAGCAAGGTCCTCTCCTAATGTTCGCCATAAGCAAAAGGGAAAGGGGCGTGATCCTCGTGATCTCCCGCTTTTATATGAAGTATTCACGTGAATGGGATGTTATAATCAGTTGGTCAGTTTCTTGGTCACCTGTTTCTTGTTGCCCCTGTTGCGAGATGTCCATCCATGCTTATCAATAAGTTTGCATTCCATTGCTATGTTTACCAAAACATGCATCTGGTTCTCCAGGAAAATGCAGCTAATATGAAAGTTTTAGCTGACAGGCAAATTCACTAAAAGAGAAACTTGTTTTTAACAAAACCAGGACACCTGAGAGTTTGATCTAAAACCACAGTAGTCTGTTGTTTGCTACCAGCTAGGGGCACACAGTTATTTGGAATGATTGTTAGCAAGCTAAATTCATTAGTTTAACAAGTATGATATTTCATAGAATTTAATGCTCCAGCTCAAAGATGCAGCACTGCAGAAAAATCTCACACAGTGGAGAATTTCCCAGGGAAACGGGAAGTTTTGCCACTTAACGTATTGCCCATCAGCATGAGGAGCTGACGGTACTGTCCCCACCATGCATTCTGGCTGGAAATGGGCAGTGCCTGCACTGTGGACAAGGCTGCACAAGGGGAGGGGAATTCAATAGTGCATTGTTGAACCTACCTAAGTGGATAAGTGCAGAGACACTGACATCATCTATGGCCTTGTGTTAACCTCTATCTGCAGAAAACTGCATGTTTAAATAAAATTACACAAGCACAAATTTGTATCTAGTCTCAGGCACAGAAAGGAGGGATGAAGGACAGTGGAGGATGCTCTGCTGTATGTTTGGAGACTGAACAGTCAGTGGTGAGGCAGTGTGGGACCAGTGCTGAGGTCCTGGTAGAGCATGGTGAGGTACGCTCGAGCTGCATGATGCGGAGCCTTCCTCCCTCTCAGACCAGTTCAATGGTGCTAGCAAGAGGTTGGGGTATTCTTCCTTCATGTTAGTATGATGTGTTGTGAGAAGGTAAAAACCGCTATTCTCAGTAATGCTCTCTACATTCATAAGTCCTGAGGCCTGACAGACTGGGAACTCAGCCACACTAGCCACACCACAGGTAGCCACAAGGTGGTGGCTTAAAAAGTCCCTTAACCAATTGTTTCAAGTTCCATCCCTTTGTACATGGTCTGTTTCCTCTTTGCTTTGATTCTAACTTTCCCCACCTTCTTTGCTGCCTTTATTCCCCTGTGTCTCCTACTGGATCCTTCTCCCCCTGTTGCTGTGCCTGCATTGCCCTGCTCCTCCCATCTCCCAGTTGCACTTGGTTTCTGCAGAGTGACACCACAAACCCGACTGACACAGCTGTGCTCCCTCCAGCCACCTCTGCTCCCAGCACCAGGAGAAATCACTTTCATCTGAACAGGGTTGGGGGAAGGGCCATCTAGACCTTATGGCACCAACATGCATCTCCCAAGGTATGTTCACCGGTCTGCCACAGGCTTTACAGATGACTCTGGCTAAGCTGCTTAAAGTTTCTGTGTGCCTAGTCCTCAACTGTAAAATGTGTCTGCTGCAAGCTGGTGGTTTGTCAGACTGTGCAGCTCGTGAAGTTGGTTACCTCCCTGAGTACCACTAGTGCCTGTGTGGATCTCATCCCATGCTGGTCCAGTCACTCTCTTCCTCTCCAACCAGGGACAGTGGCCTGTCATTACAGCTCAACAACTCTGCTGAAAGATGGGAGGATTTGCAGCTGGCCCACTGTTTCAGTATGGGATAGTTCCGAGGAGACAGCAACGCTGTTGCTCAGGAGGAAATAAAACCCACCCAGTGGTGACCCTAGCCTTTAGAGCAATTTGGAGATGGGAAAGTGAGAGATAACAGGCTCTGCTCTGGATGGGAGTAAAGAAAGTTCAACATACTTCTCTATGTGGGTGGAATCACTGACTAATGTATCTACTGGTCTTTTCAGGGTCCTGGAAGAAAACTCTTGAATTACATTAAACTCAAGCAGAAGATTTGATTTCCCCCTAAGAACACTATGTGGTTCCAGAAGAGTTCAACAGTGGAGACTTCCACATTTGGTAGTACACTAAAGCTGTTGTGGGGTAGAAGGACATGAAGGAACTGGGCAGACTGAGAGCTTAAACCTTCAGGAGGGTCTGCTAGGCAGCACTGGGCACCCCGTAGATCAGAAGTCCTAGTAACAGGGGCTGTGCTTCAAACTCTAATTTGAAGTTCCAAGCATGTGAGTAGGATGGGGACAGAAGAGATCCACCTTGAGAGAGCTGGCTGACAGCTGTCTCAGGAAGAGGCTGCTGTCTGCAAGAGCTCCAAAGCCTCAGTGTGAGTTGGATGCTAATGTACTCTAACACAGACTGAAAACCGCTCTGGGCCTTGCAAGAGAGCAGAAAGAGATAAAAGACATTTAACATAGGATGTTACCACCTCAGATATAACAAGATAAAGTTGGAGACAGAGAGAAATCTCTGCATTTATGAAACAAGAAACAGGTCTGATTCTAGTCTTTTCCAATGATTAGAATAATGATATTTCAATTTAATCAAAAATCATTGGAAGCCCTCTCTAAAACAAAGCAGCCGTAGCATACAGTTTCTAGCAAACTGAACTCTCTCAAAGCTTGCTTCTTCTTTATTCAAACAGCAGCTTTTTATTTAACTTTTGATCAGAGGGGAGCTTTTAAGAATAAAACCTTTTGCTGCCCTCAGTGAGGGGGCATCTCCCACAGTAGGAGCTCAAAATAACATTCAATCACAAATCTCTTGTTGTTTCTAAAAATCTTTCGGTCTCATGTTCTGTCCTGCCTTTTACAGTCCTTGTTGCACTCAGCTGTGACAGAAAAGGAAAATTAGTGTAAACAAAAGTTGCACCAAAGTCGTAAGAAAACCTTCAGGGAGAACTGAAAAAATACTGGCTTTTCCCACACACCTTTTGTTGTAGGCTGGAATGGCCTCACACTTAACCTCCATTTCACTTAACCAGGCAGGATCTACATTATGTGCTTGAGGGCTTCTCTCCAGCCTCCCCCTTCACAGGTAGGTGGGCACATCTGGGTGGAGGGGTCAGTTCTGAAGTTCAGCCTTTCCCTTACTTACCACTATCTTGCACCAAGAAGTGCCTACCTGAGTACTGAAACCTCACAGCTAGCTCAAATGATGAGGAACCTGCAAGGAGATAAATGACTGTTGCAATACCGTACCATAACAGGAATTTGGTTTTTGAGTCATTCATCCCGACATTGGTTCCACTTCTGTAGAGCTGAGGGAACTTCTGAATTCTGAAGTGTTGCTCACAGTTATCACACAGTAATATCTCAGTAACAGTGGACACAAATCTAGTAATTATGATGTAACTCCTTGCATAGTTACTCTTCAGTGATACTAGTAAGTGAGGTACTACAGTGCAAGCTCTTTTGTTGTATTTTTTGGCTTAAATTTTTTAAGTGGCTCCACATTATCACTTCAGGACTTCCAGGAACTTTCTGTCTGAGCTCAGCTGGTAGGAGTCCCTCCCTTTTTCCAGCCCAACTGAGGTGTGGTGTTTAGCACATAAAATTACTTGGAAAATTGCAGCAAAAATCCTGTATTAGAGGATGCTACTTGCCTGCTTTAGCACCACTGAAGCACCAACAGCAAGGATTCTTTGACAAGGTTGCAAGCCAGCCTCTGCTAGAGGTGGTGTGGATTGGGCTGGTCGGACAGATCTGGCATGTCTGAAAAAGAACAAACCCCTCTAGTCCTGCAGCCTACGTTTGCTGTGGGAAGTGGCATGACAACCTTCTCTTTCTCAGCCATGTAGACTGAGTCCTAGAAGTGTCCTCCCCACTTGTGATGGGAGTAGTGATGACAGGTAAGCAGGCTTTCCCTCCATCTTCACAAAAGAGAGTAGGTAAAGCTTGCATCATGTAACACCTGTATATGTCAAAATGGAAAGAGCAAAACAGCCCCCTGTACATACCCTGGATAACAGTAGGTTGCTGTGTGAATTTGAACATGAGGAATATACCCCACTGTGAGGCTGGGTGATAAAGAGACCTGGCTTGGCAGTGAATGTCAGTCTTGAAGTTAATGTAACAGAAATCTCTGCTTGTTGGACAGGGAGAAGGGGGCTCCTGAAGGATGAGATGCTCTGTGTGCCAGCCCCAGCAGGGCAACCCAGACATGATCAGCAAACACAACACATTGTGTCCTTCCAGGAAGATGTCATTGTCCTGCCAGAACCAGGACAGGATGAGGCTTAGGGGATCCTTTCCAGACTGCACATATCATTGTGGGTTTGTGTAGACAAACCTCACCTGTGTGGATGAGACCTTCCCTCTTAGTTGCAGGTGGAAAGGACAGTTCATGCCAAGGACAACCTTTTTTTCCACATGCAGAAGGAGAGGAGGCAAGATGGACCTAAATCTACTTAGGATCAAGGTCTGGGATCTTTCCACTGGCTTTCACCCAATCCCTGAATGAGTTGATTCCATTTACTAAACAAGGGGGAAATTCCTCACTTGAAAAAAAAAAAAAAAAAAAGATAAAACAAGTCAACAAAGAAAGGAATAACATTTTTCTGTTGTTTCAGCAGGCTAAGCCAGTCACCTGGAGAGAGAGATGGGTTCCAGAGCCCAGGAGAACGGGCGCAATGGCTGCTGATGACAGCTGACACGTTGGCTAAACTGTTTCTTGAAACCTGGCTGAAAAACACCTTTGGGACTATTCATACATTTAGAAGTCATTTAGAGGTCAAAATGCTTCGCTAGACTGAGGTCCTCCCTGATTCAGAAGGGGCTGAAGAGTCAGTGCTGCAGCGTTCAATAAAATGCCATGGTTAGCAGTGGGCGTGTTGACCCCATGCCTCCACTTTACACTCATGTTGAGAAGTCAAAGAACAGATTACACAAATTTCATGTAAACAACATTTGAGAAACAGATTACAGTTTTGGATTCTGGTTTTTTTTTGTATTTGATATTAAATGGTGGCCTGCTAATGGTTCTTGTGATGTGTGCCTCGAGTTAGAGCACTTAGTCCTGGCACCGAGGACAGAACAGGAAGCAGATACGCTTGAGATGAACAAACAAAAGGTGCAGAGGAGCAGCACCTCCACCTTGATGACTGCTAGCAGGTGGAAGGAAATGACTGGTTGGGCCAGGTCCCATTTCAGCATTTCAGCTAGCAATGGTCAGAGGTGTTAGAGGAGAAACCGAGCTTCGAAATAGGAAGAGGAATATTGTGTCTGTAAAGTAACAGAAGAACAAGACTGCTGGCCCAAATATTCCCAGCTGAGGTGTGATCCTGACTCCAAACATAGATTGTTGATGTCAATTGAATGTGGCCAGAAAGAATGCTTTGAGGTGGGGAGAAAGAAGCATAACTGTCAGATGGTCCTCTCTGAAAGGAGGGACTATGCTGGGGCATGTTAATATCAGTTCCTACCTGTCCTTCTTTGTAGAAGGAAGCAGATGGAGTCAAGACTGCTTTGTGTGAGGCCACAGAGAGCAGCTATGGGCAGCAGCTGCAGATCCTGGTGAAGATCTTCCTGCTGGTGCCTAGGTGGTGATTCCTGGGTTAGGCACTAAACTGGGGATGAGTGACAGACCAGTGCAAATTCAGATGTCTGCTAAGCCTGGTCAACAAAACAGGAGGAAGTTGTGAAGCAGAAAGTGGTTAATATTAGCACACTTTCCCAAATCTTAGAGGTGGAGGCAACCACAGCATCCTGGGGAGGAGGGAGCATGAGCAGCTATCAGTCACCAGGTTTCTCAAGTGTATCATCACAGACATCTATGCTTTTTCCCTTCAGTAAATAATGTGCCTGTGCTGCACAACACAATAACATGAGGAAATGGGTGAGGTGCCTGGACAGGCATCAAAACCAGAGTAACTTGGAACAAGATAAATAGATCCTTTGGGGCTGTATTGCATCTGGCACCTGAGCTATCTGGCATAGCTTTGTACCAGGCAAGGAATATACACTGAGAGAGCTGTTAAAAAGTCTTGGACTTGCTGCAGGTGGAGAAGTTTCCTTGCCAAAATCAGGAGCCATAACCAAGTTTTCAGTTTTCTAGCTCTAAATTCAAATCAATGCCAAAATGGCTACATAGCTGAATCCAGACAGTGCCACCTGGCAGGAGAGTTGTACCTGGGTACCTGGGCTAATAACTTACTGTTCTTCACTACCCAGTCTGTTTGCACTACGGTATCAATTCAGTAGATTTAGCTGTGCCAGGTGGTTCTCTAACATTCCTGCCCCACAGCATTCTCAGGTGCCTGTCTGAGTGTGGGTGGATTATATTTATGGAAACAAACTCATCACCTCTCAGGAACAAGATGTAAGAAATGCTTGCATTCTCTGTGCAGCACAGAATTAATCAATAGCAGTTGCCAACTTGCTGCTCCTGTGAGGAAATGATCAGTAATGTGCCTCCTGTTACTTATTTAGTTTCTTTTTTTTTTTTTTCTTTTATTTTTTACCACCTCAGTAATCACAGTGGAAAAATCAATTTTGTCAAAGCACTAACCACCAGTAAGTAACTGCATGCATGAAGATCTAGAGATCAAATGATAACAGAAGTTGCCCACTCTTAGAAGGGAAGTGAAAGGTGAACTGTCTGCTGCAATATGAATTCAGAGAGCTGTGTTAGCTGTTCACAGCAGAGGATCCTGTGCCAGGAACAGCTCTCTCTGTGATCTGTTTGGTACAGCTCCCTAACATGCATTTACTTTCTCTTCTAATTCACACTGAAATTCAGGGGTATGCTCAAGTCTCTAAAGGGAATGAGGTACCTAGCTTCTGTTCATTGCACTAAGAGTTAAGTGCCCAGTACATTTAAAGCTTATTAAAAGGAGAATGATTTAAACGTGTGCTTGATTATCTCACTGATCTCCATCTGACTAGAGAGGGAATCTGTGATTAGGACACAACCTCCTTCCTGCACTAGTCTGCACAAGTGGCATTTCAGTGGCAATGGTTTAGGAACCATGAAAGTAGATTTTCCCCCCTTGCAGAGCAATCTTTTTGTGGGAGCTTTCCTTTGGGTGGCCTCAGATAATTGGCGTGGTTAGTGGTTACAGCCTGCAGTATGATGTAGAAGAATTATAAAATGAGGGAGTCATTGTCTCATTGAAGTGGTCAGCCAACCCCTCCAATTCATCTTTATGATTGGGAAAATCACAGTCCATGAGCTGAAAAGCACATGCTGCACCTTGGTCCACACAGCTGCAAAGAATTCTTCTTTGAGATGTATCCAGCCAACCCAGCAACTGCATATCATTCAGGCACAATTTCAAATTTAATTCTTCCATTTCAGCATTTATGGTTTTAAGTGGGAGTCAGGATCACAGATGCCTTAAAATTTCCATGCTAAACAACCAATTATATCATTAGTTATAAAAGCACCTTTTAAACCCTTATCTTATACCTCTTACTCAGGCCATGGAGGCTACTGCTATAGAAAAAAGGGCGACTGGGGCATTCCATAGTGTAAAAGCAGTCATATAAGGAAAGTACAACTCTAAAAAGAAATCAGGTCAATAAATTCAACATAGTCAGGTTGAAATGTCAGTGCTTGGGAGGGCAGACTGATGACAGGCTTTGAGAAACTACTTCGGTAGTTATTTCAATGAGACCTGAAACAGGGAGCAAGTGACTGAGTGAGCAAGAAAAAACTATGTTACCACAATGGGTACGGTCTGACTACAGCATCAAAAACATAGAAATTATGTCAGTGACTGCATATCGAACTCTGCTTGTCTCTTTGCCTTGTGTGTGCAGCATTTCTGATATGGAAACTCACTTGTCCTCTACAATCTAATGTAAATTAGTCATACATCGGCAGGCAATTCAGCAGAACTTTCTTGCAGGGGACTATTTACTTCAAAAGGCAGTAGTTATTTGGAAATATTTTGCAATATTCTGTCTTCTTTGTAATGATACATTTCATTTTAAAAAGATCCACTCTAGAAAGAATCTGGGTTTATGCCTCTCAGAGCAGCTGCTGTGTTAATCTTGGTCTTGCACCTGGAATATTGTGTCCAGTTCAAGAAGGACATGGAACCGCTGGAGAGAGTCCAGCGCAGGGCAGCAAATATGATTAAGGGAGTGGAGCATCTCCCTTATGAGGAAAGGCTGAGGGAGCTGGGTCTCTTTAGCTTGGAGAAGAGGAGACTGAGGGGTGACCTCATTAATGTTTACAAATAAATAAAGGGTGAACATCACAAGGATGGAGCCAGGCTCTTCTCAGTGACAACCAAAGGTAGGACAAAGAGTAATGGGTTGAAACTTGAACACAAGAGGTTCCACTTAAATTTGAGAAGAAATTTCTTCTCAGTGAGGGTAGCAGAGCACTGGAACAGGCTGCCCAAGGGGGTGGTGGAGTTTCCTACTCTGAGACATTCAAAACCTGCCTGGACACATTCCCATGTAACCTCATCTAAGTGTTCCTGCTCCCGCCGGGGGATTGGACTAGATGATCTTTTGAGGTCCCTTCCAATCCCTAACATTCTGTGATTCTGTGATTCATAATGACTTATTGTGTAAGTGTTGCAATAACATGGGCTTGGTTTCACGGATTTGTTGACCCAGATGGGATTGAAGAAAGTTGTAATAGGTACTTCTGATATGTAGATCTCCACTTTGCTCCTCCGTGACCTCAGAAAGGACATTTACAACAAAAGCAATCTTTTCCCGCTGAGGAAAAGAAAATGTCTGGGCAATGCACACCTGTATGCAGAGCATTGCACAGGTAGTGGAGACTAAGGGACTGGGACTTGTGTTACACTTTCTTCCTTGGGATTTCAGGAGCAAACATGTATTTTTTGGTCCATAAAATAGTTTCTTCTAGGCAAAGTAGGTAGATAAGAGAGAATACAAATATCTGTCATCTTCATTCCATTGCACCTTGGCAATACAAAGACTGTATAATTCTGTTCATCATAACCTTGGGAGATGCTTTCACCAGATATGGTTCTTAAACCTCTTTAAGATAAGCAGCTGGAGGGCAATTGTAGGAAACAGACCAAATATGATATAATTCAGGTAAAAGTTCTTAAATTACAGGAGTATAACTGATAGGAAATTGTCTGTGCAAGTTGTTTCTTAATGGAGAAAAGAATTATTTCAATAATCCAGATTTTTCCCTCAGAATGTCTACTATCCCAGAAACTTTTAAATGAAAAAATGGAAAATGCTGCTCCTATATCTCAAGGGCATTTTTGTTTCTTATGAATTCCAATCCGTTTCCTGTCTAGGCTTCTGTAAAACCTTAGACGTTGGAATGATATTATTCATTGCGCACTTTCTCTATCCAAAGCTAAGAAATGTAGTCTGTTTGGTAAGCTCAGTCTACAAAAGATGATAGAAGCATAAATAATTTTTTGTTTAAAAGTTTTGTTTTCATCAACATTTTCTCCAAGAAAATAAAATATTTTTAAACAGCTTTTCTGAATCTAGTGATTATGAATTGGTAGATGCATTTACTGTTCTTTATTCTTCTTTCTGGAAGCCAGGCCAGCTAGGACCTAGGCTGGTTCTAAGAAGTGATGCTGCAGTGAAGCAGAGGAGTGCTCTGAGTATGACTGTGCTCCTCCTTCAGAAATTCCATGTTCAGCATGAGAAGAAATCACCTCTGAGCTTTTCGCCATTTTCACATGACCAGCAAATTGTTTCCCATAATTTTTTTTTATTTTAAATCACCCTTCATTTTCGTACTATATAGAAGATACATTGGTGGAAGAAAACTAGTGGGTTGTGAGGTTTTACAAATGCAACAATGTGTTTTGGGCTAGGGGCTAAACACTGGTTATGCAGTCCTTCTCCTTCCCAACTGCTCTGTTTAAAAACTTCACTCATTTAATCTCCTGAGCCCTATTTGCCCCCTAGGCAAAAACCCTGTAGAAGGCTTTGGGAGGGCTCTGTCTTCTCTAACTGGTTTCACAGAGGGGATGAAGTAATTAAAACATTGATGGACACCAGTCAATGTGGGATGTATGTCAGTGCTGGGATTAAGTTATTTCAGTCCCTGACACCTCACAATGTGTGCAGAGGGCTGTGTCTGACATGAGGGGGTAGATGGAATCAGGTGGGAGTGAGGCTGAAAATACAAACTAAAAAGATCAAAAGGGAAGCAAGTGAGTGGTGCTACAAATGTAATGCTGGAGAGAGGTTATGAAGATAACGAGAGATGGAAATAAGAGAAATCTGTAAAACCTGATCAAAGAAAGAGGAAGAAAGAGGCAGAACAGAAAACTAAATACAGAAACAACAAACCCAGAAAAAGCATGTTTGAAAGGGAGTGAAAAGCCAGATGCAAACAATATAAGGAAAGTTTGAAAGAATTAATGAGAAAAAAAATATATTGACAGTATAGGATGGTAATGATAAAAAATTAAACAGGTGATACAAACAACCTGAATGTAAATACATATAGTTTATATTTTGTAGCCCAAAAGAATGATGGAGAGAGCAGAACCTCAGTGGATGGCCGATTTTTGAATAAGATTAGATTAATGTAGATTTAACTGAATGAACATCAAAGCAGAATGGAAGAGTGTGTGGTGTGTGTTCTGCCTTTCTTTTAGAATTAAAAAAAAAAACAACTCAAACCCAACCCAAACAATAACCTGAGTCATTCCAGAAGAAACTTGTGGATTCTGGAATAACTCACATGGTGGTTTTGTTTTCCTTATCTTTCGTTATTTTCTTACCTTAATTAGTGGCGCAGAAAACTAACATGTGGTGAGATTTGAGAAACCACAATAACCATGTTATCTAAATGAGAGTAGATTCCTTTCAAGGCTATAAGATATGAACAAAAACTAACTACATGTGGGGGCTTCATTTGCATAATATGCAAATTTTCAAGTAGTTGTCTTAAAAAGAAAAAAACCCTTGTCACTTGCCACAGCGTGAAGGTGAAGCAGAAAGTGTCTGCAAGGAAGGCTGCCTGTGCTTTGTAACTAGGTCAAAAGAAAATGTGCCGAGAAGGTAAGTTAGACTAGTTACCTTGTATTAGCTTTGGCATTTACCACCATGGTGAACTCTTCACCTTCTGAAAGACTGTTATTCATGCTGAATATTGCATATGTTGCAGACTAAAAGCATGAAATACATTTAAATTAGAGAATACCTGAATACGGAACAAGATGACCAACAGTTTTTGTAATGTCTGTTACTGACTCTCATTCCATGAAATATAATATTCTGCTGTTTCACAGTCTAATCTGTTAAAATTCCAAAAGTAAGTTGTTATCTGAATGAGATGCTGGAAGCTGTTACTAGTAGCAGAAATGCTTGTTTGAATAAGGACTACAATCGTCATGGACTTGGTTGGTGATTTGAAGTCATCCATTTTTTTTTTTAATAGAGAGGGAATTTCTACTTCCATTGCTCATTATTTGCTGCTTACGTGACTGCTATGGACTAGGTCTGTCTTTGCGTAATTAAGTTTGCTTTGCAAGATGCAGATCCATCTCTTCAGTCCCAGGCTTATGGTAAAAAAGCATTTGAAAGATTCACAGCAAAATGGGCGACAATGAAATACCAGCAAATTCTTTTACTGTCATAGAATGTGCTTTTACTCTGATTCTGCTGGTTTAAACAGGATTTGAGCCCATGTTTCAAAATTTCAGACACCGTGAGCAGGAATCAGTGGTTTGCTTCAGACAGCATTTAGACAGAAAGTGTGTTCTCCATAAACAGGATCTCAGCTGTCATATATAGCTGTGTTTTACAAACAGTATATGCGTCTCAGCTTATCAAGAATAAATGTACTGGTCCTTGCAGCACTTGAGGGACAGAAGATTTTAAATTGAAACTTATATTTTCTTTCCAGAAAGTCCGGAAAACACCTTATGACTCTCATCTGAAGCCCAAGTCAACTAGATTATTTCCATTACTATATTTTGACATGCAAATAACAGCAAGTTAGCAGAACAATACAAAACAGCAGTTGAAAAAAATTAAAAGCACCTCTTAGCAAATGTTAAAAGGGTGGCCTGAAAACTTATGAAGTTTTAATGATGGAAATTGTAATGAATTATGAAATAAATAATATAGTAAAAAGTACTTCACTGTTGTGATTCAGGATGTCTCGAAAGATTCACAAAATCTGGGCATCTTGCCAATCATCTTAATGTAGAAAGCCAAAATAAAGTGCAGTTGTTTAGCACCTTCTACCACATCATTGCTGCTGCACCCTCCCTGCTCACAGCCCTGCTGCTGTGCCGCCCTCTCACATTGACCAACAGCTCAGCTCTCCTCACTCATCTTCACAGCCTGATCAAAACAAAGATTTCCTTCAGCAACTGCTGCAAATCACTACATCTGGACTGCTTCAGATACATGGTTGAGCGTGGTGACTGCTAAGAATACAAGAACTGTCCCACAGACCACAGGTCCATTCAGTGCCATGTCTTACTTCTGAGGACATCCAGATGCAGAGACCTGTGGAGAAAAACATCTGTCTCATAAATTGTTCTTTGATATCCTTTCAGCTAGCAGGAGTCTGTCTTCTGGCCATTGTTGCACCCTGGCCCCCTAACTGCAGCTGTTAGTTTGATCTACCAATAGAAATTTAAAAGAGAAATAATCTTAGTTGTCTGCTAAAATTATTTTTTCCTGGTCTTCTATCTTTATCTGTTCTCTGCACTGAAACTCACACATCTTCTTCCCTCCATGTAACTGGACTTTACCAAACCATATTTCAAATGGTCAACTATTTTATGGATTTGATAATAACTTTCCCCAGATCTGTGATGACAGGGAACAGTTTAGTCCAAACAGCAATACAGAGGCCAAATTAATCTTATAGTGAGCCCATTGAAGTTACTGGAGTCAGAAGCCTGAGAGATTTCAAACTTTTTTTACTTTGTGTGCATCAGACAGTGGAGATTGCTTTTCAGCAGTAAGAATCAAAACATGCATGCACTGTGTCCACATATGCACACACATATAGGAAAAACAAGACTTGCATTTCAGGGTTTTTAGGTATCTCTGTGTTGTTCTATGCAAATATGTTGGGATTTTGTCATAGCTGAAGTCAAGGTCTTGGGTCCTATGAAAATCAGGCATAGAGAAAATGCAAAGTGCCTGCTTACATGATTGCAAATCATTATGACATGATACTTTAAACCTACCAAGTCCCATTTTGACACTGTGCAGCATTTTTGTTCCGTTCACTGGATATGGCTAGTGGAAAGCAGCACCATGCTTACACTGCTAGGGAGCCACTCCTACTGTGATGTGCTTAGTTTTGAAAAGAAGGCAAGTGTGACATCCATCATCCTGCATTTCTTTAGGTTCAGTGGTGTATTAATTTAATCATATCTTCCAAGGCTGCCTGTATGAAAGCCATCTGTTGTCTCTAAAGACATCACAAGCTGCAACTGAAAGTTCATACACACAATTTCTAAAATGAAACAAGTTTGAAAGGTTTTTTTTACTAGTTTTGGCTTTTCCTGCTAATGCAAATATCTAAGGTCTGGAAAAGAAACAGTTATAGCTGTTATAACAGTTCTAGGGCCCTATATGTCGCCCAGACCCATCCCACAGGGAGGTCTGCTGCCTTCCTGGGGCCAGGGTGAGGGACATTAATAGAAGACTTCCAGAGCTGATTCAGCCCTCAGACTACTATCCCCTGTTAGTAGTCCAAGCTGGCAGCGAGGACATCAACAGAAGAAGTACCAAGATAATTAAAAAGGACTTTAAAGCACTGGGTCAGTCAGTTCATGGGACGGGAGCACAAGTGATATTTGCCTCAGTTCCTGTGCTAGCTGGGATGGATGAGGAACTAAATAAAGAGAGGAGCAGAAAAGCCCATCTCATCAACAGGTGGCTTAAGGATTGGTGTCACCGTCAAAATTTTGGGTTTTTTGACCATGGGCCAAGCTCCGTGGTACCCAGTCTCCTCAAATCAGATGGGCTTCATCCTTCTAGGGAGAGCAAGAGGACTATAGCCCATAAGTTGGCAGGGCTGATCAGGAGGGCTTTAAACTAAGTTTGAAGGGGGGAAGGGATTGAAACTGGGCTCTCCAAAAATCAGCCTACGGATGGAAAGCCCAAATTAAGAGGGAAATCAGCAGCCCACTTGAAGTGCATGTACACTAATGCACGCAGTATGGGCAACAAACAAGAGGAGCTGGAAGCCATCGTGCAGCAGGAAAGCTATGACATAGTTGCCATCACAGAAACATGGTGGGATGACTCATATGACTGGAGTGCTGCTATGTGTGGCTACAAGCTCTTCAGAAAAGATAGGCAGGGTAGGAGAGGTGGAGGGGTGGCTTTATATGTTAGAGAGTCACTCGACTGTTAAATTTGAGGTCAGCAGTGACAAGGTTGAGTGCCTGTGGACCAGAATCAGGGGGAAGTCCAACAAGGCTGACATCCTCGTGGGTGTCTGTTACAGACCACCCAACCAGGACGATGAAGGAGATGAATTATTCTACAAGCAGCTGGCAGATGTCTCAAAATCGACGGCCCTTGTTCTTGTGGGTGACTTTAACCTGCCGGATATCTGCTGGGAGCTCAATACTGCACAGAAGAGGCAGTCTAGGAAGTTCCTAGAGTGTATAGAGGACAATTTCCTTCATCAGCTGGTAAATGAGCCCACCAGGGGCAAGACCCCGCTAGACCTACTGTTTACAAACAGAGAAGGGCTGGTGGGAGATGTAGTGGTTGGAGGCCGCCTGGGGCATAGCGACCATGAAATAATAGAATTTTCAATACTCAGAGATGCAGGGAGAACCATTAACAAAACCTCTACGCTGGACTTCCGGAGGGCAGATTTTTGCCTATTCAGAAGTCTAGTTCAGAGCATACCCTGGGAAACAATGCTTAAAAACAAGGGGGCCCAGGAGGGTTGGACATGCTTCAAGCAGGTGGTTTTGAGTGCACAGGAACAGGCTATACCAGTGTGCCGAAAGGCTAGCCGGCGGGGAAGACAACCGGCTTGGCTAAACAGGGAGATTCTGAATGAAATCAGAAATAAAAAGAGACTTTACCGACTGTGGAAAAAAGGGCTGGCTACTTATGAAGAATTTATGGAAATAGCTAGATCATGCAGAAAAAAGATCAGGGAAACAAAAGTGCAATTTGAAGTTAACTTGGCCAATTCTGTCAGGGATAATAAAAAGTCCTTCTTCAAATATGTTAATAACAAAAGGAGGGGCAAGGAAAACCTCCATTCTCTGTTGGACTCTGAAGGAAATATAGTTAACAAAGATGAGGAGAAAGCTGAGGTACTTAATACCTACTTCGCCTCAGTTTTTACCAGTAAGACAGGTGGCCCTCAGGACAACTCATGTCTGGAGATGGTTGGCAGAGATAGAAAGCCAAATAGGCCCCTTGTATTCCAGGAGGAAATAGTTGGTGATTTACTGAGCCATCTGGATCCTCACAAGTCTATGGGACCAGATGGGATCCATCCTAGGGTGATGAGGGAGCTAGCAGAAGAACTTGCCAAGCCGCTCTCCATCATCTTCCAACAGTCCTGGCTCACTGGGGAGGTCCCATATGATTGGAAATTGGCCAATGTTACCCCAGTCCACAAAAAGGGCTGCAGAGCTGACCCTGGCAACTACAGGCCTGTCAGCCTGACCTCGGTGCCTGGCAGGGTTATGGAGCAGATCATCCTGAATGGAATCACACAGCACCTTCAGGATGGACAAGGGATCAGACCCAGCCAGCATGGGTTTAGGAGGGGCAGGTCCTGTCTGACCAACCTGATCTCCTTTTATGATCAGGTGACTCACCTGGTGGATGAGGGGAAAGCTGTGGATGTGGTCTATCTGGACTTCAGCAAGGCCTTTGACACTGTCTCCCATAATATACTCTTGCAAAAGCTGGTAGCCCATGGCTTGGACAAGTGTACTCTACGCTGGGTTAAGAACTGGCTGGAGGGCCGGGCCCAGAGAGTGCTGGTGAATGGGGCTGCATCCAGCTGGCGGCCAGTCACTAGTGGTGTTCCCCAGGGGTCAGTGTTGGGTCCAGTCCTGTTTAACATCTTTATTGACGATTTAGATGAGGGGATTGAGACCATCATCAGCAAATTTGCTGATGACACCAAGCTGGGAGGGAGTGTCGACCTGCTGGAAGGCAGGAGAGCTCTGCAGAGGGATCTGGATAGACTGGAAAAATGGGCTGATTCCAATGGGATGAAGTTCAATAAGGCCAAATGCCGGGTGCTGCACTTTGGTCACAACAACCCCCTGCAGCGCTACAGGCTGGGCGCAGAGTGGCTGGAGAGCAGTCAGACAGAAAGGGACCTGGGGGTGCTAATTGACAGGAAGCTCAACATGAGCCAACAGTGTGCCCAGGTGGCCAAGAAGGCCAACGGTATCCTGTCCTGTATCAAAACCAGCGTGGTCAGCAGGACAAGGGAAGTGATCCTTCCCCTGTACTCTGCATTGGTGAGGCCACACCTGGAGTATTGTGTTCAGTTCTGGGCCCCTCAGTTCAGGAAAGACATTGAAGTGCTGGAGCGGGTCCAGAGAAGAGCAACACGACTGGTGAAGGGACTTGAACATAAGACCTATGAGGAGAGGCTGAGGGAGCTGGGGTTGTTTAGTCTAGAGAAGAGGAGGCTTAGAGGTGACCTCATCACTCTCTATAACTACCTGAAGGGAAGTTATAGCCAGGTGGGGATTGGTCTCTTCTCCCAGGCAGTTAGCAATAGGACAAGGGGGCATGGGCTTAAACTCTACCAGGGGAAATTTAGGCTGGATATTAGAAAGAAATTCTTTACAGAGAGAGTGATCAGGCATTGGAATGGCCTGCCCAGGGAGGTAGTGGACTCGCCGTCCCTAGAGGTTTTTAAACTGAGATTGGACGTGGCACTTAGTGCCATGATCTAGTAAACGGACTAGAGTTGGACCAAGGGTTGGACTCGATGATCTCTGAGGTCTTTTCCAACCCAGTCGATTCTGTGATTCTGTGATTCTGTGAAAATTCAGGAATCATAACATGAAATATTTTCATGTCTAGTTCTAACTAACTTCAAGAACAGATATGAACAAACAGGCAAATACAAATACATTTTCCTTCTTTACCTGGGCATTTGCATACTTTTGAGTTAGCAGTTCAGGCAAAACGTTTGGATAATGTGCACCATGACATATGCAAGATTATTACTTTTTCTTCAAGAAACAGCTATTATTCAATTCAGTAATTAACACTTGTCTCAGTTTTGCAGTTCTACTGTAAATGATCTTGTTGACTGAAATTATTAATGATTAAACTGCTTATCTACATGACATTAAGAGCATTCTTTGCAAAAACAGGCCATCACTCAAGATGTATTCTGAGCACAGTGACAATGAACACCCTGCTTTTTATGGTTCAAATATTAACCTGATTATTTCAAAAACAATATCAGTAGGTAGCTTAATTAGTAAATGGCTTCCCTCCAGCTTACATATTTCCAGCACAGATAAGGTTAAATATTTTCCTTTACGTAAAAAAGTGGGTTATTGTTAATGCTTGTCAGGAGGAAGTGGTGATTATTTCAATTTAACTCTGTACCTTTAACTAATGCTGTTATTTCTTGTTTTTTGAATTAAAGTGTACTCCTGTTGAGACTGATGGTACATGTGCTTGAGGAAGACACAAAAGAATAACAGAATCACACATTTTCTTTCACCTGATCTTCAGACAATTTTAAAATCTGGTAAGTACTAAAATAAAGTATGTAATCTATTATGTGTGCATGTGTGATGAATATATTAAACCGAACATGTCAGTAAGAGTGTACTTACAATAGTCAGCAAAGCTTAGAAAGCACTTGATTCCCTCCAAGCACTGAGAATTTTTTTCCTTATAGAAATCTGTCTTTTTCCTGAGGTCTTTCTTTATCTGTTATCTTTTGCTTCTATAATTCAAAACTGTATCTGTATTTAAGACTGCAGTTTAGTCTTACTTTTGAGTACACATATATTGCTTTCATAGTGAAAAGAAACGTGGTAGAGTGGATGAAGTGGAAAACAGTAAGCTAAAAAAATGTAAGACTTAAATATTTAATATTCAAAACATAATTAAGTTTGTGTGCACATGCATAGACATGTGCCCATATATAGCATATAAACAATTTTAGAACACACACCCAACCTAGTACATATGGACTTTTTGATAATTACCTAATACATTAATGTTAAATAAAGCCATAAATATGCAGATTATAAATTACAAAGGTGCTTATTGAAAGACCATTAGGAAGATTTAAATTGAAAAGAAAATTGTGTTTATAGGATTTCTGATTCAATTTCCTTTGCAACCAGTGTGCCTTTTAACAACTTCATTGAATGCTGTTTCAAATTCATAGAAGGAAATCAGCTCAAGAGATTTAAATCAGGTCCTAAATCTGACCTCTACAATTCTGGTTTCAGTTTGAGTCCTTCTCTCCTTTCATACCAACCATCCTCAATATGCTTTTGCTGGACAGTGGAAGTACTTTTGTAAATAAATGTGTGAGTGGGTGGTGCCTTTGTGGATTCTTGTAGCACGAGGACATCTCTTCCACGGTGAGTAGTTGCTCCCTAGGGGCTTTCTGCTGAGCTCTTCTGGGGACTAGAGAACCCTTCTTCAGTGCTATTCTGAAGACATCTCCTTTCTTAGCCCTCCTTGCAGGCTGTAGGAAATACCCATGCTCCCTTTCTTCTAAATGCCTTCACCCTGTCTTCTTCCTTCTACATGTTATACTAATATTTGACAGTGGTTTGGCTAAGAGGAATGAAGACTGACTGTTATGTAGAGAATATATGCTGTCAGGCTCCCTTTGTATATTAAACCATGTATGTCCTAGAAAGATACGAATGACAAATACCTAGAAAGTAATTTTTCTTGCAGTAGTAAAATAACAGTTTCTAAAATAGTAACCTAGACAAATACCCCTTTAATGCTGTTAACAAGCAAGAGCATGAGTGTCTGGCTGGATGGCATCAGAGGAGGGTAAAGTGGCAGATCGAGACTAGAGTTGCTCAAAGATGGGCCAGGGACCACAGCCACAGGTGAACTGTACAACTTACCTGCTTGCCTTATACATCTTTTCACTTCTGAGACACACTTTAAGTTGTTTAAAGTTTGCTTCAGAAGGTGTTCAGGCACTTTCAGGCTGTCATGTTCCTGCAGCTTCTAGAAGTCATCTTTGAAAGCCAGCAGAGGAAGCTGGAGAGGTGGTTAAAGATTTATGTAAAGAGCAGGAAAGCCAGAGAAGCTGTGATGCTTACTCAACATCATGCAGTATGGGCCTATACCCATCTGCAGCCCTCTGGCGTAATCCAGCCTCCCCACATGAGTCACAGCAAGTCTCATCCTCATTACACTTTTGGAGAATGTTCAGTCCTCTCCCTTCCCCAACTTCCCAGATATATCTGGACTGTATCTGCCCCTCTTTTACAGATTATCTGTTTCTGTAAAAATTCAGGTAATTCCTGAACTGGAAGGATTTGTTTATCTAGACTTAAAATTGACCAATGTGCACTTCCTAGTTAGCAGCACAACTAACAAAAAGCAGAGAAACTCTAGGCAAAATTGCCATGCACAGCCTTAGCAAATATGGGATCTCATGTTGTCCAGTCCCTGCAATTCTTGCTTTGCTGGTATGTGCTGTTCTCCCAGAGCAGCTAATGGAAAGGAGGACTGAACTCATGCAAAAAAATGCTGAGGAACTAAATCTCCCACCCATGAGTTCCTGTGTGAGGTTAAATGAGTAATTTAAGCGCAGCTTCACACATGTGACTACCAATGGCATGTTCCTTATTTTATCTGTCCATCTGTGACTTTAGACTCTGTGGTCTGATTTGCAGGAATCTGAGCCTTGCTGCAACCAGTGTCAATGGATTTAATCCTTTACATAACTGAAGTCCTTCATAATGCTAAGCAACCTTAAAAGTGATGTTAGGGGGGACAAATGTCTCAAACTGAACATCTCAAGTGCATACTTACTGTAATGACTCAGTACTCAGATTCCTTTCCTGTAAAATAAAGGAAATCATGCCTCCTCACCACAGAGTGTTGTGCAAATTACTTACTTACTATTTGTAAAATACTGAAGTATTACAGTGATAAATAAAATAAATTATTTTAATAAAGTGCAGTCTATAACATGAAGATCTGTGCACTGAACAAAACCAAAACAACACTAGTGCCCAGTCTGTTCATATGTACTCTCCTTTGCACTGTAAGAAGCGATTATCCCAGAACTCTTATTTACCCCACTAGCCTAATAAAAAAGGGAAGTAATGTGATGTTAAATGTGCTGAGACACACTGACAAAATGCCAGAGCAAAAAAAAAAGATAAAAGTTAAAGTGCCATATTACTTTTATGGAGTATACTAAGGTAGTGCTGTTTACTTGCCAGTACTTCCCTCGGTACATTGACTGTCATTTCAGAATTTCTGAAAGTAAAATTGAATTTATTTTATTGTGGTGTAAAGTCAATGTGAAGTAAGAGCCTTTCTCATATGTTATCAGCTCTATGAATAAACACGCCATATGTAAGATTATGCTCTTAATGATACTGATACAAACCATCCACTTCCCACAACTGCACATTGGGCTGCAGAGGTGTGTGATTTGTTGAGGTGCTCCTGTGTGTTGTTGATATACCTGAAGTGATGCGATTTTTCTTTGAATAAATGTTTCATTTACAATTATGGCTTTTTTTACTTGTTGACTTTTCTTGTGCTGTTCCCCTATCCAATCTACTTTATTTTCTTGTCAGAAATCCTTGGGAAAGCATTTTGAAGTTCTCCTCAAGTTTTCTCCTCAATTTTTCTTCCTCAGAAGTGTACTGCCAAAATGAATTTTGTAAGTACCTAACTGGTAAACTATATTAATACATCAATAAAGCAATGAATCTGGAAGTCCCAGCTCTTTGAGGCTGGTGGTCCAAGTGCCTTAATTTCAGGAGTAATTAGCTGAAGACTTGCTCTGACAGCAGAGTTTACTGCAGAAGCACAGTGTTTATTGGGTTTGCACTCTCCTAATGTAAGTCCAGGTTTGGTGCCCATGGTACAGGTAACTGTGTCTCAGGATGGTCATCCTGGATTGCCTGTCTAGCTGAATGGAGAGAAGAAATAATTTTGGGGCTTGATTGAGCCAAGCTCTGTTAGTATGAAAAGTATAATACACCAGTAAGGCCTATTCCCCTCCCTTGATGGTAAAGCAGGCTTAGACCTCTACTTCAAATTCAAACTTTTACACTGTGAGTGTCATCTGACAGCAGACTAATCCTTTCTGCATAATGTATTTAAAGATGGAAACCTTAGGGCCATCCAAAAATATTATCTCCATGTTCATATTTTAATTAAGATATTATGAAATTCTATAGAATCATAGAATTGTTTAGGTTGGAAAAGACCTTAAAGATCATCAAGTCCAACTGTTAATCTAGCACTGCCAACGTTTCAAGTCTCCTCTACAGTGTTAAATACACTTGTAATTGGGGTGTATGGATGGTGGAAACAGTGCAAAACATGTAGCGCTGGAAGAAACAACTGTGTACTATTTTGATACAGACCTGAAGCTGAGGCATGGGAAGAACTGGACAGAAGCATTACAGTTATCAAAAGGGAAATGTCACTTCCATTTCAAATCAGCAAGCCATATAACACTTCTATGCTATTTTAAAAAAATTTCCAGTGTACCTTGTATTTGTATGATTTTGTTATCTATCAGTTTCCTACTATATAGTAATTAGAGATTAACACCTACGTGTTAACTGGTGATCTTCTTTTTTACAGACAGAACCTCGTACCGCAGATTATCCGTATTATTCAGACTACGCTTCTTTAATCACACCACCTTGTTCTAAGCTGGAAGTCAGGAACTTCACAAAATCATTTCTGCCAGTTGTGTATTCATTGATTTGTGTCATCGGCCTAGTTGGTAACATCTTTGTAGTGATGACCTTTGCTTTATATGAAAGAACCAAGTCCATGACGGATGTGTACCTCTTCAACATGGCTATAGCAGACATACTATTTGTTCTCACTCTCCCGCTGTGGGCAGTGAATTATGCTGCTGACAAATGGATTTTTGGTGATTTTATTTGCAAAATAACCAGAGGTATCTATGCAATCAACTTCAGCTGTGGCATGTTGCTTTTGGCCTTTATCAGTGTGGACCGGTACATTGCTATTGTACAAGCGACAAAATCATTTAAACTCAGAGCAAGAACTCTCGCATACAGCAAATTCATTTGTTTGGCTGTGTGGGTATCATCAATTTTAATCTCTAGTTCCTCTTTTCTATACAGTGAAAGTTACAGCCTCACCAATGAAACCAAAGAGATTTGTGATCACAGATTTGACAGAATGTCTGAAAGCACGATGCTGAAATCATTGCTGCTGTGCCTGCAAGTGGGATTTGGATTTTTTATACCTTTCTTATTCATGATTTTTTGCTATACATTCATTGTCAAATCCTTACAGCAAGCTCAGAATTCCAAAAGAAACAAAGCAATACGTGTGATCATATTAATTGTAGCTGTTTTCCTAGTTTGCCAGGTACCTTATAACATTGTTCTTCTTGTGACAGCGATAAATATGGGCAAGCTGGGCAGATCTTGTGACAATGAAAAGATAATGGCCTATGCAAAATACACCACTGAAGCCATAGCATTTTTACACTGTTGTGTCAACCCTGTGCTCTATGCTTTCATTGGAGTGAAGTTCAGAAGTTATTTTGTGAAGATAATGAAGGACCTATGGTGCATGAGATACAAGAAATACAATAAACGTAGTTCAAGGACAAACTCTGATATTTATCATTCAAGACAGACTAGTGAAATTCTGACTGACAATGCATCTTCTTTCACTATGTAATACAATTTGAACATCATTATTACCAAAGGACTCTTCTCACCGAGCAACCCAAAACAGTGTCACTGTGCCTGTGACATCAAGTCATTTGGGCTTCTCTGCACCTCTAAGGAAGCTCCCATGATCTCTAATTCCTTTCAGAAAAAGAATTAAGATAAAAAAAATAACACTGTGCTGTGGAAAACTGAAATCTTATTCACCTCAACATTCATGCTCTTCTAAAGTACACTCTCTTATAATTATCAGAAAAGTGAAGTTTACAGAGGAACCCACCCTGTTTTCTAAGGAAAAACTGCATCTCATCTGTCCTACATCACTGAAATATCCCAAAAATTCTAAGTAAATGAATCAGGTTATGTTCAGGCTCATTCTACCTACATTTATGTTGTTTCTGTTAATTACTTCTACCTGGAAATCTTATCTAAGTGTAGGTCTGTGCTTTTGTTGCAGACAGGTCACGCTGTGGCAATACTAACTTAAAGATAGAGCATTTTGAGCAAAGCATGGCAAGGAAAGCAAACAGAGAAAGGAAGAAAAAGGCTCAAGGATGCTGATATAGCTGGGCTGTTAAGTCTCACACATCTTTGCCCAATTCTATACTCCGCCTGCTCATCAGAAGTTGCTTACATCAAGGCTGATACTGTTCTAAGCCAACGGTGACATGTCTATAAAAAAGAATACTGGAAAAAAAAAAAAAGAAAAAAATTAAGGAGAACACTGAAATATCCACACAAAGGTTTTCTGACATCTCCTGAAATTATCTTCTGAACGGAGAATGGAGCTTTGCTGGAGAGATTCTTCTCTATGTTTGGCACAGGATTCAGCTGCTGGAATCTGTCAAAGCTGATCAGTTGGTGAACATCTCTGCAAAAAGTTGTTTCTTTCTAGCTGAAATTCACACTCTACAACAAACTGTACAGAACTTCAATTATTCCAACACTTTTTGTTGGAACTTGATCGGTGACAAAACTTGATGCGTTTCTTGGTTTTTAGCTAACCATTAACAGAGTTTCCTTAGGAATGGATTTACTAGGACAAGTATGCATATATGAAATTTACTTTATTATCTTCAGAAACTATTAAGGACTATATCTGAAAATAAAACCAGAATCTGACTTAATACAGCCAGAATTTTTACTGAGTCAGTATTTGACTCACTATGAATATAGGAATATTTATGATGGTGTGTGGATTTGCTCTAGTGTAGGACATTACATTCCTATGGCTGTGTAAATTAATGCAATCTGCAGCTTGCTGTTTACTTTGGTTGTGGTTCTTTTAAGTTCATGGCTGAAGTGATAGCAGAGCTTGGATCACTAACCACACCATTCAGTGGCAATGCAAAGGGCCAAGAAGGCTAGTGCTGGAGCTGAAGATCCCTTGAGGAAGGGCATTGATACGGTATGACACTAGTACTGCCTTGGCTGGTGCACTCCATCCTTGTTCACAGTGCAGTGTGAGGTTTTTAAATGTCAAGGCCAGGTGTGATCAAGATTGCATATATTTATCATGACTGAATAACAACTTAGGCAAGAATACAATAAAAAATTATGTAAATGCAGATGCATGCATTTGCTGTATATAGCACTGAATATTTTCTAGAAGAGAATTCAGCAAATAAAAAAGTAACTCAGAAGTAAAAAATCCCTTCAGGTCTAAGGATTTCTTGCTGCATGGTATGCCTTGAAACATTCCCTTATTTGGTGCAAAATCTCTCATATCTGAACGATGTAGCCTCTCTCTCTCAAAGACTGCATGAGGTAATGTACCCCAGGGCAGGAAGTCCACGACTGAAGCCCAGCAAGTCCCATGGTGGCTCCTGGGCAGAGCCCTACACGGCTCAAAAGTGTACCCACATCTTCCTGCTGGCCCTGCTGCCACGTCTGCATTGGCCTTCAGCCACCAAACAACCCAAATGCCACCCCAGCAGCTGGCAGCATGGGGTTGTGGGGGGAGATGGCAGCCAAGGCACAGTCGGTGACGCGGTCACTGTCACAGTCCCACTGGAGTAGGATCATTGACAGACCCTAAGTGGAGAGAGATGGCCCCTGGGCAGGGTGAGTGCTCCATAGGTGTCAAGAAGTGGTTCCTGGATGAAGGGGTATCCTTCGTCAGTGTTGAGGGAGGAGGAAAAGGAGGGCACAGCTCAGTCCCACTGGCCACCAAGGTGTTCTCAGTGGGACAGAGTCCCACCACACTGCCTTGCAGATCACCAACCCCTGGTAACCTGAGGGACCCTGACATGTTGGAAAGGGTGGTGGTGGGACATCTGTTTCAAGTGGGAGGCAACACAGACTCCTCACTGCTGTCTTGTGAGAGGGAAAAATGGTTACTGGAAATGATGTTGAAAAGTATTAAACATACCCATGATTCTTGTCAATGAGAAGTGTATTGAAGGGAAGAGGAACATTGTGTGTGTGTGACAACACAAAAGCTCTTGCGGTATGAATTGTGCTGATGTCAGTGTCTGGCAAAAAATTCCACTTGAGTTATAGCTGTAATCTCAATTGCCATGAATGATTGTCCTGTGTCTGGGAGAAATGGAGGTGAAGGGTAGGATGGTCTCCCAAGGGGCTGCTGAGCAAGGTAGAACTTCAGCTCTAGCCTGTGGGCCACTGGCTTTCTTACTTACTTACCTACTTAAAAATTTAATTTACATACAACACATTATTACCATTCTTTGTGGAATCTGCTGTAAGGTAAAAGAACAAGACCAGTTCAGAGTGAAGCAGTGGGGGAGCAGAACCCCACTGCTTAAAGTTCAGAAGGAGGTGGTCATAACGGCAGGCTGTCCAACTGATGTTGCTGATGGACCCTCAGATATTCTTTCTTTTCCTGGCTATGTCACCAGAAATGAGAGGTGACCTAGGGTGGGTGTTGGGATTTTGGGTTATGAAAAGAGCAGATTTATAGGAACCTGGATGTTACCTTCTTTGCTTATGGAGTAACTTTTTGGAGCTTGCTATGGAGGCTGCTTTTTATTTAAATATTTAAATTTTGTGGTAGCTGTGCAGTACACTGCATAACAAACACATGGTGAAATTTTCTTTTTTGTTGCATGTATTCTGTTATTTTGGAAGTAAAAAGATTTGGTATTGTATAGATCCTTATTTCCTACCATATTTAAAGACAGAAGGATACATACTGTGTTGCGTCATGTTGTACACACATAAGATGCAGCTGATAAGCTTTGAGAAGGCAATTCATATCCTCCTTCAGCTGGGGCTGGGGCTGGGTTGTGGTATTGGCTGCATGTACAAGGTCTCTGCTTATTAGCAAGTTCCATTCTGCCTTTGATGGCTTTATGACAGCCCTGCTTGACACCTCCCATTCAAGTAGTTCAGAAAAAGGCAGGTCATCAGTGCACAGTGTTAAATAAATACATAATATCTCAGTGCCTAAAGCTAAATCTGTTTTCTGACACATATAATCTTTAAAATGGACCTAATTTATTAATTTGCTTTCCATAAAAAGCATCAGCTTTATTCCCATAGTATTTAAATTTCAGGTGCTATCTTTTCTATCTATATATTCATTTTCTTTGAAGAGTGATGCCCATAAGTTGGTGAACCTTCAAGAGGGTCACAGTGGACAGAGGAGATCAAAGTCATTTGGGCCTTATTACTAGCAAGGAAAGGCACAGAAAAGAAGATGAAAACTATATGCAAAGATAGATAACAGTTTGAGATGAGTGAAAACTAAAGAGAAACAGGAAAAAAACAGTCTACAGAGGAATATTCTTGTGAAGGAAGGTTGTTGATAATGATTAAGTACATTACTCTGATTTTATTATTTAAACCAAACTCTGTTTTGGATCTTTGTAGGGCAATCTTGTTGACTAGAATTGTGGAAATTTTGGGGGGGTTTTGCTACAAAAGTAGCAAGAAGATGGTACTTGAAGATTTCAGAATTTGGATTGAATTGGAAAAAATAGTTCTAGATTAGATGAAGATGATAACGTTTTCAAAATGTCAAAATAGTTTGTCTCATAAAACATCTAAAATGTTTTGACATTTCTGGTTAGTTTTCAGATACTATAATAAGAGCCAAGGAAATGATTTCACTAAACCACTGAAAGAGGCTCATAATCTGTTTGTTTGGGGTGTTTTTTATGCTGCTGTGGAGCAATCAGGGTAATCCCTTCTATCACCTCCTGTGGAAGGAGGTACCACCTCTGGGTTAGGAGCTCATAATCTCTTTGTCCATGCAAAGCACAGTTGCAAAGAGAAAAAAAAAAAAAGAAAATGTTTCACCCTTAAATTGTGCTACACCAATAGCTCTTAATTCTTTTCTAGGCAGTGTAGTGTCCTTCAGGCTGAACAGGCAATTAAATGACATCTCCTCTACTGTGGGTGAATGACATGAGACCCGATGGTAATGATGTGACCACTAAGCAAGGAGTTGTGCTCAGGGCAGCTTTGAGCATAGTTAAGTTCCTTTTATGAGAAGTTCCTTAAAACAAATTCCTCAAAACAAATTCCTCATTTTTGGTTGATTGAACTGGTTTATCTCACCTGAGATGAAAAGTATCTGGGTTTTACTTAGTCAAGAAAACAAAACCTATTCATTAATAAGATATTTTGATGGTGACTTATCCACCAAATCAGGATCCCTTTCCTTAGAAACTAGAAAACATGTTGCTTGTACAATTTTGTACTGATACCCATAGTCAGTTTTCTTTGGATTGATGATATTTTGTAACCCAACTGTATATCCTGATGCAACGTTCATATTTTTAATGAAATCATCATCTCCCATTTATTTTCATTGCCTTTTAATTAAAAATACATGCTGAATTACTGCATTATCAATTTGAGCTAAGGCAGTCAAATTAATATGCTTGCATTAAAACTTTTTAAAGCTCTTATTCAGTTTTAGTGCAGATTTGTCATTCCTAGACATTTATTTACATCAACTGTAGACAACGCTGATGTTTTAATACAAAACATGGTAGTTTTATTTCTGAATACCTTGTGCTTAATCCTATGTAGTGGTTAGGAATCATAAAGGAAAAATATCTAATTACCAAAAAATCGGTGATATTTTTTTGCTTCTTAGCCTGGATTGCATCGTCCAGCTATAGCTTTGTTGTGATTTCTGGTCCCATTTCTGAAAAACTTTTACAGACATAGGGAACCATTAAAGTAGTTGCAACTGGAACTCTACTTGCTATCATTGATTTTCTTTGTTCATCTTTTGCTAGTATTCAGTTTTTAACCTCTGAATTTCTGGTTGATATCATCAATTTATGCTTCTAATCCACATAATTTGTTATTACTTTTTGCTAGTATCAAATACATTTTTAGAAAAACAATTTCTATGTTCTTTATTCCATTACAAAAATACAGAATGGAAGAGAGAAAAGGAATACTAAGATACAGAAAATAGATATTTGTTAGAATGCATCAATTAAGTGTATTTATGGTAGATGGTTTGATTTCTAAGTGACACACATTTGGGAAAGTTTAAATAGTCTTAGCAATGTATTCTAGGTGAATTGTAATGTATCTTATGTGAATTATAATGTGTTGTAATCATCTGTCTCATAAAATTTTAGTAGAAAAATATAATTACCTTTGTATTGATTTTTCTCATTCAGATTCAAAGATTATTCAGCTCATAAGAACAGTGCTAAAAATAGTACTGTTTTCAGAGGCTTTTTGCAGTTTATGGCCTTTTCAGACTGGTGGATATATTTGTTGGTGTTACACTTCAGAAGCAACTGCTATAAATAAAGGACAAAATCAGCAGGGATGCAAATTGTCCAAACAAGGACTGAAGAACCTGGTGTACCTTTTACATTGCAGCTGATTTGCATGAACACAGTGTTTGTTAATGAAAACATTGTGTACTCTAGGATTTTCATATAAACAGGATTTTTTAAACAGGCTTATCAATGCAGGAAACATTTTCTGCTCTGTGTTCATTAACCTCTCTTGTTCTTGTCTTAGGCTGCATGCAGCTGGATTCACTAAAAAATATTTCTAACTGCTGCTGCTCTCCACATCCTTCCTCTCAATTTTTCTATAAATACCTGTAGTTTTGTAATTTGACTTTAAAATCTGTTATTGAAGAAAGCTATAGAAATAATGGTTTTAAGATGGTTTTATTGCTCACAGTAGAGGGCTAGATTTCTTTTCACTTTTTTTGTTTGTGTTTATTTCCATAAAAGTACATGTTATTATTTTGTGGTAATGAAACAACAGCAGAATCACATTAACTTGCCTGAATTTGTTGTTAAAGTTGCAAAACATTGGACATAAAACCTCAGTGATAGCTAATTCTACTCACTTGATCTTTGTATGAAATACTATCTAAAATGCTTTCTTATTTGAATCTGTGAAATCACATTTAAAATATTCATGCTCAGATTATCCTAAACTAACTTTTTATCTCTTAAGTCTCTATAGATTTAAGGCCCAAAGACATGTTTTTAATCACTTAGTTTAGACTTTTAATATAATAATATGTTGGTATATTTTAAATATATAATTAATAATATATGTGCATTATTAGCTTTACCTTGTTGCTTTCCTCAAACCTAGGGTTTGTGGATAAACTGAAATTGCGTAAGACTGTTGCCTGTTCTGTCTGCTGATATGTCCCTTCCTAGAGAGTTATTATTGCTTCTTGTCAGTGAAGGAGGACGTAAACAAAGAACCTCATTTTCTCTGAAAATAGTTTTCCTCCTTTCAACCTTTAAGTGTTTTTATCTGATCTTCATAGGTTTGATAATGGTAAGCTGTTACTTTACCACCAAATGTTCACTGACAACTGGAACATCTGGAAGTACAACAGCTGCTCTTCTGCAGAATCAGGTGCAGCTGTGCCTTGTTAAGGTCTCAATAATTACGAAGGGCCAGGCTGTGTGTTTATTGTGCAATTCCAACAACAAGTATTTTTTGCTGATTTTGCTTACAAAACATTCAAAAATCAGTGGGGTTTTTTTTTGGTGTGTGTGTGTGTTTTGGTGTTTTTATTTGTTTGTTTGAGTTTCTTGGTTTGGTTTGTTTGTTTGTTTGCTTTTTCCCTCCCCATGATAGAGGCATCAAGTTATTTAACCACTGATACATTCTCTAAGGATATTTATGGACAAATATTTCCTATCAAAAATTGTTTAAGAAAATTATTTCCCTCAATGTCTTTCTACAAATCTCACATTCTCAGGTTAGACTTTGTACCTGACTCTGAGTTCTGCTCAAACCTTTTTGCAGTGTTTTATTCACATGTATGAACTGGGCTTTCAGGTTATTGAAAGTTATTGCGACTCCGGTGGGGGTCACCAGTGACTTCCCAAAGGGAGGGAGCTTTTTAAACTTTAGCAAATATGAAGCTGTGTTTCAAAATAATCCCAGAGAGTGGTGCAAAACATGGGAAAAATAAGAATGTAAGCAACTGGAATAAATCCTGAAGTTTCTTCACAGTTCTGCTCCTTGTCTTTAAGTTCTGTATCAAATTAGTTGAATAATTTTTGTTGGATTTTCAAAACTTGATGGTAGTAGTACATTATTGTTTTGCATCAAGAGATGCTGGTGTGTTGTGATCACAGTAAGAAGGGTGCTCAGACTCTGTAAGGTACCATTTAAAATGCTATTTTATTAGAGCTGATGCAATAAGGAGAGAACAACATAGAAATAAAATAAGAAATCCTCAGTTGCACATGCAAAGGATCTTTGAAAAATAGCACTGTATTATTTATTATAAAAGTATCTGTTTGATATGTTTACATATGAAAACTGTGTATGGCACAGACATTTCAACAGATAATACAACATACATTATGGCACACGTTTACACTTCTGGGAGGAGGGGGCTGGACTAGACAGTCTCCAGAGGCTTCAATGATCAAACTTAACCATGTGTTCTATGACTCTACAGACTGAAATAAGCAAGTTGCTTCATTGTCTTTGCTTTGGAAAACTATGCAATATGGAGAATGCCAACTGTTTTTATATCAACCGGGCATCCAATTTTTCTTAGCAAGTCAGATCCTTTTTAAGGTAGTGTTTATTTGTAATGGCTGGTGTTGTGTTAACATCTGAATGTCTGTTAGTTCTACTCCGTGTAACTATACATTTAGATGATTCTTTTCTGCATTATACTAGTTTTATACTGTTGCAGTTCTGAAAATCTCTATCAACAGATCATCATAGGTACATATTTGCACTTTTTCACTATCTCACTTAGAAGATTACAGAAATCAAAGGGGTTTTGTCCCCTAAATTCAGTCCCTGCTCGGTCTGTAAAAGTTAATTTCTAGTCTTTATCTGTATATTTTCAATTCACAAAGTTATATGATTTAATTATACAGTGTAGTTCCACAAGGAGGGAAACTAAACACGTATAGTGCCACAAAAACTGGATTTCTCTTGTCTGAAACTTCTTTCTCTGGTTTTGCAGTTAATTGCATTATGGAAGAATATTGAAGGACAATTTCATTTTATGCATTTCGGAGTCTGGTAGCCTGAGCAACTTGTAATATTCAGTAGGATTAAAAAAACACTCCAGAGATTTAAGTGAAGACCAAGTTTTGACACAGCATTGGTAGAATGAAATTATTGGCAGAGAATATAGAAAAGTTATTTTACTGCTCAATTATACATTGCATGATCTCTGATAAAGTAATGGTTATTTGGTGATGCATGCAGTGAATTAAGGTGTTTTGGTGTTTTTTAAAATCTGTTTGCCCTTTAAGTAAAACTATATTATTGTGTAAAAATTACTCCCAAATACTGTTTCATTGCATTTCATTGCAATAAAAAATGTTCACAGTTTTTATGTACATCTCATGCATTTAGACAAAATTCAAACTAACTGGTTTTAAGGAAAAAGGAGACAGAGGTAAAATAAAGACAAATCAAGGGCCAAATCTGGATTGAAGCACAAAATCAAAATTACAGACATTCTTAGAGCTTTGTAAAGGTCCTCAAGCAAACCACAAACCAAACAGCTCTTTGAAGGGTTCTGCCTGGACGCTGTGGTTGTAAACAGTCTGTGACCTTTCCGTCAGTGCCCTTGATCACCTGATAAAAATTAGTATTTTTTGTTAGAGCTGTAAAACCAGGTTTTTAGGAAACCTTCTTGACTCCAGCTTGTCTGCTGACTTCTACCCTACAAGAGAACTTCTGGGAATGCAGTTATCAGAAATTAATATGACTTAAAATCTGCTGCCTCCTACAAAGGCAGCTAATATGCCTGAGACATGGGCAAATTTATATACACCAGAGGGTCTGAGAAAGTCCTAAGTTTCTCCAGCCGATAACTGGTGCATATAGGAATCTTGTTAGACATGGACTAGTTCATATCCTCTTGCCTCAAGACAGGAGCCAAAGCACAACAGTGGACTGAAAAGATAAACAAAAGTTGACACGTGACAGTGCAGGATATGGGATCTGACAGCTGCAAAAACATACTCGGTAGTGTTTTCAGCATATGTTCATTTATGACACTTCTCATGGACTTTCATATCCCATAGAGTCAGGCATAAGAAAAATCTCTGGGGGAAAATGCTAGAAGGAAACCTCAGCTGTTCTAGGATCCGACATCAGCTGAGACATACTCATATTTACTGGGTTCTGGCTGTAGAGAGGTTTATGCTCCCACATTCCCAGGTAGTGACTGCCACTATCGGATGCATCATGTTTCGGTGGAGAAGCTTATCTGGAAGAACAGAACATATACTGCGATTTTAAAATACCCTTAATTAATGAAGAACCAATGCACAGCTCTCAAGATAATACTGCCCATGGAAGTCTGCCTTGCAAAGGAAGGAAGGGTTAGTGGTAACTGGCAGAAAGTCCATTTTGTTGATGTAAGCTGTATCCACATTATTGTTGTTATAGTCTGTTATAGCCAGAGTGACCCTCTTGCGGACTTTGCTTAAGGTGGCCTGATAATTCCAGCTGGAAAAGTAGATGTGACAGCATAACCAGGCTGAGTCAATTATGTAGTATCACCTAGTTCAGAAATATAAAAGTGCTTCGATTTAAAAACTATCTGCAAATTATTGTTACTGCCTTCTTGACCTGGGTGTGGAGGCTTGGGGATTTTTTGAGCTTTTCATCAGTCTGAGTTCTGTAGCCAGTAAGTCATGCAAAAAAGCCACTGATCATTGATTATGAATTTTTGAAATTTCACGTTTAATATCATGACATGTTGTGAGACATTGATGCTGTCCTGAGAACCTTTTCAGACAGCATGTGTTTCTTTTAGGTGTAACATTATTTTCGCTGTTACATTTTTAAAAAAAAAAAACATCTGCATGCTCAGATTTGTGTGTCTGTTTGCTCACTCAGAATAGTGCAAGGTTTCCCTCTAGTGGTTAAAACTCGTACAAACGTTCTGAAAGCATAATGCAATATCTCTATTACCTAGTTTTTTGTAATTTTACAAATAACAATAACAACTAGATGTTATTTGTAGATGTAATCAAACTTCCCTGCAGCCTGAATAAACAGAGACATATTACAGAGCAGAGTGCAATCATGCAGTTTATTTTTTTTTCCAAAGCCAGGTCTTCTTTTCATTGTTGTGGGCTTGAGTTGTCTTGTGTAATGGAGAATATGTACCCATTTGTATCAGTACATGTAACTTTCCCCTTCCTTTCTCGCGGGGGGGGGGCGGGTATTCTCCAGTTAATTTTGTTGTTGTTGTTGTTGTTGTTGTTGTTGTTGTTGTTGTGGCAGACACCAGTGTCTCCAGAGACTTAAACTGTGGCCCTTTTTCACTCTGTCTGCAAACTCCTCTTCTCCTAAGACACAGCAACAGATCATACAAGGGATAAAGCATCACATGGTCATTCCAGAATTTCACGCTTGCTTTATGGGAGCTATTTGGTTAATTCCTCTTCTGTCCAGGGATTAATTTATAGAAATGAACGACAGAAGAGGAAGCTTGAAATCCATTGTTGAGCTGCTTTTAATTACTATTCTGTTTTGGAGTTCAGTTATAGTGAGTTGCCCATGCCCACCTGTTTTGTCTAAGGGAGGTACTGGTTTTGCTGCACTTGTCAATAGATGATAACTTGATCCCAGTTCCACCCTGAAAATTCCACATATCCTTGATTGACAGGGAGTAAGCAGAACTATTGAAAAGGATCAGGCTGACCTTGCAGAGGCAAATGTCTTTTTATGTAGAGCTTTTCCTCCAGATTTAGTTTTACATGGTTCTGATAGCTTCTTCATAAGCTTTATGTAACATTTATGTATGTATTTGTACATATGTGTTTATATATAATTTACTTATGTACTTATATATTATGTACATATTTATACACTGTGGTAGTGCTTCCTGGTTTGAGAACTTTCAGGTGATATTTTCATCCAGCTTTTATCTTCCCTAAAGCACTTGTCAGAGGTCCCTGTGCCCTAAGTGTTCCTGCTGGTTCATATTTGTCTGCTTCTTGAAGCTTTGTGATCACTTCCTCTGCTAGAAACCCCAGCTAAATGTACAGCAGGGTAGACTTCAGCTGGTTTTGGACTGCGTTTTGCTCCCATCATATTTACTCCCATTATGTTTTCTTCTTGAATAGGATTGGTTTTGAATACCAGAGGGCTGCCAACATGTCACCATGTTACTGTCATGGATGCTGAGGATGTGGCAGCTCAGTCACAGCCCCACTGTAGGACAGAGGGTTGGTATTGGAGGCTTGGATAGGAAATGGGCAGTGAGAGAAATGTAACATACCTATAATATGAGAACATAAGAAAAACCGTAGGACACTTTTGCAGCTCCAGAGGCATCTTTATTACGACATGCTGATGGCTTTTGTTTAGCTTCATGCAATTTGTTACCTCCTTCCATGTTTGTTTTCAATTCCAGACTAGTCTTTTTGTTGGGGCTGGTGAAAGGCACTGAACTGCAGGTGGTTTTCACATCACTGACAGAGACAAGCTATGCTATGTGTTCACAGGCAACAGGATTTCTCTTTTGTTCAGCTTCTGCTGCCTGTAACCGTATTTTTTTCAAGTGCTTCTTTCAGTGTGACTGAGAACAAATCAACAGGAAGGTCAATAAACTGTATAGTGCAGACATGTGTGAGGAGGTATGGGAAGATGTAAGTACCCAGAAAGAAACTTGGAGGAAAAGACTGAAGTTGAGCAATAAAATTTCCATATTGGAAAGACAGTTCTTTCTGGAACTATGTTAATTTATTTTGTAACATATAGGATTCTAGTTTAATTGTATGAAACAAAAACCACAACCTCATCCCTTCCTCCAAATGTCTTATCCGCCAAAATTTAAGGGAAATAACTGGGTCTAAGTAATATCTGTTCCCCAGCCACAGGTCTCTTGTCTGACATTTTGAATTTTTCTGTTTTTTTTTTTTTAATTTTTTCTTCCTTTCCCTCCTCCTGCAGTGCTGTTTGTTTCTTATTTCGCATCTTGGTAGAGATACCTGAGTTGGTCTCACAGTGGGCAGGAGAAGAAACTGAGGGATCTGTAATGTAAAAGGAGCTGACTGCTAAATGGATGTTCTTTCTGCAGTGACTTTCCCTCTGCTCCAGCAGTGTGGAGCTCTCCTGAGCAAGCCAAACAAGGCAGCTGTTTCAGCACTTCTTTGAGCTGCATTTTCAGAATGCTGACCATACTTAACTTTAATAGGTAGCTAAGCCATCCTATATTTAATAGAGGTCTTTTTCTATATGGCATGGTGTACAAATGGGAAAGAATAATCCTAAACAAACTGATTTGGAAGATTTCTACTGGGACAATAATTCTGTTGTAGTGAAACTTTAATGAACAATATGCACGGCAACAGAAATCTCTCCTGAGGCTTCTTTGCAGAGGCCAAGATAAACCATATGCACTTAAAGTACCCTGGAGTGTCCTAAATGGTAGATTATAAATGAGCTGTGCTTAAATGAAACTCATGTCAACTAGATTACACTGAATTGTGGATACTGTTACTAAGTTGCTAGTAATGTACACTCAGAACTAGTAAACAAATCACACTAACAAGTAACCAATTCAAGAAGAGCAAGCCCTGATGCTCTTGCAGCTCCATCCTGGGGGAAGTAATGAGCTTGGTTTCAAACTGCTTATCCAATAAATAACAGGAGCAAGTACCAAAAGGCTGGATGTCGCAGAGGCTTAAAAAAAACCCCAAACAAACAGACAACAACAACAACCACACAACTCCCCCCCCCCCAAACAAAAACAAACAAACAAAAAAACCAAACCAACCAAAACCGAGAAAAGTGAGTCTTTTGGCTGCTTTCAAAGACTCCATCTTGCTAGTGAAGCATCTTGCTGGAAGAAGACCTGGCATCCACTTGAAGAAACAAGGGAAAATTCTAGAAACACCGATGTTAAGGTACACAGACTTCACAGAAAAATGTTTCCATGACAGAGGTGGCAGGCTGGGGTTCAGCCGAGCTGCTCAGGGTGAGGAACGGTGTTGCTCCACCACCAAGGAAGGGCTTCAGTGTTGCTCCACTGGACTATAGTGTCATGAATGATGCTGCAGCAGCAAAAAATGAGACAATAGGTGTGGAACTGGCCATAGATAAGAAATAATTTGTCACTCTTCAATGTTGGTGATTACAGTAGTGAATTTTAGCAGTTGTCAAATATTAGCTTTCAAATGACCAATCATTGTGGTCACAGGGAACAAGTAACAGCTTAATACAAATAAATGGCTATGTTCTTCACCTTAAATAAATGCATGATTTCCTATCACACCATCAAACAATTGCATATTACGTAAGACAAATAAATCTCAAAGTATAATGAAGAATAAGCAAATATAAACATAACACAACCCCATTAATAATTTTTTAAAAAATAATCACCCAGTACACCTTCTAAATGTACTTGTGAGCACATCTCTTACAATGGAAGACTTGAAGATTATAATTAAATCCTAAACATCACTAGGAACTATCTGAAAAATCCGTTTTGCTTATCTTGATACCAGTCTTGCTTTTCTCTTGAATCACTTGAGGTGTGAAGTTAAATAATTGCTCTGGTATTACTGATAGCTCTATTTCCCCCTATAAAATTCCTTGGTTAACTAAGTATTTTTGGAAATTATTCAGTACTTTTGAAAGAAAAAAGAAGGATTTTTCTGGTGATGTATGTTATTTTTCTTTGTCTTAGCTTAGACGTCTCAAAGCACACAGAAGTCAATGGAAATTAATGGACAAACTTCATCCTTTTAATGTTTTTTGTCTTTTGTATTGTATGTTCACCTTTACAGAAGCCAAATATAACTCGTGAAGCAGCTGCATACTTATTTGTATAAGCAAATTTCAAAATAAAGCGTCATTTTGTTAGGGGGTTGTACCATTGCCAGCAGAGAAGGATCAAGATCTGTGCATGGGATTGTTAGGTATCAGAGCAATGCTGATATAGAATAAGAAAAAATTCACTGGATTTCGGAGAGTGTTTGCAGTGAGTGTTGGGTAAGTGCAACACTTCAATGCTTGTTGAATATTTTATATTATGTGCTGTTTAAAAGAAAATTATCACCATTTATTTATGTCTCCTTGTTCTGTTTATCTATAGGCATCAAGTTTATGTCTGTTGCTCCACGCTTAATACAATTTAAAAAAGCAAAAGGAAAATTTACAAATAAGAACTTCTCATTGCTCTCTGGTAGGGAGACACTTGGGGAACTGCTTCAGGGTTTAAGTAAATTCTTCTCCCAAAAAATCTTCTAGCCAGTGCTCCAGGAAGAGGGGTCTTTGAGGTGTCTCTGTCACCAACAGCTCTCACACAGCTGCAAGCCTGGCTCTGAGGCTTCTGCTGAGGCCTGAGCATCTATGGTTAACTTCCCAATGCTGGTTTTGAGGAACTTATTAAAACTGTTGAGCTTCCAGTAAGATTTCTACTTTTTTTCATTGGAAGTTTTGAGAATTTACCAGTTTTAAAGATCAGGTCATGTATGCATATGCGTACAGACTGTGCACACACATACTGACTTCATGCATGCCGGTATCACATCAAGTGCTTTAAAATTACATGGTCAGAAGGCTCTGTGAAAGTGCAAAGAATTTGCATATTTATTTTATCTTATATTTATTAAGAGACTGCCTGGGATAAAACATATTCATCTTTATCATAGTTTTTAAATTAAAAAATCTGCTAAAACTGAGAATCCCCACAAACACTTAACAATTGTCAACCTGCACCATGCTTCCTTGTTTGCTCATGCCGGCTGCCAAGGTGCTCTGTGCAAGGGTATTTCTACCCCACTGGGAGCAGTTTTGACCGTTTTGGCCATATTTACTGAGAAACTACTTTGTTGCCTGGAGAAAGGGAGGTTTTGTGGGTTTTGACTGAGGAAGAACCGCAGGGGCAGTGGCTGTGGCTGAGAGCTGCTGTTTACTCACTAATTCCCTGGCAACCCTCAACAATGGAAAAGCAAACATTGAAAAGATTAATGATAGAGCCAGTTTTAGTGTTCAATTTCTTACCAAAACTAAAGGCAGCTACCAGCCTAGGCAATATTAATTCTAATAAACAAATGATTTCTTACCTCTGAAACCTCATGCATTAAGAATATACCTCCTCCCCAACCTTTCTGAGGTAGCAAGATATTAAGCTGATGAAGAAGATCAACTATGATCAACAGTTCTTGGATTTTTCTTTTTACTTTTAATGGGATATGTATAGGATATATGCTGGCACTGTTAAGTTAGTCACTCAGAGACCTTCTTATCAGTGTTGTGGTTTGAACATCTTTTCCATGCTCTTGATTTCAGGGAGGTTTCCTTAGAAAATCCTGTTCTTCATAAGTTTTTACCTGCTGTGCAGTGGATGTGGTGCCTAAAGTGATGTAACAAAGAAACAAACAAAAAAAACCCCCACCCAACCTGCATATGGTGCTATACTCAGGAAATCACTGGGAGGCTGGAACTTTTAGCTCCATTTCCATTTGACCTGAAGTGGCAACCTGTCAGTGCAGAAAACTCTCGTGTCCTGTGCAATACCAGGATCCAGCCAACACTACTGCAGGTAAGAGAGGAACAGGCTGACTCAGGAACTTCATGTTCCTTCTTGGGTTTTGGAGGGAATTACAATATAGGGTCATGGGCTCTACTCTTTTCTTTAAATATCATTTCTTAGCTCATCCTTTCTGATCTGTCCCTGTCCAGTCCTCTGTCTTCTCTACATCTGCTTCCAGTTTTTTTTTTTTCACTCCTATATTTTAGTGGACAAGCATCTACTCAGACAGCCTGGACCTCTGTTGTTTCAGATTTGTAGAGTTTTTTAAATAAAATGTTTCCAGTAGTACTGTAGATAACTCTGAAGGGAGTTTAAGCCTGTAAACAACATAATGTTTCCTAGCTACACGTGATGGATCTGTCATATCAAGTATTGCACCTGGTAGGGTGTGTATACAACTTATGCAAACCACTTACATTAAAGTAGGAAGAAGGCATTAAATAATTTTCTCGTGAGCAAATGAGGTTCTTGGAGACTCCACTTTTCTCAAAGAATGCAAAAAAAAACCCTTTAAATCCTCCCACAGCAGAACAAGATGGGGAACCTCACTAGCTTCAGCTGCTGAAATATACTTTCCTACCCTAATATTTTTAAGGTAAGTAGCAAATTCCTGGCCTCTGTCTTGGAAGGACTGAAGTGCAGTGCCCGAAGAGGGGAAGCAGAATGTTTGTGTTGCACAGCTGTCTCAGCAATACTGGTCTCAAATAGAAGGGATACAAGCTGTAGCAGTGTTATCCTATAACATCTTTTTTGAAATAAACATTCTTCTGAGCTACTTAAACATTGAGTGGTTTCCTAGTGGTGGTTTCGTTGTGGTTTGTTTGTGTGGTGTTTTTCTTTCTTTCTTTCTTTCCTTTTTTTTTCCCCACATGCCATTTGTTTTCTCATGTTTCCTCCTGTTATCTTCATTTCCTGCTTTCTGCAGTCTTTGGATGTTAAGCACTTTCTCTGAATTTAAAGGCTGAAGATTTAGCTGAAAGACAAGGTTAGGATAGCTTGGCAAATGCTTCTAGTGGTGAATAGGTTTTGGTATTCATTGTAACTAATTCTTACATCTATTCCTGTTTGTCTAAGGCTTGAGGATTTAATAGTGAACGAGCATCTAAGCCACTTTACCTGGTAGAAATTTTGTGATTTTATAGGTTTTTTGTATTGCATGTATCCTAACAGTGGTTTTTTATATATAGGTATGTTTATATGTACTTCTATATGTGTATATATATGCAAAAACATACAGAAATACATGTATAAGTATGTTTACAGTTTTGAAG
Source organism: Columba livia (assembly GCF_036013475.1). NCBI lineage: Eukaryota > Metazoa > Chordata > Aves > Columbiformes > Columbidae > Columba > Columba livia. Next base: position 74,269,133 of record NC_088604.1, read on the forward strand.
TCAGGAGTTCAGCCTGGGCTAAAAAAATAACCTACTGGATGAAAAAAAAAAAAAATACAAACCACAGTATTTACTATGTCAGTATGACACCTTTGCTCATGGTGGTTTTTACTGCACATCCCTAACATGGATTTTTGGAAAGCAGGGCATGGAAGCAGATGCTTTTAAGAAGGAAAATCATATGTCACAGCAGACTGCCAGTGATCTGGCAAGCACGGTACCATGTTCCAAAATAATAATTGACAAGATCATGCTTCCTTTATCCCTAGGCTGGGTTTCCAGCATGAATGAATCCTCTGGCAAGCAGTGTCCAATTTTATACAGCTCAGAAGCCAGTGGTATGATGGGCAACAGTAATGACTCAACAGAAGACCTGAACTATGATCAAGCTTTTCAGCATGCAAGGCAATTAGGTAATTTGTCCCGTTCTGCATTTTTTTCTCAAAAGTTTGCTTCCAGTGTAACCCAGGCTGGAATTCATGATGCAAGTGACACCCTGGAAATGTTCACTCCTCCTCTGCTCCCTGACTCAGAGCTTGGGATGAACCATTATACTCCCACCTACAAAAACATGGAACAGGTTAGTTTGCTTTAAATAATCACTGAGTTTATAACTGCATATTACAAATTTCTGGTAGTTGCACAGCCTCTTCAGGAAGAAAGGATCAGTAACTTTTGTGTCTGTCTATTGGTAGGAAGCTTTACTGGCAAGCACGGATAAGTGCATCAGAATCCTGTGTTTGATTATGTTGCTCTAATAAATCCATTAAATGAAGTGCTTTTCCCAAGAGACAATAATTTTCTTCTCTTGTTGGATAGTTACTGTTATCTCCTTCCCTCTGGTGAAAAAGATTGCTTGTTCTGGCCCCACATACTCATGTGTGTAAATGTCGCGTGGCATTTTCATGTTCTTATTTCTGTACGTCTTTCTATCCATTCTCTTCTCATCCTCGATCCTCTTTTTTTGGCTTTTTTTCCATTTCTGACTTTTCCTCTTCTTCTTAGTTTGGACAAAGAAATGGACAGAAGTAACTCCACAGTATCTCTTCCAATGAGTGCTCCATGGGCTTCTTTTAAGATAGTAAACAATACAGTGATTCAGTTGCACATTTAAACAAACCCCTCATGTTTCCAATATAATTGAATGTATTATTTAGGGTGTGTCTATGCTGGCAGCTTGCAATCCTTTCTCCACTGGAAGTCTATCACAATTTTAGCCTTTTTTGATAATGTAAAAATCATAAGTACCTGTGGTAACAAGGCAGCATCTTCTGCCACTTCCTTAAGAACAACTCACCTCAGACCTTCTTTTCTTATTACTATTGGTACCAGAACCATCAAGAACCACAGTTTGATACTGTATCTTCATGGCGTTTTCAGACTCCAGGGCAGCAGGACCAGGTGACGAGGCAGCATGTGGAGCAGTTGCAAAGACTGGTGGCTGAACAGCAGAAAATCATTGCGCTTTACAACCCAGGTACTTGGGGGCTCCCACCTGATGCTGCGGCACCCTTGTCTGCTGACACTTACACTCAGGCAGTGAAACATGGCAGTTCCTTAAAGAAAGAGAAGGTTTGATGGTTGTTTCCCATGGCTGGAAGGTTGTTCTCTAGCAGCTGGGCTAAAACATTAATTTCTTTACACACATTTTATACAAGCTGTAAACCCCATAAAACATTTGTTTCCATTTTTGTACACTAAAATTCCAGGAGAACTATGAGGAGCAGTCCTTTATATTTAATTATAGTCCTCCCATACAGACTTATACTGAAGTATGTATTTGAATGGTACTGCAGAAAATTATAGTATAATGGTGAGCATTTTTTTTTATACCTATATATGAAAGGTACAGCTTAAACTTAGATAAAAGGAGCAGAAGAAAGGCAACATGCCAAGCTTCTGTTAACAGACTTACCTTTAATAGTACAGCCTGTTTTTCACAGCAAGATACAACCCATTGAACAGCTTCATTTTACCAGTGATATTGCCAGAAAACGCCATCTGCTCAGCAAGCAGAAAAAGAGGAGACCTCCGCTTTCAGCCTTGTCCAGAGTAGTAGCACATTCTCCTCAGCGTGTGACCCCATGATGTAAGAAGAATTTAGGGAAATCATGTAGACTTGTGACAGCATTGGCCAGGCTTTATCAGGGCTGCTTGTGCAGGGAGTATCTGTAAGGGCAGGAAGGTCAGGGGATCCTTGGATTGCTGCTGCTCCTCAGACAACCTGCTGCAGAGGCAGCTTCACCTCACCCATGTGGTAGGAGTCCGAGCAACCTAAGGCATCCCCTGTCTGCATCTCCGCATTGTTCTGGCATCAGTTTTCTCAGTCTAATTTCAAGCTTCTTTACCCAGTTGAGGAGCTGCAAGGTCTCATTCTGCTAAGATACCAGAGGACAGTTAGGAGAAGAAGATGATGGCACCTTGCATGATAGAGCTCACTGTAGCCTGATGAACAGCTGTAGGGTTTTTTTCAAAACTTTCTTCTCATGTTCTAACCGTACAAAGTGTGACAAGTGCTCTCAGTTAAAGACAGCCATGTATTTTGCTGTTCCTCCATGCATGTACAAAAATACTTCATAGCACACCTAGTTTGACCAGTTTGGATAGAATAATTTATAATAAAAAATCAATTTCGGCTGCCATAAAAGGAACTTCTGTTTGCAAAGGTCCTTGCAAAATAGTAAGCATTACTTCGGGTAGAGTTAACAATAATAATAATAAAACCAACAAGAATTTATGGTCTTTTGCTTTTTTCCCCCTCTTGGAAACTCTGGGAGTTGGCACTTGTTAGTTGGCTTTAGAGAAACATGACTTTATATTATTATTGCTTAAAAGAAAATGAAACTTTAGCAAGTTTAATCTACCTTGCTAATGTACATAATAGCAATTATTAGCCAACAAAATAAAAGGCTTTAGAAAAGTGATACCAGCATGCCTGGCTGTCGTTGTATGGATTTTCCTGATGGAGCAATGCCACTGCAAAATAGTTGTCAAGAGCCACTGTTGAATACTAGGGAGACGGCCTGAGAAAGAGACAGAACGAAGACTATGGCTGAGTAAATCATGTGCTTTTTGCCTCAGAGAAAAGCTGGGTTGGAATGGCAGGCAAATGCTCAGTGAGTCGTCTGTGATGACCAGGTTGAACAAATACACAGTCTGAAGCTTCCAAGTTTTCCAATGAAAGCAGAACAACCACAGGGCAATTATGTTTCTCATTAATACCTGCCCAAATAGCACAATCTGCAGGACACTTGTTGTTAGTTCCACCAGTTTGCTGTGAGCAGAACAGTTAGGCTGCACCACTTTCTTGGTTCTCAGGAAAGAATGAACAGTGTGAGAAGGAAAGTGTCCTTGGTGTTGTTAGGCTTAATCACGCAAACTCCTCTTCCCCCCGCCTCAATGCTGTAAGTCACTTGATACATTTCTGAAGCAAGGAAGTACGGTTTGTATCATGAACTCAAGACCAGCCTTATAAAGTAAGAAATAGATTTATAGGCCCTGTTTGGGTGTATTTACATATCCAGATACATTTAGCTAACATATAAAGCGACAAATCTGCACTGAAAGTTCTCATTTGTTAGTGGAGGCGATGTAGGTTGAGGGTAGCAAAAGACATTTCATATTCTAGTCCCATTAAGCTTTAAAGAGGCAAAATATGAAGAACTACTACTATTTTGGTTATGATTGATGATTGCAGCAAGCATGTTTGACAATTGAAATAAAATAACAAAAGCAGAATTTCATTCTTTCACTCTGAACGTGCAAACCAGCAGGGAACATGAAAGCGACATTGTTTTTGTGCAATATCAGTCTAGTAAGAGATTTCTAGTTCAGTGCAAAATATTTGTCTTAAGCTCCTCTAATTTTTATTTTCTGATAATTGTTTTTAGGCTTTTCTGCTTCTCCTGGGATACCTTCCCAACTAGGAGACATGATGCCACTCTTTCCATGCTCATCCACTACTCTAATTCCTGACCAGTTGCCATCAGAAAAGTCTTCACAGGCTGAGAGCCTGGAGGACTTGCAGACCGCTCCCTTGTTGATGTGCTCAGCTTGGCAAAGCAGATCCTTGCTGTTCGTGCCAAATGAGAGCAGTTCAGAAGTCTCGGGAGACCATATGCAGCTTTCAGACTCAGGTGGGTAAAACGTGCTGGAAATCTGGAGCTAAGGCTGTTGTGCAGATCCTGTGAATTTTTGCCTTTGCCAGTGGTTGTTATTGATTTTATTGCAGATCAGGGAAAGGTGCTTTGTTTTCATGATGGACTTGTTATAAAATCTTTTAAAGTATTTTAAACCTGTTTTTTTTTTTTTCTGCTTTTAAAATCACAGTTATGTTGCATCTCATACTGACAGAGAAACTGGAACTTGTAGATAGAATTGTAGCCAGAAGTCATTCAATTTGAAAAGCTGGGTTATGTGAAGTAGGGAATATGCTACATTTAGGGGGAGAAGCATAAAAAGTAGGAAGTGGATATAGCTTCCAAAGGTGAGAGAACATGTTTCTTTATCTAAGAAGGCCTGCTCTTCATCAGCAATCTTGGTGTTTCTCACATTGATATGGAGTTGCATTGTTTGGAGGAAATACAATGTAAACTGCTACTTGGTGTTTTCTTTTTCCTACGCTTTGCCAGCCTTTTCTTCTGTGGGAAGATACCAAATGGTGACAAAGAAGAGAGAGTGATTTGCAAGAAATAGAAAGTTTATTTCAAAATGAGGGGAAGAGGAACAAAAAGAAGTGGGAATGAAACGGCTTAAAGGGGATGACAATGTAAATCGAACCTGCATCGTGGATACCTTTGAACTTCAGTAGCAAGACCTGACTGTGATGCTGTGAGACAGTCCCATAGTACAATTGAAACTTTGATTTCATATTCTTCAAGCTAGCTCAGGACCAGTACTCTCACAGAAAGAGTCTTGTCTCCTTGTGCCCAGCACCACTATTTTCTTGCGGGGTTAACCTGAACCTGGCTCAGTTGCCCAGTGAATTTTACCAGATAGCTTCAGAAATACTTCTGCCAGCACAAATGTAGGGAGGAATGTGGTTGGGGACATCAGGAACCTGAGAGTAAGAACACATTAGGACAGGGGGAGGTACAACTGCCTTTTTGACAGCAGCGCTGACTTAGACTTGCTTTGTGTGTGTGTAAAACATCGTGTTGAAGGTGCAGAGGCCTTAATACATCAGGTTAAATCCTGACTGGAAGCTGGTCAGTGCAGATACCTATGAAAAACCCTTCAGCTGAATGTGTGCTTGAGGACTGGGCTGAACTGAAACCTTCCTGACTGTTGTGACAAGTGTGAGGTTTTTATTGCTGGAAACATAAACATGAGTGTACCAACAGCTTATATAATACTTCGCATTCTTATTTAAAGGGATAAGCACCGAGCCATTGCTTCAGTGTACTGGGAGCCCCACAAAACAACTTTCCAGACAAGATTCTCAAGAAGAGAACAGAAAAGAAAACAAAGGTGAATTACACAGCTGCTTGGACACGTTCTTGCCTTGCACTGGGGAGCACTAGTTGAAAATTACAGTGCTGAGACATCTCTCCTATTAGAGCATGCTGGACACAGCATAGCTCCACATGTGAGACTCTGAGAAGGGACACATGTTCTGCATCACTTGCAGCTGCCAACCCACTGGGTCACCTCTGGTTCCTCAGACATATTCTGGTGCAAGGCAGATGAGAAGGTGACAGAAAGAGCACCACTTGCCTGCTGCCAGACTGGAGATTTTGGGTGTGTAGCTGGGAAATGCTGAAAGGGAAGGATGTAAAGCTTTTGTATGCTTCTTGTAGGACCAGAAAGTCTTTTCAGTATGTTGTGAAGGACTTCAGGAGCTCAGAGTGCATTAATGTGATAAAGTGATCTATATAGTTCCTGGCTGCTGCAACAGTGTGTTCTATAAATGAGCCGGTAAAGGCTGTTTGCTTCAGCTGATAGGCCTAACTTGAGCTAAAAGAGAAGTCTCCATTAGCTGACACTTCGGAAAAAAGATTAATTGAAGTGGGAGCCTTCTTGTAGTGAACATAACCAGTAAACTTCAATAGAAAGACATACAAACTTGCACTTTTGTGAAACAGGGTAGAAAATGCCTAGTTAGAAAGTCTCATGTGTACAAATACAGTTTAATGAACTGGCTTGTAGGTCACATAATTACAGACACATGAGTAGTTAATGTCTAGCAAAGAGTCTTCATTGCAATGTCCAGCAGTGAACACATTATCCAAGCATTACAAATCTCTAGAGGTAAAGAAAGAGTACAGGTCATACCATTTGCCCATTCCTTATTTCTAGCAACTAGACTTGAGGATAAGGAGCCTCTTTTTTTCATGGGTTGCATCCTTCCACCTACTTAATTCAATTGTATTTTGTGGACTGTTTTCAAAAATCAAAATCTTGCATATGTTGTTGAAAACATAAACATTTCTAATTGATTTCATTATGTTTAGTTTTCATTTATTCATTCTATAAAGGCTTTGTTTTCATTGCCCTTTTTCTTGCTGCTTAGATAACAGTCAATTAAAAGAAACAAGTTTCCCTGAAACTTTTTCTACTGTCAGAGAAGAACAAAGAGACCAAGTAAAAGAGGAGATTCCTCTATCTCCCTTCAGTATAGAGGGGAGGATGAAGACTGGAAGCATGGAAGACAGGTGAGAAATTACTTTAACCAGTCAGTCAAGCTACAAAAGCATGTTTTCCTTGATTGTACATACACTGTGTGTGTTATATTTGTAACACAAAAGTTCTTACCTTTGCTTGATAGTGGCCAGGTACGCATGGGCAGGGATCGGACAAGTTCAGGGACTGGCAGTTGATCTGCCTCTATATAATAGGATGCTGGTTTAGCCAAGTTAAATGAACTGGTCTTGCAATTATGATATTCAAAGGCTAGAAGTAAGGCAAAAGTTGGCAGGGAAAGAGGTAAGATCTTTTGTTATACCATCATTTCTTCTGCAGTGGCCATCAGTTTGTAATAGCAGCATCAATCTGATTAACTGCTTCACTCTTGTCTTTGCTCGTCCTCTTCAGCTGTGTCAAGACCAATTTTTATGTGCCTGTATAGTGAGCAGGTCAGTGAAGTAATCCTTGTTAAAATTATATGGAGAGGAAAAAGGTACCTTGGTTGGCATTAGTGATGGAAGAAAAGCTCATAGAGTTGTTACCTTTCCGCAGCTGATGCAAACAGAAGTAACAGCTTTTCAGCACATGGAGCCTTCCATCAAGTATAAAAGAAACATCAAACTTCTAAGCAAGTACAGACTGGGAGTAATCATCATTAGTGTGTTTTACTGTGTTAACCATGTGGGAGCTGGGCAGAGAAGGAAGACAGGGACTTCCACAGCAAAAAGCTGAGAAGAGGTGGCAGGACCACAAGTACCTTTTGGCTAGCAGACCTGACCTCATATGCCTTTTTGGATCAGCAGTGAGCTTCTGAACTCTGTTTCCCAGTCACCCCGACTCGCTGTGCTTTGGTTCACATCATGGTCTTAGCATGAGCTGGAAGAAATTGAAGCGGAGAATGTACAACTTCCTTGAAATGCCTATTGTCTAATGCTGAGTCCTCAGCAAGAACAGTTTTGGTCTACAAATCTAATCTTGTTAGGCCATGCTGCTTGCTAACAGAACAAAAAAGGAAGATATCATCTGTGGTACAGCGGTGATAGGTGGAGTATAGAAAGAAGAGTAACTTGCTGTGTGACTAGTAACTCTATCAAACCCAGGATTTTTTAATATGCAGTAGAAATTATTACTAAGTGCTGTAATTAAGGCTCTAAGCACATTTCTAACGAAATAAGACATGTCCTTGTTTGCTGTATTATGCTTCATTTTGAGTCAGTGTTCAATTTGTCCTTCCGCAACACTATAGACATTATTTTTCTCCTCTATCACTCTTCACCAGCTAATTCAAACCACTCTGTCAGAGAGATAGGGAGTTCTTTGTCAGTGTAACGAGCTCTAGTCTGGAGAAAATGCTTGAAATATTTTTTTCCTTTTAACTATTTTCTGGTTTTAAGGACTGATCCTAGCCAAAAAGCTCTTACTTGCTAAAAGCATAACTAATGTTTAGTCTAGACAGGATGTTTTAAAGTCAGACTTACGTGTCATGTGATAGTGGGCTTTTTACTAACATGCTTCACATAAAAAAAAAAAAATGGAGAGAATATCTCAGTTCTAAATTCAACATCAGCTCCATGATATTTATTGAAAGAAAATTATAGGGTGTTTCAAAAAGATGGACCCACTTTTGAAGCAGAGTCCATTCAAATTTGGTCCATCTTTTTGAATCATCCTGTAGTTGGAGAACCTGATCAATGAGTACCTTCCTGTTCCTTGCCTAGGCCAATCATACCAGAAATTGGTACTGGACAGAAGCCTTCTGAAGAATTTGTTGAAGAACAACTTACAGTAGACAATAATCTCATAGCAAAAGAGCAGAAGGAGCATCAGGTACTGTGTCATTGGTGCATTCACTTTGTTTTTGACAAGTTCTCATGGACTTGGGAATTGTTTGGGATCTGTTTTGGCTCATTGGGTGGCAGCGCATTTTTCCACTATTCATTCAAGTCATGTTGGAAGATTTTTTCCCAAAAGCAAAAAAAATATTACTCAGTCACAGCTGTATTCCCCAATGCTTCTCTTCTTCTCTTTCCACATACTTTCTGGCTGAGAGTTTGTGCCGGAGTATCAACATACTTGGATAAATTAGACCTCAAGGTTGGTTCTGTTAGTTTATTTTGTAATAAATGGTCCATGCAGTCTCTCATGTGCAACTAATGCGAGAATGGGGGCACTTCCAAATATAGTATTTGTACAAGCCCCAAGTACAGTAATATTGTTCTGCTTTTTGCCTTATGTGCAGTTTGAGATGAGTTTATGTCTGACACCCCTGGGTATCAGTATTTTGTTAGGCTTGTTGACTTGGAAGATGCACATTTTGCCATTCAGGAATTTTCTCAATGCCTACTCAGCAAAATAACATCTCAGACTGTTGCACACACACACACACACACACAAACACACACACACATATATATATTTCTGTGTCACATTGTAAAAAAACATTCAAACTTCCTTTAAAAACAGACAGAACTTGTCTCATTTTCTTCTATGTAAACACTTAGCACCATCTTAACTATCTGACTCTGCTAAAGAATTAATTGAGGTGTCACGTGGTGACTGTTTCTAAAAGTTCTTGTACCTTCCCTGTAGTCTCAAGGCTCTTACCTATGCACTCAGTTATCCATAGCCAGTGTGTTTGAGACTTTTGGTGTCTCAGCTTTTTTCATTATCATAAATATCTCCCTTTCTGGAAAACAATTCTCAGACTGTGACCGTCAAGATTTTTCGTCTGTTGTTTTTTTAGAGTAAGGCAAAAGTAACACCTCTGAAGGCTTTTCTGAAACGAAAAGAAGGTATGGCAAGGCTCAAAAAAACCAAACAGAAGTCTTTAAAAGAAGACAGTAAGCATTCCAGGAGAGCTTGTTTGGACTGCTGGGATCATTTCTGCCAGCCTGGCCAAGTGGATGTAGGAATACTACAGCCAGAGGATTGCTCTCGGTTAAATCTGCAGGTCAGTAGCTCCATGCAGATGGAAACACATGAAAAAAAAGCAGACTGTGCTTTACTTGAGTGGGAGATAAAGGCTCAAGGTGAGTGTGAAGCAAAAGTAGCTGAGCAAAGTACAGAAGAAAAAGAAGTGACTGGGAGAGATGAAGACGCAAAGGAAAATCCTGTTGACTCACCACAGAGAAGGTGGCCTGAACTCCTATTAATACAACTGTGTCCTGAAACAGTCACAAAAATGAACCTACAAGTAGGTGAGGAAAGGGAAACTCATCATATCGATTCTCTAGGGCAAGCAGGAAGAACTGATGAAAGACCTGTGGAGGGTACCCTGCAAAAGGGCCTAGGTAGGGTGGATGGCACCCTGAAGGGTCATGTCACAGAAGGAGCAAAAATGCCCTTGCAAGTCCTGCAAAAGCATTCTCCACTTCAGGATTTAGAAACAGATTGCACCAAGGTGACAGAGTGGAGTGCAGGCCCTGTGTTCACACAAGCACAGAAGTGGGTTCAGGTATGCCCACAGGAACTTGTTTTGGGGAGCCAGAGTGCAGAAAGTAAAAGTAAAATCCTTACTGGGTTTAAGATGGTCAATGATAAGATAGTAAAAATTACACATAGCTCACCTGAGGCTGTGGAGAAGAGAAGCTCATCCTCAGTCTTGCAGCAGGAGTGGCAAAGGAAGGGGACAGCTGCCTCAACGTGGCATGTTGCATCTTTGTCTTGTGCGTCAAGCTGCTTGTCCTCCAACAGTGATGATGACCCCAAATGTCACTGCATTCAGTATCCATCCCAGCATGAGCCTCAAGGAGTAGATCATACTGATAGACATTTGGATCTCTCTGATGGTGACTATGCCAGTGACGAGCCCAGTGAAAATGAAAAAATGTTTGTTAAAAAGTACAGCAGATCAGCCCCAAGGAAGCAAGATATCCAAGTGACCGCAAGACAACAAGGGCTCTCCTGCAGCACAAGCAGCAGTGATTCCAGTACCGGGGATGTCAGGCTGAAAGGGAGCAAGGCTCACTCTTCTCTTCAGCAGTCCCTATTTCATCTCACAAGATCAAAAAGGAGAGGACATGAACCTGAATCAAAGAATGAGAATAGGGCCAGGGATGTTAAAAGCCTGGATCTGCCATCCTCAACAGTGGCTGGTGAGGTTCCTGCTTTCAAGATTAAAGAAACCCCTGCAGTGGAGAAACCACAGAAAAAACTGCTTACAGACACATTAGGTAAGAGCTACCCAAGTTTTGATTTACATTTATTTTCCATAGGGGAAAAAATTTCTCTTGGATTTCTGACTCATTCTGTGTGTGCTCCCTAGGTATATGCCCACTCTGTCAGTACTTCTCAGTCCTAAACTAGAAAAAAAAGAGAAAGAAAAAGAGAAGAGGGGAGAGGTATATCTGCAAGCCCCTTGTTTTGCTTGACTCCCCATCATCACTAGCCATTTTTCCTAAGTCTTTTGCTTTAGATGCACTTTCAGGTGCGGACTTTTGACCCCATGAGATGGGGGAGAGGTTCAGTGAGTCCTCAGTGTCAGTGCTAAAGTTTCACATAGCTTAGGTGTGTTCCTCCCACTGACCCCATGACAGTGAGTTGTTCACATTTTCTATTTACCCTTCTCAGAAATAACATGACTCTAAAAAGATGGGCAAAATAATTTCTCAAATTTGAATATTTTTTTCCTAAGACACAGAGAGCCTCACATCAGTGGAAAATTATGATTTCCTAAGAACACCTTTACTCAGTTTGTCCTGAATGTGGTCGAAGTTCTCTGGCCAACAAATCTTTCCAGCCTTTTGGCCCAGTGACCTTAGTTCTGGCAATGATATGGTGTCCTTTTTATCAAACTGGTTCTCAACTTTTCTTATTTCCTAGTTTCCACTGAAGGACTTTCCCCACAGTGACTCCTCACCCCAAACCTATTGGCTGTCTCTTTGTGTAGGATCAGTCAAAAATTAGTTGTCCTACCTGAAGTAATTGCCAGAGCAACTTCTGATGGCTCTTAATTGCTCTGTCACAACTTGTTAAGCACACTCTACTCCATGTCAGGCTGCTATTAAAAAAAGGCTCCTGAGGCCTCTTTGAAAGTTGCATTCAAAATAAGGTTGAACTATCACGTGACATTCACACTCCTGAAAATGAATTCAGCTACTGACTCTGATATATCCCCAAATCTGTTTCACTTATTGTAATTTGTAGGTCTTGGATTTCACTACTAAGAACTATGCTGGGAATGGAATACTTGCATAATTAGGCAAAGACACGTTAATTCTGTTTGATAGATTAAGCAATAGAGTTTACTGCACTTATGCAGTCTGTGATTTTAAATATGAAGAGGGAGTCCATAAATATTCACAAATTTCTGTGTACTAACACAGATATCTATATAGAAGAAACCCAGAACATCCTTACCAGAGGATTAGAGACTGGTGTGCATAATGGACAAACCCCTTCACTGACCAGGGTGAAAGAAGAACAAGAGAAAGCAATCAATTTTTGCAGGTAAATCTTTATACACCAGAAACTGATTTGCATGTGCAGTTAAGGCAAATATTTCCTTTAGTATCCTTAAAATCAGGCTGCTAAATTCATGCTTATTAGCTGTCCTCTTTTAAGCTGTGTCTATATTGTTTTAGAACTGAGACACTTATTTAGCCATCTGGATAAAAAGTGAAGTGCCAAACTGAAGGGTGCCAACTCTGAAGACACTGGTACAGTTTGGGTCTCAAAGCTGAGTAATGCCAAACGCTTTTTATAAGTTGCTGAATGTCTTCAGGTTACACTGAAATCAGTAAGAACTCAGGATAAGCTATTTTATGGGATCAGGCCTCTGATGGAGTAAAGGATAAACTTCTCTTATCACAGTCACATCAAGGCAGCCCATATTTCCAAAGATAACAAAAAGTGTATAGCATATGTCAGTGCCAACAGCACTGTTATTTCAGAAATATTTATCTTCAGACTAGACTGAGGATGGATTTGTTACCATATAGATGAAGAACTTGAAAATTCACATGGGAGTTGCTTCTGTAATCTGTAATTATTAAATGCTGAAAACTTTTGGTTTTGTTTTGGTACATCTTCATAGAAGTGAAATAATTCCTTACTGTAAAATCCCTGCAGGAAATAAGCTTTGAAACTATGGGGTTTGGAATAGATGTGCAATTACAACTGTAACTAATTATAGGTTATGCAAATGCCTTATCAAAATTTAGTATGCTTACAATCAAATAAAATATATAATTTTTAATGTGATGAAATCTGTTAGAAATTACTAGGTATCATCAGCTCTAAACATAGAAGAGATTATTTTCCTTTTTGCATTTCAAGCCTAGTTCTTAACTAGTGGAAAATAAGCCTAATTTGTTGTTTTGGGGTTTTAATATATAATGCAAACTAAAAAATTGTTTTTCACATCTGCTTGTTCATTCCTTTTGATTTCAAAGACCGTGGAATTAGTGACAAAGAATATTTCTGAATGACAGTTATCAGTTTGAATGATTTCCTCCTATAGCTGTCTTTTAGCAAAATACTTTCACTGTCTTAAAAATAAATTATTTCAATCAGGATCCTTTTTGTTTGTGATCTTGCTAACATACTGGAAGATGATCACCAGCTGATCATGATAGGGGTTCCAGATGTGAATATCTGTGGGATTTGGCAATTCATAAAACTACTAATGAAATTACGTGCTGTTTTTACTTTTACTGATGTAAATTATTGCTGTGTAGGGATATATTGGTGCAGAATTACTGCAGTGCACTCTCTGCTGGCTCTGTGTTCTCTGCCTGCTGACAGTACTGCCTCACATGGCCTTGAGTTTTTGTAATAGAGCAGGTTTTAAAAAGAGCTTTCTGTGAATTGATGTATGTCATTAGCCATAGTAGATAACTTTTTATCAAAAAAATCCTGCCTAGTACAATGGGTACATCTTTTCACTCACTTTTTGTAATTGATGAGCTAAAGCTAATTACAAAAGGCAGCTTCTCCTCCTTGACTGCATTGGCCCTGTGCCGATCTGAGAATCTGCTTTGTATTTTTAAACCAGTAAGCCTACAGGGAAGACAGGACGGCCACTACATTGATAGCATTTCACTTGTGCTGTGTCGACAACTTGCTGGAAGCAATGAAAATCCTTTTGAGAGTGGCACAACATGCCTGGACCTGCCCTGTCTATCCATTCTTTTGTTTCAAGGAACTTTGTTTTTAGACCTTTGCAGACACAAATAACACAGGCAAGGGGGTGAAAACAGTTGGGGCGTAGTGTGTTGTGTGTATGTGGTGCCTAAGAGAGCCTAGAGAGTGCTCCAGGCAGCAGCCTGTGCCTCCACCCTTGCAGCACTGAGGTAGTTACCCTTGACATCAGTCAGAGGATTCAGTGATGATCATTTCCTTGTTCCTTCAACCAGGACAACTTGTTTGCCATTTTAAATACATAATTTCCTTGTAGTATCAAATCTGTACTCTTCCTGGACCAACAGTAATAGCCAGCAGGAAACTAGCAAATAATTTATTATCATATTAAAAATGAACTCAGCAGCTGGATCATAGTAATACAAATATACTCCATTTGAAGATATGTAAAGATTTATACTCTTCCCCTCTTGCTGGGTTTTTAAGTGCATTTCTAGGTCACTAATGCGTTGAGACATTGAGTCCAAAGGCAAAACCTCTTCTGGGTGCTGAGCTCCCTCATTTAACTCTTAAATTATATTTACCTACAGAAAGCTCAACATGACCTGGCAATGTGCATTTGCGGCCCCGAAAGGCAACTGTATCCTGGGCTGCATCAAAAGAAGTGTGACTAGCAGGTTGAGGGAGATGATTGATGATTCCCCCAGCTCTACTCCACCCTTGGTGAGACCCCCCCTGGAGTGCTGCATCCAGCTCTGGGGGCCCCAACATAGGAAGCACATGGACCCGTTGGAGCAAGTCCAGGAGAGATGATCAGAGGGCTGGAGCACCTTTCCTATGAAAATGAGCTGAGAGGGTTGAGGTTGTTCAGCCTGGAGAAGACTCTGCAGAGACCTTATTGCAGCCTTCCAGTACCTAAAGGGGACGTACAAGAAAGCTGTAGAGGTACCTTTTGCAAGGACATGTATTGATAGGACAAGAGGCAATGGCTTTAAACTAAAAGAGGGTAGATTTAGATTAGATATAAGGAAGGAACTCTTCACCATGAAGGTGGTGAGGCACTGAGACAGTTTGCCCAGAGAACTTGTGGATACTGAATCTCTGGAAGTCCTCAAGGCCGGGTTGAACAGGGTTGTGATCAACCTGGTCTGGTGGCAGGTGTCCCTGCCCATGGCAGGGGGGGTTGGACTAGATGGTTTTTAACGTCCCTTCCAACCAAAACCATTTTATGATTCTATGATAAAGTAAAGTACTTTATCCCCTTTCATTCAAGTCGATGGCTGTGCTCATTTGTAGGAATGACTAGGCTACTGGAAATACAGCTCAGTTCGCAGCCTTGCATGATGAAGTGCTTCTTAGGTGCAAAGCCAGGGAACAAGCTGTGCCTTCTGCAGGTCTGCTCTAATTTAGCTATTTCTCTGAAAAGAAAATGTGCTTAAAAGTCTCTAAGTTCATGGTCACTAGGAGATCAGAAAACTTCAATGAGAATTATTCCATCTGCTCAGTAGAACAAATTTTGCAGCTGAATACATACATAAGTGTTCCCAGTGATGAAGGACCTCAATTTTGACAAGTGCTGATAATTTTTTGCCATTCCCAGCAGAATCAACATATATGGAACACATCCAAGCCCTCCAAAAATCATTCCCAAGTAAGGCACATCTACAGAGTCCTTTGTTATATTCTTTATGCCAACTCCATACTCTTTCTTTACCTTCTGAATAGAACACAAATGGACCAGTTCAAGACTTTCAGGAGCCAGGAGCTGACTCACCCTTTGGAAAACAACGGAGACCAAATTCACACACCGCAGAAAGAAAAAGTTGCCCATAGCAAGTTCAAAGGAACAGCTAGAGTCACTGGAGAAAATGTGAAATCACAAGAACTGCAAGTAAGGTGTCTTCTGTAGAATAAATATGCAGTTCTCAACAATTAATATCCTTCCATACAGGCATCTTATGGCAGTACCTGAGTCCTTCCATTTGTCACAGATGGCAAATTATTCATGCTACTTCTTGAGGACGGTTGTGTGTACAGTGAAGATACATCATGTTAATAAGACATTGCTTTGGCTTGTGTTCTAAATGTATATCCCACTTTCTTTATATGAGACAAAAAATACGTGGTAAGGAAGACTGGGAGGTTCCCATGTTCCTTGTACTTCCTTGTAGTCTTTTTACCAGATCTGAGCAGGTTCTTGAAAAATATCGAACTCTTACCATAGTTAACTTTACATTATGTTAGTGGCACAGAATTATTTGCCATCATTCTCTATTCTCATCCCTGAGCTGGGAGTTTGTTGATTTTTTTTTCCTTAAACTATCCTGACCTTTGCCTTCAATGTATTATATTTTGATGATATCTGTGTATTTAACAACCTGACCTGCCTAATAACATCCCTGAGTCATTTATTGTGGTTTCTTCTAAGTTCCTTTAGGGCATTCTATCTCTTTGAATCCTCTATTTCAGCCTCCTTAGTGATAAAGCAATCTCTGAATATCTGTGGTTATTATCCCTCTTAAAAATAGCTATACACAATATACCTTGAAGTAATCTTCTAGAACAGTCACTGATAAAGAGAAGAAAAAATGGTGAGCCATGTGAGACAGTGATAAAGGAGATGGGGGCAGCTAAAACTGTATTTTTCTAGGATAAAAGATTCGGCAATGGTAATGCTCAGAAGTGTCTGGAACAATGTTCTTCTGCAAAAAGATATCTAAACCAAACTGATAGATTTGACAGCAAACTGACAAGTTCAATGATTTTCTTGACCAGAAAAGTTTCAAAACAAATTAAACTGGCGAGATAGTACTTCGTTCAAACTTTCTATACTTTCTTTATTTTTCATTTGTACATTTTTGAAATACATATTTTTATACCATACACATGGTGAATATTTTCTATGTTCACATTCCGTATTCCTCTAGAGGTAACATTTAGAACAGGAATTGATTAACTGTTTCAATGAGTTTATTTTACTGTTTCGAATATAGTCTGCACAATATTTTGAAATATCAACTTTATTTCCACCTTTCACCTTGGAATTAAAACAATTGTTAGAATTTCTGCTAGGGAATAATTAATTGTGTTTCCTGATTAAGTCTAGCCCTAGAGATGTCGTTTGATAGAATTGTTTTAATCCTTTGTTTGCACCTGATAATATAATGAGTGCAGGTTTAAAAAACTGGCTTTCCATAAAACAATTATAAAACACTTCCTGAGACACTTATCTATGTGATTCCCAAGTTCAGAAGTCTACTTTTTCTTGAAAATGGCCAAAAGATACGCAAAATTGCGACAAGGCAGCTTGCAGCAAAGAAAGGATGATGATGAGGATACAAATGTGCAGATACACAAATGAAGGGAAAGTAGGAAAGGGTTGCATGTGACAACTGGTTGACTACAGAACAAACTGCACATTTCTCGCTTAACTCCACCAATGCTGCATCATCTAGCGTGAGTGCTTCAAAGGAAGAGGACTCAATGCTGGCATCAGCTCAGCTGAGGGAAGAAGAAGGAGGGAAAAAAAATGGAGATGCATGTGTATGGAAAAGTCCTCTTCAAAGTACACCAAATTTCACTACTTTGATTTTCCTGAACTCCATTGAAAGTTACGTCTTTGTGATCCCCTGCTGTTTGTAAGGATCATTTAACTAATCATGTGCCCTTATCACTACATGAAGATCTAACAAATCGACATTTTTGCCATAAAATATACCTTGTATCTTTTGCTATTTTTGAAAACATTCACATTTAATGTTTTTATTTATTTATTTATTACCTGATTAGTTTGCATTTCCTGATTTTTCTTTCACATAGCAAGGACTTTTCTCTGCTTGTTTTGTAACAGTTTGTTTTATAATTTCAGCTACGGCATTTTGCAGGGCAGTGTTTTGGTTGCGATGTTTTTTTTAAGAGATGATTTCAAATGTGTTCTATTTATATTGCAGACCTTTATATTGTAGACCTTTAAGCAGAACAAAATACTCCATGCTTCCTTCTGGGTGTATAAGGTGGGCATGCCTAGACCAGAGCAGGCAATGACATGGCACACTTTTTTTCTGTTGGTAGATATTAAAACAGCAGATTGCGGGACTGCAGGAGGAGTTCAAGAGAAACAAGTCCTGCTGGCATGCTGCCTACGGCAAGCTGAGAGACCAGGTTGAGATGCTGACCAGGCAGAACATCGAGCTCCGAGATGAGCTCAGAGTTTCAGAACATCAGAGATGGAAAGCAGAAAAAAACACAGAAGCTGTGAATTTCGTGGACAGAAAATCAGACACCCCGGTATTGGAAGATTTTCTCTGTTTAACAGCATCTGAAAAATTCAGGCATAGTATCTCTTTGGAGCTGGCATGTGTGAATACTGTTCCTCCATTCCCGCCACGATTAGCCTGAAGGGGGGAAATTCAGCTCTGTAGTAAGCCATGTTAAAATACTCTCTTACTATGGTCCTCTTCCACTTGTCCTTAGTTATCCATTATAAGGGGACCTCTACAAGATAATTCAGCCAACCTGTCTTAGACATTTATATCGGGGCATATGTATCTCTCCACTAACTTGGGAGTTTAGATAACTCATTTACATTCAGTGCCTAAATTTGTTTAATATACTTGTAGAATTACTTGCTACCTTACTATAAAACTGGCTAACTTCATTTAATGGAGTTAAAGGTAGAAGAGAGTTGTTACTCACTTCACACACAGGAGACAGCAAGTCTTAGTGAAATTAAAAGGTACAGACTAGAATTCAAAAGGCAGAATTCTGGTTTGAGTGGGTCATTTCATCTCCCATGTATTCAAGGGAGAAAAATAAGTTCCTTTAGAGAGAGATCAGTTTCATCCTATGTGTATCAAGGTGACAAGACCAGATAATCATCTTCTAGATGGTGCAGCCTGGTGAGATGAAGCCCACTCTTCCACAGACTGGCTGAACCTAGGAGAAAATAAAATTGCATCATTTACTCCTAGGTATTTCCCTAATTTGCAACTCTAATTTCTAGTAATATATCTTTAAAGACATTAAAACCACTAATGATTGCTTTATGATGTGAAGAAGTTTTGATCTCTATTTGATTTTAATGTACTTGTTAACGCAATTTTTCACCTATCACTATTAAGTTCCATTGAAAACGTCATTTCAAGTTACATTTCACTTTAATTTTCCCAAACTTACCTGTTCATATGACTCATTCTTTTATAGACTGTGAAGGTCAGAAAAAACTCTTAGTCAGTACAGAATGTAAATATATAAAAATTACAATAAAAGCAATTATAAGCAAAAGCTAACTGACTTCTGATGCAGGTCAGATTTCTGTATTATTTCTACTGCTTTGGGACATTTGGTGATGTAGAACTACTGCTCAAGACACAGAAGATTTTTGTTGTGCGAGAGTAATATTAGGATGCTGTATGTAAAGATGCTAGGATGCCATATGCAAAGATTCTTGTGTCTGATATCAGGGCGTTTCAGTCCATAGAGAACAAGATGCTGAATTTAATTCATTGTGTTTAAATATAACAGTATTTATTACAAAAGAAAAGCTCAAAGCTCAGATGGCTTTGAGTGTTGTTTGATTCTACTAGCTGTGCCTTCAACATAAAATTGTGTATTTATAATAAATTCTCCATTAGGTTGCAGAAGCTATTCTGCAAGAGACAGCATCTTCTCCCAAACAAGAAGAAAGATCATGGAGAGATAATCACAAGAACTACAGCATCTCTCATGTGAGGCCAAAGACATCTTTGCAGAAGCATCTCTTTAGAGATGTGAATAGCAAGGTATGTACTTTTCCATAGTTTCAAATATTTATCAAAGAGAATGTTATTTGTAATCAAAATTTGTGCAAATGAAAGTCCCTGTATAAGCATGGCCATGTTTTCTGGCAGTGCAATTGTGCTGTGATTCAGAACAACTTCACTTGTAGTTTTTTTCCTGGTTTTGCTGTAGCAGGTGACAACACTTTTTTTCCTTTTCCAGAATCGTCTGTTGTTTCCAGATATGCTCTGAATTAATTGTACTTGATACTCCATGGATTGATTTTACAGAGGACTGGCATACCTTGCCTCAGCAAACCATAAATGCAGTATTTTGCTATTTGAGGCCTCACTTGCCAATAAGCACTAGTGGCCTTCCTGCCTGATACAGTCAGAGGGAAAAGCACTTAGTTTTTCACAAGCTGTGGCAAGTCAACTCAGTATGTCAAGTGAGATGCTTGTTTCTGGCTGCTCCTCCACAGCCAGTTTACCATATTTCTTATACATCTCACTGTTTGGAATATATAGATATCTAAATATCTTGTCATGCTTTTCTTTCTCTTGGCTTTGAATTTCTTGCTTCTTATTATGAGCATCTCGATTATTACAAGTCCCCATTCTTCTTTTTCTGCACAGTTAGCTGAAATCTGTGCTTTGTTCAAGTGAACAATCTCTGAAACTCTTCCTACTTACTGGAAACTAATCTTCTGCCTCCATCGGCTAAAGCAAAACTTAGCTCAGGTCACCCAACACACTGTTCTCTCTGCTTGTTTAGGGACTGAGATCAATGTAAAACACGTCAGATGAGAAAGGAGGCAACTATTCCAATGTAGTGATCATGACAGTGTGCGGCTTGAAAGTCACAAGACGGTGGCTTTAGAGAATCCTGCATTGTATGAAAAGAGATAATGATGAGAATTACTATAAACTGAATATGCTTAAAAGAGCAGAATCAGTCACATGTTAAATAGTAGCTTCAAAGAGGATGCAGGTATTATGTGCCTGCCTTCAAGACTAAGCAATATGTGTTCTTTATAAGTCAGAGGTTGAGGGTTTAGCTGCAGGAATTTGGTTTATTTGTTCTATACTGATGTCAGATCTCCCCAGTCCCTTCTAGAGCTGGGATCTCTCTATTCCTCTGTGTTGCAGTGGACAGAATTACAAGCCAGACAAATAATAGGGTCTATAATATCTGCAGTTAAAGCGGCCAGTAAAGTAAAAAAAAAAATCTATTTTTGGTAGCTTACCCTGGAAATTTTCAAGGTATGAAAGAGTTTGTTTCATCTGAACATCTCAAGCACTCTTGCAAAATGAGGAAAAAACAAACATTTGTTCTACATAGAGACTCCCTAAGACCTACTGAGTCAATTTTCCTCTTGTGGCACACAGCCACATGCAAAAACATTTGTGGCTTCAGCAACAGTTCTGAGAAGGGGGAAGCTGAGGACAGCAGACTTTTGAGCTTGCCATTATCTGAGCTTTCACCATCCATCCAGCATTGGATCTAATCCAACTGGAATCCAGTACAAGCAGGAGCTAGACTGGTGGGCATAGTGCCCACGTGTCCTGAGTGAACTCTGAAATGTTTGACAGAGACACATGTTTTTTATCGGATCTGATGTCAGAAGAAGGCCTTGCAGTGAATAGAGTGGCTGCTGATTATTGGAATCTAGAGTTGAAGGCTCAGGTACATGGAATTTAAACAGAAGCCCAAAATCTGTGTTGTAACCATAGATCAGAACATAGTGACTCACTTGCATTTCCTTTGTATTTCAGGTCTCTTGCTAGCAGGTGGATGCCTTCCCTCAAAGATTCTATGAATCTGGACAGTTCTAAATTTTGGACATAGATAAAACAAACTCTCATGCTGTTCGTGTCCAGAGTTGAGAAACTTTGCATGGGAGTGCATCAAAGTGAATGGGATAACCTTGAGTAACAGAAGTAGAGATGCATGCCACAGGGACAGGCTTATATCTCTATGAGATATTTAAGTTAAAGCTACTAGGACTGGTGACTTTTATCAGCTGTAATCAAGAAGAAAAAACAAGATTTAACATCTGACAAAGCTAATAGAATTTCAGGATATGTACAAAAACAACTGGGTAGCAAATCTGGACAATGATCAGTACAGATTAAAGACAGATTTTTTTAGAAGACATGATTTTAGGAAAAAAAACTATATCTGAGAGATGTTCTGCATCTCTGAAAAACATATATTCTTGTTCCCTATAATACTTTTATCAATGATGATTTCTGTTTGTACCGTAGTACGACCTAGCTGGTGAGAAAGGGGCCACTTCAAGCAGTGCTTGGGTGAGACAAGAAAAATGTCCATTTTAACTGCATATCATTAGTGATTCTTTCAGAATATGGCTTTAAATGTGTATGGATTGGTCAAAATGGTTAATATTTATTAATTATGAATATTTATTGACAGAAATTGTCTCCAAACAAGCTGGTTTCTGAATGTATCACGTTATACATTTGGCAGGAACAAGCTGTCAGTTTCCTGTCAGACATGCAACTATGGATAGATGTTAGTGATTTCTACGAGAAAAGATACATTCATTTGCACAGGTGGGCAGTTCTACTGAAAGGTACACTGATAACATTTATTAGGGCTTTTCTTGGAAATGTTTCAACCAAGGTCACATGCACTTACTTCCAATCTTATTAGATGAATTTTACTATCCAATCTTGCAAGGGATTTTTATGACCTTTAAGGATGTTATTTCATTGATATGAATGTTCTTCCTGACCATTTACTAATTCTGAAGCAGGGAATTATGAGTTCTGGGAACAGGTAGGCGGACTTTTGTAGCATTAGAACTTTCACTGCTTTATGCTGTAGTATTTCTTGCTTTTTCTCAACTTTTTGATCTGTTAGTGGGAACGCAAATTCTATGTGATACAAACTGTGATACTTGAAGGTCACAAGAAATACCTATTTATGGGAATTGGCAAATGAAATATTTCCAGGACAATTTGATTTGTGTCAGAATGACAAAGAACTATAACTATTAACATATGGGAGGAAAAAGCTCATTAGAAAATGTAAAGAATTATTGTTGGGTGTAGGAATCGAGGAGAATGTCATATTTTTAAAGTATCTCTGGCCTAGGTGGGCCCTGAGTACCAGCACCTTCTCCATTGCATGCCTGAGAGCATAGATCACAGTATCACAGTATCACAGTAGGTTTGGGATTGGAAGGGACCTCAGAAGATCATCTAGTCCAATCCCGCTACCAGAGCAGGAACGCCTAGATGAGGTCGCACAGGAACACGTCCAGGCAGGTTTTGAATGTCTCCAGCGAAGGAGACTCCACAACCCCCGTGGGCAGCCTGTTCCAGTGCTCTGTCACTCTCACTGAGAAGAAGTTTCTTCTCAAATTTAAGTGGAACCTCTTGTGTTCCAGCTTGATCCCATTAACCATTGTCCTATCATTGTTTGCCACCTAGAAGAGCCTGGCTCCATCCTCATGGCACTCACCTTTTACATACTTACAGATATTAATAAGGTCCCCCCTTAGTCTCCTCTTCTCCAAACTAAAGAGACCCAGCTCCCTCAGCCTTTCTTCATAAGGGAGGTGCTCCACTCCCTTAATCATCTTTGTTGCCCTATAGATCTGGGGACAGAGGAAGAGGAGTGGGACTCCAGCAGTTTGGGCTGAGATTGGCTTGAATTGCTGTAAAACTGCACCATTAGCTTTTCAACTTCTCTCAGATCACTTTGGAGTTTCAATCTTGAGACCTTTAGCAATAAAATGATGGCTTATGATCTCTTCGTTTCTATCCTTCTGCAATTTCTGAGATAATATCTCTTCATCAAAAAGTTTTAAAGGTCTTTAGTACTATATAATTTGTCTTGATTTGAAGTCCCAGGTATATTTTGAAAGTTCACTGATTTGTATTTGAAACAATGATCATATTTAGAGAACTCAGGCATATTCACAGAATCTGTCTGCAGAAAACATCTTTAAATTTAAAATACAAATCGTATTCCATTAATTCCATTAATTTCTGTACTTTTTAGTGTCTGTGTCTGAAGGAGTTCATCAGTTACCTGTCTCTTGCTCAGAACCATTTTATGGTTGGAGGAAAAGATTTAGCCTTTTAAAATTTTACAATAGGGTTTCTTTCTTGGCTTCTTCCTTGTAAGCACACCCATTAAATTGTAATGTCATTTATTAATATAAATAAGGGATTAATATCCACAACAACAACAACACATCACCTAAATTTAATTGATCAAATGAAGAAAACTTTACAACTGTCAAAAAATGGCCATAGTGACTGTTGTCAGTGAAGTAATTGTGCAATCCTTCTGTGTTTGTGCTTTGTTAATTCCATGTCCCTTGAGTTCATGGGCTTGGGCAAATGAAGCCGATGGCAAATATATTCTTTCCATGGACTGTTTACACTCACCTTCCCAATAAGCCACTTTCCTCTGTGTGAGACATTTCAAAATCAGAGTACCTGGTACCATTTCCACAGGTTTTTTGAATGCTCCTTTGTTTCCCATAATCATGTGCTCACTCCTAGTCATTCACCAGATCAATGCATTAGAGATTCTTCTGCTATCAGATCTGTTAGACAAGGACATTGTTCTTGCCATTTCTGGGATGACTTCAGCAATGTGGGCAGTGAGACTATAACTTTGTCTCATACTGCCAGATATTTCTGCATTTGGTTCAGTACCTTCAACATTTTGACTAGGCAAGAGTGCAGCCTCAGTTTTACCGTCATACCAATGTAATGTTTTCTTTGCAGCTGTCAACAGTGATCATACAGGAATATCGTACATTTCCTCTGTGCTCTGATCTAAGGTCTCCAAGAAAAATCAGGGAATTTTCTCCAAGCAAATTGGTTTGCTTTTGAGCAGCTGTGATCTTTCCAGTCTAAATATCTGATACAGATTGCTTGAAGCTGTTCATATCTAATTTCCTTCTGTGGCTTATATCTGTTTGAGGGTCCTATAAGGCTTGTGCCAGTTTTAATTGATGGAGAGGTGTGAGGGCAAAATGTAAAAAGGATGGACAACTGGCAAGTAAAAATGAACTCTCACGCAATATATTTTACTGGAGTCAGCTCAGTTGTGGTGTTCCAGGGAGGGATATTTTTCATGTTGCTGGACAGTGTGATCAGAGCCTGAGAGCAGCTGTTGATGTCACACTATGTGCCTACAATTGCCCGCAACTTGCATAATTCTCCAAGTACAGAAAAATGTGGGAAGCGAAATAACATCCAGATAAAGTTTTAAGTATAAAATGTGTGTGTGTTGTGCATATGCCCACATACAAAAATCAATATTTTCCTAAAATTTTTAAATGCCTAATGATGCACCTGTTGCAGAAGCATTTTTAATGCTATTTGAAGATGTTTATATCAACTTAATACAAATGTATTCAAAATTTTCAGGCAATAAAAAGCTCTGTGCAAAAGACTGATCCTTTGAGACTGGTGACAAAGGATCATCAAGAAAAGAAACCATCCAAGTGGTCCCTTGGCAGAAGCACAACACCAACTGGCAGAATGCCTCACCACGAAAGACCTTTTGAACCAGGAAAAGTAAGCCAGTAGCAAGGTCTATTTAGGCTGCCTTTATTTTCTTTTTACAGTATTGTTCGGAAGCTGGATCGAGATCATGATCCCTACATAACTGTTTCTTGGTCTTCTTTCCCTGGTACTGCAGTTTTTTTCAGCAGAAATTATCTCAGAGACTGTTCATACACTGAGGTATTCAGGTACCTGCAGGCTAAAGCATGTGTGAATGCTTTGAAACCTGCCACCCCTGCCCTCAGAAGAAGTTCAGAGGTCATCACAAGCACCAAGCATTGGGATATCACATGAGCCGGGAGCTCCCTGGGGATCAGGGCCTGGGAGCATCAGGGGCTCCCCAGGGGGTTTTGTCAGGGAAGGGCCCACCCCGTTGTCCCAGTCAGGGAGAAGGGCAGGCTGGCAATGGGAGTCAGGGTCAGGCCAGAATACCAAGTGTCAAAGCCCATAGTGATGAGGCAGGTCTGGGGTTACATCACAAAGTCAGTCCATGAGTCAGGGCTGGGGTTTCAATCAATAAAGTGCATGGCCAGGCTCAGGCATGGCTGCAATGCAACCCAACAAGGACCAAGTGTGAGAGCCACAGCTGAAATGCAGTTCCTGAGAAAAGAAGGGTGTGAGTGGGGACTGTCTCAGGCTTCTTCTAGCTTTCACCCACATCTCTTTCTTCACAACAGTCTGAACCAAGATTAGGCACCTGCACCATATCAGCAGGTTCTGTGCACAAGCAGCTAAAGTCCAAGGAAATGGAAGTGCATTCCGGCCATGTCACTGTTAGCTCCCATGTTGTAGAGAAGCATGACTGTATGTCAGGACCTCTCCATTTTGCTGCAGGTTGTACATCAACTCTCTCTGACTGGAAGAAGAACAGATGATAGGAAGTTACCTGGAGCTGTCTCACATCAGCATCATTTTAAGGAGCCTAACTTATCTTCCTATGTGAAAGGTAAGATTTGTGAGAACTTTCTGCCTGCTTAGAGTGGTCCGCAAATGACTTGGAGACACTGGTCCCCAGCTCTTGGCTCACAGGCAATATGTCGTCAGTAAAATTCTCCTATGATTCTTAGATGAATTACAAAATTGTATTTTACAAGAGAGGGAGAACAGATTGTGCCATTGGCTGCAATTTGCTCATTTAGTTTGCTGTCCTGGAAGCCCAGAAGGCGGAGAATGGACATGGTCTGCAGGTCTGCATTGTCTTTGGTCCAGAATAAAGCACCTTCAGGAGGATGAGCAAGCCATTAGCAAATACTATCAGTATAAGAAACAGTGTCTTACAAGAATCTGAGAGCTAGCATCTTTAAAAGTCTTCTGAAATAGGTATGGAAACATGTGATGCAGCAATTTTCATATGCTTTCAATGACCCCCTTTCACTTTTCTTTTTTTCATAGGCAGGCTGTTGCCCATTTCTGATAGCTCAGAAGACATGCCTCTCTCACATAACCACAGCAACAGCACTTGCAGCTTTGCACTCTGCAGTAATGATGAAGTAACTGAGGTATTTCACTATGTAACTCTATCAAATAATTCAGTGAGTCTGTGATCTTAGTTTTCATAGATAGCATGCTAACTCCCATTTAGCTGGGAACAATATTGTCCTAGTTTTATTTTCTTGCCTCTCCTCATAATAAATACATTCTTTAAAGCAATATTGCTATGGATTCAAATAATATAGTAGATTTCCTTATCAATATATTCCTGTACAACCATTGGACATCAATAAATTTATGTTGCTAGTTAACATTTTAATTTTGGCTCAGGAAGAAGAGACTCTTAATCTTAAAAAACTGGAAAAATCACTAAAACCTCAGAATAAAGTGGCTTTTGTGACCACACACAGGAGAAGTGGTATAACTACATATGACAACAAAGTACCTTCAGACAGTTCTGCTTTTCTGGATGCTGAAGCAAAGGTTTGAGTAACTTATGGTTCTGGCTTTTACGTGGTCAGCAGCTATCTTCTTTCCGTTTCTGAACTGAAATAAAACACACCAAGAAAATCTTCCATTCCCATTTCCTATGCTATGCAATGGGCACAGAGCATTAGGGATGGATATGGCAACTTAAAGCATTGTACTTACAGCTTTATACTGGAGCATATCATTGCCCTCTGGAGAGTAGTACTCTCTGTTCTTTGGATCACTCAATTCAAAACACATCATGTCTTCCAACTGTAATTAACATTACTTAGTAACTGTTCTAGATGCTAAGTGCCAGATGTGAATTAACTTAAGGCTCCTTTATAAGGCTGCTGAACAGTGCAAAGAGCACTGACTGTAGCCGTAAATTGGACGTGTAGCATCGTGAATAGTTACATAGTTAGCACTACCTACAGATAAGAACCATGCCATTTGTTTTGGAAGAGTGTGTCTAGTTAATACATGTACCTTTTTTTTTGCAAATTAGTAACCCAGTGTTCAGATATATTTGTTCTTGTGTTTATTCGCTCCATTTCCTATAGTGTAGTTTGACCAGAATGTACTCTTGTCCCCTCAGTTTTGGACTTTCTCTATGCTATCTTTTGCTCTGCAAACTGAAGTTAATTGGAGTTAATGTGCAACATTTCTAGTTATGACTGAAATTCACTACAAATGAAAATTCATTACAAATGCAAGGCAATACCAGAAAGAGGGGCAACTTTCCTCTGTGTGTGTGAAAGTAAACATGGCGTTTGCATATTTGATTAAAATATGTTAAAACCAGTTCTGTTTATATAACACTGACTGTGATGTTTTCATTATACAGCCTCCAAAATCAATATTATCTCAAAGATCGGTATTACATCAAGAAAGAAGAAAAAGTGAGGAAAAGGTGCAGGAAAAAATAGAGTATCGTGATGGAAAGGTGAGATAACGTAGGATGCAAAATTACTTGCAGAAATCACCAATAGGACTGTAGTATAGATGGGAATCACTACTTTGAGTAGCCAGAGACGATTATGTCTCCAATTAAGTGTCTATTCCTTAAAGGAGAGCTAAAGTGTAAAGTTCCCACCATGAATGGTAGGCAATATGTATAGCTGATGGGCTGGAAATCGAGTAACCAAATTATTTTCTTGTCTCTGACATAGATTTGCTCTATGACTTTCACCAAGTCCTCTTTGTTTCAGCTACTTCATTTGCAGGTTGGGAGGAATGATATGCTTACCATTAGAGATGTGCTAGTGGGGTAGTGATGGTGTTTTGTAGAGCAAGATTAAAGGCTGTACTTTTATTTTCTTGGAAGTGAGTCTAATGGCAGTGAGCTGTGCCAGCTGGACACCACATGTGGGAGATGCCTTTTGTTATAGACAGCTGGCTACACCTGTAGTAGCATCAGCAGAGCTGTGCTCAACGCAGCCTGTCCAGTTTGCTCAAGCCACCTGTCAAAATCCCCAGCAACTCCCCAGTTGCACTTTGAGATTGTTTCCAACTGTGCCTTATCCTGAAGCCCATAGCTCAGCATGGCAGCTGGTTTTGCCCCTTTTCTGGAAATACCTGGGACAAGCAGGCAATTCTTGCTGGTTTCCCGTTGCATCCCTACACTCATTGACACCAAACTGGATAATTCGTTCCTGAGTGGCCATGACACCTTTCCTGCACAGCACCTCAGGAATGATATTGAAAGGCTGTTTCTGTAGATGAGTCCATGCAGTGGAAATCTGGTGTCTTGCTGTTGGGAAAGGTTGTCAGCAAGGTGACCAAGAGAACTGGTGCTGGTTTCCCTGCTGATAGGCAAGCACTCTTTCCAACACTGTCTCTTCTCATCTGGGCCAGATATTAACTCAGTCCCGGATATTTCTTCAATTACACTACTCTAAGCAGGCTCCTCCGATTAAAACATTCCTGTGACACTGGTTGAGGGTGATCTCTGACAAATTGCAGTTGTCAATTCTGGGTAAGGTTTTTGGCTAGATAAAGTTGAGACAGTAATTCGGTTTCTGTGTCTGTTCATTTCTGGGCTTCTCACGCCACCAATACAGGCATTGATTAACGGATAACTTCCAGTGAGCAGTCATAGAAATAGCTTTTGCAATATAGCAGTTGTTCAGGGAATATTGGTTTAAGATGACAGTTCTTTTACTGCTAATGCTGAGATGGGCTCTGTGAAAGCTTCTAAAAATCACATTTCCCTCTTGTAGAAGTAGAAAATACAGTATCTGTTGTTTTGATCCTCAAAAGAAAAATAATTGTGAAAAAATTTCACTCTGACATTTTTACCACTGGATTTTATTAATAAAATTGAGTGTTGGGCTGGACTTTCTTGTGCAACTATAGAGAGAAGTCAAAAGGGGGATTGATACCTTTAGAAAGAAATATTAACTCTCATTTAAACTATATGGAACTTCTTGCAGCAATGCCTTTTGTCATAAGTAGGTGTAAGAACATATTTCCATTACAAACTAGTAATTTTTAAATAAAATCATTTCTAAAAAACTAAAATCTTGCCCTCAATAACCATTACAATGACTGTTTGGGGTAATACCACATAGATTTCTCTCAAGCATATTTATTCCTTGTTTTTGGTTAGGAGGTATTCCCTTTTTGTGGAGAGTCTGATAAAATTGGAACTATATGGCAGAGCTATAGAGCACCTTCTGATTGTCTTCTTCCTTGAACTTCAGCAAAGTAACTATATTATGGGATTTGATATATGCTGAACAAAAGGAGCTGCCATAGTAATTCCAGGAAATTGATTAACCAGTGGCTATGATAGGTATGAAGTCTTCTTTGACCAATGCATTGTTCATAGAATAATAGAACATAGAGCACACTGATGACATTATTGCCAGCTGTTGTTAAGAAGTCTTCAGCAATTTTGTAGATCTCTGCATGTAGCCACATTTTATTTGGTAGTACTGAATGTCTGAACAATCTTACATTACCTGAAATGAAATAGTTGTTAACATATGTCAGCAGTCTGTCTTGATACATCAAGTTCAGTCACATTG
The DNA here is from genome assembly GCF_036013475.1 of Columba livia. Classification (NCBI taxonomy): domain Eukaryota; kingdom Metazoa; phylum Chordata; class Aves; order Columbiformes; family Columbidae; genus Columba; species Columba livia. The sequence continues at coordinate 74,299,080 of NC_088604.1, forward strand.
GTTCACACAATCCAGACCAGGGGTCTCTTGAGTGACTTGTGTGGAATGTGTACCAACATATGTGAAAGTAGATACAGCCAGCAACTCACTGAAGTTGGTGAAGGAAAACACTGAATGGCTTCCCTATGGCCACAGGGCTGTGCGCTTCACCTTGCTTAACAAAAAAGCAAGGTGGTGGGGTGCAAATGTGGACTGAGTGCTAGAAGTGAGTTAATTTTGTGAAAATTACTTTTGGTCTCTTTTACGCATAAATGAAGCAAAAATAATGTACCTGTGCTGCAGAGCCAGCTTTTGAAATACAAAGGCAAGTGTGACTTACTTCAGGCTCCAATTTAATTGGAAGACAGTGCAATGTTACTAATTTCCTTTAACTTCATTTACATCAGATGCTCTATGTGTTTGAAGGTAGAAGAGGTGCTCACCGATGGACGCCGAATCATCACTTTCCGCAATGGTACTAAAAAAGAGATCAGTGCTGATAAAAAGATGACTACGATCAGCTTTTTCAATGGAGATGTAAAGAAGATCATGCCAGATCAGAGAGTGGTGTGTAACATTGTTTTTTCTTTAAGGAAAATTAAATTACTAAATGATTTTCCAACAAGGTTGTATGATTTATCTTGATCTGTTGATTCTGAGAGAAATTTATGAGGAAGGGTGTTAGTTTAAGAACCATGAATGGTGGGACTGCTTCATCTACAAGGACAAAAGTGGAAAGAGAAGAAGGCAACAGTCAAAGGAACAAATGGGTAGTTGGCCAAGAAGATTAAAGGAGACTGAGAGAAGGTGAAGGGCAGGGGCAGGCATCTGAAGCAAGGACTGCATTTCACACATTTCTCATGTAGGCAGCACAGGGGGTTCTTCCTTCTTGGTATTACATAAATATAAAATGTTAATAATAATTTGAGCTATTGGGGAAATAAGTGAGGCCTTGGCAGCAGTGGGACTATTTTAAACTAATAGTGCATGGATGGGAGCCAAAGCAAAGAGATGGGAAGATGACTTCTGTGCATGCACTGTTGTCTTGTACAGCGATGAGGAGAGATGTGAATGAGGGAAAGGAACAGCAATGCAAACATAGCTACTTTTATGGATGGCAGATACAGAAAAAGACCTTAAATTAACTTTTTTTAAGCTGGCTTATTTTTAAGCATATTGTTATGGTTGAATCTGCTTATGCAAATATTGTGAATATGCTGCAAACACTTTACTCTCCTTCCAGATTTATTATTATGCAGATGCACAGACAACCCACACTGCTTATCCAGATGGCCTGGAGGTGCTGCAGTTCCCTAATAATCAGATAGGTATGCAAGAGCTCATAAATGTGAAGTACATGTACAAGAAGGTTTCTGTTATGAAAGTGTCATCTGATTCTGACTCCAGCAGACTGGGGTTTCTTTCTTCTCAATTTGCATTGTCTTTGCATTTGACTTTCAGTATGTTCCATCACTTTACTGCTCAGTTTCCTCCTACAAAGCAAAGATTACAATGGGGTGTAAATGCATCTCTTCTAATTTTGATTATCTGATTATGTGATCCTTTCATTTCTTCAGCAGTATGCTGGATATCATTTCCATCCTCACTAAAATGTAAAAAAAAAAATCCGATATAGATCTGTGTAGCGCAACATGAAAGGATATTATAATAGACAGACTTTTTACACCTTCTTTTCCACAGAAAAACATTATCCTGATGGCACACAAGAAATTGTGTTCCCAGATCACACAGTGAAATGCCTCTATAGTGATGGATCCAAGGAAACTTTTTTCCCAGATGGTACAATAGTAAAAGTAGAAAAGTAAGTCTCGAGTTAATTACAGGAACCAGGCATTGGGCACAGGTACAATGATAATGGCATTTAAAACTGTGGTTGGATTCTGCATGGCTGGGAAACTTCCAGATGAAAGGAGAAATTATTTGTAAGATAACGAGGGCTTTGCTACAATGAGGCACTGAAAATTTGTTCACTTCCACCTTGGATGATAGATCACCATTTGTCACTGGCAAAGGGACTGTGAAATATTCCTCAGTTAGTTCCATGTAACTTTACACTGGTCAAGGTTACTGGGAGATGACCAGTCATCTATGTTAACAACAGGACTTCGGATGAGGACTTCTGAGCTATATTGCTAGCTTTTTGGCACCCTTTCTGATCTCAGGCAAGGCATTTCATGTATTATCTCTCAATTTCTCCGTGTAAAATGAGGAAAAATAACAATAGCACTTTCTTAGACATGCCTCTTCTGGGCTTAGGGAGGATCCTGTTGTAAAAGATTTCTTGCTTGCAAAGTGCCTTGAGAACCCTGTATGGAGAAGTCATGTAAAAGGCAGATCCCACCATTCATTAGGTATTATACTATGTACTGAAGTACTTTTGTATTGAAATCTTATTGTGAGATCAGATCTCTAATGCCAACCCACATAAATTCTGAGGTGAATTACAATGTGAGGAAGTTATTTGACATTATTTTCCACTTCCATTGTGTCGCATTAGATGGCTCAGTGAGACAGCTTAATAACAGATAGTGCCTTCTCATCACTTAATTCATTGCTGTTTCTCTCAGGAATGGAGATAAAATAGTGACATTCAGTAATGGCCAAAAGGAGGTTCACACTGCGCAGTTCAAGAGGCGGGAGTACCCGGATGGCACTGTAAAAACTGTGTACTGCAATGGCAGACAAGAAACCAAGTACTCCACTGGGCGAGTTCGAATCAAAGATGAGGAGGGTAATATCATCCTGGACAAGAGGTGATTCCTCCCATCCAAGGGTGGCACTGTACGTAAGTAGCTCAACCTATTTTCCCATCACATCAGAACTGTTAAGAAGATTTAAGCCTTGTGAAAATGAATGGATGGATCTGTAGAGCTGAAATTTACTTTGGTTGGGTGACTGGTGCTCAGTGTGGAATAACTTTACTCAAATGAAATGTATTTCAAGTGAAACTTGAATGAAATGCAGTCATGTATGTCTCATTAAAATAAATGTCCATAGTACTTTTCATCAAAGTGCTTGTTTCATGATACTGATCACACTTCCCTTGCTCTTCCGCTAGTTTGTGACAAAAGTGGCTAAAATTAAGAAGCATGGCATAAGAACCTCAAATCTACAAAGTTTTTTGCATTTCAGTTCAGTGCTGCCTTCTGCTGACTAAAACAAATCTACATTTGTTTGTTTGGGATTTTGTTGTTGGTTTGGTTTGGTTGGGGTTGGTTTGTTTGTTTTGTGTTTTTGTTGGTTTTTTTTTCCTTTTTCCTCTCTTAACCACCATTAAAAAGGTGGAAGCGACTGATGTTTTCGGTTTGGCTGGGTTCTTTGGAGCAGAAGATCCCAACGTGTATCAGGCCTTAAAATGAGCTGTACATTAGACCAAAACCTGAGCAGGAGTTCAGTGAACAGTCACACCTCTGGATGTCTCTTCCAATGTAAATGATTCAATAATTATATGATCATAATCTAAGAACTCTGTCTCATGCATTTGAAGACAAAATGTAATGTTTATTCAATTCTAGTCATTATTCTGGATGAAACAGCCCTCTTTTTTTCCTTCAACACTCTTTCATCAGACCTCCTCTGCGATGCTTTGTTTTTAAATTAACCTCTCTCACTACTGCCTTTATTCTGCCAGTAGTTGAAAACTGGTCAGTGAATCCTTCCAGCCTCAAGGCTCTTTGGATTACACTTGATACCTAGGAGAACAAATAATTTATCACATGCTGCTTTCAACTGCCTTCCCCGTAGACTGCATGTCCATCATCTATCTTGAATTTTTCCAAAGCACTGAAGCATTTCCCTTGTAGACTTCAACTCATTCATTACCTGCTCATTGACTAAGAAGGCCAATTATCTGCTCATGCCCTTCAATTTCCTTAGCAACAAACACACTTTCATAGCATGCTGCTTTAGCTTTTTCTCATACCTAAGTGCAAAATAATTGCAATATTATGGAATTTCTCTTTCTTCTCTTCAGTTTCTAGTGAGTCAGACTGTCAACAAATCACCAAATCACAGAGCATCTTTGGAAGAAATGCATTGAATACAACAAGAAGCATTGCTAATATTGATCATACATATGCTGCAGTTTATTAATTTAATCATGATACCCTGAATACCCATGCAGTTTTGATGTCAGCTGGTGTGATAATAGAATTGCATTGTTTTTCCTATACTCCTGTATAACAAAGGAACAATTTCTAAACCTGTTCTTTTCACTACTGAAATATTTAATATATTTTATGTGTTTTGTAAAAAGAATCTCTAATTAAAAGAAATCCAAGAGATGATTCTTTTCCACGTGTTTCACCAAGAATTTCAGTTCAGTGATGCCTTTTACTCACTAAAACAAATCTACATTGTTTTTTGTTTTTTTTTTCTTCTCAATTAAGCATCACAAATGAAGTGAATGTGATTAATGTTTTCAGTTTGGCTGGGAAACTAGATGTGATACTAATGTTTTGTAGAGGATCACTGTTTTTATTCCCAGGAATTCCTTTAAACAAAAGGTCCCTGTTCTCCAGTTAATATGCTGACATTCTCTTTGTTTCCATAGTAATAGAGAAAACAGGCTTTATTTGAAGCTTTTAGCCTTAAATCACCATTTGCCATTCAATAACCTGTGTATATAATCCCTTCCAATTGTAAATCAAATAAGGAACTATTTTATTTGTATGCTGCTTGCTCCTTGCTTCATTAAGCACTCTCTGCTGCACTTGGAGGAAGCACTCGGATTCTGGAATAACGAGGGCTGCGATCCCGCACAGGTGTAACACATGAGGGACATTTGAAAGGCAGTCTGTAAAACTGTGTTTGTGTAGACACACGTGTGCAGGCACCGTGCTGATGTGTGCAAACACGTTGCTGACGTGTGCATTGCCCTGGTTGATGCCTGCTTACAGGGAGCTTGTGATGGTACCCAAGTATGGGCCTGGTTCTACTTTCTGGCATATCAATGGCAAAACTTCCATTGGTGAAATCAAAAGGTGAGACTACTGGAGATTTCATGGTACTTTTGTCAACCAGTGTGTGGTCACCATTTTTACCAAGATGTCTTTTTTGGGTAATATTTTATAGCGTAATAGCAAATGGATTATTGAAATAAAGGGCACAAATTTGGTTTGAAAAGGAGAAGACAAAAAACCACCTACATAAATGACAAGCTCTGTCAGGTATAAGTGGGAGTCCTACACAGACCAGTGATGACACATGCTACATTATTTTTCTCAGGCTGATTCTCACAACCTATCTCCTCCGCCTCCCACTTGCATTAGTGAACCAGAAGCAGTAATGACCCTACCAGCTATAGTTCATTGTTGTAGGAAAGCAATCCAATTTAAGTGTGACTGCATACGTTCTTAAACTGTAGCAATGCACATATCTACTTTACTATGGTTTTTGTCCTAGAGGGTTCACAGTGAAAATAATTTATGAATCCTTCAGGGAGATAGAACAGTTGGGAAACCCCACTTTTCATCTTTTCACAGGTTTTCTGGCATTAGCGCAAGGCTGCTACAGCCATTATTTGGCCTCAATTTTGATTCAAATTTAGAATACGCTCCAAGTTCTGAACAGTTACTTCAATTCAAACAGCTAAGGACAACAGAGATGCACAAGGGCAGGGCAGTATTTTGACCATAATTTCAAATGCTTCAGTTCAGCATTAGTATTTTTCCATGCACAGTTGATAGCAAAAGTTTTATTGCAAGCAAAACAAAGCTGCCTAACCACTGTACCCACCAGGTGGCTAATTCAGAGCCTGCGAGAGACAGGTTTGATCCAGTCTTCTGAATGTGACGTCTGCCTCTGTTACCTTGGGAAGCCTAATTATTTCTTTATTAAGAGTTTTTCTGAAACAAAACACTAGAGCAGCATATACATTTTTAAACAATTACTTTCTCTAAGAATTCCTACAGAATCCTACTGGTAATAAAATGGAAGTTATTTCATACTGTTGTTTCATACAATGTAAAATTAATTTCTGGAAATGAATGCTGGGAAGCTCACTGGATTCTTTGAAAACATGATAATTTTGTGTCATTCATATTACCTGCGCCTTTGTAAAGTGAGTGCATGTTGAATGTTCCCCATGTAAAGTGACTGGTTTTCCAAGCCATAAAGCACCCTTAGTTCAGAAAAGAAAAGAAGCAAAGATCATGGAGAAAAATAATAAACAAAAAAAGTAATTTCTGAGAATGTTTTGAGAAATTAAAATCTCCATTTTTATTCTAGGATTACTTTAATATTGCAAGAATTACTTAAAAAATTAGTATTTTAATTTTTAAAAATAATCTTTCATGGAAATAGCTAAATTACAATTTTAAAATTGTGTATTGTTTGAGATAACTCTCTTTTAAATTCAGTTTCAGTGTACATCTACCTCCTTCAAGCTGAAGTTGTAATTTATGATATGGCTATGCAACCTACCACCATGAATTTACACAGAAGTTAAACATCCTACCCTTTTCTTTGTGTTCTGCTCTTTTGATGGTAACTGTTTGCTCACTAATTTGTTTATTTCCTTTATGATGCTCTTTACATCTGTCCCATCCTTGGAAGCTTGAAGTGCAGCTTCATTGAAAGGAAAAATAAGGACAAAATCTCCTACCCGGGGGATAGGTCTCTGGTCTTTATCAGAAAGGAAATAGGGGCGTGTGGTCAGCTTCCACTTGCAGAAGTCAGGTGTAGGTAACCAGTGGCTCAGCTGGTCAGATTTGTGTGGAGAATACCCAGCTCCTTGGAGCTGCTTATTTTTAGCTTCAGCTTTTTCTGGGGAGGGTGTTTTTGGCATGTTCATCCTTTCCCGCATCTGGGAAGTCAGTGTTTTTCTTGGATATGCTCTGGCAGTTTTCTTGCTTGGGTTAGCCACCTTACCGGTTGATCCTCTTGCAGCCTGCAGGGCAGGTTGTACAGAAGAAGCAGAAGTACATTTAGCTACTTTTTGGCAAGTGAGTAAGCCAGGAGCCTCCCTGGTGGCACTCTCACCCGCTGCGCTCCAGGGCACCCGTCTTCTACCAGCCTTTGTCCCGGCCACTTGGTTTTGCCTGAAAGCGTCGATCTGTCTGTAGTTCAGCAGTTCAACAATATCATGAAGAAGTTTTCTCTTCACAGTGTCATCAGTGGAACAGTCTAAACGCAAGGCTGGGTTGTAGTTGACTTCTAAAAGCCATGGCTTGAACTTCTCATCAATCAGGATGTCAAAGCCAAAGAGCTCAAAGCAATTGGAAGCCACTGGTAAAGGGGTTACTGCAAGCAGGGTGAGAATCACTATGTTATTGATCTTCTGCCAGAGGAGCATGTCATCAACCCCAAATATTCGAAGGTAAGAACGAAATTTGCTGAATGTCCATTTGCTGCCACAGCCAATGCCTTCCTTATATTTTTCATATGAAGCCCCGTATTTGTTGATGCTGGTGTTCGTTAGGTGGGCATAGACGTTGTCCAGAGAACCAAGGTCAAACTTTTCCGTAGCAAACCTCACCAGTCCTTCTTCATAAGTGTAAATGGTGAGGGGGCAAAAACTAGTGACACAGACATAGAGGCGCAGATCTAGTTTATACCCTGAAATGAGCAAAGGGTTGCTAATGTACTTCTGCACAATAACCGTACAGTCATATACTAAGTCTTCAATGTCTTGGAAAATGAGTATGCCCCTTCCCCGGGAAAGACCCACAGGCTTGCAAATCCAGTAGCTAGATCTTCTGCCTACTGACTGCCTCTCCTTGCTGTATTCTGATAAGAATTTGATGTAGTCATTGGGCATGATGAACGCCACTGGACTAAATTCATATAACGCTGATCCATATGATCCCCTCATACGTTTCAGATGCCTTGCCAAATAGTCTTTTCTGGTGATCCGGACAGCTTCTGGGTAGTGGTTGAGCCTCTGCCAGGGTTTAATGCTGTGGTGGTCTGTCATACGGAAAGGTGAGTTCCGCCAGTACAGGTTCCAGTCAGCATCATCTTGCTCCTCTTTGTCAAATTCAGTCCAGCCGCGCTCCAGTAAGACCTCACGGACTACTCTAGGGGCATTCTCATGGAGACGGAACACCAAAGGCCTCCAGATCTCTCTTGTATCATAGTCATCTGCCATAATTTCCACGTTACTAGCTGAAAGGAAACTGAATCGCCAAAGGAAACAATGAAACCAATACCACAGATTGTGCTAGCAGGCATCACCCTTACTGTACTCTTAATGCCATCACTGCCAACATATGAGCAAAGCATGTCGCCCCATTTGTTTCTATGGTCCACAACTGAGAAGTCAAAGGCTGTGTTTCAGCTCAAAGTTATGCAAAAGGGCATAAATTCCAGATAGCTGTAAGGCAGCACAAAGCATTGATTGCTGCAGAGATATATGTCTCCACCCTTTATTTACTTTTTTCTTTGAGGCAGCTTACTAGAGCAGTAGTTATCTCAAAGCTTCTCTTATTCTTAGATATCTAAAATTTTCTTTTGGTTGGTTGGTTTGTTTTTTTTTGCAAATGCCTTCTGCTTAACGGTCATAATTTTGCACTGCTGAGACATTCTGCTAATGTGTTGTGTTATCCTGCTCTGAGTAAACTCAGTTAAGATTATAAAGTCCGATGCAAAACTGATGGCAGACAGCAGGAAAACACATATTGATATCAATGCTCTTTTCCTCCTTTGATATGAGCTGATTTAACTCACTGATAATGTTCTGCTATTCCTCCAGTGAGCTCCTCTCCAGATCCTGAAAAGTAGGGCACATTCTTGTCTCATTGCTTTTCTCTCAAGACAACAATGTTCCATAGAAACGTAGGTAGATTTTGAATGAAATACCATTTCCCATTATCTATAGTGGAAGTAGATTATGGCCCCTGTCTATTTTTATGGGTAAGAAACACATTTTGAGTTACTTTGGGCATAGCAATTCTCATATAAACCGTTCATGAAGTGTGCTTTTCCCTCCCCAGCTAGTTCAAACTAAAACATGTCCTACTGGCTGGTGGCAAAGGGGGCAAAAAAAAGTCCTCTGAACCTGCAGATTTGAGAGTGTTGCTGTCTCTCTCAGTTTTAATTTCCTGAAACCCTGTAAACCTACTCCATGAGGATTAAACTTTGTGTTTGGAATGGAGAATGTCTTGGATGAAAGAAGAATGTTTGTGCTGAGGACCATTCTGATACAGTATTAACACACTGACCTTCACCTCCTTTCAGAAAATAACAAGCAGAAGATACAAAGTGGGTGAGACATACAGTAGATACAACTCCTTTTACATCCTACTACCAAAGCGATATCCTTGCTTTCTTTTCAGGTTGAGTTTTAGACTCCGGAATGAGTATTCTCTGTCTTCCAAACAATTACAGAAACCAAGGGAATATGTCACATCTGAAAGTACCCAAAGCAGTGTGCAGCTGAGTTGGCCAGGGGTGCTTTTTCTGTGGAAAAAATTATGGTTTGTTGAAATGCAAAGCTTTTTTCCAGAGAACAAGAGTAATCTTTTGCCAAGCCTTTGGTCCAGGATGTGAGGAATGAGGCTTCTATTGGAAGTGGACCTCAGGCCTCACTAATGGGCTGAGACTGTGGCCAAAATCTGAATTTCTGTGTAAGATGACTTTTTATATTCCAAAGTAATACAATAGTAATATGAATGTATGTAATGATGTTTTACAGTCAGATTTGCAGTACCATTCCATCTCAGGTTTAAGCTAGTGTTGGGAGGGAGCAAGATCTAGATAGCACTGGGATTATTTCTCTGAATCTCCTTAGAGATCAGAGATTCCCTCCTTGTACAAGCAGCAGTTGAATTCTCCTTAGTGAGAGCTTTCCTTGGGTGAGTGGTTTATAGGAACAGGAGAGAGAGATGATAAGTAGGTACTGAAGTGCAGTCATGATCTAACAGGACTTACATAAAACACCATGAAGGGGTAAGCAGTCTTGCTGTGTCTCTCGCAGTCACTGCTTCTTTACAGACCTCAGAAAGCTGGTGGCTTGCTGCATAGCTTGCACAGAAACCTCATGTGGTGGACTCAGGAAATGTTTGTTATCTTCACTTCCACTTTTTTTCCAGGGAGTTCTCTTTCCTGTCTGCTTATTAAACAGCACTATGTCACTCAACAAAATGAAAAAAAAAAAGGAGAAAACTAAACAAGTTTTATAGTAGTTGATTCACAAACTTGGGCAAGTATAACAAATTAAAAAAATTATGTAACTGAAAGTAGCCATGCTAAGCATTTGGATGTGTCAACTTACAGACTGCTATTAGCTTTGTCTTTTCTGTGCTGCTCAACATTGCTACTAGCAGGTTTCAGTGAAAAGCACTGTTGTACATGAATCCTGTGCCATCACACTCTCCATTAGGTAATAATGAATTAAGCTGTTAGTAATGTCTGAACAATGAAGCCTTCTTTGGTAGTTTGTTCATGCCAGCTTGTATTTATTGAACACCTTTCATTCCTCTGGCATTTGGGGAGTACTTTACAGGTAATTGGCTCAAATTCCCTGGTAATTAAGTGTAAAGAAAATAAAATATTTCAACTAACAAAGAGCACCTATCTGCTTTTAAGGATGTCATATCATATAAGCAGAAGCTCATGAAGTGCAATTATGAAACAGTAACTCTAGGATAAAGCATTGGTCTAAATGAATGAAAACAAATTTCACTCCCCTTACTCTGTATAAACATGTGCCCAAATGAACACCCATCTCCTCATTAGCCTGCATTCCCAAGGGCTTTGTGTTCAGCCCACTCCTTAATAACTTGGAAATCCACTTGTGTGTTTGCAGACATTTTTCCATAACGCAAAAAATGCTACAGCTGTTTCTGACAACATTCAAGTTTAACACATACCTAACGCTTCTGCCAAGTGGCACCCAGATGCAGAGACCTTCCCCCTGAGGACAGCAGGACGCTGTCATCTGTGACCTCACGGTTCCGAGCCCATGCAGTTGTGCTGATGTCACAGCAGCAGACCCTGCACCAGCATCCCTGGGGAAGTGCTCAGGTGAGCTGGGGCTTTGTGATGGCCATGGCTGCTGCCAGCAGTTCATGTGTTCCAGTCACTCAGTTTTACACTGAAGGGAGGAAATACGATCCTTAATGGCTAGGTATCAAATGTGGTGGTTTGCCAAGCTAACACGGAATGTCTCTGTGTAATTAGAATGGTGCTTTTTCATGTCAAGTGTTTAATTCCTCAGAGTGACAGGCCACAGCACAGGTCTGGTAGCTGCCTGCCTTGAGATTTAATTTCAGAAATACCCATTTTAATCATTTCTTGAAGCGATGGCTTCTGTCTGGCACACCACCCAGGTCCGCCCTGTCTGTCTCAGGCTGAACAGCTTCCTCCCAAAACTCTTGCGGGCTGGCGCCGGCTTGCAGGCAGGGTCTGGGGCTGCTCACCCACCCGCAGCCGCGCACCCACCCGGGCATCTCTGCACACACGCTCCGAGCGCCCGCAGCCTCTCAGCGCTGCGACGCTGCCAGCAGCACGAAACGCACGTCCCCGAAGACGCAGAAGCGCGGCTGAACTGCTCCACATAGCGCTCAGCTTAGCAAAAGTGTTAGTATTTAAAGCCGTGGCGGCTAGTTATGCCGGGGCGGGGGCCCGGCCGAGCTCCCCCCCGCCCCGACTGCACATCGTACCTGTGCCCGCCGGGGACCGGGGGCCTGCTCCGCTTTCCGCCCGGACCGCTGCCAGCCCCGCCGCCTGCTCCGGGCCACCCCCGGCCGGAGTAGCCAGCCGAGGCGGGCGGCGCCGGCGGAAGGGCCGTCGGGCGGCCGCGGTCCGTTGCCTGGTGATGGGGAAGGGCGGGGGCGGGCGGCGGGGCGCGGCACAGCTCGCCCCGGCTGCCCCGGGCCTTCCCGTGCAGGGTCTGGGGCTGTTGTTTAAACCGCCCGAAGCCTTTTTACCCGAGCCGGCCTGAGAGGATGCACACCCAGAGAGCCCAAAAGGATGAAAACCCATCAGTTGCGGCTCCCCCTTCTTCCACCTCAGTCCTTACCTGCTGCCCTTGCTTATGGTGCTCTCTTCTCCTTATTGCCTTTATAGTAAACAAACCCACATAAATTCTATAACGGTGTGCTGTCCATGCATAATGATATCCTATATGGCAGTTTCTGTTTAGATCATATCCAAGACAGATGGGCAGCTTTATCCTCCCTCTATCCCAGGAGTAAGCATGTTCTCTGCATTGCCACATATAGCTGTGGTTTTCATCACCAAGGCAATGGAGTTTTTCCTCACGCTACCTGTGGAATGAAAATGTTGGTTTTCCCCTTATTTTACAATTGGGAAAATGACTAGAGTAAAGCTCTATGACAAAATAAAGAATGGAAACAGCTCCCCAAACTGCAGGCCACAAGGTCCTGTCTCCCATGTTGACTCTGTATTGGTGACACTGGGCTTCTCTCCAAGGTCAGAACACCTCTTTCTTGCTCCTTGGTGGCTCCTCACATTTTCAGCTGGAATCTATGGAGTGAGGAGTCATTGGCTGGGGTGCCATTGCTGAATTATACTGCAGACAAATCCTTGGTGTACAGAGTACAAAACACATAAGGAGGTGTGCTGGGTTCATCCTGGCCACCAACAAAGCACCCACCTAATTGCTCATTCACCCCCCTGACCAACAGGAGGGGGGAGAGTATCAGAAGAACAAAACTGAGAAAACTCATGAGTCAAGATAAAGACAGTTTAATAAGTGAAGCAAAACGGCATGTGTAAGCAAAGCAAAATAAGGAATTGAGTCAGTACTTCCCATCGTCAGGCAGGTGTCCAGCCAGTTCCCGGAAAGCAGGACCTCAGCATGTGTAGAGGTTGCTTGGAAAGAGGAGAATTCAGAGATCTCTGTTTCACTGTTAATTGAGGAGAAATCAAGTTTCTATATGGGATGGAAGCAGAGCAAGGTGAGAATCAGCAGCAGCCTAACAAATCCATCTGTAATCTCTGGGTAGCTGGGAGGCCATCAGGATTCTGCAGCCACAATAGTTTTGCCATTTGTATTTCCAACAGAGAGATTAACAGCACGCTTTTGAGCTGACAGGGCAAAGGCACAAGAAAAAGGTGGATCTGTGAGGGAGCCCACCTGTTGGCTTCTTTTCTGCAGTACATAATAAAGTCTCTTTAGTTGTAGGAGACCTGGAAAAGAAGCTTACCATATTAAAAGCCAGGAAGCAACACAGGGGAAGTCTGGAGGGGAGTTCAGGTTCTCGGGAACGAGAAATATTAGAGAGATAGTAAAGTAGCATGAAAGATACTGTTATTTAAAAGCCCTAACAATTTGGGGATTTTTTTCCACATAAATTGATATTGATTTCTATCATGCTGTCACACCATATGGTGCCTCATCCTCCTATTATGGCTGATAACTGAGAAGTAGTTTCAAGTGTTAGCTTTGTGACATGCAGCAACTTAACTAGCCATGTAGTTTATTCTGAGGGGCAGCACTCACCTTTGAGATGAACAGCATTTGTCTCCAATTTCTTTTATGCCGTCTGCCTCACACAGAGGATCTGATCACAGTGTCATTATCAGTAATGATCATGATATCTATGAAGTGTTTTCTCATCAAGATGTAGGGACACTGCTCAGTAATTGCACTGTAGCACTCTTCTTGCAGTAAAACCACAAAAAATGAAAATGTATAAAACTAAACGGAAGTTGAGATGAGACGAGGGGAATCCTCATGTGTGCCACTGCTAGATGCATATAGGCCTCAAAGAGATATTACAGCACAGGCCCATCCTCCTTTTCTCCTTACTCTATGACTTGCACTGTTAACTGCATCTTCTGCATGGTTGGGCTCCCAAAGTAACTTGCCCTGGCTGCTTATCTTGAAAACAGCTCTGTCCGTGGATGGGAACGTGGGGAAAGACTGAAGGATCTGGTCATGCAGAAGGCATGTCTTGGGAGAAAGTTGCTGTAAGCAGTGAGGGAAAAATTGGAAACAGGAAGACCAAAAGAGAAAGAGTGCTGGGGCAGGGGGGTGACATGGGCAGAAACACAGTTGTGTGCTGAACTAAAGTTGGTAGACTCAGCAGTTGGCAGATTTTGTGGTGTTCAGATATGAACTGTAGATATAGCCAGTTTATAACTTTATGTTATCTACAGCAAATGTTAAAGAAAGCACAATAAGAACAATGAAAGTCTTTGTAAATAGTGGTTCCATGAAATTGTGTGTGTTGTTCACAGTAACCTGAGCAAACTCAGTTGCTGTCATGTGGGATTTTCAGGTTTGATTGTAAAGCTATGGTACTAGGTCTGATCCACAAATACAAAACTGTGAGGACTTTAAGAGTCTTGTTTACCTTTATTAAGACTTTATTAATTAAAAAAAAAAAAAAAAAGAGAAAACATTTAGTTTGACTTCTGTATGGAAGAGTGAAGTTAGATGATCTTCACTGATAAATCTGAGATGTCAAAAGACATTTTCACTCCTAAGACATTTACGTTGTACTGACCTTGAAATCTATTTCTATGCCCCTTTCTGGAGACAGTACGTGTTGAAAGACCCTTGAAGACATACCTGTAAGAGCCAGCCAGTTTGCTTTGGCTCCACCGCTCTGACCCTGTTGGATTACAGGTATGTTTCCTGGGTGAGGGCTCCTACATTTTCTGTCTTTGTAGCAGTAGGGGCTCCAGGGGAGCTCTTAGCTTCAAGATATTCAACCACTCCATATGTCACCATAGACAACATGAGCACAGACAACAAAATGTACAGTTTGATGTAGACTTGCAATTTGGTGCTATAACCAAAGGCAATGACAAATCCAAGTGATTCCCAGAGACGGTAATTGGCAAAGGCAGCCTCCTTGTGTTTCTCAAACAGAATGCCATAGAGTCCTAGAAGAAAGGAGAGACATGGCTTGTGAAGATTAGGTCTGAAACCACGTATTTTCTGCAAAGGGAATAAATAGACCACAATGAGGAAGAAAGACTCTGCTTCATAAATGTCAGAGGAAGGAAAATACAAGCTTTGTTCTAAAACATTTTTGCACTCCTGTGAATTGTTATAAGTGAAATAACAGAGACAAAATGACAAAATAGAGAATGTCAGAGACAAAGGGAAGGAAAAAGGAAGGAAGGAAGGAAGGAAGGAAGGAAGGAAGGAAAGAAGGAAGGAAGGAAGGGTTCTGTTGAAGTGAGATGGAAGGAAGTTTGTTTTTCAGATTATCAGCCACAAAAGAGAAGGTTCGTGTACTGATAAGTAAGAAAGAAGATGAGATGGCCAGGAATAGCCCTTGACACTGTACAGTCTTCATGTATATTGCTATTGGTAAGGTTATACCAAGTCCTTACAGGCTTTCAAAGAACAGGCGGTTTTGTCTAGGGACATGGTCCTTAAGGACCAAGTTGCCCTTTCAGTGTGGGGTAGAAAGGATCAAAGAACCATAGGGACCTCCTTGCTACCATCCTTCACCACTTTCGTGGGGAACCTGCATGGACCCTGCATGCACTTGCTGTCTACCTGTTCCTGAAACCATTTCTTTCACACACCTAAGAACATGGAGAGACTTTTCATGTAAGATGCACGTCCCTTGTTTTCACAAGAACTTGGGCCTCAGGGAGCCCCCAGGTGAGGCTTGCACAGTGTTGTCTATGGTAGCAACATGTGCTATTCGTATTTGCTTGGAGAAACAAGCTGACCCAAAACACTTCAGTTAGAAAGTTGAGGAGAGCACTACAGCTGTGCTCAGATTTAATATGCAAAGGAGATTCGCCTCTCTGAGACAACCAGGTTTTCAAATTTTCAGCTCCTGGATGGGTTAGCGAAAATAATACCCTTGATGCATATAGAACCTCTGGGCCACAACTGGAAAACTTGCTTGACATAGAGACATAATTAGACTGATTATCCTAATGCAGTCATGTTCACTGGGAAGCTCCCACTGAGTCCAGTCAGCTGCACACCCATAACTGGGAGTCAGGGGGGGATTCCCAGCCCCCAGGTCTGACCAGCTGGGCACACAGGCAAGGGGAGAGAGCTTGCTCTCCTCTGGGTGCTGAGCTAGCATCATTGGTGGTGAAACAGCGGGAATTTCCAGTGACTCAGCTCTGGTGTGCAGGGAGGGCAGGGGAGGAATATCATGAACCTTGACTCTTCTCATCCACTTCTCTCAAAACACATCTGTCTGAAATATGCATATTCAGCCAAAAGGCACAGAGGACTACGAAGTTCTTGAGAAGTTTGGGTAGGCTCAACTAACCCTTTTCAGTTTTGTCAGGAAGGGAGAGACATCAACTATGTGTAAAAATTCACTGCTTCCTGATGACTGTAAGAGGTCATTTACTGAACGATTCAATTTAGGTGTAATGGAAAACCTGGACAAGTGCATCACAAGATGTACTTAGTTCATTAAACTTCCTGAGTGTAGTATAGTGTGAATTATTTGATAATCCTTCATAGTTTTGTCTAATAAATGAACAAGTACAAGTTGTTAATATAATTTTACTGATATGCCCTATGCTATCCTCTGAAAAAGGATTAGTGAAGAGAGTTTAATAAAGGGAGGTTTTTAATGCGTAAATATTCTGGCTTTCAGGAGGCACCTGTTTTCCCTTGATATTTTGAAGCCTTCTTTTTTGGTCAAAGCAATGGGAGAATCCAGTGGGGATATAGTTCAAGGTTCAGCTATAGGAACGGCTGACTTGGCAGGAAAATTCTCATTTCCAGGATGCATGTGTGGTATTAGCTAACAGTTACACAGGAACACAATCATGGCTTTGTCTCAAAGCTAAACATTTCTCCTCATCACAAACACTGTCAAGAGCAATGGGGTGCAAGTTGCCTGGCTGAAGTTTTAGCAGGACCTGCCAGACTGTCTGTGGGGAGGGGCAGCTACATCTGAATTTTTGCAGCTCACTTAATGGAAATTATCCACCCTAATTACCCCTAATTACCACTCCCTCTTTTCCCACTCATTCCCCTGGGTAGGAAAGGGTATATAACGGCACTGCTGGAAATAATTTAAGTCCAGGTCTATAAACTTTCCAGACTGATTCGTATCCTTTCTAAAAGCTCACGTCAGCCTGGAGTGAGTTTTTTTTAATGGAGTTATTTTACTGTAGTCTATCCTATAGCTCTGTGCTATACAATTGTTATGACTGAAGTGCAGTTATGGCTGGGGGTTAGTAATAGTATCTGTTAGATAAGAGAGAGAGCACTGCGTGCATTGAAACAAAGCAGCTTTCACTGGAAATAAATGGGAGTGTCCACACACATACACAAACACGTTAGGAAACTTTGTAGGATGAAGTGACTAATTTACTGTGAGCCTATATGCCCTCTAGGGGGAACTCCAGCATTAACTATCCACAGCAGGCCAAGGAAAGCCATCTTCCATCACCACAGAATGCCTTAAGTGTGTGGCACAATGCCATTGTATTTATTCAGTGGTTAATCTCCTGAGGTCCAAGCATCAGTCATGGGAGCTTCCCAAAGGAAGGGCCACAGACCTCGGTCCCCAATGCTCTTTCAGAGGTCTCATCTCACCTCACAGACTTTGGAGCTGGCAATTTCTCATGTGATGTATAACTGTATAAAACTGATGAAGGAGAGAAGATATTCAGTTCTAAATGGGCATGTCACACTGAAGATCCTGTTCTGGGATGCATCATTATGGAGTAATGTCACTGCATCTCTCTGTTAAGTTTTAATGTCATTCCTTGATGTTTCAGTGTGACAATGCGGCAAACTGTATATTTTTATAACTGGGAGCTATGGAACAGCTGAAAAAAGTACAGACAAAAAAAGATACTGTGTAAGCATAAGGAACATTTGTGGGGTTTTTTCCCCAGCTAACACAAACGTGAGATTTTCACAAGTATCCTGCAGGAATCTGGGAATGCAGATGACCTGTTACAGTGCTGTAGCAGAGGTCAGTCTTGTCACAGCACTGCAGAGCTCAGTCACCATCAAGTAAGGACAAAACTTGGTCCACCATCTATGCCTCATCCAGGGATTGGGAACTGCAGCCACTTCCCAGGCTCCTTCTCTGACACTTAGGTCCTCTGTACTTGTCCCTTTTCCTAACAAAGGCACCAGATGCCTCTTTTTTAGGCATGTAGGGATAATACTCAGGAGAAGTCTTTCTCAAAAGATATCTCAAATGTGTATAAATGCCCAAAGAGGATGGAGACAGGGTCTTTTTGGTGGTGTCCAATGACAGCACAAAGGGCAAGTGGCACGAACTGGAACACAGGAGGTTCTCTCTGAACATCAAGAAGGGCTTTTCTCACTGTGAGGGTATTTGAGCCCTGGCACAGGTTGCCCAGGAAGGGTGTGGAGTCTTCATCCCTGGAGATCTTCAAAAGGTGACTGGACATGGTACTGGGTAAATGGCTTCATGTGGCCCTACTTGAGCAAGAGGGTTGGACAACGTGGCTTCAAGAGGTCCCTTCCAACCTCAGCCCTTCTGTGATTCTGAAAAAAACCAAGTGTCTGAGGGCAAGGCTTTCTAAAAAAGAGAGAAGCAGGGTAAAGGGCAGGTCCTTTATCGTAGTGAGAAACTGAGATATGGCTTTCAAGAGTGTTGGGAAGGAGCCTGATGAAAAGTCAGGAAGACCATGTCTGAAGAAGCAGGAAGAATGAACAACTTTACTTCAAAGAGGGCAATTCCTCACCAAGGTTGTCCTTCCATGAACCTGAATAATGAGAGTGCTGATTTAAAATTGTACCAAAGGGAAGAGAGAAGATGAGAGGGTGTCACTTGATGCATGTGCTAGCTCTTCTCTAAGGGATATGAGCTGGAGCTGCTGGAGGGCCAGAGAAGTCTGGCTGGTCACTTCTTTGTGTGCAGAGGGGGGGACTCTACGTGTGCTGTAAAGGAGATTGCTGCGAGTGACTCATGTGGGCCCAGATGAGCTAGTTCTGTCATGTGCATAGTCCTATGGCATCAGCCAAATATGAATTTGAGACAGAGAAAAACAGTATTCATGAAATAAGAGGAAAAATATGGGAGCAGATGGGAGAACATGTAACTGTCTTACTGATATGGGCTATGGCATTGATTTTAAAAGAGTGTGACTGACAGTGATTAGCATACTTTACTTCAAGTCATCACAGACTATAGCTCTTTTTTTGCCCTCTCCAGCACTTTAGAGTCTGTCTTTAGCCTCTATAAGAGAACTTCCCCTAGTTGTGATTGAGGGATAAATTTAAATAATCTCTTACGGAAGTCAGTTTGTAACAGCTCATTACCTGAACTGTCAGTACATAGTAATTGCACTGTATCAAAAGCAGTAGAACATAAAAGATGATGTAAACAACCATAGTGCATCAGATAAGAAGTCCAATGGTAGGTATACTTCCAGAAACAGACTCCTAGGATGAGTGTGAGAAATGAGGCAAGTATACAGGGAGGTCTCCTCCCGGCATCCCTCCTGACTGTCAATCAAAGACATGGGGACTTTCTTAGTTGGAGATTTCCTCTGGACCACCAGACTTTGATAACTCCCAAGAACATTTTCCTCTGAAGTGATGTTAATTCCACCTTAAAAACATTCACATTTTTGGCAATTAATTCCATCCTTTGATTATGCATTGTGTGAAAAGTGAATTTCTAATCACCTATTCCATACTATTAATTTTACTGACTGCTTTCCTTACTTGTCACTTGTCCAGGCTAAAGTCTGTTAGTCTTCCTTCAAGTGGAAGTCTCCCATGACTGTTCTTTTTTATTGTCTTCTTATGCCTTATCACTTTTGATTAAGCTTTTGAAATGGAGCAAATCAGAACTGCATGGATTTACTTCTTGATTCCATGATGTTGCTCTCTGTGGTTCTCTCATTCAATTTTTTTCTAATAACTCCTAACAGCCAATTTTCTGCTTTTTTTTTTGTTTGTTTTTTTTTGCTGAGCTTGGAGTTGATTTTTTATCGAGAATGCTTTCCTCTATTGCAAAAGACAGCCTAAATGTATCATTCTTCTGAGTTTTCTGATTTTCTTTGAAATACTTATACTCCCCCAGAATATTTATTCTGAATATCCATTATCATCTGCAGTGTTCTTCTCTCTTCATCTTGGAAAAAAAAGTTTAATGAATATTTTACTTTCTTATTCCCAGCTTGTTCTTAGATTTTGTACTTTCCAATGAGCTAACATATTTCCTTTAGATGCTGTCTTAAACCCATTATCACTTTCCTGCACGTGTTGTTTTATAAACACAAACAGGCACTTTTTTATATCTCAAGAGGATTCATTTCATTGTCACCAGGACTTACCATTATTTTGTGTCTGCCAAATGGCATCGGATAGGCCCCAAAGAGCAGGGAATACGAAAAACACAGCAAGGTGTTTAGGATGAGGTTTCCACAGCAGTAGTGCTATTATACAGGCCGTGTTTGTAACTGTAGCTGTTGATTTAGAAAGAAAAAAAAGAAATATAAACGCTATTACAAACAGGACAGATAGTGGTAGATAACGCTTTCAAATTCCTTCCCCAACTAGAGCACAAGGCAAATCTTTCTGGTTCATGGAGATTTGCACTGACTGAGTCGTTATCACACGAAATACAAGACAATGCAGTCCTTTTGCAGGCTTCAGATAATAGTTCTGAGCAGTGACTGGAGCTGAGAGATTCTGGGCGCTGATATGGCTGTTGGCCCAAAGGACAAGAACTGCCACTGAGTAGGAGAAGGAACTGCTGAAAGACTTGCAATCATTGTGTGGGGTGTGTAGGAAGGGGGAGGGAGCCACCCTTCTGCCCTCCTTACCTAGTCCTTAAATGCAGGTTTCCTTTCAGGGCCAGAGGAGACAGTTACGGATATCTAAAGGGTCTGGTGACTTTTTGTCTTTCCTTTTAAAAGCAGAATGTAAATGAGTCACTGATTCCTTCTCACACAGGAACACCTTTACAGGCTGAGTACCAAGATCACTAAACAGAACAGAGGGGTTCAGAGGTCTTGCATAACTAACACTGTAGGGGTTTATTATCTGTGATTTTTTAAAATCTAAAATAAGTTTCACAGGGTGAGACATACATGTAAGACAGATATGTACAGAAGAATCTCTGAACTCGTGACTATAGCATAAAGAACTCTAAATTTCTTTTTCCTTGCCAAGGTTTAAAGTTTCCTGTGGAGGAATTGACTAGAATGTCTAGATGCACATTGACTCAGTCAGTGACGTTTCTAATAACACAAGCTGCTGTGTAGTGGAAGTATCTCATGAGGTTTGCTGTTGCTTTCACTCCATTAAGGTGAGGAGGCTTCATCCCAATGGAGAAATCCATCTCAGGTCTACTGTAGGCCTCAACCTCTGTGTTGTAAGATCATTTATCACTGGTTGCATTAGAGCTGAGAAGCATCAAAGCTCTAGGGCACTTTCTGAGTAGACAGCACCCTCAAAAGCAGGGTGAAACTATACCACCAGCAAAGTGATGTATGGCAATGATCTCAATAAAGTGGTTAACTGTGCTGCCTCTCTTCTCATGAATGAGGTTTGCCTCCAGATTGACTTTGGTTTTAATTGATAGCTGGCAGTAAGCTCTCTTTATTTTGCATGCAAAGCAGGGAGCACTGGATTTGATATGTTACATGAGGTGATCAGTCCTTCAAGTGACCTTTACATACCGAATGCAAATAGAAGTTTTCTACCGGTGAACTGAGATATCTTTCCAAAGAGCAGAGAGCAGAGGGAATTTACGGCTGAAAAACAGATCATCGTATAACCAACATAATGTATCCCCAGGGCACAGGTCACATACGTCTGGAAGAGAAGAGACAGTGGTGACATATTTTCTTCTATGAAAATATCCAGCTAAGGTTCAAGGGTCTTAGCCTGAGTGTTTGGTAAATAGCCAGCACAGATGAGATCAAAGGACAACGGCTGCAGAGTTTGCTGACAAGTCCCTGGCGTACTGACATAGTTGGCCTTCAGCCACAATATTCCTAACCCAGTTCCCAATCAGACTGATGCCATGCAAACAGGGCAGTAACAAGCAGGAGAAGAAACCAGAGCACTGCTCACTATGCAAATAAAACTCCTTAAAGCAGCGTTAGGAATTTTCTGCTATTCCGTTCATAGCCCAAGAGACAAAAATTGATAGTCACCACTATGGCCATTACAGAGCAGCTCCCAAGAAGTGAAGAGGACCTCACCTATAAGAATGTACAGCTCACAGAGATGGCCATGGAATAAGTGCCCCTTTCAATCCATTCAAACACAGCAGCAAGTGCCCCTCCTCCATCTGCTTATGTGCAAGGTTTGAAAGCTTAAGTGTCAAATAAGCAACTCGAGAAGTTTGCCCCCTTTCTTTGAAGGTTTCCTCAACAAATGTCTGGAGAACACACCTGCTGTGGGTGTCAGTTTGTAGAGGAACTGGAGGAGCAAAGGTGGTTTTGATCGTTTCAGTCCCTCAGCGTTTGGACCTGTTGCACTAGTGACTGGTGAGGGACTGCAGCCAGCCACGTAGAGGGTTTGCCTTCTTACCATAAAGGTTCTCAAAATAAAATATGCAGTAAGTGTGCTGACTTGCACTTACACAGACTCTAGGGAAACCAGAAGGAAGGAAGATATAAAAGCTTTGCAGACTTCTGGCTCTTCTCCCAGTTTGTTATTTACAACAAGCTGAAGAGCTTGAACCTGTAGCTCTCTGCTGTGGTCTCCACTGGTGAGTTAAGCTCGATACCACATTCTCTTTAAGGCTGTTCCAAGGGACATGTATACTGCTGGCCTCTCCTGTTTGAAGATGTCACTCAGAGTTCATTCAAGTAGAAGTAAGCAGTAATTTAGCAAACCACAAATTGCCACCAAAACCATCTTAATTTAACAAGTAAATATAGATCAGATGCAATAGTAAGACACAAAGACACACACACAAAAAAAAAAACAGACAGAAATAGATTTTCTTTGTCATCCACACCTTTGTGTAGTCACCAGAAAGAAATCCCTGTTCAAACCCACTGTACATTGTCAGAGGAATTAGAAGACACTGTCTTTTATCTTTAAGATGCTGGAAAGTTGCTAGGAACGTAGACCAAAAGGATGGAGTCTCTAGTATTTCTTTCTCAGTCTCTGCTTGCTCAGATTTGATCTGGTCCAGAAATATAACAATCAGCAACACAGCTAGCACACCACTAGCTGCAAAAACAAAACAAAAAGTTCATGAAAAAATGAAGAATGCTGGAAGAATGATGGGAAGTCGCTTGCTGCTGTTATTGTTCTGACTTAGTGCTTAGCTCTCTGTGGGATGTTTTGGCAGATGCCTCTGATTCTGCCGCAGTGCAAAGGCCGTTTCTGTGAAAACAAGGCAGCCTGATCAGCATTCACATCTTCTGCATACAGCTGCGCACCTCACAAATCCCTTCAGCTTGGCTGTGACAGGGCTGTGGTGACAGCCGCCAGGCCGGCTGCTGGGCCACAGGGGGTGATCCTCACCCTGCCAGGGCAGGCCAGGGGCCGCGGGGATGGGGAGCTGGCCAGAAACAGCTCCCTCGGGAGCTATCAAAAGACTTTAAATCAACACAAGAGGGGATTATTCACTTGCAGTGCCAAGGTTTTCATGGCTAGAGGTGATCTTCCTTCAAATACATGCAAAGAAAAATAAAGGGCTAAAAGTAGAACTGCTGTCTTGGATCTCAGTATATGTTGCTTTTTTGGAGCCATACTTTGAGTACACAATATGTGCCATTTTAAAGTTGATCGTGAGCAGCTCTGGGTGACTTGAAAAAGACGGAATTTACAGCTTTGAACCTCTAATTTCCTAGCAGAAGCAGCATATGAAAGAATGCATGGGGTAGTTAACAGAAAATTGTCACGCATACATCGCTTTAGGTTTATTGCTTGTGTTTTTTTTCATGTAATCAAGAAGATAACTGTGACTCATAATATACACGAAGCAGCCACAGATTTACAACTGATTGCTTTGTTACAGATGCAAGGCATGATTATGTTTCCTCTCTTACTTATGCTGACTAGAAATCCATCCGTGGAAACAAGTGGAGTTCAGAGAAAGAGGGAAACCAGGCACCTTTTCTCATCCACATTGCCTGTTTAATGTGCTCCTACATTACTATGTATGGGCATGCTCTTTTCCGTGAACCTTAAAATGTCCAAATATATTAGCAGATTTACACTAAATTGCCATCAACTTTTTATTCTTTATTGTTTCTACGAGAATTACATTATATTTTCCAGTGTCCTGGTTCTCCACTGTGGCTGAGCTGTGAACTCTTCATCATGTAAATCATTGTTTGTTCTGCCAAGGTGTTTATTAGTGCTTACGGGCTGATTACAGGACTTATATGGGTGAGAGCAGGACATCCACAGTTACAAGACAAATATTCTAACAAATATGTCAAATAAATCAAGAGCAATTGTAGGAGATAAATAACTTCATGGCTTAATAATAGTTGGTATGAACATAAATAGAAACATCCACAGTCCTCAAGAAAACTAAACAACGGAAGACTTATCCATTATTATCCCCACCCAAGCTGAGCAAAATATGTGTTCAGCAACCAAACAGAGGAGACATTTTAAAAATGTCTGTGAATGAAATATTTAGCTATTTGGTTTCCCTCGAGGTAGGAAAAGACATATCTTTTATTAAGAGCTTAAAAGAAAAATGAAACCCTACTGACGCACGGTCAGTAGACAGCAGAGTTGCATTCATTTTGCATGAACAAAGCCTAAGGGAATACTGTATATGTTAGTCATCAAATTTAAATTTAAATTTGTGAGCCAAACATGCCTTTAGCAGAAAGGCATAAGCTCCAGCACAGTGTGGAAGGGAATTAGGAGGATATTCTTTGCATTTTCTCACCAATTAGGAATGGAGGTTGAAAAAGGAGGGGGGTTTAGCTGCGATGCACTTGTCTAATGAGGGCTGGCTCTGACCAGATCATATACTCTCTGCTTGAGTGTATGACAAATTCTGTGCATCTGTCTCAGCATAGAGTACATCTATGTGCAGAGACTGCAAAGATATTTTAGCAGAGCTAAGGCGGCGTATTGCCTTGCTAGATACTTCCCCTTTATCCAGAGAATAACTTGTTTTGAGCCGGATATGTTTTGAACTTTCCATGCTGAATAAATCTTTGCATATCTGTATTTGTCTTTCTGATTTCTGATGGCATCAGCCTTCCCTCTGCTTGATTCCTTTCCATCCTTGTGCAAGAAAGGTCTATAGCAGCTGTAGTTACTAAATGGGAGACACAGCAATTTGCCTAGTGCTTCATGTTTTCTTCACCTTTGACATTAAGACACATAATTCAAGCATCACAGCTGAGAATTGACTGAAGTTGTAAGACCTAAGCAGGGATTCAAAAACCTGCTACCAAATGACTGCATGTTCTGAGAGCCACCGTTCAGGTCCACCTCTAATTACAGTGCAGTTCTTGTGCTAATGTTGTTTTACACGTGGCAGGACATCAGCCAGTTCCGATAGGCATCCCCAGATAACTAGAAATTTGTGAGTTCAAGTGCCACTAGCTGGGCAGCTCTTAGCATCTTGAACCTCTGCATGTACATATACATCTGCCCAGTACTATCAGTAACTAGTTCACTATTGCTCATCCTGAAGACAGTGAATTTAAAACTATTTCATGCATAACTGGATAAGCTGCTGCAATCCTCTAATTGCAATGTGGGCATGATTTTGATTCTTGTCTGTAAAGCAACATTGACTTTGGGTGAAACAGTGGGGTCACCATACAGGGCTTCAACTTTATTCCAGGTGAAAAGTGTAAAGAATGTGTGGCTCCTTTAGATAAAAATGGTATGACACTGGGACAAAGCATTTGAAACTCTTTAGGAAGGAATTGTTTACAGCTCTCACATATCTTATTTCCTTTTAGCAAATTGGATTGAAGGAGGAAGTAGGAAACTTAATCTGCAAAGCCATGCTAGGTTTCACAAGTAGTAGGTTCTCCATCAGTGATATGCATTAAAGATTGTGTGGATTACTTACCTGTGTAGATCCCTAGCAGAGTGTAGATTAAGGAGTTGGAGGGTTCTGCTGACCCAGTGGTGTTAGTGATCTCGGTCATGCAGTCATACGCTCCGCAGCATGCCAGGTTTTTTTCTGAGATTTCCACTAATTCAGTAAGAACCAAAAGAAAGGTAGGACAGGGGAAAAATCAGATGAGTGCAGACTGTATGTGAGGATATAAGGAGAAAGGAAAACAGCACATGGTGATTGGTCCTGATTTCAAATCCTTCCTGATTAGAGATGTTTAGCTTCAGAATCCCAGTCTAACACACAAAAATCAGATTTAACAGAAACAGTTGCTCAAGACAACACACTGAATTGATGGTTTCATGGAAACATGGACTAAAGCCAGAGGCTGCAATCTGAATCCAAGCTCAATTTGCAGTATTTAAAGTTCCAGTGTGTATCTGTACCATTTAATCATAACACCCCATAAAACAGGTCGCTCGGTTTACCACCACTGAACTAATGGACCACACTTCTTACAGCCAGAGCACATTACCCTCTCTGGGTAATTTCTGTATATGTTACAGGAACGGAAACCATCTTGAGACATCTTTTTGTTTTATAAGTTTAAATTACGATTACCCACTAATGCAGCCTTCCAAGAAATCAGCTTTTCCTGGCTTTTTCACTTTATTACTGGCTTTATAGCACTTTGAGAACATACTTGAAACTAGAACAGTTTGGCAGGGTTTGGAGTAAGACACGTGCTTTGTTCAGTCCCATCAGTGTTGTGCTGGGCATGTGTCAAAGCCACAAACATGCATGTACTCACGCACCCTATGTGTCACCACAACACTATGCCCACTCCCTCCAGTTCCTTTTCTGTAAAGGAAAAATACTAACCCAAACTGTGAGCCTGAATAAGCTGTGTACTGGGAAGGATGATCAAAAAACTGTACAATTATTTCAGTGCTCTCACTGCAGAATTTGTCACTGGACCAAGCATAATAAAGGGCAATACAGCATACCTTGGCTGATGCCTTGAAAAGGACTAGAACTGTAATTTTTCAGTTAGAGTTATTGTGTAGTTATTTTTGGTGTGTTTTTTCCCCATTGCTTCTAATCAAAGCTGCTCCAATGTCAATCAGCTGTTTAACTAGCTTCATAAACAACTTTAGGTTCAACATCAGATAAAACTTCATAACATAAAGAAAACCATTACGTTATTATAGCCAGTGGCTACTGCCACAGAGTTTTGAACAAACAGACCCTCAGCAAAAATACGATATGCAAAAGGTGAGTCACACTAGTCAAGTGTGGAAGTGTGTAAAATAAGTTTTTTTATGTGTTCACACATCATCTGAAGATGGAGATGCACATGCAATTAGTGATATGGAAGCTGTGAGGCAGGGTTTGCTCTAGAAGTAAGGCTGTAATATTGATGAGTGAGAAAGGATGAGTCTCCAAATTTACATTGATTACTGGCTTCTGTGATAGCATTACCTCATGGTGCAGCCTGCCTTGCTGTGTCTGGATACAGTGATGCAAGCAACATGTGAAGTGTATGCACATGTCTAAATTTTAGGCATTTTGATTCTGTGGGTGCATACTGTATCTTTCTGATTGCTCAGTGAAATTATACATTTTAAATGTATGGACAATATGGGTGGATATCTTTGCTGCACTGTCAGAGGAGAGGAAAAGAAGTGAGTGACTGGATACCCTTATGCCCCTGCAAGAAGCACCCTCTAGATTAAAGCTGAGTCTCGCTGAGAAGGCACAGTTGGGAAACTTACAGTATGACTGCTCATCACTGTTGTGAAGATATGCAAGGCCTTTGGCTTTGAGAGCTGTTCATAGCACACTTACCACGAGCACAGCCTTTCCTGAAATCCAATGTAACTGATGAAAAATCAGTAAAAGTTAGAATTTCGTTAGAATTTAGAGGAACATCCTCAGATGTCAAACTGGGAGAGGATTTACAAGGAAGAAAAATAGTATTTTAATCCTCTTATTAACATAATTTAACATGATGTGTGCTGTGAGGCAGAGGAGATTAAAATGGTTGCAGTCTGTGCAGACCCCAGAGCTGCACCACAACCTCTGCCCTGCAAATGGAACCAGAATGGCCATTCTCTCCTGAGACATTGTGTGGCTCAGTGATCAGGTCAGCAGGGATCAGCTGCACTTGATACAGTCCTTTAGCTTTCTGCTTTGATGGTGTTTCACCTGTAGTTGCTTGAGTTTAAAGGACACATGATTCTCCATAAGTATCACACCATGTGACAAATACCATGCCATAACACCAAGGATTCAAAGATTAAAACTTGATGCCAGCTCCCTGACATTTAGGTTTAACTGAATACCTGTTTGAATACCCTCCAGAGGACATACTGTTCAACTGAGCCAGGGAAGAGAAGTAACTTCTTGCTATTCATAGTAGCCGTGTATCTGGAAAGTTCTTTCCATGCCCATTGTGTTCTGACTTCGACAGGAGAGGGAATGCACAGGAGACTGCAATGCTGATAGACTGCAGCACTTTCAATCTCTAAGGCGGCATCCAAGTATTAATTTATCTTCACAACTGCCCCTTTAAAGCTTATACAAATTGCAAGCATGGGAAATGAGGGCAGGACTGTTGAGTAATTTCTTCAAGCTGCATCAACATCTCCTGTCTGGGTCTGAAATACAGCGGAGGAGCCCTGGCATACAGGCTCCTGCCAACAGCTATTTCTATTTCTTCTTGACAATTCTGTAAAGCACTAATTTTCGGCAAGCACCAGCATCAGCTTGACTAACCTCGAATGCTTAACAGCAAATTAATCCAATACTACAGGCTGTGCAAAAAGGCTGCTTTCAGTGTTTTGCCTTTTGTTTTAACCACTTTAAA
The DNA here is from genome assembly GCF_036013475.1 of Columba livia. Taxonomy (NCBI): domain Eukaryota; kingdom Metazoa; phylum Chordata; class Aves; order Columbiformes; family Columbidae; genus Columba; species Columba livia. The sequence goes on from NC_088604.1 coordinate 74,327,805, forward strand.
TAGAAGGCAAATGTGAAAGATTGTAACTGCCAGCAGCCTATCTGTGCTCTACAACACAGGGGTGGAATTCAAAACTGATTTGGTAGACATCTGTTTTTGAGCTTGTTGTCTGAACTCCCTTTGTAGCTGAAGAAGAGTAGGTAGGAAATAGACACTTCCAGAGAGAAATTTAGCCCATCTATTTCAGACATCTACCTTCAGATGAGCTAAATCATATCCGAAGTGCCTGTTTCTGCTGACTATAAAGGCAATGGAGAGTCACTAGCTCAGCTACAGAAAACTACCTTTTAACTATCTAGAATTAGCTGATGTTTTTGAAGAGAAACAACAAGATTGTTAAATATATTTTACCTTTGTTGGAATCTTGGCTAAATATCAAGGACGAGATCAGATTTCCCCAGATGCCGGAGGACTGAAATATCAGAAAGAAGACCCCGAAGTATTGGTTGATAATGTCTTTTGCATTTTTTCCTGCTTTCTCAGCATATGAATTGCCAGCAATGGTGAGGTAAGTACATTTGGCAGACCAGAGCGGTGCTCCTCCTAAGCCCAGGATCACAGAGGTAGGGATTAGTGTGTACCTGCCAAAGAATACTTTATTTAGCATAGATATAAACCATTACCATAATAATCATTCGCCCAAAGATCCAGAGACAAAAATAGACAACAAAGAAATACATTTATCCTCTGTGTGATTCCATATATCTACTATGTGGAGCTATGGAAGAGCCAGTGTTTTGAACTTAGGATGTGTGAGCACTCCCAGCTGTGTCCACAGGCTAGGTCTGGGCTAGGCTGGCTGGGTCTGTGCTTATGTGTCTTGTCCTCTTGTAACTAAGAATAAAATTGCACCTGCACTTTGGAAGATGGATCACAACAACTTTTATCTGCAGAGTTGTGTTCCCTGTCACTGGAGAGCAGAGGGAAATTGTTCATCCACCTCTGAAAGGGCAAGGCAGGATCTGGCCTTCTGTCATCCTCTGCTCCTGGAGCCACTGACTGGAAGACAGCATTCCTGTACCAGTCTTTTCAGAAATATTCCTGAAAGTCATTAGGATTTTCAATGGAACTTCTGATTATTATTTTTTTTTTCTGAAGAAAAATCTCTGCTGCACACATGAGTTAGAGAAGCAGCTTTCAGATGGGCTGATGGATGCATTCATTCTGGCTTTTTGCACGTGTTGACCTTTCTGGTTCACCGGCTGCTGGATTTATTTATCCCTGTTTTCCTGTAGGTAACACCTTTTGCATCCAGCTTTCAAATCCACAACACAAAGGCAGAGGAGAAATAGGGAAGGGAAGGGAAGGGAAGGGAAGGGAAGGGAAGGGAAGGGAAGGGAAGGGAAGGGAAGGGAAGGGAAGGGGAAAAAAAAAAAAAGAAGAAGAAAGAATTTTCCCCTTACTGATTATTTTAAAACACAATAGACAGGGTTGGAGTATTTAAATTGTACCAGCTAGCGTAGAAGTTTCCTAATGAGAATGTGATGTAGCAGCACATAGAGCCTGCGATGGTCCACTTGCAGCCCAGCTTCTTGATGAGGAGTGGAGGGAGGAACATGGACGATAAGATGAGCGCAGCATAGATAACACTTAGGGAAGCAACACCCAGGCCCTCTGCTGAGTGGAGACTGCTCTGCGTGGACAAAAACAGAGGCTGAGATTATTTTTGTCACAGGCATGTGTTACTATGGTGTACAGAAAGTGGCTTCAGGCAGAAATAGAAATGGAAGCTGGGGCTGACTATTGCTGTCTCCATTCCTCAAAGCAACCTGATTATGGATTTATGTTTTCTCTCACAATGATAACCCGTTTATGAAAATGGGATAGAGAACCAGGTAACAATTGCTCAGATTGTCAAAGCTCAAAGCTTTGGTCAGACTTTATTCAGTGTAACTCATTTGTCTTTGAAAGCTACCTGAATGAAAGATAACCTCTTTTCTTGGCCTTCCCTTTTTGTCTCAGGCAGGAATATCCTCAGATCTACATTGCAAAGGCTGACTTAACAACAGTGGAAGATTCTTTGCTTTAAACTACAGGTCTGATAATTACTAAATTCTTTAGAGACCAAGGTTCAAATATCCTAATAGGCTCACAGCAGCCCTTTCTAGTTGGAAGTAATCAATTCACCCACATTTTCAAAACGGAGAAATAACATTTTACTGATCTGAATAAGTTTTATATTTTTATGCTCAAACTGGTTCTCCTCTTGTCTTGATACCATGAAAGTTTCAATGAGAAGATCAAGATGCTGTTTATCAACTTTTTGCTATTTATTTTCATTAAAAGCTGACATAATCCAGTACAATTTTGGAAGGGGGAATGGATGCTGGGAGGGTAGCACTGGAGGGTGCTGGAGGAGAGCGAGGCTGCTGGTAGCTGCACCGAGCACTTCCAAGCCCTGTGGTGGCTGCATGGTCGGGCCATACAGGACCATGGTGGCAGCCGCCTGGCACTCTTGGTAAGAGGCTGGCATCAGGACAGCAAGATGTTTCGTAAACAGGCTTCCTGATCACTGAGGTCTTATTTCTGAAACACTACATGCCTGGTTTTGTCAGCTACATCTTCCAAAAATTAGAAGCCAGGTCTCCAAAATCATATGATTAGCTTAATTGCTACTGGGTTTTAATGTTTGTTTGGGTTTGTTTTTTTGGGGGGTGAGAATATTGAAATAAATAATGTAAATTTCTAATGCTTGTCCTACAGGCTATAATACAATTAAATAACCTCCTTAACTGTATCTCAGCAAGTCTGCTTTAACCACTGAGACAAAATGGAGAGAGAGGACTACTCAGTGAATCAACATCCCTCCTTCCTGCAGCATTACGGGAGGCTTTACATTCCAGCAGTTAACATGAGCATGGTCCATTTCAGATGATGTGGCTGACTTGCGGCTTCTTGGGTTTATCTTCCCCACCTTGTTAGCCTGCGCAGCTCATAACATCTCCATCTATTTTGGGGACTGTTTTTGCAGAACTCCCCCACACTCAGAATTTAACAGTGTCAGTGATTAGAAACTGCTCGAGGAGAGGAGAGGAGAGGAGAGGAGAGGAGAGGAGAGGAGAGGAGAGGAGAGGAGAGGAGAGGAGAGGAGAGGAGAGGAGAGGAGAGGAGAGGAGATGTATGGGGCTATTAATAGCAGGGACCTCTTCCTGAAATGAGGTCAACCCCTTGCTACTGCAAACAAGTGGATCACGTAATATATCAAGCTCTACCTTTAAAGCACAATGATTCCCACACCAGTGGGAAAATCTGATCCAATTGATAGGGTAATCTTTTAATATCATGCCTAAAGTTGCTCATGGATGACCTACACCCATTTTTTTTGTCATTAGACTAGCCGAGTCATCTAGTCTGAGAAGTTCCTCCTTATGTTTTTCTACTCTGAAGTGTCCATAGACAGCAACAGTAACCCTCTGTCTTTTATTTTGGCTATGCTGAACAAGCCAGATCTGTCAGCATCCTAAGCATTCAAGTAATTCTACAGCCCCATTTCTGCTACTGTGTTTTAAGATGTTATTGCCAATACAAGATACAGCTGCCCTTGATGTAAAATAATATTTTAATTATTATATTATGATGCCAGGAATTGTATTATTTTATACTTAAATTATTTAATGTATTTGGCATACATTTTTAGTATTTTATGTTGCTGTATACTAATAATAAAATTATAATGATTTAGAAATCTTCAAAACAAACCCTTTCCAGAAATGGAATTTGTTTTCTGCTTTGCCATATATTATTTTGAGAACAATTCTCATAGAAATTTAGTTTTAATTCAAACAGCTTTTGTGGACATGAAGAATATGTGTCTAACACAACTGTTTAAACTATTATAGAGGTACTAGAATCAAATATTTAGTAAATACTGTGGATCTGAGTGATATTGGTGCGTCAGCCTGCACCAAGCTGATGTTCTAACCCACCTCAAAAAAATATTGTGCATGCCTTCCTCAGAGAAAGCACGGAAAGGCTGGCGGGTTTCCCACAACCAGCTGGCCTGATGCCCTTCCAGGCCGGCTGTCCTGCCAACCAGTGGGAAATGCTCCACTTACCTGTAGACTCTGGAGTCCTCCATAAGCAGTGAAGAGAAGTAAAAATCCAAAAGAAATGACCAAAACATTCTTGAGATTCCTTTCCATGTTGATTCCCACAAGACAAAGGTCTGCCGATGCACAAAGCTGATCCAGTTATTCCAGGGGATGCTTTGAGCTGGAGAAAAATAGCTTATGTTTTGTTTGAAAAGGTTGCTTCTCACTGCATTTGTAGAAGAAAGTGTTGTTAATTATTTGAGGACTGGCCAGTGAACCCTACCTATTCTGATCCTGAAAACTCCTTACAGAGTTGTTACTCATTCACCTGGTGTGACTGAAGCACAAATGAGCACTCCCAAAGGACATCTATCAGGTTTTATTAGATAGGTCTAGAAGTTACTTGCAACACTTGGACCCATTTTAGTGTTGCGGTCGTACATTACACAGCTCTCTACCAGCACTAGCAGAGAAGAAAAAATGCGCAAAGTGGCATGCCTGTCTGGTATAAAGGGCACTAATCTATAAAGAGCAAAGGTTAAAATATGGTACCAAAGTCTGTATTAGGTCTATTGCTTAACGAAGGTTACTAAAGAGTACTAGGAAATGAGACTGATTGTGTTATAGCATTGTCTGCATGCACCAGCCCTATGGCTGTGCAGTGTAGCAACCCAGGGGTGTTGGCTGCTTGGCAAGCGGGAGAGCCTTCATCCCTGCTTAACCCCGTGGCTTTGGTGTTTCAAATTTACCAAGTCATACTCCTGAAAATAATTTTACTCCATCTTTCGCATCAACTCAGAAGCCAAGAAGAAACATGGCTTCAGAAGATAAATGAAAAAGCAGCTTCCCCTCCATTCTACTGGCCCCTGGAAAAACAAACAAAACCCCCAAAGAACAGCAACAACAACAACCAAACAAACAAACCAACCAAAACAACAACAACAACACAACAAACAACAACAAACAAAACCAGCCTGTGTGGGATGTATCTACCTTGCCAGAGCTGCCCAGCTCAAGAAGGGAAAAGTTTCCCCCATGGCCAGCCCACCTGGCTGTGTTTGCCTTTGCACTTCCCTCATTTCAGAGCCTGCCCTTATGAAGTTGCGTTGCCTGTTTGGTCGTGAGACATTGGCTATCCTGCAAATCCTGACTGAGCTTTTGAATATTCCCCTTCTGAGCACACAAGTTCTTCTCTTTTCCCCTAAGCATGGCAGGGCAAGCAGACTGTCTGCAGACCCTCCCTGCAGCTGTAGCAGAGGACGGATTTGAACTCGAGGGCAAAGTGGAATAAAAAAATATCCATGCTATAACTTAAGCCTATTGACCTGGAGGTGGTTTGTAGGGTGTCCATAGCGCCTAGTGGGAAGGCACAGCTTGATCTAAATCCCACTAGATGGCACAATTTTGCTTCCCACAGGGACGTTCAGGGGTGCGGGGAGGAAGCCTTAATGTATTCATTCATTTAGTGTGTTAAAGAGGTCATAGCTAGTTTCTACTTTGGAGAAAATTCCAGTATGTGCCTTTTCATTTTCTTCTTTTGTCTTATAATCTTCTTGAATGAAATAACGCAGAAAACATAATCTTTTAATTCTCTGTTGTTAATGGTACTTCTATATTGCAAGTCTAGATGGTGAAATACTGGCTTTTTATTTTACGGAGTCTTATGCTCAGCATGCAAACACTTTCAATTAGATCACAATGCTACTCTTGTTTTGCAGTGTTTGTAATCCTCTACAAGGCTTATAAACCAAACCGGTGGTAGTTTTTCTAATCTTTTTAAGTTTTCTGAACACTTGCAATTTTCAGGTGAAGAAATTTCAGAAGAAATTTACACCTGGTGATTTGGGTGCTTGTTTCTGGCTAATGCCCCTTAAAAATAGTCTGCAAAATTCTAGGAGTTTGAAATCACAGATTTAAAACCCCTAGAAAAATGAATGAGAAATAATTACCACCTTCTCCAGCAGAGGCAATAACCAAGGATAGTGCAAAGCACGCTCTAGTTAATAAAGGCCTTTTTATTGGTGCTCTTTCTTGACATGAGCAGTAATAACAACACGGCTTTAAAAAAATCAGCATTAACTGGATGCTATTTTTAAAATGCAGTGTTGAATAGGTTATTTGATCAGCACTTCTGCTCTGCAGGAATTCTTAAATCCTAGCTCAGTCATGTCCTCTTAGCAGCAAATGTCGGAGAGCAAACAGGAGATGATGGGGCTTTTGTGGAGTTGTTTTTTTCTTTCTTTTTTCTCTCCTTTCGACTGATCAAAGACATTTCAGCCTGTTCTACAACCCTTCCCTAGAGCTTTGGGTTATCACAGGGCCGGGTCCTGAGCCCCTCCTTAGGAATGTGCAGAGTCTTTACCAAGCAGATCTGATAAAGCCGAGGAGCTCTTCCTTTGGTACCAGGCAGGAGCTGCTCCGGCAGACCTGCTGTGTATCACCCGTGACACTGCTTTCATTCTTTTTGCCAGTCTAAGATTAAGTGAGCCTCAGGAGCAGTGCAGTGTATTTAGGGCTTAGCTTTCGCACAGGGGACTGCAGCCACCAAACTCAAATGTCTTGCCAAGTGTGATCACAAAAATAGATAGAAGAGGCTGGTGAAATTCATTACTCCATCCCACAGGCCATTGTGTTTATTTTCTTTTGTTTATTTTCTCAGTGTAAATGAGGGAAGTCTTTGCTTAAAAGATTATAGCATCAGAGGCTAATCTTTGTTGGGGTTTGTGCTTTTGTAATTATCACTTCCTTATTGACTCTTTGCTGGTTAAGTATATTGTTTAGGCAGTTATTTTAACAACAATAACAAAACAAAACCCCCAACATCCAGAATATTCACCATAGGATTTTCTGTCTTAGGAGGCTTTTAATTGATTAGCGCCTTGGTGGTACATAGTACCGCTTGAGTGTCTCTGTAGAAAGGATGAATACTTTTCCATGCAAATGGTTTGGTGAGCCACATAGTATGGGCAAGTGTTGCAAGTGCTCTTCTCAGAGCTGGCCCTAAGTGGCACTGGTCTCTGAGGAGCTGACATGGAGCAGGACGTGCAGAGGGCATGTGCTTGCTCATGGATGCCTCCAAACACAGGGATGCGGAGAGGGGAGACAGAGTCTGCATATTCCCCCTTGGAGAAATGAAGCCGCTTGCTGCCCTTATCCCATGGTGAAGGTATTGCAGATGTACTAGTGGGGAACATCAGGACTGAGCCTGTTGTCCTGAGCTATGGCGACACTACAAAGCCCTTAGTGTACTGGTTTGTGCTGGAGCTCTTAACTGTGGCAAAGCCAGCAGATTGCATGGTCCTTCTCTGTAAGCTGCAGAGAGCTACGGGACTCACACTCCCAGCTGGCAGAACCCATCCTGCTGCTAATTAATGCACCCTGTTGGACACAGAAACCCTGAGCTGTCTTCCCAGAGACTACTGTGGGGCAGTCAGGAGCCTCCTGTGACTGAGCTACCACCTCCCTGAATGCTTACCTTCCGGGGCTGTCACTCAAAAGGCTGTGGCACTGTGAGTGTCCTGAGTAAGAATATCACTTCTCCAGAGCGTGGGGTACCTGCAAAACATAAGACTGATGCATCGAGCAACATTAAATGATCTCTATATGAAAAATCTTTCACAGTTTGCAGCTGGCATAGGAAAGCACAGCTGATACCTAGGAGATGCCGAGGCATGTCTAACTCTACTGCAGCCACTGTTTTTTTCCAAAGTGCTGTTCTCCCAGGAAATTAGACTGTTCTGACATACCTGCAGTGTTCCCACCTGCCAGATCAATATCTGACTTCTTGGTTTTTATTAGCCCCTTCAGAACAACAAAAAAAAAGCTAATTAAAATTCAGGACTGCTTGGTCCAGGCTGCCTACGCAGCATCTCTCTTGCTGTAAAAGACTGTCCATGTTACTCTGTTCTTCTCCTTCACCACTGTTGGTGCCCTTCTGTCTTTGGACTTGAGGCAGGAATGAGTAAAAGTGCTGCACATGCCTTGCAAAGTCCAGCCATTCCTGACAGGGGGTTTGTGATTTTAGGAGTTTACCTCACTAAGGGTTAAGCTGACCCATATCCTCAGGGTTGTGCTCAAATCTGCAAGGGTCACATCACATCTGGCTTCTCTTGGTGTTTGCGAGGCTGTGCCCATACCATGTTGGTAAGTGCTGGTTGGGAGCTCAAAGGACTGAGGTGCACTGACCTGTTGTTGGTGGCCTTAGAAAATATAGGCTGTTATGTGCTGAGAAAGGGTCAGAACTCAGATGTGAGATCCGTAATACTAAGCCAAACAGATCAAGCAGTAAAAGCTGTTTTCTCCTGGGAAGGGAGAAGAAAGGGAGTGGCCAGTCAGTGAACTCATTTTGCCCACAAAGTCAGAGGAAAATAGTTTTTGTTTTGCCAAAGACTCCAGCAGTGTGAGTTGCTCCTGTATGACTCTAAAGGTCTAAATATCTCCCTCTCCTCTAGCATTCGAGGTCTTATTTCCAAATTTCCTGTATTTCCCTTCTCTCCTGTCAAATACTGCTTCTTTTCCACCATGCAATGTATCCACTGATATTATCCTTTCATCTGTTCTCCCAAGCCCCCTCTACATGCATGGCTGCATTGACATCAGATGCCACTTCTGTCTGAATCCTACCTGCTGACATCCTCTGTCTTTCTCTGGAGGCACCAAACTGTCTATCTCAATCTTCCTTTATGTCTTTGATGCATGCTGTCCTTCCTTATTGCTTTGCTGCTCTCTAACCATCACCCTGCCTTCATCTCTCTGCTTCACCCTCCTTACATTGCCTCCTGAGTGCCAACAGACTTTTTGCTTCTTAAGGGAGAGTCACCTGAAAACTGCTGGTTGTGTTCCCATCTCACAGAGTGTTACATTACTTTTAGCCTTGCTGGCTGTAAGGTCCCTCTCCCTCCTCCTTCAAGACTGCTCTTAATATCTCATGAGGCCCTTTTCCAGCTCCACCACCTTATGGAAGAGGAGGAGAGACACCTTGTCTTCTGGTCTGATAGCCCAGAGGAGAGAGGGTGCAGACCACAGGCTTGAATAAAGTTGTGGCTTTTATAACAGTGTAGGTAGGGGACTTTCCCTGCAGGACATTTGTCTGGTCTGCTGAATGCAGCTGTCCAAATAACCAATGTTGTCTCTATAGTAAAGGCAGGATTCAATTTAAGATAGGATGATGTGATGCCAGGCTCACTCATAAATTTTTATGAGCTTGAGAAACAGTTACTTTAAGTGTTGGACTTATAGATGTTACTCACCTCCTGAGATATTAATCTCTCTCGGCTGGAGCTTTCAATGCATGAACACGTCTATGAGGGTATTCACAGATACTAATTCCTGCCTAGGGAGAGATTCAAGCATTTTGAAGGTAAACCCCTGCTCTATGTAGCAGCCAACTTCTCTGCAGAGGACAGCTAAGATCAGCCTCTCCAGGCTGACAGCTGCCCGTGAACAACTCCACCAGAATTGTCTTGTATTAATTCTCTTAAAAAAAAGTGCTTTAATCTGGTTCAGACTCAGCCTATTCACATTTTACCTTCTCAAAACTGTTGATTGAGCACTAGCATAGTACATGTGCCTTGCCCTGCATTTTGGGTTTTTCGGAATAGCTGGGGTAAACCCATTTCTAATCCTAAACTAGCGTCTGTGACTCAGTTGGTAGGACTTAACACCCTGCTAAGATAAACATGCCACTGTTGTGATCTGTGCTTTTATAATGAAAGGGCAGGGAGGCGGATCCTGCATAGGAACAATAGGCTTTTGTATGGCAGCAGCTCTGAAGTCTTAAGAGCCATTCACTGGAAGCTGCTTGACTGCATACTGGTTGTTCACATGAGCATGCATCAGAAATTCTTTGCATACACCCATGATGTGGGCTGGGAGGATGGGACTCTGTCAACAACCCCAAAACATGGACTTTTGCCTTTTCTTTTGGTTCACAGGTGGCTGCTCATGTTATTAATGTCCGCTATCAAGCTAGCACAAAAAAGGGAGTATAATGCTCAGCCAGGAAGGACCTTCTTTTGAAGGGCACAAAGACTTGTGACCAATTTATCTCCTTGTGGAATTAAGAAAGGATAAGGAGAATGAGGCTTGGTCCCAGCAAGCAGGGTTGCTTAAAGGCGTATCGGTGCAGACATCCTAGGATGTGGAGATTCTCACTCTCCAGTGCCTTCCACCTTTCACTTGTCCATTGGTTGCACCTGTTGCTGAAGACTGGCATAAGAGGAATATTTACCAGCTGTTTACCAGCCACTTGCTATCAATGCAAATATCTACGGCAGATAAAAGGAAAAGATAGCATTAGTCTTCTCCTCTGTAAGCCTACAGGAGCTACCAAGCTGCAGAAGTGCAAGCAGGGTCTTTTGAGAGTGAAACAAAAAAAAGGGCTGTTCTGTCCAGACTGGTGTGCAGTATGGCATGAGAGAAAGGAGTTGTTATAGAGGAAAAAAGAAGATATAATGGAAGTAATCAGAATAGGCAATTTTGTTGTTGTTTTATTTCCAGTAGTAAATTTTAACATAAAACTTCTTCCCTATCCCAGTAGATATCACCAGGTTCCTGGGGTAGGTGATTTCCTGTATTAGCTGGCCTTTGCTGTGACATAAAATATGGGGAAGATCCATAACCTTCCTCTAGGGTGACAGAGAGTCTCTCCCAGGCCTAAATAACAGATTCCTTCCCTTGCCCCAGTATTGGTAAATCATGCGGTCATCCAGGACACTGTTTCTTTACCAGCCGTTCCTGACCCTTTTCCTCCCATCCACAGCCCTGCCTTCTCCCACACACGTCCCTCCAACTGCAGGCCCATTAGTCTGCATCTCCTTGCATTCAATCAAATCAAATTACCTTTTCAAGTAGCTTTCTGTACTTTGAAATTATGGAGCTATGATAGACCTCCCTGGAAACAGGTACCGGAGTCCAGCAGGGAACAACATCTTGATGGTTGCTGCTCTGAACAAGCTTCACATTTCACATGTGTTTTAGGGAGGTTAGCAAGCCGTCTGTGTACTTCTAATCTTGCACCGATCTTTATGGAAGCTGCCCTGGTATGTTCAAGAGGGTTGCAAAACTCCTATCCCATCTTTGTTTTGAAACTCCTCTTCATTTTGTCGGTCCTTATGTGAGCCTTGAACCAAGAAGCAAAGAGCATTTAAAAAGACAGGACACACACAGCCCCACCTCTTGCTTATCGCCTGAAATAAGAATAATTACTATTTTGCTTGCATTCCTGCTTGCATATTCATTTCTCGTGAACTGTTAATATTCCACCAAATTGATCCCGCCTCCAGAGGAGTGCTGAGATTCCTGATCAGCGTGACCACATCCATTTCACAGAAGCCATTCCATAACTTCAGGATGGTGAGGACTATCAGTTACCCCCACCACAGGTCAGCACAGAGTGGGGGCCTGAAGGTGAAAAGTAACGGTGTATTACCACCCATTCTTTAGTCGTTCAGTGACAGCACAGGAAGAGCCCCTGCATACACACAGCTTCAGCTTGGATCACAGATCTGGAAAATCATCCTTGTTGTTTTTTTCCTATTAAGAGTCACTCAAAGGGTCCGTTCCAGGATCCACTGGTGACTTTGGCAACGGTAGCTTCAGTCCTTCATAGGCTGGGGGATGGATGCCCTTGGCTTTCCCATGTGAGAGAGTTAAAGCTTGGCAAAGTCAGATTAAGCAGAAGGCTAAAGACTTCCGAGCATTGTAGGACAACTCTGCAGAAATGTGTAGGAAAAACTGTCAGAGCAGTGGGCAGGAAATCTAGAAGCAATATCTAGTTCCTAACAGACTGCTAACTTTAATAGGCTCTCTGTGAGAAAAGGCGTTTCTATTCTGTTTGCTGGATTCCCTAAGGCCAACAAGCAAACCAGAGTGGACTAAATATGTCTGTGGGTACTTTAAAAGAAAAAAATTCAATATGCTTAACTGTCAGAAGTTACAAAAATTATGCTAAACTTGGATTCTTCTACGCTAGCCCTCTGGAGGTATGGTAGTTTTAATAATTCAGCATTAAAGACTGACTGAATTAAGTTTTATCTTAAACATTCTTTTCCAGAGATAGCTTTTTAAGTTACTATAAGTGTTTTTTGTAATCAGACCAATAGAAATAAATCCAGAGTACACTACAGAAAATCTCAGTGCCTTTTCATTGTGAGATCTCTGCTCTGCAAGGGAGGAGAAGAAAATCTGGGAGTAAAACCACATTACATGGAGAAAGAGCACCAGGTAGTTTACTGCAACAGTTAGAAAATAGCAGACAGACTGGTAACCTGTTTTTTCTGATTATCAAACTCTTAAACAATCAAACTCTTCATATCTTTTAATGATCAGAGGCAGAAGACACACATTCACAGCTCTCTGTCATAGGACGAGAACATGCATGACGAGGCTTTCAATAAATATACAAAATCAGAGAATCAGAGAATCATAGAAGAGTATAAGTTGAAAGGGACCTTCAAAGGTCATCTTGTTCAAACCCCCTGCAGTGAGCAGGAACATCTTCAACCAGATCAGGTTGCTCAGAGCCCTGTCCAATCAAACCTTGAATCCTTCCAGGGATGGGAAATATACCACCTCTCTGGGAAACCTGCCTAAGTGTATCATCAGCCACATTGTAAAAAAAATCTTCCTTATATCTAGTCTGAATCTACCCTCTTTTAGCTTAAAACTGTTACCCCTTGTCCTATTGCAACAGGCCCTGCTAAAAAGTCTGTCCCCATCTTTCTTATAGGCCCCTTTTAAGTACTGAAAGGCCCCAGTAAGGTCTCCTTAGAACCCTCTCTTCTCCAGGCTGAACAAACTCATCTCTCTCAGCCTGTCCTCATAGCAGAGCTGTGCCAACCCTATGATCATTTTTGTGGCTCATCTCAGACCCTCTCCAACAGGTCCATGTTGTGAGGACACCAGAGCTGGATGCGGTATTCCAGGTGGGACCTCACCAGAAGGAATGGTAATTAATTTTGATTTTGATGATTTTGAATGACTCTGGCTTTTGATGATTTTGATAATTCTGAGTAATTCTGGCTTTCTGTGTTAATATGTCCAGTTCCCGCTGATACCTTCAGGTCCCTTAAGCTGAACCTGTGTTGAGCCTTGAGGGTGTTTTATACTTTGGACCCTCTGGTGCCTGGAAAAAGCTCCAGCACCTTTGACCATCCATGGATTTAGACAGTGTACGGTCCACAGGCTGTTTCCCCAGAAGGCCCTTCTACAATGGAGAGGAATAGTAAAAACAAGTTGGATGTCTGTATGAATGTAGCTATTCATGGTAGCTTTTGACTGGAACCAGAGCTATGAGGAGAGATGGTTTGGTACATCAGAGTGCAGGCTATAAGCTGGCTGTCTGCTGTGCAGAATCCCTCTACAGAGATGAAAAAACAGCTAGGAGTCATTATCTGTTTCTTGTCCTTTGTATGGGTGTTGGAGCAACATCAGGACCTTAATCCCAGGGGCTGAAAGCATTCAGGGCTTGGCTTTTCAATTAGTGGAGCTCAAGGCTGTGTTTTGGGTTGCAACTATTCTTTTATGAGTCAAGATATTGATATGGGCTTTTAATTAATTATACTTTTAAATCTTCCTCATTCCTATTTAAGTTTTGGGTGTAGGTGCAGAATTCCAATGGAGATCAGCTTCTGCTAAGATAGAGCTCTTTGGCAGAATGAGTAACTCAAACCTCAGTGAAATAGATTAAATATTGCAGCCTAAAGAGTTTGCTGAAATTACAATTCAAAATGGGTAGAATTCCTTTCATTTCATTTTTTAAACAGAGGCATGGCTCTCCTCAAGATGTAATCTATGAGGCATGTCAAAGGTTTTTGACATTTGAAATTATAGCTGTCAATTTGTAGCTTCATGTTTTTTCTCTCTGAAATGTGAGTAATTTCTTTTAGCCCCCAGTACAGCAGCAGTATATTGTTTGTCAAGCTACTTGGATTTAGTAGATGAGAATCAATAAACAAACCATTTACTGACTGTGAAATTGACTCCTATAAGTGAGAGACTACTGAAAATGTTTATATATCTGAGGGAAGCAAAAATCAAACTGCATTATATTGCATGTTCGCTGCAGATCTAAAATAAGTAAGTTGATCCTTTTGGGTAAAAGTTACAGGATCACATAAATGTTGGATGGAAGGGACCACTGGATGCCATCTACTCCAACCTCCCACTCCAAGTAGTGTTTCCACAAGCACAAAGTCAGGTCAGCCATGACTTTGTTTAGATCACGTCCCAAGGAGTGAGCCTACAGGGCCTTTCTGTTATCCTGTTCCTGTGCTGTGCTACCCTCCCAGTGAGGAAATGTTTTGCTGTGTGTAATGCAAAAGTAATCATTCCTGGTTTCTACTTATTTTCAATTTTATGTTAAGATTATTCTGTTAGAAGAAAAAAAAAAAAAAAAAACAAAAACCTACCTGCACAAACTTCAAAGGGGGGAAAGACTTATTTCTGATGCCAGAATGCCAGAAATCAGGCATCTTGGCTACTCATCCAGGCTCTCTGTTAATGGGGAAACAGTGGCACTCCCAGATAGAGATGCAGAGGGACTACTGACCAGAATGAAGGGCCTTCTGCTACTTCAGCACTGGAGGTGGTGGGTTTGGGTATCAACTGACATTTAAGGTTATCAAGTCAGGGTGTTTTCTGCTCATCATGTACAATAACCTGAAACATTGCTTAAACATAAGCAGAAAAACTGATATGAGGCCTGGAACAACATAACCTGGGCTGAAGTTAATGTTCCTGTACCAAGGACCACTGCAACATTTTTCCCTAGTGAAATAATACTGGACAGTGGGAGTTCCCTGTGGACACTTCTCCTGATGGATTTTACTTCTCAAGCAGGAAGCCCTGTCGTGAGGCTTTCCCCAGAGACACACATGAGCAACGTATTCAGGTGCTAGATGCTTATGGAGAGAGCCTGTTATTTTACAGACTACTTGGGTAGCTTATGTATCCTTACACAGCAAGGAGTCCACAGTGACCTCTAGAGAAAGGAGTATCACAGTATCACAGTATGTTTGGGATTGGAAGGGACCTCAGAAGATCATCTAGTCCAATCCCCCTGCCAGAGCAGGAACACCTAGATGAGGTCACACAGGAACATGTCCAGGCGGGTTTTGAATGTCTCCAGGGAAGGAGACTCCACAACTCTCCTGGGCAGCCCATTCCAGTGCTCTGTCACCCTCACTGAGAAGAAGTTTCTTCTTGAATTTAAGTGGAACCTCTTGTGTTCCAGCTTGATCCCATTACCCCTTGTCCTATAATTGTTTGCCACTGAGAAGAGCCTGGCTCCATCCTCATGGCACTCACCCTTTATATATTTATAAACATTAATAAGGTCACCCCTCAGTCTCCTCTTCTCCAAGCTAAAGAGACCCAGCTCCCTCAGCCTTTCTTCATAAGGGAGGTGCTCCACTCCCTTAATCATCTTTGTTGCCCTACGCTGGACCCTCTCCAGCAGTTCCCTGTTCTTCTTGAACTGAGGGGCCCAGAACTGGACACAATATTCTAGATGGGGTCTCACCAGGGCAGAGTAGAGGGGAAGGAGAACCTCTCTTGATCTACTAACCACCCCCCTTCTAATACACCCCAGGATGCCATTGGCCTTCCTGGCCACAAGGGCACAGTGCTGGTTCATGGTCATCCTGTTGTCCACCAGGACCCCCAGGTCCCTTTCCCCTACACTGCTTTCTAATAGGTCATTCTCCAGCCTATACTGGAACCTGGGGTTATTCCTGCCCAGATGCAGGACTCTACACTCTCCCTTGTTAAATTTCATCAGGTTATTCCCCACCCAACTCTCCAGCCTGTCCAGATCCCACTGGATGGCAGCACAGCCTTCTGGCATGTCAGCCACCCCTCCCAGCTTAGTGTCATCAGCAAACTTGCTGATAGTACACTCAATTCCCTCGTCCAAAGAGTAGAGGGTCTACAGAATCTATTATGAAATTTATGACAAGTAGATGGTAATTTAAGCTCTTGCTAGACATGACCATAGTGCAAAATTAGGCTAATAGTCATGAAGCTTGCCTTAGTCTTTATTTTGGATTCATGCCTTGAATCTTTTTGCAGTCTAGGGCAAATCACTGGGTTTAAATAGCTTGTTCTTTGGAGGACTGAGAATTCAGATCTAGATATAGAGTTGCCACATAGCCCCTTTCTCTTGAGTGGAGCATTCTGATGCTCCGAAAACCACAGGGTTGTATGAACTTACTTTAAGAAATCAGAAGCACTGTTTTACTTGTTGCTCGGGTTTGATGAATTCTTTCTGTCTGGTTGAACTCTTTCCATCAGATTGGTTCTTAGGTTTTGAACTTATTTGGCATCTTGCCTCAGTAATTTCCCTGGACTTGCTCAGCTAATTTTCCTGAGTGATTTTTCCATATCTGTTCAGAGGCTGAGAATCTCACCTGTGGCATGGCTGATCTTTCTTTTTCCTTGCTTATCGTATCATCTTCCCAACTCCAGTCTCTGAGCCATGAGTTGATAAAAAGGGAAGCTGAACATAGCAACTATAGTTGACCTGTCAATTCGAACCTGGAAACCTGCTTCTTCAGCATCTGACTCTGTTTAACAAAAACCAGGCATAGGAAATTATCAAAGGGAACTCTGCCTCTGACTTTCTGCTTTTCCTTAAGAACTTGCTATGAAGACCTATTTAGTACCACGAAGCATATAAAATGGAAAAAAAAAAAAAAAAAAAAAAAGAAAAAAGAAAAAAAAAAAAAGCTGCCTTCCAAAGACTCAAAGGCTCCCTTAGAAGTGTGTTGACAGAAGCTCATGAAAAAGGAAGCCAGACATCATGTTAAAAGCTGCAAGGTCAGCGTGAAGATCCATAAGGGTCAATGCAGCTTTGAAAGGATGGGGGAAGGGTGGGTAATATGTAGGTACTCCATCATGGCATCCTGTGTTTGTATGCACTTACTACTCTTGGCAACTAATACAGAAAACCCTTTATAAACTGGGGCCAGATCAATCAAATGACCTGATTTTCATCCAATTTAGATGAGCTATTGAGTTTTAAAACCAAAGCAGAAATTCAACAATTTGATAACATGAAATGCCACTTCGTGTGTGGCTACAAAAATTGCACTATATTTAGATATGAGGCAATCAAATAACATATTTGGATTGTGTTGTTCCCAAGGAGAGAGAATGTGGGCACCAAGGAGGAAAGTTGAAAGAGAACAAGAAATGTGGCATGTGACTTATAGAGCTCCACTAGTTCATCGGTCTGTCCCATGGCAGGGTCATTTCTTAAAAATTTGTCTAATCTCTTCCTAAAGATGCCAAAGTAAAGAGGTGATATGGACCTTCCTTGGAAATATATTTCAGTCCTCTTATTCATATAAGCTTATTTGAATACATAACTTGAGTTATTCTTGCTTCTGTAGGAGCTAATTGCTAAGGTCTCAGTAGTGCCAAGCAGAATAGAGAGGTAACTTTGTATGTCCTGCAGATGACACCCCTACCTATAAAGTCTTGGATGATGTTTCTAAAATCATCTTGAATTCTAATTCTGTCTCACTTGTGGTCTCTTCCAGCATCTTCTGCAGGTGAGTTCAGTTCTTTCTCTATTCAGGCCTCCAGATCGTGAGTGAAATCAACAAGCAGGACTAGATCCAGGATAGATGCTTACAAAACCTCGCTCAGTATCTCCGCTCTGCTCAGGAAACAGAATATGTAGTTGCTGGGTATAGCTCTCTGTGGGTTTGTATACAACCTGCACTAGCTTGCTTGTGAAGATGCCAAGTGAACCAGGGGCAGCGACATAACAAAACAAAGATATGTGACTCCTACTGCTTCTCCTCTAGCTACAAAGCCTGTTACCCATTATAGGAAGGAAATTCTATTGGTGTGACATAAACTTTTTTTCTTAACAAATCCATACTGATTGTTGCTCATTTCTATTTTTCCTTCAACAATTATTTCATAACAATTAGATCTACTTTTTTTTTCTTTTTTTTTTTTCTCACCTGTTTGTTGTTGTTGTTGTTGTTGTTGTTTTTTCTCCTGGGAATTAAAGCTTTGTTGACAGTTGTGCAAATTTTCATGCATGTTTCTATCACTTTTAAATATAAAGGTGATTTTCACCTTTTCTCTGTCTACAGGAAAAACTTTCTGTACTGGAAAGAGGGGTAGTAATATGCAAATCTAAGGACAGCTAATTAAATGCACAGGTGGAAAGAGCTGGCTTAGGACGGCAATCCTGTGAAATAAAGGTTATTGGAAATCACTTAATAGATCTGTATATTGGAGCATGAAAAAAAGTACTAACAGCACTTCTTGTCATGAGATATCAGTGCTGAATTAGAAATATAAAAGTTGTGGCTCTTGATGTTGGCAAACACAACTTCATCTAGAAAAACAGGATTTTATTTTTGCTTTTTTAAACATAATTTCTCTCTTCTTATTAGAACAACCAAATTTGAGAAGATTCTGACCAGGCCTTTTTAGGACCATGCAGTTTAGTCTGCCCAAGTTTTCAGATAAGCCTTTGAAAGGCAGTCTTGTCTTCATTGAAAAGATATGCAGGACCACTGCAATCCAACCTTTGACAAGATGTATGTGTTTGCTATAGTAGCAAATCCTCTTTTCCTTCTCAGCAAGTTGCAGTTTTCCATTTGTTTCTTTGTCTCCTGGACCATGTAGTCTTTTAGGTGTTACCAGGTATTTGGTGTATTTGGTATTTGTACCAGTCACCTTCCAGGGAGACCTGCAGAGTGCTTGTGCACAGGACCTCGCCAGACCCAGTGTTGGGAAAGGAGCTACAGAACTCCCCTGTTCTGCACTGTTCATTTCCAAGAACTGGGAGCCTGAAGCTGGTGTTCTGAGCCCTGAAGCTGGGCAGCAATGGCTTGGCATAGCACCAGCAATGCTGCCTCAAATACATCCTCAGGCATGTAAGTACTTATGTATCTAATGCATTGGGTAGGCCTGCCTACCTAGGCAGCATTGGACCTTCACGGATTCCTAAGAAAGTCACCACTCAAACAAGGTGAACATATTTGCTTGTTTTATCCAAGTGGAGAACTTCAACAAACAAAGGAGTGTTTAACACACGTAGCTAAAGGAAAAAAAAATGATTGCATGGCTTCTGCTTATCTTTGGTTTCCCAGAAAACAGTGGCGCATGCTCTACAAATAATTGGAGTCATCAAGACCCAACATCTACTTTACGCAAATTTCCTATTCAAGCAGACATCTAAGGTTGCTTTATAAACAAATACAATATAAATGATCTCTTCAACCCACACATAAACATATTAAAGCCTCCTGGGAACTGCATGCTGTAATCTTTCTCTTATGCTTACTGAGATGCTCCCCAGTGTGAGTTCTACTGGTTGCCTAGAATATCCTTTTGCACAGAGCTGCACACACAATTGGAATGTTTGTGATATGCAATCCAGTAAATCCAATGAGTTTGAATTAAGTGTGTTGAACATCATCAAATGCACAAAGTCATACATGGCACTTCCTCTCTGTTCCTTTTAAAAGCTAATTGATGGGAAGCTGTATTGCTGGCTGATAAGCTGTTACTCTCTGTGGAGAGGCACTGTTGTCAGAGTGAGGTCTTAGAGATTCCAGTAAGTTTGTAGTAAGAGAAGAACAATCTAGGAATCTTTCAGTCTCAAGGTTTACATCTGTACCCATGTGAACCAGTGTACTCTCACTGAAGTCAATGAATTTAGGCTGATTTACAATAGCTAAACTTTACTGCCTGTATGTAATTAGTCTGTGGGGTTTGGAGTTTTTTTCTGCCTGATTTGGCAGCCATTGAAAGCCAAAGTACATTAATAAGACTGTATGAATTTCCTGTAAAGACAGACAAATCTCCTCAGAAGCTTCTGCCTTGCTGATGAGTGTGTAGGAGTACTGTGTTGCTAGTCTATCCGAAATTACTCTTAAGAGTAAACAGTCCTCTCCTCTTGTATTTGAAAGGCAAACACAGGACAGGAGAAAAAGAATATTATGAACACTTTTTTTTTTTTTTTTTAATTTCTGATGAATTAGAAGCAGATCCACAGAAGAACATAAGGCTTTGCAACTCTCGATGCATCACATTTATGGTGCTCGGAAGAGGACACCTAGAATTAGTCCCTCTTCTGTGTTTTGTTATTTCATATTAAGCTGTACATAGAATACAATACAGGATCCAGTATCCAGTCTTCATGTTTCTTCTTTCCCTACAGAGTGAATACCTATGTCACTGGATTACAGAATCATTTACGCCCTTACTGCTTTTTCCCCATGTAATGTATCTACTGGTCTTTTTGTAAAGTGGGAGATGGAGGTGGATTGTATAGCCCATAAGCTAGCAGGCTGGTCACCCTTCTTGCAGGACGTGACAGAAATGGGCTTGAGTCTCTGCAAAAAGAAGAGGGAATTAAATTTGTTTCTCACAGTCAGTCCTACAGAGGTGTGTTAGGTGCATTCAACATACGTGGTTAAAGTCCCTCTGAGGAGACAGGCCCTACAGGAAGCATCCCCTAGCCTCTTATTGCTAATTATAGATGTAATCTACTAAATGCAGCCATCTGGGAAGTGATGCTATTTAAAGAACTTTAAGAATCTCTAGCTCTGGAAGGTACTGTGTAAAATCAGGTGCTATCCTGGTTTACATAGACTGTGCTCAATTATCCATAAACTTCATTGGCTGTTGGGTAGAACTCACATTTTAAAGAATCCTGACATCCTTTTATGGATGGGTGATTTTGAATTTTAAATGATGGCTTCTTCTCTTTTACTTTGATTGACTACCTCAGATTCAAGTGCTGAGTTATCACACATTTGGGTGTTGTGAACTGGAATTGTAGAACTTTTTTTACCTTCTAAAATCTCTATAACTTCAGTGTGCTGAATTAGAAGAACAACGATGTCAACACAGAAAAAAAAACAAACCAAACCAACCAACCAAACAAACACACAAAAAACCAAAACAAACCAAACCAAAAAACAAACCCCAACTCCTCTGGAGACATCACATGCAATCCCAGGCAACCATGCTGAAGAAAAAGACAAAATGGGCAGATGGGGTCAGGGGAATCAGGGAGATGGAGTGAGAGGAGGGAAGATAGTCTGTTAGATAGGCAGAGACAAAGACAGCAGAACAAAGGGTGAGAAGCCACGTGCTTGTTATCTACAATAAACACACTACAGAAGGAGATTTATGTAGGTTAAAGGACAAAGCTGGTGCAAGATCAAATAACTATGAGGTAGCCACAGTGAAATAGAGGCTGCATATAAGCAAGCTGTCAAACCATCAGAGGAAAGACCTGACAGAAACCCAGATAATTTTAAAAAGAACTGTACCAATTTATGGAAGTGACAAATGACACTTGTCAGACTGAATTCAGTAACCAAAGACATCCTGCTTAGTTCCATGTCCTGCATCAGCCTTTCAGTGAAAAAGAGTTGTTTCTTGCTGATTTTATGGGAAGTGTTTTTTCTCCTATGATGTAAGTGGATTACAAAATATGCATTCTGATTGTTGTTCAAGTTGCAAACTAAAATATTCGGGTTCAGTGTATGTAGCTCACTCAGGAGTGCACATTCATGCAGGAGGATATTGTTCTGGCAGTGGATAAGCTGGAGGAGGGACTGCACTGCTTTCAGCCCCAGGCTGCCTGAAATGATTTTCCAGCGTCCTCCATTCCCTGTGCTCATGAAATCACAAAGACAGCACTACCAATTCTAAATATTCAAAATTATAACCAGAACCCTTGCTGTAACTGCTAACATCATCATTTTGTCTTCAAGATAGCAAGATTTCAAGAAGTGAAGGATGTTATTTGCCTCTTGATTTTGGAGGTGCAAGCTTCATGCGGATAGCAGCTTACTGTGTTTTTTAAAACAAGAGCTGACATCCTTGTGCATAATTCTAGAAACCGGGACTTCACAAAAATACTAAATAACAGGAGAGAAGAGGAGGCTTAGAGGTGACCTCATCACTCTATAACTAACTGAAGGGAAGTTATAGCCAGGTGGGGATTGGTCTCTTCTCCCAGGCAGTTAGCAATAGGACAAGGGGGCATGGGCTTAAACTCTACCAGGGGAAATTTAGGCTGGATATTAGAAATAAAATTCTTTATGGAGAGAGTGATCAGGCATTGGAATGGCTGCCCAGGGAGGTGGTGGACTCACTGTCCCTGGAGGTTTTTAAACTGAGATTGGACTTTAAACTGAGATTGGATCTAGTAAATGGATGAAGTTGGACCAAGGGTTGGACTTGATGATCTCTGAGGTCTTTTCCAACCCAATTGATTCTGTGATTCTGTGTGTGTGAGACAAAGGGGAGGAAAAAAAAAAAAAAAGGTGCCTCAATCAGCATGTCACTTTTTTTTCCAGACAAAAACATAAACCAAACCAACCTCTCCAGAAAGTATTCTGGTGACATGAATGTTTTTGTATCTCATTCTTCCTAGCAATGGATATAGATGGAAAAGCAACAACACCGAGGTGCAATGTGAGAGGGATACTGGCTTGTTGTGGGAGCAGGGGTCAGGAAGGGCATAAGGACAAGAGTCTTTCACATGCAGTCTCCATTCCTGGAGTTGCTCAGGTCTGACTTTGCCCAGGAAGGCAGAAGAAGAGGGACTATACTTTGAGCTAACTAAGGAAAACTTGGCCCCTAGAAGAAATGGCAGGAACCAGAAAAGTTGGGGAAACCATCTATGACTTTAAATACTTGTTCTTAGCAAACCAGGCTCAACTGCCACCAGTGCAGTTCAAAACAAGGGCGTTTGTACTTGAGAGCAGCCGGGCCGGACTGACACTTCCCAGCTACTTGTAGTGCTAGAAGTAGCAATGCTGAAAGCCCCCCCTGTTCTGGACATCATGTTCCAGTTAACAAAAATCAGCCTGACACTCCTGACCACGTTCAAACAACTGGGAAGCCTGAACACAAAAGTCATGTGGTCAATTAGTCAAACATAACATTGCAAGACTTCTTGACCTTTCAAAACTGGAATGAAATTGCCCAACCAGAAAGAGTAGGAATGAAGCAGAACAAGTAATTCAAAAACCCTCTAGGTCTAATCTGCCAATGCCTTGCACCTCCAGCATCACATCTGGCCTCCTAGCAAAGTAATTCATGAGTGTCAGCAGATTTCCAGGGGTGAGAGCAGAATCCTGCACAACCTGCTCTGCCACTTCTGCTTGTGTGAATTAGAAGAATGTGGTGTTTTATCTCTATTTTACACAGACAGAAATGTGTGTCCTTGTGTACGTCTGCCAAGTGCCTATCCTGGTTGGGTTATTAACTGAATGAATGTTCGTTGCATGTGACCAATGTACCACAGTAAGGACTCAGGAACAGCTGTACCAGTTCAGTCCTTAGGTCCCTCTGCCCCACCACTTCCTTTCTGTGCCATAGGAGGAGGCGTGGGGAGGAATAAGGTTGGGGCAAGGGTGTACCATGCTCCTCTCTTCCAATATATAGTTGTTTTCAGGTTATTTTCTGGAATCTGACACAGTCCTCTTTAGTAACCCCTAGCACATCTCATCTTCAAGTACTTGCAGTGCTTGCGTGAAGCTGCCAGCAGATCTGTCCCTCAGGAACAGACGCGTCATGAAGCCAATGCCACTGAGATGGCGGCTACCTGGATTTGTTGGTATTTTCTTTTCTCACCATGATGTGTGTGTTCTTTCTTGATAGCTGTTATCTTCTCCTCTGGAAATAGTGGCAGCGGTTTATTTTTCTGTTTGTTATGTTTTGGGAATGTTTTCAGTGAGGTTTCCAGGGCTGCCCACCTTTGGCCTCAGCACCCCATTCCTCCTTTTGCACCCCTGTGTGCACCCCCTGGGTGGCCCTGCTGCCAGGACTTGCGGGCATCCCCAGTTACTCACAGGGAAAAGATAAAAAGGAAGAAGGAAAGAGGAAAAGGAAGAAGGAAGAAGGAAGAAGGAAGAAGGAAGAAGGAAGGAAGAAGGAAGAAGGAAGAAGGAAGAAGGAAGAAGGAAAGAAGAAAGAGGAAAGAGGAAAGAGGGAAAGGAAAGGAAAGGAAAGGAAAGGAAAGGAAAGGAAAGGAAAGGAAAGGAAAGGAAAGGAAAGGAAAGGAAAGGAAAGGAAAGGAAAGGAAAGGAAAGGAAAGGAAAGGAAAGGAAAGGAAAGGAAAGGAAAGGAAAGGAAAGGAAAGGAAAGGAAAGGAAAGGAAAGGAAAGGAAAGGAAAGGAAAGGAAAGGAAAGGAAAGGAAAGGAAAGGAAAGGAAAGGAAAGGAAAGGAAAGGAAAAAGAAAAAAAGAAGTATCTTATGAATAAATGGATCTGCATTCCCCATTGTCTGACAGTTGTGCAACTGCCTTGTCTGGCTTTGAACCAAGATCCAAATTATTTTTGTCAGTCTGCCCCTGGGGCAAGGCTGCACGGGAAGCCAGTGAGGGCACCTTGGACACAGAAACTGTTGGGTACACTCATCCTCCACGCCAGATAGGAGCAGTGACTCAGTGGGAAGGGTGTTGTGTGGTGGGTTACCAGCAGTGGTATGAACGACACCACTATCATGCAGCGGGGCTCATAGGGGAAGCCTCGTTCTTCACATTGTCAATGTGTGGGGCCTTCTCCGAATTTCCCAAATTTAGGAAACTTGGCTATATAATTTGTGGTAATGGGAGATTACACCTGCACTTTTCCCAGTGAAAAACAAAAAACAAACAAACAAACAATTAAAGTAATGCGAAACCTGGAGATGGATTTATATTGGAAAAACAGGCCTGGGCACTAATTTAGAACAGTTTGAACTGGATGCTGAGCCTGGCCTCTTCCTTAAATGAGCACAATGAACATCAGATCAAAACTCTGGAAACTTGCATCTAAATGCAGATATGAACTGTGTGGCTTGAATTTTTCTCTGCAGGAAATCAGTTTTATTTGAGTAATACAGTAGTCTTCTACTAAGGCAGTCAGCTAAAGGGACAGTAGCAGGATACCCCGGGGATAGTCCCTTTTTAGTTGTCTAGAAAAAATATTACCGCTGACAAATCCGTTAAAGCAATAGCTTCCTTGTAAGCCTGTTAATGCTCAGTAATATGGGTCATTTGTGTATTTACTGACCACATCTTTGCTGGGAAAGCTCATCATTGGCACTGCACCTTTTGGACTGAGGAGATGTGCCTACAAGTGGAGCATCTAACACTGCAGTAAGCAGTCCGACTGGAGACAAGCCAGCCTTTCCGGACTGACCACTGTTCACATGCTGCACTGACATTGTGCAATTTCTAATATTTTGCTGCCCTAGGCAACCACCTGTTACGCTTTTTTGTTGCAAAGCCAGTCTGCCATGGAAACACTTCCAGCCCACCAGCAACTGCCGTGCTGTTAGGTCATTGCAGAGATGTTAAAATGTGGATTGCAGATGTATGTGCTGGAACCTGAAACACGAAGTACTGTATTGTTTTGAGATGAGACTGCCTTCACCCTTGTTTGTGCCAGTGGAGCATAGTGCAAATTCTTCTGTATCACCTGAGACTCCATCTATGCCAGGGCAGGTAGAATCATGCACCTGAACCCTGATTTAATAATTGATGTGCTTCACGAAAAGCAGTACTAAATGTTGCATCAGCCAGCAGAGTGACCACCCTGATGCCACCAGCAGCTGCCTAGAAACCCAGGGTGAGTGTGCTGCATGAACTGCTGTCCTCGGGACAGCCAGGAATAGAGAGCCAAGTCTACGAACTGTCATGGCAAGGTGGGCAGTGACACAGCGGCATTGTTTCACAGGGCCGACAGTCTTGCTCAAGAGCAGCAGCGGAAGGATGAGAAGGGTTTGTTCCACTGATTCTGCACACATGGCTCATGGCCCTTTAAGGCCATCGTGTGTGACCTCAGTGACTCAACATGAGGGACACTAGCAAAACAGAAAGGAAATACCAAAGCCCAACACAATTGTTTCCAAGCAAGAGGTTTTCTGGTGGAGAGCCAGGTGCTAATGCCCAGCCTGACATGGCAGCTGATGAAGCTGGGGGTGCCCGGTGCTGCTCTCTGTGTGTGTGCCAGAAGCTGGCTGCTCCTTGTGCAAACCCAAGTGGGCTGCATGTTTCTGTGAGTTGAGCTCTCCTGTTCCACTTGTGTGCAGGATATATAGTACATCTGGAATAATTAATTTCTCAGGCTATTGTTACTCTCTTGTGGATCAGTCGTTTGCTGCTTCTGAAGCCTGTTGACTACATTCAATATCTCTTCCTGTTTAACTTTGTTATTCCGGCCTCCTACTTTAATTTTTTTAGTGCCCATCTTTTCATTTTCCCCTTGAACTAGAGAATTTGCCTGAAGTATGGATGAGTCACAGATACCGTATTTCCTCTTCTTTGAAGCACATTTACATTTTTGAGGAATTACAGCTGACAGCGATCAACCAGATGTTCCAAAATATCCTTTCAGGGAGGAGAAGGGAGGAACAATGGTGCTGAAATCAGCCTGAAAGGTAAATGACTGAAAGAGGGAGAGGGAAATAGGAGACAGAAAGTCTGAGAAAGGCAGCCGGATGCAGGCACTCACTGTGCAGCATTTGATGGCAGTGCCTCAACTGATAACATTCCTGTAATCAGAGACACTCTGTCATACCTGTCAGCAGTCATTCAAGCGTATCACAAGCAGGTCTAAATACAAATATCAGAAACAAAAGGGATAAATATTCAGAAAGTCAATTCATTTCCTCTGTTATTAGCCCAGTATTTTCTGAAGTGAGGGAAAGTTAGTTTATAATGGGGTGTAAAACACTCTACCAACACTGCATCAAAGCTATCAAACTAATTTAAGCTGGGATAGAGTTAATTTTCTCATCATAGCTTGTATTGTGCTATGTTTTAGATTCGTGCTGGAAACAGTGTTGATAACACAGGGATATTTTAGTTATTGCTGGTCAGGGCTCGCACAGTGTCAAAGCCTTTTCTGTCTCTCACACCACCCCGCCAGCAAGCAGGTTAAGGGTGCACAAGAAGCTGTGAAGGGATATAGCTGGGACAGCTGATCCCAACTGACCAAAGGGAAATCCCAGACCACATGATGTCATGCTCAGCAATAAAAGCTGGGGGGAAAAGTTTGACAGGGCTGCTGTTGCTTGGGGACTGGGTGGGCGTTGGTCAGCTGTTGGTGAGCAGTTGTGGGGTTTTTGTTGGCTTCACTTTTTTTTTTTTCTAGTTTTGATTTTCTTTGTTTCATTTTTTAAACTTATTAAACTGCCTTTATTTCATCCCCTGAATTTTCTAACTTTTACCCTTCTGATTCCCTTCCCCATCCCACTGCAGCCATGGGAAGGTGAGCAAGCCATGTTTGCAATGCTTGGCTGCCTGCTGGACCAGCCCACAGGAGCTGCACAGCTCCAGAGGAGCTCCATGCTGGGGCTCCCACCTGGCGGATTGCAGCAGTGCAGTCCTCACCCTCTGGTGAGGCTGCATCTGGAGCACTGCATCCAGTTCTTGGCCCCCCAGATTAAGAAGGACAAGGAATTACTGGAGGGGGTCCAATGGTGGGCTACAAAGATGATCAGGGATCTAGAGCATCTTCCTTATGAGGAGAGACTAAGAGAGCTGGGTGTG
Source organism: Columba livia (assembly GCF_036013475.1). Lineage (NCBI taxonomy): Eukaryota > Metazoa > Chordata > Aves > Columbiformes > Columbidae > Columba > Columba livia. The sequence continues at coordinate 74,355,367 of NC_088604.1, forward strand.
TTCAGGCTGGAGAAGAGAAGGCTGAGAGGGGCTTTTATCAATGTTTATAAATATCTCACGTGTGGATGTCAAGAGGACGGGACCAGACTTCTTTCAGTGGTGCCCAACAACAGGGTGAGGGGCAACGGGCACAGACTGAAGCATAGAAGAGTCCATCTGAATATGAGGAGAAACTTCTTTACTTTGAGGATGCCAAAGCACTGGAACAGGCTGCCCAGGGAGGCTGTGTAGTTTCCTTCTCTGGAGACATTCAAAACCCACCTGGACAAATTCCTGTGCAACCTACTCTAGGTGAACCTGCTTTAGAAGGTGGTTTGTACTAGATGATCTCCAGAGGTCCCTTCCAACTCTAACCATTCTGTGACTCTGATTTTTAAAGCCTTACATTTTTGTCTCAGAGGTAAACTGAAAATGAAGGTTCCCAGCTTGCCTTGTGTCCCAAGCTGTTTCCTAAAGCAACTCTTGTGGTTTAGTTTCTCATGTTTCCATGGGATTTTTTGTTGGAGGATTTTTTTTTCCCATAAAGCTATAGCAAGCATTTGCTTCATAAAGAAATCTGCTACTGAGGTTACTAAGGCTAATGTTTGTAGGGCTGCTATAGCCTCTGCCTTTTCATCCCCAAATTGTGAGGCTGTGCTAGGTGCAATAATGGAAGTCCTATCTATGAGCATCAGAGTGAAAATCAGACTTCTCATATGCAGTCATTGACAAGTCAGCCTAATTCCACCTGTCTCTTTCTGCATGTCAGAGTACCTTACATAAAAGCCCATCAAGAGCTCATCTGTAGCAGCAAGTATTTGTGCAACAATCAGTGATGGCACACTGCAGTGCCCAGAAAGGGTCATGCTCACCTTCAGTAATGACTGGAAGAAGATCATGTTACAGTCTCACTGCACTGAACAAGTTATTCCGGCTAATCTTTTGTAACTCCAGCACAAAGCAGGCTCCATGGCTGCTCTTTTGAAAAAGCAGATGTAGAAAGGAGTCTGCTCTTTGCACCTGCCTCTGTGAGTTTTCACTGCACAGCTGAAGGGTGCAGCTAGGAAGGTACGATGTGCATAAACCATCCTGCTTCCTGGTTATCGCCTCATTCCCAGTGTCTTGCCTTGTCTCACCTGATAGTACACAAAATGTTGTCAGTTCTTGCTACTTCCAGGTAGTGCATGGGTTTGGCAGTACAGGAGAGTGCCAGCAATCAGATGCTGCATTGTGGGAGGCTGGCCCTCTGGAGGTCTGCTTGGTTGGGGACAATCCGGGGTGTGAAGGAAAGGACAGCCAGGAGACTGAGGCACTCATTATTCATTAAAAAAATCATAATAATAATACAAAAAAAATCCCTCCATGTACTTGCTTGTTTGTCTGAAGATCTGTTGATAAATCTCAGAATATTGGGAAAAACAGTGATGGAATAGGAAACACTGATTATTTATTGGTGGGGTTTTTTTGGTATAGGTAGAGGCTTACTTCCCATATCTGTGCTGGATGAGATATTTCACTCCAGTTCGTTATTTCTTCCTCACTTCCTCAAGGACTATCTTCACCCTCTTGCCATTCTGGGGAAAGCATGACCCTTTCTTTTCTCCACATCTCTCAAAGACACTCCCATGATGAGAGGCATTAAGGCAATTCTAGGTGGATGGCCTGCCAGCCTTCCATTTATCTGTGAGGGGACAAGCTGGTTTAATATGGTCACTGCAAAATTGATAGAATTACCTGAACAGTGTTCAAATATTTGTGAGCATAAGTGGTCCCCAAGCAGACTCAATGAATTTGGTAGCACACTGCTAGCAGTAGATGGTAGGATATTTGAATGAAGGACTAAGGGTCTGACTAAATAGATAAGAGATTACGGCTTCCAAACTACTAGCAGCAGGCATAGTATTGCCTGTGAAGTTTGCATGGCCATTTTTTTTCCAGTGTCATTGGTTACAGTGGAGAAAAAGCACAGGTGCTTTGAACCTAATCCTGGCTGCTGCTGTTTGTGTCTGCCAGATGAGTTAGTTACATTAATAAATGCTCAGTGAGAGCTTCACTGTTGTTGCAGTCATACCCTGACAGTATTTGAAATTTTGCTTTGTTTGCTAAGCAGGATGCTATTTATATAGCTATCGAGTTTATTACCACTTCTTTAATGTGGATGAGTATGTCAGTCGTGGCAGGGCTAATAAAAGATACTGCATCCACAGCCTTAGAAACTGAAGAGATGGAGCCCCAACAAGAAATTTCCTTCCTAATGGTTCCTTGCCCAAAACATTGGGAGGGAGAAAAGAGGAGACTATTGCCTGACCCAGTGAGTTCCTTCTCCTGGGAAAGTCCCTCTGAACCCTGTGCAATCAGTGTAGTTCAGAAGGGTGCTTGACTTCAGAGCTGATTGAGGAACAAGGAGACTCTTTCAGCTGAGCTTGTCATTTCCTGGACATGCTGAGAAAAATCTGTTGGTTTTTTACATAATTCACTTCCCAATAGCTTGCCCATTCCTAGTTAATTTTGCAGAAGATCTTAACATTAGCTAACGGCAGTGGCTGTGGTACAGGCCTTTAAGATCAACTCAGTGCTTTCAAACTTCAAACAGCCGGACATCTGGGTACTTTGCTAAGCATGGATTAGCCAACTCCAACTCTCTTCACACACTGTGTATTCTGTCGACTCTTTTTTAACGTGTGAGGAGACTAATCACTGGAGCTCACTGTCACTGCTAATTCACTGCATACCTCTGTCTTTTCTTCAAACGGTATCAATGACCATTTGAGGGCCCCAGTGGCAGTGTTGTTTTTTCCCCAGCATTTGGTGATCTAAAGTAAAATCTATAACTTCTATTCTAGCACTAGCAATAGTGAAAGCACAAGTGAATACCAGCTATCAGCCTTTCAACTACCTCTGCCAACACTCTTGTTCAACGCGGCTTTTGGTAATACAGTAGCAGACAGTGTCTTATCTATGCTATTTTTCCTTCTTCATAATGCTGGATATATGACATTGGAAAGTTTGAAGAAGACAAATGCAAATAGGCAAAGGGCAATCAGTTTTTCTCCTGGAATTTAAACCAAGAGGATCTACTACTGCCAATTATGGTTGTCACGCCAGAGTAAGTTGGTATAAATCACTAGGGTTACAGATAGTGCAAACTGTATGGGAGAGGAAAGAGGCCTGGGACTCTCCAGTTTGCACAGTCTTCACTGTAACCATTTGTCCATTGCCTTTGCTGTGTCTCTTGCCTTATGTCGAGGGTTTTGATTGTGGGGTGACAATAAAACCCTGGCAGATGTATTGTTAACCTCCTTTCCCCCCACCTTTCCCCCTTTTGCCCCTCCCTCTCCCCCCTTCCCACTAAGGACAGGTGATTGGGAGGGAAAGAAAGACAGAGAGAAGAGACGTGGAAAATTAAAAATGTTTTACTAATGCTACTAATAAGAATAGAGAAAATAATACAAAATATACAAAACCAATCTTGAAAGTCTCAGCAACTGCAGAGCCGGCACCCAAAGTCCTGGATTAGACTCTGCAGCCAATCGGAGCTGGATTCAGTCTGTCACTAGGCCTCAGTTCGCAGGGACGACTAGCAAGGTCCTCTCCTAATGTTGGCCATAAGCAAAAGGGATGAAAAAAGGGATGAGATCCTCATGATCTCCCACTTTTATATGAAGTATTCACTTGAATGGAATGTTATACACAGTTGGTCAGTTTCTTGGTCACCTGTTTCTTGTTGCCCCACTTGCGAGATGTCCATCCATGCTTATCAATAACTTCACATTCCATTGCTATGTTTACCAAAACTTGTATCTGGTTCTCCAGGAAAATGCAGCTAATATGAAGGCTTTAGCTGACAGGCAAATTCACTGAAAGAGAAACTTCTTTTTTAACAAAACCAGGACACCTTGGTGCTGTGAATACCAGCAAAATGCTGGGATATGAAGGAGAGGACTCCAAGGTAAATGGAGCTGGAGCAAAGGGTCATGCAATGCAATACAGCAAGGCTCAAGTTAAAGATACTGACATCAGCACACAGGAATGCCAGACTCCCAGGAGCGATGGCAGAGGTACTTGACAGGGTTTACTTTCAGGTACTGAGAAGGCCAAGATAAAAGCAGGCTTCAGTGTATCCTGATGATTGCTGCTCACACTCTCCTTTGTGTTGATGTCTCTGTAGCCTGCACCTCTAGTTTACAGTCCACTTTAGAGCTTTGAGACCTTCTGTTAGAAACTTCATCACAATCAGTATACTTTGGTGAAATTAATTGTGTGTATCTTTAAGACATCTGTTTACTCTGTGTATTTGTTATGAACTTAAGGATCACAATGATGGTCAAATGATTTAACACTCCAGATTGAAAGACTTTTTGAACTTCCTGCTCTCCACAGATTCTATTTTTCCCTTTCAGGTGAAAAAATTAAAGCAGTAATTAACAAATGTACATCTGAAATTGAGAGATCTCTCTACAGACTGCAGAGGTGGCTTTGCACAGGAAATGTTGTTTCCAGTAATTGAATATAGTGGTATAATTTATAGCTGCTCAGCCACAAGTTTGCACAAATCAGACATAATGCTCCTGATTAATCAGATTTTCTGTTTATCACAACAGCACAATCTTCAGGCCAAAGATGAGTTCCATTTTATTCACAGCCTTCCAGGAGGCAAAAGGTTTCTGAGAACTGGAATTGCTTGGCTTCCCACATCACTGCCAGTCAGATGGGCTGCCCTTCACATGGCAGCATTTGTCATGGTTTGCCCAGCGCCATATAGCCCATTGCTGAATTAGCTGTTCTGTCATCCTGGGACACATGCAGCATGTGAAGTTGTATGAGCACGACCATGGCAGTTGTTTGGTGCTGTTCTCTGTTTGAAAGAGATTTTTATTTTTTTTTTTTTACGTGAATTGGGAAAGCAACTCCTAGATTATTAGAGTGGAATTTTTGTAGATGATTCTAGGATTAGTTTGTGGTTTGATGGCTGGGGTTTTTTTACATTTTTTCTCCAGCATTTAGTGCCTTTGGGTAATATAATCCCCATGCAAAATTATATTGCTTTTTCCGGAACAGGTCTGGTTAGCTCCAGTGAAGCAGAACACTGATATGATGGTCTATTATTGTTACTTTCTATGTTTTAAAGCACTAGCATTGTGTTTAGCATTGACTGAAACACAGGACATAATGGGAAGCCTATTGACTGTCTCTGAGCTCAC